>NC_052070.1:59973742-61369742 GCF_015852505.1 Tachyglossus aculeatus | reverse complement strand
TGGGTCGGTGTGGGGGGCAGGAGGTGGTGGGCATGACTGGGAGACCTTTCACCACTAAGGCACAGATTCACAGACATTGAAGGTTGGCTCTAAACCATATGGTCGTTCCCGCCCGCCCCCCCCCAAAAAAACCTGAGACTCCAGGGGCAAGCAGAGAAGGGGGAGCTACCTGCACGCTTGAAAGGAGGAAGAGACCATACTTCAGCCCAGCCCCTCTCCCCGATTTGGCCCGCACGGACTTCTGCCAACAGCTGCAGGTTGCGATGGACCGACCACCAACCGCCGACCGAATGCGCTTCAAGCTCCCAGCTGTGGCCTTGGGCTTCTTCTTCCAGGAAACTCGGGATCCTCCTCGGGCATAAGGCCTGCCCGCCCACAGGGCTCCTGCCCCGGACTGGACTGAGTCTGAACCGTGGTTATGGGCTGTACACAGGTAAGATGGCTCTTCCCAGGAACAGAAGAAATCCCCCCCCCACCCAAAAAAAGCTCCCAGGAAAGGCAGCGAGGACCCCTGGGGCTGCTACAATGCCTCGGGGCTCCTCTAAGGAAAAACCAGGACATCAGACAAACACGCTGGGGTGAGGTAGGGGCCGGGTGGGAATGTTTGAGGGCCGGGGTGCCCGCAGAGGGGCAGACCTATGGTAGGAAGTCGAGACGGCCAACTCCTCTGATCAGGATACGCGGAGCATCCTTGCCTGGCCCTGCTTGGTACTGGGACTTTTCCTAAATAGGAAGCTCTGACCGGGCATTTTTTCTGCCTCCTCTGGCCGTGGCAGCGATGAGACAACTGCTAGATTTTTCTGAATGAAGAGATGGAGGGGTGGCTTCTGAGGACCCTGACAGCCCCAGGCAGCTCTCCCCGCCTCACCTGTCTGGGAAGGTCGGGATGGAGGGTCCCGGGAAGGGGGTTGGATCCTATAGCCTGAATCCTCCGGGCCGGGGAGTGCCCAGAGGGGCAGCGGGAGTACCTCCAGAGGGGGGGTTGCGGGGCCCGTGCCCCCTCCCCCTCTTCAGGATCCCGGTCAGGGCCTAGGCTCCCGGGGTGCTGTAGAGCGGCCTATGACAGGGTGCATGAGGTTCTGGGTGATGCGTCAGGGGGCTGGATACTCACCCCCTCCCCATCCTCCGGCCAGGGCCTGGGCTCTCGGAGAGCTGGAGTGGAGCTCCGGGGTGTGGAGGGGGTGTACTTCTCAGTGATGTGTCGGGAGGCTGGGCCTTGCCCCCTCCTCCCCCTCCTTTGGCCAGGGGCCGGTGCGGGTCAGGTCCTGGGTGGCCGGGGTGCAGCAGGGTGTCATCCGGCAGGGTGCACGAGGTTCTGGGGGATGTGTCGGGGGCTGGGTCCTTGCCCCCTCCCCTTCCTCCGGCCAGCCAGGGCGAGTCTCGGTCAGGTCCTGGGCCCTCAGGGTGCTGTGGGGCAGACTATGGAGGGGTGCACGAGGTTCTGGGTGTTGTGTCAGGGGGCTGGGTCCTCACCCCCTCCTCCTCCTCCGGCCGGCCGGGGCAGGTCCTGGGTCAGGTCCTGGGCATCCGGGGTGCGGCGGGGCATCATCCGGCAGGGTGCACGAGGTTCTGGGTGATGTGTCAGGGGGCCGGGTCCCGGCCCCCTCCCCATCCTCCGGCCAGGACGGGTCCCGGGTCAGGTCCTAGGCGTCCGGGGGGCGGCGGGGCGGCGTGGTCCGGCCGGGTGGGCGAGGTTCTCGGTGGTGTAGGCGACGAGCAGGCAGATGCCCACGAGCATGACGCAGATGGCCCCTCCGACGGCGGTCACGGCGACCACCGGGTCCCGCAGGGCGGCGGGCTGGGCGGCGAACTCCACGCAGTCGGCGTCGGGGGCCGGCGGGTGGTCAGGGCGGGAGGGCCGGCCGCGCAGGGGCCGCAGCAGGGGCCGCAGGCACAGGCGGTAGCGCACGCTGTCGTGCAGGTCGGGCACGAGGTAGTCGCGGCAGGCGGCGCCGAGCTGGACGCGGTCGCACTGGAAGCGCGTGTAGGCCCCGCGCCAGGAGCAGGTGAGGGCGAAGCCGCGGAGGCGGGCGGGGGGCGCGGCGGGCGGGGGGCCCCACTGCAGCAGCACGCTGCTGTTGCGCAGGACGTTGGCCACCAGCGAGCGGCCGGCCGAGCGGAACACCTGGCACCCGCGGCGCGGGCAGCGGAAATCCCGCTGCGGGGCGCGGAAGCACAGCCGGGAGGCCCCCGCCCCGGGCCCGGTGCCCAGCACCTTGTAGGGGCACCATGGGGGGTCGGCCTCCGCCGGGCCCACCGCCGGGTCGCAGCCCCCCGGGACCAGGAGGCCCAGCAGCGCGGGGAGCACCGGAGGCCACAGCATCGCCCCTCCGCAAGGGTCAGGGGTCAGGGGTCAGGGGAAGGTCACGCGCACAGCATCCCAGCGCAGGGCCCTGGGAGGGCTCAGGGGAAGGTCATGCGCGCAGCATCCCAGCGCCTAGCGCAGGGCTCTGCACGCGGTAACTAAGCACTCAATCAATACGGTGGGATGATGGAAGTATCCGCATCCTCCACAGCATCCTCCGCCTCCTCCTCCTCCGCAGCATCCTCCGCAGGACCGGCTCTTCGGGTGGGGCGGGAGTGGGGGGCCGAGCCCCGCAGACCCTTCCTCCCGGCTCGGGGGTCCGGCTGGGGGGTGAGGGGGGGGTCCGTGGTCCGGTGGGGGTCCGGCTGGAGGCCTGGGGGGGGCCGGGCCAGCAGCAGCAGGTCCTTTCCCTCTGGATGGGCCCGGCCCTCCTGCCCAAGGCCGGAGAGGGGAAAAAGGGAAAAAAGGGGGAAAAGGGGAAGGGACTTGGCCAATCCCAGAGACGAGCCGAGTGCCCTCCCCCTTTTCCCCACCCCCTTTGGCCTCCCCCTCCCCAGTGCGGGGCGGACACACACACACACGCACGCACACACACACACACACACACACACACACACACACGCAGAGACACTCAGAGACACAGAGACAGAGAGAGCGGCCCCGCCCGACTTAACCCGCTCCCGGCTGCGAGGCTCCACTCATTCATTCATTTATTCATTCATTCATTCATGACCAATTCGGCAACAGATGTGTTCATTCATCCATCCAATCGCATTCGTCGAGGGCCGACTGCGGGCGGAGCGCTGGGCTAAGCGCTCGGAAAGCACAATTCGGCAGCAGATAATAATAATAATAATGATCGCATTTATTAAGCGCTTACTGTGTGCAAAGCACTGTTCTAAGCGCTGGGGAGGTTACCAGGTGATCAGGTTGTCCCACGGGGGGCTCCCAGTCTTCATCCCCATTTTACAGATGAGGGAACTGAGGCCCAGAGAAGTGAAGTGACTTGCCCAAAGTCACACGGCTGACAATTGGCGGCGCCGGGATTTGAACCCATGACCTCTGACTCCAAAGCCCGGGCTCTTTTTCACTGAGCCAAGCTGCTTCGGCACAGCATAAGCATGCATTCAGTCATTCATAATGATGAATGATGAATGAATGAATGACGAATGATAATAATGATGAGATGGGCCTTCAAGTACCTACTGAGAGCTCACCTCCTCCAGGAGGCCTTCCCAGACTGAGCCCCCTCCTTCCTCTCCCCCTCCTCCCCCTCTCCATCCCTCCCGCCTTCCCTCCCCCACAGCACCTGTATATACGTATATATGTTTGTACGGATTTATTACTCTATTTATTTATTTATTTTACTTGTACATATCTATTCTATTTTATTTTGTTAATATGTTTGGTTTTGTTCTCTGTCTCCCCCTTCTAGACTGTGAGCCAACTGTTGGGTTGGGACTGTCTCTATATGTTGCCAACTTGTACTTCCCAAGCGCTTAGTACAGTGTTCTGCACACAGTAAGCACTCAATAAATACGATTGATTGATTGATTCAAGGCCCTACTGAGAGCTCACCTCCTCCAGAAGGCCTTCCCAGACTGAGCCCCTTCCTTCCTCTCCCCCTCCTCCCTCGCTCCATCCCCCCCGCCTTACCTCCTTCCCTCCCCCACAGCACCTGTATATATGTATATGTGTTTGTACGGATTTATACTCTATTTATTTATTTATTTTACTTGTACATATCTATTGTATTTATTTTATTTTGTTAATATGTTTGGTTTTGTTCTCTGTCTTCCCCTTCTAGACTGTGAGCCCACTGTTAGGTAGGGACTGTCTCTCTATGTTGCCAACTTGTACTTCCCAAGTGCTTAGTCCAGTGTTCTGCACACAGTAAGCGCTCAATAAATATGATTGATTGATTGATTGATGAAATCTGCGAAGTGCTTACTACTTGCCAAGCACTGTTCTCCATTCAGTCGTATTTCTCGGGCGCCAACTGTGTGCGGAGCACTGGGCTAAATGCTTGGAAGGGACAATTAGGAGAAGCAGCGTGGCTCAGTGGAAAGAGCCCGGACTTTGGAGTCAGAGGTCATGGGTTCAAATCCCAGCTCCACTAACTGTCAGCTGTGTGACATTGGGCAAGTCACTTCACTTCTCTGTGCCTCAGTTCCCTCATCTGTAAAATGGGGGTTGACTGTGAGCCCCACGTGGGACAACCTGATCACCTTGTAACCTCTCCAGTGCTTAGAATAGTGCTTTGCACATAGTAAGCACTTAATAAATGCCATTATTATTTATTATTATTGATTCAGCAACAGGTGCATTCATTCATTCATATTTGTACTTCCCAAGCACTTAGTACAGTGCTCTGCATACAGTAAGTGCTCAATAAATACAATTGAATGAATATTGAGCGCCGACTGTGTGCGGAGCACTGGACTAAACGCTTGGAAAGGATAATTCGGCAACATGCATTCATTCATTCATAATAATAATAATAATAATAATAATGATGGCATTTGTTAAGCGCTTACTACATGCCAAGCACTGTTCTTCATTCAATCGTATTTATTGAGCACCGACTGTGTGCGGAGCACTGGGCTAAGCGCTTGGAAAGGACAATTCGGCAACAGGTGCATTCATTCATTCATTCATTCATTCTTTCAATCGTATTTATTGAGCACTTACTGTGTGCCGAGCACTGTACTAAGCGCTTGGGAAGTACAAGTTGTCAACATATAGAGACGGTCCCTACCCAACAGCGGGCTCACATTCTAGAAGGTGGAGACAGACAACAAAACAAAACATATTAACAAAATAAAATAAATAAATAATTAGAATAGTAAATATGTACAAGTAAAATAAATAGAGTAATAAATATGTACAAACATATATACATATATGCAGGTCATATATATGTATATACTATATACATATATATAGAAAGTGCTTAATAAATGCCATCATTAGTATTATTAGAATCCATGACCTCTGACTCCCAAGCCCGGGCTCTTACACTGAGTCATTTATTGAACGCTTACTGTGTGCGGAGCACTAGGCTAAGCGCTTGGAAAGGACAATTTGGCAACAGATGCATTCATTCACTCATAATAATAATAGTGATGGCATTTGTTAAGCGCTTACTGTGTGCCAAGCACTGTTCTTCATTCAATCGTGTTTATTGGGCGCTTACTGCATGCACAGCCCTGGACTAAGCACTTGGAAAGGACAATTTGGCATTCATTCATTCATTCATAATAATAATAGTGATGGCATTTGTTAAGCGCTGTGTGCCAAGCACTGTTCTTCATTCAGTCGTGTTTATCGGGCGCTTTCTGCGTGCAGAGCACTGGGCTAAGCGCTTGGAAAGGACAATTCGGCATTCATTCACTCATAATAATAATAGTGATGGCATTTGTTAAGCGCTTACTGTGTGCCAAGCACTGTTCTTCATTCAATCATGTTTATCGGGAGCTTACTGCTTGCAGAGCACTGGACTAAGCGCTTGGGAAGGACAATTCGGCATTCATTCACTCATAATAATAATAGTGATGGCATTTGTTAAGCGCTTACTGAGTGCCAAGCATTGTTCTTCATTCAATCGTGTTTATCGGGCGCTTACTGTGTGCAGAGCACTGGACTAAGCGCCTGGAAAGGACAATTCGGCATTCATTCACTCATAATAATAATAGTGATGGCATTTGTTAAGCGCTTACTGTGTGCCAAGCACTGTTCTTCATTCAATCGTGTTTATCGGGCGCTTACTGCGTGCAGAGCACTGGATTAAGCGCTTGGAAAGGACAATTCGGCATTCATTCATTCATTCATAATAATAATAGTGATGGCATTTGTTAAGCGCTTACTGTGTGCCAAGCACTGTTCTTCATTCAATCGTGTTTATTGGGTGCTTACTGCGTGCAGAGCATCATCATCATCATCATCAATTGTATTTATTGAGCGCTTACTGAGTGCAGACCACTGTACTAAGCGCTTGGGAAGTACAAGTTGGCAACATATAGAGACAGTCCCTACCCAACAGTGGGCTCACAGTCTAAAAGGGGGAGACAGAGAACAAAACCAAACATACTAACAAAATAAAATAAATAGAATAGATATGCACAAGTAAAATAAATAAATAAATAAATAGAGTAACAAACATGTACAAACATATATACATATATACAGGAAGCATATATACAGGAAGCATATATACAGAGCACTGGACTAAGCGCTTGGAAAGGACAATTCGGCATTCATTCATTCATAATAATAACAGTGATGGCATTTATTAAGCGCTTACTGTGTGCCAAGCACTGTTCTTCATTCAATCGTGTTTATTGGGCGCTTACTGCGTGCAGAGCACTGGACTAAGTGCTTGGAAAGGACAATTCGGCATTCATTCATTCATAATAATAATAGTGATGGCATTTGTTAAGCGCTTACTGTGTGCCAAGCACTGTTCTTCATTCAGTTGTGTTTATTGGGTGCTTTCTGCGTGCAGAGCACTGGACTAAGCGCTTGCAAAGGACAATTCGGCATTCATTCACTCATGATAATAATAGTGATGGCATTTGTTAAGTGCTTACTGTGTGCCAAGCACTGTTCTTCATTCAATCGTGTTTATCGGGCGCTTACTGCGTGCAGAGCACTGGACTAAGCGCTTGGAAAGGACAATTCAGCATTCATTCACTCATAATAATAATAGTGATGGCATTTGTTAAGCGCTTACTGTGTGCCAAGCACTGTTCTTCATTCAATCGTGTTTATTGGGCGCTTACTGCATGCAGAGCACTGGACTAAGCGCTTGGAAAGTACAATTAGGCAACAGATACAGCCCCTATCCAACAACAGGTTCACAGCCTTGGAGGGGGAGACAGGCGACACAACAGTCAAACAGACAGGCATCACTAGCATCGGAATAGAGACATAGAATTATGTCTCTATTATTATATTCACCTGTATATATGTATATATGTTTGTACATATTTATTACTCTATTTATTTATTTATTTTTGTACATATCTATTCTATTTATTTTATTTTGTTAGTATGTTTGGTTTTGTTCTCTGTCTCCCCCTTTTAGACTGTGAGCCCACTGTTGGGTAGGGACTGTCTCTAGATGTTGCCAACTTGTACTTCCCAAGCGCTCTGCACACAGTAAGCGCTCAATAAATACGATTGATTGATAGAATTATAGCTATAGACACACCATGAATAAAATAGAGTAATAAACATGTACAAATATACAAAGTGCTGTGGGGAGGGGAAGGGGGTAGGGAGAGGGAAGGAGTCGGGGCGATGGGGAGGGGAGGAGGAGCAGAGGAAAAGGGGGGGGCTCAGTCTGGGAAGGCCTCCTGGAGGAGGTGAGCTCTCAGTAGGGCTTTGAGGCTTCAGCTGCTGGGGAGGTGGGAGGGGAGGGAGGGGTGGCTGGAGTACTATATATATATATATATATATTATATATGTATACTATATATACTATATATGTATATGTATATATGTATACTATCTGTGTATATACTATATATGTGTGACCTGTATATGTGTATATATGTTTGTACACATTTCTTACTCTATTTATTTTACTTGTACATATTTACTATTCCATTTATTTATTTTATTTTGTGAATATGTTTTGTTTTGTTGCCTGTCTCCCCCTTCTAGACTGTGAGCCTGCTGTTGGGTAGGGACCGTCTCTAGATGTTGCCAATTTGGACTTCCCAAGCGCTTAGTCCAGTGTTCTGCACACGGTAAGCGCTCGATAAATACGATTGAATGAATGAATGAATGGAGGGGTTCCCCTCCCCACCATACTTGTTTTGGGTTGTTGTCCATCTCCCCCTTCTAGACTGTGAGCTTGTGGTTGGGTAGGGACCATCTCTGTTGATGAATTGGACTTTCCAAGCGCTTAGTACAGTGCTCTGCACACAGTAAGCGCTCAATAAATACAATTGAATGAATGAATGAATGAATGAATAAATGAACCTCGCCCCACTCGGAGCCTCAGTCTCCACTTCAGCATGGCTCAGTGGAAAGAGCCCGGGCTTGGGAGTCAGAGGTCACGGGTTCTAATCCTGGCTCCACCACTTGTCAGCTGTGTAACTTTAGGCAAGTCACTTAACTTCTCTGGGCCTCAGTTCCCTCCTCTGTAGAATGGGGATGAAGACTGGGAGCCCCACGTGGGACAACATGATCACCTTGTACCCTCCCCAGCGCTTAGAACAGTGCTTTGCACATAGTAAGTGCTTAACAAATGCCATCATCATCATCATTATTATTATTATTATTATTATTAATAATTGCTTGCTATGTACCAGACACTGTTCTAAGCAATGGGGCTTGGAATTTGTTGTGTAATTGTACTTTCCTAGCACTTAGTACAATGCTCTGCACACAGTAAGCGCCGATTGAGTGAATGAGTCAGAGGTCATTCATTCATTCAATTGTATTTATTGAGCACTTACTGTGTGCAGAGCACTGTACTAAGTGCTTGGGAAGTACATGTTGGCAACATATAGAGACAGTCCCACAGTCTAGAAGGGGGAGACAGAGAACAAAACAAAACATATTAACAAAATAAAATACATAGAATAAATATTTACAAGTAAAATAAATAAATAAATAAATAAATGAATGAATAAATAAATAAATAAATAGAGTAATTTCCAATCCCTGCTCTGCCGCTTGTCTGCCATATGGCCTTGGGCAAGTCATTGCAAATCCATGGGCCTCTGTTCCCTCATCTGCAAAATGGGGGTTGAGACCGTGAGCCTCAAGTGGAACAGGGTCTGTCTCCAACATGACTTGCTTGTATCCACCCCAGCGCTTAGTACAGTGCCTGGCACATAGCACTTAACAAATACCACACATACATACAAGTTAGATTGGATGCAGTCCCTGCACCCCATAGTCCCTGTCCTCCTGTCTCTCCCCACTGCAGTCTATACTTCACACTGCTGCCTGGATCATCTCTGTGCAGAAACGCTCTGGGCATGTTACTCCCCTCCTCAAAAATCTCCAGTGGCTACCAATCAATCCACGCATCAGGCAGAAACTCCTCACCCTGGGCTTCAAGGCTGTCCATCACCTCACCCCCTCCTACCTCACCTCCCTTCTCTCCTTCTCCAGCCCAGCCCGCACCCTCCGCTCCTCTGCCGCTCACCTCCTCACCGTGCCTCGTTCTTGCCCGCCCCACCATCGACCCCCGGCCCACGTCCTCCCCCTGGCCTGGAATGGCCTCCCTCTGCCCATCCGCCAAGCTAGCTCTCTTCCTCCCTTCAAAGCCCTACTGAGAGCTCACCTCCTCCAAGAGGCCTTCCCAGACTGATCCCCCTTTTTCCTCTCCTCCTCCCCATCCCCCCTGCCCTACCTCCTTCCCCTCCCCACAGCACTTGTATATATGTTTGTATAGATTTATTACTCTATTTATTTGACTTGTACATATTTACTATTCTATTTATTTTGTTAATGATGTGCATCTAGCTTTACTTCTATTTATTCTGATGACACCCGTCCACATGTTTTGTTGCCTGTCTCCCCCTTCTAGACTGTGAGCCCGTTGTTGGGTAGGGACCGTCTCTATCTGTTGCCAACTTGTACTTCCCAAGCGCTTAGTACAGTGCTCTGCACACAGTAAGCGCTCAATAAATACAATTGAATGAATGAATAAATGAATGTAGGGCTCACAGTCTTAATCACCATTTTACAGATGAGGGAACTGAGGTCCAGAGAAGTGAATTGACTTGCCCAAGGTCACACAGCAGCCGGGATTAGGACCCGTGACCTTCTGACTCCCAAGCCCGGGCTTTATCCAGGACTGAAAAGATAATAATAATGATAATGATGGTATTTGTTCATTCTTTCATTCATTCATTCATTCAATAGTATTTATTGAGCGCTTACTGTGTGCAGAGCACTGTACTAAGCGCTTAGAAAGTACAATTCGGCAACAAATAGAGACAATCCCTACCCAACAACAGGCTCACAGTCTTAAGCTCTTACTATGTGCCAAGCACTGTTCTAAGCACTAGGATAGATACAAGGTAATCAGGTTGTCCCACGTGGGGCTCACAGTCTTAATCCCCATTTTAAAGATGAGGTAACTGAGGCACAGAGAACTTAAGTGACTTGCCCAAGGTCACTTAGCCGACAAGTGGCAGAGCCGGGATTAGAACCCACGACCTCTGACTCCCAAGCCCAGGCTCTTCCCACTAAGCCAGTCCCCTGTATCGTAATGTCCAAAGCATTTAATACAGTGCTCTCCACACAGCACTCAATAAATATGATTATCTTTTAGACTGTGAGCCCACTGTTGGGTAGGGACTGTCTCTATATGTTGCCAACTTGTACTTCCCAAGCGCTTAGTACAGTGCTCTGCACACAGTAAGCGCTCAATAAATACCACTGATTGATTGATTGATTGATTGATTGACTAAGCCACGCTGCTTCCCTCCTGGACCAAAGATGGGTCTGGGCCCGCACCCTAGATGCCCCCTCAGCAAATGGGTGAGCTCGCTGTTGAGTAGGGACCGTCTCTATATGTTGCCAGCTTGTACATCCCAAGCGCTTAGTACAGTGCTCTGCACACAGTAAGCGCTCAATAAATACGATTGAATGAATGAATTAATTAATGAAATGGGTACAGGTGCCTATTAGACACTGGGGAACTTGCTCCGTTATTTCTTTTATTAATGGTACTTTCATTCGATCGCATTTATTGAGCGCTTACTGTGTGCAGAGCACTGTACCAAGCACCCGGGAAAGTACAATACAGCAATAAAGGGAGACCATCCCTGTCCACAACGAACTTATCTTAAGCGCTTACTAGGTGCCAAGCACTGTTCCAAGCGCTGAGGTAGATACAAGGAAATCAGTTTGGACAAAGTCCCTGTTCCACATGGGGCTCACACTCTTAATCCCCATTTTCCGGCCAAGGAACAGAAGCCCAGAGAAGTGAAGTGTCCAAGGGGACACAGCTGACATTTGGCGAGGGGGAGATTAGAACCCATGACCTTCCTACTTCCAAGCCCCTGCTCTATCCATTATCCCTGCATATATGTATATATGTTTGTACATATTTATTACTCTATTTATTTATTCATTTTATTTGTACATATCTATTCTATTTATTTTATTTTGTTAGTATGTTTGGTTTTGTTCTCTGTCTCCCCCTCTTAGACTGTGAGCCCACTGTTGGGTAGGGACTGTCTCTATATGTTGCCAATTTGTACTTCCCAAGCGCTTAGTACAGTGCTCTGCACATAGTAAGCGCTCAATAAATGCGATTGATGATGATGATGATGATTAAGCCACACTGCTTCTCTGAGGTCAGACCGTAGGTAGCACTTTCTGACTGATCCCCGGGGTAGGAGCGTCTGCTGGATCTCCGCTCTGGTTTGGAGCAGGGAGATGGATAGGACGGCAAGATCCTGAGAGGCTTGGCCGTGTGTTAGGCGAGGAGGAGGCTCTGGCATTCCCAAGTGTCCGGGCATCACTCTTTGGGTGCCCGCCGGATCCCTGCTTCTGGAAGCAAGGATCTCTCATCCGGGCGGGAAGTGATAGGAGTGTGGTGACCAAGGGAAGGCCCTCCCGGAGGATTTCCCGCCAGGGATGGGTGAGGGAAGGACAGAACAGAGTTAGCGGAAAAGCCAGAGCCCTGGGGTCTAGGGTGAGGGCTGGGCCCAGAGTCCCAAGTCTGTGCTTGTAGCTAATAATAATAATAATAATAATGGTATTTGTTAAGCGCTTACTATGTGCCAAGCACTGTTCTAAGCACAGGGGTAGCTACAAGGTGATCAGGTTGTCCCACGTGGAGCTCACAGTCTTAATCCCCATTTTACAGATGAGGGAACTGAGAATAATAACGATCGTATTTGTTAAGCGCTTACTATGTGCCAAGCACTGTTCTAAGCACAGGGGTAGCTACAAGGTGATCAGGTTGTCCCACGTGGAGCTCAAAGTCTCAATCCCCATTTTACAGATGAGGGAACTGAGAATAATAACGATCGTATTTGTTAAGTGCTTACTATATGCCAAGCACTGTTCTAAGCACTGGGGGAGATACAAGGTAATCAGGTTGTCCCACGTGGAGCGCACAGTCTTAATCCCCATTTTACAGATGAGGGAACTGAGGCCCAGAGAATAATAACGATCGTATTTGTTAAGCGCTTACTATGTGCCAAGCACTGTTCTAAGCACTGGGGGAGATACAAGGTAATCAGGTTGTCCCACGTGGAGCTCGCAGTCTTAATCCCCATTTTACAGATGAGGGAACTGAGGCCCAGAGAATAATAATGATCTTATTTGTTAAGCGCTTACTATGTGCCAAGCACTGTTCTAAGCACTGGGGGAGATACAAGGTAATCAGGTTGTCCCACGTGGTGCTCAAAGTCTCAATCCCCATTTTACAGATGAGGGAACTGAGAATAATAACGATCGTATTTGTTAAGTGCTTACTATGTGCCAAGCACTGTTCTAAGCACTGGGGGAGATACAAGGTAATCAGGTTGTCCCACGTGGAGCACACAGTCTTAATCCCCATTTTACAGATGAGGGAACTGAGGCACAGAGAATAATAACGATCGTATTTGTTAAGCGCTTACTATGTGCCAAGCACTGTTCTAAGCACTAGGGGGGATACAAGATGATCAGGTTGCCCCACATGGAGCTCAAAGTCTTAATCCCCATTTTACAGATGAGGGAACTGAGGCACAGAGAAGTGGAGTGACTTGCCCAAAGTCACACAACTGACAAGTGGCAGGGTCGGGATTAGAACCCATGACCTCTGACTCCCAAAACCCGGGCTCTTTCCACTAAACCACAGAGCCAGGGCCCCGGACCCATCCTTTCAGTCCTGGCTAGAGCACGGGCCTGGGAGTAGAAGGTCATGGGTTCTAATTCCCGCTCCGCCACCTGTCTGCTGTGTGACCTTGGGCAAGTCACTTAGCTTCTTTGAGCCTCAGTTACCTCATCTGTAAAATGGGGATTGAGACTGTGAGCCCCACGTGGGACAGGGGCTGTGTCCAACCCAAGTTGTTTCTACCCCATTGCTTAGAACTGCGCTTGGCACATAGTAAGTGTTTAAGAAGTACCATAATTATTATATCTGTAATTTATTTGTTGATATTAATGTCTGTCTCCCCCTCTAGACTGTAAACTCAATTTGGGCCGGGGATGCCTGTTTATTGTAGTATTGTACTCTCCCAAGCACTTAGTACAGTCTCCCCACAGCACTTGTGTATATTCGTACATATTTATTACTCTATTTTATTAATGATGTTTGTAGTTCTCTAATTCTATTTATTCTGATGGTATTGACGCCTGTCTACTTGTTTTGTTTTGTTGTCTGTCTCCCCCTTCTAGACAGTGAGCCCGTTGTTGGGAAGGGATTGTCTCTGTTGCCGAATTGTACTTTCCAAGCGCTTAGTACAGTGCTCTGCACACAGTAAGCGCTCAATAAATACGATTGAATGAATGAATACAGTGCTGTGGACGCATGAGGTGCTCAAAGAATACGATTGAATTCGTATTGAATGAATAAATGAATGAATGAATGAATGAATGAATGAATGAATGAATGAATGAATGAGTGAATGAATGAGTGAATAAATACTGGGCCAGGTGCCCAGACCCATCCTCTCAGTTACTGGGCCAGAGGCTCATCCTTCATGGGGAAGCAGCGTGGCTCAGTGGAAAGAGCCCGGGCTTTGGAGTCAGAGGCCGTGGGTTCAAATCCTGGCTCTGCCACTTGTCAGCTGTGTGACTTTGGGCAAGTCACTTCACTTCTCTGGGCCTCAGTTCCCTCATCTGTAAAATGGGGATGAAGACTGTGAGCCCCTCGTGGGACAACCTGATAACCTTGTATCTACCCAGCGCTTAGAACAGTGCTTTGCACATAGTAAGCGCTTAACAAATACCATTATTATTATTATTATTATTCAAACGTATTTATGGAGCACTTACTGTGTGCAGAGCTTACTGCCCATCCTCAATCAGGCTGGGGGATGCTGGGATCTGTATGCCTCTACTTGGGCGTTCCCAGAAGCTCTCACACAGCCCTTTCTTTACCCCACAAAGGCCCAGAGGGCTACTTACCAACAGGCCAGGACTCAACCAGATGTGGCCTAATGGATAGAGCACAAACTGGGAGTCAGAGGATCACGGATCTCAACTTAGCTCCACCACAGAATAATAATAATAATGGCATTTATTAAGTGCTTACTATGTGCAAAGCACTGTTCTAAGTGCTTGGGGAGGTACAAGGTGATCAGGTTGTCCCTTGGGGGGCTCACGGTCTTCATCCCCATTTTACAGATGAGGGAACTGAGGCGCAGAGAAGCGAAGTGACTTGCCCAAAGTCACACAGCTGACAATTGGCAGGGCCGGAATTTGAACCCCTGACCTCCGATTCCAAAGCCTGGGCTCTTTCCACTGAGCCATGCTGCTTATCACATGTCTGCTGTGTGACCTTGGGCAAGTCACTTCATCTCCCTGTGCCGCAGTTACCTCTTCTGTAAAATGGGGATTAAGAGTGTGAGCCCCATGTGGATTCTGTACATAATAAGCACTCAATCAATACCATTGACAGATTGGTTGATGTGAGACATGGGACTGTATCTAACCTCATTCGCTTGGATCAACCCCGGTGCTTAGTACAGTGGCTGGCACAGAGTAAGTGCCTAACACTGTGAGCCCACCTTCTAGACTGTGAGCACACTGTTGGGTAGGGACCATCTCTATATGTTGCCAACTTGTACTTCCCAAGCGCTTAGTACAGCGCTCAATAAATACGATTGAATGAATGAATGAATGAATGAATGAATGAATGAATGAATGAATGAAAGAGAGGTTGTAGCAGCTGATCAGACTTGAAGAGCTCCTCTCCTGGGGGTGACTTTTGGATCTTGGGGGAGAAGGGAGGCACAGCTTGAAGAGCCAGCAGTCTGGGGGCAGTGAGGGGGTCTGTCCCGCTCGGTCCGATGCCCCCCTGGACCTTCAGCAAGGACAGTCTCCATCACCTTGCCCCCTCCTACCTCACCTCCCTTCTCTCCTTCTCCAGCCCAGCCCGCACCCTCCGCTCCTCTGCCGCTAATCTCCTCACCGTACCTCGTTCTCGCCTGTCCCGCCATCGACCCCCCGGCCTACGTCCTCCCCCGGGCCACGAATGCCCTGCTCCCTCTGCCCATCCGCCAAGCTAGCTCTCTTCCTCCCTTCAAGGCCCTACTGAGAGCTCACCTCCTCCAGGAGGCCTTCCCAGACTGAGCCCCTTCCTTCCTCTCCCCCTCGTCCACCTCTCCATCCCCCACATCTTACCTCCTTCCCTTCCCCACTGCACCTGTATATATGTATATATGTTTGTACATATTTGTTACTCTATTTATTTTACTTGTACATATCTATTCTATTTATTTTATTTTGTTAGTATGTTTGGTTTTGTTCTCTGTCTCCCCCTTTTAGACTGTGAGCCCACTGTTGGGTAGGGACTGTCTCTCTATGTTGCCAACTTGTACTTCCCAAGCGCTTAGTACAGTGCTCTGCAAACAGTAAGCGCTCAATAAATACGATTGATGATGATGATGAAGGACAGGTAAGTGAGCACTAAGGGAGACCGCGGGGCCCCGCAGACTGTAGGGGAGATGGGGGAGTGGCAGAGTTGGGTCCTGAACCCAACTCCGAGAACAATGGGGGCCAATGTCCCCCTGCCAGATCTGGCTTTGGGGTGAGGGGGCCCAGTATCTCCCCAGTGCCCCAGTTATGGGGAGTGGTACTCAATTTCCAGCCACAGAGGTTCAGCCCACAGTTGGTTTGGAATCCCAGCCTCATCCCGAGTCTCTGACCAAGGGCTGGAAAGACCCCCAAATCACACCCCTCCACCCTTTTAGCTCTGTTCCACCACTTGTCTCCTGTGTGACTTCGGGCAAGTCACTTCACTTCTCTGTGCCTCCGTTACCTCATCTGTAAAACGGGGATTGAGATTGTGAGCCCCATGTGGGACAGGAACCGTGTCCAACCCGATTTGTTTGTATAATAATGATGGCATTTGTTAAGCGCTTACTATGTGCAAAGCACTGTTCTGGGGAGGATACAAGGTGATCAGCTTGTCCCACGTGGGGCTCACAGTCTTCATCCCCATTTTACAGATGAGGTAACTGAGGCACAGAGAAGTTAAGTGACTTGCCCAAAGTCATGCAGCTGACAACTGGCGGAGCTGGGATTTGTATCTACCCCTGCACTGAGTACAGTGACTGGCACATAGTAAGCGCTTAACAAATACCATCGTTATTATTACCATTCCCTCCCCTAGCCCCATCCCACTTGCTTCTCCCCCTCCTGGCAGGCCTCCTGGCTTGAGTGAAGGCCTCTTCCCTTGCTCTCCCTCCAGCCCACCCCAACCCACCACCCAATCAACAGCAGGGACCGCACAGAGCTGCCACGGCCCTGATCCAGCGCTTAAAACAGTGCTTTGCACATAGTAAGCGCTTAATAAATGCCATTATCATTATCTCTTCTGTTTCACATGAAAACAGCAGTGCGGCTCAGTGGAAAGAGCACAGGCTTGGGAGTCAGAGGATGTGGGTTCTACTTGTCAGCTGTGTGACTTCGGGTAAGCCACTTCTCCATGCCTCTGTTACCTCATCTGTAAAATAGGGATTAAAACTGTGAGCTCCACGTGGGACCACCTGATTACTTTGTATCTACCCCAGTGCTTAAAATAGTGCTCGGCCCATAGTGAGCGCTTAACAAATGCCATCATTAGTATTATTATTATTAAAACTTTATTTTCTGTGTAAAAAAAAATCGGTAATAACAGATGTGTGCCCGGCTCTGGGGCTAGACTTCTGTGCAGATTCGAGAGCTGGGCCCGGACTCGGCCCCCGCCGTAGGGGGAATAGGGCCGGCCGCCTGGTCCCGCTCGGTCCAATGTCCCCTTGGACCTTCAGCATGGTCCCCGCCCAGGCCCCCCAGACTGTAGGGGAGATGGGGGAGTGGCAGTACCCACTCCTTCTGGATCTGGGGTAAATTGGAGAGCAGAGGCTGTGGAAAGCGCTAAGGGGGCTGGGGGTGCAGCATGCCGGCCTGGGCTCAGCCTCACACTGACAGTAGTGGAGAAGTGGGAGGGAGGAATCTGCCTTAGAGTGAGCCCAGGACACGGCCCTTCTTGAGCTGCAATAAATAAATCTCACTGCCTTCCCCTGTCCCCACCGGCGCATCGTGGATTGGGCTGGGGCCCCCCGTCGGGTCCCTGCCCCCCTGGACGGAGGACAAGCTCAGCTCGCCAGGCCGCCTGGGTCACTCCCCATGCCGCTGATTGTCAACGAGAAATTAGTAGGGGGGTAGGGGAGGGGCCGTTTCCATCTATCTCAGCCAACCCTGAAGGCGGGGAGCGCCGTCCAGTCCGGCTCCTGCGGAAGGTAGGGACCGCTGGTTGTGGGGAAGCCGGCCCCTTTGGGTTACAGGCCCCTGCCAGGGAGCGGGAAAGCCAACTGGGGTCTCCGACCTGGAAGCAGACTGGGCTAGCAGCATGGGCACCCTCCGTGGGGGGCCGAGGCACTTGGCCAGGGATGGAGGAAGGAGGCTGGGGGGTCTGGGAGATCTCAGCTCCCCTTTCCCGGGCGGCCAGGTGGTCAGGACCCCGGCTGAGCACAGTTCCCTCTTGCCCCCAGGGCCCTGATGGAGAGGAGCGTGTGTCAGTAGTAACTCTCCTTCCGGAATCGGAAGCGGGTCCTGGAGAGAGCCACTCGGGTCCCGCCCTGGGGCACCAGCTGTGGGTCGTCACTCTCGTCCTCTTCACCACCACGGTCCTCCTGGAGATAGGGGTGGGGGCAGGATGGTGACCAAAAGAAACCCCACCCCAGACTAACCCCGGCCAGGAAGCTGCCAGAGGTTCCTGAGATGTGCACGTCCCTGGTGGTCCTGGGGCGGGGGCTGATGGGGCCAGGGGTCGGGCGGTGGGAGGGAGCAGCCCGCGGCTGGCCTGGAGCAGTCTGGGCCCTGCAGACTTGTACTTCCCAAGCGCTTAGTCCAGTGCTCTGCACACAGTAAGTGCTCAATAAATACGATTGAATGAATGAATGAATGCAGAGCCAAGCCACTGGCCCGAGCCTCCGACCCTGGCCCGGCCCCAACCCTAGACTGACTCACCGGCTCACGGTTGTCCCGATGGTTGTCTAGCAGGTCTCTGGCCTTCTCCGGTCGGGGGCCGGTCTTGGGGGAGAGGGGAAAAGGGAGGAGTTACTGGGGCAGCCTCAGTGCAGAACCCCAGACCAAGACCCCCGAAGTTATATGGTACACCCTCAGCACCCCCTCGCTCCCCAGGGACTTGGATCAGACAGGCTCTTTCCGCCACCCCCCAGCCTGCCCATGACCCCCTGGGGATCCTCGGTGCCCCCCCACCGCAGTTACCTTGCCAGTCCTGCCCTCGAACTCAGGCCTCTCCAGTTCCGCCTCCTCAAACTCATCCTCCCCCTGGTTGTTGGGGTCCTGGGCGGGGCCCGGGTCCTCCGCTGGCACCCAGCTCGGGGAGGCGGGAGGCTGCCCGGCTGCCCTCTGGTAGGGTGGGGTGGAGGGCCTTCTTTTCCCCAGCCTCCACCCAAAGAGTCCAGCCCCGGCCCCCGAGCAGCTGCCAGCACCGCTGGGCCAGGTCCCCTTCTTCTTCCTCCCCTTCTCCCCGCTCCGTATCCCACTCCCGCCCCAGGATGCCCACCCAGATCTCAGGCTCGGTCCTGCTCACCAAGAGCTCTTGAGTGGCAGGATCCTTCTGCGGACGCACGTCCTCCTCTCTCTCGATCATCCCGGCATCTGAAAGGTGGAGACACCCCCACCCACTGTCACCGGTCACCCAGATGCTGACCGCTCCCCCCCCCCCGGGCCTGGGCATTGGCCTGACCCATGTTAAAGGCAGTGTTCAGGGAGGTCCAGAGATGCTGAGTGCTATTTCAGAGAAGCAGCGTGGCACAGTGGAAAGAGCCTGGGCTTGAGAGTCAGAGGTCATGAGTTCGAATCCCAGCTCTGCCACATGTCTGCTGTGTGACCTTTGGCAAGTCATTTAACTTCTGTGAGCCTCAGTTACCTCATCTGTAAAGTGGGGATTAAGACTGTGAGCCCCACATGATCACCTTGCATCCCCCCCAGCACTTAGAACAGTGCTTTGCACATAGTAAGCACTTAACAAATGCCGTAATAATAATAATAATGGTATTTGTTAAGCGCTTACTATGTGCAAAGCACTATTCTAAGCGCTCGGGAGATACAAGATGATCAGGTTGTCCCACGTGGGGCTCACAATTTTAATCGCCATTTTACAGATGAGGTAACTAAGGCCCAGAGAAGTGACTTGCCCAAGGTCACACAGCTGATGTGGCGGAGCCAGGATTAGAACCCATGACCTCTGACTCCTAAGCCCGTGCTCCTTCCACAGAGCCATCATCATTATTATTATTATTTCAGTTAACAGATCTCAGCAGGTCATAGGTTAAGCTTGCACCTCACCCCAGAAATCCTGTAGCCTTCAGCCCACCCCTCCCTCCAACAGAGAGATGAGACAAGCTGGAGGGAAGGGAGTTATTGGGGTGAAAATTATAGGTTCCTCCCTGGGTGAAAACCAACTGACGTGAGCTCTCACAAGGGGTGGGGCTATGGGATTTGATAATAATAATAATAATAATGTTGGTATTTGTTAAGCACTTACTTTGTGCCAAGCACTGTTCTAAGCGCTGGGGGGGATACAAGGTAATCAAGGTTGTCCCACGTGGGGCTCAGTCTTCATCCCCATTTTACAGATGAGGGAACTGAGGCCCAGAGAAGTGAAGTGACTTGCCCAGAGTCACACAGCTGACAAGCGGTGGAGGCGGCATTCGAACCCATGACCTCCGACTCCTGAGCCCAGCTCTAGCCACTGAGCCGCGCTTCAGAAGCAGCGTGACCTAGTGGAAAGATCATGAGCCTGGGAGTTGGAGAAATTGGGTTCCAATTCCGGCTCTCCCACTCGCCTAATGGGTGACCTTGGACAAGTTACTTAACTTCTCTGTACCTAAGTTTCCTCATCTCTAAAATGGGGGTAAAATACCCTGTCTTCCCCCTGCTTAGACTGTGAGCCACATGTGGATCAGGGACCGTTTCCAGCCCTGTATCTACCCCAGTGCCAAGACCAGTGGTTGACACAGAGAAAGTACTTCATCAATCGATGTTATTTAATACAATGGATGGATTGATTGATTGAGTGCTTATTGGGTCCAAAGCACTGTACTAGGGCTTGGGAGAGAGCCACAACAGAGTTGGTAGACATGGTCTCCGCCCACATCTCCTCCAGGAGGCCTTCCCAGATTAAGCCCTATTTTTCATCATCTCCCACTCCTTTCTTCATCACCCTCATTCCCTTTGCTTTCCCCCCACCCCCACCCCACAGCATATGTGTGTATATATATATATATATATATACATATGCATACATACATATATATATACACACATATATATATATTTTTTATTTATGTTGATGTCTGTATGCATGGCTCAGTGGAAAGATATACTTATCTTTATAAGATATACTTATATATACTTATATATATATATATATACATACATACACATACATATATATACACACATATATATATATCTGTCATTTTATTTATGTTGATGTCTATGCGTGGCTCAGTGGAAAGATGTACTTAACTTTATAAGATATACTTATATATATATACTTATATATATACATACATATACATACATACATATATATATATACGCATATATATATCTGTCATTTTATTTAGTTTATGTTGATGTCTGTTTATTTGTATGCGTGGCTCAGTGGAAAGAGCCCGGGCTTTGGAGTCAGAGGTCATGGGTTCAAATCCCGGCTCCACCAACTGTCAGCTGTGTGACTTTGGGTAAGTCACTTCACTTCTCTGGGCCTCAGTTCCCTCATCTGTAAAATGGGGGTGAAGACTGTGAGCCCCACGTGGGACAACCTGATCACCTTGTAACCTCCTCAGTGCTTAGAACAGTTCTTTGCACATAGTAAGCACTTAATAAATGCTATTATTATTATTATTATTACTGTCTGCCTCCCTACATCTAGACTGTGAGCTTGTTGCGGGCAGGAATTGCCTCTACTGCTGTACTGTAGTTTCTCAAGCACTTAGTACAGTGCTCTGTACACACAGTAAGCGCTCAATAAATACGATTGAATTAACCTGAATGAATGAACGTTCTCTGCCCACAACGAACTTACAGTCTTGAGGGGGATGCAGACATTAATATAAACGAATACATTACAGAGAGTAAGAGGTCGTGGGTTCAAATCCCGGTTCCGCCAATTGTGTGACTTTGGGCAAGTCACTTAACTTCTCAGTGCCTCAGGTACCTCATCTGTAACATGGGGATTAAGACTGTGAGCACCCCGTGGGACAACTTGATCACCTTGTAACCTCCCCAGAGCTTAGAACAGTGCTTTGCACATTGTAAGTGCTTAATAAATGCCATCATCATTATTATTATTCTTATAAGTGCTGTGGGAGGGGTAAGTTTGGGGCTTACTCTTTTCCCGTGCCCAGTTCTTGCCTATTACACCTACTTCCTACTTTCAAGTCAGTCAGTTAATCATATTTATTGAGCACTTACTGTGTGCAGAGCACTGTACTAAGCAATCGGGAGAGTACAATATAACAATGCACAGACACTTTCCCTGCCCATAATGAGCTTACCATTTAACAGGTGAGACAGACATCAGCAGAAATAAATTCATTCATTCAATCATATTTATTGAGCACTTACAGTGTGCAGAGCACTGTACTAAGCGCTTGGGAAGATATGGACATAAGTGCTTCTAGACTGTGAGCCCGTCGTGGGCAGGGATTGTCTCTGTTGCTGAATTGCACTTTCCAAGCGCTTAGTGCAGTGCTCTGCACACAGTGAGCATTAAATAAATGCGACCTCCTTTCCCTCCCCACAGCACCTGTATATATGTTTGTACAGGTTTATTACTCTATTTATTTTACTTGTACATATTTACTATTCTATTTAATTTGTTAATGATGTGCATCTAGCTTTACTTCTATTTATTCTGATGACTTGACACCTGTCCACATGCTTTGTTTTGTTGCCTGTCTCCCCCTTCCAGACTGTGAGCCCGTTGTTGGGTAGGGACAGTCTCTATATGTTGCCAACTTGTACTTCCCAAGCGCTTAGTACAGTGCTCTGCACACAGTAAGCACTCAATAAATATGATTGATTGAATGAATGAATGGACGAAAGTGCTGTAGGGCTGGGAGGGGAGATGAATAAAGGGAGGGATTGAGCAAGTCCCCGCAGTCTGAGCACGGGGCAGGGGAAGGTGGGGAGGGAGAGCCATCCTGCTTTTTCCAGTTACAGAAGCAGAACCGATACCTACCCATTTCCAACTCTTCCTCATCCGTTCCATCGTTGGGGTCTCCTCCCTGATTGACTGCTGGATGCACCACCTCCTTGTCCTGATTTGCTGCTGGCACGTTGCCATTCTGCCCGCCTTGCTCTTCTCCCATCTGGGCATTCACTTTGTTGACAATGTCCTGCCAGCTTTGTTGGGGGGGTCGGGGGGAAGGGATGGCATGGTGGGTCAGGAAGCCCAGGATATACAGCCTGGCGAATAGCTGGCTGACAGAGGGCTGGGTTGCCAGGATTGTAGAGATAATAATAAAAAATAATAATAATCGGGGAATTCGTTGGGCACTTACTATTGGCGAAACACTGTACTAAGTGCTGTAAGCTCCCTCTAGACTGTAAGTTCGTTGTGGGCAGGGGACATGTCTACCAGCTCAGTTATAGTGTACTCTCCCAAGCGCTTAGTACGGTGCTCTGCACATTAAATGCTCAATAGATACCGTTGATTGACTGGGGGAGTTCAAGATAATCAGCTTGGATGTACTCTCTGCCCCTCAAGGAGCTCACAGTCTCAAGAGAGGGAGAACAGGCATCGAATCCCCATTTTACAAACGAGGAAATTGAAGCCCAGAAAAGTTAAGTGATTTGCCCAAACTCACACAGCAGACAGAGGGCAGAGTCAGAATTAGAACCCAAGCCTTCTGACACCCAGACCTCTGTTCTTCCCACTGGGCCACACGGGGTTGTCCTGGTGGCTACTCCAGGAACCCTCATTTGGGAGAAACTGCAGTAGGAGGGATGCAGATTTGATTACAGGAAGCTCTTTCTGTCTGTGGTGAAGAGGAGAGGGAGAATCCCGGGCCTGGTGAGCAGAAAAGGCCAGGGAGACATCCCCCCCAGGTCCCCAGGGGAGGGGAGTGTGTATGGGTGTGCGTGGGGGGAGGAGGGGTCAGGAGAAGACTCTGTAAGGACAGGCAGCCCTGTACCGCTCTCTCCATCGCTCTCCCCATCCACGGCACTCACCTCTGCATCTGCACCGGTGGGGTCCTGGAGGCAGGGTGGACCGGGGGCTCCCTGCCCGGAGCAGGAGGCAGCGACGGGGGGGCCCCGGTCTCCCGGAGCCACGCCTCGGCCCCCCCCCTGCACCCGCTGGTCCGACTGGGAAAGGAAGGGGTGTGGGAAGGGGAGGGAGGGAGGGTGATGCAAGACCCCCAGAAGATCAGCACTGGCGCCTAAAATCCCCTTACCCTACTGCAACCTGGGGAATAGGGAACAAAGAGACAGGGAGATGAATGAAGGGCCACAGAGAAGGAAGGGGCCCCTGACCCCCATCCCACGGGTTGGGACCCCTGGTCTTGGTCCCGCCGCCCTGGGCAGGGGTGTGTGCAATAATAATAATGGATTTGTTAAGTGTCTACTATATGCCAGGCACTGTACTAAGCGCTGGGGTGGATACAAGCAAATGGGGTGGGGCACTGCCCCTGTCCTACATGGGGTTCACAGTCTCATTCCCAATTGTACAGGTGAGGTAACTGAGGCCCAGAGAATTGAAGCAACTTGTCCAAAGTCACACAGCAGACAAGTGGTGCCAACTTGTACTTCCCAAGCGCTTAGTACAGTGCTCTGCACACAGTAAGCGCTCAATAAATATGATTGAATGAATGAAGTGGTGGAGCCAGGATTAGGACCCATGACCTTCTGACCCACTATACCACCGTGCTGGAATCTGAGAACCCATCCCTTCTCCCTGTTGGGGTGAATAAAACCCCAGACCGTTGCCCTAGGGGATGGGTCAAGAAGGGGGCACGGGTTGGGAGGAGAGGGGGAGGGGGTCACAGCAAAGGAAGGGATTTCTGGCCCATCCCAAATCCAGTTCCCGATCGGGAATCAGGGAAAGAGAGCAAACAGGGAGGGAGGGGGCGGGCTGATACCAGGAGGCTGGTGGGTTGGGGGTTGGCGACCCTGGCGAGGTGGCTCACACGGCCCTGGCCGGGCTCCTGCAGGCGGGTGGGGACCCTGGCCGGAGCCACCGGGGCCTGGGCTTCACGGGGAATCCTGGCAGTGGAGATGATCACCTGGGGAAATGGAACATTGAAGTGGCCCGGGCACAGCCAGCAGTTTCCCTTCACCCCTCCGCCCCTCATCAATGGGCCGCCTGGGCCTCAGTCTCCCCAAGGCCACCAAGGCCTCACTCAATCGGGAACTAGGGAGCAAAGCTGAGAGTTCAGGCTTCTAACTCAGACATTTGAGTCACAGGTGCCCTGTTCCCCTGCCCCCCCACCCCCACCCACCAGAGACCCCAGGGCCCAGCCCACCGCTACCTTGGGGTGCTCCAGATGGGCCCGGCTGCCCCCCACTCTGGAGGTGGGCTCTTGGGGACCCGGCCCCAGGTCCTTGAAACTCGGCATTTTCTGCAGGGCCTCCTTGAGCTGCCTGAACTCCTCCACCTGGGCCTGGGGAATGGGCAGGGGGTGGGGCTGAGGGGCTGTTGAGACCCCCTCTCCGCCCCCTCATCCAGTCCCCCAGCCCCATCAGGGAACGTGTCTGTTTATTGTTCTCCCAAACGCTTAGTACACTGCTTTGCACACAGTAAGCACTCAATAAAAAAGATTGAATGGATCAGGGGTCCCTGTGGGGGGGGCAACTGGTGAGCCGAGGCTGGAATCAGTGGCATTTTCCACCAGGAAACCTCGTCCCAGCAGGGGCCCAGCATGGTGGCTCTGCATCCCGGGGTTGCCCCATACTACCACAGACAGGGTTCAGTCACCCTAGGAGGAAGATGAGGGAGGGAAGAGAGGAGGGCTGGGCCCCCCTGGCTAGCTGCCCCTGCAGACCGCACCTGGGCTCCAAGCAGCTGGGTGTGCACCTCCTGGTGAGCCTGGCGCAGGAGTCGGCTCTCTGCCCGCAGCTTAGACACCAAGTCTGGGGGACGACACGGGCCGCAGGGGCCAGTTCAGCTCCCAGGAAACCCCAAGGGGGACCTGCCTTGCAGAATCCTCCCCACAGGGTTAGGAAAGTCTCCTTCACTGGCTCCTCCTCTGCCTTTCACCCCCTAACCGGGGGCGTCCCTCAAGGTTCTGTATTGGGTCCCTTCTATTCTCCATCCTTAGGGGAGCTTGTTTGTTCCCACAGCTTCAATTACCATCTCTAACCAGATGACTCCCAAATCCACCTCGACTCCCAAATCCACCTCATTAGCCCCAACCTCTCTCCTTCACCCCAATCTTCTGACCTCCGGGCTATTTCTACAGGGACTGTGGTATTTGTTAAGTGCTTACTGTGTGCCAGGCACAGTTCTAAGCACTGGGGCAGATACAAGATAATCGGGTTGGACACAGCCCCTGCCCCGCATGGGGTTCACAATCTTAATCCCCATTTTACAGACAAGGAAACTGAGACCCAGAGAAGTGAAGTGACTTGTCCAAGGTCACACAGCAGACAAGTGGCGGAACCAGGATTAGAACCCAGATCCTTCCGACTCACAGGCCCATGCACTATCCACTGTCCTGACAGTGCTCTGCACACAGTAAGCGCTCAATAAATACGATTGATTGATTGACAGCGCCTCAAGTTCAATTTGTCCAGAACAGAATTCCTCATCTTCCCTCCCAAAATCCTCTCTTCCACCTAACTTTCCCATCACAATCAACACTACCACCATCCTCCGAACTTGCAGGCCTATAATTTGATATTATCCTTGATTCTTTCAGTCCCCATATTCAGTCTATTATTCTTCCTCTAGATTGTAAGCTCATTGAGGGCAGGGAACATGTCTGCTTGTTATTGTATTGTGCCCTCCCAAGAGCTTAGTCCAGTGCTCTGCACACAGTAAGCGCTCGATAAATACGATTGAATAAATGAATGCACTTCCAGAGTCTGCCCTTTCTTCTCCTTCCAAATGGCCACCACACTGGTTCAGGTCCTTGTCACAACTGGGTTTGACTACTGCCTCAGCCTCCTTACTGGTTGCTTGGCCTCCTGTCTCTCTCCACTTCAAAAATTAAAACATATATAAATTGGGGTTTTTATTAAGGGCTCACTATGTGCCAAGCACTGTGGTAGATAATCAGGTCCTGCAAGACTCTCACAGTCCAAGTAGGAGAGAGAACCGCTATTGAACCCCCATTGTGCAGACAAGAGAACTAAGGCACGGGAGAAGTGAAGTAACTTGCCCAAGGTCACCCAGCAGAGAAGTGGCAGAGCTGGGATTAGAATTTATTTATTTATTTATTTTACTTGTACATATTTATTCTATTTATTTTATTTGGTTTATATGTTTTGTTTTGTTGCCTGTCTCCCCCTTCTAGACTGTGAGGTGGGGATTGGAACTGTGAGCCCCCCGTGGGACAACCTGATCCCCAGTGCTTGGAGCAGTGCTTTGCACATAGTAAGCGCTTAACAAATACCATCATTATTATTATTATTATACGGGGGCAGGTGGGCATGCCGAGGGCAAAGAACGGGCCCCAGCCAGGGAGGGCCAGAATAAGCCCTCCTTTCCTCTTCTCCCATTCACTCCGCATCGCCCTGACTCGCTCCTTTTATTCATCCCCCGTCCGCCCCCAGCAGCCCCACAGCACGCTTGGAACAGTGCTTTGCACATGGTAAGCGCTTAACAAATGCCATTGTTATTATTATTATTATGTCATTATCTCTGTTCATGTCTGTCTTCCCCTCTGGACTGTAAGCTTCTTACTGTTAAGCTTCTAGACTGTGAGCCCACTGTTGGGTAGGGACCGTCTCTATATGTTGCCAACTTGTACTTCCCAAGCGCTCAGTACAGTGCTCTGCACACAGTAAGCGCTCAATAAATACGATTGAATGAATGAATGAATGAATGTGAGCCCGCTGTTGGGTAGGGACTGTCTCTATATGTTGCCAACTTGTACTTCCCAAGGGCTTAGTACAGTGCTCTGTACACAGTAAGCGCTCAATACGATTGAATGAATGAATGAATGAATGTGAGCCCGCTGTTGGGTAGGGACCATCTCTATATGTTGCCAACTTGTACTTCCCAAGCGCTTAGTACAGTGCTCTGCACACAGTAAGCGCTCAATAAATACGATTGAATGAATGAATGAACCTAGGTCCTCAGATTCCCACAAGGACTTCCACAGGGCCAAGCTGCTTCTCTGACTCCAGGCCATACTTCACTCTACTGCCTGGATCATTTTTCTAATGACATCATTCTGCCCACATTTCCTCACTCCTCGAAACCTCCAGTGGGTTGCCCACCCATCTCGGCAAGAGACAGAAGCCCCTGACCGTTGGCTTTACGTCAGTCACCTCTCTCCTTCCTATTTATCCACTCTCTTGCCCCACTACTCCCCAGCTCACACTTGTCCCTCTTCAGGCAAACTACCCTCACGCCTCAGTCTTGTCTTGCCACTGATCTCTCGCTCCCATCTTCCCCCTTCACATCCAACAGATCATGCTCTCACCCTTTTCAAGTTTTCTAAAAAAATCACATCTCTCCCAAAGGGCCTTCCCCGATACCCATCGATCTCCCTGCCTTGACCCAACTGACATTTGGTCCTCCTGGGCCACCTAAGCGCTTAAGTACTCGAAAACTCCCTGTAACACTTATTTCCACATCTTCATACTCTACTACTTCCTCCTACTTGTAATTTATTTGATCGTCTGTCTCTTCTGGCAGACTGTAAGCTCCTTGAGAGGAGGGACTGTGTCCTCTAATGCTATCGTACTGTATTATCAGAGAAGCAGCATGGCTCAGTGGAAAGAGCCCGGGCTTGGGAGTCGGAGGTCATGGGCTCTAATCCCAGATCCGTCACTTGTCTGTTGTGTGACTTTGGGCAAGTCACTTCACTTCTCTGTGACTCAGTTCCCTCATCTGGAAAATGGGGATAAAGACTGTGAGCCCCCCGTGGGACAACCTGATCACCTTGTATCCCCCCAGCGCTTAGAACAGTGCTTCACATACAGTAAGAGCTTAACAAATACCACTATTATTATTATTCTCTGTGCCTCAGTTCCCTGGAAAATGGGGATGAAGACTGTTAGCCCCCCGTGGGACAACCTGATCACCTTGTATCCCCCCAGTGCTTAGAACAGTGCTTGACACGTAGTAAGTGCTTAACAAATACCATCATTATTATTATTATCCCAAGGGCTGAGTAGTGTTCTGCATTGATATGCCTTCCCCCTTCTAGATCGTAAGCCCGGTGTGGGCAGGGATTGTCTCTATTGCTGAATTGTACTTTCCAAGCGCTTGGTACAGTGCTCTGTGCACGGTAGGAGCTCAATAAATACGATGGAATGAATGAAGTAGATGCTGAGTCACTTTTATTGCTCCCTGTCTCACAAGCCCCTAACCTTGCTATTACCTTAGATTCATCTCTCATTCATCCCACATACTCAATCTGTTACCAAATCCTGTCAGCCCAACCTTCACAACATCACTAAAATCCGCCCCTTCCTCTCCATCCAAACTGCTACCTGTTAAACCGAGCACTTATCCTATCCCGCCTCCATTACTGCATCAGCCTCCTTGCTGACCTCCCTGCCTCCTGTTTCTCCCCACTCCAGTCCAGACTTCACTCTGCTTCCGGATCATTTTTCTACAAAACCGTTCGGTCCACATTTCCCTACTCCTCAGGAATCTCCAGTGGTTGCGCATCCACCTCCGCATCAAACAGAAACTCCTTACCATCGGCTCTAAAGCCCTCAATCACCTTGCCTGCTCCCACCTCACCTGAGTACTCTCTACACACTTCGTTCCCCTCTTCCGCATCCTGCCTCTGGCTTGGAACTCCCTCTCCCTACACAGCCGGCAATCACTCTCCCACTCTTCAAACCTTTATTGAAAGTACATCTCCTCCAGGAGGCCTTCCCCAACTAAGCCCACCTTTCCTCTTCTCCCAAACCCTTCTGTAACAGCCTCGCACAAGAATTTGCACTCTTTATTCACCCCTCCTTCAACCCCACAGCATTTATAAATGTACCGGTCATTTACTTATTTATATTAATGACCACCTCCCTCTCTAAACTATGAACTCACCGTGGACAGGGACTGTATCTACCAACTCTGTTATACTGCACGTCCCAAGCGCTTGGTGGAGTGCTCTGCACGTGGTAATCACCCAATAAATACGGATGACTGATTGACTGACTGAAGGTAGGGCTGTCTGGGGGAAAGATCTGGCACTCTGGGCGGACGGATGGAGGAGGCGGAGGTGGCTCAGCTTGTGGGGTCAGGAAGGGTTGACCGGGCCGGAGGGGGACGGGAGGAATCTGACCCTGCAGGCCGGCGACCTCGCTGTCCCGGTCCCGCTGCAGCTGGGCCAGCTGCTGGCCGTGGCTCTCCAACGTCCGGCGCTGCTCCAGCTTCAGTCCGTTGTGCTGCCCTTGCAGCTCCCGCAGCTGCTTCTTCACGTCCTCGTGCTGGTTCTGGGGTAGCGTGGGGTCACGGGGGAGGGAGGCGGAAGGGTGGGGAGCAGGGGGGAGGGCAGCGCCTCGGCTCCCCCAGCCTGCCCGGCCCCCACAAGGAAGGAAACCCTGGTTCCTGCCCTCCCCCAGGCCAGCTGAGGTCAGGGACAGGACACCCCCCACCCCTTCCTCCCCTCTCCTAGGGCCTCCTGGCTCCGTCAGCTGGGGCTCTGGCCAAACACCACCCCCCAGCCACCAATGCCCCTTTGAGTCGAGTCAGTGACCCAGACAGGGCCCTCCGTGTTGTCATGGTGACTGCCCACTCGGTCTTCCACTCAGCGGGCTGCTGGCAGGGCCAAGGAAGCAGAGGGCCAGATGGGCACTGTGCCCACCCATCCCACCCCCACCCCATGAGACCCCAACCCTCAGAATGCCCCAAAGGGATCAGGACTGACTCCCCCCTACCCCTTCCCGGGGGAAACAGACCCACAGCCCCTGCCCTTCCCCCCACCCGCTGCTCCCCCTGGCTTCTCCTGGCCCCCAGTCCCTTCCTGCTCTCCGCAGGGGCTGGAGGAAGGAGATGGGAACAGAGGAAGAAGCAGTCCCAGATCCCATAGAGGCAAAAAAAAAAACTTTTCTATAATCAGTAGTTGGTTTGCTAGGCACGAGCAAGTCAGGGCGCTCCCTCTGCCTCTGCCCGCCTCAAGCAGGCCCCTTTCACAACAGTGGGTGGCAGGGAGGGAACCCAGGAGTTCCACCCTGGCTGATGTGCCCCGGAGACCCCTCACCTTGAGGATCTTGTGCTGGGAGCTGAGGGCTCCGTAACGGTTCATGGCATCTTGCTGCAGCCCCCATGGCAAAGAGGGGAAGGGAAGAAAAAAGAGAGGGTAGATCTATCAGACATCGTATACGAGTCCACGAGGCGTAACGCACCAACACCCATCGGACAGACCGCCTGCCCCCGGGCCCTCTCCACTCCTCAGATCCCCCAGCCTCAATCCCCATGGCCCCAGCGACAGCTCTGGGGGGCTCAGAGGGCTCAGGGATCTGCTTAAGCTTGGGTCACTCCTGGACACCCCCCAACTTCCTTCAGAGTTAGGGGTGCACCTCTCCCTTGCAGTTAGGGGACTAACTCTGTCTGTTGGGGGACAGCAGGGCCTGGTGGAAAGAGAAAGTGAAAAGTTGAGAAATCTAAGATTTAGGGTCACATCTCCTCCATGAGGCCTTCCCCAATTAAGCCCTCGTTTCCTAGCTCTGACTTTTGAGCATCTGGTATTCACCCCACCCTCAGCCTCAGGGCACTTCTGTACTTATCTCTAAATAATGCAGTATAAATTACTTATTTATATTAATGCCCGTCTCCTCCCTCGACTGAAAACTCAATGTGGGCAGGGAACGTGTCTGCCAAACCTGTAGTAAGAGTTTAGTACGGTGTTCTGTACTAAAGCAGCGTGGCTCAGTGGAAAGAGCCCGGGCTTTGGAGTCAGAGGTCATGGGTTCAAATCCCAGCTCCGCCACTTGTCAGCTGTGTGACTTTGGGCAAGTCTCTTAACTTCTCCGGGCCTCAGTCACCTCATCTGTAAAATGGGGATGAAGGCTGTGAGCCCCACGTGGGACAACCTGATCACTTTGTAACCTCCCCAGCGCTTAGAACAGTGCTTTGCACATAGTAAGCGCTTAATAAATGCCATTATTATTATTCTGTAATCATTCAATCAATCATATTTCTTGAGCCCTTACAACGTGCACAGCACTGTACTAAGCCCTGGGGAGAGTACACATACAGTAAGTGCTCAATAAATACAACTCAACGACTTAGCAGATATGTTCCACACACACAGTAAGCGCTTAATAAGAGTTTAGTATGGTGTTCTGTAATCATTCAATCAATCATATTTCTTGAGCCCTTAAAATGTGCAGAGCACTGTACTAAGCACTTGGGAGAGTACACACACAGTAAGTGCTCAATAAATACGATTGAATGAATTAGCAGAGACGTTCCACGCACACAGTAAGCGCTTAATAAATACCATTGATTGATCTGGGTTCTAATCCCATTTCTGGACCGCCAGGTGACCTTGGACAAGGGATTTTACCTCTCTGGATCTCTAAATCATCTGTAAAATGGAGGTAAGATCCTCGATCTCTCTATCTCTTGAATTGTGAGCCCTGTGCTGTGTCCACTATCACCGTCCTGTATTTACCTAAGGGTTCAGCATGATATTCAGCACACAGTAAGTTAAAGCACACAGTAAGTGCTTAATAAATATCATAATTGTTATTATTCTGTTCTATTCCATTCACTCCCCTTGTGGGCAGAGTTTTGTGTCATCTTCTTAAAAAGTACTCTCCCAAGCTCTTCGTAAAGTGCTCTGTATGCAGTAAGACCATCAATTAATTCAATTGATTGAACCAGGCTATATCCACTAACTCTCCCCTCTTTCATTCATTCAATCGAACTTATTGAGGACTTACTGTGTGCATAGCACTGCACTGAGCGCTTGGGAGAGTCCAATATAACAATAAAACGGACACTCTCCCTGCCCACAACGAGCTTCATCTCTGACTCTCCCTCCAGCTCTCTCTTGCCAACTACTTTGGTGGCCCACCTACTCACTGTGCCACCTCCTTTTATCTCTGGCCTCTGATCCCTTGCTCACTTCCTCCAAATGGAACCTCTTTCCCTTTCATTCATTCATTCAATTGTATTTATTGACCGTTTACTGTGTGCAGAGCACTGTACTAAGCACTTGGGAGAGTACAATTGAACAATAAACAGATTCATCCCCTGTCCAGAACGATCTTACAGTCTCACAGGGGAGACAGACATTTTTAAACCTCTTCAAGACGAGCACACGGCCTAGTGGAAAGGGCACAGGACTGGAAGTCAGAGGACTTGGATTCTAATTCCGGTTCTGCTGGGTGACCACTGGCAAGTCATTTAACTTCTCTGTGCCTCAGTTACCCCATCTGTAAAATGGGGATTAAGACCGTGAACCCCAGGTGGGACATGGAATGTGTCCAAACTGATTTTCTAGCATCTACCCCAGCGTTTAGTACAGTGCCCGGCACACAGTAAGAACATAACACACACCATTTTTAAAAAAATACAACAAAACCCCACCAGACAACAGCCCTCCCCATCTTCACAGCCTTTCAGAAATCCCACCTCCTCCCCGAGGCCTTTCCAGATTCATTTTTCTTCACTGTATGTCACAGTTCATTCATTCAATTGTATTTACTGAACACTTACTGTGTGCAGAGCATTGTACTAAGCACTTGTTCTGCACCACCTCTGTGCTGATGGGCTCAAAGCTACCCAAGGTCACTCCCGAATCTAGCAGACTTCCTTCCTCTACTATTTCAGCAGTTATTCATCCACACATCCAATGTCTTCTTCATCAACCCCCAGATCTCCAGTTTGCCCAAGTTATTCACCTTGTAATATGCTACCTGGCATCTCTCCACGATTATGCTAAAGCCATCAGAAATGCCATTCTGGGGCAGACGCGGGCTCTGTCCAACTCAAGGCTCTGACTCTGAAAGTCCCACCAAAAGAGGCGTGGGAGAATAGTGGGAAAGTTGCTGCCTTCCTTATCCCTGTCCTTATGGATGCGACATCCTGGCCTTCCCCTGTAGACAGTAAACTCCTTGTGAGCAGGGATTATATCTACCATCTGTATTATATTGTACTTTCCCAAGCACTTAGTACAGTGCTCTGCACACAATAAGTGCTCAAAAAAAAAACCATCGATTAAGTCTTTCTCTTATTTGTAATTTATTTTGCACCTGTCTCCGCCAACTAGATCAAAAGCTCCCTGAGGGCAGGGGTCATGTCTTCATTGTACTGTACTCTTCCAAGAGCAGTTCTCTGCACATAGCAGGCATTCAATCAGTTCTATTGATTGACTCAGCATGGGACCATCTAACAACCTCGACTCTCCACCCTCCATCAATGACTCCCCGCAACCCACGCCAGCCCACGACACACGTGTCCATCCTCATATAAGAGACCAATCCCAGAGGTCCCAGGGGAAAGCCCACGGCGCCAGGACTCCATCCATAATTCTTTCCATCCCCCTGGGGAGTGAGGTTGGGCTGGTCAGGGCTGGGACATGAGACTTGATTTTTTGGCCTGGGCAGGACTCTCCACATTGGGCCTCCAGAGGTTAGAAGTCCCTTCTCTACTTGCCACATTTAAATTTCCCTCCCCATCCCCTGGTTCCCCAGAAACCTTAGATGCCCCCCCCCCCCCAAAGGCTCTGTCTCCTCCCACACCCCCACCCCTGGACCCCCGTACTTAATCCCAAACCCCACCCACCTTCTCCTTGTTGAGAGCTTCCTGGGCCTCCAGCTTGTACACCAGGAAATCTGGTGTCAGGATGAGCCAGTTAGTTATAAAGTTTCCACTACCCTTAGTTCCCTCAGCCCAGCACCGCCCCCGCCACCACCCCTAACCCACCCAGCTCAGCCCCATTCAGCCCAGCCCTCTTATCTCTGACAGGAACACTGGACATGTTTAAAGGAACTGTTTGCTTGTCTGCCTGGACACCCATCCTCGTGGTTATGGATGGACTATCCAACCCCCCTGACTCTTCCCTTTCTCCATCCCTCACTGTCCCCCCCTTCTCCATCCCTGACTCTTCCCTCTTACTCCATCCCTGACTCCCCTCACAGTGACCCAGCATGGACCATCCAACACCCCTGACTCTCCCGAATCCATCCCTGACTCTCCCTGAAGTGGACCCAGCACAGGCCATCTAATACTCCTGACTCTCCCTCCAGTGACGAAGCTTGGACTACCCCTGTGTCTCTCTGCAGGGACCAGCATAGACCACCTTACACCCCTGACTCTCCACAGCACCCCAACACAGACCATCCAACATCCCTGATTTCCCCCCCACCATCCCCCAACTCCAGTAACCCGGCATGTTTGCTTGTCTGTGGCTCTGCCCAAGCCCTCTGGATCTGCTGGCACTTTTCTGCCTGTAGCTCTGTTGATCTGTGCCCAACGGGCCCGGCCTCAGTATCTCCTGGGGGTTTCGGCCCAGGGAGCCACCTCCACTACCCAGGACCCCATCTCTCACACCCAGGGGCTCAGGAGTGTGGAGTTTGGGGGCTTATTTCAGGAGCCCCCCCATTCCAACCCCGCCCACTGCCCCACTGACCTTCCTTGGTCTTCTTGTGGTCCCCACGCTCTTTCTGCAGGGAGCGTTCCAGCCGGGACCGGTGCTCATAAACCACTGTGGACTCCGGGGGACAGACTGTCAGTGTTAGCTAGGGATGTGGGTTGGTGGGGGTGGGGGTCACAGGCCGCTGAGACCCCTGAAGGAGGGGCAGGGACTGGGTTGAAGGAGCCGAGCCCTAAGCTGGAGGGAATGAGGGGTGGGCGTGGACAAGCAAACCCATTTCCCAGATGGAGAAACTAAGGGGCAGGGAAGGAACTTTCCCTTCCTGGACAACCCCAGGCCCCTTCCCCTCTGGCCGAGAGCTGGACAGGGAACACAGAAGGGTGAGCTGAGGGGACTCCGACGCCACCTCCACCCCGGGAACAGAGAGGGCAGACCCTCAGATCACCCTCCCTGTGCCAGACCCCCATGGCAGGACTTGGGAAAGTCCCCACTGGGCTGGAAAAATGAGGACGATGCATATTTGAACTTAGTCGGGGGAAGGAGGAGCCGCTGCCAACACAAGCGCCCCTGCCAACACAAACACACACATTCCATGCCCGGTCACCCATGTCCTGCTCCCTGACCCCAACTGGCATGGCTCGGAGGACAGCCAGAGAGCTGGGGGGTCCCAGCTCTGGAAGCTGAGCGTGGGAAGGATGGGGTCAGGGGAAAGGCAGGAAGAGGAGGGTGGCAGGGAGGAAACAGACTTCACTGACTTCCAACTTGGTCGATGTCCCAGCTGGAAGCCGGGAGCCCTCCCGACCACAGACCAGATGGAGGATCTGGGCTCTTCCCCCAGACAAGCTCCATGTAGGCAGGGAACAGGTCTATCTGTTCTGTTACACTGTACTCTCCCAAGCACTTAATACAGTGATCTGCACACAGTAAACAATAAATATGACTGAATGAATGGGGAGGCGGGACTGAATAGGGTGGCCCTTATTTAGGCACAGGTTCATGGGAGGGTGTCCCACACCCACAGCCCCCAAATGACCTGCCCCATCCATCCCACAGAGGGCCAAGGGAACCTGGCCATAACCTAAGCTTGCAGACTGCATTTGCCTGCGGCAAGCTAGGAAATGGGCTAGTGCTCCCCTCCTACCTAGGGAAGGAATCAATGGTCTGAGAGTATGGCAACACAGAGTTGGCCAAAACAGGGGGCCCGTGACCCCCTCTCCCCCGCCCCCTTCTATGGACCTAACTGGAGCCCTGTAAGTGGGGGAAAGTTGGTTGGAGAAGCAGGACAAACTGGGGGCCAGGCGCGAGAACCCCTCAGGGCTCCCCGAATGAAACTGGCTGAGGACTGGGGAGGCTGGTGGGTTGCCAGGGCCGGGGGCCAGCTGGTCCCCCAGACAAGTTCCTTTTCAGAAAGCAGAACAACACGTCCGGTCCGAGGAAGGGCCTGCCAAGAATCTGGGACGAGACTGCGGCGTTTCCCTGCACACAGATTGGGTCTGTAGACCAGCCCCGCTGTCTCCTTGTTGGACCCCAGCCTAGAGTCCCAGATGGCCCAGCGACGCTACCCAAGACCCCCAGCCCCCAGACAAACCCCACCCGCTCCCTCCAGCCCAAAGCCCCAGTGAGACTTGGGTGTGTCAATGAACCCCACTTATGCACATGAGCACACACAAACACACATCAGTCATATGCAGCGTGGCTCAGTGGAAAGAGCCTGGGCTTTGGAGTCAGAGGTCAAGGGTTCAAATCCCGGCTCCGCCACTCGTCAGCTGTGTGACTTTGGGCAAGTCACTTAACTACTCTGGGCCTCAGTTCCCTCATCTGTAAAATGGGGATTAAGACTGTGAACCCCCCGCGGGACAACCTGGTCACCTTGCAACCTCCCCAGTGCTTAGAACAGTGCTTTGCACATAGTAAGCGCTTAATACATGCCATCATTATTATTATTATACAGAATGTGGGGAGAAGGAGGGCTCTTTCTAGCTCCGCAAGTAGTCCCCCTTCTCTAAGAAACAGAAGTTGTCCAGGCTGGGCTCAGAAGGATTTGCTATCCTAGGGATGAGGGTGCAGGGCAAGAGAATGGGGGGGCTCCTCCCACACGCCTAGACACATATATGGACAGTGACTAGGCGTGAAGACAAATAAGCCAGAATCCCAACTGTTTAGGGGAAGGAAAATTCACTGATCATCCCAAATAACCCTAGGGCCCCTTCCCACATCTCTTGAGCCCACCTACTCCTCTGAGTGAGGGGTAGGTTGAGGGGGGGGGGGGGCTCTGGTCTGCCCATTCAGAGTGGGGGGAGCGGGGTAAGGAGCTGGGACACCTGGGCCCTCCTGGGGTCGCTGTCCCTCTCCAGCCCCCCAGCCTCAGTTTCCCCCACTGTGAAACAGATGGGAAGGGAAAGCCTCACCCTGCTGCCTCCTGGGGGGCTGGAGCTGTCTTGTGCCCCCTCCCTCCGCGGACTAGGGGCCGATGGGCGGGGGGAGGGGGATGGAGCAAACAGGCATAATCACAGCCCTGCCCGCTGGCCACGGGCACCCCTTCTTTCCTGTCCCCCAAATTTGGTCCTCCCTCCCCCAGTCTTGGAAGGGGCAGAGGAGAGGAAATGAAAGTTAAAACCCGAACCAGCTGGTCATCCTTCACCTGTGACCACAGGTGACCCAGGCCCCCGAGACGGGGGGCTCCCTGGGGTCGGCCACCCCAACTGGGAGGGGAGGTGCAGGTGACCTCTCCCCTCCCGGTCACCAACATCCCGAGATATTGGGCCTCGCCCCCCCGGGGGCCACCAGATCCTAGTCGAATTGGGCAGGGAAATCGGATTGGGGTGGAGGGCACAGAGGGGAGTGGGGGGCCGCCCATCACAGGGAGGGCTCAACCGGTGGATAAGGGGCTCGGGTCAAAGGGGACCCCTCTCCCCGGCCCATCCCTCCAGCCCTGGGCCGCCTCTGGGAGTTCCTGCAACCAGTGTGTGTCTTCTGGGTGGGAAGCTGGGGAAGGGGCATCAAAGAGAAGCAGTGTGGCTCAGTGGAAAGAGCCCGGTCTTGGGAGTCAGGGGTCGTGGGTTCTAATCCCGGCTCCGCCACTTGTCAGCTGGGCGACTTGGGGCAAGTCACTTCACCGGGCCTCTGTTCCCTCATCTGGAAAATGGGGGTGAAGACCGTGAGCCCCTCATGGGACAACCTGATGATCTTGTATTAGAGAAGCAGCGGGGCTCGGGAGTCAGCGGGCACGGGTTCAAATCCCGGCTCCGCCAATTGTCAGCTGTGTGACTTTGGGCAAGTCACTTCACTTCTCTGGGCCTCAGTTCCCTCATCTGTAAAATGGGGATTAAGACTGGGAGCCCCCGGTGGGACAACCTGATCAACTTGTAATCTCCCCAGCGCTTAGAACAGTGCTTTGCACATAGTAAGCACTTAATAAATGCCATCATTATTATTATTAAAATGGGGATTAAGACTGTGAGCCCCCCGTGGGACAACCTGATCACTTTGTAATCTCCCCAGCGTTTAGAACAGTGTGAGTGCTTAATAAAAGCCATCATTATTATTATTATTATTAAAATGGGGATTAAGACCGTGAGCCCCCCGTGGGACAACCTGATCACCTTGTAATCTCCCCAGCGCTTAGAACAGTGTGAGCGCTTAATAACTGCCATCATTATTATTATTAAAATGGGGACTTAGAACAGTGCTTTACACATAGTAAGTGCTTAATAAATGCCATCATTATTATTATTAAAATAGGGATTAAGACTGTGAGCCCCCCGTGGGGCAACCTGATCACCCCGTAATCTCCCCAGCGCTTAGAATAGTGTGAGCGTTTAATAATTGCCATTATTATTATTATTAAAATGGGGATTAAGACTGTGAGCTCCGGTGGGACAACCTGATCACCTTGTAATCTCCCCAGCGTTTAGAACAGTGTGAGCACTTAATAAATACCATTATTATTAAAATGGGGATTAAGACTGTGAGCCCTCCGTGGGACAACCTGATCACCTTGTAATCTCCCCAGCGCTTAGAACAGTGCTTTGCACATAGTACGCGCTGCCCCCCGTGGGCCAACCTGATCACCTTGTAATCTCCCCAGCGCTTAGAACAGTGTGAGCGCTTAATACATGCCATCATTATTATTATTATTATTCTTATCCCCACCCCACCCCCACCCCCCCGGCGCTTACAACAGTGTTTGGCACATAGTAAGCGCTTAACAAATGCCATCACTAGTTAAAGGAGCGGCCCGGTGGGCCCCACGTCGTGGGGGGCGGGGGGTCCCCTCACCTTGCAGCTGCGCCGCCATGGCCTCCTGCTGCCCCCGGGCCAGGCTGGCTTGGCCCTCGGCGGCCCGGGCCCTCCGCTGCAGGTGGTCGTACAGCAGCCCCGCGCCCACCAGGCCCAAGGCCGCCGACAACAGGAACCCGCTCTGCAGCAGCCCCTTCTGTCGCCGGGGCCAGCCCCCCGAACCCATCGCCCCCGGGCCAACTTGGGCCTCGCCGGACGCCTGGCTCCTCGCTCTGTCTGTCTGTCTGCCTGCCTGACCAACTTGGGCCTCGCCGGACGCCTGGGTCCTCTGTCTGTCTGTCTGTCTGTCGGACCTACCTGGGCCTAGCCGGACGCCTGGGTCCTCTGTCTGTCTGTCTGTCTGTCGGACCAACTTGGGCCTCGCTGGACGCCTGGCTCCTCTGTCTGTCTGTCTGTCTGTCTGTCGGACCAACTTGGGCCTCGCCGGACGCCTGGGTCCTCTCTCTGTCTGTCTGCCGGTCTGTCTGTCGGACCAATTTGTGCCTCGCCGGACGCCTGGGTCCTCTGTCTGTCTGTCTGTCTGTCTGAGGGTCTCGCCGGACGCCTGGGTCCTCTCTCTGTCTGTCTGTCTGACCAATTTGTGCCTCACCGGACGCCTGGGTCCTCTCTCTGTCTGTCTGTCTGTCTGTCGGACCAATCTGTGCCTCACCGGACGCCCGGGTCCTCTCTCTGTCTGTCTGTCTGTCGGACCAACTTGGGCCTCGCCGGACGCCTGGGTCCTCTCTCTGTCTCTCTCTCTCTGTCTGACCAACTTGGGCCTCGCTGAACGCCTGGGTCCTCTCTCTGTCTGTCTGTCTGTCTGTCGGACCAACTTGGGCCTCGCTGGATGCCTGGATCCTCTCTCTGTCTCTGTCTGTCTGTCTGTCGGACCAACTTGGGCCTCGCCGGACGCCTGGGTCCTCTGTCTGTCTGTCTGTCTGTCGGTCTGTCAGACCTACCTGGGCCTCGCCGGACGCCCAGGTCCTCTGTCTGTCTGTCTGTCTGTGTCGGACCAACCTGGGCCTCGCCGGACGCCTGGGTCCTCTCTCTGTCTGTCTGTCTGTCGGACCAACTTGGGCCTCGCCGGACGCCTGGGTCCTCTGTCTGTCTGTCAGACCTACCTGGGCCTCGCCGGACGCCCGGGTCCTCTGTCTGTCTGTCTGTCTGTGTCGGACCAACCTGGGCCTCGCCGGACGCCTGGGTCCTCTCTCTGTCTGTCTGTCTGTCAGACCCACATGGGCCTCGCCGGACGCCCGGGTCCTCTCTCTGTCTGTCTGTCTGTCGGACCAACTTGGGCCTCGCCGGACGCCTGGGTCCTCTCTCTGCCTGCCTGTCTGTCTATCTGTCTGTCGTTCAGTCGGTCGGTCTGTGTGTCGGGGGGCGGGCCCAGGCCCGGAGCTGGACAAAGGGGAGGGGGCGGGGAAGGAGGAGGGGCTCCGCAGACACACACACACACACACACCCACACCCTTACACTCCCGGCCCGGGGAGTGCTCTCCCACGTGTGCCCTCCTGCACACTCATTCATTCATTCGATCGTATTTACCGAGCGCTTACTGTGTGCAGAGCACTGGGAAGTCCAGTTGGCAACATCGAGAGACGGTCCCTACCCAACGGCAGGCTCACAGTCTGGAAGGGGGAGGCAGACAACAAAACAAAACGTATTAACAAAATAAAATAGTAAATATGTACAAGTAAAATAGAGTAATACAAGTAAAATAGAGTATGTACAAGTAAAATAGAGTAATAAATCTGTATACATATATACAGGTGCTGTGGGGAGGGGAAGCAGGTAGGGCGGGAGGGATGGGGAGGAGGAGAGGAAGAAGGGAGCTCAGCCTGGGAAGGCCTCCTGGAGGAGGTGAGCTCTCAGTAGGGCTTTGACCTGATCACCTTGTATCCTCCCCAGCGCTTAGAACAGTGCTTTGCACATAGTAAGCGCTTAACAAATACCATCACTATTATTCATGTGCATGATTTTGCCCACGTGCTCTCCCATGTGCATCCTCACTGTCTTCTTCCCCTCCCACTCCCCTTAGCGACCCCCCCTCTTCCCAGCCCCCTGGACCGAGCCAGTGGGGACACTAAGCCTAGTGGATAGAGCCCGGGCCTGGGAGACAGAAGGTCATGGGTTCTAATCCCGGCTCCACCACTTGTCTGCTGGGTGACCTTGGGCAAGTCACTTCACTTCTCTGGGCCTCAGTTACCTCATATGTAAAATGGGGGTTAAGACTGTAAATATGTCCTGTATGTATGTTTGTACATATTTATTACTCTATTTATTTATTTATTTATTTTACTTGTGCATATCTATTCTTTTTATTTTATTTTGTTAGTATGTTTGGCTCTGTTCTCTGTCTCCCCCTTTTAGACTGTGAGCCCACTGTTGGGTAGGGACTGTCTCTATATGTTGCCAACTTGTACTTCCCAAGTGCTTAGTACAGTGCTCTGCACACAGTAAGCGCTCAATAAATATGATTGATGCTGATGATGATGATGACTGTGAGCCCCACGTGGGACAATCTGATCACCTTGTATCTACCCCAGCGTTTAGAACGGTGCTTGGCACATAATAATAATAATGATGGCATTTATTAAGCGCTTACTATGTGCAAAGCACTGTTCTAAGCGCTGGGTGAGTGCTTAATGAATACCATGATTATTAGAGCCTCCATAGCTCGTGGGGGAAAGAGGAGGGAGTGGGGAAGCCCGCAGTGGCAGAATCATGGCAGGCCTCCACACTGTGTCACCCAGGAGGGATTCCTGGAGGTGTTGGGAGGGCAGGTGGGGAGGTCAGACTTCATCCACTGATCAGATTGGATTCCCCCTGGGGAAGGCCCAGAGGAATAATGTGAATAGACTATTATTAATCCATGCATTAGTGCAGGAGGGGGAAGAGGGCAAAGCTTCCCCCCTCCAGCAGGCCCTTCCCCATCCTCAGCCGCATCTCCTGGTGGGAGAAGGGAGGGAGGGAAGACGGAAGGATCCCGGTTTTGGCCTCCCAGGGCTTTCATTTTCCGGTTCAGAGCTGACCCTGGGGGAGATGGGCTGTGGCTACTGGAGCACTTGGATTTGCTCCCGTTATGGAAGCAGCATGCCTTAGTGGATAGAGCACGGGCCTCGGAGTCAGAAGGTCATGGGTTCTAATCCCGGCTCTGCCGCATAATAATAATAATAATGGTATTTGTTAAGCATTTACTATGTGTGAAGCACTGTTCTAAGTGCCGGGGTAGGAACAAGGTGATCAGGTTGTCCCACGGGGGGCTCACAGTCTTAATCCCCATTTTACAGATGAGGGAACTGAGGCCCAGAGAAGTGAAGTGACTTACCCAAAGTCACATAGCTGACAAGTGGCACATTTGAACCCATGACTCCAAAGCCCAGGCTCTTTCCACTGAGCCACGCTGCTTCTCTGTGCATGTCTGCTGTATGACCTTGGGCGAGTCGCTTCACTGCTCTGGGCCTCAGTTCCCTCATCTGTAAAATGGGGATTAAGATTGTGAACCCTATGTGGGACAGGGACTGTGTCCAACCTGACTGACTTGTATCTACCGCAGAGCTTAGTACAGGGCTTGGCACACAGTAAGCACTTAACAAATACCATAATTATTATTATTATTCAGTTCTCTGTGTCTCAGTTACCTCATCTGTAAAATAGAGATCGAGATAGTGAACCCCATGGGGGACAGGGACTGTGTTCAACCCGATTTGCTTGTATCAACCCCAGAGTTTAGTACAGTGTCTGGCACACTGTAAGTGCTGAACAAATACCACAATTATTATTATTATTCACCCTCTCTCTCAGCCCCACAGAACTTACATACATATCTGTAATTTATTTATTTATATTAATGTCTGTCTCCCCCTCTATAAGCTCACTGTGGGCAGGGAACCTGTCTACATGTTTTGTTTTGTTGCCTGTCTCCCCCTTCTAGACTGTGAGCCCGTTGTTGGGTAGGGACCATCTCTGTTGCCAAATTGGACTTTCCAAGCACTTAGTACAGTGCTCTGCACACAGTAAGTGCTCAATAAATGCAATTGAAAGAAAGAAAAGAAGAAGACTCTGTTGTACTCAGGGAAGCAGCATGGCTCAATGGAACGAGCATGGGCTTGGGAATCAGAGGTCATGGGTTCAAATCCCAGCTCCACCAATCGTCAGCTGTGTGACCTTGGGCAAGTCACTTAGCTTCTCTCTGCCTCAATTACCTCATCTGTAAAATGGGGATTAAGACTGTGAGCCCCACTTGGGACAATCTGATCACCTTATATCCGCCTCCAGCGCTTAGAACAGTGCTTTGCACATAGTAAGCACTTAACAAATGCCATTATTATTATTATTATTACTCTCCCAAGCGGTTAGTACAGTGCTTAGCACACCATAAATGCTCAATAAATACGATTGATTGAGCTCCAGCCAAGTCAGCCTCCTAGGATGCCCCGCCCCAACAGATCCTGTGGGAGTGATGGGGGAGAGAGCCCATTCCCTGGGGCCTGCCAGCCTTAGCAGCGTGGCTCAGTGGAAACATCACGGGCTTTGGAGTCGGAGGTCATGGGTTCAAATCCCGGCTCAGCCACTTGTCAGCTGTGTGACTTTGGGCAAGTCACTTGACTTCTCTGGGCCTCAGTTACCTCATCTGTAAAATGGGGATGAAGAATGTGAGCCCCCCGTGGGACAACGTGGTCACCTTGTAACCTCCCCAGCGCTTAGAACAGTGCTTTGCACATAGTAAGCACTTAAAAATGTCTCATTATTATTATTATTATTATTATTTGGAGTCAGAGGTCATGGGTTCAAACCCTGGCTCTGCCACTTAGCTGTGTGACTTCGGGCAAGTCACTTAACTTCTCTGAGCCTCAGTTACCTCATCTGTAAAATGGGGATTAAGACTGTGAGCCCCACATGGAACAACCTGATCACCTTGTATCCCCCCAGTGCTTGGAACAGTGCTTTGCACATAGTAAGTGCTTAATAAATGCCATTATTATTATTATTATTAGGGGACCTCCTCTTCCTCTAATGACCTCCCGGGACACTCCAACTGTGTCTCTGGGGTCAGGGTCTATTCTCCCTTCTGCTTGCCCAGCCCACCCTGAACCCCAATACCAAAGCATTCTCCCTCTGCCTTCCCCCCTGCCCCCCTTCCAATGCCTGTTGTCCCCCTAATGTCACAGCTTCCAGGATCTGGGAGAGGCCGGGGGAGTTGGGAAGGAAGAGGGGTGGGGGGGGTCCCTGGGAGGGCCGTATCTGTCCAAAAGATTCAGGATGCCCCCTCCCCCTCCAAGGCCCACCTCAATGTGAGCAGGGTCAGAGCTGTGGGGGCCCCCAACCCCAACGCTGAGGCTCTTGGCTTCCTTCCTGTTGAGCCAGCACATTCCAAATTTCCTTTTTCGTTCTTGAACAAGGCATTCTCCCGGGACCAGCTCAGCAGGGAGGGGTTCCGGGCCGGGGAGAAGAGAGTGAAGTGGCCAGAGATGGAGGTTGTAATTTGGAGGGGCAATCAGCTGCTCATTTTAGAGAAGCAGCATGGCTTAGTGGAAAGATCACGGACCTGGAGGTCAGAGGCCCTAGGTTCTAATCCCAGCTCCACCATCAGGCAGGAACTCCTCACCCTGGGCTTCAAGCCTCTCCATCCCCTCGCCCCCTCCTACCTCCCCTCCCTTCTCTCCTTTTCCAGCCCAGCCCTCACCCTCCGCTCCTCTGCCGCTAATCTCCTCACTGGGCCTCGTTCTCGCCTGTCCCACCATCTACCCCCAGCCCACGTCCTCCCCCTGGCCTGGAATGCCCTCCCTCTGCCCATCCGCCAAGCTAGCTCTCTTCCTCCCTTCAAGGCCCTACTGAGAGCTCACCTCCTCCAGGAGGTCTTCCCTGACTGAGCCCCCTCCTTCCTCTCCCCCTCGTCCCCCTCTCCATCCCCCCCGCTTTACCTCCTTCCTCTCCCCACAGCACCTGTATATATGTATATATGTTTGTATGTATGTATGTATTTATTTATTTATTTTATTTGTACATATTTATTCTATTTATTTTATTTTGTTAATATGTTTTGTTTTGTTGTCTATCTCCCCCTTCTAGACTGTGAGCCCACTGTTGGGTAGGGACCGTCTCTATATGTTGCCAACTTGTACTTCCCAAGCGCTTAGTACAGTGCTCTGCACACAGTAAGCGCTCAATAGATTGAATGAATGAATGAATAAATATAATAATAATAATAATAATAGTAATAATTGTGGTATTTGTTAAGCACTTACTATGTGCCAGGGGCCGTGCTAAGCGCCGGGGTGTATACAAGCAAATAGAGTTGAACATAGCCCCTCCCTGTCCCATGTGGGGCTCACAGTCCCAAACCTCATTTTACAAATGAGGTAACTGAGGCACAGAGAAGTGAAGTGACTTGCCCAAGGTCACACAGCAGACAAATGGCGGAGCCAAGATTAGAACCCATGACTTTCTGTCTGTGCCTCAGTTGCCTCTTCTGCAAAATGGGGATTGTTCTCCCTCTTACTTAGGCCGTGAGCCCCATATGGGACCTGATCATCTTGTATCTACCTCAGTGCTTAGTGTTTTGCACATAGCGTTTAGCATTCATTCATTCACTCAGTCATATTTATTGAGCGCTTACTGTGCACAGAGCCCTATACTAAGCCATCGGGAGAGTATAATGCAAAAATAGACACATTCCCTGATCACATTAACAAATACCATTCTTCTTCTTATTATTATTGTTATTATTGTTAATAAAATACAGCTCCACCTCTAGCCTCCCCAATTCCAATTTACCTCTGTCTGACCACAAACTTCTAACCTGCCTCCTCACCCTCACCCTCTCTCCTAAAATGTCAATCCTCACCCCCTTACCCTGATCTCCCCATTCAGAGCCCCCTCCATCTCCTCCAGGCTAAGACCATCCAACCGGCCTTTCTGCCAACCCTCCCTTCCTTTGATAGAAAAGTACACAATCTTCACTCTGTCCTCTCCATCAATCTCAACCCACAATCAATCAGTGATATTTATTGAGCACTTACCTTGTGCAGAGGACTGAAATAATAATAATGATGGCATTTATTAAGCGCTTACTATGGGCAAAGCACTTGGGAAAGTACAACAGAGTTGGCAGATGATAAGAGACATTGGCACAAGTAGATTGGAGTCTACAGGGGGAGAAAGACATTAGAAAAGATTAGGACTAGGGAAAATGAAGTGTAAGCATGTGCATGTAGGTGCTCTGGGATTGGGGTGAGTATCAGAGTATTTAAGGGTACACAGATAAGTGCAAAGTTAACACAGAGGGGAAGATAGATGGGGAAATAAGGGGCTTAGTCTGGGATGGCCCGTTGGAGAAGATATGATTTTAGGAGGGTTTTGACTGTTAGATATGAAATCAGTTTTGATTGATTTTAGGAGGGTAGACTGTCAGTTATGAAGGGGAAGGGAGTTCCAGGCCTGAGGGAGGATGTGATTAAGAGGTTGGCAGCAGGATAGACGAGATGGAGGTACAGAGAGTAGGATGGCGTAAAAGAGCAGAGTTTGTGGATTGGGTTGTAGTAGATCAGTGAAGTTAGGTAGGAGGGAGAGATCTGCTCTAGTGTTTTAAAGCTGATGGTAAGGAGTTTCTGTCTGATGCAGAGGTGGGTGGGCAACCACTGGAGGTTTCTGAGGAGTGGGAAGATATGGACTGAATTTTTTTTAGCAAAATGCCCTGGATGTCAGAGTGAAGAATGGACTGGAGAGGAAGGAGAGAGGCAGCAGGGAGGTCAGAGAGGAGCAGGCTGATGCAGTGGTCAAGGTGGGAAATGAGGGCTTGGATTAGCTTGGGAGCATTTTGGATGGCGAGGAAAGGGCAGAGTCTAGAGCTGTTGTGAAGGCAGAACTGAGAGGATTTTGTGACAGACTGAATACGTGGGTTGAATGAGAGAGATGAGTTGGGGGTAATGCCAAAGTTACAAGCTTGGGAGACAGGATGGTGTTGTCCATAGTGATGGACTCCCTCTTAAAGCATCTGGTGTCCTCACCGCCTTCCTACTCTCATTCATTCAATCGTATTTATTGAGTGCTTACTGTGTGCAGAGCACTGTACTAAGCCAACTCGTTTCCTGGAAAAATGGAAACCATCAGGTGTGAGCCTCCAAAGTCTCCCCATCTCCTTCTCCACCACTTTATTACCCTGTCCTCATTTTCTCTCTGCTTCTCAACAACGTGCTATCTAAAAATCCACCTCCCCACCTGGCCCCGTCTGAGAGAGTAAGTAGAACAGGCTCTCTGCTCTCAAGGTGCTTCTAATCTAGCCGAAAGGAGCACAGGCCTGGGGGTCGGAAGATCCTGGGTTCTAATCCCGGCTCCGCCACTTGTCTGCTGTGTGACCTTGGGCAAGTCCCTTCACTTCTCTGTGCCTCGGTTCCCTGGGCTCCCAGTCTCAATCCCCACTTTACAGATGAGGTAACTGGGGCACAGAGAAGTGAAGTGAACATGTGGTGGAGCTGGGATTAGAGCCTATGACCTTCTCACTCCCAGGCCCGGGCTCTATCCGCTAAATGTAGTATGGTTTCCTGCCTGCAGTGAGCTTACAGTTGCTGTTAGTATAGTACTTTGCACACAGTAAGCGCTCAATAAACACGATTGAGTGAATGAACGAATTAACATGTATCTACCCCAACATTTAGAACAGTGCATGACACTTAATAAGTAAGCTGCTGACATATAATTTGGAGTGTCAGCACCGATGGAGGGGAGGGGGCGCGGAGCCAGATTGAAGGGTGTTGGAGGAGAGACACAGGGAACCATGAGTAGGGTAGTGCCATGAGTAGGTACCATGAGTAGGGTAGAGTAGTACTCTATTTATTTATTTATTTTATTTGTACATATGTATTCTATTTATTTTATTTTGTTAATATGTTTTGTTCTGTTCTCTGTCTCCCCCTTCTAGACTGTGAGCCCACTGTTGGGTAGGGACCGTCTCTATATGCTGCCAACTTGTACTTCCCAAGCACTTAGTACAGCGCTCTGCACACAGTAAGCGCTCAATACATACGATTGAATGAAATGTGGGCTTAATCAGGGAAGGCTTCTTGGAGAAGTGATTTTTGGGAGAATTGTATTCATCGATTCATTCATTCACTCAAGCAGTGGTATTTCATCAGCATTTATTGAGCAACTACTGTGTGCACAGTCCAATACAGAGGGATCACAGTATATTTCTGCAGTGGGAACAGAAAGAAAAACACAGACCCAACTGGTAATGGCAAAAATCTGGAAAATAATGAGTAAGTGAAGGAAGAAGTAAATTCTAACCAGATTAAATAAATAAACCAATTGCTGCAGAAGTCCTAAGGGAGAGCATTCCTCAGCTGAGTGGCCCGGCCCGGTCTTTCCACCTCCAGGATTGTCTCTCCCCCGCTCCCCCCGGAGCCCCTCTCCAGCTGTTCCCTGATGTTTCCCACTGTGATGACTGGGAAGGGGAGGAGAAACAGCTTGGGAGTCAGAAGGACCCGAGTTCTAATTCCGGCTCCACCACTTGTCTCCTGTGTGACCTTGGGCAAGTCACTTTTTCTCTAGGCCTCAGTTACCTCATTTGTAAAATGGGGATCAAGACTGTGAAACCCACGTGGGATAGGGACTGTGTCCAACTGGTTTGCTTGTATCCACCCCAGCACTTAGTAATGTGTCTGGCACATAGTAAGTACTTAACAAATATCACTATTACTATTATTATTGTTGTTATTATTCTCCCACCCACCTGTCCATCGCCCCATGAGGACCAGGGCAAGAGGGTCTCTAGACCCCAGGTCCTAGCAAGCAGATGCTGGGATGACCAGGACAGATCCTGGAGGGAAGTAGTGGGACTATAGGGTCAGCCGCCTCCCTTGCCCAGTTGAGTGGCTCTGTCCCCTCCCTCTCGGGCCAGATGCCTGGAGTGACCTCCCCCTCAGGGTTGGGTCCGTGCAGTGCTGTGAAATTCTTTTTCAACAGGAAATGGACTCCCAAAAAAGTTTCTTTCCCTTTTCCCAGGAAAGAAAGAGGGGGGCGTGCCCAGAGCAGGGCACTGGTGGGATGGAGGCCTGGGAGACCGGGCAGGGAGGAGAGGGGAAAGCAGGAGAGGGTAGGGTGAGGAGGAGCTGAACCCAGTTCCATCTGTTTTTCCCCTCCTAGCCCATTGTTTGGGCATTTGAGCAAAGAGGAGGAATAGAGCCCGACTTGTGCTTGTGTGTGTGTGAGAGAAAGAGTGAGAGAGAGAGAGAGTGAGACAGGGAGAGAGAGAGAGAGAGAGAGAGAGAGAGAGAGAGAGAAGTGAGGGAGGGTGGGATTGGGAACTGCTGATGTGGTCCCAGCTGAGGAACTCTCCCGCATCCAAGTGAGTCTGCAGGCCCCTTCCTGAGGGAATTCCCAAAATGGAGGCCTGTTCCCTGGCTACTGGAGACAGAACCCTGGACTGGGGCATCAGCGAGGGCTGCCAGTCCCATGCGAGAGACAGGACACACACACACATGCATGCACCCTCTATAATATTCTCCCAAGTGCCAAGTATAGTGCTCTGCATACAGTAAGGACTCAATAAATACCATCTATTGATCGGTTGAGAGGACCCAGGCCCACACACGTCCAGGAACTGACTCACATGATCAGATGGGGCGGGAAGAATCCAAGAAGCGGGACAGGGCCTGCAGACACTCGGTCAGATGGGGCAGGCAGGGCACACAGACACACACACACTCGGCCTGAAAGCTCCAATGACTCAAGACAGCAGTCACAGAGATCAAGGGCTTGATGGCTCAGGGGTTACTTGGGAGGTGTTGGGGGGATTGGAGGACTTGCTGCCGATCTGGGAAGGCTTCACGTAAGATGCGGGGGCAGTTTTGAGTCGTGGATGGAAGCGGAGTTTGAAGAAGAGCCGAGCTGAGGGCACCCAGATGTGTGAGGGATATTTCCTTGCGGGCCCCCAGCCCCTGTCTACCCTGGGCTTGCGGGCAAGCTGTTCAGGCTCCTGGGAGGCCTGTTGCCTATGGCCCCTTCTCCACCCCTGGCTGGGACCCTGCAGTTCTAGGCTCTTCAGTCTCCAGCACAGACTCTCCGATCTCCCTTCTAGACTGTAAGCTCACTAAGGGCACGGAGCGTGTCCACTGATTCTGTTGTGTTGTACTCTCTCAAGTGCTTAGGACAGTGCTTAGGTTTTGTTCTCTGTCTCCCCCTTTTAGACTGTGAGCCCACTGTTGGGTAGGGACACTGTCTCTATGTGATGCCAATTTGTACTTCCCAAGCGCTTAGTACAGTGCTCTGCACATAGTAAGCGCTCAATAAATACGATTGATTGATTGATTGATTGATTGCTCTGCACATAGCAATCGCTCAGTAAATACTATCGATGATGATGATGATGATCTTATGCTCCTCTGCCTAGGCTGCCTAGACTTCTAGTCTGGTCATCAGCCTGTCAGCCGGATGGTCACCGCACCCTAGCTTCCCTCATGTCTGCCAGCTTGGGGGAAGTTTGGGAGTCTGAGAGCCGATTAGCTCCCGGAGCGGGCAGACGGACGGACGCCAGTTTTGCTTTCTCCCTCTGTCCCCTGCCGGCCCACCCACCCGCCCACTGCTGTCTGGTGATTCAGACCCAAGCAGGATGGGAGGGGAAGAGGGGGAGGATGAGAGAAGGGGAAGGGCTCTGAGGCCTTGCTGATAGGGGGCTGGAAAACCCATATGAGAGAGTCCAGGCGGCCAGATGCCAGAGGGGGTTGAGGCAGGGACTGCCTGACTTGCCCTCATCACACCTCAGGGACTCTGACCCCCTCTTCGCCTTACGTGTCCTTGGCTGCAATACTTTCTCAGTGTCCCCCTCCCACTCCAGCTTGCCCCCTCCTCAGGCAGCCCCCAGCCCCCAGCCCAGTCCCCTCCTCTTCAGCATTCCCGGCTCCTCACCCAGATGGGGGTGGTCTAGTGGATAGAGCACAGGCCTCGGAGTCAGAAAGACCTGGGTTCCAATTCCACCTCTGCCACTTGGGCAAGTCGCTTCACTTCCCTGGGCCTCAGTTCCCTCATCTGTAAAATAGGGATAAAGACTGTGAGCCCAATGTGGGGGCAGGGACCGTGTCCAACCCAATTATCTTGTCCCTACCCCAGCACTTAGTTCAGTGCCTCACATATAGTAAGCACTTAAAAAATACCACAATTATTATTAGTAGCTCATGCCTCTGGCAGCTGATCCCAGGGTGTTCAGGTGGTGGAAGAAGAAGCGTTTTACGTTATTTGGTTTGAACCTCCGGCCTTGCTGTTCCAGTGGATGGTTTTTGCCCCAGAGACCTCACCCCCTTAGCCCTCAGCCTGACCAGAACCCAAATTCATACCAGAACAAGGGCCCAGGCTCCCGAAACAGGCAGATGGACAGAGTAAAAGGTGGCTGTCACACACCCTAGGGGAGGAGGAAGGGGATGAAAACAGGACCAGTTTGAGTTCCTTCAAAAGAGCTCACCCTCCTGTCCAATCCCCAGCTTCCGTGGATCACTGGAGCCTCAAATAATAATAATAATAATAAGTATTGAGTATTTACTGTGTTCGGAGCACTGTACAAAGCTCCTGGGAAAGTACAATGCAACCGAGTTGGTTGCTATGATTCCTGTCCACAAAGAACTTACAGTCTACGGAGGGAGACTGACATTAAAATAGATACCAGATAGGGAAAATAGTAGAGTCTAGGAATATTTACATAGGTTTTGTGGGGCTGAAGTGAGCATTCAAGTGCTGGAAGAGTACACAGCCAAGTTCGTAGTTGATGCAGAGGGGAGGGCGGATAGGGAAAATAAAGGGCTTAGTCTGATAAAGCCTCTTGGAAGAAATACCTTTTTAGGAGGGTTTTTAAGGTGGGGAAAGTGGTGGTCTGTTGGCTATGAAGGGGGAGGGAGTCCCAGCCCTAAGGGAGAACATGGGTAAGGGGTCAGTGTTGGGATAGATGAGATCAAGGTACATGTTTTGTTGATTGTCTCATTCATTCATTCATTCAATCGTATTTATTGAGTGCTTACTGTGTGCAGAGTACTGTACTAAGCGCTTGCGAAGTACAAGTCGGCAACATATAGAGACGGTCCCTACCCAATAATGGGCTCACAGTCTAGAAGGGGGAGATAGACAACAAAACAAAACATGTAGACGGGTGTCAGAATCGTCAGAACAAATAGAATTAAAGCTATGTGCACATCATTAACAAAATAAATAGAATAGTAAATATGTGCAAGTAAAATTGAGTAATAAATCTGTACAAATATATATACAGGTGCTGTGAGGAGGGGAAGGAGGTAGGGCGCCGGGGACGAGGAGGAGGAGAGGAAAAAGGGGGCTCAGCCTGGGAAGGCCTCCTGGAGGAGGTGAGCTCTCAGTAGGGCTTTGAAGGGAGGAAGAGAGCTAGCTTGGTGGATTTGCGGAGGGAGGGCATTACAGGCCAGGGGAAGGAATGAGGCAGGATAGGGTAAGTGCTTGGATCAGTGTAGTAGCAGTTTGGATGGAGAGGAAATAGGGGAATTTAGCGATGTTGTAAAGAAAGATCTGACAGGATTTTGTGACAGATTGAATGCGTGGGATGAATGAAGGAGATGAGTTGAGGATAACACCAAGGTTACGGACTTGTGAGACAGGGAGGATGGTGGTACTGTCTACAGTGATAGGAAAGTGAGGGGGAGGACAGGATTTGGGTGGGAAGATGAGGAGTTATGTTTTGGACATGTTAAGTCTGAGGTGTCAGCGTGACATTCAAGTAGAGATGTCTTGGAGACAGGGGGAAATGCAAAGCTGCGGAGATGGAGTTTTTGTCAGGGCTGGAGATGTAGATTTGGGAATCACCCATGTAGGGGTGGTAATTGAAGCATTGGGAGTGAATTAGTTCTCCAAGGGAGTGGGTGTAGATGGAAAACAGAAGAGGACCCAGAATCGAACCTTGAGGGACCATCACAGTTAGCGGGTGAGAGGCAGGAGTCTGAGCAAGAGACTGAGAGGAAGTGGCCAGAGAGATAGGAGGAGAAGCAGAAGAGGGCAGTTTCAATGACACCAAGGTTTGATAATGTTTCCAGGAGAAGACAGTTGTCCACAGTGTCAAAGGCAGCAGAAAAGTCAAACGGGAGGAGGATGGAGTAGAATTAGATTTGGTAAAAAGGAGGTCATGAGTAAAGAAGGCTATTTCCACGGAGTGGAGAGGATGTAAGCCAGAGTGGGTGGGGGTGGCGGGGTAGAGAAGAGAGCTGGAGAACAAGTGGCAAAAACTCACTCAAGGAGTTTGGAGAGGAATGGTGGAGGAAGATGGGGTGAAAAATGGAGGGTGCCATGGGGTCAAGGGAAGGGCTTTTTTTTAGGATAGGGGCCAAATGAGCATGGTCGAAAGCAGTGGGGAAGGAGCCATTGGAAAGTGAGAGGTTGAAGATGATGGTCAGGGAGGGAAGAAGGGAAGGGGCAATTGCTTTGATGAGGTGAGAAGGGATGGCGTCAGAAGCACAGGTGGAAGAGGTAGAATTTGAGAGATCTCCTCTTGAGCTACTTCTCGGAAGAATGGGAGAGTCGAAGAGGGGGCTAGAGAAGGAAGATGACTATGGAAGAGCAGGGGACATTCTAGGGAGACCACGTGTAATAGTTTCAATTTTATTGATGAAGTATGTGGCCAAATATTTAGGGGCAAGAGATGGAAGGGCACTGGGGTAGAGGGAGAGAAGTATTGTTGCAGGATAAATGAGAGGGCAGAATTTCATCAGGCAGAAACTCCTCACCCTGGGCTTCAAGGCTGTCCATCACCTTGCCCCCTCCTACCTCACCTCCCTTCTCTCCTTCTACAGCCCAACCAGCACCCTCCGCTCCTCTGCCGCTAATCTCCTCACCGTTAGGCCTTGTTCTCGCCTGTCCCGCCGTCGACCCCCGGCCCATGTCATCCCCCTGGCCTGGAATGCCCTCCCTCTGCCCATCCGCCAAGCTAGCTCTCTTCCTCCCTTCAAGGCCCTATTGAGAGCTCACCTCCTCCAGGAGGCCTTCCCAGACTGAGCCCCCTCCTTCCTCTCCCCCCCTCCATCCCCCCGCCTTACTTCCTTCCCTTCCCCACAGCACCTGTATGTATGTATATATGTTTGTACGTATTTATTACTCTATTTATTTATTTATTTTACTTGTACATATTTATTCTATTTTATTATTCTGTTAATATGTTTTGTTTCATTCTCTGTCTCCCCCTTCTAGACTGTGAGCCCACTGTTGGGTAGGGACCGTCTCTATATGTTGCCAACTTGTACTTCCCAAGTGCTTAGTACAGTGCTCTGCACACAGTAAGTGCTCAATAAATACGATTGAATGAATTCATTAATGAATTAAAGCAGAGGAGCATGATTTTAGGATGGATGAGATCAGCCTGGTATCTAGGTTTCTGCCAGCAGCATTCATTCATTCATTCATTCATTCATTCATTCAATCGTATTTATTGAGCACTTACTGCGTGCAGAGCACTGTACTAAGTGCTAGGGAAGTACAAGTTGGCAACATATAGAGACGGTCCCTACCCAACAACGGGCTCACAGTCTAGATGGGGGAGATAGACAACAAAACAAAACATGTAGACCGGTGTCAAAATCGTCAGAACAAATAGAATTAAAGCTATGTGCACATCATTAACAAAATAAATAAAATAGTAAATATGTACAAGTAAAATAAATAGAGTAATAAATCTGTACAAATATACATACAGGTGCTGTGGGGAGGGGAAGGAAGTAGGGCAGGGGGGATGGGGAGGAGGAGAGGAAAAAGGGGGCTCAGTCTGGGAAAGCCTCCTGGAGGAGGTGAGCTCTCAGGAGGGCTTTGAAGGGAGGAAGAGAGCTAGCTTGGGGGATGGGCAGAGGGATTGGGGGCATTCCAGGCCAGGGGGAGGACGTGGGCCAGGGGGTTGACGGCGGGACAGACGAGAACGAGGCCTAACGGTGAGGAGGTGAGCGGCAGAGGAGCGGAGGGTGCGGGCTGGGCTGGAGAAGGAAAGAAGGGAGGTGAGGTAGGAGGGGGCGAGGTGATGGACAGCCTTGAAGCCCAGAGTGAGGAGTTTTTGCTTGAGTAGTAGGTTGACTGGTAGCCACTGGAGATTTTTGAAGATTGGAGTAACATGCCCAGATACTATTGATGCCTGTCTACTTGTTTCGTTTTGTTGTCTGTCTCCCCTCTTCTAGACTGTGAGCCCGTTGTTGGGTAGGGATTGTCTCTATCTGTTGCCGAATTGGACTTTCCAGGCGCTTAGTACAGTGCCCTGGGCACAGTACGCGCTCAAGAAATGCGATGAATGAATGAATGAGCCAGCGAGAAGAGACTTGTAATCCACTCGCTGTATTCATCCGTACACTTCTATTACTTTCATTTTTTTTTTATCTTGCGGAGCCCCAGCCCTTATTAAACCCAGTAAAACCCCCACAGAAGTCAGACGAGAGGCGGGATGGGGCGCCGGCCGGGTCGTGGGTACCCGGGACCTTCATCTCCATGGCAACGACGCTCCCTCGTGGGAGGGGGGCAGGGGGTTCGGAGCATGCGCGATCCCGAGTTTTGCGCGCGCTCAGCCACGTGGTCAACGGATCTAGTAAACAATGGCGTGGCCACGCCCCTTTCACCGCCCCTTCCTATTGGTTCCCCGCGGCCACAGACGGAGGGCGGAAGGATGACGTCATCGGCGAGGGCCGGGCGGGGCTGGCGTCCTTTCAAGCTTTCGGGCTCGGCCGCCAGGAAGAAAGATGGCCGCCGCCGGACGCGCTGCCGGATGACGTCACGGGGCGGGGCAACTGGAATGGAGGGCTTTCATTCATTCATTCAATCGTATTTATGGAGCACTTACTGTGTGCAGAGCACTGGACTGAGCGCTTGGGAAGTCCAAGTTGGCAACATCTAGAGACGGTCCCTACCCACCAGTGGGCTCACAGTCTAGAAGGGGGAGACAGAGAACGAAACAGAACATATTTTATTTATTTTATTTGTACATATCTATTGTACTCATTTTATTTTGTTAATATGTTTTGTTGTGTAAACATATTTTATTTTATTGGTACATATCTATTCTATTCATTTTATTTTGTTAATATGTTCTGTTGTGTAAGCATGTTTTATTTTATTTATTTTATTTGTACATATCTATTCTACTCATTTTATTTTAATATGTTTTGTTGTGTAAACGTATTTCATTTTATTTATTTTATTTGTACGTATCTATTCTATTCATTTTATTTTGTTAATATGTTTTATTTTGTAAACATACTTTATTTTATTTATTTTTTCTACATATCTATTCTATTTATTTTATTTTGTTATTATGTTTTGTTTTGTTCTCTGTCTCCCCGTTCTGGACTGTGAGCCCGCTGTTGGGTAGGGACCGTCTCTATATGTTGCCAACTTGTACTTTCCAAGTGCTTAATACAGTGCTCTGCACACAGTAAGCGCTCGATAAATACAATTGATTGATTGATTGATTGTACTTCCCAAGCGCTTAATACAGTGCTCTGCACACAGCGCTCAATAAATACGATTGATTGATATTAACAAAATAAAATAAATGGAATAAATATGTACAGATAAAATAGAGTAATAAATACGTACAAACATATATACATATTTACAGGTGCTGTGGGGAGGGGAAGGAGGTAAGGCGGGAGGGATGGGGAGAGGGAGGAGAGGGAGAGGAAGGAGGGGGCTCAGTCTGGGAAGGCCTCCTGGAGGAGGTGAGCTCTCAGTAGGGCTTTGAAGGAAAAAATATGGAACGCTTCACGAATTTGCGTGTCATCCTTGCGCAGGGGCCATGCAATAACAATAATGGCATTTATAATGATGGCATTATATAATATATATTATTATATATTATATTATTATATATTATATATAATATGTTATATATAATGGCATTATATAATGATGATGGTATTTGTTAAGCGCTTACTATGTGCAAAGCACTGTTCTAAGCACTGGGAAGGTTCTAAGGTGATCAGGTTGTCCCACGGGGAGCTTACAGTCTTAATCCCCATTTTAATAATAATAATAATAATAATGATGGCATTTATTAAGCACTTACTATGTGCAAAGCACTGTTCTAAGCGCTGGGAAGGTTACAAGGTGATCAGGTTGTCCCACAGGGAGCTCACAGTCTTAATCCCCATTTTAATAATAACAATGATGGCATTTATTAAGCGCTTACTGTGTGCAAAGCACTGTTCTAAGTGCTGGGGAGGTTACAAGGTGATGAGGTTGTCCCACGTGGGGCTCACAATCTTCATCCCCATTTTACAGATGAGGTAACTGAGGCACGGAGAAGTGAAGTGACTTGCCCAAAGTCACGCAGCTGACAGTCGGCAGAGCTGGTATTTGAACCCAAGACCTCTGACTCCAAAGCCCGGGCTCTTTCCACCGAACCACGCTGCTTCTCCGAAGATACCACAATAATTGTGGTATTTTGTTAAGCGCTTACTATGGGCCAAGCATTGTACTAAGCCCTGGAGTGGAAACAAGTCAATCGGGTTGGACACAGTCCCGGTCCCTCTTGAAGCTCACAGTCTTAATCAATCAATCAATTGTATTTATTGAGCGCTTACTGTGTGCAGAGCACTGTACTAGGCGCTTGGGAAGTACAAGTTGGCAACATATAGACACAGTCCCTACCCAACAGTGGGCTCACAGTCTAGAAGGTGGGCTCATTTTACAGGTGGGGTACCTGAGGCCCATTGAAGTGAAGTAATAATAATAATAACAATGATGGTAGTTGTTAAGCACTTACTAGGTGCCAAGCGTTGGGATAAATACAACTGTTCTCCACCCTAGCCAAGTACTCCATCTTCCATCTTGACTGCATCTTCCCTAAAGGCTTAGCATAACCTACTCCATTGTATGCAAGGCTCAACGACAGGGTATGTGAGGAATAGGTAATTGATTAGGGCTGACACTGATCAAAGCGGCTGATCAAAGTGGCTACGCCCTGATTGAGATGACCCCAGTGTGGGCGATGTCTTCTGCTAACATCTCCTCACAACAGGGTGCCAAAGGGAGTCCAGCCCGGGAATCCCTTGTGTAGCTCCCATGAGGAACCAAATAAAAGGGAAGAAGCGTCTCGGATAGGGGCTGGGGCTGTTAGTACTGGAGAGCAGTCAGCTTTCCTACCTCTACTGCTCTATCTCAACTCATGTCTTAGAGTAGTTTTTCCTATCTGCGTCACCATCTTGGGTTCTCCAACCCTGCATTTACACCGGTTAACTTATTTTCCCCCTACTTGTCAATAACACAAGGTCACCAACTCTGAAATCCCTCCCTCTGATCATAACCTTCTCACCTGCCTCCTCATTCACACTCCTCTCCCCTGTAAATCTATATTACTCCCTCACACAGACCTCCGCTCTCTCGACCCCATCCATCTTTCTGAGCACCTCACACCCCACCTCACCTCCCTTTCCTCTCTACCCAATCTTAATGATCAGATTACTGCTCTCAACTCTACCCTCTCTACTCAGCTCGACTCCCTCGCTCCCCTTTCCCTTCGCTGCTCTCGTACCACTAACCCACAGCCCTGGATCACTGCCACTGTCCGCCTCCTTATGCTCGAGCTGCTGAACGCTGGTGGCTTAAGTCTAAACACCAAGCCAACCTCGTTCACTTCAAGTTTATCTTTTCCTGCCTTAACTCTGCCCTCTCCTCTGCCAGACAAAACTATTTCTCCTCCCTTATTGACACCCATGCCCATCATCCCAGTCAGCTCTTCCATACATTTAACTCCCTTCTCAGGCCCCCTGTTCCTCCCCCTTCTCCTTCCCTCACCCCCAACGACCTGGCCTCCTACTTCATTAGTAAAATTAACTCCATCAAGTCTGAGCTCCCCAAAGTCACTCTTCCCCCTTCTCCAACCCCCACCCCCACCCCAGCTCTCAACCCTCTCCGCTACTCTCCCATCCTTCCCAGCAGTGTCCTCAGATGAGATCTCCTTCCTCCTCTCAACTGCTACTCCGGCCACCTGTGCTTCTGACACCATTCCCTCTCATTTTATGAAATCTCTCGCTCCGTCCCTTCTCCCCTCAACTTCCATCTTCAACCACTCACTCTCCACTGGTTCCTTCCCCTCTGCCTTCAAACATGCCCATGTCTCCCCCATCCTAAAAAAGCCCTCTCTTGACCCCACCTCCCCTTCTAGTTATTGCACCATCTCCCTCCTACTATTCCTTTCCAAACTCCTTGAATGAATCATCGACACCCGCTGCCTCGAATTCCTCAACACCAATTCTCTCCTCGAACCCCTCCAATCTGGCTTCCGTCCCCTACATTCCATGGAAACTGCCCTCTCAAAGGTCACCAATGACCTCCTGCTTGCCAAAACCAACGGCTCCTACTCTGTCCTAATCCTCCTCGACCTCTCAGCTGCTTTCGACAATGTGGGCCATCCCCTTCTCCTCAACACGCTATCCAACCTTGGCTTCACAGACTCTGTCCTCTCCCGGTTCTCCTCTTATCTCTCCAGCCCTTCATTCTCGTCTCTTTGGCGGGCTTCTCCTCCCCCTCCCATCCCCTTACTGTAGGGGTTCCTCAAGGGTCGGTTCTTGGTCCCCTTCTGTTCTCTATCTACACTCACTCCCTTGGTGAACTCATTCAGTCCCACGGCTTCAACTGTCATCTCTATGCTGGTGACACCCAAATCTACATCTCCACCACTGCTCTCTCTCTCTCTCCCTTCAGGCTCGTGTCTCCTCCTGCCTTCAGGACATCTCCATCTGGATGTCTGCCCTCCATCTAAAACTCAATATGTCCAAAACTGAACATCCTATCTTCCCTCCCAAATCCTGCCCTCTCCCTGACTTTCCCATCACTGTTGACGGCACTACCAGCCTTCCCATATCACAAGCCCGCAACCTTGGTGTCATCCTCGATGCCGCTCTCTCGTTCACCCCTCACATCCAATCTGTCACCAAAAACTGCTGCTCTCACCTCCGCAACATCGCCAAGATCCACCCTTTCCTCTCCATCCAAACCGCTACCCTGCTGGTTCAATCTCTCTTCCTATCCCAACTGGATTACTGCATCAGCCTCCTCTCTGATCTCCCATCCTCCTGCCTCTCCCCACTTCAGTCTATACTTCATGCCGTTGCCCGGATCATCTTTTTGCAGAAACACTCTGGGCATGTTACTCCCCTCCTCAAAGATCTCCAGTGGCTACCAGTCAACCTACGCATCAGGCAAAAACTCCTCACCCTGGGCTTCAAGGCTGTCCATCACCTGGCCCCCTCCTACCTCACCTCCCTTCTCTCCTTCTCCAGCCCAGCCCGCACCCTCCCCTCCTCTACCGCTAACCTCCTCACCGTGCCTCGTTCTCACCTGTCCCGCTGTTGACCCCCGGCCCACGTCCTCCCCCTGTCCTGGAATGCCCTCCATCCACACATCTGCCAAGCTAGCTCTCTTCCTCCCTTCAATGCCCTACTGAGAGCTCACCTCCTCCAGGAGGCCTTCCCAGACCGAGCCCCCCATTCTTCTCCCCCTCCCCCTCCCCCCTGCCCTACCTCTTTCCCCTCCCCACAGCACCTGTATATATGTTTGTACAGATTTATTACTCTATTTATTTTACTTGTACACATTTACTATTCTATTTATTTTATTTTGTTAATATGTTTTGTTTTGTTGTCTGTCTCCCCCTTCTAGACTGTGAGCCCACTGTTGGGTAGGGACCATCTCTATATGTTGCCAACTTGTACTTCCCAAGCACTTAGTACAGTGGTCTGCACACAGTAAGCACTCAATAAATACGATTGAATGAATGAATGAATCAGGTTGTCTCACTTGGGGCTCAGTCTTAATCCCCATTTTACAGATGAGGGAACTGAGGTGCAGAGAAGCGAAGTGATTTGCCCAAAGTCACACAGCTGATAAGTGGCGAAGCCGGGATTAGAACCCACGATCTGACTCCCAAGCCCTTGCTCTTTCCACTAAGCCATGCTGCTTCTCTAATTTGCCCAAGGCCACACAGTAGACAAGAGGTAGAGTGGGGATTAGAACTCATGACTTTCTAACTCCACTCTCCACTATGCCATGCCCCTTCCCTTTTTATGTACGATCTGCCTGGCTTCCTGCGAGGTGTGAGTTGAGGGAGAATCAATCATTCAATCATTGATATTGCTTTCATTCGTTCATTGATTCATTCCTCCAAGAATCCATCCCTAAACCCCCCTCTCCTCTCCTCCCACTCCCTTCTGCACCACTCTTACTTGCTCCTTCATTCATCTTCTCTCCCATCCCCACAGCACATATGCACATATCTATGTATATCTGTTATTTATCTATTTATTTAGATTAACGTCTGTTTCCCCCTCTAGACTGTGAGCTCAATTTGGGCAGGAATATGTCTATTGTTATATTGCACTCTCCCAAGTGCTTAGTATGGGAAGCAGCGTGGCTCAGTGGAAAGAGCATGGGCTTGGGAGTCAGAGGTCATGGGTTCTAATCCCGGCTCTGCCACTTGTCAGCTGGATGACTCTGGGCAAGTCACTTCACTTCTCTAAGCCTCAGTTACCTCATCTGTAAAATGGGGATTAAGACTTTGAGCCCTACGTGGGACAACCTGATCACCTTGTATCCCCCCCAGCGCTTACAACAGTGCTTTGCACATAGTAAGTGCTTAACAAATTCATTCATTCAATCGTATTTATTGAGCACTTACTGTGTGCAGAGCACTGTACTAAGCTCTTGGGAAGTACAAGTTGGCAACATATAGAGACGGTCCCTACCCAACAGTGGGCTCACAGTCTAGAAGGGGGAGACAAACAACAAAACAAAGCATATTAACAAAATAAAATAAATAGAATAGTAAATATGTACAAGTGAAATAGAGTAATAAATATGAACAAACATATATACAGGTGCTGTGGGGAGGGGAAGGAGGTAGGGCGGGGGGGGATGGGGAGGGGGAGAGGAATGGGGGGCTCAGTCTGGGAAGGCCTCCTGGAGGAGGTGAGCTCTGAAGGGAGGAAGAGAGCTAGCTTGGCGGATGTGTGGAGGGAGGGCATTCCAGGACAGGGGGAGGACGTAGGCCAGGGGTTGACGGTGGGGCAGGAGGGAACGAGGCACAGTGAGGAGGTTAGCGGGCTGAGGAGCGGAGGGTGTGGGCTGGGCTGGAGAATGAGAGAAGGGAGGTGAGGTAGGAGGGGGCGAGGTGATTGACAGCCTTGAAGCCCAGAGTGAGGAGTTTTTGCCTGTTGCGTAGGTTGACTGGTAGCCCCTGGAAATCTTTGAGGAGGGGAGTAACATGCCCAGAGCATTTCTGCACAAAGATGATCCAGGCAGTGGCGTGAAGTATAGACTGAAGTGGGGAGAGACAGGAGGATGGGAGATCAGAGAGGAGGCTGATGCAGTAATCCAGACGGGATAGGAGGAGAGATTGAACCAGCAGGGTAGTGGTTTGGATGGAGAGGAAAGGGTGGATCTTGGAGATGTTGTGGAGGTGAGAGTGGGAGTTTTTGGTGACAGATTGGATGTGGGGGTGAACGAGAGAGCAGAGTTGAAGGTGACACCAAGGTTGCGGGCTTGTGAGACGGAAAGGATGGTAGTGCCGTCAACAGTGATGGGAAAGTCAGGGAGAGGGCAGGGTTTGGGAGGGAAGATAAGGAGTTCAGTCTTAGACATGTTGAGTTTTAGATGGCGGGCAGACATCCAGATGGAGATGTCCTGAAGGCAGGAGGAGACACGAGCCTGAAGGGAGGCAGAGAGAGCAGTGGCAGAGATGTAGATTTGGGTGTCATCAGCGTAGAGTTGATAGTTGAAGCCATGGGAGCGAATGAGGTCACCAAGGGAGTGAATGTAGATAGAGAACAGAAGGGGACCAAGAACTGACCCTTGAGGAACCCCTACAGTAAGGGGATGGGAGGGGGAGGAGGAGCCCGCAAAAGAGACTGAGAATGAAGGGCTGGAGAGATAAGAGGAGAACCGGGAGAGGACAGAGTCTGTGAAGCCAAGATTGGATAGCGTGTTGAGGAGAAGGGGGTGGTCCACATTGTCTAAGGCATCTGAGAGGTTGAGGAGGATTAGGATAGAGTAGGAGCCGTTGGTTTTGGCAAGCAGGAGGTCATTGGTGACCTTTGAGAGGGCAGTTTCGGTGGAATGTAGGGGACAGAAGCCATATTAGTAGTAGTAGTACAGTGCTCTGCACACAGCAAGCGCTCAGTAAATACAAATGAATACAAAAGACTCATTGCTTGTAACCACCCTGGAGCTTAGTACAGTATTAACATATACCACTATTATTAATGGAATTTATTGAGTGCTTACTATGTGCATAGGACTGTACTAAGTGCTAGGGTTAGTACTATACAACAGAATTAGCAGAAACGTTCCCTGCCTATAACAAGCTTTCAGTCTAGAGAAACCACTGTTTTGGGCCAGCAAAACCAACTTGCATCCGGGGGGAAAATCGATTTTATAGACACATTGCCATAATGGAGTTTATTAAGCACTTGTTCCATGACATGTTCAGTGCTGAGCTTGGGGTAGATAACAAAATAGTCAAGTTGGAGACTGTCCCTCCCTCACGAAGGGTTCTCAGAATTCTCATAAATTCACGAATTCTCAGAGGAAAGGAGAGTAGGTGTCTAATCCCCATTTTAGAGATGATAAAAGTAAGGCACAGAGTGGTTTAGTGATTTGCTCAAGGTCCCCAGCAGGTGAATGGCAGATCTACAACGAGAACCTTGGCTTCTCTACTCCTGTTTCCCTTCTCCTCCGGTTTGATGGGGTGGCCCATATTCATCACCTTATATACACATTTGGCCAGTTTTCTGGGATCTTTTCTGCCCTTCCTTTATGTCAACGTCAGTTTCCAAATGGTCAGCCAAGAGAAGCAGCGTGGCTCAGTGGAAAGAGCCCAGGCTTGGGAGTCAGAGGTCATGGGTTCTAATCCCTGCTCCGCCACTTGTCAGCTGTGTGACTTGGGCACATCACTTCACTTCTCTGGGCCTCAGTTCCCTCATCTGTAAAATGGGGATGAAGACTGTGAGCCCCACGTGGGACAATCTGATTACCTTGTATCCCCACCAGCGCTTAGAAAAGTGCTTGGCACATAGTAAATGCTTAACAAATACCATTAAAAAAAATGAAACAAAAACACAGGATAAATAAAAACATTTTTGTTTGCCTATATAAACATGTAGATCACTTGTTTGGAATCAAGACAATCCCCTTCAGGGGCCCCAAGCCCCAGCAATTACATTATTATGGTTAGCAGCTGGAGGGGAAATTAAAATGGGAAGATGCCGTTCATGTGCCAGATAGGTTTCAGAAAACAGAAACAAGCAAGGCCAAAAGGCGAAGAATGACTCTGTGGTCAGAAGAACATTTATTGAACACCTCATGTTTGCAGAACACCGGAGACTTTCACTACCTTCTAATCTCTCCTGAAGCCTCTCCTCCTCCAATAAGCTTTCAAGAATTCATTTCTCAACACCTTGAGCCATATCATAATTACAGTAATTATGGTATTTGTTAAGCATTTACTGTGTGCCAGGCACTGTTCTAAATGCTGGAGTGGATACGATCAACCTTTGCTTGAAGCAAAAACTCCTCACTATTGGCTGCAAAGCTCTCCAACCCCTTGCCCCCCTCCATCTCTCCTCCCTTCTCTCCTTCTCCAGCCCAGCCCACACCCTCCACTCCTCTGCCACTAACCTCCTCACTGTACCTGGTTCTTGCCTGTCCCACCATCTACCCCCGGCCCACGTCCTTCCCCTGGCCTGGAATGCCCTCCCTCCCCACATCCGCCAAGCTAGCTCTCTTCCTCCTTTCAAAGCCCTACTAAGAGCTCACCTCCTCCAGGAGGCCTTCCCAGACTGACCCCCCTCTTATCCTCCGCTCCTCCTCCCTTCCCCATCTCCCCCACTCCCTCCCTCTGCCTTACCCCCTTCCCCTCCCCACAGCATGTGTGTATATTTGTACATATTTGTTACTCTATTTTATTCATGATGTGTATATATCTATAATTCTATTTATCTATTTTGATGCTATAGACGCCCATCTACTTGTTTTGTTGTCTGTCTCCCCCTTCTAGACTGTGAGCCCGTTGTTGGGTAGGGACTGTCTCTATATGTTGCCAACTTTTACTTCAAAAGAGCTTAGTACAGCGCTCTGCACACAGTAAGCGCTCAATAAATGATTGAATGAATGAATTGTACTTTCCAAGTGCTTAGTCCAGTGCTCTGCACACGGTAAGCGCTTAATAGATACAATTGAATGAATTAATAATAATAATAATGATAGTATTTGCTAAGCGCTTACTATGTGCAAAGCACTGTTCTAAGCGCTGGGGGATAGAAGGTGATGAGGTTGTCCCACATGGGGCTCACAGTCTCAATCCCCATTTTTCAGATGAGGTAGCTGAGGCACAGAGAAGTGAAGTGGCTTGCCCAAGGTCACACAGCTGAGAAGTGGCAGAGCTGGGATTCAAACCCATGGCCTCTGACTCCTAAGCCCGGGCTCTTTCCACTAAGCCACGCTGCTTCTCTGAGTGAAATCGGTGAGTCCCTGTCTCACATGGGGCTCATGGTCTCAATCCCCATTTCACAGATGAGGTAACTGGGCACAGAGAAGTGAAGTGACTTGCCCCAGGTCACACAGCAGACATGTGGCAGAGTCAGGATTAGAACCCATGACCTTCTGACTCTCAGGCCCGTATGCTATCTACCCACTATGCCATGCTGCTTCTCATCCTTTCAGCCAACTCTATTTAGCACTTAATGAACCCTCCTTAATACTCCCGTATATGTCTGCACAATTCATTGATTACTCTAATTGCAATTCTTTTATGTTTGCCTCCCTCTCTAGTGTGTAATATTCTTGTGAGTGGGGAACGTGTCACTTCTTTAATGGCTAGTATAAAATATGTTGCTTTTACCACTAATACTACTGCAAAAAGAAAGCACCATCCCTACCGTCAAAGAGCTCTAGTCTACAGGGGGAGGCGGACACTTAATTAAATTTCAGATAGGGGAGTAATAGCAATATAAGGTATGTTCACAAATGTTATGGGGGTTGTGGAAACGTGTTTAGTGGTGAGGAAGGGCCAAGGAGGCCATTGGAGGATATCCATCAATAATTATCTAGTGTACTAAGCGCTTGGGAAAGTACGATGCAGTTTGTAGACATAATCTTTGCCCTCGAGGTTCTTATAATCTACTCGAGGAGACAAAAATTAAAATAAATTGCTGGTAGAAGGAGGCAACAGAGTTTAACGGTGAGGTGAGATGAGGTGATGTTGAAGTGGCTGTAGACGTGGAAATGGGAAGGGGAGATGAGAGACTAAATGGGGAAGGCCTCCTGGAGGGGTGATTTCAGTCTTCTGGATCAATCAATCAATCAATCAATTGTATTTATTGAGCGCTTACTGTGTGCAGAGCACTGAACTAAGCGCTTGGGAAGTACAAGTTGGCAACATATACAGTCCCTACCCAACAGTGGGCTCACAGTCTAAAAGGGGGAGACAAAGAACAAAACCAAACATACTAACAAAATAAAATAAATAGAATAGATATGTACAAGTAAAATAAATAAATAAATAGAGTAATAAATATGTACAAACATATATACATAAATACAGGTGCTGTGGGGAAGGGAAGGAGGTAAGATGGGGGGATGGAGAGGGGGACGAGGGGGAGAGGAAGGAAGGGGCTCAGTCTGAGAAGGCCTCCTGAAGGAGGTGAGCTCTCAGTAGGGCCTTGAAAGGAGGAAGAGAGCGAGCTTGGTGGATGTGAAGTGGGCGGGCAAAAGGAGGGCATGATGACAATGGTGGCATTTATTAAGTGCTTACTATGTGCAAAGCACTGTTCTAAGCACTGGGGAGGTTACAAGGTGATCAGGTTGTCCCACGGGGAGCTCACAGTGTAAATCCCCATTTTACAGATGAGGTAACTGAGGCCCAGAGAAGTTAAATGACTTGCCCAGTTACACAGCTGACAATTGGTGGAGCCAGGATTTGAACCCACGACCTCTGACTCCAAAGCCCGGGCTTTTTCCACTGAGCCACGCTGCTTCTCTGTGAGCCAGCAAGAGGTGAGCAGGGAGCGAGGAGAAAGAGCCTCAGTGAATAAGTAGCATTTTAAGTGAGAAGGGCTTTGGAGGCCTTTTTTTTCTCCCTTAAACACTTGATAGTCACTCCACCTTCAGCCCCAGAACACTTATGTACATATAAATCAATCAGTCAGTGGTATTTATTGAGTGCTTCTATGTGCACAGCACTGTAATAAGCACCGGGGGAGCACCATGTACTAGAGTTAGCAGACAGTTCCCTGTCCACGATGAGCTGACATGTCTTTTATTTATTCTACTCTATTTATTTATTTTACTTGTACATATCTATTCTATTTATTTTATTTTGTTAGTATGTTTGGTTTTGTTCTCTGTCTCCCCCTTCTAGACTGTGAGCCCACTGTTGGGTAGGGACTGTCTATATGTTGCCAATTTGTACTTCCCAAGCGCTTAGTACAGTGCTCTGCACACAGTAAGTGCTCAATAAATACGATTGATGATGATGATGATGTCCTTACAATCCACACTACGCTGCTGATTGTAATGTCCTCTGAAGGAACTATTTTTTTCCATTTGGTGATCAAAAAGCTCCAAATGGCAGAGGTTCAGTGAATCCAATCTAACTTTGCAAAGAATGCTCATTTGCCTTTTTTTAACCTGCATGGACCCACCTTCTAGGAATACTGGAAAGGTTACACCTGTCTACATGTTTTGTTTTGTTGTCTGTCTCACCATTATAGACTGTGAGCCCTCCCAAGCGCTTAGTACAGTAAGCGCTCAATAAATATGATTGAATGAATGAATGAGTCTCCCATTTCCCCTCACAATAATTTGTTTTAATGCTTGTCTCCCCCTCTAGACCGTGAGCTACCTATTCATTCAATCGTATTTATTGAGGGCTTACTGTGTGCAGAGCACTGTACTAAGTGCTTACGTATTCATTCATTCAATCGTACTTATTGAGCGCTTACTGTGTGCAGAGCACTGTACTAAGCGCTTGGGAAGTACAAGTTGGCAACATACAGAGACGGTCCCTACCCAACAGCAGGCTCACAGTCTAGAAGGGGGAGACAGACAACAAAACAAAACATATAAACCAAATAAAATAAATAGAATAAATATGTACAAGTAAACTAAATAAAGTAATAAATATGTACAAACATATATACAGGTCATATATACATATATATGGGCGGGGTCCGCGTCTATTAACTATTGTTCTCTCCCAAGCTGCTTAGTACAGTACTCAGCATACAGTAAGCGCTCAGTAAATACCATTAATTGACTGATTGATATGGGAAGGGTAGAAGCTGGGGTTTATGGGGGAAATTTATTGAGTTTTAAGCTCTGCCTTTTGCCTGTGAAAAACAAGCCCATTGGGTTTTCCTTCAGGCACCTGAGTGCAGTGGGGAAGACAATGCCCAGGAGAGCTTTTGTATAAGGTCAACTTCTTCCTGCCAGGTGCTGTTGGGAGCAACAAAGGAAGACAAATCCACCGCCTAATTAGATTGCAAGCTCCCTCAGGGCAAGGACCCAGTCTCCTCTGCCATACTAATTATAATCTTCTAGACTGTGAGCCCACTGTTGGGTAGGGACCGTCTCTAGATGTACTTGTACGTCCCAAGCGCTTAGTACAGTGCTCTGCACACAGTAAGCGCTCAATAAATATGATTGAATGAATAAATGAATGGGACCATCTCTAGATGTTGCCAACTTGTACTTCCCAAGCGCTTAGTCCAGTGCTCTGCACACAGTAAGCGCTCAATAAATACGATTGAATGAATTATGGAACTCATTTAATAATAATAACGATTATGATGATAGTGGCATTTATTAAGCGCTTATTATGTGCAAAGCACTGTTCTAAGCGCTGGGGAGGTTACAAGGTGATTTGCTTTGAGATCTCTGATGCACCGTAGGGACTGTCTCTACATGTTGCCAACTTGTACTTCCCAAGCGCTTAGTCCAGTGCTCTGCACACAGTAAGCGCTCAATAAATACGCTTGAATGAATGAATTATGGAACTTATTTAATAATAATAACGATTATGATGATAATGGCATTTATTAAGCACTTACTATGTGCAAAGCTCTGTTCTAAGCGCTGGGGAGGTTACAAGGTGATTTGCTTTGAGATCTCTGATGCACCGTAGGGACTGTCTCTATATGTTGCCAACTTGTACTTCCCAAACGCTTAGTCCAGTGCTCTGCACACAGTAAGCGCTCAATAAATGCGATCGATGATGATTAGCGTCTGGTGATTTTAGATGCGGTCTTCGCCTGTGGAGAGAACTGGTCCCATGTGAGGGCAAGGTGAAAAAGCCAAACCTTCAGGATCCCTAATCCAGGCATTGCTCCCAAGGTTTCAGAGGCGCACCAACAAGGACCAGTGAAGGAGCTACAATTATACCTCACTTCCATCGGAGTGATGCTTTGGGATCCTATTTTGTGTTGCCACAAGAGTTTTCAGTGGCTCGCCTCCTCCAAGCAGCCTTCTCAGACTAAGCACCTCTTTTCCTTAGTCGCCCTGACTCACTCCATTTGCACTACCCCTCTCCCAGCCCCGCAGTATTTATGTATATCAATCAATCAATTGTATTTATTGAGCGCTTACTGTGTGCAGAGCACTGTACTAAGCGCTTGGGAAGTACAAGTTGGTAACACACAAAGACCGTCCCTACCCAACAGTGGGCTCACAGTCAAGAAGGGCTCTATCAATAATTCTGCTTATGTACACTTATGTCCGTTGCCTTCTAGACTGTGAGCCCATTGTTGGGTAGGGAGCGTCTCTACATGTTGCCAACTTGTACTTCCCAAGCGCTTAGTACAATGCTGTGCACACAGTAAGCGCTCAATAAATACGATTGAATGAATGAATCCCTGCTCAGCCACTTGTCAGCTGTATGACCTTGGACAACCCACTTCACTTCTCTGTGCCTCAGTTCCCTCATCTGCAAAATGGGGGTGAAGACTGTGAGCCCCACGTGGGACAACCTGATCACCTTGTATCCCCCCCCACAGTGCTTAGAACAGTGTTCCGCCCATAGTAAGCGCTTAACAAATACCACCATTATTATCGTTATTATTAAATTCATTCAATCGTATTTATTGAGTGCTTACTGTGTGCAGAGCACTGTACTAAGCGCTTGGGAAGTCCAAGTTGGCAACATATAGAGACGGTCCCTACCCAACATTCATTCAGTCGTATTTATTGAGCGCTTACTGTGTTCAGAGCACTGTACTAAGCGCTTGGGAAGTACAAGTTGGCAACATATAGAGACAGTCCCTACCCAACAGTGGGCTCACAGTCTAGGAGGGGGAGGCAGACAACAAAACAAAACATATTAACAAAATAAAAGAAATAGTATAAATATGTACAAATAATATAGAATAGTAAATACGTACAAACATATATACAGAGTTGGTAGACTCATTCAATCAATCATATTTATTGAGCACTTACTGTGTGCAGAGCACTGTACTAAGCGCTTGGGAAGTACAAGTTGGCAACATATAGAAATGGTCCCTACCCAACAGTGGGCTCACAGTCTAGAAGGGGGAGACAGAGAACAAAACAAAACGTATTAACAAAATAAAATAAATAGAATAAATATGTACAAATAAAATAGAGTAATAAATACGTACAAACATATATACAGAGTTGGTAGACTCATTCAATCAATCAATCAATCAATTATATTTATTGAGCGCTTACTGTGTGCAGAGCACTGTACTAAGCGCTTGGGAAGTCCAAGTTGGCAACATATAGAGACGGTCCCTACCCAACAGCGGGCTCACAGTCTCGAAGAGGGAGGCAGACAACAAAACAAAACGCATTAACAAAATAAAAGAAATAGAATAAATATGTACAAATAAAATGGAGTAATAAATACGTACAAACATATATACAGAGTTGGTGGACTCATTCAATCAATCAATCGATTGTATATATTGAGCACTTACTGTGTGCAGAGCACTGTACTAAGCGCTTGGGAAGTCCAAGTTGGCAACATCTAGAGACGGTCCCTACCCAACAGCGGGCTCACAGTCTAGAGGGGGGAGGCAGACAACAAAACAAAACATATTAACAAAATAAAAGAAATAGAATAAACATGTACAAATAAAATGGAGTAATAAATACGTACAAACATATATATAGAGTTGGCAGGCTCATTCCCTGCCCACAACCAGTTTGCCAAGCGCTTAGTACAGTGCTCTGCACACAGTAAGCGCTCAATAAATACGATTGATTGCAGCCTAGAAGGACACTTCTAGACTGTGAGCCCACTGTTGGGTAGGGACCGTCTCTCTATGTTGCCAGCTTGTACTTCCCAAGCGCTTAGTACAGTGCTCTGCACACAGTAAGCGCTCAATAAATACGATTGATTGACACTAGAAGGGCCTAACAGCGCTTGCAGTCCCCCCCCCACAGCGCTTAGAACAGTGTTCCGCACATAGTAAGCGCTTAACAAATACCACCATTGTTATCATTATTGTTAAATGCGATTGAATGAATGAATGAATGAATCTCGAGGGTCTTCGGTCCCCGGACAGCAGGTGGCGTCACGAGCCGTTCTCCCCGCGCCCGCCGGGAGTTGTGGTCCCAAAATCCGCGCCGCGGCGCCTGCCGGGAGTTGTAGTCCCCAGTCGGCTCCGGCGGGGCCCCGCCTCCCCGCGCCGCGGGGGCTGCCGGGAGTTGTAGTCCGCAGGCCGCCCCCGGGGCCGCTGCGGTATCTGCGCGCGAACTACGATTCCCGGCAGCCCCCGCGCTGAGCTATTCCCGGCCGGCCGGCAGGCTGGACGCCCGGCCTCGGGCCCCGGGCTCCGGCCGCAGGAGGAGGAGGAGCAGGAGGAGCAGCTCCATCCCGCAGGTCAGTGCCCCTTCCCCCGCCCACAAACTTTCCAACCGGTTTGATAATCATAAAATGTTGCTATTTGTTACCCTCTTACCAAGCTTCAAAGCCCTGCTGAGAGCTCACCTCCTCCAGGAGGCCTTCCCAGCCCCCTTCTCCCCATCCCCCCTCCTTCCCCTCCCCCCAGCCCCTGTGTATATGTTTGTACAGATTTATTACTCTATTTTATTTGTGCATATTGATCTTATTTGGTTAATATGTTTTGTTGTCCGTCTCCCCCTTCTAGATGTGAGCCCGCTGTTGGGTAGGGACCGTCTCTATAGGTTGCCAACTTGTACTTCCCAAGCGCTTAGTACAGTGCTCTGCACACAGTAAGCGCTCAATAAATATGATTGAATGAATGAATATGTGCCAAGAGCCCCCTTTTTCTCTCCCCCTCCCCACAGCACCTGCATATATGTATAGATGTTTGTATTACTCTATTTTATTTGTACGTATTGATTCTTTTTATTTTATTTGGTTAGTATGTTTTGTTTTGTTGTCTGTCTCCCCCTTTTAGACTGTGAGCCCGCTGTTGGGTAGGGACCCTCTCTAGATGTTGCCAACTTGGACTTCCCAAGCGCTTAGTACAGTGCTCTGCACACAGTAAGCGCTCAATAAATATGATTGAATGAATATGTGCCAAGAGCCCCCTTTTTTCTCTCCCCCTCCCCACCCCCCCGCCTTACCTCCTTCCCCTCCCCACAGCACCTGTATATATGTATAGATGTTTGTATTACTCTATTTTATTTGTACGTATTGATTCTTTTTATTTTATTTGGTTAGTATGTTTTGTTTTGTTGTCTGTCTCCCCCTTCTTCTAGACTGTGAGCCCGCTGTTGGGTAGGGACCGTCTCTAGATGTTGCCAACTTGGACTTCCCAAGCGCTTAGTACAGTGCTCTGCACACAGTAAGCGCTCAATAAATATGATTGAATGAATATGTGCCAAGAGCCCCCTTTTTTCTCTCCCCCTCCCCACCCCCCCGCCTTACCTCCTTCCCCTCCCCACAGCACCTGTATATATGTATAGATGTTTGTATTACTCTATTTTATTTGTACGTATTGATTCTTTTTATTTTATTTGGTTAGTATGTTTTGTTTTGTTGTCTGTCTCCCCCTTCTTCTAGACTGTGAGCCCGCTGTTGGGTAGGGACCGTCTCTAGATGTTGCCAACTTGGACTTCCCAAGCGCTTAGTACAGTGCTGTGCACACAGTAAGCGCTCAATAAATATGATTGAATAAATGAATGAATATATACCAAGAGCCCCCTTTTTTCTCTCCCCCTCACCATCCCCCCCTTACCTCCTTCCCCTCCCCACAGCACTTGTATATATGTATAGGTGTTTGTATTACTCTATTTATTTATTTTATTTGTACATGTTGATTCTATTTCTTTTATTTGGTTAGTATGTTTTGTTTTGTTGTCTGTCTCCCCCTTCTAGACTGTGAGCCCGCTGTTGGGTAGGGACCATCTCTATCTGTTGCCAACTTGGACTTCCCAAGCGCTTAGTACAGTGCTCTGCACACAGTAAAAGCTCAATAAATATGATTGAATGAATGTGTGAATGAATATGTGCCAAGAGCCCCCTTTTTTCTCTCCCCTCCCCACCCGCCTTACCTCCTTCCCCTCCCCACAGCACCTGTATATATGTATAGATGTTTGTATTACTCCATTTATTTTATTTGTACATATTGATTCTATTTATTTTATTTGGTTAATATGTTTTGTTTTGTTGTCTGTCTCCCCCTTCTAGACTGTGAGCCCGCTGTCGGGTAGGGACCGTCTCTATCTGTTGCCAACTTGGACTTCCCAAGCGCTTAGTACAGTGCTCTCCACACAGTAAGCGCTCAATAAATACGATTGAATTGAATGAATGTTGCTAACTTGTACTTCCCAAGCGCTTAGTACAGGGCTCTGCACACAGTAAGCGCTCAATAAATATGAATGAATGAATGACTATGTGCCAAGAGCCCCCTTTTTTCTCTCCCCCTCCCCATCCCCCCGCCCTACCCCACAACACCTGTATATATGTTTGTACAGATATATTACTCTATTTTACTTGCACATATTTACTATTCTATTTATTTTATTTTGTTACTATATTTTGTTTTGTTCTCTGTCTCCCCCTTCTAGACTGTGAGCCCGCTGTTGGGTAGGGACCGTCTCCATATGTTGCCAACTTGTACTTCCCAAGCGCTTAGTACAGTGCTCTGCACACAGTAAAAGCTCAATAAATATGATTGAATGAATGAGTGAATGAATATGTGCCAAGAGCCCCCTTTTTTCTCTCCCCCTCCCCATCCCCCCCCGCCCTACCTCCTTCCCCTCCCCACATCACCTGTATATATGTTTGTACAGGTTTATTACTCTATTTATTTTACTTGTACATATTTACTATTGTATGTACTTTATTTTGTTAATATGTTTTGTTTTGTTGTCTGTCTCCCTCTTCTATTCATTCATTCAACCGTATTTATTGAGCGCTTACTGTGTGCAGAGCACTGTACTAAGCGCTTGGGAAGTACACGGCAACATCTAGAGACGGTCCCTTTCATTCATTCAGTCATATTTATTGAGTGCTTACTGTGCGCAGAGCACTGTACTAAGCGCTTGGGACGTACAAGTACATCTAGAGGCGGTCCCTACCCAACAACAGGCTCACAGTCTAGAAGGGGGAGACAGACAGCAAAACAAAACATATTAACAAAATAAAATAGATAGAATAAATATGTACAAATAAAATAAGTAGAGTAATAAATACTAGTAATTCTAGACTGTGAGCCCGTTCTTGGGTAGGGACCTGCGCTATCTGTTGCCAACTTGTACTTCCCAAGCGCTTAGTCCAGTGCTCTGCACACAGTAAGCGCCCAATAAATATGAATGAATGAATGAAAGCACTGTTCTAAGCGCTGGGGGTGGGTACAAGGTAATCAAGGTTGGGGAGGGCCCAGGGGGAGCCGAGCAGAGATGCCCACTGCCGGGTTTGGGGGGCTCCGTGAGCCAGGGGAGGGGGATGCCAGGCTGAACCTGGCCATCTGGACCTTCCGGCATCGCTGCCACCCCTTTCATCATCATCATCATCATGATGGCATTTGTTAAGCGCTTACTATGTGCCTTCCCTATATACACTGTGAGCCCACTGTTGGGTAGGGACCGTCTCTATATGTTGCCAACTTGTACTTCCCAAGCGCTTAGTACAGTGCTTTGCACACAGTAAGCACTCAATAAATACGATTGATTGATTGATATAGGCACATATATACGTATATTATAATAATAATAATGGTATTTATTAAGCGCTTACTGTGTGCCAAGCACTGTTCTAAGCACTGGGGAGGTTACAGGGTGATCAGGTTGTCCAACGGGGGGCTCACAGTCTTAATCCCCATTTTACAGATGAGGGAACTGAGGCCCAGAGAAGTGAAGAGACTTGCCCAAAGTCACACAGCTGACAAATGGCGGAGCCGGGATTTGAACCCATGACCTCTGACTCCAAAGCCCGTGCTCTTTCCATTGAGCCTTGTATATATATATATACATGTATATATATATATATATGTATACACACGGCTCAATGGAAAGAGCACGGGCTTTGAAGACGGTCCCTATATAGGGACTGCACATATATATATATATATGTATACACACACATATGTGTGTGTGTGTGTGTGTGTGTATGTGTATATACATATATGTGTGCGGTCCCTATATAGGGACCGTCTCCAAATCCCGTGCTCTTTCCATTGAGCCGTGTGTGTGTGTATATGTTTATATATGTATACACACACATATGTGTGTGTATATGTGTGTATACATATATATGTGCGGTCCCTATATGTTGCCACCTTGTACTTCCCAAGCGTTTAGTACAGTGCTCTGCACACAGTAAGCTCTCAATAAATGCAGTTGAATGAATGAATGCCAAGCACTGTTCTAAGCGCTGGGGGAGATACAAGGTCATCAGGCCGAGAAGCAGCGTGGCTCATTGGAAAGAGCACAGGCTTTGGAGTCAGAGGTCATGGGTTCTAATCCCGACGCTGCCAGTTGTCAGCTGGGAGACTTGGGGCAAGTCACTTCTCTGGGCCTCAGTGACCTCATATGTAAAATGGGGATAGAGACTGTGAGTGCCCCGTGGGACTACCTGATCACCTTGTAACCTCCCCAGCGCTTAGAATAGTGCTTGGCACATAGTAAGCGCTTAATAAATGTCATCACCATCAGGTTGTCCCACCTGGGGCTCACAGTCTTCATCCCCATTTGACAGATGAGGTAACTGAGGCCCAGAGACTGTGAGCCCATTGTTGCGTAGGGACCGTCTCTATATGTTGCCGATTTGTACTTCCTAATTGCTTAGTACAATACTCTGCACACAGTAACCTCTCAATAAATACGATCAAATGAATGAAGTCATCATGGTATTTGTTAAGCGCTTACTGTGTGCCAGGCTCTGTACTAAGCGCTGCGGGGGGAACAAACAAATCGGGTTGGATACAGTCCCTCATCCCAGGTGGGGCGCACAGGCTCAATCCCCGTTTCACAGATGAGGGAACTGAGGCACAGAGAAGCGAAGTGATTTGCCCAAGGTCACACCGCAGACAAGCGGAGGAGTCGGGATTCCCTGACTACGCCCTCCTTTCCTCTTCTCCTACTCCCTTCCGAGTTGCCCTGACTTGCTTCCTTTCCCCCTCCCAGCCCCACAACATTTATGTACATATCCATAATTCATTTATATCGATGTCTCCCCACCTCTAGACTGTAAGCTCATTGTGGACAAGGACTGTTTGTACATATTTATTACTCTATTTATTTTACTTGTACCTATCTATTCTATTTATTTTGTTAGTATGTTTGGTTTTGTTCTCTGTCTCTGTCTCCCCCTTCTAGACTGTGAGCCCACTGTTGGGTAGGGACTGTCTCTATATGTTGCCAGCTTGTACTTCCCAAGCGCTTAGTACAGTGCTCTGCACACAGTAAGCGCTCAATAAATACGATTGATTGATTGATTGATTGACTGTGTCTGTTATTTTGTTGTGTTGTTCTGTCCCAAGTGCTTAATACAGTGCTCTGCCTACAGTAAGCACTTAATCAATCTGATTGATTGATAGGGAGCGCAGGTGCCAGGTAGTAAATAATTCTCCCTCTCCCCATCCCCCCCCGCCTTACCTCCTTCCCCTCCCCACAGCACCTGTATATATGTATATATGTTTGTACGTATTTATTACTCTATTTTATTTGTACATATTTATTCTATCTATTTTATTTTGTTAATATGTTTTGTTTTGTTGTCTGTCTCCCCCCTTCTAGACTGTGAGCCCGCTGTTGGGTAGGGACCGTCTCTATATGTTGCCAACTTGGACTTCCCAAGCGCTTAGTGCAGTGCTCTGCACACAGTAAGCGCTCAATAAATACGACTGAATGAATGAATGAATTGTATTTGTTAAGCACTTACTGTGTGTCAAGCGCTGGGGTAGGTACAAGCTAATCGGGTTGGATGCAGCCCCTCTCCCATGTAGGGCTCCCAGTCTTCATCCCCATTTTTCAGATGAGAGAAGAGAAGAGAGGCAGCGTGGCTCAGTGGAAAGAGCACGGGCTTTGGAGTCGGTGGTCGTGGGTTCAAATCCCGGCTCCGCCAGTTGTCGGCTGTGTGATCTTGGGCAAGTCACTTAACTTCTCTGGGCCTCTGTTACCTCATCTGGAAAATGGGGATTGACTGTGAGCCCCCCGGGTGGGACAGCCTGATCACCTTGTGTCCCCCCAGCGCTTAGAACAGTGCTTTGCACATAGTAAGCGCTTAATAAATGCCATTATTATGAGGTAACTGAGGCCCAGAGAAGTGAAGTGACTTGCTCAAGGTCACACAGCTGATAAGTGGCAGAGCCAGGATTAGAACCCAGGTCCTCTGGAGTCCCAGGCCTGTGTTCAGTCCACTACGGGAGGCAGGTCTCTGCTCATCAGGAGCCTTCACCGCATCAGCCCGTATCTTAATACGCCTCTGCTAAGGCCGAAGCAACGTGGCCCGCAGAGGGGCTCCTAATGGGGAAGATCCATTAGAAGATCCATTTTAGACTGTGAGCCCACTGTTGGGCAGGGACCGTCTCTATATGTTGCCAATTTGTACTTCCCAAGCGCTTAGTACAGTGCTCTGCACACAGTAAGCGCTCAATAAATACGATTGATGATGATGATCCAAACTCTCGGTGGACCTGGGCGGTCATGACCAGAGAATGAAGAACCAAGGGCACAGAGAGCGGAAGTCAGTCATAAAAGTAACAGTTATAATATTAAACGCCCAGTACAGTGCTCTGCACACAGTAAGCGCTCAATAAATACGATTGATGATGATACCTGTCCGATTGGACCCGATCTCGGCCCCAGCCAGGGCTCACAAGCGAAGAGGAACAGTGTATTCTAGTGAAAAGAGCACAGGCCTGGTGGTCAGAGGATCTGGGTTTTTATTCTGACCCTGCCACTTGCTTTCTGAATGACCTCGGGCAACTCATTTAACTCCTCCGTGCCTCAGTTTCCTCATCTGAGATGGGGATTCAGTGACTGTTTTGCCTCCTGTTTAGACTGTGAGCGCCGTTCCAGGATAGGGACCGTGTCCAACCTGGTTATCCTGTATCTCATCTGTAAAATGGGGGTTAAGACTGTGAGCGCCCTGAGGGACAACCTGATCACCTTGTAACCTCCCCAGCGCTTAGAACAGTGCTTTGCACATAGTAAGCGCTTAGTAAATGCCTTTATTATTATGTTATTATATCCCAGGCTTAGAACTGTGCCTGACACAAAGTAATAGTAATAATAATAATAATAATAATGGTATTTGTTAAGCACTTACTATGTGCCAAGCACTGTTCTAAGCACCAGGGAGGATACAAGGTGATCAGGTTGGGGCTCGCAGTCTTAATCCCCATTTTACAGAGGAGGGAACTGAGGCACAGAGAAGTTAAGTGACTTGCCCATAGTCACACAGCTGACAAGTGGCAGAGTCAGGATTAGAACCCATGACCTCTGACTCCCAAGCCCGGGCTCTTGCCACTGAGCCACGCTGCTTTAAGTACTTTTAGACTTTTAGACTGTGAGCCCACTGTTGGGTAGGGACTGTCTCTATATGTTGCCAATTTGTACTTCCCAAGCACTTAGTACAGTGCTCTGCACATAGTAAGTGCTCAATAAATATGATTGATTGATTGATTGATTAAATACCGAGATGATGGTGATGATGATGAGCGGTCCTGGGTTCTAATTCTGACTCTGCCCCTTGTCAGCTCTGTGACTTTGAGCAAGTTACTTAACTTCTCTGTGCCTCAGGTACCTCATCTGTAAAATGGGGATTAAGACTGTGAGCCCCACGTGGGACTACCTGATTACCTTGAATCTCCTCCAGTGCTTAGAACAGGGCTCGGCACATAGTAAGCGCTTAACAAATGCCATCATTATTATTAATAATGAGGGAGAAGTATCTCATCCCCATTTTACGGGTGAGGAAACCGAGCCGCAGACTCTTGCCCGAGGTCAGGCCGGGCCAGTGGACTAGACCCTGACTCCCAGTCAATCATTCATTCATTCATTCAGTTGTATTTATTGAGCATTTACCGTGTTCAGAGTACTGTACTAACCACTTTCTCCTATATCAGGCCGGGTCCCACCCTGATGATTGACCTTATTATTCTCTGGCTATTATTATTATTCTCTGGCCCTCAGTGACCTCATCTGTAAAATGGGGATGAAGACGGTGAGCCCCCCCATGGGACAACCTGATCGCCTTGTAACCTCCCCAGTGCTTAGAACAGTGCTTTGCACATAGGAAGCGCTTAATAAATGCCATCATTATTATTAAGAGACCAGTCCAGTCCTCCTCCTGAGGGAGACCGTGGGTCCTTTGGAAGCAGAGCGGGTAGCAGTGGGAGACGGGCCTTCCACTCTGAGTCGTCCGGGGCTAATTTGTTGCCGAACTGTACTTTCCAAGCGCTTAGTACAGCGCTCTGCACACAGTAAGCGCTCAATAAATTTTACTTGTACATATTTAAAAAAAATTCAGCGCTTAGAACAGTGCTTTGCACATAGTAAGCGCTTAATAAATGCCATTATTATTATTATTATTATTATTATTATTAACAGGTCAATGAACCAACAGAGTCCCAGCCCCTAGAAGAAACTCCCCTGAGCCACTGTAAAGCTCTGCTTGGATGCTTGATGTTGGGGTTACGGGACCTCCGTCAGACGGCCTGTCGGTCAATCATATTTACTTAGTCCTTACTGTGTGCAGAGCACTGTACTAAGCGCTTGGGAGAGTACAATATAACAATAAACAGACACAATCCCTGCCCACAACGAGTCTACAGTCTAGCGGACACTGATTTCTGTTGCCCCAGTTCAGGGCTCCCAAGCGCTTAGTACAGTGCTTGCACACTGGAAATGCTCGGTAAGCTGTGTGACTTTGGGCAAGTCACTTCACTTCTCTGTGCCTCAGTTACCTCATCTGTAAACTGGAGATTACGACTGTGAGCCCCTGTGGGACAACCTGATCACCTTGTAACCTCCCCAGCGCTGAGAACAGTGCTTTGCACATATTAAGCGCTTAATAAATGCCATTATTTATTATTATTATTATTATTATTAATGACTGAACCGACTGACCCAGAATGGCTGGGCATCGCAGCCTTCAGCTGTGGAGGTGTAAAGGGATATGGGGAATTCCAGCCCAGGGGCTCACCTTGATCTCTGAAGGGAGTCCAAGCCTGTGGGTGAAAAATGGCAAGAAGTAAGCGCCTAATAAATGCCGTAATTATTATATGGAAAAAGGCCCAAAATGTCACATGCTCCTTTCCCCTGGCCAGAAGAAGCTCCTTGCAATCTTCTTTTAAGCTCGTGCTGCAGTGCTATTTATCATTTTTATTATTGAAATTTATTATTATTGTCATTATTTTAATAATAATTGCAATGTTTAAGTGCTTACTGTATGCCAGTCATTGTACTAAGCGCCGGGGAGGATACTAGCAAATCGGGTTGGACACAGTCCCTGTCCCACGTGGGCTCACAGTCTTAAATCCCCATTTTACAGATGAGGTAACAGGCACAGAGAAGTGAAGCAGCGTGGCTCAGTGGCAAGAACCCGGGCTTTGGAGTCAGAGGTCATGGGTTCAAATCCCGGCTCCGCCACTTGTCAGCTGGGTAACTTTGGGCAAGTCACTTCACTCCTCTGTGCTTCAGTTCCTTCATCTGTAAAATGGGGATGAAGGCTGTGAACCCCCTGTGGGACAACCTGAACACCTTGTAACCTCCCCAGCACTTAGAACAGTGCTTTGCACATAGTAAGCGCTTAATAAATGCCATAATTATTATTATTATTATTATTAAGTGACTTGCCCCAGGGCACACAGCAGAGGAGTGGCAGAGCCAGAATTAGAATCAATGGACCATCTGACCTCTAAGCCCGTGCTCTATCCACTAGGCCATGCATTAAGCGCTTGCGATATTCTGAGCACTGGGGTAGATTCAGAATAATCAGAACAGACACCATCCCTATCCCATAATCTACAGGGGAGGGAGAACAGGTATTTAACCCCATTTTCCAGATGAGGAAACTGAGACCCAGAGAGGCCGGTAACTTGCCCAAGATCCCAGACTGAGCCCCTTCCTTCCTGTCCCCCTCGTCCCCCTCTCCATCCCCCCCATCTTACCTCCTTCCCTTCCCCACAGCACCTGTATATATGTATATATGTTTGTACATATTTATTACTCTATTTTACTTGTACATATCTATCCTATTTATTTTATTTTGTTAGTATGTTTGGTTTTGTTCTCTGTCTCCCCCTTTTAGACTGTGAGCCCACTGTTGGGTAGGGACTGTCTCTATATGTTGCCAATTTGTACTTCCCAAGTGCTTAGTACAGTGCTCTGCACATAGTAAGCGCTCAATAAATACGATTGATGATGATGATGAAGATGACGTACAGTAGGCCAGTTGTAGACCTGGGGATTTAAGCCCGAATTTTCTGACTCCTAGCCCTGTGCTGTTTTCAGCGTGGCTCAGTGGAAAGAGCACGGGCTCTGGAGTCAGAGGTCATGGGTTCAAATGCCAGCTCTGCCACTTGTCAGCTGGGTGACTTTGGGCAAGCATTATTATTATCGTCTAGCCACAAGAAGCTTATACTTTAATGGGTGAGACAAACAGAAATATATTTATAACTAGAGGCCAAGATAAAAAAATGCAGTACCCATGTAGACAGTGCTGAGGACTGTCTCCTTCCTCCTTCCTCTCCCCCTCGTCCCCCTCTCCATCCCCCCCGTCTTACCTCCTTCCCTTCCCCACAGCACCTGTATATATGTATATATGCTTGTACATATTTATTACTCTATTTATTTTACTTGTACATATCTATTCTATTTTATTTTGTTACTATGTTTGGTTTTGTTCTCTGTCTCCCCCTTCTAGACTGTGAGCCCACTGTTGGGTAGGGACTGTCTCTGTATGTTGCCAACTTGTACTTCCCAAGCGCTTAGTCCAGTGCTCTGCACACAGTAAGCGCTCAATAAATACGATTGATTGATTGACTGATTCTCTGTGCCTCAGTTCCCTCATGTGTAAAATGGGGATTAAGAGTGTGAGCCCCACGTGGGACTACCTGATCACCCTCTATCCCCCCAGTGCTTAGAACAGTGCTTTGCATATAGTAAGCGCTTAATAAATGCTATCATCATCACTAGCCATGTACATTCATTCATTCATTTGTTCATTCGTTCAGTTGTATTTATTAAGCACTTACTGTGCAAAGGACTGTACTAAGTGCTTGGGAAAGTACAGTACAACAGTAAACAGTGACATTCCCTGCCCACAATGAGCTCACATCCTAGACTGGGGGAGACAGATACCAATACAAATAAATAAAACTACAGATGTATGCGTAAGTGCTGTGGGGTTGCGCTGGGGAATGAGCGAAGGGAGCAAGTCTGGGTGATGCGGAAGGGAGTGGGAGATGAGGAATAGTGGGGCTTAGTCTGGGAAGGCCTCTTGGAAGAGATGTGCCTTTAGTAAGGCTTTGAACGGCGGGAGAGTGATCCGTCTGTCGGATTTGAGGAGGGAGGACGATCCAGGCCAGAGGCAGGACGTGGGCCGGGGGTTGGCGGCGAGACAACTCCCCCTCTCCATCCCCCCCATCTTACCTCTTTCCCTTCCCCACAGCACCTGTATATATGTATATATGTTTGTACATATTTATTACTCTATTTATTTATTTATTTATTTATTTTCCTTGTACATATCTATTCTATTTATTTTATTTTGTTAGTATGTTTGGTTTTGTTCCCTTCTCTCCCCCTTTTAGACTGTGAGCCCGCTGTTGGGTAGGGACTGTCTCTCTATGTTGCCAATTTGTACTTCCCAAGCGCTTAGTACAGTGCTCTGCACACAGTAAGCGCTCAATAAATACGATTGATGATGATGATGATGATGATGACAGGTGAGATGGAGGCCCCGTGAGAAGGTTAGCGCCAGAGGACCCAAGTGTGCAGGCTGGATTGCGGAAGGAGAGAAGCCAAGTTGCTTCCCGTGGCTCACAGTGGCTCAGGGATGCTGTCCTGGTGTTTTCTTAGAACCTCTGAAGCCTCAGTGGCTTTGACCAGAGCCCTGTTTGCACAGGATCAGTCAGTCAGTCCTTTTTTTTTTAAATGGTATTTGTTAAGTGCTTGCTATGTGCCAGGCACTGTTCTAAGCACTGGGTAGATACAAAGTAATCAGGGCCACCGTCGTCCCTGTCCCCACAGAGGACTCACAATCTTAATCCTCATTTTACAGTGAGGTAACTGAGGCTCAGAGAAGTGAAGCGACCTGCCCGAGGTCACACAGCAGACACATTGGAGAGCTGGAATTAGGCTTAACTACCGGATCAGGTGTTGGGCCTGTCCTCAGTGGCAGCCCGTCTTCACCTGGAAGTCATGTTTTCTGGCCTAGTTTGTGATAAATGTCCTCTCAGCAGAGAGCAAGCCGGGGAGAGGCAGTTGTGTGTGTTAAGGTGAGCGCTGCCGTTCCCAAGTGCTCAATAAATACTACTGATTGATTGACGACAAGAATCAGCTCTGCCAACTGTCAGCTGTGGGACTTTGGGCAAGTCACTTAACTTCTCTGTGCCTACCTCATCTGTGAAATGGGGATTAAGACTGTGAGCCCCCTGTGGGACAACCTGATCACCTTGTAACCTCCCCAGTGCTTAGAACAGTGCTTTGCACATAGGAAGCGCTTAATACATGTCATTATTATTATTATTATTAATCAGGCTGAGCTTCCCATGTGGCCAGGCCTGCGTTGACTTCAGAATGCACGGAGACAGGGTTGCTTCCCATTGCCTGTGTTTGTCGTGATTCCTTATAAAGATAGGTGATTCATTTTTCAGCTGAAGTAGTATGTGCTCATCAATTAATCATTTATTGAGCGCTTACTGTAATAATAATGGCATTTGTTAAGCGCTTACTATGTGCAAAGCACTGTTCTAAGCGCTGAATAAGCACTTGGGAGAGTACAACAGAGCAGAGATGGGTTTTTTATAGTATTAATTAAGCCCTTATTATGTACTAGGCACTGTACTAATTTCTGGGTTGATATAAGCTAATTAGGTTGGACACAGTCCATGTCCCTTAAGAGGCTCCCGGAATGAATCCCCAATTTACAGATGAGGTAACTGAGGCCCAGAGAAATGAAGTGACTTGCCCAAGTTCACACACCTCCCTTCTCTCCTTCTACTGCCCAGCCCGCACCCTCCGCTCCTCCACCACTAATCTCCTCACCGTACCTCGTTCTCGCCTGTCCCGCCATCGACCCCCGGACCACGTCATCCCCCGGGCCTGGAATGCCCTCCCTCTGCCCATCCGCCAGGCTAGCTCTCTTCCTCCCTTCAAGGCCCTGCTGAGAGCTCACCTCCTCCAGGAGGCCTTCCCAGACTGAACCCCTTCTTTCCTCTCCCCCTCGTCCCCCTCTCCATCCCCCCATCTTACCTCCTTCCCTTCCCCACAGCACCTGTATATATGTATATATGGTTGTACATATTTATTACTCTATTTATTTATTTATTTATTTTACTTGTACATTTCTATCCTACTTATTTTATTTTGTTGGTATGTTTGGTTCTGTTCTCTGTCTCCCCCTTTTAGACGGTGAGCCCACTGTTGGGTAGGGACTGTCTCTATGTGATGCCAATTTGTACTTCCCAAGCGCTTAGTACAGTGCTCTGCACATAGTAAGCGCTCAATAAATACGATTGATTGATTGATTGATTGATTGAAGTGGTGGAACTGGGATTAGAACTCAGGTCTTCCTGAATCTCAGGCCCGTGCTGTATCCACTAGACCATACTTCTTCTCATTGTGGACGGGAACGTGTCTACCAACTGCATTGAATTGTACTCTCCCAAGCGCTTAGTACAGTGCTCTGCTCAGTCAACACCATTGGGGGGTGACCGATTGATTGATGTGAGGCTTAGCATTGTTTTCCAGGTTGGAACTTGAGATTTGGGCTATTTCTTTGGAAGGTAAGAAAGACGTGTTTGTGTTGAATGTTCTGCTCTTTCGGTGACTTTAGAAATAGGGTCTAAATTTCAAATCCTGAGCGTATTTTATTATTCATTCATTCAGTCGTATTTATCAAGCGCTTACTGTGTGCAGAGCACTGTACTAAGCGCTTGGGAAATACAAGTTGGCGGCATATAGAGACGGTCCCTACCCAACAACGGGCTCACAGTCTAGAAGGACTCACATTAGAGAAGCAGCATGGTCTAGCGGATAGAGCACAGACATGGGAGTCAGAAGGACCTGGGTTCTAATCCCGCCTCTGCCGCTTGTCTGCTGTGTGACTTTGGGCAGGTCACTTCACTTCTTTGTTCCTCAGTTCCCTCATCTGTAAAACAGGGATTAAGACTGTGAGCCCCAAGTGGGACGTGGACTGGATCCAACCCAATTTGCTTGGAACTTAGAACTTGCGGTGCTTAGTACAGTGCCAAATGCTTAACCAATACAACAATTGGTTGTATGAATGAATGAACAGTGCTTTGCACATAGTAAGTGCTGTTATTATTCTGGATTAAGTTGATTGAGAGTTGAGTTCTCACCAAGATGAGTTGGTAATTTGCTGGTGAGAGAGACGATATTTCTGCACATATCTTTTATATTCAAAGAAGACACCACTGATGGTGAATCAATCCATCAGTGGTATTTATTGAGCGCCTGCTGGATGCAGAGCACTGTACTAAACACTTGGGAGGGTACAATGCAACAGAATTAGTAGACACATTCCCTGCCCGTATGAGTGAGGTCTAGACTGTGAGCCCGCTGTGGGCAGAGATTGTCTCTATTTGTTGCTGAATTGTACTTCCCAAGCGCTCAATATATGTGACTGAATGAACGAACCTACGAATACGTGGGTGGATGCAGAAATCAGCGTGCCGTGACACCCGCGGTCCGGGCCACATTTGAGAAAGCAGCGTGGCTCAGTGAAAAGAGCCCGGGCTTTGGAATCAGAGGTCATGGGTTCAAATCCCAGCTCCGCCAATTTTCAGCTGTGTGACTTTGGGCAAGTCACTTCACTTCTCTGTGCCTCAGTTACCTCATCTGTAAAATGGGGATTAAGACTGTGAGCCCCCCGTGGGACAACCTCATCACCTTGTAACCTCCCCAGCGCTTAGAACAGTGCTGAGACTAAGCCCCCGCCTTCCTCTCCCCACCATCCCCCCTGCCTTACCTCCTTCCCCTCCCCACAGCACCTGTATATATGTTTGTACAGATTTATTATTCTATTTTACTTGTACATATTTACTATTCTGCTTATTTTATTTTAATATGTTTTGTTTTCTTGTCTGTCTTCCCCTTCTAGACTGTGAGCCCACTGTTGGGTAGGGACCATCTCTATATGTTGCCAACTTGTACTTCCCATTAGTACAGTGCTGTGCACACAGTAAGCACTCAATAAATAAGATTGAATGAATGAATTGAATGAATGAACAGTGCTTTGCACATAGTAAGCGCTTAATAAATGCCATTATTATCATTATTATTTTACACCCAAAAAGGCAGACCCCACGCCTGTCTCTCTGTTCTCTTTCGCCTCCTCGCTTGTCGTTTCCTACGAAATTTTGCTCCCAGAGCCCCACCTTTCCTGACATCAGTGCTCCGGGCTGGTCTTTCCCAGCAGTTGTTTCCCAGTTTTCAACTGCCAGTCAGTCGTATTTATTGAGCGCTTACTGTGTGGGGAGTACCGTACTAAGCTCTTGGGATGGTATGCTATAACAATAGACACATTCCCTGCCCACAACTAGCCGGGAGGCCTCGTTGTAGTACGGCATCCTTAAAACGCTTCTTCTGCCCTCCTTGCTTTCGGCTTCACAGCTTCAAGCTGCCATAAGGGAGGGGCTCAGGTCTCCGCCGTCACTCTTTCTCCTCCCGCGGCCCACCCGGCAGACGGCCGTCCCAGAAGTTCGCTGCTTGCGAGGGTACCTTCGGAAAGTACAACAGGACCCCGGGACGTTTTCTGCCGCCCACGGGGAGCCCGCAGCGTAATGGGGGAGACGGAATTAAAAATATTGACAACTTAGTGGACTGGAAGTGAATAACTGGATGTCAGTTTGACCCTACCCAAGTGACGAGGAAGGGTATAAATAGAGGCACAAATACTGGAAGGGTTTCTGGAAGCCCAGCCAACTCAGGAAACTGTTTACGCCAGGGAAAACCCAGCGGCCCCGAGGATGGAAAATGACCAGTGAGAGAGTTTTCCAGAGAGGCCGTAGGAGGACCGAAACTGGACCTGTGCCCTGGCCGCAGTTGGCTTCGCCCTCCCTGTTCCGGCTGTAGCGTCGGAGGAAGTGATTCTCCCGAAACACACTGTACGTTTAGGAGCAGGGCTCTGGGGCCTATCTTGGCTTGCAGTTTTCGTTCCTCTCAAGCCCACCTATTCGTTGTACCCCATTCTCATCTTGCCTCTGACACGATAATCCTAATGATTGTGGCATCCGTGGAGTGCCTGCTAGGTGCCAAGCTCCATACGAAGAGCGGGGGTAGATACAGGATAATCAGATCAGACCCAGTTCCTGTCCCACAGTCTTAAGAGGGCAGGAGAAAATCCGTTTTTGGTTTGTTTTGATGGTATTTGTTAAGCGCTTACTCTCTAGAGTAGTGGCTAGAGAACGGGCCTGGGAGGAGGAAGGTCATGAGTTATAATCCTGGCTTCACCCCCTGTCTGCTTTGTGAGCTTGGGCAATCGCTTATAATTCGTAGTCTTATTATTTTCCAGACACTGCAGTAAGTGTGGATCTCTATTTTGCAGGTGAGGAAACTGAGGCCTAGAAACCTTAAGGAACTTGTCCATGGTCACAGAGCAGGTTAGTGGTGAACCTAGATCCTCTGGCTCACAGGCCTGTGCTTTTTCCACTAGGCCACACTGCTCTGCTCTCCCCACCTCGCAACAATATCACACCCCTCCTACCTGAAGCATCCATACCTAACCAGCGCTTAGAACAGTGCTTTGCATATAGTAAGTGCTTAATAAATGCCATCATTATTATTATTAATCTTTAACTTATTCCTATATAAGTGACTGCCTCCCCCTCTAGACGGTAAGCTCATTGTGGGCAGGGAACTTGTCTACCAACTCTTTAAACGTTGTACTCTTCCAAGTGCTTAGCGCAGTGCTGTGCACTCAGTAAGTACTCAATAAATATGATTGATTGATTAGAACCCCCTCCCTCTTCAAATCTTCCAGAACACAGCTCTCCCTGCCTTTCAGCCCTTCTCAAATCCCACCTCCTTCGGGAGAAGTAGTCGTAGTATTTATTGAGCTCCCACTCGGTGTATTGTGCTAGACACTTGGGAAGTACCGAATAAAGAAATGACACATACCTTGTGCACAAGGAGCTTGCTTACACCGTAATGGAGGAGACGAGCCTGAAAATATTGACAGGAATGATCGAGGTAAATAATTTAATGAACCATTGACTAGCTATATACACTAGTCCTGAGGATGGGTAGAAATATGTTATCAAGTGCTAGAGTTGGCTGTTGAGCTGATATGGTTTAGAGTGCTGGGAAATTGATTGAGGAAGACTTCTTGGAGGAGGAGGCATTTGCTTGTGAATGAAAGCGTGTCTGCGGACAGTGGGTTACAGTGGGAATAGGACCTGTTGCTAAAGGACTCTTAGTTTTCTCTTGGTCTGGATCTTCTGTTTTGCCCTCCATATATCTCTTATCAATCAGTCATATTTATTGAGCACTTTCTGTGTGCAGAGCACTAAGCTCTTGGGAGGGTACAGTATAACAGAGTTGTAGGCATGTTTTCTGCCCACAGTGAGCATGCAGTGAGCCCACTGTTGGGTAGGGACTGTCTCTATATGTTGCCAATTTGTACTTCCCAAGCGCTTAGTACAGTGCTCTGCACATAGTAAGCGCTCAATAAATACGATTGATTGATTGATGCAGTCTAGGGGGAATAGAGACATCAATATAAATAAATAAATTACAGATATGTACATCAGTGCTTTGGGGCTGAGGAAGGGGTGGATAAAGCATGCAAATCCAAGTGACTTTCCCATCACTATAGACGGCACTACCATCCATCCCATCTCACAAGCCCGCAACCTTGGTGTCATCCTCGACTCCGCTCTGTCGTTCACCCCTCACATCCAATCCGTCACCAAAACCTGCTGGTCTCACCTCTGCAACATCTCCAAGATCCGCCCTTTCCTCCCCACCCAAACCGCTACCTTGCTGGTTCAGTCTCTCATCCTGTCCCGACTGGATTACTGCATCGGCCTCCTCTCTGATCTCCCATCCTCCTGTCTCTCCCCACTTCAGTCTATACTTCACTCTGCTGCCCGGATCATCTTTGTACAGAAACACTCTGGGCATGTTCCTCTCCTCCTCAAAAATCTCCAGTGGCTGCCTGTCAACCTACAAATCAAGCAAAAACTCCTCACCCTGGGCTTCAAGGCTGTCCATCACCTCGCCCCCTCCTACCTCACCTCCCTTCTCTCCTTCTACAGCCCAGCCCAGCCCTCTGCTCCTCTGCCGCTAAACTCCTCCCTGTGCCCCGTTCTCGCCTGTCCCGCCATCGCCCCCCGGCCCATATCCTCCCCCTGGCCTGGAATGCCCTCCCACCACACATCTGCCAAGCTCGCTCTCTTCCTCCCTTCAAAGCCCTACTGAGAGCTCACCTCCTCCAGGAGGCCTTCCCAGACTGAGCCCCCTTTTTCCTCTCCTCCTCCCCATCCCCCCCACCCTACCTCCTTCCCCTCCCAACAGCACTTGTATATACTTGTACAGATTTATTACTCTATTTTACTTGTATATATTTACTATTCTATTTATTTTGTTAATGATGTGCATGATAGCTGCAATTCTATTCTGATGATTTTGACACCTGTCTACACGTTTTGTTTTGTTGTCTGTCTCCCCTTTCTAGACTGTGAGCCCGTTGTTGGGTAGGGACTGTCTCTATATGTTGCCGACTTGTACTTCCCAAGCGCTTAGTCCAGTGCTCTGCACACAGTAAGCGCTCAATAAATACAATTGAATGAATGAATGAATGAAAGTGCAAGGATGATACAGAAGGGAGTGGGAGACGAGGAAATGAGGGATTAGTCGGGGAAGAAGGCTTTGAAGGTGAGGAGAGTGCTCATCTGTCAGATATGAAGAGGGAGGGTGCCTGGAATGTGGGTGAGAGGTAACCGAGGTAGAACTAAGCGCTTAGTACAGTGCTCTGCACACAGTAAGTGCTCAATAAATACGATTGAATGAACTGTGCAAGGAATGAGGCCAGGGCAGAGGTGGGCATTGGGAATCAATCAGTAGGATTGTCTGTGAGTGTCTACTAGGTGCAGAGCACTGAACTAAGAACTTGGAAGAGCACAATAGAGTTAGAAAACCCAATCCCTCCCCTCACGGAGCTTGCAGTCATTGATTCTACACCTCTTAACACCACGTCATTGGAGGAAATCACCTAAATTCCCAAGGCAAGAAATAATGGTACTTAATACACATTTCTCTGGATTCTAGACAGTGGAGTCTGGATTCTAGTCTCTAGACTGTAAGCTCATTGTGGGCAGGGAATGTCTCTGTTTTGTATTGTACTTTCCCAAGCATTTAGTACAGTGCTCTGCACAGAGTAAGTGCTCAATAAATACAGTTTAGTGAATTTCCTGAGCTTCTACTGAATGTAGTGCACTGTACTGGGTACTTGGGAAATTCCTGGGGAAGCACAGACGTGTTCCGTGCCCAAGAGGAAGTGACCCTTTAAAGTGGCCCACTGTTATTTATTCATTCATTCAATCGTATTTATTGAGCGCTTACTGTGTGCAGAGCACTGTACTAAGCGCTTGGGAAGTACAAGTCGGCAACATATAGAGACGGTCCCTACCCAACAATGGTCCCTACCCAACATTCTCCCCCTCGTCCCCCTCTTCGCCCCCTCGCCCCCATCTCCATCTCCCCCATCTTACCTCCTTCCCTTCCCCACAGCACCTGTATATATGTATATATTTGTACATATTTATTACTCTATTTACTTTACTTGTACATATCTATTCTATTTATTTTATTTTGTTAGTATGTTTGGTTTTGTTCTCTGTCTCCCCCTTTTAGACTGTGAGTCCACTGTTGGGTAGGGACTGTCTCTATATGTTGCCAACTTGTACTTCCCAAGCGCTTAGTACAGTGCTCTGCACACAGTAAGCGCTCAATAAATATGATTGATTGATTGATAGATGGGCTCACAGTCTAGAATGGGGGAGACAGAGAACAAAACAAAAGATGTAGACAGGTGTTATGCCTGGAGGCTCTCTGGTATGCTCCTTTTTTATGGTATTTGTTGAGCGCTTTCTATGTTCCACGCACTGAACTGAACTAAGCACTGAGGTAGATCATCATCATCATCAATCGTATTTATTGAGCGCTTACTGTGTCCACCTGGGGCTCACAGTGTTAATCTCCATTGGACAGGTGAGGTAACAGGCATAGAGAAATGAAATGACTTGCCCAAGGTCACACTGTAGTCAAATGGCAGAGCTGGGATTAGAACCCAGGGACTTCGAGCCCAATCTTTATCCACTAGGCCATGCTGGTCCTTTGCTCAATGAGAAAGCATTGGCCTGGGGTGATAGGGTGACCAGTCATTCCACTTTATACTGGACTGGCTGGTTTTCAGCTGGCCTGTTTTTTGTTAGACCCCGTTACGGAACTGATGCCGTTATGTCCAGGTCTTTAAAATTTCCAGCACCAAATCTCCCTCCTCGGCAGGTCCTGTCACCCAGTCCCATGGCTCAGATAATAATAATAATGATGGCATTTATTAAGTGCTTACTATGTGCAGAACACTGTTCTAAGCGCTGGGGAGGTTAAAAGGTGATCAGGTTGTCCCACGGGGGGCTCACAGTCTTCATCCCCATTTTACAGATGAGGTAACAGGCGCAGAGAAGTTAAGTGACTTGCCCAGAGTCACACAGCTGACAATTGGTGGAGCTGGGATTTGAACCCCTGACCTCTGACTCCAAAGCCCATGCTCTTTCCACTGAGCCACGTTGCTTCTCCGTGGACGGAAAGGAGATGGGGAGGCAGAAGTGGAGATTAGGGAGAAAGATGCTGGGGTCACAGGGATATGGAAGGAGGGCACACAGCCTCTGGAACAAGTTGGGGAGATCCCAGGTGGCCCCCTGGGACCCAGTCTCCGATGGCACAGAATGGACCCAGCTCTGCAAGATGGCATATGTGACATCATCCCGTTACCCTGCAGGGTGTCATGCCCAGTGTGGTAAAGGTGTCCTCCTTGTCTGGTATCAATGAGGGCCATCAGTGGCTACCTTGGTGAGGCGGCGTTGCCAGGTTGCCCCAACTCTCTGCCAGCCCTGCCCGCAGTCAGTCACGCCCAACATCACCCTACCACAGAGCCAGCAGAGGGTGGCTGCGTGACCAGCCTTTGGCGCTTGGTATCATGGCACGATGCTGTCAGAGAATGAAGGACGGGGAGTGCAGCGGTGAGGCAGAGGCACACAGTGACCGACTGGATGGAGAGTCTCAAAGCGATGGCCACCTTTGAGCGAGAAGAAGGTCCCGGTCAGTCGGGTTAACCGGAAAAAGGCCTCTGGGAGCTTTTCGTTAGAGCTGGGCAGATGGGATTTCATCTCGGGCTGGAAAACTGTGTAGATTGGGTGGCTAAAGAAAGATCAATCAGTCGTCTTTACTGAGCGCCTACTGTGTGCAGATCACTACACTAAGCCCTTGGGAGAGTACAGTATAACAGATTTGGTAGATATGTTCCCTGCCCGCAGTGAGCTTAGAGTCTAGTTGGGGGGAGACGGACATTAATAAATTACGGATGTGTACGTAGGTGCTGGGCAGTTAATGAAAGGATACAGATCCAAGTGCAAGGGTGACATGGAAGGGAGAGAGAGTAGGGGAAATGAGGCCTGAGTCAGGGGAAGCCCTTTCCGAGGAGATGGGATTTTAATAAGGCTTTGAAGGTGGGGAGAGCGTATACGATCCATCGTATGCGATCGGGGAGGGAGTTCCAGGCCAGAGTGAAAACATGGGCAAACTGTCGGTGGTAATCAATCAATCAATCAATTGTATTTATTGAGCGCTTACTGTGTGCAAAGCACTGTACTAAGCGCTTGGGAAGTACAAGTTGGCAACATATAGAGACAGTCCCTACCCAACAGTGGGCTCACAGTCTGCGATTGAGGTAAAGTGCATTGGATGGTGTTAGAGAAGTGAAGAGAACGGGTTGGGTTATAGAAGGAAATCAGCAAGGTGAGACAGCGGGTGACAGGGTGATTGAGTGCTTAAAGCCAATGGAAAGGAGTTTTGTTTGAAGCCTAGGTGGATGGGCATCCACTGGAGCTTCTTGAGGAGTGGGGAAACGTGGACTGAACGGGTTTTTTTAGAAAAATGATCCGGCCAGCAAAGTGAAGTGTGGACTGAAGTGGGGAGAAGCAGGAACCAGGGAGGTCAGCAAGGAGGCCGGTACAGTAATCAAGACTTGATAAGATAGGTGCTTGGATTATTGAGGTAGCAGTTTGGGTGGAGAGGAAAGGGCAGATTTTAGTGATGTCATGAAGTTGAACCAAAGGATTGAGTGACGGATTGAATATGTGGGGTGAATATGAGAGGTGAGTCAAGGATAACACCAAGGTTACGGGCCCGTGAGACAGGGAGGTTGGTGGTGCTGTCTACAGTGATGGAAATGTCAAGGGGGGACAGGGCTTGGATGGGAAGATGAGGAGTTCATTCAGTCGTATTTATTCAGAACTTTCTGTGTGCAAAGCGCTGGTCTGTTTTGGACATGTTGAGTTTGAGATGTCATCAAGACATCCAAGGAGAGATGTCCTGAAGGCAGGAGGAAATGAGACTGCAGAGAAGGAGAGAGATCAGGGCTGGAGATGTAGATTTGGGAATCATTCTCATTGAGGTGGTAGTTGAAACTGTGGGAGCATATGAGTTCTCCAAGGAAGCAGGTGTGGATGGAGAACGGCACAGTGATTGGATCCACACAATAATAATAATTAATAATTGTGGTATTTATTAAATGCTTACTACATGTTAAGCACTGTTCTAAGTGCTGGGGAAGATACGAGTTTACCAGTTTGGATACAGTCCTTGGCCCACACAGGGCTCACAATCTGATGGGGAGGCAGAACAGGGGGACCATAAGGCAGGACAACGCTCTGGCAGACCAAAAGGCCTAGCCTTATTCCACAGAAATGTCCCTCATGAAGTAAAATTTTGCAGATGACACTAAGATGGATCATCAGCTCTCTCCCTCTTAACTGTTCCTCTAAACAGCACCCTCTCACTGGGCCTCCTTCTCTCTCCCACCTCCTCTGACCCCCTGCTTACACCCTTCCTCCCTCCTGGAACTCTGTCTTACTTCAAATTTGTCAGACCGGGCTCTCCTCTTCTTCAAAGCGCCTTTCTGATATCGCATTTTCTCCTGAAGGTCTTTCCCAGTTAATTATCTTTTCCCCAGGTCCTAAACTCTCCATCTGCTGCTTTTTTTCCCCTCATACCTCCATTTTATGTAGAAACCTAAGTCTGTTAGGGTAAAAAGCTCCTTGAGGGCAGCGACCATGCATCTCGCGGTTTCTCTCCCAAACGCTCAGCACAGGGCAGTGTACTATGATAACTTCATAGGCATCTTGGCCAGCTCAGCTGATGATGATTATAGCTCTGCCAGTAAGTGCCTGACTTCCTCCCATTCGCTGGTGGTATCGTTGGCACAGAGAAAAGTTGTGGCCCATTCTAGGGCCCTGGCAGGCCCAGGCAGGAGGTAGGCTTATGTGAGAGGTGGGCAGGGGCCGGGAGTCAGGACTGAGATACTCCTCGACTCCAGAGGGTAAGCCCAGAATCAGCCGGGCCTTGCCAGCTAAGTTAGGAAAGGTTCTTCTCCAGATTTTTGGGCCCCATTTTTAAGCAGCCTCTGCTTCCGGGAATGGATCCCTAAGGAAGAGGCAGCGTGGTCTAGTGGAAAAAGTATAGGCTTGAGAGGTGAGAGGTGTGGCTTTTATGCCCAGCTCTGCCACAAGCCTGTGGCGTTACCTTGGGCAAGTTATTTAAGCTCTCTAGGCCTGTGTCCTCATCTGTAAAATGGGGATGAGATTCTTGTTCTCCCTGTCTTTTGGGCTGTAGCGCTATACTGAGCCCTCTCCCATCTCCATAGCACTTATGTAATACTGCACCCTCTGCTCCTCTGCCGCTAACCTCCTCACTGTACCTCATTCTTGCCTGTCCCGTCGTCGACCCCCGGCCCACGTCCTCCCTCTGGCCCGAAATGCCCTCCCTCTGCACATCCACCAAGCTAGCTCTCTTCCTCCCTTCAAAGCCCTACTGAGAACTCACCTCCTCCAGGAGGCCTTCCCAGACTGAGCCCCCTTTTTCCTCTCCTCCTCCCCATCCCCCCCCGCCCTACCTCCTTCCCCTCCCCACAGCCCCTGTATATATATTTTTACAGATTTATTACTCTATTTATTTTACTTGTACATATTTACTAGTCTATTTCGTTAATGATGTGCATCTAGCTTTATTTCTATTTCTTCTGATGACTTGACAACTGTCCGCATGATTAGTTTCGTTGTCTGTCTCCCCCTTCTAGACTGTGAGCCCGTTGTTGGGTAGGGACCATCTCTATATGTTGCCGACTTGGACTTCCCAAGCGCTTAGTACAGTGCTCTGCACGCAGTAAGTGCTCATTAAAGATTGAATGAACAATAATAATAATATTAATAATAATGGTATTTAAGTGCTTACTATGTTTCAGGCACTGTATGTACATATCTGTAATTTATATTAATGTGCGTCTCTTCCTCTAGATTTGTAAGCTCGTTGTGGGCAGGAAATGGGTCTGTTTATTGTTTTATTGGACTACTCTAAGTGCTTAGTACAATGTTCTGCACACAGTAAGCGCTCAATAAATATGACTGAATGATTGCTTGGGAGAACGCAATTGATGCGTAGTATATGTTTCCTGCCCACTGTCTAACAGGGTGGTGATGGGAGGGGCGACAGGAAAGAGTGGTCCCTCCTTGGGCTGATAAAATAGCTATCTCCTGCCTCGATGATGATGATGGTATTTGTTAAGTGCTTACTATGTGCCAGGCACTGTACTAGGCACTGGGGTGGATACAAGCAAATCTAGTTGAACACAGTCCCTGTCCCACGTGGGGCTCACAGTCTCAATCCCCATTTTATAGATGAGGTAACTGAGGCACAGAGAAGCGAAGTGTCTTGCCCAAGGTCACTAGCAGACAAGTGGCGGAGTCGGGATTAGAACCCGTGTCCTTCTGACTCCCACGCCTGTGCTCTATCCACTATTCCATGTTGCTGCTTGTTTCCAGTCAGTCAATTGTATTTATTGAGCGCTTTCTGTTTGCAAAGCACTGTACTAAGCTCTTGGGTGAGTACAGTATAACAATATGAAACATTCCCTGGCCTCAACAAGCTTACAGTCTAAACCATTGAAGAAGGGTTTATAGGGTCTCTCCTCGCTGCCACTTGTCTGCCGTGTGATCTTGGGTAAGTCACTTAACTTGTCAGTGCCTCAATTTCTTATCTGTAAAATGGGGTTATTAAATCCTACTCCCACCTACCTAGACTGTGAGCCCCATATGGATCAGGAACTGGTTCCAACCTGATAGACTTGTATACTACTACTACTAATAATAAACATGGTATTTAAGTGCTTCCTCTGTGCCAGGCAGTGTTCTAAGCGCTGGGGTTGATACAAGATAATTGGGTTGGACACAGTCCCTGTCTTGCATAGGGCTCGCAGTCTGAATGCCCATTTTACAGGTGAGGAAACTGAGGCCCAGAGAAGTGAAGTGACTTGCCCTAAGTCACGAGAAGCAGCGTGGCTCAGTGGAAAGAGCCCGGGCTTTGGAGTCAGAGGTCATGGGTTCAAATCCTGGCTCCGCCAATTGTCAGCTGTGTGACTTTGGGCAGGTCACTTAAGTTCTCTGGGCCTCAGTTCCCTCATCTGGAAAATGGGGATTAAGACTGTGAGCCCCCCGTGGGACAACCTGATCACCTTGTAATTTCCCAGTGCGTAGAACAGTGCTTTGCACATAGTAAGCGCTTAATAAAAATGCCATTATTATTATTACGTCATTCAGCAGACAAGTGGCGGAGCTGGGACTAGAACCCGTGACCGTCTGACTCCCAGCCTCTTCGTGCTCCGTCCACTAGGCCAGTTTAGAACAGTGTTTGGCATAGTAAGTGCTCAACAAGAAACATTAAAAAAAACTACAAGTTATGATCCTTTATAATAATAATAATAATAATAATAATGGCATTTGTTAAGCTCTTACTATGTGCAAAGCACTGTTCTAAGCACTATATTGAAGTTAATGTAATTGATGTAATTGAGGTGAAAAGACTGGTGCATGACTGATAATTCCAGCCACCTTGGGCACACAAAACAACTCCCAGAGGAGAGGATGACTAATATATACACATATACATATTCTAGACTGTGAGCCCATTGTTGCGTAGGGACCGTCTCCATATGTTGCCGACTTGTACCTCCCCAGCGCGTAGTGCAGTGCTCTGCACACAGTAAGCGCTTGATAAATATGATTGAATGAATGAATGAATGAGTGTTCAAAAACAACCAGTGAAGGAAAATCTACCCGCATCAGAATGCTCTTCCAGGGAGGAAGAAGCCTGCCAGTTCCTGGTGGGCAGGGGCATGTCTACCGGCTCTGTTATATTGTGCTCTATCAGCTCTTAGCACAGTGCTCTGCACACAGTAAGTGCTCAACAAATAAGACTGAATGGAATGAGTCCCCCACCCTTCTGGTTTTTCAGCCCCTTGGATTCCATTGATGATCTAGTTAATAGTAATAATAATTATTATTGTGGTATTGAAGCGCCTACTGTGTGCCAGGCACTGTACTAAGCCATGGGCTGGATGTAAGAAAATGGGGTTGGACACAGTCCCTGTCCCACTTGGGGCTCACAGTTTCAGTCCCATTTTACAGATGAGGTAACTGAGGCCCAGGGAAGCGAATTGACCTGTCCAAGGTCACACAACAGACAAGCGGTGGAGCTGGAATTAGAACCATGACCTGGTTCTATCCCCCACGCCAAGCCGCCTCTCTGGTTGGCTCTGCTTGGTCACCCCCGGGATGCCTCTTCCCTGGTTGCTCCTGGTCTGCAGCGCCTGTTCTTGGCAGGTTTGGGAGGGAGCCGAGCAGGGGGCCTGTCTCTTTAAATGTCACTCCTTCCCTCTGCTTGTGCTAAGTGACAGATGGGGAGAAGGGGTGGGGGCGCTTTGTGCTGCCTCCTCACCGAGGGCGATGAGCCTCATCGTTGGCGCAGGCAGGCACCCGGCGTCGTCTGCGCCCGGGCTGCTGGGGTGCCCGTGGCGGGAGACGGGCACAGGAAGGAGCCGAGCTCAGCGTCCTCCACGGGAGCCAGGCAGAGGGCCGGATGGCCGGCAGGCTGGCCCTTCCCGATGAAGGAAGCGGGCCGTGAGGAGGAGCGGGCATTTGACCTGCCCTGTGGGGCTGCCTCTCTCAGTCGGGGTGGTCAGTGGGAGTGGATTTTCCTGCTGGGCCTGAGCCCCGGGCTTCTGGCCTGCTGCCCACCCTGACCACTGGGGCCAGGTGAGCTCCGGGAGTCACGGCCACACCTGCCAGGTGATCCCCTCCCCTCGCAGCGCCCGGTGCGAGGCGGCTTCCCCTCCACCTGGCCCCTGCCAGGCTTGCCCAGAGTGGGCGAGGCGGGCACCGGTTGGATGCCCCCGCTGGGGTGAGCGAAACGGCCTGGGGACCACCGCCCCTTCCCGCCTTCCGTCTCTCGCCCGGAGTCCCGAGGCTGGCTGCGGTCCGAGAGGGCCGCTTTTCCAGGCTTTTGTTCGGCGTGGTTGCTGGAGCTTTTCTGAGGAGGTGGGTGGGGTGGGGGTGCGTTTCCTGAAGAAAGGTCCAGCCTGTGCCAGCGCCCGCCCGCCCCGGGCCTCTCCACCAGAGTCCTTGGCGTCTGTGAAGAGGCACAGCGCAAGGTGTCAGCCCCGAGGGGACGCATCCGCCTTACTCCCAACAGGTAACGAACGACCACCTAATAACAATAATAATAATCGCGGTATTTGTTAAGCGCTTATTATGAGCGCTGGGGGGAAATACGAGTAAATGGGATTGTCCCACATCGGGCTCACGGCCTTAATCCCCATTTTACAGGTGAGGTGACTGAGGCCCAGAGAAGTGAAGTGGCTTGCCCAAGGTCACACAGCAAGCAAGTGGTAGATCCAGTATTAGAACTCGTGACCTTCTGATTCCCAGGCCTGTGCTCTATCCGCTACTAGTTACGCGACCCCCGAGCTTCCTTCCTCTCCCCCTCGTCCCCCTCTTCATCCCCCCATCTTACCTCCTTCCCTTCCCCACAGCACCTGTATATATGTTTGTACATATTTATTGCTCTATTTATTTATTTTACCTGTACATATCTATTCTATTTATTTTATTTTGTTAGTATATTTGGTGTTGTTCCCTGTCTCCCCCTTTTAGACTGTGAGCCCACTGTTGGGTAGGGACTGTCTCTATACGTTGCCAACTTGCACTTCCCAAGCGCTTAGTACAGTGCTCTGCACACAGTAAGCGCTCAATAAATACGATTGATTGATACATCATGCTGCATTAGAGGGTTGCCTTGCCACCTCGACTCTCCCCCATCTAGGTTTGCTTAGTGTTTTGACAGAGTCCCACAGCCTGCTGTTAGGAAGCTACATTGTAAGCTTCCCCCTCCATTCATTCATTGAATTGTATTTATTGAGCGCTTACTGCGTGCAAAGCACTGAGCTAAGCACTTAGGAGTGCACAATACCCCCAACAGACATATCCCCTGCCCACAACGAGCTCGCTGCCTAGAGAGGGACACAGACTTTAATACACACGACTGGAATCTAGACTGGAAGCTCATCAAGGGCAGGGAATGAGACTGCCCCCTCTGTTGTATATTACCCTCCCATGCGCTTAGTGCAGCGCTCTGCACACAGTAAGCGCTCAACCAATATTGATTGGTTGATTTTAAGCTCCCCCACAAGACTGTAAGCTCCTTGAGGGCAGGGATGGTGTCCAACTCTATTGTACTTTCCCAAGTGCTTAGTACAGTGCTCTGCACAAAGTTCTCAGTCAATACCATTGCTTGCTTGCTTGCTTGATTGATTGATGGAAAGAGACCAGGCCCCCCAGCCTGCTTCCTGCCCCCGCCGGCGCTTAGAACAGTGCTTTGCACATAGTAAGCGCTTAATAAATGCCATTTAAAAAAAAAAAACCCATGCCCACCTCCTACCTCTCCCACGCCCGGTGTTTAACTCACCAATGTGTATTGTAATTTGTTTGCCTTGGGGTAGTGACCCCAGATGGAGGCAGGCAATAGAGAGTAGCCTGCCCAGGGGTGAAACTGATATCTCTAGCACCTGCCATCCAGCTCAGCAGCGTGGGGTAGTGGCTAGAGCCTGAGTCAGGAGGTCCTGGGTTCTAATCCCAGCTCTGCCACTTGTCTACTGTGTGACCTTGGGCAAGTCACTTCACTTCTCTGTGCCTCAGTAACCTCATCTGGAAAATGGGGATTGAGACTATGAGCCCCACATGGGACAGGAGCTGTGTCCAACTCAATTTGCTCGTATCCACCCCAGTGCTTAGTACAGTGCCTGGCACGTAGTAAACGGTTAACAAGTACCATCCTTCTTAACGTTTTTCTTGAGTCTGCGGGCCCATGAAAGGGCAGGTCGACTGAATAAGAGTCTGGTTGTTTCCTGCCTGAAATTCTGAAGCCGGTCCAATCAGTTGTATTTATTGAGTGCTTACAGTGGGCAGAGCGCTGTACTAAGCGTTTGGGAGAGTCCCAGCAAGTAGCCCATGCATCTCTGAGGGGACTAAGGAAGAAAGGACCCTGTGGGGTCTCCCCAGCTGCCCAAAGGGAAGGCAAAGGATGAACCTTCCCTCGCCCTAGTCCTAAATTAATGGTGAGCCTGCAGGTTGTCGTGGAGACCAATCCTCTCTATGCTCAAGGACCACTCAGGACTGAAGCTAAGGATGTGAGAACTTTTCCTCAGCCGGCAGGGAGGGGCAGCCGCAAAGAGGCATCGGGGCAGACCATATGGGTAGAGGAGGTCTGTGTTAGAGCAGGAGGGAGGGTGGCTGGAGTATCGCACGGTCATATGAAGGGCTATGGTAGATCAGCGAGCCAGAGGGGCCTCTTTGAAAGGAGATAGTTGGAGCCAGCCTAGGAGATAGAGCACCTGGATTCTAGTCCCCATTCTGCCACTTGTCCGCTGTGTGACCTTGGGCAAGTTTCTTAACTTCTCGGTGCCCGTTACCTCATCTTTAAAACGGGGGTTGAGACTGTGAGCCCCGTGTGAGACAGGGACTGGGTCCAACCTGAATATCTTGTCTCCACCTCAGTGCTTGGAACAGTGCCTGACCCATAGTAAGTGCTTAACAAATACCATTAAAAATAAATCCAGACACTCCCTCCAGCTCCTGCAGATTCCCTCCTGGAAATGGATCCCGCTACCCAGCAGGGGAAGCAGCAAACGCAGGACTCCGCCTCCTCTTTCAGGACAGGAGGGGCAAGTGCCACCCGGATGTTTATGGATGAAGGCCGGAGAAAGAGAGCCCCGTGTTCAGGATTTTCCCTGGATTGAACTCTCAAAGGAATTGTGTTCCAGTTGGTTTTGTTTGCTGCGATAAGTGCTGGGAAGGACACAGGGCAGACACAGTCCTTGTCCTGCATGGGGCTCACAGACTAACGGGGAGGGAGAACACATTTCCCAGATGAGTCAAGGAAGTCCCAGAGAGATTCAGTGGCCTGCCCAGTCACGCAGCAGAAAAGTGGTGGAGTTGGGGTTAGAACCCAGGCCTCCTGATTCCCAGCTCTGTGCTCCCTCCACTTGGCCAGGCTGCTTTGCTTCTAAGCCTGAGAGGTGTGGGGGATTTTGCGAGTTTTCATTCATTCAGTCATATTTATTAAGCTCTTACTGTGTGCAGAGCACCGTATTAAGCGCTTGGGAAAGTATAATAAAGCACTAAACAGTGACATTCCCTGCCCACAGCGAGCTGACAGTCTACAGGGTAAGAGTTGTGAGTTTCTCCCAAGTGTGAATGTGCTGTTCTGAGTAGGAAGGACTCCACTCTTCTCAGCTGAGGAGCTCCAGTTTCTGAGCTGGCTGTGAGGAGGCATATGGCCCTTGAACTTCCCTGAAGGCACTTTTAGGGAGGGACACAACCTTCCTTCTGTGTTGTCTAAACTGAGCTCCAAGCCCGAAGCCTTGCCCCCGGAAAGCAGTCTGCTCAGCCCTCTCCACTGGCCGGTGGAAAGGCCGCAAGAAGCGGCCCCCGGTCAGCTCTGGGCTTGGCGCGAGCTGGCCGGGATGCCTGGGCATGAAGCAGCCTGGTGTAACCAGAGACGATGGAGATCTTGTTTGCCGTGACTAATGCCCCTTTGGGAATCGGGACGTCTGCGGTGTGACCTGCCAGAGAGAGCATGGGGTTTGGAGTCAGGAGTCTCGGATTGTAATCCCAGCTTTGCCACTAGCCTGCTGGACAACTATGGGCAAGTCACTTAACTTCACTGGGCCTTCGTTTCTTCTCCATTGAGTACTCCACTCTGCCGCCCAGTTCACTTTTCTAAAGCATTTTTGACTAGACTGTAAACTCGTTTTGGGCAGGGAATGTGTTGTATTGTACTCTCCCAAGCACTTAGTATGGTAAGTGCTCAATAAATACAATTAACTGACGATTGGCTTTAAGGCGCTCTGTCAGCTCTCTCCCTTTTTAGACTGTGAGCCCACTATTGGGTAGGGACTGTCTCTATATGTTGCCAAATTGTACTTCCCAAGCACTTAGTGCAGTGCTCTGCACACAGTAAGAGCTCAATAAATACGATTGATGAGGATGATGATATTCACTCTCTTCTCCCACTACACCTCAGCTCACACTCTTCATTCCTCTCAAACCAAGCTTCTCACTGCAGCTTGGTCTCTTTTCTGCCCCTTCAGAACTCTCGTTCGTGCCTTCCTTCCTGCCTGGAACTCGCCTCTTCACCCCTTCACCGTCCCACCCAACAGTCCACCCATCTCGCCATCTTCAAAGCCCTTGTGAAATTTCATATCCAGGAGGCCCTCTATCTTGGTTTCTTATCTCCCTATTTTATATTCCCCAACTGCCAGTTTAGAACTGAATGAATGAATGACTATGTGCCAAGAGCCCCCTTTTTTCACTCCCCCTCCCCATCCCCCCACCCTACCTCCTTCCCCTCCCCACATCACCTGTATATATGTTTGTACAGATTTATTACTCTATTTTACTTGTACACATTTACTATTCTATTTATTTTATTTTGTTAATACATTTTGTTTTGTTGTTTGTCTCCCCCTTCTAGACTGTGAGCCCGCTGTTGGATAGGGACTGTCTCTAGATGTTGCCAACTTGTACTTCCCAAGCGCTTAGTACAGTGCTCTGCACACAGTAAGTGCTCAATAAATATGATTGAATGAATGAATGAATGAATGAATGAACTTCTGGGTCAACTAAATGCTTCACCACCTCTCACTTTATGTATATCGATTACTTCCTTCTATCTACTGTATTTTAGTGTTTACAGTCTCCCCTGCGTAGATTGTAGTCTTCTTGAGGGCAGGAATCCCCTCTTTTCTAATACCCTCCCAAGCGCTTAGTGCAGTGCCGTGCATCCACTAGGCAAGAAAGGATGACTGCTTGTATTAACATGGTAGTAATTTGGCTGAAGAGGAATATATGGAGATTTAAGGGCGCACTAAAGCAAGCTTCTATGGACCTCAGACTCATGTAAAGGTACTTTGTGGCCCAAGGGCTAGAGGGGAAACTTATGAGCTCCTATTCCTAGGAGATTGTCAGCTCCCTGAGGGCAAAAGCGATTAGCTTTGCCTTGCCTTTATTACACTCCACAGAGTCTGCAGGCTGCTCCCCTTATTCTTATCCACCTAGACAGTTCGCATGCAAATAAACGGGGTTCTCAGTCTCCAGCCGAATGCCAGCGCCCCAAAAATGCCACATGACCCGGATTTCCCTAGGAGTTTAAGTGAGGATACATTCTGGCTAGGCCTCAGTGGCTGGATTGGAGACGTCCCCCCGCCTCCGACAACGCACATTGGTCTGAAAACAGGGCGCTGCGGCATTAGGGTGTCCAAGGACCTTAGAGCGAGTTTTCCCACCTCATTGCAGAAGCTCTGCCCATGCAAGCACTGGGTAACCCCAAGTCGGCCCCCAACCCCTCGGAAACTGCCTAACCCAGGGAGTCCAACCGAAGGACACAGTCCTTCTAGACTGTGAGCCCACTGTTGGGTAGGGACTGTTTCTATATGTTGCCAACTTGGACTTCCCAAGCGCTTAGTACAGTGCTCTGCATACAGTAAGCGCTCAATAAATACAATTGATTGATTGATTGTGGGCAGGGAGTGTGTTTCCCAAGTGCCTAGTAGAATGCTTGCACTCAATAAATATTGATGTTTATTGGCGCTGATTGGTTGATAGTGGTAGTGGTAATCAGTGGTATTTATTGAGCACTTACTCTGTGCAGAGCAGTGTATTAGGCATTTGGGAGAGTACAACAGAATTATCAGGTGATATTTACTGAGCGCCCACCGTGTACTACCAAGTAGGTGGTAAGAAAGGAGCATAGTCCAGTGGAAGAGCACAGGCCTGGGGAGCCAGAGAACCTGGGTTTTAATCCTGGCTCTGCCACTTGTCTGCTGTGTGACTTTGTGCAAATGACTTAACTTCTCTATGCTGCATTTCCTTCATTTACAAAATAGGGATATAATAATGATGATGGCATTTATTAAGCGCTTACTATGTGCAAAGCACTGTACTAAGTGCTGATCAGGTTGTCCCACGGGGGGCTCGCAGTCTTAATCCCCACTTTACAGATGAGGTAACTGAGGCACAGAGAAGTGAAGTGACTTGCCCAAAGTCACACAGCTGACAGTTGGCGGAGCCGTTCTCCCGCCTACTTAGACTGTGAGCTCCGGGTGGGACCTGATTATTTGGACCTACCCAACCACTCAGTACAGTGCTTAGCGCATAGTGAGCACTTAACAAATGCTACAGTTTTTATTGTTACTAAGGGCTTGGGGAAAATACAACAGAGGCACCAGCCCCAGCTTCTATCCTTCAAAGAGCTCGTACTCCGAGAGAGACAGATATGTTCACGTTAATTATTATAGTATTTATGAAGCACCTACTATGTGTTTAAATTTTGAGGCACAAACAGCTTGAGCCCAGTTCCTGTCCCACAGAAGACTCACAAGCTGTCATTTCACAGATGAGCAGACTGGGGCACAGAGAAGTTAAGTAGAGAAGCATCACGGCCTAGAGGATGATAGCGCTCATCTAGGACCTGGGTTCTAATTCTGCCTCTGCTCCTTGTCTGCTCTGCCTGTTACCTCAGCTGAAAAATGGGGATTAAGATTGTGAGTCCCATGGGAGACAGGGGCTGTGGTCCAACCTGATTAGTTTGTGTGTCCTAATGGAAAGACTACGGGCCTGGGAGTTAGAGGACATGGGTTCTAATCCCGGCTCTGCCATGTGTCTGCTGTGTAACCTTGGGCAAAGTCACTCAACTTCTCTGTGCCTGTTACCTCGCTTCTAAAATGGGGATCAAGACTGCGAGCCCCATGGGGGACAGGGATTATACCTAACCTAATTACCTTACATCTACCCCAGTGCTTAGAACAGTGCTTGACGAGTAGTAGAGAAGCAGCGTGGCTCAGTGGAAAGAGCCCGGGCTTTGGAGCCAGAGGTCATGGGTTCGAATCCCAGCTCCGCCACGTGTCTGCTGTGTGACCTTGGGCAAGTCACTTCACTTCTCTGAGCCTCAGTTCCCTCATCTGTAAAATGGGGATTAAGACTGTGAGCCCCACGTGGGACACCCTGATCACCTTGTATCCTCCCCCCAGCGCTTAACAAATGCCATTATTATTATTATTATTATTAGTAAGTGTTTAACAAATACCACAATTATTATTATTAGCTTGTATCCACCCCAGCGCTCGGAACAGTGCCTGGCATGTAGTAAGCGCTTAACAAATACCATAAAAAAAGTAACGTGCCAAAGGTCACATCACAGGCAGCTGGCAGGGGTAGGGCTCGGATCTGAATTCCCAGAGCCCCTTGCTCTTCCCATTAAGCCATGCTGCCTCTCCAGATGGGAGAATGGGGTTTTGTCCTGGAAAGATTTTATTGTTTAGAAAGAAATCCAAATTTTAGTCATAGAGGGAGTTTGAGAGTTAGAACCAGGGGGGAGGGTCTGCTTCCTCAGTAGGAGCTCACCTCCTCTAGGAGGCCTTCCCAGACTGAGCCCCCCTTTTCCTCTCCTCCTCCCCATCCCCCCTGCCCTACCTCCTTCCCCTCCCCACAGCACTTGTATGTATTTATACAGATTTATTACTCTATTTCACTTGTACATATTCACTATCCTATTTATTTTGTTAATGATGTGCCTATAGCTATAATTGTACTTGTTCTGACGATTTTGACACCTGTCTCCATGTTTTGTCCTCTGTCTCCCCCTTCTAGACTGTGAGCCCGTTGCTGGGTAGGGACCGTCTCTATATGTTGCCAACTTGTACTTCCCAAGCGCTTAGTACAGTGCTCCGCACACAGTAAGTGCTCAATAAATTGAATGAATGAATGAAGGGGGAGAGAGTTGGAGGAGGAGCCAGCCCTAGAAAGGAAAGCCGTGTGTCAGACCTGCTGGACAGACCCTGAAAAAGTGTCCGAATGTCCTTAACCGTTGATATTAGTAGGTCAGAATCTTCCTGTGCTCCCGAGGGCAGGGGGGAAGAGGGATTGGTTCGGTTTCAGAAAAAGAAACCGGACAAGGAGCCCAACTCAGGGACCTTTGGGCAGTTATGAGCTGAATTAGCTTGGGTTGCACCCGGGCTGAAATGTCCAGGCTGGAGCAGCCGCAGTGAGGGCGGGCGCTTGTTTTTCCTGCTGTGTTGCCTGAGTCATTTGCCTGGAAATGGACAATGACCTAGAAAGAAAGACCTTTGCCTTGGGCAGAAATGGCCCTTGACTCTTCACTAGCTCTCTCCATCCAACACCCACAACTCCCCCGCTCACTCTCTTCACTCTTCTCAGGATCAACTCCTAACTACATAAGTACTCAACTGCTAAGTAGAGGCATTGGTCGTGGGTCTCTGCTCCAGGAGTTGGAAGGGCCAGCAGCCGCGGCGTCCAGGTCTCCCCGCCTGATGGCTCTGGGGGCCTTCAGCCTGGTCGGGAGCCTGATTTGGATGGATGGACCGATCAGTGAATCAATGGTATTTATTGAGCGCTTACTATGTGCAGAACACTGCACTAAGCGCTTGGGAGAGTGCAATACAACAGAATCAGCAGACACACTCCCTGCCCCTAATGAGCCTATAGTCTAGAGGGGGAGACAGACATTAATAGGAATAAATGCCATTTATAACATAAAGATATAATAATGATGGCATTTATTAAGTGCTTACTATGTGCAAAGCACTGTTCTAAGCGCTGGGGAGGTTACAGGGTGATCAGGTTGTCCCACGTGGGGCGCACAGTCTTAATCCCCATTTTACAGATGAGGTAACTGAGGCCCAGAGAAGTTGTGACTTGCCCAAAGTCACACAGCTGACAATTGGTGGAGTCGGAATTTGAACCCATGACCTCTGACTCCAAAGCCCATGCTCTTTCCACTGAGCCATGCTGCTGCTTATATGTACATAAGTGTTCTCTGTCTATATGTTCTCCGTCTCCCTCTTCTAGACTGCGAGTCCACTGTTGGGTAGGGACCGTCTCTATATGTTGCCAACTTGTACTTCCCAAGCGCTTAGTACAGTGCTCTGCACACAGCAATCGCTCAATAAATACGATTGATTGATTGATTGATAAGTGCTGTGGGGTTGGAGTTGTGGTGCATATCAGTGTCCAAAGTTCACAGATCTAGGTGCATAGAAGATGCAGAAGGGAGAGGGAGCTGAGGAAAAAAGAGCTTGGGAAAAGAGTGATTTATCAGGGAAGGCCTCTCGGAGGAGATGTGACCTTTTAATGCTTTGAAGGTGGAGAGAGTGGCGGTCTGCATATATGTGGGACAGGGACTGTGTCCAACGTGATTAACTTATATCAACCCCAGCGCTTAACATAGTAAGCGCTTAACAAATGCCATAATATTATTATTATATGGAGGGGACACCAGTTCCAGTTAGAGGGAGGATGTGGGAAAGGGGACGGATGGTTCCAGAGCTGTCAGCTGGCTCCTGGGCTCTGTCTCCTGAGCGAGTTTGCGTGTATGCCGGAGCCGTGACCCAGGGGCCTCCCTTCATCATCATCATCATCATCAATCGTATTTATTGAGCGCTTACTGTGTGCAGAGCACTGTACTAAGCGCTTGGGAAGCACAAATTGGCAACATATAGAGACAGTCCCTACCCAACAGTGGGCTCACAGTCTAAAAGGGGGAGACATAGAACAAAACCAAACATACTAACAAAATAAAATAAGTAGAATAGATATGTACAAGTAAAATAAATAAATAAATAGAGTACCAAATATGTACAAGCATATATACATATATACAGGTGCTGTGGGGAAGGGAAGGAGGTAAGATGGGGGGATGGAGAGGGGGACGAGGGGGAGAGGAAGGAAGGGGCTCAGTCTGGGAAGGTCTCCTGGAGGAGGTGAGCTCTCAGTAGGGCCTTGGTGTAACTAATGCCCTGACTGACTGTGAGCCCACTGTTGGGTAGGGACCGTCTCTATATGTTGCCAACTTGTACTTCCCAAGAGCTTAGTACAGTGCTCTGCACACAGTAAGTGCTCAATAAATACGATTGATTGATTGATTGATTGATTGACTGCGTTCTCCTCTCCCCAGGTGTCCGGGACAGCCAACCGCCGTGCGCCTGACCGGTCCCTCTCTCCCTTGGGTCTGGAGCCACTGACCACCCTGGGGTGGTGCCATGGAAGCAGACCCCTATGCCAGCATGCAGGTGGGAGTGCGGGTGGTCCGTGGCCTGGACTGGAAGTGGGGCCACCAGGACGGCGGGGAAGGCAACGTGGGCACGGTGGTGGAGATCGGCCGCCAGGGCAGCCCCACGACGCCTGACCGAACCGTGGTCGTCCAGTGGGATCAGGGGACCCGGACCAATTACCGGACCGGCTTCCAGGGGGCCTTCGACCTGCTCCTGTACGACAATGCCCAGATAGGTAAACTGAGGCTGGGGCGGTTGGACCGGGGCCGGGGGAAGACCTGCTGGAGGCCTAGCCTGGCTCTCCGACGGGGACGGTGTCAGTGCGGAGCGCTGATTCCGATGGGTCTGAGGGCTGGGAGGGGGTGTGGGAAGGCCATGAAGTAGGATCCCGGGAGTCCTGCCCCTCCGGGTTGGGTTGCCGCACTCTTGAGAACCGCCAACCGGGAATGTCGGAGCTCTTCTCGGGTCGGGTCGTGGGACCCCTCGCTGCGAGAGTTCAGAACTCATTTCCGACGGATCCTCTCCGCCCCTTCTGTCGATTCCGCCCGGCTACTTGGTCTGCCAGCTGCCCACCGTGGTGAGGGTCCCACATGGCCGTTCGTGTTCCCGGGGGCCCGCCCTCCGGAGATGGCGGGGATGAGGCGGCACAGCGGGGACGGGAGGGCCCCCCCTCAACAAAGTCTTTCCCCAGCCCCCAAGGCTGGGAGCTGGGAGGGGGGTCCGCCCCATCCAATCTCCCAGCCTCGGTGTCCCCACAGGCATCCGCCATCCCAACATCATCTGCGACTGCTGCAAGAAGCACGGGCTGCGAGGCATGCGTTGGAAGTGCGCCGTGTGCTTCGACTACGACCTCTGCACGCAGTGCTACATGAACAACAAGCACGACCTCTCCCACGCCTTCGAACGCTATGAGACCGCACTCTCACGTCCGTGAGTACCGTACGGCAGTCAATCGACCAGTCATTAGTACCCATTGAGCCCCTATCAGCTCTTTCAATCGTCTTTCATTAAATCATACTTATTGAGCACTCACTGTGTGCGAAGCACTGTACCAAGTGCTTACGAGCACCATACTGAGCTTTCCCCACTTTCCCCACTTACCTTCTTCCTTCTTTCTTACTTCTTTCTTCTTACCTACTTCCTTTTTCCTCCCTAGAACCTCCTCCCTCATCTCATCCCCCAGATCACAGCCCTCCCCATCTCCAAAACTCTTCCGAAGTCACGTCTCCTCCAGGAAGTCTTCTTTGATTAGTCTCCCACATCCCCCACCTCCGCAGCAGCCACCTCAGAACTTCCTGAGTTGTCACCTCTGCGCTTGAATGCTCACATCCCCTTGGAGCATTTCTGTCCATATTTCAATATGATTTTTTTTTTTGTAATGATATTAAGCCCTTGTGAAGCACTGGGATAGATACAAGATAATTGGATCAGAAACAGTCCTCGTTCCACATGAGGCTTACAGTCCAAGAATAAGTGGGAGCAGGTAATGAATCCCTCTTTCACAGTTGAGGAAACTGAGGCACAGATAAGTAACTCACCCGAAGTCACATACCAGGCAAGTGGCAGAGCTGGGATTAGAACTCCGGTCCTCTGGCTCCCAGATCTGTATTTTATTACTTCTACTTGTCTGCTGTGTGACCTTGGGCTAGTCACTTAACTCCTCTGTGCTGTTTCCTCATCTTAAGAATGAGGATGATATGCATCTCCGTCTACTTAGACTGTGAGCACCATGAGGCACTAGGGCCGAAAAACTTGAATTTACCCCAGCACTTAATACAGTGCTCGGCGCATTGTAAATGCTTAACAAATACCTTAATTTTAATTACTATTATCATTATTATTATTCCTCCTTTGTGTCTTCCCTATCTTCCCCTCCTAGGTTATAAACTCCATGAGAGCAGGAATCATATCTACTAATCTTATTAATAATAATAATGATGGTATTTAAGCACTTACTATGTTCCGAGCACTGTTCTAAGTGCTGGGATAGATACAAGGTAATCAGGTTGCCCCACGTGGGGCTCAGTCTTCATCCCCATTTTACAGATGAGGTAACTGAGGGCCAGAGAAGTGAAGTGACTTGCCCAGAGCTACACAGCTAAGTGGTGAAGCCGGGATTAGTATTGTACTCTCACAAACACCATATACAGTATACTGCATGCAGACATTTAATCAGTACGATCGTTCGATTCATTAATTGATACATGCTTGGAAGAGTACAGTAGAAGAAGGCGTGAGCTCTGTCCATAAGGCGCTTACCGTCTGGAGTGTGTAAAATGATATGTCTAAAAATGCAATGAGAAATAGCCATGCAAAAGTGCTGCTGAGATGATAGATGCTGCTGCTGAGATGATCCCCTCTTGGGGAGGAGAAAAGGCACAGTAAGAAGGTGAATTTGGGAGAAATGAAGGGTGTGAGCTGAGATATAGTGGGAGAAGAGATTGGTTAGGTAAAAAGGGAGAGAGGTGAAAGCCAGTGGTCAGTAGATATCGTTCGAGGGGTTTGAGGACGGTATTTAGAAAATTGATTAGGGCAGTAGAGTGAAGGAGAGGTGGAAGAGGAGGGCAACTCAACCAGATCATAGCCAACTACCTTTGAGAAAGGACCGATATCTGAAGAGCTGGGAAGTGGGGGATGGAGATGGGATTAGAAGGTCCTGCCCCAGTGGAGTGGGTCACTGGGAAAAGCCACAGACCAGGCAGGGGGGTGATGATGCGATCAGGGGGCTGGGGGCTTCCCTTCTTCCCTGTATATATCGGTAATTGTTTCATTTATTTTAATGTCTGTCTCCCCCTCTAGACTGTAAACTCGCTGTGGTCAGGGACTGCAACCACCAACTCTGTTATACTGGACCTTCTCCCCTAGGTCCTTGTGGGCAGGGAACGTGTGTGCCAGCTCTGTTGCTTTGAACTCTCCCAAGTACATACTACAGTGCTCTGCATGTGGTCAGTGCTCATTAAATGCCATTGATTGGTTCTTGATTTCCTGGAGTGTCCCTTCAACTTAGAAGGGGGCACCTTGGCCTATATGAATGTAACCTGTAATGGGGTTAGGGTGAGGGTTAGGCAAGCTGTTGCCAGGATTGACCTCAGAATCACCTCAGACCTCTCCCTCCCTCCCCACCCCTCACCTTCTATGCATCTATTATTACTTTGTCTTCGACCTTTCATCTTTGAGCTCCTGGTCTCCTCTGCAGCCTTGAGTCTAGGAGCCTTTCATGGGTCCTGGCACATGGCAACTTGCCCCTCCCTAGGTACCCCTTGCCAGCTAGGCCTGTGACAGCTCGCCCGTCTCCGGAGCGGGCCCAGCTGCCCCGCGGGAACTGAAAGAAGGTTTTGTTTTCTGTCATTTGAGTGCTGACCCACGAAACTCAGGCTTCTGTTGCCAGAGCAGGAAGCCCTCCCTGGGGTTGGGGAGGGGAGGAGCGGTCTGGGTCTCTTGCTTGGACCTTTGTGAGACTGAGCCCAGTGGGATTAATAGGTTTGCATCCAGGGTGCTAGGGTGGTTCTGGACTTTGCGGGGGCATCAACCTCCCCTCAGCCAACCCAGGTGGGTTTTCCTTGGACCGGGCGAGATCAAGCCTCCTCTGGGCCTGGGGGAATCAGTCAGCCCCTTTTCCAGCTGGGAAAGCCACAGCTCCAGGTTGATGCTGGGCTAGAAGAACGGGGATCGCCTGGCCTCCCCATCAATCAATCAGTCAGTGGAAAGAACTGAGTGCAACACAGTCAATCGGTCACATTTATTGAGCACTGTATTAAGCACTTGGGAGAGTCTAGTATAGCAATATAGCAGACACATTTCTGGCCCACAGCGAATTTTCAGTCTAAAAGCACTGTACTAAGTGCTTGAGTGTGTACACTGCTGCTGTACACTGCTGCTGGGTTCTCTGGCCCTGAGGCCTGAGAAGCAGCATGGCCCGGTGGAAAGAGCACAAGTCTGGGAATCAGAGGACCTGGGTTCTTATCCCTGCTCTGCCACTTCTCTTCTGTATGAACTTGGGCAAGTCAACTTCTCTGTACCTCAGTTACCTCATCTGTGAAATGGGGGTTAAGACCGTGAGCTCCCTGTGGTACATGGTTCGTGTCCAACCTGATTACCTTGTTTCCCCCCCAACACTTAGTACAAGTGTCTGGCACATAATAAGTGCATAACAACCGTCTCTATATGTTGCTGACTTGTACTTCCCAAGCGCTTAATACAGTGCTCTGCACACAGTAAGTGCTCAATAAATATGATTGAATGAGTGAATGGACAAATACCATTAAAAAAAAAAGAGGCCACCTTTACTACTTAGGAATTTTATTCCCATCCTCATTCCTTCTGTGCCTATCCTGTTTTTATTTGGATTTTCATTTGTGTATTCCTTGATTTATTTTGGTATTTCACCCTGCTAGAGTTTAACTACTTCTCGTTCTATCATCAGTCAATCAATGAATCGTATGTATTGAGGGCTTACTGTGTGTAGAGCACTGTATACTAAGCGTTTGGGAAAGTACAGTATTACAGAGTTGGTAATTGCATTCCCTGACCACAATGAGTTAACAGTCTAGAGGAGGAGACAGACATTAATATAAACAATTAGAAAAGCAGCGTGTCTCAGTGGAAAGAGCATGAGCTTTGGAGTCAGAGGTCATGGGTTCAAATTCTGACTGCCAGTTGTCAGCTGTGTGACTTTGGGCAAGTCACTTAACTTATCTGTGCTTCAGTTACCTCATCTGTAAAATGGGGATTAAGACTGTGAGCCCCACGTGGGACAACCTGATCACCTTGTAACCTCCCCAGCGCTTAAAACAGTGCTTTGCACATAGTAAGCGCTTAATAAATACTATTATTATTATTACTGGTAAATATGTAAGTGCTAGTGGGGCTGAGGAAGAGGTGAACAAAAGGAGCAAGCCCAAGTGACTTGCTGAGGAAATGATGGCTTAATCAGGGAAGGCCTATATTATTTTCTGCAACCTCTTTGTGAATCATTTCTCTGTTGCCCCAAAGAGGCTGTGAATGCCTCCAGGGCCTGGAGTGGATGTCTTTCATTCATTCATTCATTCATTCAATCGTAATTATTGAGCGCTTACTGTGTGCAGAGCACTGTACTAAGCGCTTGGGATGTACAAGTTGGCAACATATAGAGACGGTCCCTACCCAACAGTGGGCTTGCTTCTGATGAATCCTCTCAAGGGCTCACTACAGTGCTCAGCACTCAGAAAACACTCAGGAGATACCAAGGATTGATTGGGCTTTCAGTCTACTGGGAGAGGCAGGCAGTAATTACTTCCAAGTAACTGAAGCAGGAGGAAGAATGAGGAAATAACAGAAATAACAGAAAATAGCATGAACCAGCCGGGAATATTTGCGCTTTGTCCATTAGACCAATGATCAGTGCAGCAAAGCCTAATGAAAAGAGCACCGGCTTGGGAGTCAGGAAAGCTGGGTTCTAATCCCAGCTCTGCCACTTGCCTGCTGTGTTACCTTGGGCAAGTCGCTTTACTTCTTTGGGCCTCAGTTTCCTTCACCTGTAAAATAGGGCGTTCTCCCTTCCCCTTAGGCTGTGAGCCCCACGTGGGACAGGGACTGTGTTCAGTCTGATAATCTTGTATCTATGGCAGCACTTAGCGTGGTGCCCGGCACAGAATTAGTGCTTAAAAAACTGCACAATTAGCGTGGCTCGGTGGAAAGATTGCGGGCTTTGGAGTCAGAGGTCATGGGTTCAAATCCCGGCTCCGCCAATTGTCAGCTGTGTGACTTTGAGCAAGTCACTTAACTTCTCTGGGCCTCAGTTACCTCATCTGTAAAATGGGGATGAAGACTGTGAGCCCCCCCGTGGGACAACCTGATCACCTTGTAACCTCCCCAGTGCTTAGAACAGTGCTTTGTACATAGTAAGCGCTTAATAAATGCCATCATTATTATTATTATTGTTCCCCAGAACCCTTGAGGTCGGCTGGCCTTGAAGGTATTCTGGGGAGGGAGACTGGAGGTGAGGGAGTGGAGGCTATTCTCTTGTATTGTACTCTCCCAAGTGCAGTGTTCTGCACAAGTGCTCAATAAATACCTTTGAACGACTGATTGATTGGGACCTAATGGAGTCTCAGGGAATTGGAGATGGGTGGTGAAGGTCAGGGGGCCAGAGGAACAAATCAGGAAAAGAAACGGAAGTGGGGACAGACCTCAGGGGCCAGGGGAACAAATCAGGAAAAGAAGTGGAAGTGGGGACAGAGTTCAGGGGCCAGAGGAACAAATCAGGAAAAGAAATGGAAGTGGGGACAGACCTCAGGGCCCCAGCGTGGACATTAGGAAGTGTGGGGCTCCAGAAAGTGTCCAGAGGCACGCACCCCATCAGCTGGAGGGGCAGACCCCCTCATCCTGGCCCAAAAAACCCCTTCCCCATCCCCTGGAGGGGGCGAGGGTCATGAATTTTAATCCCCATTCCTCTGCTTGTCTGCTGTGTGACCTTGGGCAAGTCATTTCCCTTCTCTGGGCCTCAGTTCCCTCGTCTGTAACATGGGGATTGGGACTGTGAGCCCCAAGTGGGACAGGATTGTGTCCAACCTGATTTGCCTGTATCCCCCCAGCGCTTAGTACAGTGCCTGGCCTATAGCTCTTAACGTGCCTTATTATTATTATTATTAGTAGTAGTATTATTATCATTATGTGCCAGACACTGTGTTAAGTGCTGGGGTGGATAGCAGGTTGGGCACAGTCCCTGTCCCGCAAGAGGCTAACAGTCTTAATCCCCATTTTAAAGATGAGGTAACTGAGGCACAGAGAAGTGAAGTGACTAGCCCAAGGTCACACAGCAGACAAGTGGCGATCTGACGCCCAGGCCCATGCTCTATCTACTGAGCCATTAAACGTTGTTGAAGACAATGCCATTCAGCCTCAGGCTCCAGTTAACCCTGACTCCCCCAGAGCGGGTGGGGCGGCTTTTTCCAGTTGCCCAGCATTCTGGGCTCTGCCCCTGGCCTGCTGTCTGGACTCAGGCAGGTTACTGGACCTTTCTGAGCCTCTATTTATTCACCTGTGAAATGGGGCTAAGATACCAGTTCTCCTTCCCTCATCTCATCCTCATCAACAGTGGCATTTATTGAGCACTTATTGTGTACAGACACTGAACAAAGCACTTAGGAGAGAACAGAACAACAGAGCTGGTAGATTCTCCATTCAAACTGCTACCACATTAATCCAAGCACTTATCCTGTCCTGCCTCGATTATTGTATCGGCCTCTTCCCTCCCTCCCTCCCTCCTGTCTCTCCTCACTCCGGTCCATGTTTCACTCTGCTGCAGAAACGTTCAGGCCATGTTTCCCCACTCCTCAAAAACCTCCAGTGGTTGCTCGTCCACCTCTTCATTCATTCATTCATTCAATCGTATTTATTGAGCGCTTACTCTGCGCAGAGCACTGTACTAAGCGCTTAGGAAGTCCAAGTTGGCAACATATAGAGACGGTCCCTACCCAACAGCGGGCTCGCAGTCTAGAAGGGGGAGACAGACAACAAAGCAAAACACATAAACCAAATAAAATAAATAGAATAAATATGTACAAGTAAAATAGAGTAATAAATATGTACAAACATATATACAGGTCATATATATGTATATTCATTCATTCAATCGTATTGAGCGCTTACTGTGTGCAGAGCACTGTACTAAGCGCTTGGGAAGTACAAGTTGGCAACATCTAGAGACGGTCCGTACCCAACAGCCGGCTCACAGTCTAGAAGGGGGAGACAGACAACAAAACAAAACATATCAACAAAATAAATAAATAAATAAATAGAATAGTAAATATGTACAAACATATGTACATATATACAGGTCATATATATGTATGTACTATATACATATATATATAGTAAGTGCTTAATAAATGCCATCATTATTATTATTATTAGAATCCATGACCTCTGACTCCCAAGCCCGGGCCCTTCCACTGAGTCACGAGGACGGGGAAAGGGATTCAGGCGGAGGGGGGATTCGAACCCAACAGAAACTCCTAACCATTGGCTTCAAAGCCATCACCTTGCCCCTCCGACCAAACCTCACCGTTGTTCTGCTGGAAAGAGCACGGGCTTTGGAGTCAGAGGTCATGGGTTCGAATCCCAGCTCCGCCACTTGTCTGCTGTGTGACCTTGGGCAAGTCACTTAACTTCTCTGTGCCTCAGTTACCTCATCTGTAAAATGGGGATTAAGACCGTGAGCCCCACGTGGGACAACCTGATCACCTTGTATCCCCCCCCAGCGCTTAGAACAGTGCTTTACACGTAGTAAGCGCTTTACAAATGCCATTATTATTATTATTATTATTTTTTTTTTCTGCTACAACCCAGCCCACACACTTTGATCCTCTAATTCCAACCTACTCACCGTACCACGAGCTCTTCATGCCACTGACCTGTTGCCCACGTTCTGCCTCCGGTCTGGAGCACCCTCCCTCTTCATAGCCCTCCCTCCTCATAGCCGACAGACATTCTCCCCACCTTTGAAGCCTTATTGAAGGCTCACCTCCTTCAAGAGGCTTGCCCTAATTAAACCCTCCTTTCCTCTTTTCCCACTCCCTCTTGCTGCCTTTATTCACCACTTCCCCACCCCAAGCCCTACAGCACTTATGTACTTAACCGTAACTTATTTATATTAATATCGATCTCCCCGGCTAGACTGTAAGCTCGCTGTGAGCAGGGAATGTGTCTGTTAGAGTATTGTATTATAGTCTCCCAAGTGCTAAGTATGGTGCCCTGCACGTGGTAAGCATTTAGTAAATATGACTGATTGATAGATACGTTCCTGGCCCACAATGAGCTTGCAGTCTAAAGGGGGAGACAGGTGTTACTGTAAATACGTAATTTATAATATAACTTGTGGATATGTGCTTAAGCGGTGGGGACTGAAAGTAGGGTGACTATCAGATGTCCAAGTGCACAGATGACGCAGAAGGGATGATGATGATGATGATGGCATGTATTAAGCGCTTACTATGTGCAAAGCACTGTTCTAAGTGCTGGGGAATTTACAAGGTGACCAGGTTGTCCCACGTGGGGCTCACAGTCTTAATCCCCATTTTACAGAGGAGGTAAGTGAGGCCCAGAGAAGTGAAGTGACTTGCCCAAAGTCACACAGCTGACAAGTGGCAGAGCCGGGATTTGAACCCGTGACCTCTGACTCCAAAGCCCGGGCTCTTTCCGCTGAGCCACGCTGGGGGAAAAGAGGCCTTAATTGGGGAAGACCTCTTGGAGGAGATGTGACCTCAGTAAGTCTTGGGAAGCAGCGTGGCTTATTGACAAGAGCACGGGCTATGGAGTCAGAGGACATGGGTTCTAATCCCTGCTCCTTCACTCGTCTGCTGTGTGACCTTGGGTAAACCACTTCACTTCTGTGTGCCTCAGTTACCTCATCTGTAAAATGGAGATTGAGAATGTGAGCCCCATATGGGACAGGGACTGTATCCAAAACAATTTGCTTGTATCCACCCCAGCACTTAGTACAGTGCCTGGCACATAGTAAGTGCTTAACAAATACCATAATTATTATTGTTATTACTATTATCATGTCTGTAAAACGGGAGGGGAAGACTGTGAGCCCCAGGCGGTACAACCAGATTACGTTGTATCTTCCCCAGTGCTTAGAACAGCGCTTGGCACATAGTAAGCACTTAACAAATACCATAGTTATTATTATAATTACTAAGTCTTGAAAGGTGGGGAAAGTGGCGGTGTGCCGTGTGTGGTGGAGATTCCAGGCCAGCAGGAAGGTGTGGGAAAGGGGTCGGACAATAAAATCGATTAGATCGGTGCACAGTGAGTAAACTGGTGCTAAAGGAGCTAAGCATGCAGGCTGGGCTGGAGTAGATCAAAGATAGGAGGGTGTGTGCTAATTGCTTTAAGGCGGATGGTATTTTTGTTTGTAGTGGTGGATGGGCAACTCCTGGAAGTTCTTGAGAAGTAGGGAGATGTGGACTGAACAGGTTTTTTTTAGAAAAATGACCCGTGCAGCAGTGTGAGGTATGGACTGGAGTGGAGAGAGGAAGCATGGAAGTCAGTGAGGAGGTAGATGCAGTAATAATAATAATAATGATGATATTTGTTAAGTGCTTACTATGTGCAAAGCGGTGTTCTAAGCAATGGGGGGATACAAGGTGATCAGGTTGTCGCATGGGGGGCTCACAGTCTTAATCCCCATTTTACAGATGAAGTAACTGAGGCACAGAGAAGTGAAGTGACTTGCCCAAAGTCACACAGTTGACAGTTGGTGGAGCTGGGAGTTGACCTCATGACCTCTGACTCCAAAGCCCGTGCTCTTTCCACGCTGCTTCTCAGTAGTCAAGGGACGATAGGATATAGTGGTTGGATCAGCATAGTAAAAGTTTGGATGGAAAGGAGAGGGCAGATTTTAGCAATGTTGTGATTTGGTGACAGATTGAATATGAGGGTGGGATGAGAGGTGAGTTGACAACACCAAGGTTATGGGCTTGTGAGATAGGGAGGGGAGTGATATTGCCTATGGTAATGGGAAAGACATGAGGAGGATGGGGTTTGGGTGGGAAGATGAGTTCTGTTTTGGACAGGTTTCATTTGAGGTTTCACCAGGACAGCCAGGAAGAGATGTCCTGAAGGTGGGAGGCAATGCGAGACTGCAGAGAAGGAGAGAGGTCAGGGCTGGAGAAGTGGATTTGGGAATCATCTTCATAGAGATGGGAGTGAGTGATTTCTCCAGGGGATTGAGTGTAGATGGAAAATAAAAGGGGAACCTGAACTGAGACATGAGAGACCTCCACTGTCAGAGGGTGGGAGGCAGGGGAAGAGCCTGCAGAAGAAACGAAAGAGCAGCCAGAGAGTTAGGAGGAGAACCAAGAGAGGACAGTGTCAGTGACGCCAATTAGATACAATTTCAAGAAGGAGGGTGATGGGCAGTGTTCCTACAGTGTCAAGGGCAGTTGAGAGGACTAGGAGGATTAAGATGGAGTAGAGGCCTTCAGTGTGGCAAGAAGATAGTCATTGACTACCGTAGAGAGAGCTGTTTCCGCGGAATGAGGGAGGTGGAAAAAATGGGAGGGGGATCAAGGAGAGAATTGGAGGAGAGGAAGTGGAGACGGCAGGTGTTCATTCTTTCTTTCATTCAATCGTATTTGAGCGCTTACTGTGTGCAGAGCACTGTACTAAACCCTTGGGAAGTACAAGTCGGCAACATATAGAGACAGTCCCTACCCAACAACGGGCTCTCAGTCTAGAAGGGGGAGACAGAAAACAAAACAAGTAGACAGGTGTCAATGTCAGAATAAATAGAATTAGCGCTATATGCACATCATTAATAAAAGGGTAGTAAATATATGCAAATAAAATAGAGTAATAAATATGTACAAATGCTGAGGGGAGGGGAAGGGGGTAGGGCAGGGGGGTGATGGGGAGGGGAGGAGGAGAGGAAAAAGGGAGGCTTAGTCTGGGAAGGCCTGCTGGAGGAGGTGAGCTCTCAGTAGGGCTTTGAAGGGAGGAATCAATCAGTCGTATTTATTGAGCACTTACTGTGTGCAGAGCACTGTACTAAGCGCTTGGGAAGTACAAGTTGGCAACAACTTGTTGCCAGCAATGAGGAAGAGAGCTAGTTTGGCGGATGTGAGGAGGGAGGGCATTCCAGGCCAGAGGAAGGACGTGGGCCGGGAGTTGACGGGAGGACAGGCGAGAACGAGGCCCAGTGAGGAGGTGAGCAGCGGCAGAGGAGCGGAGGGTGCAGGCTGGGATGGAGAAGGTGAGAAGGGAGGAGAGGTAGGAGGGGGCGAGGGGATGGACAGCCTGGAAGCTGAGTGAACAATGCTGTCAGGGAGTTTGGACAGGAATGGTAGGAAGGAGATGGGGCGAAACTGGAGGGAGCCGTGGGGTCGAGAGGTTTTTTTTTTTGTTTTTGTTTTTGAGGATCGGGGTACGTAAGCATGTTCGAAAGCAGTGGGGAAGAATCTGTTGGAAAGTGAATGGTTGAAGACCGTGGCCTAGTGGCAAGAGCGTGGGCTTGAGAGTCAGAAGACGTGGGTTCTATTCCCGGCTCTGCCACTTGTCTGCTGTGTGATTTTGGGGCAAGTCACTTCACTTCTCTGGGCCTCAATTATCTCATCTGTAAAATGGGGGTTAAGACTCAGCCCCACGCGGGTCCGGGGCTGTGTCCAACTTAATTACCTTGTATCTACTCCAGAGCTCAGAATAGTGCCCGGCACATACCAAGCACTCAACAAATACCATAATTATTAGTATTAGACCCGTGAGAGATGGAGACTGGGCCCCAGTGAGGTTATCCTATGTCTTCCTTGGCACTTAGCGTGGTGCTTGGTACCGAGTTGGTGACTAGTTCACTACTTGTACTTCCCAAGCGCTTAGTACAGTGCTCTGCACACAGTAAGCGCTCAATAAATATGATTGAATGAATGAATGAATATAGGCGCCCTGAGCACAAGCAGCACTGGTTGACACTGGAGCTGTGCTGTGTGAGTTTGGCTCTCTGTGGGGGATCCTCCCCACCCTCCCCGCAGTGGGCTAGAGGCTCCCCCTTGGGTCATCTCCCCCTTTTAGACTGTGAGCCCACTGTTGGATAGGGACTGTCTCTGTATGTTGCCAATTTGTACTTCCCAAGCGCTTAGTACAGTACTCTGCACACAGTAAGCGCTTAATAAATACGATTGATGATGATGATGATGATCAGAGTCGGCGGGGGTCACATGAGGGGCGTCCTTAGGGGCCTGTTGAGAGATGGAGTATCGTAGGGTAGGATTGGAGGTGGACGGGAGAAGAGAAAAACAGTGTTGGATCCCTCTGCTCCTGGAGGCCTGTGGGAGCAGATACAGATACCTCAGCAGGAAAAAAGATGCCAGTTATTATTAATAATAATAATAATAATAACATTTGTTAATGTTATTGCACACTTACTATGTGCAAAACACTGTTCTAAGCGCTGGGGTAGATACAAGGTGATCAGGTTGTCCCACGTGGGTGTCCCAGTCTTAATCCCCATTTTACGGGTGAGGGAACTGAGACTCAGAGAAGTCAAGTGATTTGCCCCAGGTCACACAGCAGACGCGTGGCGGAGCCAAATTAGAACCCATGACCTCTGACTCCCAAATCTGTACTCTTTCCACTGAGCAATGCTGCTTCCCGGTCTCGGGGGAGCGGGACGGGGAACTTGACATTCCCCCATCCTTCCCTTGGTCTTTCATTCCCCTCCTTTTCTCCCTCCCTCTCTCTACCCTACTAGGTAATAAACTTCTGGAGAGCAGGAAATCCCACCTCCCAATTCTCCTGTACTCCCCAAAACGCATAGGACAGTGTGCTCCTTATACACGCAGTAGGTGCTCAACAGATGATGGGGGGAAGGGGCTGAGCACTTGATTCCCTTGCAGAGTCTCCGTGAGTCCCCGCCAGAACCTGCCCCGCCTGCCCCTGAGGGGGATCTTCCAGGGTGCCAAGGTGCTCCGGGGCCCAGACTGGGAGTGGGGCAATCAGGACGGTAAGTGGGGAGGGGGCAGGTAAGTGGGGAGGGGGCAGCTGGGCCTTGCTGGGTGGGCGGGGCAGTGACAAACAAGTCCCGTTCATTCATTCATTCATTCAATCGTATTTATTGAGCGCTGAGCGCTTGGGAAGTACAAGTCGGCAACATATAGAGACGGTCCCTATCAATCAATCAATCGTATTTATTGAGCGCTTACTGTGTGCAGAGCACTGCACTAAGCGCTTGGGAAGTCCAAGTCGGCAACATATAGAGACGGTCCCAATCAATCAATCAATCGTATTTATTGAGTGCTTACTGTGTGCAGAGCACTGTACTAAGCGCTTGGGAACTACAAGTCGGCAACATATAGAGACGGTCCCTACCCAACCACGGGCTCACAGTCTGCCCCAACAATCAGGGCGAGGACACTCCGCAACGAGTCAGTCATATTTAGTGAGCGCTTACTGTGTGCAGAGCACTGTACTAAGCACTTGGGAGAGTACAGTATAAAACAGTAAACAGACACATGCCCTGCCCACAGCGAGCTCACAGTCTAGAAGGGGGAAGAAAGTTGACATGGAGGGGTTCTGCACCTGTGAAGGCACGGTTTTAAGGGGGGGTTGGGTGGGCTTGGCTGTGGGCCCCCCATAGGGGAAGGGGGCCACAGCCTATTTTGTTAGTGTGTTTGGTTTTGTTCTCTGTCTCCCCCTTCTAGACTGTGAGCCCGCTGTTGGGTAGGGACTGTCTCTGTGTGTTGCCGACTTGTACTTCCCAAGCGCTTAGTACAGTGCTCTGCACACAGTAAGCGCTCAATAAATATGATTGATTGATTGGAGCCAGGATGGGCCTGCTCAGAGCTGCCATGCTGCTGCCGCTCTCAGTGAGAAAGAGGCTGTCAGACTCATGTCAGGACTCTTTTTCCCTGCTGCCCAGGCCCGCCTCCAACTCTCCGTCCTCTGCCCGCTCCCTCCCTCTCTCCAGAGCCTTCTCCATTCCTCCTGCTTCCCCCCTCCTACCATGCTTTATTCATCCCCCCACAACCCCACAGCACTTATGTACATATCTGTAATTCATTTATTTATATTAATGTCTGTCTCCCCCTCCATTCATTCATTCAATCGTGTTTATTGAGCGCTTACTGTGTGCAGAGCACTGTACTAAGCGCTTGGGAAGTGCAAGTACAATGAAGCAGCATGGCTCAGTGGAAAGAGCATGGGCTTTGGAGTCAGAGGTCCACCACATGTCTGCTGTGTGACCTTGGGCAAGTCACTTAACTTCTCTGAGCCTCAGTTCCCTCATCTGGAAAATTCATTCGATCGTATTTATTGAGCGCTTACTGTGTGCAGAGCACTGGGGATGAAGACTGTGAGCCTCATGTGGGACAACCTGAACACGTCGTGTGTCCCCCCCAGCGCTTAGAACAGTGCCTTGCACATAGTAAGCGCTTAACAAATGCCATCATTATTATTGCAAGTCGGCAACGTATAGAGACGGTCCCTACCCAACAACGGGCTCACAGTCTAGAAGACTCTAGGCTGGAAGCTTGCTGTGGGCAGGGACTGTGTCTGTTTATTGTTATAGTATACTCTCTCAAGCGCTTAGTACAGTGTTCTGCTTACAGTAAGCACTCAATAAATATGATTGAATGAATGTTCCTCTTCCCTCCCTCTCTCCCTTCCGCTGCTGCTGGAGGAGGAGACGGGCAGCCTTGAGTTGTACTGCCCCTCTGTGCCCACAAGGTGGCGCCCTTGCTCGCAGGTTTCCCCTCTGACCCGCTAGGGGGCGGTGTAGGGTGCGTACATTCAGGTGTATGTACTGAGCGCTTACTGTGTGCAAAGCACTGTACTGAGCGCTTGGGAGAGTACAGTGCAACCGAGATGTTCCCAATTACAGGCAATTCATCATCCAAATGGCCATTCCCACAAATATTCCGCCGACACGATCACCTGATTCAGGCCACAGGAGCCTGGCCTTGATTGTGAGCCCACTGTTGGGTAGGGACTGTCTCTATATGTTGCCGATTCGTACTTCCCAAGCGCTTAGTACAGCGCTCGGCACATAGTAAGCACTCAATAAATACGATTGATGATGATGATGATTAACGTTGTGTGTGTATATAGCTATAATTCTGTTTATTCTGACGGTATTGACACCTGTTTACGTGCTTTGTTTTGTTGTCTGTCTCCCCCTTCTAGACTGTGAGCCCGTTGTTGGGTAGGGCCCGTCTCTATGTTGCCGATCCGTACTTCCCAAGCGCTTAGTCCAGTGCTCTGCACACAGTAAGCGCTCAATAAGTACGACTGAATGAAAGTAAACAAAGTCATTCCCTGCCCAATCAATCATACAGTGATTTATTGTACATTGTGGGTCGTAAGCCCACAATGAGCTTAGGACCCAGGAGTCCCAGGGAAGGGAAACCCCACAGGCTCTTCTGTCTCTGCAGGCGGCGAGGGGAAGATAGGCCGCGTGGTGGATATCCGGGGCTGGGACGTGGAGACGGGCCGGAGCGTGGCCAGCGTCACCTGGGCCGACGGCACCACCAACGTGTATCGCGTGGGGCACAAGGGCAAGGTGGATCTCAAGTGTGTGGCCGAGGCTCCTGGCGGCTTCTATTACAAAGACCACCTCCCCCAGCTCGGTAGGTACCTTCCGGGGGAGTCTATTTGCATGAGGCTGCACTGGCACCCTGACCCTCAGTGACTGTCCCCTCCCCACAACCTTCCCATTCCGGCTTTCCTGCCTCCAGGCCAGGTCATGGCCCCTATGAGAAGCTGCATGGCTTAGTGGTTTGGGAGTCAGAAGGACTTGGGTTCTAATCCTGGCTCTGCCACGTGCCTGCCGTGTGACCGTGGGCAAGCCACTTCACTTCTCCGTGCCTGTTACCTCATCTGTGAAATGGGGATTATGAGTGTGAGCCCCACATGGGACAGGGACTGTGTCCAACCTGATTAACTTGTATCTACCCCAGTGCTTAGAACAGTGCTTGGGACATAATAAGTGCTTAGCAAGTACCATAATTATTATTATTATGAGCAGCCAGGCCTGGCTGCAGGCAGTGATGAAAGGAAGCCATCACAGCACCCAGCAGGGGAGCAGCAGTGTGCTTCCTGACCTTGCCAAGATAGCCACTGCTGGGTGCATGCCCCCCGGAGCAGACCCCATCAAGGCAGCTGCCCCATGCCATCCCCATGGTTCCCTCGCCTGCCCAGCCTTTGACATGAGCATTAACAGGAGTCTACGTTCCTCACTCCCTCCCCTGACATCCCACCCTGGGCCAACTTTCAGAGCCAGGGAGGGTAACACTTGCCATAGGCCCCGGGGGATTGGGTGGCACAGAACCAGTGAGGCTGGGAGCTGGAGGGCAAGGGCCGGTAGCCCTGGACTCCCCTCCTGGGAGGGAGACTGGCATTTGCCTTTCTCCCACATCCCCTCACCTCCCATCTATTTCAGGTTTTCAGCCCCTGCCCCATCCAAGAGTAGGGCGATTCCAGATCTGGGAAGCCAGAGCCCTTTCCCCCTGACTGAGCAGCATTTCCTGGTGGAGGTCAGACCAAAATCCCCCCCAGGACCCCAGCCTTGGTGGCTCCAAATCTATCCCGGGTATAGGCGCTTCTGTCATATCATCTTCCGGGGCTGATGTCACGTTGTGCTCCGCACGTGATGTGGCATGAGCATGTCATGAGTCACCTGGATTGGAAATTGAGGTTTCGCCTTGGGCCTCCAAAGCCTGTGGGGGTCCAACTGGCCAGAGATTCCCTGGACCCCAGAAGCCTGCACCAGCAGTCAAAACAGTCCAACCCATCACCCCCATCATCCTCCGTACTGCTCTCCATTGGCCTTCCCTCATCACTCTGGAGGTTGCTTGGTGGCATTAATCTTTTGTCTGTCTATCTGTCTACCCTAGGTAAGCCAGCAGAGCTGCGGCGGCGGGTCAGTGTGGACAGCCAGCCCTTCCAGCATGGAGACAAAGTCCAGTGTCTGCTGGACATCGAGATCCTGCGGGAGATGCAGGAGGGCCACGGGGGCTGGAACCCCAAGATGGCAGAGGTAAAGCCCGAACCTGCTCCCCTCCAGCCTAGGTCCAGCCAGTTGTCCAGTTTCCTCCTGTTCCTTCTACTGTCCGGTACAGATTCCGCCCCGGACACCCAAGCACCCAGCCTCCCTCCGCCTCGGCTCCTATCACCGACTTCTTTAGCTCAGAGGTGGCATCGTTGTTCACGGGGACTTTGGAGCCGGGGGGCCAGAGGCCCCGGAGTGAGACGGGGCTAGGGGTTGGGTCCGTCCTGCCCTGGGGTACACATAGCCACTTTCACTAAGATCTCTTTCTGGTCTGTTCTTGTGTTGCTGTTGCTTTCATGCCACAACATGTGCCATGATGGGGTCAATCAATCAATCGTATTTATTGAGCGCTTACTGTGTGCAGAGCACTGTACTAAGCGCTTGGGAAGGACAAGTTGGCAACATATAGAGACAGTCCCTACCCAAAAGTGGGCTCACAGTCTAAAAGGGGGAGACAGAGAACAAAACCAAACATACTAACAAAATAAAATAAATAGAATAGATATGTACAAGTAAAATAAATAAATAGAGTAATAAATATGTACAAACATATATACATATATAAAGGTGCTGTGGGGAAGGGAAGGAGGTAAGATGGGGGGATGGAGAGGGGGACGAGGGGGAGAGGAAGGAAGGGGCTCAGGAAGGGGTCGGCAAGGGGCCGCCAGGCACTGCCCTACCCCTACCCCTTCCTGGCCCCTGTTACCTGGGTGCCCACCTGCTGAGTGATTTATTTTGTTAATGATGTGCGTATAGCTTTAATTCTATTTGTTCTGACGATTTTGACACCTGTCTACATGTTTTGTTTTGTTGTCTGTCTCCCCCTTCTAGACTGTGAGCCCGTGGTTGGGTAGGGACCTTCTCTATATGTTGCCGACTTATCCTTCCCAAGCGCTTAGTACAGTGCTCTGCACACAGTAAGCGCTCAATAAATACGATTGAATGAATGAATGAATGTAGCCAGAAGTTCCTCCTCGCGAGGTGTGCGGGGGGGTGACTGTGGGCCGGCCCTCCCCCAATCCGGGGCTCCTCAGTCCCCGAGTGAGGTGGCTCCCGTCTGGCTGCGGGGGCTCCTCAGTTGCCCTCAGAGGGAGATTTCCGGGGCTGCAGGCCAGCCAGCCTCCAGGACCAGGGAAACGAGTCCCACCCCGTCTCTCCCAAGCCGTACTCCATCAACCAGGCGGTCAGATGGTCAAATAGACGGTCAGCCAGGTTGTCAGAAAGTCAGCCAGGTTTCAACCGCTGGCTCGCTCTCTGCTAGTAGCAGCCAGGAGTCCTGTTGGGGTTAGAGATCCGGGAACACCTGAGTCCCCTCCCTCACTCCCCTCAGTGGTCCTCTTTCGGGGAGTAGGGGGCCCCGGTAAGACTTTGGCCCCATAATCTCCAGTTTCCCTTGGAATAAGATGGGGAGGAAGGACTAACCCGGCCAGGGGAGGATTTGGTTTGATGGTTGCGGAGAGCTTTGAAACTACAAACTGTGCTTCTCCCCTGCAGCGGCTGGTGGCCCCTACCTCTGGGACCAGAGCCAGAGCAGGGGCCCACTGGGCCACTCTTTGGCCAGCGGTCCATGGGGATGGGGTGGGCCACCCGCGGCCCGTTCCGGGCATTTCTGGAGGTCTCTGCGCATCGGCTGGGGGATGCCTGACCCATCTTAAAGGGGGGTTGGGCAGAGGGTCAAGAGGCAGTCTGGAGGGACTTTTAGACAGGAGAGAGCAGACCTCATCCCCCACTTCCTTTCAGAGCCCTAACACTAATGCCCTGCTACCGAGGGACTATCATCTGTCTGCCTGTGTGTGTACCCCTCACCCATTTATCTGTTTGTAGTTTATCGGCCAGACAGGAACAGTGCACAGAATCACCGACCGGGGTGATGTGCGGGTCCAGTTCAATAGCGAGACTCGTTGGACATTTCATCCTGGGGCCTTGACCACGGTAAGTGGGGGCTGGGCCAATTCACTTCCTCCTCCTCCTCTCCCATCCCCCCAGCCCAAACCTCCCTTTCCCCTTCCACTCCCCCTCCAGCTCCCCCAGCTCTGTGGAGGCACTGTCTGCAGGCTCTGGGGACATGGTGGGGAAGCACTAGAGAGGCGTGACATCAGTAGGTCCCGGGGGTTATTCCAGGGAAAAGGCAGAAGAATGGCCTAGCGAATAGAGCACGGGCTTGAGGGTCAGAAGGATCTGGGTTCTACTCCCGGCTCCGCCACTCGTCTGTTGTGTGACCCTAGGCAAGTCACTTCACTTCTCTGTGCCTCAGTTACCTCACCTGTAAAATGGGGATTAAGACTGTAAACTCCATGTGGGACAGGGACTGTGTCCAACTTGATTACCGTGTATCTCCCTCAGTGCTTAGAACAGTACCTGGCAGAGGGTAAGCGCTAAACAAATACCAGAAATGAAGCAAACAACCAACAACCCCACGTGTCCGTGAGGATCTGGGCCAGGCCACCCTCTAGCCCCCCTTCTCTCCCCGCCTCAGGCGTTGGGCTCCTCGGGGAAGGTGGCAAAGGTGTTCGGGGATGGAGACCTGAGGATGTCGCTCGGCGGTCAGGCCTGGAAGCTCAGCCCCTCCTGCCTTGCCACCCGCCAGCGGGAGGAAGATGCCAACCTGGATGCCATGGAGAGCGCCAAGGAACCCAAAAGTGAGGGGACCGTGGGGGGCTGGGCATCAGCCCAGAAGCCCGTCCTGGGGTTTGAAGTTGGTGGAGCCCAGGGTGGACCCCGCCCCGGGGATGTGCAAAGGGGTGGATAGATGGTGGGTGGGTTCAGCTCCTCCCTGGGCCCACCTGCTCCATGATGGGCCAGGGGGAAGCTGGGGATCGTCAATCAGTCAGTCATATTGATTGAGCACTTACTGTGTCTCACAGTAGACTCTTCTAGACCGTGAGCCCACTGTTGGGTAGGGACCGTCTCTATACGTTGCCAACTTGTACTTCCCAAGCTCTTAGTCTGTGCTCTGCACACAGTAAGTGCTCAATAAATACGATTGATTGATTGATTACTGTGTGCAGAGCTAAGCGCTTGGGAGAGTACAATAGAACAGATGCATTCTCTGCCCACAACAAGCTGCAGCATGGCTCAGGGGAAAGAGCCTGGGCTTTGGAGTCAGAGGTCATGGGTTCAAATCCCGGCTCCACCACTTGTCTGCTGTGTGACTTTGGGCAAGTCACTTCACTTCTCTGGGCCTCAGTTACCTCATCTGTAAAATGGGGATTAAGACTGTGGGCCCCACGTGGGACAACCTGATCCCACTGTTGGGTAGGGACTGTCTCTGTATGTTGCCAACTTGTACTTCCCAGTGCTCTGCACACAGTAAGCACTCAATAAATACGATTGATTGATTGATTGTTACCTCCCCAGTGCTTAGAACAGTGCTTTGCAAATAGTAAGCACTTAATAAATGCCATTATTGTTATTATTAGAGGGGGAAACAGACATTTATGTAAATAAATAAAATAAAATGACAGATATGGGCATAAGTACTGTGGGGGTGGGGGGATGAAGAAAGTGAATAAGTCAAGGCGACACAGAAGAGAGTGGAAGACAAGGAAAGGAGGGCTGAGTCAGGGAAGGCCTCTTGGAGGAGGTGTGCCTTCAGTAAGGCTTGGGGGGACCTGCGGGAGCCCAGGAGCTTGGGGAGCTGGAGGCCGGGGGAGCGAGGGAGACGGTTGGCTGCAGAGCCTGGCCTTGCCCCGGGCAGGCTGGGATCTCCGGCCCGGCCTGCTCCCCGGGCACACCCTCCACCTCCCCACCCCCCAGGCTCCCTGTGTGCCATCCTGGAAAAGCTGCTAGCCCAGAAGAGTGATCCCGACCAGCCAGGGCGGCTGGTGACAGAGGCTGCTCACGGCAACATCGCCCGCCTGCTGGAGCTGGTGAAGAGGCATCCGGACAAGGCAGGGCCTGCTGGGGGAGAGAGATGAGGGGGGCAGAGGGGACGCTGACTCCTGCCACAGCTGCGGCAGGAGCCGTGGCTGACCCCTCGGGAGGCAGGGCTCGGTCCGGGAGGACACGGATCCCCGGAGGGGTTTCGGGCTAAGGGTTCAATCAAATTTATTCATTCGGTTGTACTTATTGAGTGCTTACAAGCACTGTATTAAGCGCTTGGGAGAGCACAATACAACAATAAACAGACCCGTTCCTTGCCCACAACGAGCTCAAAGTCTGGACGGGGAGACAGATATAGCTTTAATTCTATTTGTTCTGACGACTTTGACACCCATCTCCATGTTTTGTTGTCTGTCTCCCCCTTCTAGACTGTGAGCCCGTTGTTGGGTAGGGACCGTCTCTTTCTGTTGCCGACTTGTACTTCCCAAGCGCTTAGTAGAGTGCTCTGCACACAGTAAGCGCTCAATAAATACGATTGAATGAATCAGTCAGTGACAGATATGTATCTCAGTGCTGCGGGGCTGGGATAGGGGATGGATAAAGGGAGCAAGTCAGCGAGTGGGAGAAGAATGACCCCTCCTGATGGCGGCCCGTTGGGGCCCTCCCCCCTTCCCGCCGCTCCCGTCAGGTGGACGTGAAGAACCAGGGTCGGACGGCGCTGCAAGTGGCATCCCACCTGGGGCAGGTGGAGTCGGTGAGGCTCCTGCTGCAGGCGCACGCCACCGTGGACACGCGGGATGAGGAGGGGGACACCGCCCTGCACTACGCCGCCTTCGGGTAAGGGGGGCCGGCCGGAGGGCTCGGGCCTGGCCCAGGAGGAGCCGAGCCACCCTCAGCCCCGGAGCGGCTCCTCCCGGCGAGGGCCATCATCATCAATCGTATTTATTGAGCGCTTACTATGTGCAGAGCACTGTACTAAGCGCTTGGGAAGTACAAATTGGCAACATATAGAGACAGTCCCTACCCAACATGGGCTCACAGTCTAAAAGAGTGGGCTCACAGTCTAAAAGACTGGAAAAGGACCAGGAAAGGACCAGTAGAAACCGGGCTTCCCGGGTCCCTCGTTCTCCACCATTAGCTCTCCCCACCTGCAGAGCTGTCCTGGAATGCCGCCTCCTCCGGGAATCCTTCCCAAGTTACCCCCAGGAGGCACCAAGCAGAGGCCCACTTTAGCACTTCTGGATTTTATTCCAATTCTCCCTATCTACGTCCCTGCGTATGCCGTGTAGTCACTTGTTCGTTGAGCTAGATCAGCAGAATGGATAGGGCCCGGCCCTGGGAGTCAGAAGGTCATGGGTTCTAATCCCAGCTTTGCCACTTGTCTGCTGTGTGACCTTGGACGAGTCACTTCTCTGGGCCTCATTTATCCCATCTGTAAAATGGGGATTGAGACTGTGAGCCCCACGTGGAACAAGGGACTGTGTTCAACCCGATTCGCTTGTATCCGCTTCAGCGCATAGTACAGTGCCTGGCACATAGTAAGCGCTTAGCAAATACCATAGTTATCATCATCATCATAATTATTATTGTTCTGTTCAGTTGACTTCTGTGTCCCCCAATAGAAAGCACAGCCCTGGAGGGCAAGGAAAGTGTCTTGTTGCTGCTGTACTTTACCAAGCGCTCAGTACAGTGCACTCTAGCTCCTTCTTTTTGATTGATTGCTTGACTAGTATTCAGTGGTGTTTATTGAGCGCTTACTGAGCGTAAAGCACTGTACTAAGTGCTTGGGAAAGTACAATGCAGTTGAGTTGATTACTTGATAGATCAGTCAGTCCAAACTATCGGTCACCTACCGTGTGCTGAACACTGTTCTAAGTGATCAAGAGAGTACAGAAGTCATGGGTTCAAATCCCGGCTCTACCACTTGTCAGCTGTGTGACTTTGGGCAAGTCACTTAATTTCTCTGTGCCTCAGTCACCTCATCTGTAAAATGGGGATTAAGACTGTGAGCCCTCCATGGGACAATCTGATCACCTGATAACCTCCCCAGCGCTTAGAACAGTGCTTTGCACATAGTAAGTGCTTAATAAGTGCCATTATTATTATTATTATTACAGTAGGTGAAGAAAGCATGAAACCTGCTCATAAGGAATTATAACAAATTATAAGTAGTAAACAACTTTTAAGTAGGAGGAAGGACTCAACTAGTTTAGATTATAAAACAAGAAGTCCCAAAAGGCAGTGAGAAGTAGTGAGTGTTCATTCATTCATTGTCGTATTTATTGAGTGCTTACTGCGTGCAGAGCACTGTACTAAGCGCTTGGGAAGTGCAAGTTGGCAACATATAGAGACGGTCCCTACCCAACAGTGGGCTCACAGTCTAGAAAGGGGAGACAGAGAACAAAACAAAACATACTAACAAAATAAAATAAATGAATACGTACAAACATATATACAGGTGCTGTGGGGAGGGGAAGGAGGTAAGGCGGAGGGGATGGGGAGGGGGAGGAGGGGGAGAGTGTGAAGTTGCTTATCTCCCAAGCGCTTAGTACAATGCTCTGCACAAAGTAAGTGGTCAATAAATGTCACTGATGTTGATGATGATGATGCTGTGACCTGGGGAGAAGAAAAATGAACCTGGGGGAACCACCTGGAGGAGGTGGGATTTCTTTAGGGCTGAAAACATGGGGAGAGCCGAGGTTTGGCAGACCTGAAAGGAGAGGGAGTGGCAAGCAGAAGGAAGGGCAGGGCTCGTGGGCTGTGGTGAGAGAGTCCAGAAGAAGGCCCAGAGAGAAGGTAGTTAGGAGCGGAATGGAGAAGAGAGTGGGGAAGTGGAAAGGGGGCAAGTGGGAAAAGTCAGTGGACAGGAGTTTCTGCTTGATGCAGAGAGGAGTGGGTGACCTCTCTTTCTGAGGAGGACTGGAGAGACATGTATAGAACAATAATAATAATAACTGTAGTATTTGTTAAGCCCTTGAGGGAGAAGAGATTGGGGAAGTGGAAAGGGAGCAAGTGGGGAAAGTCAGTGGACAGGAGTTTCTGCTTGATGCAGAGAGGAGTGGGTGACCTCTCTTTCTGAGGAGGACTGGAGAGACTTCTATAGAACAATAATAATAATAATAATAATAATAATAATAATAATAATTGGCATTTATTAAGCGCTTACTATGTGCAGAGCACTGTTCTAAGCGCTGGGGAGGATACAGGGTGATCAGGTTGTCCCACGTGGGGCTCACAGCCTTCATCCCCATTTTACAGATGAGGTAACTGAGGCCCAGAGAAGTGAAGTGACTTGCCCAAGATCACACAGCAGACATGTGGCGGAGTCGGGATTCGAACCCATGACCTCTGACTCCAAAGCCCGGGCTCTTTCCACTGAGCCACGCTGCTTCTCTGTAGTATTTGTTAAGCCCTTGAGGGAGAATAGAGTGGGGAAGTGGAAAGGGGGCAAGTGGGGAAAGTCAGTGGACAGGAGTTTCTTCTTGATGCAGAGAGGAGTGGGTGACCTCTCTTTCTGAGGAGGACTGGAGAGACATGTATAGAACAATAATAATAATGACTATTATTTGTTAAGCCCTTACTATGTGCCAGACACTGCTAAGTGCTGGAGTGGACACAAGTAAATTGGTTGGACAGTCTCTGCCCCACGTGGGGCTCACAGTCTTAATTCCCATTTTTACAGATGAGGTAACTGAGGCGCAGAGAAGTGAAGTGACTTGCCCAAGGTCACCCAGCAGACAAGTGGCAGAGCCGGCATTAGAACCCATGACCTTCTGACTCCCGGGCCCGTCCCCTAGCCACTTCACCATGCTACTCCTCTAACAAATTTGATCATCAAGAGATCGATTGATTGGGTGGTTGGCAGGCACCCCACGGGCCCTCCTTTTGGCTGTCTCCCCCCACCCCCAAACAGGGGTCCCAGCAACCTGCCCCCTTTCTGCTTTTGTCCGCCTCCTTTCTCCTCATTCATTCATTCATTCAGTTGTATTTATTGAGCGCTTACTGTGTGCAGAGCACTGTACTAAGCGCTTGGGAAGTCCAAGCTGGCAACCTATAGAGACGGTCCCTACCCAACAATGGGATCACAGTCTAGAAGCGGGAGGCAGACAACAAAACAAAACATATGGACAGGTGTCAAGTCATCAGAATAAATAGAAATTAAGCTAGATGCGTGTCATTAACAAAATAAATAGAATAGTAAATATGTACAAGTAAAATAATCTGTACAAACATATATACAGGTGCTGTGGGGAGGGGAAGGAGGTAGGGCGGGGGGGATGGGGAGGAGGAGTGGAAAAAGGGGGCTCAGTCTGGGAAGGCCTCAGGGAGGAGGTGAGCTCTCAGTAGGGCTCTGAAGGGAGGCAGAGAGCTAGCTTGGTGGATTTTCGGAGGGAGGGCATTCCAGGTCAGGGGGAGGACGTGGGCCGGGGGTTGACAGCACATCCTCAGCACATGCAACTGCCTTTGCCCACCCTCTCGCCACCCCCTAGCCCCCATCTTCTCGGGTGCTGGCCCCTGAATTGGCCCCTTTGTCCGGCCCAGGAACCAGGCGGAGGTGGCCCGGGTGCTGGTGAGCCGGGGAGCCAGCGTGGACCTGCCCAACGCCGCCCGGCGCACCGCCCTGCACGTGGCCGTCAGCCGGGGCTTCGCCGATGTCGTGCGGGTCCTGTGCGAGCACGGCTGTAACGTCAACCTGCCGGTACGCTTCCCCCTGCCCCCCTCCCCCCAACGGCCTCCCGACCCCTGGGATCTGGGTGGGGAAACACCCATGGGACGGAGCGATCCTCCTTGGACCCCTGCCCTCCCCCGAGAATCCCGCTATGTCTGACCCCTCCCCCCCAAATAAACTGGGGTCCCAGCAGCCCACCCCTCTTTTTTCTTTTGGCCCCTGGGCTGCCCCAGGCACTGGCAGGCTAGCAGTCCTCATCCCTGTCCTGCTCTGGCACCCCGCGACCTTATCCCTTTTCCCCTCCCTGCTTCCCCAGCCCACCATCGCCAAGAGCCTATGCCCAGCTCTGGTGCGGCCTCTCCAGCCCCCTCTCTTACCCCTGTGCCCAGTAGCCAGGGTCTGGAGGATCCGTTTGTCCCACGGCCACAACGGGCCCCTTGCCGGGCCGGGTGTGAACCCCGGCCTCTCCTGCCGAGGTTCCAGTCGGGGACCCGCCTGAGGTCCCCTCCCCACTGTTCCCCGGGGTCAGGATGTGAACGCCGACACCCCCCTGCACTGCGCCATCTCCGCCGACGCCAAGGGCATCATCGAGCTCCTCACCGAGGTGCCCAACGTGGACTTCACCGTGCCCAACCATCAAGGCTTCAACCTGCTGCACCACGCCGCCCTCAAGGGCAACAGGCTGTGAGTGGGGGGCGAGGCGGGGGGCAGGCCGGGCTCCCCCCAGCTGACCCTGGGAGCCCCTGGAGTTAGGCGAGCTCTGCTTGGGGGTCAGCCTTCTTTGCCTGGGCCCGTGGGGGTCAGGCTCTTAGCCTAAGAGAAAGCCTCACTGGTTTGTCCGAAGGGGATGGAAGGGGCCCATCTTGGCCCTCGGTCTCCACATGACCTGAGCCAGGGCTCTGCCCAGGAAGACCTCCAGCTGGGCATGGTGGTGATGGGTGCGGGCGTTCGCATTTAGCCCGGCAGCAGCCCTTGCTCCTCCTCCGTGGCTGGGGGGCTCCCAGCTCTCCGGTGCCCTGTGGCAGGAGGCAGCTGCCACCCAAACGAAGGGTAAGATAGGGGTTTGGGGGCTAAATAAAGCTGGAAGGCTCTGACATCCTCGCTGGTCACCCAGGAATAATAATAATGATAATGACGGCATTTGTTAAGTGCTTACTGTGTGCAAAGCACTACTTTATGCGCTGGGGAGGTTACAGGGTGATCAGGTTGTCCCACGTGGGGCTCACAGTCTTCACCCCGATTTTACAGATGAGGTAAGTGAGGCACAGAGAATTTAACTGACTTGTCCAAAGCCACACAGCTGACAAACGGCAGAGCCGGGATTTGAACCCACGACCTCCGACTCCCAAGCCCGGGCTCTTTCCCCTGAGCCATGCTGCTTCTCTAATGGTCCCTAGCCTGAAACTTCTCATTCATTCATTCATTCAATCGTATTTATTGAGTGCTTACTGTGTGCAGAGCACTGTACTGAGCGCTTGGGAAGTACGAGTTGGCAACGTATAGAGACGGTCCCTACCCAACAGCGGGCTCACAGTCTAGAAGAACCTACTTTTGAACCTTCCAGACCCCAGTTCTCCTCAACATCAAAGCCCCCTGAAATCCTGCCTCCTCCTGAAAGCCTTCCCCAATTTATTTTCAGTACCCCAAATCCTGTCAGCCCAGTGTCCACCATTATACCAATTCTCAGCCCTTACGTACAGATCTGTAGCCAGTTGTGCAGCTGTTTAATCAATCAATCAATCAATCAATCAATCGTATTTATTGAGCGCTTACTGTGTGCAGAGCACTGTACTAAGCACTTGGGAAGTACAAGTTGGCAACTTATAGAGACAGTCCCTACCCAACAGTGGGCTCACAGTCTTAAAAGGGGGAGACAGAGAACAAAACCAAACATACTAACAAAATAAAATAAATAGAATAGATATGTACAAGTAAAATAAATATAGTAATAAATGTGTACAAACATATATACATATGCTGTGCTGCAGGTGCTGTGGGGAAGGGAAGGAGGTAAGATGGGGGGATGGAGAGGGGGACGAGGGGGAGAGGAAGGAAGGCTTAGCTTAGGAATCCCCAGTGCTTAGAACAGTGCTCTGCACATAGTAAGCGCTTAATCCTGACATTGCACTCCTGAGCCACCATCAGGAGAAGAGAGTACAGTAGAAGTGCTCCTTCTAATTTAAAATAATTTATGCTCTTTCCCCTTTTAGGAAAGAAGCAGGGTGGCGCAGTGGGAAAGAGCACGGGCTTTGGAGTCAGAGGTCATGGGTTCAAATCCCGGCTCCGCCAATTGTCAGCTGTGTGACTTTGGGGAAGTCACTTCACTTCTCTGTGCCTCCGTTCCCTCATCTGTAAAATGGGGATGAAGACTGTGAGCCCCCCGTGGGACAACCTGATCCCCTTGTAAACTCCCCAGTGCTTAGAACAGTGCTTTGCACATAGTAAGCGCTTAATAAATGCCATCATTATTATTATTATTGTAAAGCCCCTGAGGGCAGGGTCTCTTCCTTCTGGTGTTCTCTGCCAAGTGCCTAATAATCTGCACCCGGTAAATGCTCAGACAGTACCAAGATTGATTGATCGATTGATGGATGGAGTGGATGGTGGCCAGCTGGAACGCACTGGCATGGAGGCAGGAAGAGGTCGAGAGAACTTGGTTCTCTCCCTCTGTGTGTCTCTCCCTGTCCTTCTCTGTCTCTCTCGCCCAGATTGCAAGCCCCTCCTCCACGGGGCAGGGACCCTGTTGAATTAGTGCCCACACATTCTTCCCAGCACTTGGTACGGAGATTTACCCTTTATAGCTTTCAATCAGTCAATCAATCGTCTTTATTGAGCGCTTACTGTGTGCAGAGCACTGTCCTAAGCGCTTGGTTGGCAGCATATAATGACGGTCCCTACCCAACAGTGGGCTCACAGTCTAGAAGGGGGAGACAGAGAACAAAACCAAACATATTACCAAAATAAAATAAATAGAATAGATATTCACAAGTAAAATAAATAGAGTAATAATCAGTGTTCTCGTAGCCCAGTTGATCCCTGGTGGGCCCCATCCTGGCTGAAGGGTGCCCCTGGTTGGCTCTTCACCCCTTTTCTCCTTGCAGGGCAGTAAAGAAGATCTTGGCCCGGGCCCGGCAGCTGGTGGATGCTAAGAAGGCAGATGGTTTCTCTGCCCTGCACCTGGCCGCTCTCAATAACCACCTGGAGGTGGCTGAGATCCTCATTAAAGAGGTAAGAGGGAGCCGACGTCAGGGCAGATATTATAATAATAGTTGTATTTAAGTGCTTAATGTGTGCCAGGCACTGTACTGAACGGAGTGGATACAAGAAAATCAGGTTGGACACAGTCCCTGCCCCTAATGGGGCTCACAGTCTCAACCCCCATTTTATAGACGAGGTAACTGAGGCACAGAGAAGTGAAGTGACTTGCCCGAGGTCGCCCACAGCACACAAGTGGCGGAGCCTGGATTGGGACCCAGGACCTCCCGACTCCCGGGCCCAAAGGCTCGGACACAGTCCCTGGCCCACACGGCACTCGTGGCCAAGAGGCAGGGAGAGCAGGACTCTCGTCCCCGTTTTGTCGGCGGGGAAACTGAGGCCCAGAGAGGTTAAGCGACTTGCGCCAAGTCAAGCAGCGACCAGAGGCTGAGCCAGACCCGAAACCCAGCTCCCAATCCCTTGCTGTTTCCGGTAGGGCATACACTGTCCCCATGCCGGGAGGAGGAGGAGGAAAGTGACGGGGGACCTCCAAACCATCCTGCCTTCCCACCCCCACCCCACCGGGCTCTTCCGCCTACCTCAGGGTGGCCAGTTAGGGGAGTCCGCCGACCCACCGTGATCCCACTCCCCCCCCACCCCACCCCGCCTCGGGCAGGGCCGCTGTGATGTGAACATCCGGACCAACCGGAACCAGTCCCCCCTGCACCTGGCGGTGATCCAGGGGCACCTGCGGCTGGTGCCGCTCCTGGTGAGCGCGGGCAGCAGCGTGAACGCCGAGGACGAAGACGGGGACACGGCCATGCACATGGCCCTGGAGCGGCACCAGCTGCTGACCCTGGCCGCCGCCAGCGACGGGGCGGCCGCTCCGCAGGACAGACTCTCGCTCCTCTCCAAGGTGGGAGCCGCAGCGCGGCCTGGGGGGGATGAGGGCGGGAGCTTCCCGCCGAGGGAGGGTCTGGTGGGGCCCAGGGGGGATGGGTGGTCCCCAGCCTGGGCACAGGAGATGGACCCAGTAGAGCTGCCCCGGAGCCCTTCCTTTCATAATTGATTACCGTCTCCTCCCACCGAACCCCCTTGTTCACTGTCACCCTAGGGGACCGATTGATAGTATTACTAAATAGTTGTTTTTATTGGGTTCTTACCGTGTGCAGAGCACTAAGTCCTGGGGAGAGTACAGTATAACAGACACGTTCCTTGCCCACATTCAATCGTATTTATAGAGCGCTTACTGTGTGCAGAGCACTGTACTAAGCGCTTGGGAAGGACAAGTCGGCAACAGATAGAGACGGTCCCTACCCAACCACGGGCTCACAGTCTAGAAGGGGGAGACAGACAACAAAACAAAACATGTAGACGGGTGTCAAAATCGTCAGAACAAATAGAATTAAAGCTATATGCACATCATTAACAAAATAAATCACCCACAGCGAGCTTACAGTTGGCTTAAGCCCTTACTCCCTGCCAAGCACTGTGCTTAGCGCTGGGGCAGCTACAAGATTGACTAGGCACAGTCCCTGTTCCACACAATTCTGAGAGGGAGGGGGAACGGGTATCGGATCTCCATTTTACAGATGAGGAAACTGAGGCCCAGAGACGTTAAGCGACTTGCCTAAGACGTCATACAGCAAACCAGTCATTCAGTCAGTCGTCAGTCAATTGTATTGAGCTTTTGCTGTGTGCAGAGCACTGTACTAAGCACTTGGGAGAGTTCAGTATAACAATAAACAGACATATTCCCTGCCCACGGCGAGCTTACAGTCTAGAGGGGAGACAGACATTAATATAAATAAATAAGAGATATGTATGGAAGTGCTGTAGGGCTGGGTCGGGGGATGAATAAAGGGAGCAAGTCAGGGCAACACGGAAGGGAGCGGGAGAAGCGGAAAGGAGGGCTTAGGAGATGTCCCTTCGGTAAAACTTGGAAGGAGGGGAGAGTAATTGTCTGTTGGATATGAGGAAAAAGAGCATTCCTGGGCAGAGGCAGGATGCAGATGAGAGGTCGGTGGAGAGATAGACGAGATGGAGGTACTGTGAGAAGGTTAGCATTAGAGGAGGAGTGAAATTTGCAGGCTCGGTTGTAGCTGGAGAGTAGTTAGGAAAGGTAGGAGGGGGCAAGGTGATCGAGGACCCGAGCTGGGGCTAGACCTGGGTCTCCCGACTCCCAGCCCCAAGCTTTTTCCACCATGCATTCATTCATTCATTCAATTGTATTTACTGAGCGCTTACTGTGTGCAGAGCACTGTACTAAACACTAGGGAAGTACAAGTTGGCAACATATAGAGACGGTCCCTACCCAACAGTGGGCTCACAGTCTAGAAGGGGGAGACAGAGAACAAAACAAAACATTAACAAAATAAAATAAGTATGCACAAGTAAAATAGAGTAATAAATACGTACAAACATATATACATATATACAGGTGCTGTGGGGAGGGGGAGGAGGTAAGGTGGGGGGGATAGAGAGGGGGAAGAGGGTGAGAGGAAGGAGGGGGCTCAATCTGGGAAGGCCTCCTGGAGGAGGTGAGCTCTCAGTAGGGCCTTGAAGGGAGGAAGAGAGCTAGCTTGGCGGATGGGCAGAGGGAGGGCATTCCAGGCCAGGGGGATGACGTGGGCCGGGGGTCAACGGCGGGACAGGCGAGAAGGAGGCCCGGTGAGGAGATTAGCGGCAGAGGAGCGGAGGGTGTGGGCTGGGCTGGAGGAGAGAAGGGAGGTGAGGTAGGAGGGGGCGAGGTGATGGACAGCCTTGAAGCTGAGGGTGAGGAGTTTCTGCCTGATGCGTAGGTTGATTGGTAACCACTGGAGATTTTTGAAGAGGGGAGTAACATGCCCGGAGCATTTCTAGACAAAGACAATCCGGGCAGTGGCATGAACTATGGATTGAAGAGGGGAGAGACAGGAGGATGGGAGATCAGAGAGGAGGCTGATACAGTAAAGAGGCTGATACAGACCCAGCTGCCCCCGATATGAGCCCTGAGCTACCAGAACTGCTACAAGGGTGGTTCGCCGGGAGGCCAGGGCAACTGTTCTTTCATTCAATCGTATTTATTGAGTGCTTACTGTGTGCAGAGCACTGTACTAAGCGCTTAACCAGAGGGTGGTTGGGGGTCTGCCGGCTACCTCAGCCACCTGCTCTCGCCAGGCCCCTAAGGGACCGTGTCCAGCCGGATGTGGCCACCTCATAGCTGGATTGACAGGGTCTTTTCTCTCAGTGCCAGGCCTGGGGTGTATGTTTGTTTTTGTGTGTTTGTGTGTGCATATGTCCATGGCAGGAAGACTATGTCTGTATGCGTGTGTCTGTTTCTGTGTGTGAGTGAGAGAGGGAGAGAGAGAGAGTGTGTGTGTGTGTGTGTGTGTGTGTGTGTGTTGAATAACTAATTCCTGGCCCAGTAAAAAGGTCCCAGATTTCCAGGCCCTGGACAGTGGGGCCTCTGTTCCTGCTCTGGACAGGCTCAGTTGGAGCAGATGCCTCCCCACCCCCACATACACTCTCACTGCCCCCCTGAAGGCAGATCGGATGCCGGCGGGGCGGCCCAGCATGGTCAGCAAGGGACCAGGGATGGTTGTGACCCTGTGGGGTCAGAAGGCCCCAGGCCTGGCCCGCCAGCCTGGGTCGCGTGGCAGGGGCACGCGAGGACCTTCTCTAGGGAAGAGGGAGCAGTAGACGTAGCAGCAGAGCTGAGAGCTGACTTTGGAGGGGCCGTGCCCCCGTGACCGGCTCCGGGGTGGCTGAGAAGGCCAGGTCCCTTGGGCAGGGGGCCTGTGGCTCACCCCCAGGTGTTGCAGCCCTCGCCACATCCCGGTGCTGAGGGAGTCAGACCACTGCCCCGCCTTCCTTCCCACCCCCAACTATGGCCCGCCGTCGTCCCCCCTTCCTCCCTTCCCTCGCCACGATCTGCCGGGGGCTGGGGAGAGGGCATAGCCTACCACCTGGACGCTGGCTAAGCCCTTGTCTTTTACCAAGGACAGTGGGCACCTGGGGCCCTCCTGCTGCTCTTTCTGCCCCAGCCTTGCCTAGCTGCCTGCCCTGCCCCTACCTGGGGCTATCAGCTCCATCAGCCCCCAGGCTCCTGGCAGGCATCTAGCCAATGGCCACACTGACGGAACCTCTGGGGTCGCCAAGGCTCTCACCTCCCCTCACCAAACCACCCTTCCTGGTGTGGCCCGCTCCAAGGGGCAGAAAGGCTATGGGACCAGAGTCCCAAGTCCCCTGGGCCCATCCAACGCTGGATCAGCGTGAAGCGCGTGGTCCCCAGGGTAGCCACCCACCAAAGAGAGCTACCCGACCGCACGGGCCTGAGGGGCTGCGGCAACGGGACCCCCAGGTGGGGGGCTGCACCCCAATGCTCCCGTGACCGGGGCTCCCCCTCCCTCCAGCTGCAGGCTTCCGGCCTCTTGGGCAATGTGGAGCTGAATGTAGGTGTGGCCATCGCCTGCTTCCTGGCCCAAGAGGGGGCCGACCTGGGCTACACCAACCACCGCGGGAAGTGCCCTCTGGACCTCGTCACAGATGGACGCACCGTCCAGGCCGTTCGGAGCTTTGCCCAGAGGTTCAGGTGTGACACCCTCATCCCCCCACCCCCGAACTCCCTCCACCAGAGCGCTTTTTTTTTTTTAAATGGTACTTGTTAAGCACTTACTATGAGCCAGGCACCGTACTAAGCGCTGGGGTAGATACAAGCTAATCAGGTTGCCCCACATAGGGCTCACAGCCTTAATCCCCGTTTTGCAGATGAGGTAACTGAGGCACAGAGAAGTGACTTGCCCAAGGTCACAAAGCAGACAAGTGGCGGAGCTGGGATTAGAACCCTCCTGGCTCTTCCCAGTAGGCCACGTTGCTTCCCAGGTACTTAACCTCCTTTAAATGAGGAAACGGAGGTACAGAGGGGTTAAGTGACTGGCCCACGGTCACCCAGCAGGCAAGTGGCAGAGTCGGGATTAGAACCCAGGATCTCTGACTCCCGGGCCTGTGCTCTAACCACTAGGCTACTAGCCTACAGTGCCTGGTGTTCCCAACCAGGTATTAACCGGGTCCTGCTTAGCTTTTGAGATCAAACGAGATTGGACGGTGGTACGGGAGGGTGGAGGGTTGCTGCGGCAGACCAGCCGGCTCAGTGGGCACTGGGGATGCCGTGAGGGGAACGTCGGCGGGTGTCGGGGGAGGGCCGGCCTGCCCTCCGGCCGGGCAGTACAACCCCTCGGTCCCCTCTCAGGGAGCAGCAGGCTTCGTTGGGCAACGCAGGGGTGAGCTGCAACCTACGCAGGGCACACTCCACCCCCAATACCATGACCAACCTGAGCGTCGGCCCTGTCGCCGCCGGCGGGGCGGGGCTGGCCGAGTGCCTGGTCTGCTCCGAGCTCGCCCTGCTCGTGCTCTTCCAGCCCTGTCAGCACAGCATCGTTTGCGAAGGTGAGCCCGGACCCCGCTCCCTCTCCCCCCCATCCTCCCCGGCCTCTCCCGTCTGCCTCAGCCGGGACAGCGGCGGGCGGAGAAGCGGACGGTCGGGAGGGTGGAAGCGTGCCTGGATGGATGGGGTGGACGAGCGGGTGGGTTGATGGCTGAATGAAAAGACGGGTGGGCCGATGGTTGTGGGGTGTGGAAGTGGACGGCGGGAGGAGGCGTAGGTACCGAAACGGACGAGGCCTGGGCTGACCCCCAGCCACCGAGAAGTAAAGCCCTTTGTGGGTCCGCAGAGTGCTCCCGGAGGATGAAGAAATGCATCAAATGTCAAGTAACCATCGCCAAAAAGCTCAAACCAGGTGGGTGGGGACAGGGAGCGCCCACCGGGCCTTCCCTCGGTGGGAGGGAGAGGGTGGAGTCGGACAGGGGCAGGAGGGGCGCAGGCTGGGAGAACCAGCCTGAGGGTGAGGGAAGGAAGGGGAGGGGGCCGGGCCCGGGGTGCAGCTGTCGGTCCTGACCCCGGTCCCCCCGCCCGGGTCGACCCTCAGACAGCTCCGAGGTGGGCGGCGGGCCAGAGGCGGCGGGCCAGCGGCAACTGATGGAGGAGCTGCAGAGCCGCTACCGGCAGATGGAGGAGCGCATCACCTGCCCCATCTGCATCGACAGCCACATCCGGCTGGTGTTCCAGTGCGGGCACGGCTCCTGCCAGGAGTGCAGCGCCTCCCTCAGCGTCTGCCCCATCTGCCGCCAGGGCATCCGCGACCGCATCCCCATCTTCGTCTGAGCGCCCACGCCGCCTGACCGGGCCCGGAAGCCAGGGCCGGGGGGCCCGACTGTGGGCGGGGGGAGGGGGTCAGGTGGGTTCAGGCGGCAAAGGGAACCTTTTGCACTTTACAGGGTGGTGGGGAGGGGGGCTGGGACCCAAGTGGGGACCCGGCCCGGCCCGGCTCACGCCGCCGGTCTGGTGTCGACTCCCCTCCCGGGCCCTCCGTTCATTTCTCACCCGCTGCGCTCCTTGCTCGGCCTGCGCCGGCGGACGGGATCGGGGCAGGGACCGGGGTATGGGGCGGGTTATCCCAATAGGGCTATCGGCCCCCGTTGTGCTCCCCAAGATGAGGGGCTCCCCAGTGCTGCCCCCCAGGCCCCCGGTGCCTCACTGACTCTGCCTGTGGGCCCCCGAGATGGGGGGAGCCCCCAGAGCCCGGTCACGTGCCCGCCCGCCCGCCCTCCCGCCCTCAGTGGCTCCAGTCCTTTGATCGTGGTGCTGTTGAGTGTGTTGTGGTCACTACGTTTCCGATGGGCTTTCGAAGACCCTCCTCCGTCGAGCCAGGGCACCCCCCACTTCCCGCTCAGGCACTAACCTGTTACACAAGAGCCATTTTCAGAAATTTGCCTTTGCAAAAAAAAAAAAAACCAACAAAAAACCACCAGAGCATTTTATAAAAGGAAGACTGAACTTTACCCTGCTTGGCGCCTCCCGCTCTGTGCTCAGGGTGGCCCTTGGGGTAGGGCCTGGGGAGAGGGTCGGGCTGGGTGGGGCGGGGCAAAAAATGCTCGCTCCCACATCAGAGAGAGCGGCTTCTTTCCCTTGGATGGAACAGTAATTATACACTGGCCAGGGAGGATGCCAGAGGCTGGCCGCCACTCTGCCCTCTCTTCCACTCGGCATCTCTGCCCTCCCTCATCGCCCCCCTTTTGCCCATCGCCCCCTCCAACGCTTCCAGCCCTGCACCTCCCTTCCAAAGCCCCCAACGGCCTCACCTTCCTCCTCTCTCTCGCCTACCAATTTACCGACCAAATGGAAACCATCAGGTATGGTCACCCCAGAATCCGTCCCTCACTGCTCACCCCGGGTTCCCCACATCCTCTCATCTTTCGCACCCATGAACTCTGCCTGAACTCACAATCTGTTGCCACAGCGAGCACCCCCAACATCTTTTTCCTCATGTCTCTTTTTAATGTCACTAGTAAAGTGCTTACTGTGTGCCCCGGTGCTGTCTTAATGGTACTAATCAGCGGTATTTAGTGAATGCTTACTGTGTGCAGAGCACTGTACTAAGTTCTTGGGAGAGTAGAGTACAACAGAATTGGCAGACAAGTTCCCTGCCCACAACAAACTTACCGTCTAGAGGGGGAGATAGACATTGATATGAATACATAATATATAATTTAAAGGTGTACATAAGTGCGGTGGGGTTGAGGGTGGGGCAGATAGCAAATGCTCAAAGGTCACGGATCCAAGCGCATAGATGACGCGCAAGGGAGAGGGAGCTAGGGAAAAGAGGGGGCTTCATTGGGGGAGACCTCTTGGAGGAGAAGCAGCATGGCATAGGGGATATTCATTCATGCATTCAATCGTATTGAGCGCTTACTGTGTGCAGAGCACTGTGCTAAGCGCTTGGGAAATTCAAGTTGGCAACATATAGAGACGGTCCCTACTCAACAGTGGGCTCACAGTCTAGAAAGTCACAGGCCTGGGAATCAGAAGGTCATGGGTTCTAATCCTGACTCCACCACTTTGCTGTGTGACTTTGGGCAAGTCACTTTTCTGGGCCTCAGTTACCTCATCTGTAAAATGGGGATTGAGACCGTGAGCCCCATGTGGGACAGGGACTGTGTCAACCCAATTTGCTCGTATCCACCCCAGCGCTTAGTACAGTTCCTGACATATAGTAAGCCCATAAGTACTTAAGTATGTAAGTAAGCTCATAGTAAGTACATTTAGTAACAAATACCATCATCATTATTATTATAATGATGGTATTTAAGCGCTTACTATTTGCCAAGCACTGTTATGTGACCTGTACTACATTAAGCACTAGGGTAGATACAAGCTAATCAGGTTGGACACAGTCCCTATTCCACGTGGGGCTCACAGCATTAAACCCCATTTTACAGATGAAGTAACTGAGGCACAGAGAAATGACATGACTTGCCCGAGGTCACACAGCAGGGTTGGAGCCGGGATTGAAACCCAGGTCCCAACACCCAGACCTGTGCTTCATCCACCCAGAGAAGGAGCGTTGCTCAGTGGAAAGAGCTCGGGCTTGGTTCTAATCCCAGTTCTGCCGCGTGTCTGCTGTGTGACCTTGGGTAAGTCACTTCACTTCTCTGAGCCTCAGTGACCTCATCTGTAACATGGGGATGAAGACTGTGAGCCCCATGTGGGACAACCTGATCACCTCATATCTCCCCCACTGCTTAGAACAGTGCTTTGCACATAGTAAGCGCTTAACAAATGCCATCATTATTATCCACTAGGCCACTTGTTACATTTCCTCCTCTCCCTCCTAAGGGCCACATCAGCCCCTCATTGTCTGATGGCTTCTTCTCTGTCTTCAAATGCCCTCGTCATCTCTCCCATCCTAAAAAACCTACACTTTCCGGCTTTCTTCCCATCGCCCCGCTTCCAGCCCTGTCCGAACACCTTGAATGAGTGGTTTTCATTTTCTACCTCCGCTTCCTCATCTCCGACACCCTTGAAACCCTCAGATCTGGCCCCGACCCCTTTCCTCCATTGGAGTTTACACTTCAACCAGGGATGAGAGGGAAGACAGTCCTAGAAATATTGACTCTGCATATTTACACAAGTGCTAAGGGTGGACGTAAATTAGATCCAAAATGCAAAAGGCAGCTAATGGGTTCAATCAATCAATCAATCAATCGTATTTATTGAGCGCTTACTGTGTGCAGAGCACTGTACTAAGCGCTTGGGAAATACAAGTTTGCAACATATAGAGACGGTCCCTACCCAACAGCGGGCTCATTGAGAGTCAGGGCGGGCTTCCTGGAAGAGGAAGCAGTGTGGTCCAGTGGTAAAATCCCGGGCTTGGGAGTCAGAAGTCGTGGGTTCTAATCCCAGCTCTTCCACTTGTCAGCTGTGTGACTTTGGGTAAGTCACTTTGCTTCTCTGGGCCTCAGTTACCTCATCTGTAAAATGGGGATTAAGACTGTGAGCCCCCCGTGGGACAACCTGATCACCTTGTACTCTCCTGGTGCTTAGAACAGTGCTTGGCACATAGTAAGCGCATAACAAATACCATAATTATTATTATTTTAGGAAGGCTTGAAGGGTGGCAGGTTATGGGGGGAACTGAATTCCAGGCACTTGGCCTGAGAGCATGAATTTGGAGACAGGCAAGGGGAGAGTGAAAGAGGAGGATGTGGAAGGAGTGAAGAGTGGGAATCGGGGTGGAGGGGACTGAAGAGAAAGGTGGAGAGGTTGGGAGTCGCTGGAGGGGAACCTGAAGCCAAGTCTTTGCTCGATGTGGAGGGAGCTGAGAGGAGGGGAGACGTGTGCCGAGCGATGCTTTGGGAAGACAAGACGGTCCAGGCGGCAGTGTGCGGAGAGGCTGATGCCATTGCCAATTGTGATACGTTGAGCTCTTGAACCAGGGTAATGGCTGAGTGGGTTAAGAAGGGTTAGAGAAGCAGCATGGCTCAGTGGAAAGAGCATGGGCTTTGGAGTCAGAGGTCATGGGTTTGAATCCCATGACCACGTCTGCTGTGTGATCTTGGGCAAGTCACTTAACTTCTCTGGGCCTCAGTTCCCTCATCTGTAAAATGGGGATTAAGACTGTGAGCCCCACATGGGACAACCTGATCACCCTGTATCCCCCCCAGCGCTTAGAACAGTGCTTTGCACATAGTAAGTGCTTAACAGATGCCAATTATTATTATTATTATTATTAAGAAGGGGCGGATCCGTGAAACTTGTCTGATAAAATTGGCAGGTCTAAGCAGTAGGTTCTAGGCTGTAAACTCCTTGTGGGCAGGGAAAATGTCTACCAACTCTTGTATTGAACTCTCCCAAGTGCTTACCACAGTGGTCTGCACACAGTAAGCCCTCAGCAAATACCATTGCTGGGTAGGTTGGATAGGAGAGCAAGATGCCATGGGCTTCTTTCCCCTTCCTTTCCCTCCCACTCCCCACTCCTCCATTTTCCCTCTCCACAAGAGTTTTTCGAGAGCTCAGGCTCCTTGTCTGGCAGAGCTGGCAGCAGCGAGTGGCATGGGGCAGCAAGGCCAACCTGCTTCCTACCCAAGCATTCCCAGAGCAGGGCAGGGGCCTTTGCCATTAGGGCCTAGCGGAAAAAACATAGGCCCGCGAGTTAAGGAACCTAGGCTCTAATCCCACCTCTGCCACTTGCCTGCTTTGTGGTCTTGGGCAAGACATTTGACTGCTCTGAGCCTCAGTTTCCTCATCTGTAATCTGGGAATTAAATGGCTCTTCTCCCTCTTAGACCCTGAGCCCCATATGGGACAGGGTCTGATCTGGTGATAATGTGTATCTACCTCCAGCATTTAATAATAATAATGGCATTTGTTAAGTGTTTACTATGTGCAAAGCACTGTTCTAAGCGCTGGGGAGGATACATGGTGATCCGGTTGTGCCACGGGGGCTCACCGTCTTAATCCCCACTTTGCAGATGAGGTAACTGAGGCTCAGAGAAGTTAAGTGACTTGCCCAAGGTCACACAGCAGACATGTGGCGGAGCTGGGATTTGAACCCATGACCTCTGACTCCAAAGCCCATGCTCTTTCCACTGAGCCACGCTGCTTCTCTGTGCTCGGACAGTGTGCTCGGACAGCACAGTGTTTGCTGAACAGTAAGCACTTAACAAATACCGTGGTCGTCGTCATTATTATAACTGGCACTAGAACCCAGATTGTCTCCATCATTGGTATTTGTTGAGCACTTCGTGTGGAGCACTGTACAAAGTGCTTGGGAGACAACAATGCAATAGATAGGACAAAGTGAGAAATAGGGAGGGAAAATAGGGAGGTGGGGGTGAGAGCTTATAGAGGAAGGCTTCTTGGAGGAGGTACCATTTCAGTAGGACTTTGAGGCTGGGGAGAGCACTGATCTATCAGTGCTCAAGCTATCAAGCGCTTAGTACAGTGCTCTGCACACAGTAAGCGCTCAATAAATAAGATTGATGATCAGGGGAGGGAGGGAGGGAGCAAGGGGGCTAACAGCGGAGGAGGAGAGAGCGAGGCCCAGCCAGTAGGCTGGTGTTAGAGGAGCCAAGCGTGTGGGCTGGGCTGTATGGGCGAGAGGAGCCAGGTTAAGTAACAGGGGAGAGAGCTGATTGAGGAGGGCCTTGAACCTGAATTTTCCGACCCGCAGCCCTGAGCTCTTTCCATTGGACCACACTGCCTCTCCTGGGTGACCACCAATCAATCATATTTCAATCAGTAGTGTTTATTGAGCACTTACTGTATGCAGAGCCCTGTACCAAGCGCTTGGGAGAGTATACTCTGAGTTGGTAGACATGATCCCTACCCACAACAAGCTTACAGTGTAGAGATGGGGCACACCCCAATTCAGTCTTAAGTCCCCAGCCTCTTACGGTGCTGGGAGGGAGTGACTGGGGACCTGGAAAAGTGGAAAGTCACCACCATCCCATGCCCACCTTGCCAGCCCCCACCCCCTCTCCGAGGAGACTGGGTCCTGCCCCCAACAGCAGGGGTTGGCATCCCTGTCTCCCAGAACAGACTGACAAGGGCAGGGCGGGGGACTGGAGAGAGGAGCCGATTCTCAGAAGGGGCGGCCGGGGTGGAGAGAGATGGGGAGGTTTGGAGGACAGAGGGGTGAGGTTGGGCCTAGGGTCTCTGGGAGTTCCCCCTGCCCCCGTTCCTCTGGCCCAGAGCCCCCAGCGTTGCCAGGGACCCAGGGCAGCTGGGGGAGACGCGCTCCTCTCCTCCTCCTCCCCATGCCCACTGTCTCGCCCGAAGCAGCCTGTACTGCGGTCTGGAGCTCCAGCTGGTCAGCGGAGTGGCCAGCTCCCAGGTACTGCCAGACAGCCTTCGCTCGCCTGCTTGGAAGTGGCATCTGCATCGGCCGTAGACCTCGGCGCTCCCAAGAGTCTCCTCCTCCTCCTCCTCTCCCTCCCACTCTGCTGGCTGTGCCCCCAGGTACCCACCCAGGCCACAGCCCACAGCTGGCTCTCCCGAGGCACCAGGCGGCACTGGATTCCGGCAGCCTGGAAGGGAGCACCAGGGCGAGGGGAGGTGCCAGCCAGTGTCTGTGCGGGGAGAGGCCTCAGGGCGCAGGGCCGAGCAGGGGACCCGGCTTGACCCTGCAGCCCACTCCGGGCACCTCTGCCAGGTTGACAGTGGCCTCCTTCTCCTGTCCCTGTCTGGCTGAGGGCTCCTCCGGCTCCTGATGCCCTGCTCCACCACCCCAAAGCACGGGCAGGGGGAAACCCTGGGCATCCAACCAAACCCACACAAGTGGGCTTTCCAGCCCACGGCAGCCACCCCCGAGTGGGCCCCCGTGTCCTAGGGGAGGAAAGTGGAGTCCCAGCTCCATTGCGGCTGGCGGCACTTTCCCTCTGTTTTCCAGCCCGTTTATCCCCTTCTCCCCTTCAAATCCATAGTAGTAATAACTAATAAATTGTGGTATCAGAACCATAGCGGGGGTCCCTCTGGGGTCCCTGCCTTGAGAGACCGCCTGTCTGGTCTGCTGGCCTGCTGTGTGATCTTGAACAGGTCAGTTTCCCTCTCTGGGCCCAAGTTACTTCCTCAGTAATGGGGCTAAGCTATCCACTCTCCTCCCAATCGGATTAAGGGCCTAGGCCCAGAGGCAGCGTTCACTATAGCCCCCTTCCCTGATGGGGGAGTTGGGCCGAGGGGGCAGCCAGTTGGGTGCCCATCAGGGAGGGATGGTGGGGGTGGGTCCCCTCAGTCCTCACGGTCCCTCCGGCAGAGGACGGGAGGAGGGAGGCTGGTTGGCTGGCCTGCTGGGAGATTGGATGTCTAGCCGGCTGGGAGGCTGGTTGTCTGGAGGACTAGGAGGCCCGTCAACCGGCTGGCTGGGAGGCTGGGAAGCTTGGAGGCTGGTCGGCTGGCGGGGGCCCTCGGTGCGGCAGGGAGCAGCCGGAGGAGCTGTTGTATCTGGAGCTGCCGCGGCCTCCTCCAGCCCGCGCTGGCCAAGGAATGCGCAGGCCGGGCCAGCTGGAAGCCCAATCGGCCCGCTCCCCCTCCCTCCCTCCCTCCCTCCCAGACTGGCTTTCGGCAGAGAGCGGGGTGGTGCCCCCGCTCCCCGGGACTGCAGGGGCAGCCCGGATCCCCACCGGGATGGCCAGTCTTGCTTTCGGCCTTCTCCAAGGGGGCAGGAGGAGGGAGGGATGGAAGCCATCGACAGGGCCGGGAAAGGGAGGCCGCACTGGAGAGTCCAGTCCAGCTGAGACCGGAGACACAGCCTCGGGATCCCCTCCCTTCCCCCCACCCCCATTCCAGCATGCCAGGCGAGGGGGGCCAGAGAACTGGGGGACGGCCCAGACGAGGGAGGAGGAGAGGAAGGGAAGATGAGGGATGATGGAGGAGAGGGAGGCAGGCGTCCAAATGGACTCATCACCGGCTGGCTGGGACGGGACCCGGGACAGTTGGGGTACCCCGTTGCCCACCGTGGCTCTGGTCCTGGGAGTGGGGCAAACGGGAGGGGGAGGCCGGCCTTCCCTCCACCCCCTCCTCACTGTTGCTCTCCCCTTTCCTCTCCTCCCTATCGACCTCTCTCTCGGCCAGGCCGTCAGCTGTGGTGGCCGCAGACCAGGAGGCGCCCCCTCTTTCGTCCCCCTCCCCCCGGCCTGTTGGGGGGACCTGGGGGTCGGGCCCCGGAGCCGAGGAGCGGCGCTTACAGTTGGCCTGGGGCCCGGCCAGGCCCCACTACCGCGGGTTCAGCAAAGGAGCGGCCTCCGAAAGCAGCCAAGGAAAAGCTCCGAGAGGCTGCTCCCGGCCAAGCCCTGGCACGGCCCAAACCGGCCCGCCTGGAGAGGCGGGACAGCTGAGCGTCGCTTTCCAAGAATCACTGGCCGCTCCTGGCACCTCCAGGCAGCCCCAACCGCAAGTCCCTGACACCTCCAGGCAGACCCAGCCCGCAGAGGCCAGCTCCAGTCCATCCTATTTATTGAGCGCTTACTGTATGCGGAGCACTGTATTAAGCGCTCGGGAGTGGACAGTGTAACAGACACATTCCTTGCCCACAACGTGCTTCCAGTCTAGCGTTGGGCCCCTCCAGCCTACCCCAGCCAGCAGCCTCCAGCCCCTGGCACCTCCTGGCAGCCCTCAGCCCCCCGGCAGAGCTGGCGTTTGTCCATCTCGGGCCGGGGTCAGGCTCACCGACCATGCAGGGCAACTGCCCTGGGCCGGCCCAGAGGGTGAGGATCATAGGCCTTCGAAGGACCTCCGGGGTCAGTGCCCTCCGCGCCCCCCGAGGGGATGTGGACAGCTCGACCCTGCAGGGCAGATAATAATAATAATGGCATTTATTAAGCACTTACTATGTACAAAGCACTGTTCTAAGCGCTGGGGAGGCTACAAGGTGATCAGGGGGGGCTCACAGTCTTCATCTCCACTTTACAGATGAGGTAACTGAGGGCCAGAGAAGGTAAGTGACTTGCCCAGAGTCACCCAGCTGACAAGTGGCGGAGGTGGGATTTGAACCCACGGCTTCTGACTCCAACGCCGGGCTCTTTCTGCTGCTGCCCCCAGACCCGCACGTGGACTCCAAGGGTGGAGAGGGGCCTGTAGCTAGGCTTGCTGGACTCCTTCCACGGGGCCGACCCCCGCCCGGCTTTGACCGAGGATTGGATCGACCAGTCTCGCCCCAGCTGGCGGCCTTCTGAGATAAAAGGAGAAGCAGCGGGGCTCACTGGAAGGAGCCCGGGCTTGGGAGGCAGAGGTCAGGGGTTCAAATCCCACCTCTGCCAACTGTCAGCTGGGTGACTGAGCAAGTCACTTCACTTTCCTGTGCTCAGTTACCTCATCTGGAAAATGGGGATGAAAACTGTAAGTCCCCCCCGCCGTGGGAAACCTGACCACCATGTAAGCTCCCCAGCAATTAGACCAGTGCTTTGCACATAGTAAGTGCTTAATGAATGCCATCATTATTATTATAAAAACCAGTCATCATCATCACCAATCGTATTTATTGAGCGCTTACTATGTGCAGAGCACTGTAGTAAGCGCTTGGGAAGTACAAATTGGCAACATATAGAGACAGTCCCTACCCAACAGTGGGCTCACAGTCTAAAAGGGGGAGACAGAGAACAAAACCAAACATACTAACAAAATAAAATAAATAGGATAGATATGTACAAGTAAAATAAATAAATAAATAAATAGAGTAATAAATATGTACAACCATATATACATATATATAGGTGTTGTGGGGAAGGGAAGGAGGTAAGATGGTGGGGTGGAGAGGGGGACAAGGGGGAGAGGAAGGAAGGGGCTCAGTCTGGGAAGGCCTCCTGGAGGAGGTGAGCTCTCAGCAGGGCCTTGAAGGGAGGAAGAGAGCTAGCTCAGAGGTCAGGGGTTCAAATCCCGCCTCTGCCAACTGTCAGGGGGGTGACTTTGAGCAAGTCACTTCACTTCTCTGTGCTCAGTTACCTCATCTGGAAAATGGGGATGAAAACTGTAAGTCCCCCCCGCCGTGGGAAACCTGACCACCATGTAAGCTCCCCAGCGCTTAGACCAGTGCTTTGCACATAGTAAGTGCTTAATAAATGCCATCATCATTATTATAAAAACCGGTCCTTTTTCAGCCCCGGGACTCCCGGCCCCTTCCTGCTTTATTCCCTCGGCCCGCACCCCCGTGTTGGCGGGAAGGAAGATGCCCTACTTTGGGTATTTATTCAGCCTTCACTTGTGCCAAGATAATCCCGTCCCCCCCTTCTAGACTGTGAGCCGGTCGTTGGGTAGGGGCCGTTTCTATCTGTCACGTATTCAGTCGTACTTGTTGAGCGCTTACCCTGCGCGGGGCACTGTCCTTCCCAAGCGCTCAGTCCAGCGCTCCGCGCACAGTAAGCGCTCAGTCAATCCGATTGAATGAATGACTGAATGAATGAATGACGGAGCGAATTGGGGCCTCCCTCCTTCCCTCGCAGCTGGTTTCCCTTTAGCGGCTGGTCGGGCCGCGGGCCCGGCCCAAGTCACGTGAAGCCGCCGGTTCCCTACCCCTGCTTGGCCCGGCGGCTCAGAGGTAAAACCGGCCGCCGAGAGGGGAGCGTGATAGCCCGGCTCCTGCCTCGCTGACAGCCCCCCCACCCCCCTCCATCCTCCTCCATCCCCATGCGGCCGGCCCTGTGATCCCCCCCTCCACCGCAGGCCAGAGGCAGGCATGGGGGGGACGCCCCCCGAGGCCGGCCGGGAGCCGGGGTCCTGTTGTAGACCCCTCCTGGGGGTGTTCTGCCTCCTCCTCCTCCTCCTCCCCATCCCGTTGGCAGCGCTCCTGGAGAGCCTCGGAAACCAGGCCGGCCTCGCCCTGCACAAGACTCAGGTGAGTGAGCCCTGCAGGCCACGCCCAACCACATCCCATCCCATTCCATTCCATCCCATCCCATCCCATCCCATCCCATTCCATCCCATCCCATCCCATCCCATCCCATCCCATCCCTGCCCACAGCCCCTCCCGTTGCCACCAGGCAGAGGCAGGAGAGGCCCAAGGCCTGGGGACAGTAGAGCGGTGGTCTTCGCCCAGGGTTCTGCCCCCTTATCACCCCCCACCACCACCACCTCCATCCTTCCCCGCTCACCCCTCATTCCAGCCCCTTTTTGGGGTCCCCGGGGGGATGGAGAGGGGGCTTCCAGTTGCCTTGAGGCCTGGCTCAAGTCTGAAGTCATCCTGCCTGACAGCCAGGCGAGGGGAGGCGAGAAGGGGGGAGGCCCCGTTGAAGGCGGAGCAGGGCCTGCACCCTCTCTGCCTCCCTCTGCTCCTCCCACGCCTGCTGGACCCAAGAGGGCTGGGCCACCCGCACAATCCACTTTTCAGACTCCACTCCGCCTTTGGCCGGAGAAGCAGCATGGATCAGTGGAAAAAGCCCGGGCTTGGGAGGCAGGGGTCATAGGTTCCAATCCCGACCCCGCCGCTTGTCAGCTGGGTGACTTTGGGCAAGTCACTTCACTTCTCTGGGCCTCAGTTACCTCATCTGGAAAACGGGGATTAAGACTGTGAGCCCCACGTGGGACAACCTGATCACCTTGTATTCCCCTCCCCACCAGCGCTTAGAACAGTGCTTCGCACATAGTAAGCGCTTAACAAATACCATCATTATTAAGACAGTCCTGTCCTACAGCTCGAGATCTACCCTGAGTTCCCCGTTCCCCCAAATGGAGCCAGCCTGGACCTTGCCCCCCACTTCCACCAACCTCATCTGGAAAATGGGGATTAAGACTGTGAGCCCCAAGTGGGACAACCTGATCACCTTGTATTCCCCCCCCCAACCAGCGTTTAGAACAGTGCTTTGCACATAGTAAGCTCTTAACAAATACCATCATTATTAAGACAGTCCTGTCCTACAGCTCGAGGTCTACCCTGAGCTCCCCGTTGCCCCAAATGGAGCCAGCCTGGACCTTTCCCCCACCCTCCACCAACCTCATCTGGAAAATGGGGATTAAGACTGTGAGCCCCACGTGGGACAACCTGATCACCTTGTATTCCCCCCCCCCCCGCCCCCAGCGCTTAGAACAGCACATAGTAAGCGCTTAACAAATACCATCATTATTAAAACAGTCCCGTCCTACTGCTCGAGGTCTACCCTGAAACCCCCTTTTTCCTCTCCCCTTCCCCATCCCCCCGCCTTACCTCCTTCCCCTCCCCACAGCACCTGTATATATGTTTGTACAGATTTATTACTCTATTTATTTTACTTATACATGTTTACGTTCTATTTTATTTTGCTAATATTCATTCATTCAATCGTATTTATTGAGCACTTACTGGGTGCAGAGCACTGTACTAAGCGCTTGGGACGTTTTGTTGTCTGTCTCCCCCTTCTAGACTGTGAGCCCGCTGTTGGGTAGGGACCGTCTCTAGATGTTGCCGACTTGGACTTCCCAAGCGCTTAGCCCAGTGCTCTGCACACAGTAAGTGCTCAATAAATGAATGAACGAATGAACCCCCTCTTTTGTCCTTTTAAGGAAGACACCAGAGCGGCCGGTGCCCCTGGCCCCCGGCCCCCCACCATCCCGGCCCCCCTGCCCCATCGGACCCGGAGACGACGCTACACCATTACCCCAGGCAGGCTTCGCTGGGACCATTTCAACCTGACCTACAAGTGCGAGCGGTGGAGGGCTGGGGGGTCTAGAGGGCGGTGGGATGGGGGCACGACGAGATCCAGGACGCCAGAGACAAGGGGATGGAGAGTGCCGGAGTGGTGGGGTCTAAAAGGAGCAGAGGTGGCGGGGGTTAAAAGGCTGGAAATTTAGCGCTTAGTACAGTGCTTTGCACACGGTAAGCGCTCAATAAGTACAATTAATAATAAATGGGGTTGGTGGGTGAGTTTGAACGGGTCAGGACGGGCTGGGACTGGGGCAGGGCTAGAGCTGGTTGGGAATGGCCTGGCTTGGGCCTTGGGCTAGTGCTGGCCGGGCCTGGAACTAGGCCCCGAGGTGCAGCGTGGCTTGGTGGCAAGGTCATGGGTTCTAATCCCGACTCCGCCGCTTATCAGCCGTGTGACTTGGGGCAAGTCACTTCACTTCTCTGGGCCTCAGTTATCTCAGCTGTAAAACGGGGGTTGGGACTGCGAGCCCCTCGTGGGACAACCTGATTGCCTTGTAGCTACCCCAGCGCTTGGAACAGTGTTTGGCACATCGTAAGCGCTTCGCAAATGCCATCATTGTTGTTATTTGTATTTGTCAAGCGCTTACTGTGTGCCAAGCACTGTTATCAATAATGATAATAGTAATAATGATGGCATTTGTTAAGCACTTACTATGCGCCAAGCACTGTTATTAATAATGATGATAATAATAATGATGGCATTTGTTAAGCACTTGCTATGTGCCAAGCACTGTTATTATTATTAATAATAATAATAATAATGATGATGATGGCATTTGTTAAGCACTTACTATGTGCCAAGCACTGTTATTAATAATGATAATAGTAATAATGATGGCATTTGTTAAGCACTTACTATGTGCCAGGCACTGTTATTAATAATAATAATAATATGATGATGATGGCATTTGTTAAGCACTTACTATGTGCCAAGCACTGTTATTAATAATGATAATAGTAATAATGATGGCATTTGTTAAGCGCTTACCATGTGCCAAGCACTCTTATTAATAATGATAATAGTAATAATGATGGCATTTGTTAAGCACTTACTATGTGCCAAGCACTCTTATTAATAATGATAATAGTAATAATGATGGCATTTGTTAAGCGCTTACTATGTGCCAAGCACTCTTATTAATAATGATAACAATAATAATGATGGCATTTGTTAAGCACTTACTATGTGCCAAGCACTCTTATTAATAATGATAATAATAATAATGATGGCATTTGTTAAGCACTTACTATGTGCCAAGCACCCTTATTAATAATGGTAATAATAATAATGATGGCATTTGTTAAGCACTTATTATGCGCCAAGCACTGTTATAGTGGTAATAATAATAATGATGGCATTTGTTAAGCACTTACTCTGTGCCAAGCACTGTTATTAATAATAATAATGATGATGTCATTTGTTAAGCACTTACTATGCGCCAAGCACTCTTATTAATAGTGATAATAGTGATGGCATTTAAGCACTTACTATGTGCCAAGCACTGTTAATAATAATAATAATAATAATAATAATGGTGTTTAAGCACTTACTATGTGCCAAGCACTGTACTAAGCACTGGGGGCGATACAAGGTGATCAGGTTGTCCCACATGGGGCTCACCAGTCCCCATTTTACAGATGAGGTAACTGAGGCCCAGAGGAGCGAAGTGACTAGCCCAAAGTCACATTCATTCAATCGCATTTATCGAGCACTTACCGTGAGCAGAGCGCTTGGGGAATACAAGTTGGATAGCCGACAAGTGGCAGAGCTGGGATTAGAACCCACGACCTCTGACTCCCGAGCCATCATTATCATTATTATTATTATTATTATTATTATTAATTAGGCTAGAACGGGGCTGGCAGGGCTCTGCGATGCGCCGGCTTCTCTGCCCCCCAGGATCCTGTCCTACCCTAGGAACCTCATCAACGAGAGCGAGACCCGGCGGGGACTGGCGGCTGCCTTCCGCATGTGGAGTGAGGTCTCCCCGTTCAACTTCAAGGAGGTGCCTCGAAGCCGGCCCAGCGACCTCAAGATAGGTAGGGCTCCTCCCCTCTCTTCTGCTGGACCCCCCCAGCCACTGTTTGCGAGGGCGTTCACAAAGTTACACACACACAGGGTGAGTGGGCACAACTCATCCGGCCGTGCTCCACCTTGCCGAGATCCGAGTGTCAGTCGAGGGTACTTACTGAGTGCTTCCTGCGTGCGTGCATCTCCTCTGCGAGCCCGCTGTTGGGTAGGGACCGTCTCTAGATGTTGCCAACTTGTCCTTCCCAAGCGCTCAGTCCAGCGCTCTGCACACAGTAAGCGCTCCATAAATGCGATCGATTACTAAGCACTTGGGAAAGCGCGGGAGACGTAAAAGACACGATCCCCGCCTTCGAGGAGCTTCCGGTCCAGCAGGGAATCAGTCAATCAATCAATCAATCGTATTTATTGAGCGCTTACTGTGTGCAGAGCACTGGACTGAACGCTTGGGAAGTCCAAGTTGGCAACATAGAGAGACGGGCCCTACCCAACAGTGGGCTCACAGTCTGGAAGGGGGAGACGGAGAACAAAACCAAACATACGAACAAAATAAAATAAATAGAATAGATAGGTACAAGATAAATAAATAAAGAGAGTAATAAATCTGTACAATCATATATACATATATACAGGTGCTGGGGCCGTGCCAGTGATCAATCAATCAATCATATTTATTGAGCGCTTACTGTGTGCAGAGCACTGTACTAAGTGCTTGGGAAGTACAAGTTGGCAACATATAGAGACAGTCCCTACCCAACAGTGGGCTCACAGTCTAGAAGGGGGAGACAGAGAACAAAACCAAACATACTAACAAAATAAAATAAATAGAATAGATATGTACAAGTAAAATAGAGTAATAAATATGTACAAACATATATACATCATCATCATCAATTGTATTTATTGAGCCCTTACTGTGTGCAGAGCACTGTACTAAGTGCTTGAGAAGTACAAGTTGGCAACATATAGAGACGGTCCCTACCTAACAGTGGGCTCACAGTCTAAAAGGGGGAGACAGAGAACAAAACCAAACATACTAACAAAATGAAATAAATAGAAGAGATATGTACAAGTAAAATAAATAGAGTAATAAATATGTACAAACATATATACAGGTGCTGTGGGGAAGGGAAGGAGGTAAGATGGGGGGGATGGAGAGAAGAAGGAAGGGGCTCAGTCTGGGAAGGCCTCCTGGAGGAGGTGAGCTCTCAGTAGGGCCTTGAAGGGAGGAAGAGAGCGAGCTTGGCGGATGGGCAGAGGGAGGCCATTCCAGGCCCGGGGGAGGACGTGGGCCGGGGGTCGACGGTAGGACGGGCGAGAACGAGGTACGGTGAGGAGATTAGCGACAGAGGAGCGGAGGGTGCGGGCTGGGCTGGAGAAGGAGAGAAGGGAGCTGAGGTAGGAGGGGGCGAGGGGATGGAGAGTTGGAGAGCGATGGTGAGTTTCTGCCATTAGGACCAGCTAGGGAGTTTGGCCAGGGGACAGGTCCAGTAGGAATCGTGAAAAATGGTTGGCTAGCGCGGACAACGGAGACCCACTGCGTGCCAAGGCAACCACCCGCTGGGTAGGGCGAAGCGTGGGCTCTCTGCTGGAGTCATTTTGGCTGTCGGTGGGTCCCATACTGCTGCCAGCCAACTCATTTTGATTCATTCAGTTGTATTTCTTGAGTGGCTACTGGAAGCACAGCACTGCACCAAGCGCTTGAGAGAGTACGGTATAACAATAAACACGAGCATTCCCTGCTCACAACTTGTTGCAGTCCGGTCTCCCGGGGAAGGTGACTGGAGCCGAGAGCACGGACTAGTAGCCCCGCGGCCACTCGCACCAAGCCCCGGTCCCTCCTCAATCAATCAATCAATCAATCGTATTTATTGAGCGCTTACTGTGTGTAGAGCACTGGACTAAGTGCTTGGGAAGTCCAAGTTGGCAACATATAGGGACAGTCCCTACCCAACAGTGGGCTCACAGTCTAAAAGTCCTCACGGGGACTTGGTTCTGAAGTCTCAGGATTGTGGCTCTCCCGTCGCTGTCCCATCACCACCTGCCAACTGTAGTTTGGCAAAGAGAGAAGGCCGACTGCAGCTGCCGAGAGCAGAAGCTCCTTGAGGGCAGGGATCGTTTCAATCGATCGATCCGGATTCAAGCGCTTAGTACAGTGCTCTACACACAGTGCTCAATCAATCAATCGTATTCAGCGCTTACTGTGTGCAGAGCACTGCACTAAGCGCTTGGGAAGTACAAGTTGGCAACAGATATGGCAATAAATATGATTGAATGAATGAATTGAGCGCAGTGGCTTAGTGGAAAAGGGCCCGAGCTTGGGAGTCGGAGGTCATGGGTTCTAATCCCAACTCCGCCACTTGTCAGCTGTGTGACTTTGGGCAAGTCACTTAACTTCTCTGGGCCTCAGTTATCTCATCTGTAAAACGGGGATTAAGACTGTGAGCCCCTCGTGGGACAACCTGATTGCCTTGTAGCTACCCCAGCGCTTAGGACAGTGTTTGGCACATAGTAAGCGCTTAACAAATACCATCATTGTTATTATTTGAATTTGTCAAGCACTTACTACGTGCCAAGCACTGTTATTAATAATGATAATGGTAATAATGATGGCATTTGTTAAGCACTTACTATGTGCCAAGCACTGTTATTAATAATGATAATAGTAATAATGATGGCATTTGTTAAGCACTTACTATGTGCCAAGCACTGTTATTAATAATGATAATAATAATAATGGCATTTGTTAAGCACTATGTGCCAAGCACTGTTATTATTATTATTAATAATAATAATAATGATGATGGCATTTGTTAAGCACTTACTATGTGCCAAGCACTGTTGTTAATAATGATAATAATAATAATGGCATTTGTTAAGCACTATGTGCCAAGCACTGTTATTAATAATAATAATAATAATGATGATGGCATTTGTTAAGCACTTACTATGTGCCAAGCACTGTTATTAATAATGATAATAGTAATAATGATGGCATTTGTTAAGCACTTACTATGTGCCAAGCACTCTTATTAATAATGATAATGATAATAATGATGGCATTAAAATGCCATCTGTAAAATGGGGATTAAGATTGTGAACCCCATGTGGGACAACCTGAATGGCGCTTAGAACAGTGCTTGGCACATAGCTCTTTCCTCTCCTCCTCCCCTCCCCATTGCCCCCCTCTCCCTCTGGCCTACCTCCTTCCCCTCCCCACAGCACTTGTATATATTTGTACATATTTATTACTCTATTTATTTTGCTTGTACGTATTAACTACTCTATTTTATTAATGATGTGCATGTAGCTATAATTCTATTTATTCTGACGGTTTTGACACCTGTCTACATGTTTTATTTTGTTGTCTGTCTCCCCCTTCTAGACAGTGAGCCCACTGTTGGGTAGGGACCATCTCTATATGTTGCCAACTTGGACTTCCCAATCGCTTAGTCCAGTGCTCTGCACACAGTAAGCGCTCAATAAATACGACTGAATGAGTGAATGAACAAATACCATCATTATTTCTATGTGCGGAGCACTGTACTGAGCACTGGGGAGTGTGTTGTGGGCGGGGAATGTTACTGTTGTTGTTTTGTACTTTCCCAAATGCGTAGTACGTTGCTTTGCAAAGGATGGAAATGATGGAATGGAATGAATGAATTAATATAACACAGTTGGTAGACATATTCCCTGCCCACAGTGAGCTTGCAATGTAGTGTTTACCAACTCTATTGCATGGCAGTCTTCCAAGCGCTTAGTACAGTGCTCTGCTCATAGTAAGCACTCAATAAATACCCCTGATGGATTGTTTCCCAGGGAATGCTGTGAGTGGTATCTGTGTTACATATTTATTACTCTATTTATTTATTTATTTATTTTACTTGTACATACCTATTCTATTTATTTTATTTTGTTAGTATGTTTGGTTTTGTTCTCTGTCTCCCCCTTTTAGACTGTGAGCCCACTGTTGGATAGGGACTGTATATGTTGCCAACTTGTATCCCAAGCGCTTAGTACAGCTCTGCACACAGTAAGCGCTCAATAAATACGATTGATGATGATGTAGCTCACGTGTGAATGAATTGGTGTGGGTTCTTGGCTGTACATAGCTGTGTGGACCTCTGAGCACAAATCTCTGATCAGTCGGTGGTATTTATTGAGCGCCTACCCTCTGGCCTCTCTCCGCCCGCTCCCATTCCTTCTCCAGCATGGCCCATAGGAAAGAACACCAGCTTGGGAGTCAGGAGACCTGGATGCAAATCCCAACTCTGCCCCGTGCCTGCCGTGTGATTTTCGGCAAGTCACTTCACCTCTCCCTGCCTCAGTTTTCTCATCGGGAAAATGGGGATTTAATACCCGTCTCCCTCCGTCTTACATTGGGAGGCCCACTGTGGGGCAGGGACCGTGTCTGAAGAGCACGGGCTTTGGAGTGAGAGGTCATGGGTTTGAATCCCACTCCGCCACATGTCTGCTGTGTGACCTTGGGCAAGTCACTTAACTTCTCTGGGCCTCAGTGACCTCATCTGTAAAATGGGGATTAAGGCTGTGAGCCCCACATGGGACAACCTGGTCACCCTGTATCCTCCCCAGCGCTTGGAACAGTGCTTTGCACATAGTAAGCACTTAACAAATGCCAATTATTATTATTATTATTATTACCTAATTATCTTGTATCTACCCCGGAGCTTAGGACAGTTGCCTGGCACAGAGCACTTAACAGATACCATGGGGCTGCCGATCTAAATTGGGAGGGAATAGGATTGGATCCCCATTTTCCAACTGAGAAAATCGAAAGGGGGTAGGATTTAATTCCCATTTTACAGCTGAGGAAACTGAGGCAGTGCAGTGACTTGTCCAAGGTCACGCAGCAGACAAGTGGCAGAGGCGGGATTAGAACCCAGGCCCTCTGACTCCCGGCCCCGTGCTCTTTCCACTAGGCTAAGCTGCTTCCCTTCTAATTACTCGAGAATACAGGTAGCAAGACACAGGTTTCCGGCCCTCAAGGATCTTACAGTCTAACGGGGAGCAGACAAAAATTATTTACATTGAGTGAAAGAGGCAGAAGGAACGCCTCAGGAAAAAATAGCTGAACGTACGGATTTAGAAGTGAAAAGGCACTTAGTTGCATGGGCTGAAGCTAAAACTAAAAACACCTAAGGGCTAAGGGTGGGCGTTGGGCAGAGATGAGCGGGGTGTTGCGATGTGCGACTTTGTGTACGTGTGTGTGCTTGTTACCCAGACACCCTGTGTAGCCTTTGGCCCTCAGTAGCCATGCAGTTCTAATTATTTTATTTTGTTAATATGTTTTGTTTTGTCGTCTGTCTCCCCCTTCTAATAATGATGGTATTTGTTAAGCGCTTACTATGTGCCAAGCACTGTTCTAAGCGCTGGGGAGGTTACAAGGTGATCAGGTTGTCCCACGGGGGGCTCACAGTCTTCATCCCCATTTTACAGATGAGGTAACTGAGACACAGAGAAGTTAAGTGACTTGCCCAAAGTCACACAGCTGACAGTTGGCGGAGTGGGGATTTGAACCCATGACCTCTGGCTCCAAAGCCCCGGCTCTTTCCACTGAGCCACGCTGCTTCTCACTAGACTCTCTAGACTGTGAGCCTGCTGTTGGGTAGGGACCGTCTCTATATGTTGCCAACTTGGACTTCCCAAGCGCTTAGTCCAGTGCTCTGCATTCATTCATTCATTCAATCGCATTTATCAAGCACTTACTGTGTGCAGAGCACTGTACTAAGCGCTTGGGAAGTCCAAGTCGGCAACATCTAGAGACGGTCCCTACCCAACAGCGGGCTCGCAGTCGAGAAGGGGGAGACAGACATATTAACAAAATGACAACCGTCAGAATAAATAGAATTATAGCTACATTTTACCGATTAGGTCACTGAGGCGCAGAGAAGTGATTTCATTCATTCATTCATTCGTTCATTCGATCGTATTGATTGAGCGCTTACTGTGTGCACACAGTAAGCGCTCAATCAATACGATCGAACGAATGCAGTTGTGAGTCCTGGCCCATTCTGGTCAGCGGCGGGGGTGACGGGCTGGGGGAACAGAGGCCGTGGAAGACGACAAGGAGGAGGCTCGATTCCCGGCCCAGCCGGCTTAGAGTTCGCTCCCTGCGTGTCCAGGTTTCTACCCGATCAACCACACGGACTGCCTGGTGTCCCTCCTCCACCACTGCTTCGACGGCACGACCGGCGAGCTGGCCCACGCCTTCTTCCCCCCGAACGGCGAGATCCACTTCGACGACAGCGAGTACTGGATTGTGGGCAACACCCGGTTCAGCTGGAAGAAAGGTGACCGGTGTCTTCTGGCGGGGTGGGAGTGGGCAGGGCTTTTTCCCGGCTGATCAGAAGCTGATGGGGGTCGGGGTGACTCAGTGGGTCCACGGTGACTGGACTCCAGTGGTGGGGGGTCGGGGATGGAGGGGAGCGGGCAGGGTCTTGGCCTCTGGGTTGGGGGAGAACGGCTCCGTTAGCCCGGTCAGAAGGCCTAGGAGAGAGTTTGGTTTCCTATCGTGATCTCCAACACGCAGGGAGAAGAGGAAGTGGGATGCTGCTGCGGCAGGAGGCCCGTAGTAATAATAATAATGTTGGCATTTGTTAAGCGCTTACTATGTGCAAAGCACTGTTCTAAGCGCTGAGGGGGGATACAAAGTGATCAGGTTGTCCCATGTGGAGTTCACAGTCTTAATCCCCATTTTATAGATGAGGTAACTGAGGCTCAGGAGGCCCGTAGTTGAGACAGCAGTCAGGACTTATTATTATTAATAATAATAATTATTATTATGGTATTTGCCAGGCACTGGTACTGAGCGCTGGGGCGGATACCAGCAAGTCGGGTTGGACCCGGTCCCTGTCCCACATGGGGCTCACAGTCTCAATCCCTATTTTACAGATGAGGGAACTGAGGCCCAGAGAAGTGGACTTGCCCAAGGTCACACAGCAGACAAGTGGTGGAGCTGGGATTAGGACCCCGTGACCTTCTGACTTCCAAGACCATATTCTATCCACTACGCCTTGGCCCTTCCCCCGGCAAAATGGGATGGAAGGGGGTTCGGGGGTGGAGGCCGGCTCTCCTCGTGGGGAGGGGAGTCAGTCCAGTCGGGTTTATTGAGCACTTCTCGTGTGCAGAGCACTGTCCTAAGCGCTTGGGAGAGCACAGTATAGCACTATAACAGCCGCATACCCGGTCCACAGCCAGCTTACGGCCTAGAGGGGGAGGCCGACGTTAATATAAATAAATAAAATGTCAGCTGTGTACATGGGGGGAGAGAGAGAGGAGGATTTGGAGGCTTTCCGTGTGGGGCCGGCGGGGCGGGGGCAGGAGGATGGGGAACAGTTGGGGGCCCGGGAAGCAGCTGTTTTGTGATTCAGCCGGTTTGCCGGTCTGGGAGCCGCCGGGCCGGGCCGGGCCGGGCCGAGTCACGCAGCGGCTCCTCCACGTGAGGCTCTGGATCGGGCCGCGCAACCCGCGGAGGGAGGGATGGATGGATGGATGGATGGATGGCGGGCCGGGCGGGAGGGAGGGGCTGACACGTGCATCTTCTCCACACTGGGCTTTGCATTCTTGCAGCCGAATGTAACTGGGAACCGACCAGGGGCCCGTCTGGGACCTCCGCACGGCCCTGGGAAAGGCGGCCCGAGTCCGGGACTTGTAGCCCTCGGGTTGTCAGTGGCCTGGATAGACGGGGCTCCAGGTGCGTGCGGTATGCCATCCGGGCCGGGGTTGGGGGCAGAGGGCCATGAGGAGAGGCAGTGTGGCCCAGTGGAAGGACTGCCAGGCTGGGAGACCAGAGCTCTAGGCCCAGCTCTGCCACCGGCAAGCTGGGCGACCTTGAGCAAATCACTTGGCCTCTCTGGGCCTCTGTTGCCTCACCAGTACCAGGGGGATGAGATAGATCCCTGCTCTCCTTCCCTCTCAGCCTTTGACCCCTTTCTGAAGGGCAGGGGCCATCTGTTTCTCATCATTATCTCCTAGCTACCCAGGGCTTAGCACACAGTAAGTGCTTATTCAACATTTTCTCATCATTATCTCATGGCTACCCAGGGCTTAGCACGCTGTAAGTGCTTACTCAACATCATTGTGGTAATGACAAACCCCTAGCTCCCGGAAACCCTGAGGAAAAATTCTACTCCTCTAGCCACAGCTCCCTACTGACTTTTGTTTTTAATTTGCGTATCGCTTATTTGTCCTCGTCCCTTATGGCTGGCGTGACGTTTTAGTGTTTCATTGCGCCTGATGTGTTCAACTCCAGTCCTCCAACCCCACTAGTATGCATAGGTTGTGAGCCCCCAGAGGGACAGTATCTGTGTCTAATTAACAATGATAATAATAATTGTGGTATTTAAGCGCTTCCCATATCTATGCCAGGCACTGTACTAAGCACAGGGGTGGATTCAAGGAAATAGGGTTGGACCCAGTCCCTGTCCCATGTGGGGCTCACAGACTCAATCCCTATTTTATAGGAAGCATAATTTTATAAGCAGCAACGTGGCTCAGTGACAAGAGCCCGGGCTTGGGAGTCAGAGGTCATGGGTTCTAATCCCGCCTCTGCCATATGTCTGCTGTGTGACCTTGGGCAAGTCACTTAACTTCCCTGAGCCTCAGTTCCCTCATCTGTAAAACGGGGATGAAGTCTGTGAGCCCCCAAAGTGGGACAACCTGATCACCTTGTACCTCCCCAGCGCTTAGAACAGTGCTTTGCACATAGTAAGTGCTTAATAAATGCCATTATCATTATTATTATAGAGAAGCAGCGTGGCTCAGTGGAAAGTGCACGGGCTTTGGAGTCAGAGGTCATGGGTTCAAATCCCAGCTCCGCCATTTGTCAGCCGTGTGACTTTGGGCAAGTCGCTTTGCTTCTCTGTGCCTCAGTTACCCTCATCTGTAAAATGGGGATTAAGACTGTGAGCCCCCCGTGGGACACCCTGATTACCGTGTAACCACCCCCTTGCTTAGAACAGTGCTTTGCACACAGTAAGCGCTCAATAAATGCCATTATTATTATTATAGATGAGCTAACTGAAGCCCAGAGAAGTGATTTGCCCACGGTCTCACAGCAGACAAGTGGTGGAGCCGGGATTAGAACCCATAACCTTCTGATTCCCAGGCCCATACTCTATCCACTACACCATAATTCCTTCTGGTATACTCTTTCCTAGCGCTTAGTACTGCACAGAGTAAGCGCCTAATACACCATAATTCCTTCCGGTGTACTCTTTTCTAGCGCTTAGTAAGCGCCAAATAACATACTACTATCGAGCCCGAACAGAAACCGGGTGGCAAGGCTGAAAAGAAACTAGGTGGTGCCATGAGGAGGAGGAGGAAGGTGCGGCGTGGCGGTAGGGTTGGGGGTGGCACACTGAGGGCCTCGCCGTCCCCTCTCTGTCCCCTCCCTGCAGGCGTGTGGCTCACGGACCTGGTCCACGTGGCGGCCCACGAGATAGGCCACGCTCTGGGCCTCATGCATTCCCTGAACGGCAACGCGCTGATGCACATCAACGCCACGCTGACGGGCAAGAAGACCATTTCGCAGGACGAGATGTGGGGCATCCATCGGCTCTACGGTAACGGGGTAGCGGGGGAGCGGCGTGGGCTGGGCTGCACCCCTTCCACCCCCCGCCGGCTTGGCCGGACCGGCCTGGGGCTTAGCCGTTACCCCGGATGCGGGGCTTAGCTGGACTACGGGGGCCCAGGGTCATTTGGTCCAGGTGGGGGAATGGGTCAGGGGAGGAGAAGACTGCTCTGGATCAGACAACCCCTAACACGCTGAGAAGCAGCGTGGCTCGGTGGGAAAGAGCCCGGGCTTTGGAGTCAGAGGTCATGGGTTCAAATCCTGCTGCCTCCGCCAATTGTCAGCTGGGTGACTCTGGGCCTCGGTTCCCTCATCTGTCAAATGGGGATCAAGACTGTGAGCCCCCCGTGGGACAGCCTGATCACCTTGTAACCTCCCCAGCGCTTAGAACAGTGCGTTGCATATAGTAAGCGCTTAATAAATGCCATTATTATTATTATTACCACCCCTGCCGCCTCCACCCAAGCCCCCAACACTCTTGCTACTCTTGTCCTCTTGCTACTTGACTTCACCTCGTCCAGGCCTGCCCCCTTTCAGCAACCCCAGACTGGCCCTTGGGGCCAACATGTGTGACTTGCTTGGCGCCATCCATCCGCGGCCCCTCCGCCTGCCCAGGCCGTTGCTGGCTTGCTGGACTGCCCAGGACCAACAGGCTGGGGCCTGGCCAACTTGTCCTTCCCAAGCGCTTAGTCCAGTGCTCTGCACACAGTAAGCGCTCAATAAATACAATTGATTGATTGATCGGCCCTGGCCTTGGCCCCCAGGTGGGGGTTTGGTCCCTCCCGGGGGCCAAAACAGGGCCTGAGTTCTGACTGACCCCCTTCTTCCCCCCTCAGGCTGCCTGGACAGGCTCCATCCCTGCCCGTCATGGGCTCGGAGGGGTTTGTGCGACTCGCGCAGGAAGTTCATGAAGAAATTCTGCCCCAGCAGCTGTGACTTCTGCTACGGTACCGCGTGCCCGGGCTCCCATCCCAGCCATCCCTGCCCCTGCCCTGACCCCGGGCGGGCGGGGAGGGAGGGCTTCCCTCCCTGACTCAGCCCTCATCTCCAGCACCCTTGGGAGCGGCGGGGTGACCGCCCCTCTGTTCGGCTCAGCCCACCCTGTCCCTTGGTCTCAGGCCCTTCCATCCCGGGGTCAGCAGGGTGGAAGCGGTGCCCTGGGCTCCACGTTCAGCAGCGGGGCCTGGCCGCTCCCTGTGGACCTAGGCAGGGGCAGGGGGGTTCAGACTGGCCGTAGAGCCTCAGCAATCACTCTCCTTCTCCCCACACAGAGTTCCCCTTCCCGACGGTAGCCGCCACCCCTCCGCCCCCCAGAACCAAGACCAAGGTGGTGCCAGAGGGCAGGAACGTCACCTTCCGCTGCGGCCAGAAAATCCTCCACAGGAAAGGCAAAGTGCAGTGAGTCTTCGCCCTCTCTCCTTCCCCTTCTCTGCCGGCCCATCTCCCTCCCCCCTCACCGGGCAGGGAGCCCAGGGCCCCATTTGCCGGGGCTCACGGGATGGTGCTGGCCGCCGGCCGGGCCCCGTCCGGTAGAGTTACAGCAGTGGACGGCCGTGTTCGGCCTTTTCATTTTGGGGGCCCAACCTCCCTCCACCCCATCTCCTGCTGCTGAATTCCCTAGCACGGAAGCGGTGCCGGTTCCTAGGGGAGCATAACAGTTCGGGCATTGGGATTTAGGGGTGCCTTTAGAAACGTGGTGGGGATTGCCAAAAAAGGTCCCAAATGCTGTTCCATCCTCTACATGCTGTAACAAAATAACCATGGCATTTGTTAAGCACTTACAATGTGCCAAGCACTATTCCAAGCACTGAGGTAGATCCAAGGTTGTCCCACGTGGGGCTCACAGTCTTAATCCCCATTGTACAGATGAGGTAATTGAAGCACAGAGAAGTTAAGTGCCTCGCCCAAGGTCACCCAGCAGACAAGTACCTCATGTATATATTACCAAAGTGTCGACAAAGTGAGGTCCCGTGCTCCTGAGTGATGGCAGGGCTCCACTCAGCCGTTCCTCTCCGCACCGGGGCAGGACAGTGGGGTGTGGGAAGAGGGTCAGAGAGGGTGGGGCTGGTGGCCACACATGGCTTCCCATTAGCCCACTGGTTTGTTGGCCCCGCCCCATGCAGCTGGTACAAGGACCGGGAGCTGCTGGAATACTCCTACCCAGGCTACCTCGACCTGAGCGATGCCCACATGAGCGTCATCGCCAACGCCATCAATGAGGGCACCTACACCTGCGTCGTGAAGAAGAAGGAGCGCATCCTCACCACCTACTCCTGGAGGCTGCGTGTGAAGCGTTAAGTGGGGCCGGAGGGTGACTGGCTAGGGCCCGGGCCAAAGAGCTCCCACTCCCCCGTGCCCCTTCCTGCGGAGTGGGGGCTCAGGAACAGTGAGGCACCCACCTCCCCAGAATGGACTCTGTGGGCCAGGGCAGAGGGGAGGGGGCAGCGGCAAGGCCAATGGAGCGGGCCGAGATCTGAGACTGTGCCACGGCGGCTCCGGGCCCACGGGCCGGGGAGGGGTGCTGCCGGACAGAGCCCGACTGATAAATGCTTTTGCCAAAGAACGACCGCCGCCCTGAACCTTGGGCTGGGAATGGGGTAGGATGGGATGGGTCCCTTTGGACCAAACATGGGAAGCAGAATGAGGGGGCAGGAAGATGGGGAGTTCACCCCCTCTGGGGGGACTTTGGGTTTCTTCCGGGGGGCCAGTCCTCCCTCCTTGCTCCGGCCTGCACGGAGTCACCCCGGGGTTCGGGCGGCAGCAGGTTAGGGTGTCCCCGGCCGCCCAGAAGTGGGAGGAGAGGAGGGGAGCTGCCTCCGTGTCCTCCGCCCTGCAGCTGGGGCGGGTCGGGGCCGGGAGGGAGAGGCGGCCTGCTGCAGTGTGGAGACATTCTCTTGGTGCCGAGGCCCATGGGGTATTCCTGGGAGAACGTGATATACCCCTGATGATTGATTGATTGAGATTACGCGAGACGGTTGGCCAGGCCTGGTTCCCTGGTGGCCGAGGGATCACAACCCAGTCTGTCCAGAAACGTGCTTCCCTTCCCTTCCTCCTCCATCTCCAGCGGCTCCCACGTGGCAGTGGGACTGGAGCCTTTTCTCCAGAACAGCACTCTGGCACTGGGTCCACCCCCCACCTACACTCCAGTAAGGCCACGGTGGCCTCCTGCTGCTGTGGGAGACCCCCGCCTCAGGGACGGGCTGGGCCCAGCCGGCCCCACACACCCACGCTCCCTCTGTGCCTGTCCGGGCTGGGCTCGCCAGGACCATCTGGCTACCCTGAGGCACCAAAAATTGTGCTCTGGCTTCCGGCGGGTGCAGCGTGCTACTTTGCTATAAGCAGTTGGCACCAGCAACAACTTGCAGAAGTCCACTCGCAAGCCCCCCTACAACCCCTTTGCCTCAGGCAGGGGGAAGCGGGGGGGCTTTCTATTTCGGCTTTTCAGGCACCGTTCCCACCACCCCACCCCGTGCCAGTATGCCCTGAGGCGCCCCTCCCCGCTTTCACCCCGCCCAGCCACGGGGCAAGGGTGCCTGCTCTCCGGGGTCCAGCTACCACACACACCTACGGTGAAGTTTTCCTCCAAGAATATTTTACTCTATTTTAAAATTTATGACAATCTTAATATACAAAACCGCCCCCCCGTGGCTCCGGCCCCCTTTCGACAGGACAGCAGGCACCCACTACTCCTCTCGCGCGGCCTGGGGTCTCCGCTACAAAAGAGGCTCCAGGGTGTAGAAAACATTTGAGACGATTGCTGCGGTGGGCCGGACCACGTTGGAAGGGGAGGGAAGGTTCGGGTACGCTAAGGGTCAGATGGGAAGTGGAAGGGCTCCTCCGAACACCCCCCCCCGACCCCCGCCCCTCTCCCACAGCCATCACTCTCCTACAGTAGTGCCCGTCTGGGGTGACGGGGCCTGGGTTCACGGTACCCCCAGCGCGACACTGACCCTGGCAAGGCCGCTAGGACCCGAGTCGAACATGGCCGGGCTCTGGACGCGGCCCCACCCCTTCCCGACACTCAGTAGGGAAAATGGAGTTTCACTCCAAGTGGTACGAGCTCAGAAAAAGGTGGGGAGGGGAGAAAACCAGCCGTAAAGGCCCGAGAGCGTCCTAGGGCTGACCTGCTGAGCTCAGGCCCCCACCCTAAGGCTCCCCGGTGCCGTGGGGGTAGGGAGGTGGGGGGAGCGCAGCCGTGAGCGGAAATCACCGTCGGTCTCACCCCCGGCAGCAGGCCCCAGTCCACGTCACGTCCCCGGGTGGCCGCTGGCTTAGAACTTGAGGCTGAAGCCCGGCCCGGCGGCAGAAGCCCCCTGGTTGGTGGTGGTGAGGTGGAAGCCCGTGTCCTTGAGGTCATCGTCCCCCTGCACGCAGACCGGGGAGGGGGAGCACGTGAGGGGCGGCTTGGGCAGGGCAGCGGGGGAGGCGGTTCGCTTGTGCTCTGGGACTCTTCTTCCCTGGAGCCGATCCAACCCCCCCCTCCAGCCCCCCTAAAACCCAACCCCACCCCCTCAACCTACCAGCTGACTGTAGCCTAGGCCACCCTCTGGAGGGCGGGGGCTGGTCCCCCGCTTCACCCGCTGCTGCTCGCTCTTGGCAGGCCACGTGGGGAACATGGATGGGTCGATGGGCAGGGGCGTCTCTTGGAAATACTCGTGCTTCAGGCCGTCCTCGGCGGTGATCCTTCGCCCAGGGTAGTAGGTCAGGAACCTGGGGGGGCAGCGGGCACCCAGCCCAGTGGAATTTGAACGATGCCCCCTTTCTCCCTCTCCTCGGCATCTCGGATCCCCGGCCCGGTCCCAAGCCCCACTGCCATTCGTTCGGACGAGGGAAAGCTGCAGGCCTCAAAGCAGCTGGATGCCTTGTGACAGGCCCCTGCCAAGGGTTCTCAGGGCAGACCAGGGCAAATGGTGTCTTGGGGCTAGGCTAGGGCCACCAGCGAATTGAGACTGGTCTAGGGTCCTCTTGGCCCCCAGGATGTGAGGACCCCAGAGAGAGTTAAAGAGCGACGGCCACGAGCAAAGGCGGCTGGGGAAAGGTTAACAACGGCTGTTGAGCCGGAAGAAGTCAAGAGGGGACAGGAGAAACCTTAGATGGGTTTCTGGTGGTGGGGAGGGGGATGTCGGTGACCAGTTGCTCTCCCAGGTGTCCCGGGCCCAGCAGGAGGGACTCGGCTTAGAGGGCCGCGTGCGGGCGTGCGGTTAGATACAGAGAGGACAGTCCCACCGGTCTGTCGCGGATGGATCCGTCGCCCACCGGCGCTCAATAAATACGATCGATGATGATGGTGAACCCTCACGGCCCCTCCCCCGGGGGGGCTGCTCCACTCCCTCACTTGTTCATGAGGTCGAATCCCTGGTCGGAGAGGAGGGCGCCGAAACGCTTGCGCAGGTTGTTGTAGGGATACTCGGTGAACGTCATCTTCTTCACCGCCGGCAGCTCGTTGTAGCCGGGCCAGATCTTCTCGCTTGGCGTGCCCAGGTCCTGCAATGACCGTCAGCGTCGCCCGTGGGGCCCACCCCGTCACGCCCCGGCGGGCGGCCCTACAGGGACTGGGGCGAGAGGGGGCCGCCCATCCGGCCATGCCACAGGCCCCTCTTCAACAGGCCCCGCGGGCGGGAGAAGCCACGGGTGCGGTGCTGGGGGGTGCGGGGTGGGAGGTGTGGAGGCCGCATCTCCAGCTCCGCCACCCCACTTGGCCCCGGTGGCCGCCTGGCTTTGGCACTCAGGGACCGGGACAGCCTGCGCACGCTACCTTAAACACCTTGTTGATCTGGTCGATTTCGGACTTTCCCGGAAAGAGCGGTTTCTGCGTCAGGAGCTCCCCAAATATACAGCCCACTGACCACATGTCGATGGCAGTGGAGTACTCCTGAAATAGGAGGGGCGGCGTCACGTGCTCGTTCACGGCCGACATGGAGGCCACAAACCCACCCCAGGGGAACGGTCCCAGCTCTTCGCCCCAATAGGGACGGGAAGGGTCCCCCGGCACCTGGAATCCTCAAGATCAGGGTCCCAACAACGGCGGTAACCGCCAATAATAATAATAATTATTGATAATTGTGGTATCTGTTATGTGCCAGGCACTGTAGTAGGCGCTCGGACTGATAGAATTGGGTTGGACACAGACCCTGTCCCACATGGGGCTCAGAGTCTTAACGTGGCTGAGTGGACAGAGCCCAGACTTGGGAGTCAGAGGTCATGGGTTCTAATCCAAACTCCCCCACGTCTGCTGTGTGACCCTGACGCAAGTCACTTCTCCGGGCCTCGGTTCCCTCATCTGTAAAATGGGGATGAAGTCTGTGAGCCCCGCACGTGGGACAACCTGATCACCTTGTAACCTCCCTAGCGCTTAGAACAGTGCTTTGCACAGTGTAAGCGCTTAAATGCCATCATCATCACCATTTTACAGATGAGGTAACAGGCATAGAGAAGGTAAGCAACTTGCCCCAAGTCACACAGCACACAAGTGACAGGTGGGATTAGAACCCAGGCCTGTAGTTTATCCACTAGGCCATGCTGCTTCTCTAAGCACCTTGCGCCCCGCTCCCACCGCCCCCCGGCACCCCCTGCCTCGCCCCGGTAGAAAAAGACGCCTACCTTAGCACCCAGCAGCAGTTCTGGGGCCCGGTACCACAGCGTCACAACAACCGGCGTGTAGGCCTTCAGGGGGGACCCGTACTCCCGGGCGAGGCCAAAGTCCCCCACCTAGGAGCATGGGAGCGAACAAGCAGGTGAGCCCTATCCCCCCATCACCCCGTGGCCGCTTTCTGGCCGGGGTTTGGCAGCAGGTAGGAGGTGGGAAGCCCCACCGGGTCCCCTCCAGAAAGCTACCCGCCAGTGACTCAGGGGGCCCGACCAAAGCCACCCTGAACCTGCTCCCCGGGGGTGGTCATTCCGAGGTTACGGTGTCACGGCCCAGGGCCACAGTGTGGCTCCGCTTGGCCCCTGCCCGGCAGTCTTACCTTTAGGATGCCGGCGTGGCTGAGGAGCAAGTTGGAGGTCTTGAGGTCGCGGTGCAGGATCCAGTTGTCGTGGAGATGCTTGACTCCCCGCAGTAACTGAATCATGAGGGTTTTCACCTCCCCTGGGACACACAGACGGGGCCCCAGGTCACGCCGCCCACCCTCTCCTCAAGGATCAAAGACTGTGAGCCCACTGTTGGGTAGGGACTGTCTTTGTATGTTGCCAACTTGTACTTCCCAAGCGCTTAGTACAGTGCTCTGCACACAGTAAGCGCTCAATACGATTGATTGATTGATTGACTGATCAAAGCCCCCTGCACTCCCTGCTACCATGCGGAGAGGGAGGACAGGCACCCGACCACAGGCTTCTCAAGTCCAACTGGGTGGCACATTTTTACTGTTTCCTAGGGGGAAGAGAAAAGATCTCACTGACCCTAGAGGGGCTGAGAAGCAGCGTAGCTCAGTGGAAAGAGCCCGGGCTTTGGAGTCAGAGGTCATGGGTTCAAATCCCGGCTCCGCCAACTGTCAGCTGTGTGACTTTGGGCAAGTCACTTCGCTTCTCTGGGCCTCAGTTACCTCATCTGGAAAATGGGGATTAAGACTGTGAGCCCCCCGCCATGGGACAACCTGATCACCTTGTAACCTCCCTGGCGCTTAGAACAGTGCTTTGCACATAGTAAGTGCTTAATAAATGCCATTATTATTACTAACCCTCCTATGCCCAGACTACACTCCAGAGCCCAGATCAATGACCTACATCACTGCGCTTCTCACATGTCTCCCCTTCTCAAAAGCCTCCACAGGGTCTCCGGGGCTCTCTCCTGATCTACCTGCCCTCTCCAACTCCTTCGCCTGCAAGCCCCACCCTGCCCTGCGACTCGCGACCCCTCTGAAAGTGCCAGACCACAGACTGTGAGCCCACTGTTGGGTAGGGACCGTCTCTATATGTTGCCAACTTGGACTTCCCAAGCGCTTAGTACAGTGCCCAGCACACAGTAAGCGCTCAATACGATTGATGATGATGATGATCCCCTCAGTTTCAAGGCGCTCCTGAAATCCCACCTCCAAACTGTTTTCCCTGATTGACTGAGTACCGACTGTGGGCAAAGCACTGTCTTAAATGCTTGGGTGGTCACCCTATGCAAGAAGTCAAGATCGCTGCCCTCAAGGAGCTTGCGGTTCAGCCAGGAAACAGACACAAAGTGATTTAGAAAAGACAGTAAAAACCGGGGTGCAGGGTGAGTAAACACCACTACCCCAGGGCTTTAGACACTCGCGGCTGACAGCCCTCCTGGACACATCCATCTATGCTCCTTCTTTTTTCCCAACCGACTTTCCATTCCCTTTTCCCTCCTATCCGGAAATGACTGTGCACCAGCCATACCCACAATGAACCGCAGGCTCCTCCCAGACGGGACTGAGCACGGGCGCGGTGTTCTGCGCACGGCAGAATAGAACCCCTGGCAGGACGCGGTGGCTGGGAGGTTACCTGGTAGGAACGGCTGCTTCATCGTTTCCATCAGGCTCTTGAGATCGTGCTCCACGTAGTTCATCACGATGTAGATCTTATCCATGTTGCTGCCCACCACGATCTCCTGCCGAAGCAAGCCGTCAGGCTGGCCTGACGCTTCCGATCCTCCTTGGGGGGCACTGACCCGGGCCGTGCCAGGTCACACCTGCTCGGGGGCTAGCTGTCCACATCCTCGGGAGCTGGAACTCACCCAAATCAGCTCACCCCAGGGGAAATCCCTCCCCGTCTCCGGCCCAGGCCGACCCGTGGCCGGGATGGGTGCTGGGGACCCCTGACTGGCTCCCTTTATTCATTCCCCGTCCCAACCCCACGGCACTTATGTACATATCTATATCTCTACTTTCATTCAATCGTATTTACTGAGCGCTTACTGTGTGCAGAGCACTGTACTAAGCGCTTGGGAAGTCCAAGCTGGCAACATCTAGAGACGGTCCCTACCCACCAGTGGGCTCACAGTCTAGAAGGGGGAGACAGACAACAACACAAAACATATTAACAAAATAAAATAAATAGAATAAATATGTACAAATAAAATAGAGTACTAAATACGTACAAACATATATACATATATACAGGTGCTGTGGGGATGGGAAGGAGGTAAGGCGGAGGGGATGGAGAAGGGCAGGAGGGGGCTCAGTCTGGGAAGGCCTCCTAAGTGACTTGCCCAAGGTCGTCCTGCGGACAAGTGGCGCGGCTAGGATTAGAACCCGTGACCTTCTGACCCCCAGGCCCATGCTGTATCCACTATATCATGCTGCTTCTCCCCCAGAATCTATCCCAGTGCTTAATACTGTCCTTGGAACAGAGTAAACACTAATAAATGCCACCATTATCATTATTACTCGGGAAAGGAGGGAGGAAGAAAAGGAAGGGAAAGGGGGGGAAGGAAGAGGAAGTAAACCGAGTAAAAAAGGAAGAGTGCTCCTTTCCCGGTCCACCACGTCACGCAGCTTGGCTCAGTGGAAAGAGCCCGGGCTTTGGAGTCAGAGGTCATGGGTTCAAATCCCGACTCCACCAATTGTCGGCTGGGTGACTTTGGGCAAGTCACAACTTTATTCATAGTAGTGTCCGTCTCCCCCTGTAGACTGTCAGCTTGTGGATAAGGAATGTGTCCGCTTACTATTATATTGTACTCTCTCAAACACTAAGTACAGTGCTCTGCTCACGGTAAGTGCTCAATAAATACGACTGACCGACTCACCCGGACTGTGACAATGTTGGGGTGCTGGGCCTTTAGAATGGTGTTGATCTCCCGGAGAGATGTGATGGGAAAACCTTCTTTCTCCTTTTCCATTTTCAGCCGCTTCAAGGCCACAATCTCATCTGCGAGGAGGTGGGGGTGAGCGGAAGGGTGAGGGAGAGGAGTTATGAACGGAGCCTGTGGCCCAGGCTCCCAACAGAGGTTTCCGGTCTAAATAACCCAATTCCTTCTGGCCTGGGGGGGCAAACTGAGTCCCACTGGGCAGGCAACCCAGTCTTGTGGGTCTGCTGTAATTCCCCCTCGCTCAGGCCAGTGGGAGACGGGGAAGCAGCATGGCTTAGTGGAAAGAGCACGGGGTTTGGAGTCAGAGGACCTGGGTTCTAATCCGGGCCCCACCACTTGTCTGCTGTGTGACCTTGGGCCAGCCGCTTAACTTCTCTGGGCCTCAGTGCCCTCATCTGTAAAATGGGGATTAAAACTGTGAGCCCCCCGTGGGACAACCTGATTACCTTGTATCTACCCCAGCGCTTAGAGCAGTGCTTCTGCATAAGTAAGCGCTGAACAGACACCATCATTATTAATCATTATTATTCCTACCATGAGGCAGCGCCATGGTGAAAGTGGGAAAACCGTGAAACAAGTCCGGAAAAAACGATCCCTCTTCCCTCTCCCCAGGTGCTGATGTCTGGGTCCCAGACTGACTCTGACCCTAGACTCTTCTCCACAAAGTCCCAGACAGGTCTTAGAACCACCAGAGAGGACATGCTAACCGCCTACGGTGACCCTTTCGGATCAGACTGTGCTGCCTGACCCGACCGGGGGGCTATTCTGCTACTCGGAATCCAGAACTGAAACAGAGAGAAAGCACAGCAAAGAACCAGAACAGAGCACTGAGACAATACCCCTCACTCCAGAAACTTCTGCACGTCTGCCCACTAGCATCCAGTGCCAGAAAAGCAGATTGTTAAGAATGGTAATAATAGTATTTCTTAAGTACTTACTAAGTGTCATGCGCTGTTCTAAGCACTGGGGTAGATACAAGTTAATCTAGTTGGACACAGTCTCTATCCCCTATGGGACTCCCACTCTTAATCCCAGATGAGGTACCTGAGGCCCAGAGAAGAAGCGACTTGCCCAAGGTCACACAGCAGACAAGTGGCAGAGCTGGGATTAGAACCCAGGTCCTTCTGACTTAGGCCCATGCTCTAGCCACTACGCCACGTTGCCCCAGCACCCAGTGCCTCCCTACTCTGCAGCCCACACGAGCAGGCCCTCCACCTGCCCCCTATCTGGCCCTGTCCTCAGAGACAAGAGGCCTTCCCTAGTGAGGTGAGGAGAAACCGTTCTCTGCCTCAACGATGGACTCAATCTCTTCTACACCCCTCTAAATGCGTTGGAACCCCATCCCACCCTCCCATGCCCCTGTGCCTCTCTGGGAGCAGGTTTCAATGGGCTACGTCATCCACAAATCGGGAACCCCCCCACCCCCAAGAACCCGAACGCGGCCCTCGGTCCCCGCTGCCAGGTGGCACTGACCGGTTTTCTTGTCCTTCGCCCTGTAGACCACCCCGTAGGTCCCTTCCTCGATTCGGTTAAGACACTGAAATTCCTCCACACTGCGGCAGCCCTGTGGAGAGATGCATGCTTGGTACGTTGGGTAGGGACTGTCTCTCTCTGTTGCCAACTTGGACTTCCCAAGTGCTTAGTACAGTGCTCTGCATACAGTAAGCGCTCAATAAATACGATTGATTGATTGATTGGTACACGGGCAGAGCCTATGGTCCTGTCTCTGGGGACGGCGGGGCTGCAATCCCACCCAGGTAGAGGCGGGGAGAATGGGGCTTTTAGCTCAACTAAGGGGGTTCCCGAAACTTCTCTGGTCGGCCGCCAATCTCCCCATCCCTCCTGAACAGCAACTCTTTCTGCATCAAGCGAAAGCTCTCCCGACCCTCGGCTTTAAGGAATTCAGTGGGATCCTCTATTTATTCATGCTCTTTTTTCCAACTGCGCCCCGACTCCCAATCTCCGGTACTCTCAGTCCCATTTATTCACTGGGCCTCACTTTCAACCCTCCCGCCATCGACTTCTTCCTCCTGCCCCCCCCACTGGCTGGAACTCCCTCCCCTTTCCCATTCAAGAGATCACTGGTCACCCCGTCTTCAAAGCCCTGAAATTCCATCTCCTCCAGGAAGCCTTCCCTGATTAATCTCTCATCTCTCCACTCTATATCCTTCCCAACTGCCACCTTGCCATTGCTGTGTCACCTAAGCACTTGGGCACTCATCACCCCTCCCCTCACCCTCCCCCAGCATTTATGTACATATCTTTAATTCTGACACTTGCCCCTACTTGTAATAAAATTTGGAGTTTCCCTTTCCTGACAGATGCGAAGCTCCTTGAAGGCAGGGATCATGCATACTAACTCTACTGTACTTTCCCAAGAACACAGTACAATACTCGGCAGACAGGTGCTCAATGAATACAGTCAATGACCACTGGTGTCGGCAGCAGCTCTGGCAACTCACAGATAAGTGACAACTGCCCCTCAATCCCCTGCCCGGTGGAAAGACACCCTCCCCGGCCTCCCCTGGGCCATGGCAAGATGGAAGAAAGACAAAAAGGAAGGGTCCAATACATCTCCTCAACCCAAACTCCACTTTCTCAAGTCTGGCCCTCAGCCAGGCAGTGGGACGGGGCAAAACTGGCCCTTCTGACCCGGGTGCCTACAGCCAGTTGAATCCCTCTTCCTGCAGACAAACCTCCCCTCCAAGGTACCAGTACATGGTCCTCCCGTTCAAAAGGGCAGAGGCGGACAAAACATCACCTGGCTGCCAGCCCGACTCCCCAAAGGTGACCCTGACAGACTCAGGAGCCATGGGGCAAGGAGGGGAGAGAGATTTTAATCACTCACCTCGGAAGTCCCCTTATGCTACCGACCTTACTAAGTCTTAGCCATTTGTGGGGAAAAAAGTCTCTCCCATCCCCATGAAGTTACTATAGCAACAGCAGGTGGGGGCCCAGAGGACCCAACCCTGCTTCTTTGGGAACACCACTGGCTGAATAACCGCCTTCAGGCTTCACTCTCCCTTCGCCCCTGCCTTGGCCACCCCTCATTATGGCCACCACAGCCATATAGACAGAGGCAGAGAGGAATGGAAGCGGCAGGGGACAGGAGGGGAGCAGGGGAAGGTGACCCCTCTGGAGCTGGAGCAGCTGGCAGAGGCTGTGGGGACCCTGACCTGCAGCGCAGGGAGGTACTTGGGGAGCTCCTGCTGTAGCTCGACGGGTGACACGGCCGGAGAGTCGGGAACGTACTCTCCCTCCGTCATGGCAGTGGACTGGGGAGTCGCCTCTCCCACCTCTTCCTCGCCTTCCTCACTCTCGCCCGAATCCCGGTCAAATCTCGACTCTGGAACTTTAAAAGTTAGAATCAAACAAGGAACCAGATCCCGGGCCGGGGAATGGGAGAGAGGAAGGGGGAGCCGGCATTCGGCTTCCAGGTGCAGCAGGAAAAAGCGTCCAGGAGAGAGAAAACATGGGCTCCCTGTGCCCTAGGCTCATTCCACCCTCCAAATTCACTGGAATCCCCAGACTGGGGGCACCTCAGGCAGATAGCGGAGGTTAACGGGTGGGGCCGAGGAGACGAGGAATCATGGCCAGACCCTCAATCCCCTCTCCACCAGCCCTGAGAAAACCCCTGCCCCGGCCCCTCCAGCCTTAGCCTTAGAGTACAGACGGGGACAGGGTCTCTTACCAACTAAGACGTGGTTCCCATTCTCTCGCTCTTCATCACTCATTTCTTCTTCACTCACTTCCTCTGCAATCAGAACGTCGTCGACCCGTCAGGCCAGGCACGGCCCGGGTTCCAGTAGAGTCCAACACTCCGAACTCAACCGATCGGGAAGCCTTCCCCGATTCACTCCCTATGCCTCATGTCACGCCAATCCACCATCCACCCTCAACAGTGACATAGTTATAGCCACTCTCAGCACTTATATACCGAGAAATACTCAACTACACATTCAATTCTTTTTTCTGATATTTCATGCTGGCACATTTATTCTTCTATTTAATCTCTGCTCCTGCTCCCACTGTCCACTGACACGTTAATGATTCCTATCCAGCTCTCCGCCTTGGACTGTAAGCTCCTGGAGGACAAGGGGAGAGGGCTTTGCTCCCCTTGCAAATTCTCTCAAGTGCCTACGGTAGGCACTCAGTAAATGCCAATGACCGATTAACTGAATAAACAGGAGGAAAGGAATTGGAGGCTTGTCAACCAGAATGGTGGCTGTGCTGGGGAGCTCCTAAGTAGACAAAGGCCCTGGAGGCATGTACTCAGCTCAAAGGGGTCACGTCACTCACCGGCAGACTGCTCTGAGGCTTCCTCAGAATTGCTGCCCGTCTCCTCCTCTTCCTCCTCCTCTTCTTCCTCCTCCTCCTCCTCTTCCTCTTCCTCCTCCTCCTCCGACTCCTCGCTGCTACTTTCTTCCTCCTCTTCCTCGGAGCCCGATCCAGACTCTGCCAGGGAACAGACACGGAGAGCCGGGGGATGAATTTCCACAGCTCCTCCGGTCAAGCAGACTCCGGCGAAGCTTCCTTCGCTGGTGCTGAGGCCCGGACTGGAGGCCACCCAACTCTACCTGAGGAAGATTCCGCTGAACTTGTTTTCCTCTCGCTGTCGCTCACATCCTGCAGGTCGGAGAGGGGGTCTCTCTCTTCGGGCTGCTCCTCCTTCACTGAGAAACGGAGAAAATACAGCAGAGTGGGAGAAAGAATCCACAACTCCAGACTACCTCGGGGATTTTCAGTTGCCTAAATTCCCACTGTATTCAGGACGGAGTCACTCACGCTCTCACGCGCACCACACAGTTGAAGAATAGCCAAAACCTGAAAGGTCACAGAGGACCACAGGAAGACCAGGAGTTAGCCCCCTCAACCACTTGACTGAATTTTACCCATCCACAGTACTTGGATTTCTTTGAACGCTCAATTTATTATGACTGCACCCTTGGGGAATATTTTCAAGTCTGTCTCCCCCAGTAAAGCGCACTCTAATGCGAGCTCCTTGAGGAGAGAGGACGTGTCTTGTGTTGCTACTGTACTTCCCAAGTGCTTAGTATGGTGCCCTGCACTCAGAAGGCATTCAAACACCATCACCGTCACTGCTACTTAAACGGAAAATCGGATCCAGACACCGTTATCCAGGAACGTGTTTGGTGCCCAAACCCTACGGGCATGGTTCCGTTGTTGGATAAGATGCCGAAGTGTCCTCGGAACCCGGACCCCACCTAAAGGTAGGACGATCAACGGACGCCACCACTCCATCACCTGCAGAACCGGTAACGCTTTCCCGGGAGTCCTCAGTGAAAATGCACCTTGCGACCATGAGGCCATTCATTTATAAACTGACTGAGGGATTCCCTTGGGGGCTGAACCAACCCTCCCCACCCGGGTTACCATGGGAACAGGGGGCTGAGCACCACTCATCTCCAGGGAAGCCCATCCCTGGGTCTGAGTTCCGCCTCCGGTCATAGAAGTTCCGTGGTGCTCATCCCCTCCTCGGCTCGTCCTATCCTCTTCTGAGGCTCCCAGAGCCCAACCCCTGCTCGCTCACCTGGCTTCCTGCTGTCCGCTTGCTCGAATCGTTCCCGCTGCTGCCGTAACGGGCTGCGGCTCCAGTGGCTCACTTTCACCTTGTCTCCATAGTCTTCCCTCACGGTCCGGTGGTGGGCAGACACTGCAGCGGGACAGGGAGCAGAGCCCGGCCTTCGAAAACACCCGACCACTAACACACTCCGCCGCCCAGCGATGCCACCTGCTCTCCGGGCCCCTGGCTACCTTTGCTCTCCCATGCAGCACCCAGCCAGATGTCAACCTTAGGTCATCCAGTTTTACCCACAGCCCCCGCAAGGTCCCCGGGGCAGCCTCCACTCTTCTGATCCCACTTCCCACGTAAGCCCCAGGCAGCACAAACGTGGAGCCCGGAGGCTCGGAGCCCGCGGCTACCACGTTCGGAGCTTCTGGAAGACTGCAGCCGTTCGTGAGAAGGAACTGATCACTACAACCTCCAAGCTCCGTTGGCCAGGGTGTTTCTTACTGCCTGTGACTTTTACTGTTGAATTACAACTTGTTTCCATTAGTATCGTTGACCAATGCCTGCCCACCTTTTCTTCACCTCCTGAAACTGAGAGGTCTTTATGGGCCCTTACCATGCCTACAGTAATTTTGGGGGCAATGTTCCAGGGCTTTTTTTTTTAAATGGTATTTGTTAAGTACTTACTATGTGCTAGGCACTGTATTAAACACTGGGGTAGATACACGTTAATCAGGTCGGACAAAGTCCACGTCCCACTTGGGGCTCACAGTATTAATCCCCATTATACAGATGAGGCAACAGGCAGCGAGAAGAGACGTGACTAGCCTATGGACACAGAGCAGACAAATGGCAGAGCCAGGACTAGAACCCGGGTCCTTCTGTCTCCCAGGACCTTGCTCTATCCACTAAACCAGGGCCTAGTACAAGCACACTGTAAGCATTTATCGAATCACGATGAACAGAAAATCTGTCCTTTCCCTCTCACTTCAGAGCCTCAGCCGTCAACGTGATCACTTTTGGGAAAGGGGTTAGCAACCGGGCTACCATCGAATGCAAACCAATAGAGCATAAGCTTCTCAAGGGTAGGGATCGGGTCTTTAAAGAACTCTCCCAGCACTCGGTACAGTGGTCTGCGCCGAGCAGGAGTTCAATACAAATCAAGTGGAGCCTGAATGTCCTTTGGTGGACCGCAGGTGTGGGAGGACGGTCACACAGAAACACAGTCTTTGTACTTAAGGAAAAGACAGATGAGGTTTGAATGGTTCATCAGAAATTTGTTGTGGGTAGCCAAGTCTTTTGGACTTGGCAAGGCCCCCCCACTTAAGGGTCCTGGAATTAACTACAATTAGCTAATGTGAGGGGGCAGTGGGTTCAGCTGTTGCCAAGGCCAGTCAACCTGGGACGGTACTCGGGGGCAGAATTCGTCTACAGGAAGGACTGAAATACCAGTGCCCTCCCACCACCACCACCCCGAGCCTGGGAACCTCTCTGGTTCCCAGTCCTCCTTGGGCGCTGCCCTGGGCCCCCGGACCCTCCCGTCTCCACTTCCCCCATTACCTTCCCGCCGCGCTTCTCGTTCTTTGCGTCTCTCCTCAGCTCGCCTCTCCCGCTCCTTCTGTTCCCTCTGCTCTTTCTGCTGCTCCCTCATCTTCCGCTCCCGCTCCCGTTTGCGCTCCAGTTGTTCAAGGCGGTCCCTGGAAGCAATCATATGCCTATTTTTTTTTTAATTCAAATAGGAAGGGTCAAGATTTCTTTTTCCCCCCCAACACTTTTAATTTACACTTGAGGCACAACATCTGTTCTTTTCAGGTCAGCCAATGCCAATGCTAGCCCCGGGTCGTCTGACAGCCAGGGAAGATGGGCATCCCAGAGCCAGTCGGGGCCAGTGCTATTCATTCTGGGGCCTCAGACCAAAGGTGAGCCTTTCTCGGAGCGAGGAGCATTTCGCGGCGTTTCGGCTCTGTCAACTCCCTGGGCCAAAGACCTGGCTCAGGTGACAAGAAAGGACCTAGATTTGTGTGAAGTTCAGGAGGTGAAATCTGGGGAGCCAGGAGTCCCAGACCAGACTTCCCCGGGACTCTTCCAGCGGGGTGACTGAGCCTAGGAAAATCAGGGGGCTGGTGTGTCCGTGGGGGCTATGGTTACACCCAAGAATAGTCAACACATTGAAGACCCACTCCTGGGGGCCTGGTTCTGGGACAGAGCATACCTGGGCCCGGCAGCCCCATGTGGCCCCGTTTGGGTCAGGAGAGTGGACGGAAAATGTCCGGGGGAGAAAGGAAGGTCTGACCCTGCCGCGTGGACCTGGGTCTCCCCAATAGCCCCCTCACCTCTCTCTCCTGGAGTGCTCCCGGGCCATCTCCCTCCGCTTCTGCCTCTCCCACTCGCGTCGAGCCTTTTCCTGCTCCTCACGATGCCGTTTCCGCCGCTCATGCTCTCTTTCCTTCTCTTTCACCCTGGCGTGCTTCCCTGATGGGCACAGACACCGCGTCAGCAGCCCGAGACGCCGGCTGCGGGTCGGAATTTAATCCGGGAAAGATCGGGGGAAAACCCTGATGGGTCTTTGAGTTGGGTTTACCGCACACTGGCTTAGGGTGTCGCTGGCTGGGGCTCCTCCTATAAGAGGAAGCTAAAGACTAAGCCAGGAGTTGAGATGCCTCAGATCAGAAATCCGCCCTGGATGTGTATCGAGGAGACCAACTCTTGAGCCTCCGCTTCTGTGACACTTGGGCTATTCCGGCTCCGATGCCAAACCTGCCCTTTCCCCCAATTATGATGGACGCTGGGGAAGAAGACGGTGGTCCGTATCGTTGTATTATATCTACCCCAACGTCTTGCACAGTGCTTGGCACATAGGAAGCGCTGAAATACCACAATTATTATTAATAGATCGTGATTAGATTCGGTTATGAGAAGTAGCATGGCTTAGTGGATATAGCCCAAGCCTGGGAGTCAGAAGGACCTGGGTCCAAATCCCGGTTCCGCCACACGTCTGCTGCGTGACCTTGGGTAAGTCACTTAACTTCTCTGTAACTCAGTTACCTCATCTGTAAAATGAGGATTAAGAGCGTGAGCCCCAGGTGGGACAGGAGCTGTGCCCAACCTAATCAACTCATAGCTTTCCCGGAGCGTAGAACAGTGCTTGGCACATAGTAAGAGCTTAACGAGTACCATAATCATATCATCATCATGGGGCACAACTGGTATCTAAAACAGACTCGGGCTTTTGGACTGAGTTAGAGTTGCATTTCAAGATGCCAAAGGACCAAATGAAAACTGACTTTCACAGAGAAATGCTTCCCCAGGCCATTACCCCCTTCTGTCGAATGGCTTCGGTGTCTACGCTTTTCTTTCCTCTTTTCATCTTTCCTGTGGTGAGTTTTTTCCTTCCGGAACATTTGCTGGGGTGGTTTGATAGCCAAGGAGTCATCTTCCTCTCCTCTGTAACAGAAAGCCAGTGGCCCAGCCCCGTCACAAGTCGGGTAATCAGAGAGCGTTACAATGTGCGCAACCGGTCATTAGCCCTGACTAACCACCGCAGCTACGGGCGGACACTTTGTCAACAGGTGGCCCGTCCCCCTGCCCGCTCCGGATGCAGATACCCCGCCCGGCTGGGAATGACTACCGCAAATCAAATCCCCACAACAGACCCAGGCAGGGCGGGCCGGGATTCACCATTTGGGAGGTGAATCACCAAATGGGATTCATCACCGTGGACCCGGGCCTGAGACCAGAGCCAATAAAAGCCGTTTCCGAAGGCGGGTACCGGGAGGGAGGCCGTGAAAAGTCAACATGCACTCCAAGGCCACCAGTCCGGTAGCTAGGCCCTGGCCCCCCACCCACAGCTTGGAGAACTCATGCTCAGTCACTAACTGGTGGCTGATGGGGTTCTAGGAAAGTGATGCCCTTGACTGCTCATTGTTGGCTTCTGGGCAGGGTCTGCCCCAACCCACCCCGGTGCCCCTTTCCCCCTGAACTCTGGAGCTAGCTCTGCCCTTACCCCCCGTCCCCCACTATGCCACCATGACACACCCGCATGCATGCAACAGAGGTAGCCACAGGACAGCAGCAGTTGGGAGGGTGAGGGTGGTGGTGTAAGTCACTGGGCAAATCCCCATCCCCACCCCACTCATGCCTCAGGAACTTCGAAAGATGATCATGGGCGGCTCCTCGGGACCAGGAATTCTGTCCCGTTCCAGGATCCGGCGGCTTGGAGGACCCACCGAAACTTGCTGCCTCTCCCCTCACCTATCTTCCATAGAATCTTCTCGCCTATAGGGGGAATTCCGGATCGTTATCTCCATGCGGTGATCTCTCAGCTCCCCCTCCTCAAGGGAATCTCGCTTTGAGTCTCGATCATCAGACTACGGGTGGGGTGGGGGAAAAACAACAAAAAGAATGAACTGTTCCTCTGGCAGAGAAGACCATTTTTAAACGACAATCAAGGAATTCCGCACGAGCTCACAGCCCCACACCAATTTCCCAGGGGCCTGGGGAGCAGAAGCAGAGGCACTCGAGGAGCTACGACCCTCTCCGCCAAGCAAGACTGTACCGGCCAAGAGGAGCTCACGCTGAACTTGGCCCCTACGCTCAGGAAGGAGACACTGACTTCGACACACATCACCAGCCTCCTGAAAGTTCCTCCCGGGGTGGGGGAAGGGGGCTCTCGTAAAAACGAGGCAAGATAGAAGTTCATTTTTTAGAATCGAGACGATCGACAAGAAGGATTCCCCCAATACCATTTTACCGACACTCGGGAACGAGATTACTGGACGGGCGACCGATAGTAATATTCGTCTAATTATACTCGGGCACCTCCGGGTTAGATTCTGGGTTCCCAAAATTGTTTTGGCCACAACGATTCTGCCCAGAGAGCACTTTAGTTGGTGAAAGGAAACTGAGCAATCGGGTGTTTTGGTTAATTCTGGGAAAGGGATTTTGGGCTCACCTGTGACATTTGGAAGTACAAAACAACTTCACCGAAGAAGCGATGTTCTAATGGGAAAATGAGGGTAAAGAAATTAAACCTTCTCTATTAAAACCCAGGATGCACACAAAGATGGCTTACATTTTTTATGCGTTTTATCTCTGCCTTCTCTTCTTGCTCCTTCCTACGCTTCTTTTCCTGAAGAATTTCATCTAAAGTTTTCACTTTCCAAGAGTCCTTTTCATCACCCATTTGAGTTTAAAACACACTGGAAAAAAAACAACAACACAGTGACATATTGAGAGCCCTGCATCCCGCCGGTTGCCCCGTCAGGGGTGGCAGGCACTGGAGGTGGGGCGGCTCAGGAGTTCCTCCTAAGTCTCCTTGGCGTCCGGGCACTCTTCCTGGAGGGCCAGGGTCCAGAGGGTGACAAGGAGGCCAGAAGATGACTTGGACAGAACGCGGCTGGGCGGAAGAATGGGTGACACAGGCCCATAATACGCACGCGGCACGGCAGTAAAGCAACAAGACAAGGTGGGGATGCTAGTTTCAAATGTTGCCTTCAAGCAGGATCAAAGGTCGCTATGGCAACACGAACAGCGACTCATTAGGACGGCTGCCTTTCCGTGTATATCCCTGGGCATAGGGGAGACCGGGTGAATGAGGGCAGATGGCTAGGCACAAACCATCGCCACTACTGGAAAAACAACTCAAGCGCACGTCCTCCTGGCTTGGTAAAAACACTCCCCCCATTCCCCCAGCCCCGTTTCGAATTACTAAAGACTAGGCAATGCTCACCCTAGATTGTGAGAAGCAGCATGGCCTAATGGAGAGCCCGGGCCTGGGTTCTAATCCCGGGTCTGTCACTGGTCTGCTGGGACGGAGACCTTAGGCAAGTCACCTGACTTCTCCGTGCCTCAGTTATCTCATCTGTAAAACCGAGTTTAAGACCGTGAGCCCCATGTGCGACAGGGACTTTGTCCAACATGATTAGTTTTTATCTATCCAGCGCACAAAGTTTTTAACAAATACCATAAAAAAATTGGGGAGAAATGGTGCACGACTGTATTTCAATGGACAGGGTGTGCATGTGTGCAAGAAATCAAGAGAGACTCAGCAACACTCATACTCATGGACCCAGTCTCACAGTCAGAAAAGACACCTAATAATAATAATAATTGTGCTATTTGTTAAGCGCTTACTATGTGCCAAGCGCCCTTCTAAGCACTGGGGTAGATTTAAGGTAATCGGGTCGACACAGTCCCTGTCCCACATGAGGCTCACAGTCTCAATCCCCATTTTACAGATGACGCACAGAGAACTGAAGTGACTTGCCCGAAGTCACACAGTAGATACGTGGCACAGCCGGGATTAGAACCCGCGCCCTCTGTCTTCCAGGCCCGGGCGTGGCTCAGTGGAAAGAGTCCTCGTTTTGGAGTCAGAGGTCAGGGGTTCGAATCCCGGCTCTGCCAATTGTCAGCTGTGTGACTTTGGGCAAGTCATTTCACTTCTCTGGGCCTCAGTTACCTCATCTGGAAAATGGGGATTAAGACTGTGAGCCCCCCGTGGGACAACCTGATCCCCTTGTAACCTCCCCAGCGCTTAGAAGAGTGCTTTGCACATAGTAAGCGCTTAATAAATGCCATTATTATTATTATTATTATTTCCACCAGGCTTCTAGACTGTGAGCCCACTGTTGGGTAGGGACCGTCTCTATATGTTGCCAACTTGTACTTCCCAAGTGCTTAGTACAGTGCTCTGCACATAGTAAGTGCTAAATAAATACGATTGAATGAATGAATGAATGAACTAGGCCACGCTGCTTCTCAAGCGCTTACTACGTGCCAAGTCCTGTTCTACATGCTGGGGCAGATACACGTCAAACTGCCAAAGACCTTCAAAGATGCAGTGAACAGGAAAGCCACTGCAACCCACTGCCACTGTTTACTGGTGTTGCACTTACAAACCGCACGAGTGATGGGCAATCCAGACTACTGGAAGCAAGCTTTTTGTGTTTCCCACAGCTGACTGTGACAGAAGCCGGGTACTCTTTCCACAACCCCGGATTTCCCATTGATACAGTGGTGGACGTGACGGTGGGGACTGCAGAAATCCAACTACGGAGTGACAGGCAGAATGGTTGCCCAGGAGACCGGCACACTTGCCCGCTTCTGGGTCAGCGCTCAACAGGGTTACTTACTCCACCACCACCAAAACCCCCAACACTGCTTAGCAACGTTTAAGGGTAAATATACTGAGTGGGAGGGTCTCACCTTGGACGGTTCAACATCCTGTAGGGCTGGGGGAAAGCTGCCGCTCACCACCTGAATCACCCTTGAGACTGTAAACTGGCCGCGTCTACCGACTCTGTTGTATTATACCCTCCCAAGGCTTAGTAATAACAATAATAATGACAGCATTTGTTAAGCGCTTACTATGTGCCAAGCACTGTACGGTGCTCTGCACACAGTAAACACTCAATAAATGCCACCGATTGAGACAGCGTGGCCTAGAGCAGTGCTCGGCACACAGGAAGCGTTTAACAAACGCCATCATTATTACTGGATAGAGCACGGGCTTGGGAGTCCAAAGGACCTGATTTTAATCCTAGCTCCACTACCTGTGTGGCCTGGGTAAGTCACTTCATAATAGCATTTATTAAGCGCTTACGATGTGCAAAGCACTGCTCTAAGTGCTATGCCTCAGCTCTGTGCCTCAGTTTCCTCATCTGTAAAATAATAATAATAATGATGGCATTTGTTAAGCGCTTACTATATGCGAAGCACTGGGGGGGATACAAGGTGATCAGGTTGTCCCATGTGGGGCTCAGTCATAATCCCCATTTTACGGATGAGGTAACTGAGGCTCTCTCCATCCCCCCCATCTTACCTCCTTCCCTTCCCCACAGCACCTGTATATATGTTAGTACATATTTACTACTCTATTTATTTACATATCTATTCTATTTATTTTATCTTGTTAGTATGTTTGGTTTTATTTTCTGTCTCCCCCTTTTAGACTGTGAGCCCACTGTTGGGTAGGGACCATCTCTATATGTTGCCAACTTGTACTTCCCAAGCGCTTAGTCCAGTGCTCTGCACACAGCATCATCGTCATCATCAATCGTATTTATTGAGCGCTTACTGTGTGCACAGCACTGTACTAAGCGCTTGGGAAGTACAAGTTGGCAACACATAGAGACAGTCCCTACCCAACAGTGGGCTCACAGTCTAAAAGTAAGCGCTCAATAAATACGATTGATTGATTGATTGATAGTGACTTGCCCGAGGTCACAGCAGACATGTGGGGGAGTCGGGATGAGAACCCATGACCTCTAACTCCCAAGCCCGGGCGCTTCCCACTGAGCCACGCTGCTTCAAGACGGCATCCTCCTGGCACATAGTAAGCACTTAAATACCATTTAAAAAAGTCACTTCTTTATGACTCTGTGTCCCTTCTCTGGGACAGGGCCTGAGTCCAACCAGGTATTGACACCTGTCTACTTGTTTTGTTTTGTCGTCTGTCTCCCCCCCTTCTAGACTGTGAGCCCATTATTGGATAGGGACCATCTCTGTTGTCCATCTGTACTTTTCAAACACTCAGTACAGTGCCCTGCACACAATAAGCACTCAACAAATACGACTGAATGAATGAAAGAACCTCATTAGCCTGTATCCCCTCCAGCGGTTAGAACAGTGCTTGGCACGTAGTAAGCACTTCAATACCATTAAAAAAAAAAGTCACTTCTTTGTGCCTCCATGTCCCTTCTCTGAGACGGGGCCTGAGTCCAGCCTGATTAGCTTGTATGCCCCTCCAGTGGTTAGAACAGTGCCTGGGACGTAGTAAGCGCTTTCCAGCGCTTTGCACATAGTAAGCGCTTAACAAATGCCATTATTATTATTATTATTATTATTATTATTATTATTAACAAATGTCATTATTGTTCTAGACTTTGAGCCTGTTGTTGGGTCGGGACCGTCTCTGTTGCCGATTTGTACTTCCCAAGCGCTTAGTCCGGTGCTCTGCACACAGTCAGCACTCAATAAATACGACTGAATGAATGAATGAATGGATGGATAGATGGATGTATCAGCTGTGTGCCTTTGGGCAAGTCACTTCCCTTCTCTGGGCCTCAGTTACGCATCTGTAAAATGGGGATGAAAACTGTGAGTGCCCCCGTGGAACAACCTGATCACCTTTGACTTTGGGCAAGTCACTCCACTTCTCTGGGCCTCAGTGACCCCATTTGTAAAATGGGGATTAAGACTGTGAGCCCCATTTGGGACAACCTAGAGAAGCAGTGTGGCTCAGTGGAAAGAACCCGGGCTTTGGAGTCAGAAGTCACGGGTTCAAATCCCAGCTCCGCCAATTGTCAGCTTTGTGACTTTGGGCAAGTCACTTAACTTCTCTGTGCCTCAGTTACCTCATCTGTAAAATGGGGATTAAGACTGTGAGCCCCAAGTGGGACAACCTGATCACCTTGTATCCCTGATCACCTTGTATCCTCCCCAGTGCTTAGAACAGTGCTTTGCACATAGTAAGCGCTTAATAAATGCATTATTATTACCTTGCATTCCCCCCCAGTGCTTAGAACAGTGCTTGGCACAGAGTAAGCGCTTAAATGCCATCGTTATTATTAGTAGTAGTAATAGGCTTGGGAGTCAGAGGTCATGGGTTCTAATCCTGGCTCCGCCGCTTGTGAGCTGTGTGACTTGGGCAAGTCACTTCAATTCTCTGGGCCTCAGTCCCCTCAACTGTAAAATGGGGATTAAGAACTGTGAGCCCCACGTGGGACAACCTGATCACTTTGTAACCTTCCCGGCGCTTAGACCAGTGCTTTGCACACAGTAAGCGCTTATAAATGCCATCATTATTATTATTATGGGTTCTAATCCCAGCTCTGCCGCTTGTCAACTGTATGACTGTGGGCAAGTCACTTCACTTCTCTAGGCCTCAGCTTCCTCATCTGTAAAATGGGGATGGAGACTGGGAGCCCCTCCCGGGGGAAAACTTGATTACCTTGTACCCTCCCCAGCACTTAGAACAGCACTTGGCACATAGTAAGCGCTTATAAATGCCATTATTATTATTATTATTATGGGTTCTAATCCCGGCTCCGCCGCTTGTCAACTGTATGACTGTGGGCAAGTCTCTTCATTTCTCTGGGCCTTAGCTTCCTCATCTGTAAAATGAGGATGAAGACTGTGAGGCCCCCCCCCCGGGGGGCAACCTGATCACCTTGTACCCTCCCCAGCGCTTAGAACAGTGCTTTGCACACAGTAAGTGCTTATAAATGCCATCATTATTATTATTATGGGTTCTAATCCCGGCTCCGCCGCTTGCCAACTGTATGTCTGTGGGCAAGTCACTTCACTTCTCTGGGCCTCAGCTCCCTCATCTGTAAAATGGGTATGGAGACTGGGAGCCCCCCTCCCCCGGGGGGCAACCTGATCACCTTGTACCCTCCCCAGCGCTTAGAACAGTGCTTTACACATAGTAAGCGCTTATAAATGCCATTATTATTATTATTATGGGTTCTAATCCCACCTCTGCCGCTTGTCAATTGCATGACTCTGGACAAGTCACTTCACTTCCCTGGGCCTCAGCTCCTTCATCTGTAAAATGGGGATGGAGACTGTGAGTCCCCCGGGGGACAACCTGATCACTTTGTACCCTCCCCAGCACTTAGAACAGTGCTAGGCACATAGTAAGTGCTTATAAATGCCATCATCATTATTATTATTATGGGTTCTAATCCTAGCTCCGCCGCTTGTCAACTGTATGACTGTGGGAAAGTCACTTCACTTCTCTGGGCCTCAGCTCCCTCATCTGTTAAATGGGGATGGGGACTGGGAGGCCCCCGGGGGACAACCTGATCACCTTGTACCCTCCCCCGCGCTTAGAACAGCGCTTGGCACATAGTAAGCGCTTACAAATGCCATTATTATTATTATTATGGGCTCTAATCCCGGCTCCGCCGCTTGTCAACTGTATGACTCTGGGCAAGTCACTTCACTTCAATGGGCCTCAGCTCCCTCATCTGCAAAATGGGGATGGAGACTGGGAGCCCCCTCAGGGGACAACCTGATCACCGTGTACCCTTCCCAGCGCTTAGAACAGCGCTTGGCACATAGTAAGCGCTTATAAATGCCATCATTATTATGGGTTCTAATCCCGGCTCCGCCGCTTGCCAACTGTATGACTGTGGGCAAGTCACTTCACTTCTCTGGGCCTCAGCTCCCTCATCTGTAAAATGGGGATGGAGACTGTGAGGCCCCCGGGGGACAACCTGATCACCTTGTACCCTCCCCCGCGCTTAGAACAGCGCTTGGCACATAGTAAGCGCTTACAAATGCCATTATTATTATTATTATGGGTTCTAATCCCGGCTCCGCCGCTTGTCAACTGTATGACTCTGGGCAAGTCACTTCACTTCTCTGGGCCTCAGCTCCCTCATCTGTAAAATGGGGATGGAGACTGTGAGGCCCCCGGGGGACAACCTGATCACCTTGTACCCTTCCCAGCGCTTAGAACAGTGCTTTGCACATAGTAAGCGCTTATAAATGCCATCATTATTACTATTATTATGGGTTCTAATCCCAGCTCCGCCGCTTGTCAACTGTATGAGTGTGGGCAAGTCACTTCACTGGGCCTCAGCTCCCTCATCTGCAAAATGGGGATGAAGACCGGGAGCCCCCTCGGGGGACAACCTGATCATCTTGTACCCTCCCCAGCGCTTAGCACATAGTAAGCGCTTATAAATGCCATCACTACTATTATTATCATTATGGGTTCTCATCCCGGCTCCGCCGCTTGTCATCTGTATGACTGTGGGCAAGTCACTTCACTTCTCTGGGCCTCAGTTCCCTCATCTGTAAAATGGGGATTAAGACTGTGAGCCCCCCGTGGGACAACCTGATCACCTTGTACCCTCCCCAGCGCTTAGCACATAGTAAGCGCTTATAAATGCCATCGTTACTATTATTATTATTATGGGTTCTAATCCCGGCTCCGACGCTTGTCAACTGTATGCCTGTGGGCAAGTCACTTCACTTCTCTGGGCCTCAGTTCCCTCATCTGTAAAATGGGGATTAAGACTACGAGCCCCCCGGGGGACAACCTGATCATCTTGTAACCTCCCCAGCGCTTAGAACAGTGCTTTGCACAAAGTAAGCGCTTATAAATGCCATCATTATTATTATTATGGGTTCTAATCCCAGCTCAGCCGCTTGTCAACTGTGGGCAAGTCACTTCACTTCTTTGGGCCTCAGCTCCCTTATCTGTAAAATGGATATGGAGACTGGGAGCCGCCCCCCCCCCCCCCGGGGGGTCAACCTGATCACCTTGTACCCTCCCCAGCGCTTAGAACAGGGCTTTGCACATAGTAAGCACTTCTAAATGCCATTATTATTATTATTATTGTTATGGGTTCTAATCCCGGCTCCGCCGCTTGTCAACTGTATGACTGCGGGCAAGTCACTTCACTTCAATGGGCCTCAGCTCCCTCATCTGTAAAATGGGGATGGAGACTGGGAACCCCCCGCGTGGGACAACCTGATCACCTTGTAACCTCCCCTGCGCTTAGAACAGTGCTTTGCACATAGTAAGCGCTTATAAATACCATCATCATCATTATTATGGGTTCTAATGCCGGCTCCGCCGCTTGTCAACTGTATGACTGCGGGCAAGTCACTTCACCTCTCCGGGCCTCAGCTCCCTCATCTGTAAAATGGGGATGAAGACTGTGAGCCCCCCGTGGGACAACCTGATCACCTTGTACCCTCCCCAGCGCTTGGCACATAGTAATAATAATAATAATAATGTTGGTATTTGTTAAGCGCTTACTATGTGCAAAGCACTGTTCTAAGCGCTGGGGGGGATAATAAATGCCGTCATTATTATGATGATGATGATGATACTGATGATTCTGGCCCGGTCCCGGAGGGGCAGGTCAGGGCCCGACCGTGCCCGGGGGGGGCTCCGGGAGGGCGGGGACCCCCTCCAGATCCTCTCCCCGCCGGAGGGAGAAGAAGAGGAGGAAGAAGGAGAGGAAGAGGAGGAGGAAGATGAGGATGAGAAGGAGAAGGAGCCGCCGCCATCACTCACCACCGCGCCTGCTGCCGCCGCCGCCGGTAGCCCCGGAGACTGAGGAGAGAAGCCGCGGGCGCCGGCGCTTTTACGTCACTTCCGGCGGCCGGGGCGCCGACTGATGACGCAACGCGCTGTGATTGGATGGCGTAGCGCGCGGGAGGGGTGGGTGACGTAACGCGCGGGGGCGCTGTCGTCGCCCCTGACTGACTGACCCACTGACCGACATTCATTCATTCATTCAATCGTATTGATTGAGCGCTGACTGTGTGCAGAGCACTGGACTAAGCGCTTGGGAAGTCCAAGTTCATTCATTCATTCAATCGTATTTATTGAGCGCTGACTGTGTGCAGAGCACTGGACTAAGCGCTTGAGAAGGGCAAGTTCATTCAGTCATTCAATCGTATTTATTGAGCGCTTACTGTGTGCAGAGCACTGGACTAAGCGCTTGGGAAATACAAGTTCATTCAATCGTATTTATTGAGCGCTGACTGTGTGCAGAGCACTGGACTAAGCGCTTGGGAAGTACAAGTTCATTCACTCATTCATTCAATCATATTTATTGAGCGCTTACTGTGTGCAGAGCACTGGACTAAGCGCTTGGGAAGGACAAGTTCATTCAATCGCATTTATTGAGCACTTACTGTGTGCAGAGCACTGGACTAAGCGCTTGGGAAGTACAAGTTCATTCATTCAATCGCATTTATTGAGCACTTACTGTGTGCAGAGCACGGGACTAAGCGCTTGGGAAATACAAGTTCATTCAATCATATTTATTGAGCGCTGACTGTGTGCAGAGCACTGGACTAAGCGCTTGGGAAGGACAAGTTCATTCACTCATTCATTCAATCGTATTTATTGGGCGCTTACTGTGTGCAAAGCACTGGACTAAGCGCTTGGGAAGTCCAAGTTCATTCAATCGTATTTATTGAGCACTGACTCTGTGCAGAGCACTGGACTAAGCGCTTGGGAAGGACAAGTTCATTCAATCATATTTATTGAGCGCTGACTGTGTGCAGAGCACTGGACTAAGCGCTTGGGAAGTCCAAGTTGGCAACATCTAGAGACGGTCCCTACCCAACAGTGGGCTCACAGTCTAGAAGGGGGAGACAGACAACAAAACAAAACATATTAACAAAATAGAATAAATAGAATAAATATGTACAAATAAAATAAATAGAGTAATAAATACGTACAAACATATATACAGGTGCTGTGGGGAGGGGAAGGAGGTAAGGCGGGGGGGCACGGGGAGGGGGAGAGGAAGGAGGGGGCTCAGTCTGGGAAGGCCTCCTAACGACATACGACCTAATGTCATACGACATTCAGTTGTATTTATTGAGCGCTCACTGTGTGCAGAGCACTGGACTAAGCGCTTTGGAAGTCCACGTTGGCAACGTAGAGAGGCGGCCCCTATCCAACAACGGGCTCACGGTCTAGAAGGGGGAGACAGAGAACAGAACAACACACGTGGACAGGTGTCAAGTCGTCAGAACAAATAGAATTAAAGCTGAATGCACATCATTGACAAAATAGATAGAATAGTAAATATGTACAAGTCAAATAAATAGAGTGATAAATCTGTACTAACATATATACAGGTGCCGTGGGGAGGGGAAGGAGGTAGGGCATGTTGGGGGGAATACAAGTCGGCAACATGTAGAGACGGTCCCTACCCGACAACGGGCTCACAGTCTAGAAGGGGGAGACAGACAACAAAACAACACATGTGGACAGGTGTCAAGTCGTCAGAACAAATAGAATTAAAGCTAAATGCACAGCATTAACCAAATAAATAGAATAGTAAATACGTACGAGTCAAATAGAGTGATAAATCTGTACAAACATATATACAGGTGCAGGTGCTGTGCGGGGAAGGAGGTAGGGCTGGGGGGGATACCAGTTGTCGCCCTCCCCCCCACTGCCCGCCTTACCTCCTTCCCCTCCCCACAGCACCTGTATATATGTATATGTGTTTGTACGGATTTATTACTCTATTTTATTTGTACATATTTATCCTATTTATTTTATTTTGTTACTATGTTTTGCTTTGTTGTCTGTCTCCCCCTTCTAGACTGTGAGCCCGCTGTTGGGTAGGGACCGTCTCTATATGTTGCCAACTTGGACTTCCCAAGCGCTTAGTCCAGTGCTCTGCACACAGTCAGCGCTCAATAAATACGATTGATGATGATGATGATATGCTGCCAACTTGTGCTTCCCAAGCGCTTAGTACAGTGCTCTGCACACAGTAAGCGCTCAATAAATACGATTGAAATACGATTGAATGAAAATAGAATAGTAAATATGTACAAGTCAAATAAATAGAGTGATAAATCTGTACAAACATATATACAGGTGCAGGTGCTGTGTGGGGAAGGAGGTAGGGCGGCGGGGGGATACAAGTCGGCAACCTATAGAGACGGTCCCTACCCAACAATGGGCTCACAGTCTAGAAGGGGGAGACAGACAAAAAAACAACACACGTGGACAGGTGTCAAGTCGTTAGAACAAATAGAATTAAAGCTAAATGCACATCATTGACAAAATAAATAGAATAGTAAATATGTACAAGTCAAATAAATAGAGTGATAAATCTGTACAAACATATATACAGGTGCAGGTGCTGTGCGGGGAAGGAGGTAGGGCCGGGGGGATGGGGAGGGGGAGAGGAAAAAGGGGGCAGACCAGAGAAGCAGCGGGGCTCAGTGGAAAGAGCCCGGGCTTGGGAGTCACAGGGCGTGGGTTCGAATTCCACCTCCACCTCTTGTCAGCTGGGTGACTTGGGGCAAGTCACTTCTGTGGGCCTCAGTTCCCTCCTCTGGAAAATGGGGATGAAGCCTGTGAGCCCCACGGGAGACAGCCTGATCACCTTGTATCTACCCCAGCGCTTAGAACAGTGCTTGGCACATAGTAAGCGCTTAACAAATACCATCATCATCATCAACCTACCACCTGACTGACAAGGAAGGAGTACAGCGTAGTGGCTAGAGCACAGGCCTGGGAATCAGAAAGTTGTGGTTTCTAATCCTGACTCTGCCAGTTAATAATAATAATAGTGTTGGTATTTGTTAAGCGCTTACTATGTGCAAAGCACTGTTCTAAGCCCTGGGGGGGATACGAGATAATCAAGGTTGTCCCACGTGGGGCTCACAGTCTTCATCCCCATTTTACAGATGAGGGAACTGAGGCACAGGCAAGTTAAGTGACTTGCCCAAAGTCACACAGCTGACAAGTGGTGGGGCCTGGATTGGAACCCATGACCTCTGACTCCCAAGCCCGGGCTCTTTCCACTGAGCCATGCCGCTTCTCTTCACGCTGCCAGTTGTCTGCTGGGTGACCTCGGGCAAGTCACTTCACTCCTCTGGGCCTCGGTTACCTCCTCTGTAAAATGGGGATTGAGACGGGGAGTCCCACGCGAGACGGGGCCCGTGTCCAACCCGATTTGGTTGTATCCACCCCCAGTGCTTAGAAGAGTGCCTGGCACGTAGTAAGCGCTTAACAAATACTATAATTATTATTATTATTGACAGGCTGACCGACCGACTGACCAACCAACCGAGCTGGATTGAGCCTGGCTAGAGGTTGCAGCTAGCCTGACTGCTATCACGCTGATACAGTAACTTATCCTCTCCCACCTTGATTACCGCATCAGTATGTTTGGTTTTGTTCTCTGTCTCCCCCTTTTCGACTGTGAGCCCACTGTTGGGTAGGGACTGTCTCTATATGTTGCCAATTTGTACTTCCCAAGCGCTTAGTACAGTGCTCTGCACATAGTAAGCGCTCAATAAATACGATTGATGATGATGATGATGATCAGCCTCCTTGCTGACCTCCCAGCTTCCCCCCCCCAGTGCTTAGTACGGTGCCTGGCACATACTAAGTGCATAACAAATATCGTCATCATCATCCTGTCTTTCTCCACTCCAGTCCCTCGTTTTTCATCAAAACTGTTCAGGACATAATTCCCCGCTCCTCAAGAAACTCCAGTGGTTCCCCATCCACCTCCGCATCAAACAAAACCTTCTCACGATTGGCTTTAAAATGCTCAATCACCTTGCCCTCTCCTACCTCACCTGGCTACTCTGCTACCACCTGACTGACAGGGAAGCGGCACAGCGCAGTGGCTAGAGCATAGGCCCGGGATTCAGAAAGTTGTGTTTTCCAATCCTGACTCTGCCACCTGTCTGCTGGGTGACCTTGGGCCAGTCACTTCACTGCTCTGGGCCTCGGTTACCTCATCTGTAAAATGGGGATTGAGGACTGGGAGATCCCCTTGAGAAAGGTCTGCGCACTTCGCTCGTCCAATGCTAGCCTTTTCACTGTCACTCAATCTCGTCTATCTCACTGCCCACCCCTCGCCCATCATCATCATCATCATCAGTCGTATTTATTGAGCGCTTACTATGTGCAGAGCACTGTACTAAGCGCTTGGGAAGTACAAATTGGCAACACATAGAGACAGTCCCTACCCAACAGTGGGCTCACAGTCTAAAAGGGGGAGACAGAGAACAAAACCAAACATACCAACAAAATAAAATAAATAGGATAGATATGTACAAGTAAAATAAATAAATAGAGTAATAAATATGTACAACCATATATACATATATACAGGTATATACAACCATATATACATATACATATATATGCCCATGGCAAGGAACACCCTTGCTCCTCACGCCTGACAGTTTACTCTCTCCCTGCTTCAAAGCCTTATTCAAAGCCTGCACAACTCCTCCAGGAGGCCTTCCCTGACTAATCCCTCCTTTCCTCTTCTCCCACTCTTGTGTCGCCCTGACTGAGACCCCCCCAGTTGGGGCTCCCAGTAGGAATCACCGCATCATTTCCTTTGGTTTCTTTTCCTGTATGGGTGATTATCCACTGTATTGTGTGTCTAAAAGCAAGCTTAGTATAGTATAATGTAGTATAATCAATCAATCAATCGTATTTACTGAGCACTTACTGTGTGCAGAGCACTGTACTTAGCGCTTGGGAAGTACAAGTTGGCAACATATAGAGACAGTCCCTACCCAACAGTGGGCTCACAGTCTAAAAGGGGGAGACAGAGAACAAAACCAAACACACTAACAAAATAAAATAAATAGAATAGATATGTACAAGCAAACTAAATAAATAGAGTAATAAATATGTGCAAACATATATACATATATACAGGTGCTGTGGGGAAGGGAAGGAGGTAAGATGGGGGGATGGAGAGGGGGACAAGGGGGAGTGGAAGGAAGGGGCTCAGTCTGGGAAGGCCTCCTGGAGGAGGTGAGCTCTCAGGATTTCAGGGATTTCTGTCTGTAGCTCCGCAGGTGGGGTGGGAGGCGAGGGGCTTCCTGCCCACCCGGTGAGCAGGGGGTTCAAGGGGCTGGAATCTGGTGCTCACATATGGATTGGGGGCTACAGGTCAAGGGGCCGAGGGGTCAAGGGGCCGAGGCAAGGGGTCAACTCATGTGGAAGGAGCATAAGCAATGCAGGGTGAGCATCAAGTTGTACCTCCCAAGCGCTTGTACCTCCCAAGCGTTTAGTACAGTGCTCTGCACACAGTAAGTGCTCAATAAGTACGATTGAATGAATGAATCAATCAATCAAGGCCTGCCAACCTGAACTCTCTTGCCTCTTGGGCCCAGATCTGTTGGTAAATCAGTGGCATTTATAGAGCAACAGCACAGGCCCATTTCGGGTCATTCGCCACTCCAGTCCATCCAGAGTGGAAGCGTGAAGCAGCAAACCCTAGTGTAAAGATACAAGCCTCGAAGTCAGAGGCCCTGGGTTCTAATCCTGACTCCACCACGTACCTGCTGTGGGACCTTGGGACAGTCACTTAAATTCTGTGTCTCAGTTCCCCCACCAATTCTATACCTATCTTTTTTATGGTATTTGTTAAGTACTACGCCAGACTCTGTACTAAGCACTGGGGTAGACACAAAGCTAATTAGGTTGTAAACAGTCCATGTCCCACATGGGGCTCACAGTCTTAATCTCCATTTTACCTGTTCTTACTCCTATTTAGACAGTGAGCCCCATGTAGGGCTTTATCATTTTATATCTAGACTGTGAGCCCACTGTTGGGTAGGGACCATCTCTATATGTTGCCAACTTGTACTTCGCAAGCGCTTAGTACAGTGCTCTGCACACAGTAAGCGCTCAATAAATACGATTGAATGAATGAATGAATGGATATCTACTCCAGAACTTAGTACAGTGCTTGATGCACAGTAAATACTTAACAAATACCACAATTATTATTATTATTATTATGAGCTGGAGACTTGCCCAGAATATTCCCAACACCCTCGCTCCGGTCCTCCCATCCACCGCCCAGAGCTCTTACGACTTTTCAGTCACTCTCAGCCCTTATTTAATAGCAGTCTCCCATTTATTTACTCTTCTACGTCTCTTTCCAGACGTCTGCTATCACCAGTTGTAGGTTTGTTTTGCCTCCTGCTCTCACCACTTGTAAATAATCCATTTCTGACCATTTTCCTGGCTGAAACCCCCTGGGGGGCAGAGATTATGTCTTATGGGTGGGGAACGTGCTTGCTAACTCTGTTGTATTGGACTCTCCCAAGTGCTTAATGCTCTGGTCATAGTAAGCGTCCAATAAATACCAATGATTGATTGTCATTCCCCCAGGAGATGGCTGTAAACCTATTTACACATAAGAGTAATAAGTTCCATTGCATAAACACACACTCAAGTGCTTAGTACAATGCTCTGCACACTGCGAGTGCTCAATAAATCAATCAATGATATTTATTGAGCGATTACTCTGTGCAGACCACTGTTCAAAGCACTTGGGAAAATACAGCACCATTTAGTTGGTAGACATGTTCCCTGCCCACAGGGACCTCACAGTCTAGAGGAGAGGCAGAAATTAAAACTAATTATAGGAATGGACATAAGTATTGTGGGCCTTGAGGTGAGGTGAATGTCAAGTTCACTGCTTAGAGCAGTGCTCAGTACTTAGAACAGTGCTTTGCACATAGTAAGCACTTAACAAATGCCATTATCATTATTATTATTATTAAGTGTTTAAAGGATAGAGATCCAAGCACCTTGGTGACGCAGAAAGGAGAGGGAATAGGGGAAATGAGGGGAAGACCTCTTGGAGGAAATGTAATTTTAGTAAGGCTCTGAAGGGGGGAGAGTGGTGATCTGTCATATATGAAAGCAGAGTGAGTTTAACTGTTCCCATGCCAGAGGGAGGATTTGGGCAAGGGGTCAACTGCAAGATAGCGAGTAGGTTCGTGTTAGAGGAGCAAAGTGTGCAGGCTGACTCGTAGTAGGCCATCAGTGAGGTTAGACAGGAGGGGCAGAGCCGCGCTTTACAGCCGACAGTAAGAAGTTTCTGTTTGACGTGGAGGTGGATGGACAATGCTGGAGGTACTTGAGAAGTGGGAGGGCATGGACTGAACGGTTTTAGGAGGGCTATGGACACAGGGAGAGGTGAGCTTGTCAGATTTGGGGAGAGACGGTTCCAGGCTGGGGGGCGGGAAACTGCACAAGGCAAAAGAGGTACAATTAGAAGGTGAGCTTGGGCCGAAAGAAGAGAGTGAGTTGAGAAGTAGCAGGTGAAGACCACAGATACATAAACCAAGAAGAAGCTTACAATCCAATAGGGGAGACAGACATGGGGGATTATTGACAAATACTTGGAGTGGTAGGAAGAACAAGGTTCAGAAAGGGAGAAGAGCAAACGGGCCAGGATGGATTATCAGAATTAACCGGAAGGAATAATTGAATGTGCAGAAATGCTGAAAATACATAAGTGCAAGGGGTGGGAATGATACATAATTTATCACCATAATGCCTTGCTCTTCCAGGCCCTATCCAAGTAGCAGTTAAGCAAAATCCCCTTCGGGGGCTATTCACTCTTGCTGAGAAGGAGGTCTGGGCATCCCTCTTGCTGACCGCACAGCTTCTAAATGTGGGTTTCCTGCCTATGGGCAGTGTCAGAAAAAACAATTTGGGAAAGTCAGCTTTTCTTACCCAGTTTTCTTTCATTCATTCATTGTCGTATTCATTAAGCATTTACTCTGTGTAGAGCACTGTGCTCAGCACTTGGGAAAGTACAATGCAATAATAAACAGTGACACTCCCAGCCCACAGCGGGTTCACAGTCTAGGGCAGGGGAGATAGACACCAATACAAATAAGTAAAATGCCATATATATATATACATAAGTATATACATAAGTATATATATACATAAGTATATATATACATAAGTATAGTATATATACATGTATATATATATATATATATATACATAAGTGCTATGGGGCTGGTTTGGGGGGAAGAGCAAAGGGAGCCACTCAAAGGGAGCCAGGGCAATGCAAAAGGGAGATGAGGAAAAGTTGGATTTAACCTGGGAAGGCCTCTTGGAGAAGAAAGGCCACTGACTTGGAAACCTGTGGTAGTACAGGGAGGCATGTTTGTGTACCCAGAGCTGGCCAGACTCCACCCATGGACACACAATTTGGAGGAAAAAAAAAAGAGCTCTCCTAGGTCTTTCCAAGGCATCACTTTTTATCCTCATCTCCTGTCTACCTGTAATGTTGGGTCACTGTCACATTAGTCATGTTTTGTGCTTAAAAGTTGGTTGGTTTTTTTTTTGCTTTTTATGGTATTTGTTAAGTGCTTACTATGTGCCAGGCACTGTACTAAACCCTGGGGTAGATATGAGTTAATCAGGTTGGGCACCGTCCATGTCCCACATGGCGTTCACAGTCTTAATCCCCATTTTAAAGGTGAGATAACTGAGGCTCAGAGAAGTAAAGTGACTTGCCCGAGGTCACACAGCAGACAAGCAGTGGAGCTGGGATTAGAACCCAGGTCCTTCTGATTTCCAGGCCCGTGCTGTACCCACTAGGACATGCTGCTTCTCATTTATAGAACTCTCCTTTAAAGGAAGCCTCTCTGGGGCTCTGGGACTGCAGCCCTGCAATGCAACCTGACTCAGTGTCCCTCCTGGAGTGGGAGGAGGGGCGAAGACCTGATAACGGCAAATGGTCTGTGACAATAATAATAATAATGATGATGATGGTATTTGTGAAGTGCTTACTTGTATCGCCGGGGGAGATACAAGGTTATCAGGTTGTCCCAGTGGGGCTCACCGTCTTAATTCCCATTTTACAGAAGGGTTGGCAGTGGGATAGATGAGATTGGGGCACAGTGAGCAAGATGGTGTTAGAGGAATGAAGTGTGCAGGCTTGGCTGTAATAATAATAATAATGATAATAATAATAATAGTATAGTAGATCAACGAAGTAAGGTAGGATTGGGATTGAGTGCTTTAAAGTCAATAGTAAGGAGTTTCTGTTTGATGTGGAGGTGGATGGGCAAACACTGGAGATTTTTAACAATCAATCGTATTTATTGAGCGCTTACTATGTGCAGAGCAATTTTTGAGAAGTGGGAGGACGCGGGGTGAATGTTTTTTTCAGAAAAATGATCTGGGTAGCAGAATGAAGTATGGACTGGAGTGGGGAGAGACAAGAAACAGGGAGGTCAGCAAGTAGGCAAATGCAGTAATCATGGTGAATAGGATAAGAGCTAGTCTGTAAGCCCGCCAGGGATTCTCTCCATTTATTGTTGAATTGTACTTTCCAAGCGCTTAGCACAGGGCTCTGCACACGGTAAGTGCTCAGTAAATACGATTGAATGAATGAAAGAGCTTGGATCAGCACAGTTGCCGTTTGGATGGAGAGGAATGGACAGATTTTAGGAATGTTGTGAAGGTGAACCGACAGGATTTGGTGAGGTTGAATACGTGGGTTGTATGAGAAGGATGAGTTGAGGATAATACTAAGGTTATGAGCTTGTGAGATAGGGTGGATAGTGGAATCGTCTATAGTGATGGGAAAAGCATGGGGGGATAGGGTTCAGGTGAGGAGATAAGGAACTCTGTTTGGGACATGTTTAGCTTGTACAGATTTATTACTCTATTTTACTTGTACATATTTACTATTCTATTTTGTTAATGATGTGCATTTAGCTTTAATTCTATTTGTTCTGACGACTTGACACCTGTCCACATGTTTTGTTTTGTTGTCTGTCTCCCCCTTCTAGACCGTGAGCCCCTTGTTGGGTAGGGACTGTCTCTACATGTTGCCAGCTTGTACTTCCCAAGCACTTAGTACAGTGCTCTGCACACAATAAGTGCTCAATAAATACGATTGAATGAATGATGATGATGGTATTTAAGTGCTTTATTATGCATCAGGCACTGTACTAAGCGCTGGGATGGCCAAATTGTACGTTCCAAGAGCTTAGTGCAGTGTTCTGCACACAGTACGTGCTCAATAAATACGATTGAACGAATGAGTGAATAAATACAATCAAATCAAGTTGAACACAGTCCCTGTCCCATGAAGGGCTCACAGTCTCAACCCCCATTTTACAGATGAAGTAACTGAGGCAGAGAAGTGAAGTAACTTGCCCAAGGTCACACAGCAGACAAGTGGTGGAGCCAGAATTAGAACCCATGAACTTCTGACTCCCATGTGCTCTATCCACTATGCCACAGAGATGTTCTGAAGGCAGGAAGAAATGCGAGACTGCAGAGAAGACTTGACAGGTAAATTTGCACAGACATGGTAGTTGGACGTCATGAGAGCGATTGAGTTGCCCAAGGAAGTGGGTGTAGATGGAGAGTGGAAAGGGACCCAAAACTGAGCCCTGAGGGACTCTCAGTGTCAGAGGGTAGAAGGCAGAGGAGGAGCCTTCAAAAGAGACCGAGAAAGAGCGGTCAGAAAGATAGGAGAACCAGGAGAGGACCGTATCAGTGAATCCTAGGTTGGATAATATTACAAGGAGGAGAATGCTTCAATACAGAAACAGTCTGGACAACGGGTACTGAGGAATACGAGAGAAGAGTGAGACATATACTTTATTTTCTTTTACAGACCCAAAATCCCAGGCAGAAGCCACGCTGCCTGCCCAGCTCCAACACAGAAATAACCACAAAGCATCCACAGGATTCATTCTACAGTGTCAGTCTATGGCCACAGTGGAATCAACTGGGTGGGTAAATAAGCATTTACCCTGGAAACAGTTTATAGGAAGCAGGGGAGCTTCCCCCCCCATTTCATAAATACTGAAACAGTGGATGTACAAAACACACAGGAACTCTCCCGCGGTACTTGCGGGCTATTTTCAGATCGACACTTTTCGGTTTGGTCCCAAAACACACGGTCAGATTTGGCTCTGGTGAAAGAACAGTTATTGGAACTACTTTCGAGTTTCTGGAAACTGCAAGTTTGACATCCGCCATCGGCACGGGAGTGCCGTTCGTGAGCAGTGGGGGGCTGGAGGGGGGGTGCTTGGTCCGTCCCATTCCATTCCTCCCTCTCATGCCGGGCCCTGGCCTCTGGATCCCGTCAATGACCAAGCCATCCGGCGTGGGCTGGTCCCACTTTGTGGCTGGTGGGTCTCCGGGATGCGTCTGACCTCTTGGCTCCAGTGTGTGGCTGCGTTGCTCCGAAAACATGAAGGGCACATTTTTAAGTGGCTCTTAATTTTTTCTTGGAGGGCTGCCCTTAGCTTGCTCGTTGCAACCAGGCCTGCCTCTCCTCCGGTCCCAGCTGGTGTGGGGGCAGGAGGAGGGACAGGGACCTGGCACCCTGCAACCCCCATCCCGCACTGTGGACCACGAGCATCAGCCGTAAGACAGGTTCCTTCCTTTACAATTCCAAAAGCACTCGGGCTCAGCTCAGGGACACCCTCTCCAACTACGGCAGCCCGGAAGGACCGTATCCCTCCACCTTGACTGCTGTTTGAACCGAAACACTGACAGGTGGAAGAGGCACTTCTTAGACACTGAGCACATGGCCAGCCCCTCCCCACTCCACCACCAGCTCAGAACTGGGGAAAGAGAGCCAGGAGGAGCCAGGACCCAGCTCCCTATGTTCCTCCCTCACCCCAGCTTGGCGAAGATGGGGCAGGGTTCTACACCCAACGATAACGAACCTTTAGCGTCTGTTCACCGCCCTCGGGAGGAAGGAGAGGCTGGGCTGTGAGGATTTTAATCTACCAACATTGGTGGCTGGCAGGGAGAAAACCCTCAGAGCAGAAAAGGAGATCTAGTGGGGAGGAACTGAGCCCTTTGTACAGTGCTGGTCTGAGGGATGCAGGCATGTTTCCACTTTCGTTTCACCTTTCACCCCTTAGGAAGACCGAACAATGTACAGTCAGGTCCCACATCACATTTTTACATGGACAGTCAGTCAGTCAACAGGACAGATACAACAACTGCCCTGTTCTTCTTCCCCAGACAGAGGGCTGCCTGGGAGAATGCATTGCTCACCACGGTCCCCAGCAAGCTCTGTTCAGGGAGAGCCCACCCTGGCATCTTTCAACAAGGGCTGAGGAGTCAGAAGGCTTCAGTTTTCAATTTGGGATTGCTGAGACCCTTTTTGGTTGTTTTTTTTTTTTTACTGTTCCCTTCCTCTGGCCTGGAGAGGATGTGGGGGACGAGATGATGGAAGAACAGCTGGGGAGATGACTAGTGGGAGGTTACCTGCTGACCCGGGTCTACAGCTCTCTGAGAAACTGCCTGGAGTCCTGCATCTCGGAAGTGGCCCAGTGGGAGCTTAGGAGGGTCATGCTGTTGCCTTTGGCACCTCTTCCCCACACCAACACTCTCCTCTCCCATCCTGTGGTTTCTCCACTGGCCCAGCCCCCCCTCAAAAGCCTGCTGGTGCTACTCCTGCTGGGCTAGCAGTGCCATGTGGACCTCCAGACAAGCACCTTAGGAGGCAACAAGTGGGCCCACTATACTAGCCCTGCCACCTACGCACAGAGGTGCCATTAGGGTTCTGGAAGGAAGAGTCCTTGGGTCTGCGGCACCCCTGGGAACATAATACCCCCACCCCTCACCCAGGAAACAAATGACTCATGTCAGAAAATGGAGGTTGCCCACCAGCCACTGTGTGGGTGCTATATCACAGCTCTTCAGCACCTGGGGCGGCAGGTTTTGTGCCAAATGCCCAGGCGTCTTTTAAAGGGCAGCGCCGCGGGGTTGGCTTGTTGTTGCTGCGATGCAGGGGTAATGGGGAAGATGCTGAGCCTCTGGAGTCCCAAGCCAAACTGTTTCTGTCATGGCGAAGTGAGACTTCCCTCCTTGGTCTCTGCAGAGACATTTGACTGAACCTCATGCAGCTGGTCCAGGGTTTGCCTCCAAAGAAGTGCGGTCAATGGACACCAACCCAGAGGCGGTAGAGGTCTCAGCACCAGATAAACCAACCTGGGCAATTGCTTCCCTGGGCACCTGGTAAAGGGAACTTGTTCTCTATCCAGGGGCGGTACACAGTAAGACCACACAGCACCAACTGGGGCTTCTAGGAGCAGCAGGAGAGGGAGAGATCTTCAGTGACAATGTGTTCTGGGACACTAGCTCCACCCGGCCACAGAAGATGACAAGAAGGCCACCAGACCCTGCGCTCTGGATCTCTAGTCCCGGCTTCTCTGGGGAGGGGAGGGTGGAGGGCACCAGCATCTTGGGAGAAGGCTACACCCCCAGGACTGGGGCATCCCTCGGGAAGTTTGAACATTGAAAATTCTCAGTGAATTCCCAAGGGCCTGTCCCTGGGATCGAGGAACCAACCTCCCGACTCCTGTCACCTTTGGGTCAGTCTCCACGAGACCTGATTATTGCTTTTCATGGTGGCTAGATGGAAGCTATGGGGGCAGGAGGTTTAGAATCGTATGGTTTCCAGGAGAAAGGACAACTGGAAGGGCAGCAAAAGCATTGTGGGAGCCCAGTCTGACTGACAGTGAGAAAATGGAGACTCGGCTGTGGTGGTTATGGAAGGGGAAGCGGAGAGGCTGGGCCAGGTCGAAGCTCCTCTTCTCTTTTATGAAGCAAGAAGAGGCCCGCCCAGGCCCATCTGGCTGTCTTCTGGAAATTACGACTGCCAGACCTGGCCTCGCTGTCTTCTGTCTCGCTCCCTTACCAGTATCATGACCAGGATCCCCAGAGCCAAGCCCCGGCCACAGAGGCCATAAATCTCGGGTTTGGCCTGCCATTCCGGCCCCTGGGTGGTTGAGCCATTTCGGATAGAACCAGTTTGGCAGGACAGGATGCCTTGGAAGAATGCGCCCGGCCCCTCCCTGCCAATGGGGACCCCTCACCACTATCCATCCTGCAGGCTCCAACGGGATGATCAAACTCCTGCATCGCTGGACTGAAAAATCCCAAGGACATCCACCCTGGCCAGAGAGGGACTATGGCTCAAACTCCTTCCTCCACACCCTGTTTTTTGGGGGTCAGGCTCTCCTAGAAACCCCGATTCTGAGGAAGAAGCCGTGGGCTCCCCAACCTGTGAAGGAAGACCCCCATGGTCTGGGTGCCAGCCCAGATCTCTCCCTTAAGCTGTGGGCTCCCCAACCTGTGAAGACCCCCATGGTCTGGGTGCCAGCCCAGATCTCTCCCTTAAGCTGCACCTGCTCCTACTCCTTCAGCCAACCTCATCCTCACAGTGGCTGCCCCCACAAAGAGGTCTGAGCAGGGTATCAGCAAGGTGGTACTATCGCTACTGGGGGAAAGATGAAAAGCCATGGCTAGTTTCTAACTCACTTGGATCAAGGGACGAGCTACTCGGTTTCAACTTTGCTTTAAAACAGACTCAGTGAATTGTCAGTCTTGGGAGCAGAGGCGAGGAAGAGGCAGCGGGATATAGTCGGAGCCCTTCCCTGCCGCCCAAGGGGCCTGGGCCAGTCCTTGGCCAGGGGATGTCAAGAGACATGGGACGGTGGTGGGGTGCAGAGGGAGATCCCTGGCAAGTGAGAGTCTAGTTGCTTCCCCGGGAGAATTACTCTCCTCTCTGGGGAAGTTCTGGGCAGGAAACTCTCCTGTCCTGGCTTGGGAAAGAAGGCCCAATCCTCCGTCCAGAGGGAGCAGGAGGGTGGGACAGCAGGCCCAGAGGAACCATGCAAAGGAGAAAACCTCCAAAGGTGATTTCACAGCTGCTATGCTGAACCACACAGAAACAATTAAGAACACTAAGTGAGCTATGGCCCCAGCCATTTGGATCTAAACCCACCAGAGCCATGGAAAAAGGAGAGGGAGAAAACTCTCCCCTGTCATCCACTCAGCTCAGGCAACGCTGCTGATGCTCCTTGATGGCCCTTCTATGCTAGCTGCCGGGTTACCATCCCACCACCGGGCCCAGCCCTGGGTCAGGGCGGAAGATTGCCAAAATGGAAGGGGAAGAGGTTTCCCTTCGTTATTGCACATGGGAGATGTGGAATCAGCCCAGGGACAGCCGCCCCCCAACCCAGTCTAGATAGCCCTCGGGGGGAAGAAGCCAGGAGCGGGGTGGCAGGGGATTGTGGTAGGTGAAGAGGACACACCTTTCCGAGATGCTGGACAAGGCACCCGACTGTGCCCACAGGAAGTGGGGGAGATGGACAGCAGGAGGAGACAAGAGGGTGGGGGTCTCCTTACCTCTCCAGATCCATGAACCCGAGTATTTGGCCCCATTGCCCCAGGTGCGCTCATCCGGGAGGTAGGCTGGGCCTTTCTCACAGACAGCAGGCAAACCTCTGGGTTGGCTCCACGAAGGATTTTTGATTAGTCCAATTTTTAGTGACTTGGGAGTCCCCAAAGTGTTCAGGCAGCCAGTTGAGGAAGTTCACAGTTCCCCACTGGCCCCTCATGCGAGAAACCACTCTCTTATCAGCCTGGACTGTGGGGCCAGGTGTCAGTGAGAAAAATGGAGTAACTGCTGTGGGGGGATGAAAGGGGAGGTGGGCCTGGGTGCAGGTAGGGGGCTGGGCTTTTCTATTCTGCAGCAATTTGAAGCCCACCCAAGCCCACCTGGTTGTTTGAGGGTTGGGGATTAAGAATGCCGGGCCTGGCTTTGGTTTCCTCTGCTCTCCTTCTCTCTCACCAGTGTCCGGGCAGGGATTCCCATGGCCGGGCTCTGGCCACAAAGCCCCTTAATCTTGGGCGAATCCTTGGTGATTTGGCCTTGATTGCCCTAATGCTGCAGCTCTGTGCTCGCTCTTGGGGGAACCATGTGTGCGTGTCGGGGGAAAGGGTCCATTTCCTGCCCCTTCCTTCCATCAGGGGATGGGGCGGATGGTTTGTTTCACATTATTTTGGCGAGGGGACGCTCTCCAGCGCGGGGTTCAACTCCCTCCCTGGACGTCAAGGTTTAAAGGCTCCCCACGCTGGGCAGGGGGCAGTGGTTTTAATCTCAGAGATGAAAGGGTCGGAAACCTTTTTGGCCCGCGGCCTGTCCCTCCTGCCTTGACCCCTTCACTCACTCACGCCCTTTGACCCTTCTGCAGATCCAAAGGAGCAATGGGTGCGGGAGGGGCAGAGCCCGGACAGCAGCCCCACAGGGGAGGGAAGGAGTACCTAAGGAGCCTTCTGGCGGGCAGCGGAACAAGCTCCCTAGATGACGTCAACGATAAGGTTTCGGGTCCTTGGAAATCAGCGGCTCGGCGTCGTCGGTGGGGCTCTGGCTGCTGGTCCTGAGGAGTTTTTGGATGGCCTCCTGCTGATGCTGCTTAGCCTTATTGTACAGCAGGACGCCGACGGTCACCAGGACCGTCCCGACGGCCGACAGGCTGGTGATTTTGTTCCCGAAAACGATGATACTCAGCCAGATGGACAAGGCGTGCTTCACAGTACTGGCCACGCTGAAACGAAAGGGTGGCCGCATTACTGTTACCTTCTGAGAAGCAGTGGGGCCTAGTGGAAAGAGCATGGGCTTGGGAGTCAGAGGACCTGGGTTCGAATCCTGCCTCTACCACTTGTCTGCTGTGTGACTTCTCTAGGACTCAGTTTCCTCATTTTTAAATGGCTCAAGACCTGTCCTCCCTCCCTTAAGACCCTGAGCCCTCTGTGGAACAGGGACTGTGTCCTGCCATCCTATACTCTATCTACCCTAGGACTTAAGTCAGTGCTTGGCATATAGTAGGCGCTTAAATACCACAGTTATTCTTCTCTTTCTTCTTCTTCTTCTTATTATCTGAGCCACTCACCTCTTTAGGTGAGGGTCAGGCGTGGGGAAGGGAAAGTCAGGAGTGATGGATGGTCCACTCTGGGTCACTGGAGGGAGACTCTCAGGAATGGTCTCTCCTGAACCATGAGGGCGGGTGTTCAAGTGGGCAAACAGCACCCTGTTTCTTCAGGCATCCTGGTGCCCCTTTTGGAGACACAGTCCTGGCAGACTGCCTTTGGGTTCTACTGAGAAATGGCATTTTCTTGTCCTTAAGTAACCCTTTTAAAGAGAAACTTTTCAGATCTTGAAAGCATTCAGGGTTAAGATTCTTTCTGGTAACAAGGTCCACTCAGGCTTACCTGAAAGCAAAAGCCAATTTCCCAAACAAACCAGGGATGGAGGTGAAATCAGACCCCCGGAATTTTATTTATCCCTCTGCTCTTCCCTCCTCCCAACACCAAAGCACTTATGTACATATTTGTATTTTTATTTACTTGTATTGATGTCCGTCTCCCCGACTCTTGACTGTGAGCTTGTTGTGGGCAACAAATGTCACTGTTTATTATTGTATTGTACTTTCCCAAGCACTTGGTACATTGCTCTGCACACAGAAAGCACTCAGTAAATACGATTGAATGGATGAATGAATGAGCATCCAAGCTCAGTGTCAGGTTCTGTCACCCAGATGGGCCACCCCACCACTTCCTTTTAGTTACCAGGGCTTGGTTTTTCCCCTACGACTTCAGGGCCGGCTTCACACAGTAAGCCAAGTAGGCTGTCTTGTCAGGGTGCCCTGCAGCAGGGACAACCAGGAGGGCCTTTCCAAAAATGGCCAGGCCATTGTCCTCCTCTAAGATGGTGGCCAGACACGAATGATCTGTTAGAGGGGCTGAGTCTTGGAGCCGAGCTGCTTGGGGCACTCGGCCGGGAGGTGAGGACGGAGGAATGCTCTTCCGCAAGATGCTGCATGAACTTGCCCGTTCTGTTGCCCACGCGTGCCACGTCTTGACGATGCTAAGTGGGATGAGGAGTGCGGCCCTTTTGGCCCTCACCCTGGGTGTTGCCAAGTGGTCAATCAGATAAGTGAGGTCAGGCCCTCAGCTTTCTGCTTTCTTGATCGAAGTCTGTCTCTGACGAGGTGTGCTTTCGGAGAATGACGATGAGAACATGGTGCCCTTCAGAGAGGGCCCAGAGGCAGCAGGGATTGAAGTGTACCCGTTGGCCAGGCTTGTTGTACTGGGACGTTCCGGACTCTGGCTGAGCTTGACGCAGCGGGTGGGGGGCTCCCCCAAGGGACCCAGGCAGTATTTCCTCTGATGATGATGGCATTTGTTAAGCGCTTACTATGTGCAAAACACTGTTCTAAGCGCTGGGGGGATACACGGTGATTAGGTTGTCCCATGTGGGGCTCACAGTCTTAACCCCATTTTACAGATGAGGCAACTTGAGGCACCGAGAAGTTAAGTGACTTGCCCAAAGTCACACAGCAGACAAGTGGCAGAGCCGGGATTCGTACTCATGACCTCAGACTCCCAAGCCTGGGCTCTTTCCACTGAGCCACACTACTTCTCTAAAAGATGGTATTTGCTAAGTGCTTACCATGTACCAAGCACTGTTCTAAGCGCTGGGGGAGATACAAGGCAATCAGATTGTCCCACGTGGGGCTCACAGTCTCAAACCCCATTTTACAGATGAGGCAACTTGGGGCACCGAGAAGTGAAGTGACTTGCCCAAAGTCACCCAGCTGACAAGTGGCAGAGTCGGTATTCGAACCCACAACCTCTGACTCCCAATCCCGTGCTGTTTCCACTGAGCCACGCTGCTTCTCACTCCCTGGAAGAGGCCACTTTGGGGGTCTTAAACACAGAGGGCATTATTGTTTCTCTGTCTGGCTGCTGAAGAGCAGTGTGTTAATGGTGACATATTAGTTGTCCCATGGAAGTTGGGGAGGATGGGGGAGGGTGAGAGGTTGGAGGGAGTGATTGATGGAGGATAGAGGAGATGGAGGAGGAAAGAAAAGCATGATGGGGGAGGCAGTGTGGTCTAGTGGAAAGAGCAGGGAGACTAAGGTTCTAGTCCCAGTACTGCCATCTGTTCTATGTCACCTTGGGCAAGTCACATATCTGCTCTGTGCCTCAGTTTCCTCCCTGTAAAATGGGGAGAAAAAACCTGTTTTCTCTCCCTGTCAGACTGGGAGTCCCAGCTGGCCAGGGACTGAGTCCAATCTACTTATATGTCTCCTTGGGCCGCCCTCTTTGGGGAGTCTGAGTTACCTGAACGTGACCGGGGAGATCTTCCCCATCAAGGCATAGGCGGTGACACTCTGGAGGTGGAACAAGGCGCCGTCAATCAGGAGCAGCAGGATGATGTCCTGACTGTAGCTGAAGCTCTTCCCGCTCTTACCGATCACAGGCACATCCTAAGGGGGTCGGAAGCAAAAACCAAAATCCCGATCCCTCGAGCCTGAGATCTGGAGGTTGCCCGGCCTCCTGGACGGGGTGGGAGAAGGGGCCCGTGACCCCCTCTGTTAGCCTCATCTGCCTTCCTGAGCTACGGGGTGATGGCTCTGGCGACGCGAGCCGATACACAGTCCGTTCCCAAGATACTACGCATCCTCGGGCCTGGCACGCCCTGGCCCTGCCTGGCACATCCTTTTCTGGAGAAGCACATTCTCCTGCCTCTGGCTCAGCCTCAGAGTGCAGGAGCTCTGAAAACCCCAACTCCTTCACCCGCCAAAGCCAGCTGATGCTCTGTGCCATTCTGTCAGTGGCAAGTCAGCGGGGAAAATCAGTAGTCCTCCCCAGTGGCCTTCCCCGGGGCAGGGCTGGGTTCTCTCTCTCTCTCTCCGTCCTCTGCTCTTCCTCAGCAGGAGGACCCCGGATGACACCTCCCCTGCCCAAAAGAGACAGTGGCACTCACAGAGGCAGCCTGGGCATACCCATTCGCCCGCCGAGCGGGAACAGGGTGAACAGAGCCCGACCGGATGGTCCGTGGTGCCCTTTCCTGGGACAGTGCTCACCATGAAAAAGATCCACGCTGGAATTAGCATGATGACCGCCGCCGCGCTGGTGTAGAACTGGAGTTCCGGGGCGCTGCAGAGGGACAGACAAACCCCGTAAGGAAACATCTCATCATCATCTCCCCCGGTAGGCTATTAGTTCTTTGAGGGACTGGGTCTTCTGACCCCTTTTTACTTTCTCCAGCACTCAGCACAGTGCTCTGCCCACAGTAGCTGCTCGACACTTACTAGTGATTGACCGCAGGACATTCCGGGCTCTGTCCGGAGTGGGCAGGACGGGTGGGTAAACCAGGCCTGCCGGCTTCAAAAAGCCATTCCACAGGGAGCCAGGCTAAAAGCCTTTCGGAAGACAAGTGGTTTTATAACGCGCCACGGAGAATTAAGGACAGAGTCTGTCTTTGTTCCACAAACAAAGCAGCAAACAAAACAAAGCGGGGGAAGCAGTGGGGCTCAGTGGAACGAGCGTGGGCTTGGGAGTCCGAGGTCATGGGTTCGAATCCCAGCTCAGCCACTTGTCAGCTGTGTGACCTTGGGCAAGCCCTTAACTTCTCTGTGCCTCAGTGACCTCATCTGTAAAATGGGGATTAAGACTGTGAGCCCCATGTGGGACAACCTGATCAGCTTGCAACCCCCACAGCGCTTAGAACAGGGCTTCGCACATAGTAAGCGCTTAACAAATACCACCATTATTATTATTATTATAAGGATGGGGAGGGTGAGCACTTCCAAAGCCAGCCGCCAACATTTCACAACGGTGGGGCTACTGCGTAACAGGGAAAGAAGCAGTATGACCTAATGGACAGAACATGGACCTTAGCGTCAAAAGGACCTGGGTTCTAATTCTGGCTCTGCCACTTATCTGCTGCGTGACCTAGGGCAAGTCACTTCTCTCCTCTTCACCTTGGTTACTTCATCTATAAAATGGGGATTAACACTGTGAGCCTCATGTGGGACATGGACTGGGTACAACCTGAAAATTTTGTATCTATTCCCATGCTGAATTCAGTGCCTGGCACATAGTAAGCACTTAACAAATGCCACTAAAAAAAAAAGAGTCGGGGGAACTCCAGACTTCTCCAAAGGGTTCACCCATCACCTGGGGTTAGACAGGGCTGGCGGGAGCACCACTGCCGCTCTGAAAACCAGCGCAGTCGGCCTCGTGAACACTCTAGATCGGCCTAACTCAAGGCTTCAGCCGTTCTGGGTACTTACGAAAATCTGTATTTCTCCCCACTGAGCAGCTTCTTGGAGAAAACATTCTGTAGACTGGGAAACCACAAGAAAAAAAAGCAAAAAGTGAAGCCTGGAGACAATGAGCAGTTCCCGCAGCAAATCTTTCTGCTACCAGCTGGGAGGAAAACTCATCCAGAAATACAAAACAATAAAAACGTTGCTTGCGTGTGGGCCGCAAATACTCAAGAGCTGAGGTAGCTGATTTTATTCTGGAGTGTTCTGAAATCATGTTCCAGAGCCGGCTCTCCCTCAGCATTCCTCACCTTACACAGCAGCCCCCTAATCCTCTCCAGCTTGTTCTCTTCACTCCTCCCACATTTGCCTTCTAACCATGCCTGGCTCTTGACCCTCCCGTGGCTCTCCCCATCTTGAAAGCCCTCCTGAAATCCCGCCTTCCCCACGAAACCTTCCCTGATTAATTCACCACACCCAAGTCCCCTTCCATTTATAAATACTACTACTACTACTACTACTAATAATAATAATGATGGTATTTGTTAAGCATTTACTATGTTCAAAGCACTGTTCTAAGCGCTGGGGAGGTTACAAGGTCTAAGCGCTAGGGAGGTTACAGAGTGATCAGGTTGTCCCACGGGGGGGCTCACAGTTTTAAACCCCATTTTACAGATGAGGTAACTAGAACAGAGAAGTTAAGTGACTTTCCCAAAGTCACACAGCTGAGAGTTGGCGGAGCCGGAATTTGAACCCATGACCTCTGACTCCAAAGCCCATGCTCTTTCCGCTGAGCCACGCTGCTTCTCTATCCTTACGTTCACTTGTTTGTTCAGCTGTTTGTGCTTCCTGCTTTATCCCTGCTCTCCCTCTGGCTTTGGCTTTATGTAAATAATTTAGGTTCATCTCCCTCATGAGACTGCAAGCTCCTTGAGGGAAGGAGCTTGCTACTGTTGTACTTTATCCAGCACTGACAGGAAGCGCTCAGTTAATACTCCAGATTGACTGGTTGATTTCTGTTTTCCCTCAGGCTGTGAACTCTCACGCTAAACGGCTTCTTAGTAAGGATCATCACCATCATCATCAATCGTATTTATTGAGCGCTTACTATGTGCAGAGCACTGTACTAAGTGCTTGGGAAGTACAAATTGGCAACATATACAGTCCTACCCAACAGTGGGCTCACAGTCTAAAAGGGGGAGACAGAGAACAAAACCAAACATACTAACAAAATAAAATAAATAGAAACGCTTTCTATGTGTCAAGCATTGTTCTAAGAGCTGGGGTATATACAAGCTAATCAGGTTGCACACAGCCCCTATCCCAGATGGGGTTCACAGTCTTAATCCCCATTTTATCTTAATCCCCATTTTAAGATGAGGGGTGTTGATAATAATAATAACAATAATAATAATAATAATAATGGCATTTATTAAGCGCTTACCTTGTGCAAAGCACTGTTCTAAGCGCTGGGGAGGTTACAAGGTGATCAGGTTGTCCCACAGGGGGCTCACAGTCTTAATCCCCATTTTTCAGATGAGGGAACTGAGGTACAGAGAAGTTAAGTGACTTGCCCAAGGTCACACAGCTGACAATTGATGGAGCTGGGATGTGAACCCATGACCTCTGACTCCCAAGCCCGGGCTCTTTCCACTGAGCCACGCTGCTTCTCAATGTCGATGTAGCCTGTGTATCCCACTCAGCCCTGTGATGCCCTTCTCCCGGCCCTGTGGGGCCCCTTCCATCCGTTCTGGTTCTGAGTGGAGCGGTGCCCCGGGCGTGCAGAAGTTCCTTGCCCTGCTGCTGCAATTAACGGTCCTGGGCAGGTACACCGTTCGGCCCTGCCCTCCTTCCAACGTGCTGGACCGACCATCTGATCGCACGAAACTGTCACCGGACTAATGCGATCAGAGAAAGAGTCAGTCAGTCACTCAGTCATATTTATTGAGCGCTTACTGTGTGCAGAGTACACAGTGTAGTGTACTAAGCACTTGGGAAAGTACAATGTAACAATATAACAGACACATTTCCAGCTCACAAAGAGCTTACCGTCTAGACGGGGAGACAGATATTAATACGAATACATAAAATTACAGATACTGTACAGAAGTGCTGCGGAGCTGGGATAAGGGGGAGAATAAAGGGAGCAAGTCAGGGCAATGCAGAAGGGAGTGGAAGAAGAGGAAGGGAGGGCTTAGTCAGGAAAGGCATTTTGAAGATGTGCCTTCATTAAGGCTTTGAAGCAGGGGGAGAGTAATTGTCTGACAGAAAAACGAAGAGGGGGGGCTTTCCAGGACAGAGGCAGGTTGTGGGCAAGGGGTCAGTGGTGACATAGACAAGATTAAGGTACAGTGAGAAGTTTAGCATTAGAGGAGTAAAGTGTGCAGGCTGGGTTGTAGTAGGAGAGTAGCGAGGTGAGGTAGGAGGGGGCAAGGTGATTGAGTGTTTTAAAGTCGATGGCAAAGAGTTTCTGTTTGATGCAGAGGTGGATGGGCAATCACTGGAGGTTCCTGAGGAGTGGGGAAACGTGGCCTGAATGTTTTTGTAGAAAAATGACCTGGGCAGCAGCGTGAACTATGGACTACACCGGGGAAAGACAGGAGGCCGGGAGGTCAGCGAAAAGCTGATGCGGTAATCAAGGCCGGATAGAATAAGTGTTTGGATTAATGTGGTAGCAGTTTGGGTGGAGAGGAAAGGGTGGATTTTATCGATGTTGTGAAGGTCCCCATGGTTTGTTTTGTTGTCTGTCTCCCCCTTCTAGACTGTGAGCCCGTTGTTGTGTAGGGACCGTCTCTCTATGTTGCCAACTTGTACTTCCAAAGTGCTTAGTGCAGTGCTCTGCACACAATAAGCGCTCAATAAATATGATTGAATGAACGAATGAATGAAAAGGTCGAACCGACAGGATTTAGCAATGGATTGAATATGAATGAGAGGGAGGAATGAAGGATAACACTGAGGTTACGGGCTTGTGAGACAGGAATGATGGTGGTGTGGTCTACAGATGGGAAAGTCAGGGGAAGGACAGGGGTTGGGTGGGAAAGAGAGCACGGTGGCTGCAGAGAGGAACTTGAGAGATCCCAGCACGCCCCTCCGACTCCTAACACTCTACGTTCCTTTCCCCGATTGCCTCTGTCCACCTCCCTCCTCATCTTTTCCGCTGCTGGACGCTGATTGGATGCGCTAGCACTTATGTATCTTATTCCTAACCTCAGCACTTTGGCCCACATATATATTTTTACTTTAATGTTCAATTATTTACTCAGCTGTTTCATCTTCCTCCTCACCCTCCCCATCCCCCCTGCCCTCCTTCCCCTCCCCACAGCACCTGTATTTATGTTTGTAAATATTTATTACTCTATTTTACTTGTACATATTTACTATTCTATTTATTTAATTTTGTTAATATGTTTTGCTTTTTGTCTGTCTCCCCCTTCTAGACTGTGAGCCCGCTATTGGGTAGAGACCGTCTCTATATATTGCCAACTTGTACTTCCCAAGTGCTTAGTACAGTGCTCTGCACACAGTAAGCGCTCAATAAATACGATTGAATGAATGAATGAATCTTCCTCACAATCAATCAATCAATCGTATTTATTGAGCGCTTACTGTGTGCAGAGCACTGTACTAAGCGCTTGGGAAGTACAAGTTGGCAACATATAGAGACAGTCCCTACCCAACAGTGGGCTCACAGTCTAGAAGGGGGAGACAGACAACAAAACCAAACATATTAACAAAACATCCAGCTATAGAGCCTCATCCAACCTCCTGTTTTCGTAATTGGTATCTGCCTCCCTCAGCCATTAGACTGTGAGCCCCTTGAAGGCAGAGAACTGTTGTCTTGTTTCTGTTGTACTCCCACAAGTGCTTAGTATAGTGCTCTATGCTCAGGAGGTGCTCAGAAACTCTCAATCAGTGGTATTTATTGAGCACTTCTTCCTTTGTGCAGAGCACTGTGCCAAGTGCTTGGGAAAATAAAACAGAGTTGGAAGACGCGATCCCTGCCCACAAAGAGTTTACAGTCTATAAGGGGAAATGGACCTTAAAATAGATTACAGATACAGGAAGTAGTAGAGGATAAGAATATTTAAGTATTATGGGGCTGGGGTGAGTATCAAAGTGCTTACGAGCTGAGAAGCAGCATGGTGTGCGTAGTGGATAGAGCACGGGCCTCGGAGTCAGAAGGTCATGGGTTCTAATCCCGGCTCTGCCATTTGTCTGCTGTGTGACCTTGAGCAAGTCCCTTCACTTCTCTGTGCCTCAATTACCTCATCTGTAAAATGGGGATAGAGATTGTGAGCCCCACATGGGACAGGGATTATGTCCAACCCAATTTGCTTTTATCTACCCCAGCGCTTTTTACAGTGCCTGGCACATAGTAAGTACTTAACAAACACCATAGTAATTATAATTATTACTATAATAATTATAATTATATTATAATATATAATTATGAGAAGCAGCATGGCTCAGTTGAAAGAGCCCGGGCTTTGGAGTCAGAGGTCATGGGTTCAAATCCCGGCTCCACCAACTGTCAGCTGTGTGACTTTGGGCAAGTCACTTAACTTCTCTGTGCCTCAGTGACCTCATCTGTAAAATGGGGATTAAGACTGTGAGCCCCCTGTGGGACAACCTGATTGCCTTGTAACCTCCCAGCGCTTAGAGCAGTGCTTTGCACATAGTAAGCGCTTAATAAATGCCATCATCATCATCATCATCAATTATTATGGGGTACACATCCAAGTACAGAGTTGACAACAGGGAGGGCAGATAAGGGAAATAAAGGGCTTTGGGAAAGTCTCTTGGAGGACACGGGATTTTAGGAGAGTTCTGAAGGCGGGAAGAGCTGTGGTCTGTCGGATGTGAAGGGGAGGGAGTTCCACGCACAAGTGATAAATTGGGCAAGGGATCGGTGGTGGGAGAGACGAGATTAAGATACAGAGATTAGGCTAGTGTTAGAGAAGTGGAGTGTGTAGGTATGGTTGTAGCAGATCAGCGAGGTTTGGTAAGAAGGGTAGAACTGATCTAGTGCTTTAGAGTCGATGCTAAGGAATTCTGTTTAATGTGGAGCTGGATGGGCAACCATTGGAGGCTTTTGAGCAGTGGGGAAATATGGATAGACTGAATGGTTTTTCAGAAAAATGACCCAGAGTGAAGAGGGAAGAGACAGGATGTAAGGTCAGCGAGAAGGCCAGTGAAGTAGTCAAGGTGGGATATAAGTGCTTGGATCAGCGGGTCAGCAGCTTGGATGGAGCTCAAAGGTTGGATTCTAGAGAGTTGTAAAGGTAGAACCAAGAGGATTTCATGACAGATTGAATATGTGGGTTGAATAATAATAATAATGATGGCATTTATTAAGCGCTTACTATGTGCAAAGCACTGTTCTAAGCGCTGGATAGGTTACAAGGTGATGAGGTTGTCCCATGGGGCGCTCACAGTCTTAATCCCCATTTTACAGATGAGGTAACTGAGGCACAGAGAAGTTAACTGACTTGCCCAAAGTCACACAGCTGACAATTGGTGGAGCTGGGGTTTGAACCCATGACCTCTGACTCCAAAGCCCGGGGTTCTTTCCACTGAGCCACGCTGCTTCTCTAGCCACGCTGCTTCTCTAATGAATGAGAGAAATAAATCAAGGCTAATGCCAAGGATTTGAGCTTGTGAGACAGGGAGGACAGCATTTGGTTGGGAAGATGAGGAATTCTGTTTTGGATATGTCAAGTTTGAGGTGTCAGCAGGACAGCTAAGTAGAGAGGTCCTGAAGGCAGGAGGAAATGCAAAACTGCAGAGAACGAGAGAGATTGGGGCTGGAGAGGTAGATTTGGGAATCATCTGCATAGAGACTGTAGCTTAAGTTGGGGAATTGAATGAGTTCTCCAAGGGAGTGGGTGTAGTTGGAGAATAAAAGGAGATCCAGAACTGCCCCAGTACAGAGAGTTGGAAGAGAGGAAGTGGAGGCAGTGGGTGTCGATTACTTGCTCATGGAGTTTGGAGAGGAATTATTTATTTATTTTATTTGTACGTATTCTATTTATTTTATTTTGTTAATATGTTTTGTTTTGTCGTCTGTCTCCCCCTTCTAGACTGTGAGCCTGCTATTGGGTAGAGACCGTCTCTATATGTTGCCAACTTGTACTTCCCAAGCATTTAGTACAGTGCTCTGCACACAGTAAGCACTCAATAAATATGACTGACTGACTGACTGACTGACTGAATGAATGAATGAATGAATGAATGAGAGATTGGGTGAAAACCAGAGTGGGTAGCGGGGTCAAAGGAGGGCTTTTTAGGAGAGAGGCTACATGGGCATGCTCCGAAGTAGTAGAGAAGGAGACACTGGGAAGTGAGCAGTTGAAGATGACACCCAGGGCTCAGTGGAAAGAGCCCGGACTTTGGAGTCAGAGGTCATGGGTTGAAATTCCGGCTCCACCGCTTGTCAGCTGTGTGACTTTGGGCAAGTCACTTCACTTCTCTGTGCCTCAGTTACCTCATCTGTAAAACGGGGATTAAGATTGTGAGCCCCACATGGGACAACCTGATCACCTTGTATCCTCCCCAGCGCTTAGAACAGTGCTTTGCACACAGTAGGCGCTTAACAAATACCAAAATTATTACCCAGGGAGGGAAAAATTGATCATAGCTATTGTTACGATAAGGTGAGAAGGCCTCTGCCACTTGTCTGCTGTGGGACCTTGGGCAACTTGCTTAACTTCTCTGTGCCTCAGTTTCCTCATTTGTAAAATGGGAATTCAATACCTAATCCCCCTCCTTCTTAGACTGCGAGCCCCAGGTGGAACAGGGACTATGTCTGACCTGATTATCTTGTATCTACCCCGGCACTTAGTATAGTGCTTGACACATACTAAGCACTTAACAAATGCCACAATTATTATTACCTTGATCAACTGATCAACCAGTTGACCGGCTAGCAACAGAGTTTCTGACAACCAGCCAACGTCCCTCCTGCACGCTTGGCCAGGGAAATCAATCAAGCAATCAATCAATGGTATTCATTGAGTGCTTACTGTACTAACTGCTTGAGAGAGGACAATCAACAGAGTGGGTAGAAATGTTACCTGCCCTCAGTGAGCTTACAGTCTAGAGACCCAGAAGGTGCAGGATGCCTTTTTCTCCCTCTTTGTCCTTTTAGGGACCATGGGGAAGTTCCCCGCACAGTGAAACCAGATCTGCCGCTCGGTTCTCCGGCCCTCTCATCCCGATGCCCCGGCCCGCTTCTCCTCACCAGTCCATGATGTTGGTAGACAGCGCAGCCGAGAATCCCAGGACGTTGAAGCTGAGCTCCGTAGCTGTGCAGAGGGCCAGCCCTCCCATGACGGGAATGAGGGACAGATTCACCAGCAGACCTCAAATGGAAATTCAAATAACAATACTGAAACTTTAAAGCGCGTTTCCAGGACCATCAGCCTAAGTGTTCCTGTCTTGTTGCTGGAAGGACAACCAGAGTTCTGGCTGGACGAATGTCCCAAGGTGACCCTTGGGGCGACGGGTGACAGCGAACTCTGGTCTCGCTTCCTGAAATTCAAAAATCAAGGGTTTTCTTTTCTATAACACCAGAAGGGAAGGGAAGAGCAGTCAGAAGAAAAGTCAAAAAAGTGCTATAATTCTACGTGAGTTAGAGAGAGGAGGGGAGGAGGGAGAGAGCTGAGATGCAGATAGAGATAGGCCGAGCGAGAGCAGAACCTCCCTAATCTGGACTAGAGGAGGGGAGGACCAACCTAAATCACTGGATAATCCAAAAGTAGAAATGATTTTCTGAAATGACGCTTTGGTGTTGTATGTCTGCCTCTTAGCCTGAACATATAGATGGTATGGAGCATTCTTTCGGCTAATTCCGAGACAGGGAGAGGAGAAAAGGCATTTTCAGCAGGAAAACTGAAAAGCTAGGGGGTGTGGATTCAGTCAGAAAGGGAAGGTGGTCTGATCAATGGATCTTTCCCTCTCATGTTCACCCACCTTGCCCATCTTCGCAGCCCTTGGGGAGGACACGGGGCAGACTGAAGCTACATTCCTACATGGATCGTGAGCCCGGGTGGGACAGGGACTGTGTCCGACTGATTATCTTGCACCTACCTCAGCGCTTAGTACAGTGCCTGGCACGGAGTAAGCGCTTAACAAATACCACCATTATTATGATTATTATGGCAAGGTCCTTGTGGTCCTGGATTCTCTTATCTGCACTTAGTGACAAGCACTTAGTTCAGTTCTCTGAACCCAGTAGATATTCATAAGTACTACTGATTGAAGCCTGAAAACCCCAGCAGTTGCTCCGCTCTAACTTCCTCCCTGTTCCCACCCTCAGCTGGTGTCCCTCTGCTTTGCTCTCTCACAGGCCCCCTCTCCTTTTTCTCTGTCTCCGGCCCCATCCCCTTTTCCCCTTTCTTCATTCTCTTCCCTTCTCCATTTTCACAGCTTCGGTGGCGACTGCTGGTTCCTCATGGCAGCCATTTTTGGAGGGCCAGTATTTATATCATTTATTATTTATATATTTATTATAAGACTGTGAGACCCATGCGGGACAGGGACCATGTCCAACCTGACTTGCTTGTAACCACCCCAGTGCTTAGTACAGTGCCTGGCACACAGTAAGCACTTAACAAGTACCACGATTATTATTATTATTATGCTGCGTTGGTGTGGCTTAGTGGAAAGAGCACGGGCTTGAGAGTCAGAGGTCGTGAATTCTAATCCTGGCTCCACCACTTTTCAGAGGTGTGACTTTGGGCGAGTTACTTTACTTCTCTGTGCCTCAGTTACTTCATCTGCAAAATGGGGATTAAGACTGTGAGCCCCACGTGGGACAACCTGATTACCTTGTATCTACCCTAATGCTTAGAACAGTACTTTGCACATAGTAAGCACTTAAAAAAATACCATAATTATTATTATTTTTATTATCGGGAAACCCCAGCTCAGATTGTGACAAATTTCAAACTGCAGGGAGTCCAAATTAACAAGGTTTATTAATAAGCCATCATCTATGAATGCTGAAGCCACACCCATCTTGCTCTCAGGAACGCCAGAGCCTTTTTCAACTCCATCTCCCGAAGACGGTGATGAAGGGGATTATCAGTAATTATCGTTATTATATCTGTTGTCCCAGTACCGCTCTAAGCGCTGGGGTAGATACAAATTAATCAGGTTGGACATGGTCCCTGTTCTACTGGGGGCTCATCGTCTAAGTAGGAGGGAGAACAGGTATTGAATCCCCATTTGACAGATGAGGAAACAGACACAGAGAAGTGAAGTGACTTGCCCAAAGTCACACAGAAGACAAGTGGCAGAGCCGGGATTAGAACACAGGTCTTCTGACTCCCAGGACCGTGATCTTTCCACTAGGCCAAGCTGCTTCTCAAACCAGGGGATATAGTGGCAGCCCTGTGGCCCTGTCCCCTTTGCACAGTCCCCAATTCTGGGCTGAGGGAGGGAGACTCAGGTGGCCTCCTTTACCCCAGAGGTTTAACAAAGCACCTACCAGTGTATTCGCCGAGGATCATCCTGGACATGATGACGGTAAAAATCGGGGCTGAGCTCTTCACTGTCTCGGCGAACGAAACGGCCACGTTCTTCAAGCTCACCAGGCCTAGGACCACTGTGGCGAACCTGAAAACAGACATTAACTGGAATCTGGGATTTATCATACCATGCACTCGCATCTTGTTCAGTTTCCAGACACCAAGGGGGAAGGAGTTTGATCACATCGCGCGTCCTTGGCCAGCCTTAGCCAACGCTGATGGAGTTAATTCTGCAGCTGAGGGCAGATAAGTAGGCATGCTAAGCTCTCTTGGCAGGATTATGGACAATGGAAGTCAGTGCCCTTCCAGTCCTACACGTGGGGGTGATGGAGGCATGCCCCCTGGGTTTCCAAATTATGGGGGTGACATGGGCCCGTGGTCCCTGGTTTCCAGCTGTGGGATGACACCCTCCAGATTCCCAGCTATGGGGGCATCTCCATCATTGCCCCCACATTTATTTCAGCTGAACTTCCAGCCTCACTCACCCTGGGTTTCACAACCACAGCTTCCGAATGGGGCTGGAAAAAACAGCTCTTTCAGACCTGTCCCCTTTTTGAGGTCTACCTTCTGTTTCCAAGCCCAGCCTAGCTCGCTCTTCCCTTACAGGCCTCCCTCCTACCTCTTCACTCCACTCAAAATCAAAGAGTTGAGCCCCGACATTGAGGGCGAATTCCTCCTCTTTCCAGGAAGCTTTGCTGCCGTATGGCAGGAGGGGTTTCTGTTCAGAAACATGCTCACTCATGGGAGGCGAGTGTTCAGGGGCATGGTCAGGTCTATCAACAGCAGCCACAGAGATGGACTGCCGGAGAGGCAGGGCTGAGGGAGAAAGGGAAGGATGGAGGGACAAAATGAAGAAGGGAGAAAGGAAAGGAAGATGGGAGGAAGGAAGGGAAGGAGGGAGAGGGAAAGGGAAGGAGGACAAGGGCTTGTCTTAAGCTTGCTCTGTTCTCTGAGGTACAAGGAGGGGAAGGGCTGTTCCAAATTTCATTGGACGAGCAACCCAATGGCAGTCATTTTCTCTTCACACAGTTCTTAGCTCTTTCATTCCCCTTCCTGGCCCTTTGGTACTGAGGTATATGTATTTGGACACTCGATTTTGTATTCACTTCTTTCATCCTGATTGAGAAGTTTTACTTGCTGTAGTAGTCTAGTTTTTCCTCCCATTCCTGCTACTGGGAAAACATTTTTCTATGTCTGCTTCCCTGATTGGACGGTAACCTCCTTGTCTTTGCTGAACTCTTTCCATGTTTAGGATACTGCGTCAACCTTGGTAGGTGATTAGAGTAGCAGCTGTCTTACCTCCAATCCTCAATAAGCTAAACAACTGTACTGGCTGGAAAGCAAATTGGAACAAGCAAGCTACGGCAGCAAAAGCCACGGAAACTGATCGGTGTTGAGGAAGCTTGAGATCTGTCTCAAACAGAGGGACATCACTGCAGTGACCCTGGGGAAGGGCAGCGTTCTGTCCTTCCGCAGGACGAGGACATCTGGATGGACAGCGGCCAAGGACACACAGAATCAGACACTTTCTCTTTGCTTAACGTGTTTGATTCCCCCCTCTAGACTGTAAGCTCGTTGTGGACAGAGAATGTTTCTACCAACTCTTTTGTACTGTTATATTGCTCTCTGCACATAGTAAGCGTTCAATAAATACTACTGATTGCTTGATCGTTTACCTCATAAGGCCCACAAAGAGCATGATCATGATGAAATTGGGTGGGTACGCTATCCGGGTTTTGTGTTGGTATAAGCAGCAGGGAACAAAAATTTTAATACAGCCGATGAAGGTGGTGGAGAGCATCTGAACGGCACCTAGGGAGGGAATGGAAAAGCAGGATGAGTTGGATGCCGGACAGGAAGGAGGGTCAGTTATTCGAGGATCCCTTTAAGGCAACCAAACAGCAACAGTGCCATCTGTGACAACCCAGCCCATTCCACTTCTACATGGAGCCAAAAGAAAGTTCTCTCCCCCAAATTCAGTACTTCAGCCTGGGAAAAATCCATTTTCTGCCACATCCCTATTTTAAGATTGTTTCGTGCACGTGCGGTCTTGGAGGCTGCTTTTACCACATGGGAATTAACTACTTGGGGCATGGGCATGAACTACATGGGCTCCTTCAATTTCATCTCATCAACCATTCTTTCAGAAACCAACCCATCTCTCTCTTTCTACTGCCTCTGTCATCTCTGTCAACACCTGGGCCCCTTTCACCCCCAGAAATGCATCCAGATCCCCAGATGCACCCCTAACCACACACACAGAGAACTCACACACTCAGAAAGAACTCAGGTCAGGCCCTTCCTCATCCCCACCCCCACACTTCCCCAGCCTCTCAGATCACAGAAAGCAGAGAAGCTGTTGCCCAGAGCATGACGACTGTGGTCTTCCTGTGGGTTTCCCTGGCAACCGAACCTCTGATGGACAGTTTGGCTGCTGGGGAAAATCCAGGCTCTGTGTTTTGCAGGGGTCTGGGTGATTCCAAACCTCAGCAACGGACTCGGTACCTTTCTGGATTTGATATGACCCCTCTCCACGGACACGGGGAGCGGAAAGGGTCTAGCCCTTACGTGGGTCATGACCGCAAGGCGACTCGGCTTGAAGTCAGGGGCAGAAACCTTGCCTCGGTTCAAAATAAAACGGTGGCCCCTTGCTCTCTAGAACCCCATTCCCTCCTCCACAGACAATGAGTGGCTTGGAGCCCACGCGGCTCCAGACCCACTTAGAAAACACTCTCCGAACCCACGGAGATGTCCTGTCGGGCCTGTGGGACCTGTCCTAGGGAACGGCAGCACCCCCGCAACAGATCGGGTCCCCTGCCCCCTGCCCCGCAGCCCCCCGACCAGGATCACCGAGCATGCTGGGCTCCCCTTCCAGCAGGGAGAGGATGTACTTGTTGAGAAACAGGGTGCAGAAGCTGAAGAAGAACCACAAGACGAGGTAGAGAAGGGCGTGTGAGTTCCATATCCCCGAGTCGGACTCGATGACGGTTGTCTCGGTGATGGTGATCTTCAGGACGTTCTCTTCCGGGGCGCTGTCGCTCCGGGAGAGGACCAATTTTTCGCTGCGGTGCGTAAGAAAGCCGAAGAATGACTTCCCCTTGGACTGCTCCTCGGGGACGGCGGCCGGGTCTTCCTGGCTGGGATCTTTTGTGAGTGATGTCATGCTGGGCTCGGTGGCTTTGGTCCTCCCGCTTCCCTGCTGGCAGCCCGAGGCCAACCGATTTGGCACCCCGGGCGGACGGGAGGCACGGGACCGATCGTCTGGCCGCGGCTGTACGGTTTGGTCCTCCGGGAGGGCTCGTGGTTCCTACAAACGGGGCCTGTGGCTACTTCCGGGGGTCAGCTTTGCCATGGGCCTGTATTGCACCAAAGAAAATGACGGTTAGTACTCTGGGAAAACACCTCACAACGTGAGTCATCAAAGGAGTGGAAGGGCAGAGAGATCACCAGGACGCAAGGAGCAGTGTGGTCTAGTGGATAGAGCCCGGGCCTGGTAGTGGCTCCGCCACTTGTCTGCTGTGTGGCCTTGGGCCAGTTACTTCACTTCTCCGGGCCTCAGCTACCTCATTTGTAAAACGGAGATTCATTCATTCATTCAATCGTATTTATTGAGCGCTTACTGTGTGCAGAGCACTGTACTAAGCGCTTGGGAAGTACAAGTTGGCAACATATAGAGACGGTCCCTACCCAACAGTGGGCTCACAGTCTAGAAGATTAACAATGGTGGTATTTGTTAAGCGCTTACTATGTGCAAAGCGCTGTTCTAAGCGCTGGGGGGATACAAGGTGATCAGGTTTTCCCACTCGGGGCTCACAGTCTTAATCCCCCTTTTACAGATGAGGTAACTGAGGCACAGAGAAGTTAAGCGGCTTGCCCAAGTTCACACAGCTGACAAGTGGTGGAGCCAGGATTCGAACCCATGACCTCTGGCTCCCAAGCCCGGGCTCTTTCCACTGAGCCACGCTGAAGACTGAGACTGTGAGCCCTTGTGGGACACGGACCTGTCCAATCTGATTAATCTGTATCGGCCCAAGAACTTAGTACAGTGCTTCTCTTCTCTTACGCTAAGAGAAGCAGCGTGGCTCAGTGGGAAGAGCACGGGCTTTGGAGTCAGAGGTCATGGGTTCGAATCCCAGCTCCGCCACGTCTGCTGTGTGACCTTGGGCAAGTCACTTCACTTCTCTGAGCCTCAGTTCCCTCATCTGTAAAAATGGTGATTAAGACTGTGAGCCCTACGTGGGACAACTTGATCACATTGTATCCCCCCAGCGCTTAGAACAGTGCTTTGCACATAGTAAGCGCTTAACAAATGTCATTGTTATTATTATTATTACAGTGCCTGGCACGTAGTAAAGGCTTAACAGATACCATTACAAAAAATACTCTATTACTGACATTTGTTGGGAGCCTATTTTGCAAAGAACCCTGTACTAGGCTCTCGGGAACCTACAAAAAAATCACATTCCCTGAAGACAGCCCCTACCCACTTGGCACCTTCAATTGTAGCTTGACACACAGCAAGCCCTCTGAACTTTTAAACACCAGAACTAACCCTTTCACTTAGACGGTGAGCTCCATGTGAAACAGGGACGACGTCGAGCCGGATTATCTTCTCTCTACCCCAGAGCTTAGTACAGTGCTTGGCACATAATAAGCCCTTAAAAAACATCCTAATTATCATCTCCCACTGGCCGAGAACCAACCGAACCCCCAAGGCTCTACGGTTCCCACTTCACTGCTCAGAGAAGCAGAGTGGCTCAATGGAAAGAGCCCGGGCTTTGGAGTCAGAGGTCATGGGTTCAAACCCCGGCTCCGCCAATTGTCAGCTGGGTGACTTTGGGCAAGTCACTTCACTTCTCTGGGCCTCAGTTACCTCATCTGGAAAATGGGGATTAAGACTGTGAGCCCCCCGTGGGACAACCTGATCACTTTGTAACCTCCCCCATGCTTAGAACAGTGCTTTGCACATAGTAAGCACTTAACAAATGCCATCATTATTATTATTATTATTATTATTATTAGTGGATAGAGCATGGGCCTGGGAGTCAGAAGGTCCTGGGTTCTAATCCTGACTCCACTACTTATCAGCTGTGTGACTTTGGGCAAGTCACTTAATTTCTCTGTGCCTCGGTCACCTCATCTGTAAAATGGGGATTAAGACTGTGTGCCCCACGTGGAACAACCTGATTACCTTGTATCTACCCCAATGCTTAGAACATCACTTGGCACATAGTAAGCATTTAACAAATACCATCATTACTATTATTATGTCTGCTGTCTGCCCTTGGGCAAGTCACTTCATTTCACTTGCACCCAGCGCCAGAGATGCCTCCTCTCCGATCTCCCATCCTCCTGTCTCTCCCCTCTTCAATCCACACTTCACGCTACTGCCCGGATTGTCTTTGTCCAGAAATGCTCTGGGCATGTTACTCCCCTCCTCAAAAATCTCCCGTGGCTACCAATCAACCTACGCATCAGGCAGAAACTCCTCACCCTGGGCTTCAAGGCTGCCATCACCTCGCCCCCCTCCTACCTCACCTCCCTTCTCTCCTTCTACAGCCCACCCCGCACCCTCCGCTCCTCTGCCTCTAATCTCCTCACCATGCCTCGTTCTCACCTGTCCCGCCGTCGACCCCCGGCCCACGTCCTCCCCCTGGCCTGGAATGCCCTCCCTCTGCCCATCCGCCAAGCTAGCTCTCTTCCTCCCTTCAAGGCCCTACTGAGAGCTCACCTCCTCCAGGAGGCCATCCCAGACTGAGCCCCCTCCTTCCTCTCCCCCTCTTCCCCCTCTCCATCCCCCTTTACCTCCTTCCCCTCCCCACAGCACCTGTATATATGGATGTATGTATTTATTACTTCATTTATTTATTTATTTTATTTGTACATATTTATTCTATTTGTTTTATTTTGTTAATATGTTTTGTTTTGTTCTCTGTCTCCCCCTTCTGGACTGTGAGCCCACTGTTGGGTAGGGACCATCTCTGTATGTTGCCAACTTGTACTTCCCAAGCGCTTAGTACAGTGCTCTGCACACAGTAAGCGCTCAATAAATATGATTGAATGAATGAATGAATTTCTCTGGGCCTCAGTTCCCTCATCTGTAAAGTGGGGATTCATTCATTCATTCAATCAAGCGCTCAATAAATACGATTGAATGAATGAATGAATGAATGACTACCTGTTTTCCCTCCTAATTAGACTGTGAGCCCCATGTGGGACAGGGTCTGTGTCCAACCTGATTAACTACTAATAATAATTATGGTATTTCTTAGGCGCTTACTATGTGCCAGGCACTGTACTAAGAGCTGGAGTAGATATAAGGGAATTGGGTTGGAGAGAGTCCCTGCCCCACACAGGGCTAATAGTTTTAATCCCCATTTTACAGATGAGGTAACTGAGACACTGAGAAGTGAAGTGACTTGCTCAAAGTTCACACAGCAGACAAGTGGCAGTGCCAGGATCAGAACCCAGGTCTTTCTGCGTTCCAGGCCCGTGCTCTATCCACTAGGCTGCACTGTCTACAGTGCTTAGTACGGTGCTTGACACATAGCAAGTGCTTAACAAAGACCATTGTACTACTCATAATAATAATGTGCGGGCCCTCAAAAGGACAGTCAGAGAAGTTTTGTGGAAAGAGTATAGACCTGGGAGTTGGAAGACTCGGGTTCTGGTCCCAGTTCAGCTACCTGTCTGCTGGGGGACCACAGAGAAGTCACTTAACCTCTCTGGGCCTCAGTTTCCTCCTCTGAAAAGTGGAGATGCTGAGAGCATAAAAAATGAGAGGACTACGGGAGTCTCCCACCAAGAACAATGGATGAGCCTCGGTCCTAAAACTTCTGAGCCCGTGTGAAGGAATTGTGTGACTGTGATCTGTATACACAGTTTGCACACTCTCTTCTGGTTTTTTTTTTAAATAATATTTGTTAAGTGCTTGCTCTGTGCCAGACACTGTTCCAAATGCTGGGGTAGATACAAGCTAATCAGGTTGGACACAGTCCCTGTCACTCATTCATTCAATCATATTTATTGGGCACTTACTGTGTGCAGAGCACTGTACTAAGCGCTTGGGAAGTACAAGTTGGCAACATATAGAGACGGTCCCTACCCAAGAGCGGGCTCACAGTCTAGAAGGGGGAGACAGACAACAAAACAAAACATATTAACAAAATAAAATAAATAGAATAAATATGTACAAATAAAATAGAGTAATAAATCCATACAAACATACATAAATATACACAGGTGCTGTGAGGAGGGGAAGGAGGTAAGTAGGGGGGGGATGGGGGGGGCTTAGTCTGGGAAGGCCTCCTGGAGGAGGTGAGCTCTCAGTAGGGCTTTGAAGCTTAGTAAGCGCTTAACAAATACCAACATTATATGATTATAAAACTGGTTGGAAAGTTCTGTGTCCCACCCAAGGCTGACGGTCTTAATCCCCATTTTACAGATGAGGTAACTGAAGCACAGAAATCTAGGTGACTTGCCCAAGGACACATAGCTCACAAGTGGCGGATCCGGAAGAACACGGGTCCCTTGAGCCCCAGGTCCATGCTCTATCCAATCACTCATTCAATCAATCAGTGGTGGTTACTGAGTGCTTACTTTATGCAGAGCGTTGTACTAAGCACTTGGGAGAGTACAATACAAAAGAACTAGCAGACATGTTCCCTACCCATAACAAGTGTAGTAGGCCACGCTGCTTCTCTGCCACTTGTGTTCCTCTGGATTTCTCGGCAGGACTGAGCAATGAGCAAGCAGGCGGGCTGGGGGGCATTGTGAAGGGCATATAAACATTTGTGACGTGCACAGCCGACAGCCAAGGTGAGCGCCCTCAGGGCTAGTCCACCCCCAGGAACCGGAAGGCCAGAATAATAATAATAATGATAGCCTTTGTTAAGCGCTTACTATGTGCAAAGCACTGTTCTAAGCGTTGGGGAGGATACAAGGTGATCAGGTTGTCCCACGTTGGGCTCACGGTCTTCATCCCCACTTTACAGATGAGGTAACTGAGGCACAGAGAAGTTAAATGACTTGCCCAAAGTCACAAGACGGACAATTGTCGGACCCGGAATTTGAACCCATGACCTCTGATCCCAAGCCCATGCTCTTTCCACTGAGCCACGCTGCTTCTCTGACACTAATGGTATTTGTTAAGTGCTTACTATGTACCACGCACTGTTCTAAGCACTGGGGTAGATACAAGGTCAGCAGGTTGTCCCATGTGGGGCTCATGGTCTTAATCCCCATTTTACAGATGAGGTAACTGAGGCCCAGAGAAGCTAAGTGACTTGCCCAAAGTCACACAGCTGACAAGTGGCAGAGCCGGAATTAGAACCCACGACCTCTGACTCCCGAGCCCATGATCTTTGCACTAAGCCACGCTGCTTCTAGAAGCCTCGGTAGCTGCGGCCAATGATGCCCACGGTGACCAGCTATTCTTTTCAGGATTTCTGCTAGGCCTGTCAACCTGCCCCAAACGCTCTAATTTGGTCAAAAACTGTCGCCACTGATGGCACGATCCCACCTGGCAGAACCGTAATGAGAACCCAGGCCTCCTGAGCCTCTGTCCCCCCTGGACCAATAACAATAATGGCATTTGTTAAGTGCTTACTATGTGCCAAGCACTGTTCTAAGCGCTGGGATAGATACTAGGTAATCAGGTTGTCCCACGTGGGGCTCACACCCTTAATCCCCATTTCATGGATAAGGTAACAGGCCCAGAGAAGTTAAGCGGCTTGCCCAGGGTCACACAGCAGACAAGTGGCAGAGCCGGGATTAGAACCCATGTCCTCTAGCTCCCAAGCCTGTGCTCTTGCCACTAAGTCACGCTGCTTCTCCGATAGCAGTGAGGTAGTTGATGTGAAACTGCTTCAGCATGCTACGGCTCATAACTGTGGCATTTGTGAAGTTCTTACTCTGTGCCAAGCACTGAACTGAGCCCTGGGGTGGACACAAGATAATCAGGTCAGACACAATCCCTGTCCCACACAGTGTTCACAGTCTAAGGTGGAGGGAAGACAGAAATTTAACCCCCATTTGCCAATTCAATTGCCCAAGCATACAGCAGGCAGGTGGCTGAGCCAGAATTAGAACTCAGGTCCTCTGACTCCCAGGACCAGGCTCTTTCCACTAGGCCGTGCTGCTTCTCCAGGTGCCATTTCATTGCAAGGTGGTGGTACAACTATTACTAGGGGCTTACTCTGCTCCAAGCACTGAACCATGCCCTGGAATAGATAGGGATAATCAGATTGTAAACTCCTTGAGGGCAAAGGCTGTGTTTATTAACTGGATTGGATTCTCCCAAGGGCTAAACCTAGTACTCTGCTCGGTGTAAGCGCTCAAGAAATACCACCGATGGACCGATAGATGAGACAGAGCCCCTGCCCCTTACGGGGCTCACGATCAAAGAGGTAAAGAGAGCAGGTATTTTGTCTATTTTTCAGAAGAAGCAATCGAAGTCCAGAGAGGTTAAACGACTGGCCCAAGTCACCCAGGAGGCTAATGGCCGCACTGAGACGGGAACCTGACTCCCAGCTCTGGGCTCCTTCCCCCGACCCCGCTGCCTCCCTGCCTAGAGAGACAGACCATGGGCCTTGGAGTCAAAAGATCGTGGGTTCCAATCCCAAGCGCTCAATAAATATGATTGATTGATTGATTGATCCCGGCTCCACCACTTGTCCTCTGTGTGACCTTGGGCAAGTCGCTTCACTTCCCTGGGCCTCAGTGACCTCATCAGTAAGATGGGAATTGAGACCGTGAGCCCCACGTGGGACAGGGGCCTTGTCCAACCCGGTTTGCTTGCATCCACCCCCACTGCTTAGTACAGTTCCCGTCACATAGTAAGCACTTAATACCATAATTATTATACCTCGATGGCCCCCTCCGACCGGGTCCTCACCCCACTGCAGCCTGCAGGCTGATCAGAAGGTTTCTTTATCTCACCCGCCATAACCATCGCGGACACCCCAGAGTGGCTCCAGATAGAAGCCCCAAGTCCAAAGATCAGGGCCCCGGGTCCCACAGCATTTCTAGTATACAGTGAGAAGATCATTTGTTCCCTGAAGGCTCCTGACTCCAATATTTTTTAAGCTATTTGTTAAGCGCTAAGTGCCAGACACTGACCTGGGGTACAAATCAGGTTGGGCACAGTTCCTGTCCCACATGGGGCTCACAATCTTAATCCCCATTTTACAGATAACTGAAGCACAGAGAAGTGAATTGACTTTCCCAAGGTCACACAGCAGGCAAGTGGCCGAGCCAGGATTAGAATCCAGGCCCTTCTGACTTCCAAGCCTGTGCTCAATCCAGTAGGCCACACTGCTTCCAAATCCCAGGTGATCCAGCGCACGGAGAATAACAATGATGGTATTTAAGCGCTTACTATGTGCAAAGCACTGTTCTAAGTGCTGAAGGAAGGACCAGATCCAGAACAGCTTAGTTGCCAACCTGACAGACACGGTAGACTGGGGAGAATATCCAAGTCAGCTTCCTCTCCCCAAAAACTCTCAGCCGGGGGCCGGGAAGAAACCTGACCTCAGTGGACACCCCGAGTGATGGTCATTGGTTCGTATTTTCCCAGGCATTTAGTACAGTGCTCTGCATACAGTAAGTGCTCGATAAATACTACTGACTGAATGATCTGGGGGACTTTTCTTTTGGTTTTCCAGCTCTGGGGCAGCCCTGACCTGACAGAGGGCAGGAGCCCCCAGATGGGATACGCCAGCTTTAGAGCTTCTTTAAAAACTCCCAAGAGCTGGCCCCCCAGTCAACCTTCGCCTCCTCCGAAGGGTGGGGTCTCCCGGAGAGCACGGTATTCCTCTGTACTGGAGGATACAGGTCCCGACATCCCACATCCCCGGGAAACAGGGAATCGGTGTCCTTGGCTCTGCTGCTGCCCTCACCGTTGGCCGGTAGTTTGACATAAGAGGTTTTCGGGAGACCCCACAAGGCCCACAATCCCCTGGCAGATTCCCAATCTTCCACCTCCCCTGGCAGAAAAAACTATTTCCACCCCGACTCCGGAGGGAAGCTGCTTTCTGGCCACCAATAAGGCCACAGCCTGCAGCCCTCCATGCCCTGGGTGAACCAGTTTTAACCCTGGAGAGAAAATCTGGTCAATAATACAGAGTTCTTGAAACATCTCCGTCCCCCACAACTCCCCTTCTACCCGCTTCCCATCTTCTGTAAACCGTTTGGGCCCAGCGGCCTCTGCCCCCTCATCCTGAGATCCCAGATCGGGATGTTCCGCGTAAATCCCTCTTGAGAACCTACCTTCCAAGCCGCCTGCACCGGAAGCGTTCTGGCCACGCTCTGAGGGTCCTGCTTAGCCGACCTAATCCGTGACAACCCGTCCGTGCACTAGGCCTTCATCCCCAACGAGCTGTTTACATCATCGGGCCTATTTAATAGTTATTGAGCACCCGCCTCCCAGAGAACGTATTAAGTGCCCTGAGGGCCAGGAGCCAACCCTCTTACCCATCTGGAAGGGGAATGGGAAGGCAGTGTTAAAAGAAAACAGGGATCGATTTCTGGGAGTAAACTGCATGCCGCCAGCTTTGAACCCCGTGAGATTAAATTGCTGCTATAAAATATTTAAGCTCTGCCTAGATTCACAGCCTTTTAATGAATGACTAAGCCAACCATCAATCTCCCCGCCCCCATGACGGTCTGTTGGAGGAACTGAGTTGCCGAGTCTCGGTCTCCCGGGTCCCAGCCCCACCATCCCGGCAGGATGAGGAACTTCTGGCCTTGTGCTCGCAGCTGAGGATGGGGTGAACTGATCCAGGGATCCCCCCAGGAGCCCAGTGGGGGCAACCAGGTCGGAGGAGATGGCTCAGCCCGCCTGGAGAAGTTAACTCCCCCAGAGTCAATTCCCGGTACCCCTTTTGGTATTCCAAGGCCAGCTGGGGGCTGAAGAAACAAAGCGAACTCCCTGCCGTATATGGAGCTGCTGAGGCATCTTTACGGAGCTGCCGTTCCCGATCCACGAAAACCCAGAACCCTCATTTTGAAGCCAACAGTCCTCTAGACCGAAAGCTCGTTTTGGGTAGGGAATGTGTCTGTTATATTGTGCTCTCCTAAGTGCTTAGTACAGTACTCTGCATACAGTAGATGTTCAATAAATACGATTGACTGACTGACCACATCAAGGAATTATAGTAGGGAGATGGGGAAAAGACGACGATTCTCTAAGCTTCCATAAACATCCCAGCTCAGATGTCTCAAGAAATCGAGGTCAAATTTTGGACGGGCAGACATGGCTCCTCCTCTGGATTTAATTCTATGCCATACTCTGTCCCTAACTGGCAGTTGGTTGTCCAGATAGACTGAAACGTGGCACCAGGGCTGACTCTCTACTTGGAAACTCCAAAGGCCAGGCTCCAAATAGCCTCCCTGGACCACAGAGCTCACCTCCTCCAGGAGGCCTTCCCAGATTGAGCCCCTTCCTTCCTCTCCCCCTCGTCCCCCTCTCCATCCCCCCCATCTTACCTCCTTCCCTTCCCCACAGCACCTGTATATATGTATATATGTTTGTACATATTTATTACTCTATTAATTTATTTATTTATTTTACTTGTACATATCTATCCTATTTATTTTATTTTGTTAGTATGTTTGGTTTTGTTCTCTGTCTCCCCCTTTTAGACTGTGAGCCCACTGTTGGGTAGGGACTGTCTCTATGTGTTGCCAATTTGTACTTTCCAAGCGCTTAGTACAGTGCTCTGCACATAGTAAGCGCTCAATAAATACGATTGATGATGATGATGATGATGATGATGATGATGATCAGGAAGGCAACCACCTTCCCGAATTCATAAGCAGAGGGGTTATGAGAAGCAGCATGGCCTAGTGGATGGAGTACACATCTGTGAGTCAGAAGGGCCTGGGTTCTAATCCCAGCTCTGCTTCCTGCCTGCTGTTTGACCTTGGGCAAATCACTTCACTTCTCTGTATCTAAGTTATCTCATCTGTAAAATGGGATTAAGACTGTGAGCCCCATGTGGGACATAGATTGTGTCCAACCTGATTACCATGTATCTACCCCAGTGCTTAGAACAGGGCTTGGCACATAGTAAGCACTTAATAAATACTACAATTATTATTATGATTATTATTATCATGGACCTGAGTTCTACTCCCAGCTCCGCCACTTGTCTGCTGCCTGACCTTGGATAAGTCACTTTGCTTTTCTGTGCCCAAGTTACCTCATCTGCAAAATGGGGATTAAGACTGTGAACCCCAGGTGGGACATGGACTGTGTCCAACCTGATTAGGGTGTATCTAACCCTGTGCCTAGAAAAGTGTCTGGCACATAGTCAGGACTTAACAAATACCAATAAAAAAAAAAGCAACATCTCTGGAGTCTGGCAGGGATATGGCCAAGATTGCAAAACAAACAGAACCCCCATCCAAGCGCAGGGTTCAGACCAGATGGTTTTGTTGTCTTCTAGATCAGTTAGTCAGAGGTGGTATTTAGTCAGTGTTTAGTAACTGCCCTGTGCTGAGCCCTGGGTAGATAAAAGAAAATCAGATTGGACATAATCCCTGTCCCACACAGGGTTCCTAGTTCAAGAGTTAGGGAGAGCAAATGTCTTATCCACATTTCACAGAAACTGAAGCCCGTGGAGGTTAACTGACTTGCCCAAGGTCACACAGCAGACCAGTGGCAAAGCTGGGACTAAACCCCTGGTTTCCTGGCTCCCTGCCCCATACTCTTTCCACCAGGCCACGGTAGCGACTATTACGGCTTCCTAACTGGGCCTCCAGACCCAAGGGTGGGACTGCCGGTGAGTTTACACCGAAGCCAAAATCTGCCCTCTTTCCCTAGAGGGGGTGGTCCGGGTGATGCACGTTGCTTGCTGATCGGACGGAGAGAAAACCAATATCACTTTCCGCTAGCCAGTCAGCCCTCTTCCGCAAGCAGAAGCCTTGGCCCCTCGCGCATTACCAAGAGCAATCGATCAATCGATGGGGTTTACTAAGAGCCTGCTGGGAGCAGGGCGCTGGGAGGACACCGGAGAAGTTAGAGACGCAATCCCTGTCCTGAAGGAGCTGACAGTCTACTGGAGAAGATGGACTCAAAGGAAACTGAGGGCCAGAGAAGTGACTTGCCCCAAGGTCACTCAGGAGGTAAGTGGCAGAGCCAAGATTAGAACTTGAGTCTTCTGACTCCCAGTATGGTGTTCTTTCCACACCATGTCACACTGCTTCCTCTATGCTGAAGATACCTGCTCTTCTTCCCTCTTAATTTGTGAATGGGGTCTGATCTGATTATTCTTTCAATTGTATTTATTGAGCACTTACTGTGTGCAGAGCCCTGTACTGAGCGCTTGGGACAGTACAATACAACAAATTATTGTCCTACATCTACTCTGGGCCTCAGCATACCCAAACATCCCCAACCATACCCATCCAAAACTCCCGTTCCCCTCTCCAGTCCATGCTCCCAAGAAGTGCTGCCAAGATGATCAGGCGATTAGCACGATACAATTGCCGAGGGCTAGTCATGCCCTAATCTGTGAGACAAGCGAGCCTCTAGGGCTGAAGGCACGGGTTTCAGGCGAGGATCTCCTTTCTTTTCTGTGTGTTTCATTCAATCGTATTTATTAAGTGCTTACTGTGTGCAGAGCACTGTACTAAGCGCTTGAATGCCCCAGGAGCCCTGGGAGGTGGCCACGTGGGGGCCGGTGGTTACACTTGGTGGCATGCTCCTCCCAGGGCCTGGAGAATCAACACCCGCCAAGACCCAGCTGTGGGGAGGCAGAGAAACCCCCTGCCACACCCCAGGGCTCTGAAAAGGGGTTTCACTCCCAGACCTTCATCCCTCGTGCGCTGAACGGCTCAGAACGATGAACACCCCAGAAACCTTGGAACTCCCTTCCTCTTCCTATCTGACAGATCCCTCTCCCCACTTTCAAATCCTCATTACAATCACATCCCCTCCAAGCACTTAGTACACTGCTTTGCACACAGTTAGTGCTCAATAAATATGACTGAATGAATGAATGAAAAGAAATCTTCCCAAGACTAAGCCCTCACATCCCCTATTCCCTCTCCCTTCTGTGTTGCCTTTGCTTTTCGATTTGCATCCTTTAAGTCCTTGATATTCACCCCACTGCCCTTCTGTACATAGCCATAATTTAATGTGTCTTTCCCTCCGGACTGTAAGCTTGTTGTGGGGGGAGAATGTGCCTACCAGCTCTGTTGTACTCTCCCAAGCACTTAGTACAGTGCTCTGCACCCAGTAAGCACTCAAATACCACTGATTGATTGACATCTGCTCCAAGCTGTGAAATGACAATCACCGGGTGGATTCGGAACGTACTAGCACTGTATTACGGACAAGATAATCAGATCGGACATATGGCTCACAGTTTAAGAGAGAGAGTGAACAGGGATTTTATCCCCATTCTACAGATGAGGGAAACTGGAGGCCAGAGAGGTCAAGCAACTCGCCCGAGATCCCCCCCACCGACAGCTGGTCCGTAGCAGAGCTGGAATCTCCTCCTCCTCCTCCTCATCAATCGTATTTATTGAGTGCTTACTGTGTGCAGAGCACTGTACTAAGCGCTTGGGAAGTACAAGTTGGCAACATATAGAGACAGTCCCGAATCTCCTGACTCCCAGCCTCAATCCCTCAATGATGAGGAGGCCAAGCTATCCTCTCAAGTCTTGGGCAATGGGAGATAGTTCTCCTTCCATGGATGAAGGCCACAGGGATGGAGAAAAGCTTAGAATTTTCTTTTCTTTTATGGCATTTGTTAAGCACTTACTATGAGCCAGGCACTGTTCTAAGTGCTGGGGCAGAGACAAGCTAATTAGGTTGGACACAGTCCATGTCCTACACGAGGTTCCCAGTCTTAATCCCCATTTTACAGATGAGGGAACCGAGGCACAGAGACGTGAAGTGACTTGCCCACGGTTACATAGCAGATGTGTGGCAGAGCCAGGATTAGAACCCAGGTCCTTCTGATTCCCAGGCCTGTGCTCTATCCACTAAGGCACGCTGCTTCTCTGGGCCAGACCCCGCCAACTACAACGTCATCAAAGGATGATTTTTAGACAAGCGCTTAGTACAGTGCTCTGCACATAGTAAGCGCTCAATAAATACGATTGATTGATTGATAACCCCTGCAGCAGACGGGCTGTGACAAAAAGGAGGGATTCTGGGAGACAGCGGTCCCTGGCAATGACCCGGCTGGTCCACGGCTTCAGCGAGGCTCATCGGGAGATGGACAACCCTGTGGGTAAGCATTAATAGTAATAATGGCATTTATTAAGAGCTTACTATGTGCAAAGCACTGTTCTAAACGCTGGGGAGGGTACAAGGTGATCAGGTTGTCCCACGGGGGGCTCGCAGTCTTAATCCCCATTTTACTTATGAGGGAACTGAGGCACAGAGAAGTGAAGCGACTTGCCCAAAGTCACCCAGCTGACAATTGGCGGAGATGGGATTTGAACCCATGACCTCCGACTCCAAAGCCCGGGCTCTTTTCCACTGAGCCACGCTGCTTCTTTATTGGTTCAAGCATTGGTTCTGCTCACCCGCTTAATGAGCGCCGGTGAAAGAGTGACATTTTCTGATCTTCCATTCTTCCTGTTTCACCCTCAGCAATGCTGACATCTTCCCCGGCCAGAAATAAAGGGCTTGGACACTTCAGAGGCCAAGAAGCTCTGTGGCCTAGTGGATGGGCCTGTGAGTCGGAAGGACCTGGGTTCTAATCGCAGCGTGGCTCAGTGGAAAAGAGCCCGGGCTTTGGAGTCAGAGGCCATGGGTTCAAATCCTGCCTCCGCCAATTGTCAGCTGTGTGACTTTGGGCAAGTCGCTTAACTTCTCTGGGTCTCAGTTCCCTCATCTACAAAATGGGGATTAAGACTGTGAGCCCCCCATGGGACAATCTGATCACCTTGTAACCTTCCCAGTGCTTAGAACAGTGCTTTGCACATAGTAAGCGCTTAATAAATGCCATCATTATTGCTATTATTATTAATCCCGGTTCCGCCACTTATCGGCTGTGTGACCTTGGGCAAGTTCACTTCACTTCTCCTTGCCTCAGTTACCTCATCTGGAAAATGGGGATTTAAGACTGTGAGTCCCATGTGGGACACACGGACTGCATCCAACCTGATTACCTTGTAACCTTCCCAGCGCTTAGAACAGTGCTTTGCACATAGTAAGCGCTTAATAAATGCCATCATTATTACTATTATTATTAATCCCTGTTCCACCGCTTATCGGCTGTGTGACCTTGGGCAAGTTCACTTCACTTCTCCTTGCCTCAGTTACCTCATCTGGAAAATGGGGATTTAAGACTGTGAGTCCCACGTGGGAGATGGACGGCATCCAACCTGATTACCTTGTATCTACCCCAGTGCTTAGAACAGTGCCTGGCACATAGTAAGCAATTAACAAATATCACTTAAAAAAAATAAGATGCGTTGATGGATCTTGCTAAGTGGATACAGGATGGGACTGGGAATCAGGAGGCCTGGGTTCTGGTCTCAGCTCTACCCTGCTGGGTGACCTCGGGCCAGTCTCTTTCCCTCATTGGGCCTCAGTTTCCCCACCAGTAAAATTAACCTGAAATTCCCACGTGAGGAAGAGAAACTGTGGATTCTCTTGCATCTGCCCCAGGGTTTAGCGCACTGCTTAGTGCGGAGTTAGTGTTGAATAAATACCATTTACTAATCGCTCAGAACCTGTCCTGCCGCACTCGAGTCTCCAAAGGGTATTTGGAGAAAGAGGAGCTCTAACCAGAGTGGAGCGTGAGGCAGGGCGGTGCTCAGTTGGCTTCCAAATCGGCATTCCCAGCCGAGCACGGGCTTAGAGAAGCCTCTGTCGTCCAGTCCTCGGCTGAGGCGGCCAATCCTACTGAGTCGCCTGGCGATTTTGCAACGGCGCAAATGAGCACGTCCACTTGAGAGCAGGACTGTAATTCCAAGAGGTAAACAGACCTCAGAGGACTTTGTAAGGATTTCGAAACAGACTCCTCGCCCCGCAAAACAAAGTTATTTTCCAGACTCTACAGGCGACGTGGTCTAAACAGAGAATGATAAGACAGAGAGGATCATGAGTTCCCTTAAGCTTTCCCAGCCCCAGCTCCCTCACAGCTCAGGAAATGTACAATTATCTTCCATCTGTTAGAAAGGACCACAGAACACTTAACAAACAGGACTTTCAGGAAGGACAACAAGGTTGACTACACAATAATCAATGCACAAGCAACTTCCTCCCCCCGCCACCAGCAAGGCTTTCGCTTTGTTGTTCGGCCTCCGCCGCTCCTTCTCCCATCTTTCCTAGGGCCACCCAGACTGCGGGAATTACGCCGTCCCAAGATGCAGGCTTGGGACGTATATATGTATACGTATATACATGTATATATATATATATGTCTGTATATATGTATATATGTTTGTACATATTTATTACTCTATTTATTTATTTATTTTACTTGTACATATCTATTCTATTTATTTTATTTTGTTAGTACGTTTGGTTTTGTTCTCTCTCTCTCCCTTTTAGACTGTGAGCCCACTGTTGGGTAGGGACTGTCTCTATATGTTGCCAATTTGTACTTCCCAAGCGCTTACTACAGTGCTCTGCACACAGTAAGCGCTCAATAAATACAACTGATGATCATGATGATGATAATAATGTTGGCATTTGTTAAGCGCTTACTATGTGCAAAGCACTGTTCTAAGCGCTGGGGGGGACACAAAGTGATCAGGTTGTCCCATGTGGGGTTCACAGTCTTAATCCCCATTTTACAGATGAGGTAACTGAGGCTCAGAGAAGTTAAGTGGCTTGCCCAAGGTCACACAGCAGACATGTGGCGGAGTCGGGATTCGAACCCATGACCTCTGACTCCAAAGCCCGGGCTCTTTCCACTGAGCCACGCTGATGCAGGCACGGTTATCCTGGGAGTTTCATCTTTAGGATCAGTTTGTTTTAAATCTAAAAAAAGCAATAGGTTCTTCAGGCAAATAAAAATGCCTGCCATGTCCTCCAGGACAGCAGAACACACGTGACCTGTTCGGTGAAATCGTTAAGCGTGGCTCTCCAGAGAGAGGTCACGGGCCCCCGAAGAGAAGCAGCATGGCCTAATGGATAGAGCAAGGGCCTGGGGGCCAAAAAGGTCTTGAGTTCTAATCCCAGCTCCGCCACTTGCCTGCCATATGGCCTTGACGAGTCACTTCACTTCTCCGTGCCTCAGCTACCTCATCTGTAAAATGGGGACTGAGACTGTGAGCCACATGAGGGACAGGGACTGTGTCCAACCTGATTTGCTTTATCCACCCCAGCGCTTGGTACAGTGCCTTGCACATATTAAGCGCCTAACAAATACCAGGGTTATTGTTATTATTATTATTATGAAGAGCCAGGAACGGGGTGTTGGGACCACACTGAGCGGGCTCACGGCTCCTGATGATCTAATAGGGAGGTCGATATCCACGCTGGCAACCTCCTGGCCTAACACTCCGTGGAAATGGCTGTGCTAAACGCTAAAGTCCATTCTCAATGCTTTTCCCCGGTTAAAACAAGCCTCCCTGAGTCTTCCCCAAATTGAATCTTTCCTCTTGGGCTCGGGGTTCAAGAGCGAAGAAGCATGGCCTAGTGGATGGAGCACGGACCTGGGTTCTAATCCTGTCTTTGCCACTTGTCCGCTGTGACACCTGGGGCCAGTCAATTGAACGTGGTCGAGTGGAAAGAACACGGACCTGGGGATCAGAAGGTCATGGGTTCTAATCCCAGCTCCGCCACTTGTCTGCTGTGTGGCCATGAGCAAGTCCCTTCGCTTCTCTGTGCCTCAGTTTCCTCCTCTGTAAAATGGGGATTAAGGCTGCGAGCTCCTGGTGGAACACAGACTGTGTCAAACGGGATTAGCTTGACTTTACCCCAGCACTTAGTACAGAGCCTGTAACATGGTGAGCGCTTAACAAATATCCCGATTATTATTACTGTTATTACTTCTCTGTTCCTCAGTTTCCTCATCTATTCATTCAATCGTATTATGTTGCCAACTTGTACTTCCCAAGCGCTTAGTGCAGTGCTCTGCACACAGTAAGCGCTCAATACGATTGAATTTATTGAGCGCTTACTATGTGCAGAGTACTATACTAGGCGCTTGGGATCTATAAAATGGGGATTAAACCATACTCCCTTCTACTTGGACTGTGACCTCCTCCCTCCCCATATGGGACATGGATTGTGCCCAACCAAATTGAACAGTGCTTGGCACACAGTAAGCGCTTAACAAATGCCACCATTGTTATTATTTGTTATTATTGGCTAGGATCTACCCCAGCGCTTAGAAGGTGCTTAACAAATACCATTAAAAAATCAAATCATCTGTTTACTTGGGGTTTATGATGTTCCCCGAACCTTTTTCCTCTCCTCCTCCCCATCGCCCCTCTCCCTCCCTCTGCCCTACCCCCTTCCCCCCAGCACTTGTATATATTTGTACATATTTATTATTCTATTTATTTTATTTGTACATATTTATTACTCCATTTTATTAATGACATGTATATAGCTCTAATCCTCTCCCCCTCGCCTTACCTCCTTCCCCTCCCCACAGCACCTGCATATATGCTTGTACATTTTTATTACTCTATTTATTTTACTTGTACTATTTACTATTCTATTTATTTTATTTTGTTAATATGTTTTGTTTTGTTGTCTGTCTCCCCCTTCTAGACTGTGAGCCCGCTGCTGGGTTGGGACCATCTCTATATGTTACCAACTTGTACTTCCCAAGTGCTTAGTACAGTGTTCTGCACACAGTAAGCGCTCAATAAATACGATTTATTAGTACAGTGCTCTGCACACAGTAAGCGCTCAATAAATACGATTGAATGAGGGAATGAATGAATATTGATGCCTGTCTACTTGTTTTGTTCTGTTGTCTGTCTCCCCCTTCTAGACAGTGAGCCCACCGTTGGGTGGGACCGTCTCTATCTCTTGCCAATTTGTACTTTCCCAAACGCTTAGTCCAGTGCTCTGCACCCAGTAAATACGACTGAATGGATGAGCTCATTCAGTCATTCAATCGTATTTATTGAGCGCTTACTGTGGGCACCCAGTAAATACGACTGAATGGGTGAACTCATTCTTTCATTCAATCGTATTTATTGAGTGCGCTTACTGTGTGCACCCAGGAAATAGGACTGAATGGATGAACTCATTCATTCATATTTATTGAGCGCTTACTGTGTGCACCCAGTAAATAGGACTGAATGGATGAACTCATTCAGTCATTCAATTGTCTTTACTGAGCGCTTACTGTGTGCACCCAGTAAATACGACTGAATGGATGAGCTCATTAATTCATTCAATCATATTTATTGAGCGCTTACTGTGTGCACCCAGTAAATACGACTGAATGGATGAACTCATTCAATCGTATTTATTGAGCACTGACTGTGTGCACCCGATAAATACGACTGAATGGATGAACTCATTCAATCGTATTTATTGAGCGCTTACTGTGTGCACCCAGTAAATACGACTGAATGGATGAGCTCATTCATTCATTCGATCGTCTTTATTGAGCGCTTACTGTGTGCACCCAGTAAATACGACTGAATGGATGAGCTCATTCATTCATTCGATCGTCTTTATTGAGCGCTTACTGTGTGCACCCAATACGACTGAACAGATGAGCTCATTCATTCATTCAACCGTCTTTATTGAGCGCTCACTGTGTGCACCCAGTAAATACGGCTGAACGGATGAGCTCATTCAGTCATTCAATCGTATTGATTGAGCGCTGACTGTGTGCACCCAGTAAATACGACTAAATGGATGAACTCATTCAGGCGTATTTATTGAGCGCTTACAATGTGCACCCAGTAAATACGACTGAATGGATGAGCTCATTCAGTCATTCAATCGTATTTATTGAGCGCTTACTGTGTGCTCCCAGTAAACACGACTAAATGGATGAACTCATTCAGTCGTATTTATTGAGCGCTTACTATGTGCACCCAATAACTACGACTGAATGGAGGAGCTCATTCATTCATTCAATCGTCTTTATTGAGCGCTGACTGTGTGAACCCAGTAAATACGACTAAACGGATGAACTCATTCAGTCGTATTTATTGAGCGCTTACTATGTGCACCCAGTAACTACGACTGAATGAATGAGCTCATCCATTCAATTGTCTTTATTGAGCGCTTACTGTGGGCATCCAGTAAATACGACTAAACGGATGGACTCATTCAGTCATTCAATCGTATTGATTGAGCGCTGACTGTGTGCATGGCACTGTGCTAAGCGCTTGGGAAGGACAAGTTGGCAACATACATATATACAGAATGAACTCATTCATTCATTCAATCATATTTATTGAGCGCTTACTGTGTGCACCCAGTAAACACGACTGAACGGATGAGCTAATTCATTCATTCAATTGTCTTTATTGAGTGCTGACTGTGTGCACCCAGTAAATACGACTGAACGGATGAGCTCATTCAGTCATTCAGTCGTATTTATTGGGCGCTGACTGTGTGCACCCAGTAAATACGACTGAATGGATGAGCTCATTCAATCGTATTTATTGAGTGCTTACTGTGTGCACCCAGTAAATACGACTGAATGGATGAACTCATTCAGTCATTCAATCGTATTTATTGAGCGCTTACTATGTGCACCCAATAAATACGACTGGACAGATGAGCTCATTCATTCATTCAATCGTCTTTATTGAGCGCTGACTGCGTGCACCCAGTAAACTCGATTAAATGGATGAACTCATTCAGTCGTATTTATTGAGCGCTTACTATGTGCACCCAGTAAATACAAATGAATGGATGAGCTCATTCAGTCATTCAATCGTCTTTATTGAGCTCTGACTGTGTGCACCCAGTAAATACGACTAAATGGATGAACTCATTCAGTCGTATTTATTGAGCGCTTACTATGTGCACCCAGTAACTACGACTGAATGGATGAGCTCATTCAATCGTATTTATTGAGTGCTTACTGTGTGCACCCAGTAAATACGACTGAATGGATGAACTCATTCAGTCATTCAATCGTATTTATTGAGCGCTTACTATGTGCACCCAATAAATACGACTGGACAGATGAGCTCATTCATTCATTCAATCGTCTTTATTGAGCGCTGACTGCGTGCACCCAGTAAACTCGATTAAATGGATGAACTCATTCAGTCGTATTTATTGAGCGCTTACTATGTGCACCCAGTAAATACAAATGAATGGATGAGCTCATTCAGTCATTCAATCGTCTTTATTGAGCTCTGACTGTGTGCACCCAGTAAATACGACTAAATGGATGAACTCATTCAGTCGTATTTATTGAGCGCTTACTATGTGCACCCAGTAACTACGACTGAATGGATGAGCTCATTCATTCATTCAATCGTATTTATTGAGCGCTTACAGTGTGCACTCAATAAATACGACTGAATGGATTCATTCATTCATTCAATCGTAGTTATTGAGCGCTGACTATGCAGAGCACTGTACTAAGCGCTTGGGAAGTACAAGTTGGCAACATATATATATATATATATATATATATATATATATAATGAACTCATTGATTCATTCAATCGTATTTACTGAGCACTGACTGTGTGCACCCAGTAAATACGACTGAATTGAACTCATTCAATCGAATTTATTGAGCGCTTACTGTGTGCACCCAGTAAATACAACTGAATGGATGAACTCATTCAATCGTATTTATTGAGCGCTTACTGTGTGCACCCACTAAATACGACTGAATGGATGAGCTCATTCATTCATTCAATCGTATTTATTGAGCGCTGACTGCGTGCACCCAGTAAATACGACTGAACGGATGATCATCATCATCAATCGTATTGATTGAGCGCTGACTGTGTGCAGGGCACTGTACTAAGCGCTTGGGAAGCCCAAGTTGGCAACATCTAGAGACGGTCCCTACCCAACAGTGGGCTCACAGTCTAAAAGGTGAGCTCATTCAGTCATTCAATCGCATTGATTGAGCGCTGACTGTGTGCAGAGCACTGTGCTAAGCGCTTGGGAAGCCCAAGTTGGCAACATCTAGAGACGGTCCCACCCAACAGCGGGCTCACAGTCTAAAAGGTGAGCTCATTCAGTCATTCAATCGCATTGATTGAGCGCTGACTGTGTGCAGGGCACTGTGCTAAGCGCTTGGGAAGCCCAAGTTGGCAACATCTAGAGACGGTCCCTACCCAACAGTAGGCTCACAGTCCAAAAGGTGAGCTCATTCAGTCATTCAATCGCATTGATTGAGCGCTGACTGTGTGCAGAGCACTGTACTAAGCGCTTGGGAAGCCCAAGTTGGCAACATCTAGAGACGGTCCCTACCCAACAGTGGGCTCACAGTCTAGAATAGGGGGAGATGGATGGGACCCCCCCATCCCCATCCCTCCCCCTCGTCCCTCTCTCCATCCCCCCTATCTTACCTCCTTCCCTTCCCCACAGCACCTGTATATTATATATGTTTGTACATATTTTTTACTCTATTTATTTATTTATGTTATTTGTACATATCTATTCTATATATTTTATTATGTTAGTACGTTTGGTTTTGTTCTCTGTCTCCCCCTTTTAGACTGTGAGCCCACTGCTGGGTAGGGACTGTCTCTATGTGTTGCCAATTTGTACTTCCCAAGCGCTTAGTACAGTACTCTGCACATAGTAAGCGCTCAACAAATACGATTGACGATGATGATGATCCCCAGGAGTCCTGAGTTCTGGAGTGGCCATCTGTTACCGCTGCTCTCCCTCTTCCCCCTTGTCCGTTCATTCATTCAATCAATCAATCAATCAATCATATTTATTGAGCGCTTACTATGTGCAGAGCACTGTACTAGGCGCTTGGGAAGTACAAACTGGCAACATATAGAGACAGTCCCTACCCAACAGTGGGCTCACAGTCTAAAATTCATTCCTTCAATCGTATTTGTTGGGCGTTTACTATGTGCAGAGCACTGGACTAAGCGCTTGGGAAGCCCCAGTTGGCACCATCCCCTCCCTAAGTCCATCCCGCCTCTTTGGGGTGCCCCGGTACCTGCCATGGCCCGCGCCCGGGGCTCCGGCTCCGGCTCCGGCTCCGGATCCAGTTCCGGGTTCTGATCCGACTCCGGCTCCAGTCGCTGCTCCAGTCCGGGCTCCGACGCCGGGGGGCCGAACGACCCCCAGCCCGGAGTGCCAAGGAGGGCGCCGCCGGCGGAGAGGCCGACCATGCCGCCCCGCGGAGTGCGCCGGCCGCGCGTGCGCCTGCGCCAGGGCGCGAGGACACCCCGCCCCCTCCCCGGCCACGTGCCCGGCGGGCCCCGCCCTTCCCGCTTCCCGCCTTTTCCTCCGCTGCGGGCCGTGTGCACAGCCTTCAGCCCGTCCCCTTGGCGGGCCGTGTGCACAGCCTTCCTGCCATCCTGCTGACTGAGTGCCCACTGAGGGCACAGCACTCTAATAATAATAATAGTGGCATTTGTTAATCAATCAATCAATCGTATTGAGCGCTTACTATGTGCAGAGCACTGTACTAAGCGCTTGGGAAGTACAAATTGGCAACACATAGAGACAGTCCCTACCCAACAGTGGGCTCACGGTCTAAAAGGGGGAGACAGAGAACTGAACCAAACATACCAACAAAATAAAATAGGATAGAAATGTACAAGTAAAATAAATAAATAAATAGAGTAATAAATATGTACAACCGTATATACATATATACAGGTGCTATGGGGAAGGGAAGGAGGTAAGATGGGGGGATGGAGAGGGGGACGAGGGGGAGAGGAAGGAAGGGGCTTACTATTAAGCGCTTACTATGTCCAAAGCACTGTTCTAAGCGCTGGGGGGGGATCCAAAGTGATCAGGTTGTCCCATGTGGGGCTCACAGTCTTAAACCCCATTTTACAGATGAGGTAACTGAGGCTCAGAGAAGATAGGTGACTTGCCCAAGGTCACACAGCAGACAGGTGGCGGAGCCAGGATTCGAACCCATGACCTCTGACTCCAAAGCCCGGGCTCTTTCCACTGAGCCACAATGCTTCCCAATGATGGCATTTGTTAAGCGCTTACTACGTGCAAAGCACTGTTCTAAGCGCTGGGGGGGGGATCCAAAGTGATCAGGTTGTCCCATGTGGGGCTCACAGTCTTAAACCCCATTTTACAGATGAGGTCACTCAGGCCCAGAGAAGTGAAGTGACTTGCCCAAGATCACACAGCAGACAGGTGGCGGAGTCAGGATTCGAACCCATGACCTCTGACTCCAAAGCCCGGGCTCTTTCCACTGAGCCACAATGCTTCCCAATGATGGCATTTGTTAAGCGCTTACTATGTGCAAAGCACTGTTCTAAGCGCTGGGGGGGGATCCAAAGTGATCAGGTTGTCCCATGTGGGGCTCACAGTCTTAAACCCCATTTTACAGATGAGGTCACTCAGGCCCAGAGAAGTGAAGTGACTTGCCCAAGGTCACACAGCAGACATGTGGCGGAGCCGGGATTCGAACCCATGACCTCTGACTCCAAAGCCCGGGCTCTTTCCACTGAGCCACGCTGCTTCTTGTTAAGCGCTTACTACGTGCGAAGCACTGTTCTAAGTTACCTCATCTGTAAAATGGGGGTGAAGACTGTGAGTCCCATGTGGGATGACCTGATTTCCTCGTATCCCCCCCTGGCGCTTAGAACAGTGGGGGGATACAAGGTGATGAGGTTGTCCCACATGGGACTCGCAGTCTTCATCCCCATTCATTCATTCATTCATTCATTCATTCATTCAATCGTATTTATTGAGCGCTTACTGTGTGCAGAGCACTGTACTAAGCGCTTGGGAAGTACAAGTTGGCAACGTACAGAGAGGGTCCCTACCCAACAGTGGGCTCACAGTCTAGAAGGGGGAGACAGACAACAAAACAAAACATGTTAACAAAATAAAATAAATAGAATAAATATGTACAAGTAAAATAAATAGAGAAATATGCACAAACATATATACATATATCCCCATTTTACAGATGAGGGAACTGAGGCCCTGAGAAGTGAAGTGACTTGCCCAAAGTCACACAGCTGACAAGCGGTGAAGCCAGAATTACAACCCGTTCATTCATTCATTCAGTCGTATTTATTGAGCGCTTACTGTGTGCAGAGCACTGGACTAAGTGCTTGGGAAGTACAAGTTGGCAACATATAGAGACGGTCCCTACCCAACAGTGGGCCCACAGTCTAGAAGGGGGAGACAGAGAACAAAACAAAACATATTAACAAAATAAAATAAATAGAATAAATGACCTCTGACTCCCAAGCCTACTACTAATAATAATAATAACAATAATGATGGCACTGGTTAAGCACCTACTATGAGCCAAGCACTGTTCTAAGCACCAGAGGGGATACAAGGAAATCAGGATATCCCACATGGGGCTCACAGTCTTAATCCCCATTTTACAGATGAGGGAACTGAGGCCCTGAGAAGTGAAGTGACTTGCCCAAAATCACACAGCTGACAAGCGGTGAAACCAGAATTAATACCCATGACCTCTGACTGCCAAGCCTACTACTACTACTAATAATGATGATGGCATTTGTTAAGCTCTTACTATGTGCCAAGCACTGTTCTAAGCGCCGGGGGGATACAAGGTAATCAGGTTGTCCTGCACGGGGCTCACAGTCTTAATCCCCATTTTACAGATGAGGGAACTGAGGCCCAGAGAAGTGAAGTGACTTGCCCAAAGTCACACAGCAGACAAGTGGTGGAGTCGGAATTAGAACCCATGACCTCTGACTCCCAAGCCCGTGCTCTTCCCACTGAGCCATGCTGCTTCTCTAATAATAATGGTATTTGTTAAGTGCTGACTGCGTGCTGAGCACTGTACTACTACTACTACTAATGGTATTTGTTAAGCATCAACTGTGTGCTGAGCACTATACTACTATTACTACTACTAATAATGGTATTAAGCACTGACTATGTGCTGAGCACTGTACTACTACTAATAATAATAATGGTATTTGTTAAGCACTGACTATGTGCTGAGCACTATACTACTACTACTGATAATAATGGCATTTGTTAAGCATCAACTGTGTACTGAGCACTGTACTACTATTACTACTACTAATAATGGTATTTGTTAAGCACTGACTATGTGCTGAGCACTGTACTACTACTACTACTGATAATAATGGTATTTGTTAAGCATCAACTGTGTACTGAGCATTGTAGTACTATTACTACTACTAATAATGGTATTTGTTAAGCACTGACTATGTGCTGAGCACTGTACTACTACTACTACTAATAATGGTACTACTACTAATAATAATAATGGTATTTGTTAAGCACTGACTATGTGCTGAGCACTATACTACTACTACTACTGATAATAATGGCTTTTGTTAAGCATCAACTGTGTACTGAGCACTGTACTACTATTACTACTACTAATAATGGTATTTGTTATGCACTGACTATGTGCTGAGCACTGTACTACTATTACTACTACTAATGGTATTTGTTAAGCACTATGTGCTGAGCACTATACTACTACTACTACTGATAATAATGGCATTTGTTAAGTATCAACTGTGTACTGAGCACTATACTACTATTACTACTACAAATAATGGTATTTGTTAAGCACTGACTATGTGCTGAGCACTTTACTACTACTACTACTACTAATAATAATAATAATGGTATTTGTTAAGCATCAACTGTGTGCTGAGCACTGTACTACTATTACTACTACTAATAATGATATTTGTTAAGCACTGACTGTTCATTCATTCAATTCATTGTTCAATCGTATTTACTGAGTGCTTACTGGGTGCAGAGCACTGTAGTAAGCGCTTGGAAAGTACAATTCAGCAATAGATAGAGACAATCCCTACCCAACAACAGGCTCACAATCTAGAAGGGGGAGACAGACAACAAAACAAAACAAAAAAGTAGACAGGCATCAATACCATCATACTGTGTGCTGAGCACTGTACTACTACTAATAATGGTATTTGCTAAGCGTTGACTGTATGCTGAGCACTGTACTACTATTACTACTACTAATAATGGTATTTGTTAAGCGCTTCCCATGTGCCAGGCACTGTACTAAGCTCTACGGTGGATATGAGCGTTGTATCTCTATGTGTACTTGTACTTCCCAAGCGCTTAGTACAGTGCTCAATAAATACGATTGAGTGAATGAATACGAGCAAATCGGGTTGGACGTAGCTCCTGTCCCGCATAGGGCTCACGTTCTTAATTTTTATTTTACAGATGAGGTAACTGAGGCACAGACAAGTAAAGTGACTTCCCCAAGGCCACACAGCAAATAGTGGAGCTGGGATTAGAAACCGTGACCTTCTGACCTTCCAGACCTGTTCTCTAACCACTGCTCCTTCCCATCTGACCCGCAGGATGGTTCCACTTTCATGTGCTGCTGGCACTTTGAACTTATCATCATCATTAATGGTATTTATTGAGCCCTTACTATAATAATAATAAAGTTATTTGTTAAGCACTTACTATGTGCCAGGCACTGCACTAAGTAAGCACTGGGGTGGATGCAAGCAAATTGGGTTGGACACAGCCCCTGTCCCATGTGGGGCTCACAGTCTCGCTTGGGAGAATGCAATAATAATTAATAGTAATTATGGTCCTCATTAAGTGCTTATTATATGCTGCTCTAAGTGCTGGGGTAGATACAAGTTAATCAGTTCGGACTTAGTCCCTGTCCCACACTGGGCTCACACTCTTAATCCCCATTTTTTACAGATGAGGTAACTGAGGCACAGAGCAGTTAAGTGACTTGCAGAGCCCCTTCCTTCCTCTCCCCCTCGTCCCCCTCTCCATCCCCCCCATCTTACCTCCTTCCCTTCCCCACATCACCTGTATATATGTATATATGTTTGTATATATTTATTACTCTATTTATTGATTGATTTTACTTGTACATATCTATTCTATTTATTTTATTTCGTTAGTATGTTTGGTTTTGTTCTCTATCTCCCCCTTTTAGACTGTGAGCCCACTGTTGGGTAGGGACTGTCTCTATATGTTGCCAACTTGTACCTCCCAAGCGCTTAGTACAGTGCTCTGCACACAGTAAGCGCTCAATAAATACGATTGATGATGTTGGTAATCACATTCCCTGCTCACAACGAGCTTACATTCTAGAGGGGGAGACAGACATTAATATAAATAAATCATTTATAATATATCATTTATAGCTATGTACTTAAGTGCTGTGGGGCTGGGGGTGAGGGCAAATCTCAAATGCCCAAAGGGCACGGATTCATAGATCCGACAACGCAGAAGGGAGAGGGAGCCAATGATGAGGGCTTAGTCAGGGAAGACCTCTTGGAGAGGTGATCTTTATAGGATATTAAAGATAGGGAGAGTGGTGGTCTGGCATATATGGAGGGGGGAGAGAGTTCCCGGCCCTGAGGGAGGATGTGGGAAAGGGGCCCATGGCAAGATGGATGAGATTGGGGCGCAGCGAGTAAGCTGGCACTAGAGGAGCAGAGTGTGGAGACTGGACTATAATAGGAGATCAGTAAGGTAAGATGGAAGGGGGTGAGCTAATTACATGCCTTTAAAGCCAGAGGTAAGGAGTTTCTGAGGTGGATGGGCAACCGTTGGACATTTTTTCTTAAGGAAAGGGGAGACATGGACCAAAAGTTTTTCAAGAAAAATGATCCATGCAGCAGAGTGAAGTACGGACTGGAGTGGGGAGAGACAGGAAGCAGGGAGGTCAGTGAGGAGGCAGATGCAGTAGTGAAGGTAGGACAAGAGCTTGGATCAGCATGTCAGCAATTTGGACGGATGGGAAAGGGCAAATTTGAGCAATGTCGTGAAGGTAGAACTGACAGGATTTGGTGACAGATCGAATATGTAGGTTGAATGAGAGAAACGAGTCAAGGACAATGCCAAGGTTACCGGCTTAGTGAGACAGAGAAAATGTCTACAGCGATGGGAAAGACGGAGAGGACAGAGTTTGGGTGGGAAGATGAGGAGTTCTGTTTTGGACGTGTTTAGTTTGCGGTGTCAGTGAGACATCCAGGTAAAGATGTCCTGCTGACACCTTAATAATAATAATCATGGTATCTGTTAAGCGCTTACTATGTGCCAGGCACTGTACTAAGCACTGGGACAGATACAAACAAATCAGGTCCCTGTCCCATGTGGGGCTCACAGTCTCAATCCCCATTTTACAAATGAGGCAACTGAGGCACAGAGAAGTGAAGTCACTTGCCCAAGGTCACATAGCAGGTAAGTGGTATTAGAACCCATGACCTTCCCAGCTCCCCGGCCCGTGCTCCATCCACTACGCCATGCTGCTTGACGCCTTATCAAATCTAAAACTCCTCATTCATTCAATCATATTTATTGAGCGCTTACTGTGTGCAGAGCACTGTACTAAGCGCTTGGGAAGTACAAGTCTTTGCCTCTCCCTAACTTTGCCTAACTCCCTAACCTACCCACTGTGCCATGCTACTTGACACCTTAACAAATTTAAAACTCCTCATCTTAAACTTAAAATTTAAAACTTTCCTAGCTCAGTCAGTAACATCACTATCCTTCCTGTACTAGAAGTTCACAACCTTGATGTTATCCTCGGATCTTTGCTATTTTTTCATCTCCCCTTCAGCCTACTGCCAAATCCTGCCAATTCTTCTTGCACAATATCTCCCAGATCAACCTCTTCTTCTCCTCTTCTTCTACAGCCTCTTCCCACTCCAATCTATATACTGCATACTGCAGCATGGATCTTCAGTCAATCACTCAATAGGTGCACTGCACTTGGGAGAGTATAGTACAACAGAGTATGTACACACCTCTTTTCAGAAGGAACTCAGTCTAGAGGGGCAGACAGACATTAAAATACATTACAGATAAAATACGCAGGATAGAAGTGCTGTAGGGCTGAGAGTGGGGTGAATAGCAAGTACTTCAGGGACTCATCTCCAAGTGCATAGGTAATGCAGAAGGGAGAGGGAGTAGAAAAATGAGGGCTTAGTCGGGGAAGACCTATTGGAGCAGGTGTGATTTTAATAAGACTCTGAGGTTGGGGAGAGTAGTGGTCTGTTCGATATGGAGGGAGAAGGAGTTCCACGCCGGAGGCAGGACATGGGCCAAAGTTTGGTGGCGAGATAAATGAGATTGAGGTAGAGTTAGTAGGTTGGCTATAGAGAAGCCAAGTGAGCGTGCTGGGTTCTATATGTTGCCAACTTGTACTTCCCAAGTGCTTAGTACAGTGCTCTGCACACAGTAAGCGCTCAATAAATGTGATTGATTGATTGAAGATAAGAGAGGACATGTTGATTGAGTGCGTTAAAGCTGATGGTAAGGAGTTTCTGTTCGATGATGCAGCGGTGGATGGACAACCGCTGGAGGTTCTGGAGTGGGGAAACCTAGACTGAACTTTTTTTTTATAAAAATGATCTGGGCAGCAGAGTAAGGTACGGACTGGAGTGGGCATTGCTCAGCTCACCTCTCCTTTTTAAGAAAAAAATGGAATTCGTTAAGCGGTTACTACGTGACAGGCACTGTTCTAAGCGCTGGGGTAGATACAAGATAATTAGATTGAACTCTGTCCATGTCCCACCTGGGGCTCACAGTCTTAATCCTCATTTTACAGATGAGGAACTGAGGCACAAGTCACACAACAAACAAGTGGCAGAGTAGGGTTCAGACCCAGGTCCTTCCGATTCCCAGGCCTGTGCTGTTTCCACAAGCCCACACTGCCTCTCCCTGTCATCCGAAGAATGGTGGTGAAGGGTGAGGACAGCAAGGAAACTTTAAATTCACCCACCCCTTCTCAGGATCACTCCTCCAAACCTCTACTAGCTTCCTGTATCTCTACTCATCAAATAAAAATGCCTCACAAATGGTTTCAAATCCCTCCACCATCTGGACCATCCTACCTATTGGTTTCTTCACCCATTATTCTCCAACTCATTGTGTCCACCCCTCTGAGTTTAATCTAGCGATACCTCGTGCTCTACTCTCCCACCTTCAGTTACATGAACCGATAGCTAGCCTTAGCACTTGGGTCAATTTCAAAAAAGACAACACCTGCGGAGAAATTCACCGGAGTGACTGTACACTGAACAGGCCTGTGCGGAAACCCACAGCCCTGGCCACATAGTGCACTCTAAAAGCTGTCATGTTTGATGTTCGCAGCATCTGGTGCTGTTTTCACTCTTGCCTCCTTGCCCCTCTTTCCTAACAAAGCTTTTGCTCAGAAAGAGTCACTCTCTTCTCGATTGAGTACAGTGCTCTGCACACAGTAAGCGCTCAATAAATACGATTGATTGATTGATTGATTGAAGTACGTCACATTGATCAATCCTTGGCCACTGATGTGTCTCCTTAAATGTTTCCCCTGACCTCCTTTCTTTCAGTTTCCCAATTTCAGCTCTCTGAATGGAAGTTGTTTGGGTATCCTGCATCTGTTCATTCTCCTCGTATGCCCCACCTGTGTTGAGGTGAGCAGAGCTTCCGGTCTAGGCAACTGACTTAGTTGTTGTGTTGTATTCTCCCAAATGCTTACTACAGTGCTCTGCACGCAGTAAGTGCTCAATAAATATGATTGATTTCAGAACATTCATTCATTCATTCATTCAATTGTACTTATTGAACGCTTACTGTGTGCAGAGCACTGTACTAAGTGCTTGGGAAGTACAAGTTGACAACATATAGAGATGGTCCCTACCCAACAGCGGGCTCACAGGCTAGAAGGGGGAGACAGAAAACAAAACAAAACATGTGGACAGGTGTCAAGTCCTCAGAAGAAATAGAAATTAAGCTAGATGCACATCATTAACAAAATAAATAGAATAGTAAATATGTACGGAGTGATAAATCTGTACAAGCATATATACAGGTACTGTGGGGAGGGGAAGGAGGTAGGGCCGGGGGGATGGGCAGGGGGAGAGGAAGGAGTGGGCTCAGTCTGGGAAGGCCTCCTGGAGGAGGTGAGCTCTCAGCAGGGCCTTGAAGGGAGGAAGAGAGCTAGCTTGGCGGATGGGCAGAGGGAGGGCATTCCAGGCCCGGGGGAGGACGTGGGCCGGGGGTCAACGGCGGGACAGGCGAGAACGAGGCACAGTGAGGAGATTGGCGGCAGAGGAGCGGAGGGTGCGGGCTGGGCTGGAGAAGGAGAGAAGGGACGTGAGGTAAGAGGGGGCGAGGTGATGGACAGCCTTGAAGCCGAGAGTGAGGCGTTTTTGCTTGATGTGATCCTGTGTTGCCATTTGATGTTGAGTAGGGCCTAAAAGTGATGTTGTTGGAGCTGCTCAAGGAGTCAGATATGGAGGCCTTCCCTAAGTCCTCATTTCCCTCTCCCTTGTGCATCACCCTGATTTGCTCCCTTTATTCACCCCTCCCTCAGCCCCACAGCACTTATGTACATATCCATAATTTCTTAATTTATATTAATGCCTGTCTCCCTTTCTAGCTCACTGTGGGCGGAGAATATGTCTACCAACTCTGTTGTATTTTATTCTTCCAAGCGCTTAGTAGAATACTCAGCACACAGTAAGCACTCAATAAATACCATTGATTGATTTGGGTCTGTGTGTTTGGTTAGTTTAGTGTGGTCTGCAGCCCGATACCTCACTACCACCACACACCTGACCATCTCCCAAGGATGTGCTGGCCTTCTTGTTTCCATTTTCTCTTTCCTACACTCTCGTAGTGTCAGAATGCTGCCTACGTGACAGAATTCAGTGACAGAGTTTAGCTCTATGTTGCCAAAAGGAAGTGTGTTTATGTGTGTGTGTGTTTGTGTGTATGTGTTGGCTGATCAGTCACTTTGGTTTTCTTTACACTTGTCCGCTGGTAATACCTGGCTGATTTAGTGAACAGGTCTACAGTCTTTTGCATGTTTTCTTGGGTTTGGGTCCCTAGGGCACAGTGCAATTCTTTTTTTTTTATGGTACTTATGAAGTGCTTACTATAGTTCTAAGCACTGGGGTAGAAACGAGATAATCAAGTTGGACACAGTCCATGTGTATTTGTATTAATAAGCCCCATGAGGGGTGGGGACACAGTTCTTAGTACAAAGTAACACCTCTGGCTGGAGTGCCCTCCCTCCCCAAATCGGACAGAAAATTACTCTCCCCGCACTTCAAAGTCTTCCTGAAGGCACACCTCCTCCAACAGGCCTTCCCTGACTAAGCCTCTTTTTCCTCTTCTCCCACACCCTTTTGTGTTGCTCTGACTTGCTCCCTTTGTTCACTCCCCTCTCTTAGCCCCACAGCCCTTATGTCCGTATCTTTAATTTATTTATTTATATTAACGTCTGTCTTTTCCCGTCTAGACTGTAAGCTCGTTTAGGGCAGGGAATGCTTTTACTGTATTGCACTCTCCCAAGTGCCTAAGTATAGTGTTCTTCACCCAGTAAGAACTCAATAAATACGACTGAAGTACTTGAATACTTGAAGTACTTGAATACTTTCTTCTTTCATTCAGTCGTAGAATCGTAGAATGGCTAGACTGTGAGCCCACTGTTGGGTAGGGACCATCTCTATGTGTTGCCAACTTGTACTTCCCAAGCGCTTAGTACAGTGCTCTGCACACAGTAAGCGCTCAATAAATACGATTGATTGATTGATTGATTGATAGAGACGGTCCCTACCCAATAACAGGCTCACAGTCTTCTGCCATTCCCTTCTGCCTCACCCTGACTCACTCCCTTTATTCATCCCCGCTCCCATCCCCCGGCACTTTTTTTTTAAATGGCATTTATTAAGCGCTTACTATGACAAAGCACTGTTCTTTCTTCAAAGCACTTATGTATCTGTAATTTATTTATTTATATTAATGTCTGCCTCCCCCTCTAGACTGTAAGCTCGCTGTGGGCAGGGAATGTGTCTGTTATGTTGTTACACAGTACTCTCCAAAACGCTCAATACAGTGTTCTGCACGCAGGAAGCGCTCAATAAATACGACTGACAATAAAATACCGTTGTCATCATTATTACCTCTGTTCATTCCCCTCTCAGCTCCATGTCCCTTATGCGCCTCAGTGACTTCATCTGTACAATGGGGATTAAAACTGTGAGCCCCCCCGTGGGACAACCTGATCACCTTGTAACCTCCCCAGCGCTTAGAACAGTGCTTTGCACATAGGAAGCGTTCAATAAATGCCATCATCATCATTATTATTATGTCTATATCTGTAATTTATTTATTAATATTAACGTCTGTCATTAGTGCTTTGCACATAGTAAGCGCTTAACAAATGCCATTATTATTATTATTATTATTATTATTATTTCCAAGCCTCCCAATGCTTCTGAAATATTGTAACAGTGCCCTCTAGTGGGATCTATGAGAAACTTCCACACCCATCCCCTTGGATCTAGCTAGAGAAGGGGCTGCTCCAGTGGAATTTGGAGTGGATTCCAGTGGAATTCCACTGGAATTGCCAGTGGAATTCCACTGGAATTTCCCGTGGAAACTGGAAAAATCATTCCATTCCTACCCATCAGTCACTCCATCAATCAGTGGGATTTATGGAGCACTTCTTGTGTGAAGAGCACTGTGCCAAGCCCTTAGGAGGGTACAGGTCAACAGAGTTGGTAGGCATAATAATAATAATGGTGGTATTTATTAAGCGTTTACTATGTGCAAAGCACTGTTCTAAGCGCTGGGGAGGTAACATGGTGATCAGGTTGTCCCATGGGGGGGCTCACAGTCTTAATCCCCATTTTACAGATCAATCAATCAATCGTATTTATTGAGCGCTTACTGTGTGCAGAGCACTTTACTAAGCGCTTGGGAAGTACAAGTTGGCAACATAAAGAGACAGTCCCTACCCAACAGTGGGCTCACAGTCTAAAAGGGGGAGACAGAGAACAAAACCAAACATACTAACAAAATAAAATAAATAGAATAGATATGTACAAGTAAAATAAATAAATAAATAGAGTAATTAATATGTACAAACATATATACAGGTGCTGCTGGGAACCTTACTGAAGGTACATCTCCTTCAAGGTAACTGAGGCACAGAGAAGTTAAGGGACTTGCCCAAAGTCACACAGCTAAGTGGTGGAGCCGGGATCTGAACCCATGACCTCTAACTCCAAAGCCCAGGCTCTTTCCACTGAGCCACGCTGCTTCCCTGCTCCCAAGGAGGTTGAAGCGGAGGGAAGATGACAAGGAGGTTGCAGCGCAGGGAAGATGACATTAAAATAAACGACTGATTTTACATGACAGGATTTGTCTTTTCGACCTGCTTCCAGATATGCCTTCCTCTATTTTGGAGTACTTTCTCATCAGAGGAATCTCATTTTGTTCCCAAACCTCCCTGCCCAGGGAGGGTAGCGGGGCCTAATGTGAAGACCACGGGCCTGGGAGTTTTAAGAGAAGACCTGGATTCTAATCCCGGCTCCATCACTTTCCTATTGTGTAACCTGGGGCAAGTCCCTTCACTTCTTTGGGCCTCAGTTTCCTCATCTGTAAAGCGGGGTCTCAAGACCTGGTCTCTCTCCTAATTAGACGGTGAGCCCGGGACGTAGTAAGCACTTGGAAAATACCAAAGTCATTTTTTAACTATCATTATTACGATATGAATTTTCCTTACCGTGGTTCTCCACAAGAACACAGCCCCTCATGAGCCTTCTGAAAACCAGCTCCTTTCCCTGTTGAACAGGGGGCCAAAGCTGTTTTGCACCTCTATCACAGGTACGTTCACCATAAGTGTGGCTGAAGAAAATTACACGGGATTGGGGGGCAAGAGACTTGGGTTCTCATCCCAGCCCTTCCATGGACCTGCTGTGTGACTCTGGGTAAGTCACTTAACCTCACTTGAGACTTCAGGGCGCTTGAAAGGTTGGGGACACGATGTGACTTCTAACAGGTAACTCATCTGTAAAATAGGGATTAAGACCGCGAGCCCCATGTGGGACAACCTGATCACCTTGTATCCTCCCCAGCACTTAGAACAGTGCTTTGCACATAGCAAGTGCTTAACAAATGCCATTATTATTATTATTATTATTAACTTGACCCTAAGCTAACTGCCTTCCCTCCTAACATGGATTACCCTAGCCTGTAGGTAGCTACTGGGGGGAGAAGCTATTTGCAGCCCTGGTACAATAGATCAGCAAAATGCTGGCTGCCCTCTGTATGTGAAACAGAAGGAAAAAGTCCCCAAAGTCGGCTGGCTCTACCGTGATGTGACCTTTTCGGTGGCAGCTGCCGTCTGTCTGCTGTGTGACCTTAGGTGAGTCACTTCATGTCTCTGTGCCTCGGTTCCCGCATCTGTAAAATGGGGATGAAGATTGTGAGAACGGTGTGGGACAGTTTAGACTTTTAGACTGTGAGCCCACTGTTGGGTAGGGACTGTCTCTATATGTTGCCAATTTATGCTTCCCAAGCGCTTAGTACAGTGCTCTGCACATAGTAAGCGCTCAATAAATACGATTGATGATGATGACAGGGACGGGGTCCAACCTGATTAACGTATATCTACCCCACCTGGCACATGGTAAGTGTTTCATGGAAGTGTTTGGAGAAGCAGCGTGGCTCAGTGGAAAGAGCACGGACTTGGGGGTCAGAGGTCGTGGGTTCTAATCCCGGCCCTGCCGCTTATCAGCTGTATGACTTTGGGCAAGTCACTTAACTTCTCTGTGCCTCAGTGACATCATCTGGAAAATGGAGATTAAGACTGCGAGCCCCATGTGGGACAGGGACTGTCCAACCCGATGACCTTGTATTCTACCCCCGTGCTTAGAACAGGGCTTGGCACCTAGTAAGCGCTTAACAAATACCATCATCATCATCATTATTATTTCCTTATCTTTAAAACTGGAGATAAAAAAAAACCTTCCACTCCCTCTCTTCCAGACTGCGGACCCTATGTTCGATTTGATTATCTTGTATCTACCCCAGGCTGGCAACAATGCTAGGTGCAGAGCGAGCACTTAATAAATCCTAGAATGATAATAGTTTCGAATCAACACCATTATTGTTGAGTCATCATCATCATCATCAATCGTATTTATTGAGCGCTTACTATGCGCAGAGCACTGTACTAAGCGCTTGGGAAGTACAAATTGGCAACATATAGAGACAGTCCCTACCCAACAGTGGGCTCACAGTCTAAAAGGGGGAGACAGAGAACAAAACCAAACATACTAACAAAATAAAATAAATAGAATAGATGTGTACAAATAAATCAAATAAATAAATAGAGTAAAAAAAATATGTACAAACATATATACATATTTACAGGTGCTGTGGGGAAGGGAGGGAGGTAAGATGGGGGGATGGAGAGGGGGGCGAGGGGGAGAGGAAGGAAGGGGCTCAGTCTGGGAAGGCCTCCTGGAGGAGGTAGTCATGACCACCCAACCAGAAATCTTGGGTTGGCCACTGCCTCTGTCTCCTGGACATCCCAGAACCCTCTCAGGGTCTTGCCAACAATTCTGCCCAAGGCTGACAGACAACTAAGGTACTCAGTTGCCTCTCCCTGACCCCTAACATATCACCATTAGCCATGGCATTGGTTTGGCCACAGCTGGGCCGGGGCTAGCTTGGGGCAGATAAGAGTGCGAGATCACTGTACTCACTGTACCTCGATCTTATCTATCTAGAAGACGACCTCTCACCCATATTCTGCCTCTGGCCTGGAATGCCCCCCCTCATCATATCCAACAGACAATTAACTCTCCCCACTTTCAAAGCACAGCTCCTCCAAGAGGCCTTTCATTAATTAATTAATTAATTCATTCATTCATTCATTCAATCGTATTTATTGAGCACTCACTATGTGCAGAGCACTGTACTCGGCGCTTGGGAAGTACAAGTTCTCTTCATATCCGACAGACAGTTAACTCTCCCCATTTTCAAAGCACAGCTCCTCCAAGAGGCCTTTCATTCATTCATTCATTCGTTCATTCATTCATTCAATCGTATTTATTGAGCACTCACTGTGTGCAGAGCACTGTACTCAGCGCTTGGGAAGTACAGGTTGGCGACATATAGCGATGGTCCCGACCCAGCAACGGGCTCACAGTCTAGAAGGGGGAGACAGACAACAAAACAAAACATGTGGACAGGTGTCGAGTCGTCAGAATAAATAGAATTATAGAATAAATAGAATTAAAGCCCTCACTAAGCCCTCATTTGCTTTTTTCCCACTCCCTTCCGAGTCGCCCTGATTTGTTTCCTTTATTCACCACCCCGAAGCCCCGCAGGATTTATGTACGTAGTTGTAATTTCTTTATTTATGCTGTCTCCCCTTCTAGCTGTAAGCTCGTTATGGGCAGGGAATATACTGTATTCTCCTCAGTGCTCAGTACAGTGCTCTGCACACAGTAAGAACTTAATAAATACAATTGATTGATTGATTGATCTCAGGACCCCCTGGCAGAGAGGGCAGCCTTGGGATATCTGAGCGGGTGGGAGTTGGGGAAGCGGCACCCAGCCTCTCTTGGGCTATGTGTTCAGGGGGGCCAGAGAAGGGAATGTACTGAACTCTCCCAAGCACTTAGTACAGTGCTCTGCACACGGTAAGTGCTCAATAAATATGATTAAATAGAATGAATGAGTGAATACAGTGGTTCTGGTTCAAAGGGTAATCATCCCCATCACCATCATCGTTGTGGCATTTATTAAATCACATAGATTGACTGACACTTACTATGGGCCAAGCACTGTAATAAGAATAATCGCTGAGCCATTTGTTAAGCACTTACTATGTGCCAGGCACTGTACTAAGCACTGGGAGGGATACAACCTAATCAGTTTGGACACAGTCCATGTCCCACATGGGGCTCACAGTCTTAATCCCCATTTTACAGAGGAGGTAACTGAGGCACAGAGAAGTGAAGTGATTTGCCCAAGGTCACACAGGAGGCAAGAGGCAGATCCGGGATTAGAACCCAGGTCCTTCTGACTTTCAGGCCTACACTCTATCCACTAGGCCGTGTACTAAAATGTCCTAAAATGTACCAAATGCACTAAATGCTAGGTTAAATATGGGACAGTCAGGTTGGATATAGTTCTTATCTTACATGGGGCTCCCAGTCTAAAGGGGAGGGAGAACTGAGCTTTCTAAGCGCTTAGTACAGTGCTCTGCACACAGTAAGTGCTCCATAAATATGATTGAATGAATGAATTAACAGGTATTTAATTACCTGCTAAATTAAGTGGCTTTGCTCAAGGTCAGGCTGCAGTCAAGTAGTAGCAGTGCAGAAGCAGCTTGGCCTAGTGGATATCGCACAGGCCTGGGGGTCAGAGGGATCTTGGTTCTAATCCTGGTTCCGTCTCTTGTTTGCTGGGTGACCTTGGATAAGTCACTTCTCTTTGCCTCAGGTACCTCATCTGTAAAATGGGGATTAAGACTGAGAGCCCCAAGTGGGGCAGGAACTGTGTCCAATTCTACCCGGTGCTTAGTACAGTGCTTGGCACATAGTAAATCCCTTAAAAATACCATTAAAAAAGCAGAGCCAGAATTAGAACCCAGGTCTTCTGACTTCCAGTCCTGCACTCTTTCCACTAGGCCTCTCTAATTTACCTACTGGATAGGGAACAGGGGGTCCACTCTCCCCACCGCCCACCAGAGAGATTGGAATTCTCCTCCACTTCTGTCTCTCATTCAACCCACATATTCAATCCATCACTAAATCCCGTTGGTTCCACCTTCGCAGTATCGCTAAAATCCGCCGTTTTCTCTCCATCCAAACCACTTCCACATTAATACAAGCACTTACCCTTTCGTGTCTTGATTATTGTATCAGCCATCTTTCTGACCTCCCTGCCTCCTGTCTCTCCCGACTCCAGTCCATATTTCACTGTGCTGCCGGGATCGTTTTCCCACGGAAGTGTTCAGACCATGTTTCCCCACTCCTCAGGAAACTCCAGTGGCTGCCCATCCACCTCCACATCAAACAAAAACTTCTCATCATTGGCTTTAAAGCACTTAATCCCCTTGCCCCCCTCCTACCTCACCTCGCTTCTCTCCTTCTACAACCCAGTCCACAAACCTTGCTGCCCTGGTGCTAACCTTCTCACTGTACCTCCATCTCCTCTTCCTCGCCACCAACCCCCGGCCCACAACCTGCCTCTGGCCTGGAACGCCCTCCCTCCTCAAATCCAACAATCCAACAATTCAAATCCAACAATTACTCTCCCTCCCTTCAAAGCCTTATAGAAGGCACATCTCCTCCAAGAAGCCTTCCCTGACTAAGCCCTCGTTTCCTCTTCTCCCACTCCCTTCAGCGTCACCCTGATTTGTTCCCTTTGTTCATCCCTCCTCCCAGCCCCACAGCACTGAAGTCCATATCTGTAATTTATTTATTTATATTAATGTCTGCCTCTCTAGACTGTAAACTTGTTGTGGGCAGGGAATGTGTCTCCTTATTGTTTTATTGTACTCTCCTAAGCAGTTAGTACAGTGCTCTGCACACAGTAAGTGCTCTATAATATGACTGACTGAATGAAAGATGGGACTTCCACAAAATGATGCCTTTGAAGTTTTATTACATTTCTTGCCCTGAATCGCTCCACCACCACCATAATGCAGCTCAGTTGCTCCTAAATTGGCTTTGTTCAGACAAAGGGGGTGGAATCAGGGAAATGATCCAACACCAAACTCCAAGGAAGGGAATTCCAGACTACGGAGGAGTAAATATTTTCTGCCTCTTGGTGAAACTTGCTCAAAACAAAGAGAAAGAAAACAAAACCAAAAAAATCCACCCAAACTAAACCAAAAAGAAAGAGAGAGAGAGAGAGAGGGAGAGAGAGAAGGAACACCCTTTGTTTGATTGCTCCAGGAAGGTTTCCAGTCAGTATGACAGCTTGGACATTTTTACGGCTGCATTGTCTTTTTAAGGTGGCCCAGAATGGGGAACACCCTGATAATTCAGACACCTCCCCCTTGGGAGAAAAGCTGTCATTCATTCATTCATTCAATTGTATTTATTGAGCACTTACTGTGTGCAGAACACTGTAAAGCGCTTGGAAAATACAATTCAGCAATTAAGAGAGACAATCCCTGCCCACACAGGGCTTACAGTCTAGAAGGGGTAAGACAGACATAAAACAAGTAAACAGGCATCAATATAAATAAATAAAATTATAGATATGTACACATCAAAACAAGTATATAGGCATCAATATAAATAAATAGAATTATACATATCTACATAAATGCATAAGTGCTGTGTGGTAGGGAGAGGGGGGAAGAGCAAAGGGAGTGAGTTGAGGTGATGCGGACGGGAGGGGGGCTGAGGAAAAGGAGGGCTTAGTCTGGGAAGGCCTCTTGGAGGAGGTGAGCTTTCAGTAGGGCTTTGAAAGGGGGAAGAGTGATCTTATGGTGGATTTGAGGAGGGAGAGCATTCCAGGACAGAGGTAGGATGTGGGCAAGGGGTCGACGGTGGGACGGGCAAGATCAAGGCACGGTGAGAAGGTTAGGGCCAGAAAAGTGGAGTGTGTGGGCTGGGCAGTAGAAGGAGAGAAAGCTTGAGGGAAGAAGTGGCAAGGTGATAAAAAGCGTTGAAGCCAATAGTGAAGAGTTTTCATTTCATAAAGAGGTTTACAGACCGACTGCTTGACACGTGATCCTCCTCCTGACATAGAGCCCCAGAAGCCATGCGGTTTCTAGTCCAATATCTGCCTTCTGTCCTCCCAGCCCACACCCCCACTGACTTCATCTCAGGCAGGAGTGTGTAGACTCTGATTTTCAGAGAAAAGTAGGGTAGAAACACAGATAGACACTCTCTCTTCTTGCTGACATTAGATCCCGCAAGCTTCTAAGAGGACTTAGTCAGGAAAGACCTCTTTGAGGAGATGTGATTTTATTAAGGCTTTGAAGGTGAGGAGAGTGGTGGCCTGTCCAATACGGAGGTGGGGGGGGGCGTTCCTGGCCAGAGGGAGACTGAGGGAAGGGACAATAGCGAGAGAGATGTGACTGAGGTACAGCACGTAAGTTGGCGTTAGAGGAGTGAAGCACGCGGGCTGGGTTGTAATGGGAGATGAGTGAGGCACCGGCCTCCTTGCTGACCTCCCTGCCTACCATCTTTCCCCACCCTGGTCCATACTTCACTCTACTGCCCAGATCATTTCTCTATAAAATCGTTCAGTCCATGTTTCTCCACTCCACAAGAACCTCCAGTGGTTGCCCATCCACTTCCACATCAAACAGAAACTCCTTTCCACAGGCTTTAAACCACTCAGTCACCTAGGCCCCTCCTATATTACCTCGCTGCTTTCCTACTACAATCCAGCTCCTCTAACACCAACCTACTCCACTGTACCTTGACCTATCTCTATCTCGCCGCTGAACTCGCTCCCACATCCTACCTCTGGTCTGGAATTTCCTCTTCCTTCATAGATGACAGATCACCACTCTCAGCAGCATAACACAGCGCTTAGTACAGTGCTCTGCACACAGTAAGCGCACAATAAATATGATTGAATGAATGAATGAATGGATAGAGCGTGGGTCTGGGAGTGAGAAGATCATGTGTTCATTCATTCATTCAATCGCATTTATTGAGTGCTTACTGTGGGCACAGCACTGTACTAGGTGCTTGGGAAAGTACAATACAGCAATAGAGACAATCCCCGCCCACAACGAGCTCACAGTCTAGAGTGGGGGAGATAGACATCAATACACATAAACAGACATCAATATAAATAAATAAAATTACAGATATATACATAAGTGCTGTAGGGCGGAGGGGGGGAAGAGTAAAGGGAGCAAGTCAGGGTGACGTAGAAGGGAGTGGGAGATGAGGAAAAGTGGGGCTTAGTTTGGGAAGGCCTTTTGGAGGAGCTGTGCCTTTAGTAAGGCTTTGAAGAGAGGGAGAGTGATTGTCTGGTGGATTTGAGGAGGTAGGGGGTTCCAGGCCAGAGGTAGAATGTGGGCCAGGGGTCGGCGGAGACAGGTGAAATCAAGGCACCAGAGAAGTGAAGTTGTGCAGGCTGTGTTGTAGAAGGAGAGAAATGAGGTAGGAGAGGGCAAGGTGATGGACTGCTTTAAAGTCAATGGTGAGGAGTTATTACAGAGGTGGATAGGCAACCACTGGAAATTTTTGAGGAGATGGGTGATGTGCCCTGGACATTTATGTAGAAAGATAATCCAGGCAGTGGAGTGAAGTATGGACTGGGATTAGGAGAGGCAGGAGGTTGGGTGGTCAGATAGGAGGCTGATGCAGTAATCTAGACAGGATAGGATGAGTGATTGCACTAATGTGGTAGCAGTTTGGATGGAGAAGAAAGTGTGGATTTTAGGGATGTTGTGAAGGTGAGACGGACAGGATTTGGTGACGGATTGGATATGTGGGTTGAATGAGAGAGCGGAGTTAAGGATAACGCCAAGGTTATGGGCTTGTGAGACAGGAAGGATGGTGGTGCCATCTACAGTGATGGGAAAGTCTGGGAGAGGACAGAGTTTGGGTGGGAAGATAAGGAGCTCTGTTTTGGACATGTCAAGTTTGAGGTGACGGGAGAACACCCAAGTAGAAATGTCTTGAAGGCAGAAGGAGATGTGAGCCTGGAGAGAGGGAGAGAGATCAGGGGAGGAGATGTGGATTTAGGTATCATCTGCATAGAGATGGTAGTTGAGGCTGTGGGAGTGAATGAGTTTTCCAAGGGAATGAGTGTAGTTAGAGAATAGAAGGGGAGCGAGAACTGAACCTTGAGGGACCCCCACAATTAGAGGGTGGGAGGGAGAGGAGGAGCCCGCAAAGGAGCCTGACAATGAACATCCAGAGAGATAAGAGGAGAACCAGGAGAGGACAGAGTCAGTAAAGCCAAGGTTGGATAAATTACCCAAGAGAAGGGAGTGGTCCACAGTGTCAAAGGCAGCTGAGAGGTTGCGAAGGATTAGGATGGAGTAGGAGCCGTTGGATTTGGCAAGGGGATCGTTGGTGACCTTTGAGAGGGCAGTCTCTGTGGAGTGAACGGGACAGATGCCAGATTGGAGGGAGTCCAGGAGGGAACTGGAGGAGAGGAATTTCAGGCAGAGGGTGTAGACGACTCGCTCATGGAGTTTGGAGAAGAAAGATAGGAGGGAGATGGGGCAATAACTAGAAGGAGCCGTGGGGTGAAGGGAGGGGTTTTTTAGGGTGCGGGAGATGTGGGCATGTTTGAAGGCAGTGGGGAAGAAGCCATTGGAGAGTGAACTGTTGAAGATGGCTGTTAAGGAGGGAAGGGGAATTTTTATAAGGTGCAAAGGAATGGGGTCTCGTGCACATGTAGAAGGGGTGGCATTTGAGAGAAGGCAGGAGATCTCCTCTGGAGATACTGTGGGAAGTATGGGAAAGTTGAAGAGGGGGCTGGGTTCTAGTTCTGGCTCTGCCACTTTCTGCTGTGTGACCTTGGGCAAGTCACTTCACTTCTCTGTGCCTCAGTTACCTCATCTGTGAAATGGGGATTGAGACCGTGAGCCCCACGGGATTTACTTGCATCCACACCAGCACTTAGTAGAGTGCCTGGCACAGTAAGCGCTTAAGAAATACCATTATTATTATTATTTATCTAAGTACCATGGGGCTGGGGTGAGTAACAAAGTGCTTAAGGTGCAATCAATCAATCAATGGTATTTATTGAGCGCTTACTATGCACAGAGCACTCTTCCAAACGCTTGGGAAAGCACGATACGACAGAATTAGCGGACACATTTCCTGCCCATAATGAGTTTGTAGTCAAGAGCCAAATGTATAGTTGATGCAGCAGGGAAGCCTGACAGGGAAAATAAAGGGCTTAGGGAATACTTCTTGGAGACATGATTTTAGGAGGGTTTTGAAGGTGGCAAAAGTGGTGATTTGTCAGATATGAAGGGGGAAGGAGGCTGAGGCATGAGGGAGGACTAAGCCCCACTTTTCCTCATCTCTCACTCCCTTCTGTGTTGTCCTGACTTGCTCCCTTTGCTCTCCCCACCTCCCACTCCTTCATTCATTCATTCATTCAATCGTATTTATTGAGCACTTACTGTGGGCAGAGCACTGTACTAAGCGCTTGGGAAGTACAAGTTGACAACATATAGAGACGGTCCCTACCCAACAACAGGCTCACGGTCTAGAATGGGGAGACAGACAACAAAACAAATCATATTAACAAAATAAAATAAATAGAATAGTAAATATGTAGAAGTAAAATAAATAGAGTAATAAATCTGTACAAACATACATACAGGTGCTGTGGGGAGGGGAAAGAGGTAAGGTGGGGGGATGGGGAGGGGGAGAGGAAGGAGGGGGCTCAGTCTGGGAAGGCCTCCTGGAGGAGGTGAGCTCTCAGGAGGGCTTTGAAGGGAGGAAGAGAGCTGGTTTGGTGGATGTGCGGAGGGAGGGCGTTCCAGGCCAGAGGGAGGACGTGGGCCGGGGGTCGACTGTGGGAGAGGCAAGAACAAGGCACAGTGAGGAGGTTAGCGGCAGAGGAGCAGAGGGTGCAGGCTGGGCTGTAGAAGGAAAAAAGGGAGGTGAGGTAGGAGGGGGTGAGGTGATGGACAGCCTTGAAGCCGAGAGTGAGGAGTTTTTGCCTGATGCGAAGGTTGACTGGTAGCCACTGGAGATTTTTGAGGAGGGGAGTAACATGCCCAGAGTGTTTCTGCACAAAGATGATCCGGGCAGCAGCGTAAAGTATAGACTGAAGTGGAGAGAAACAGGAGGATGGGAGAATCAAAGAGGAGGCTGATGCAGTAATCCAGTTGGGATAGGATGAGAGACGGAACCAGCAAGGTAGCGGTTTGCATGGAGAGGAAAGGGCGGATCTTGGCGATGTTGTGGAGCTGAGACCGGCAGGTTTTGATGATAGATTGGATGTGAGGGGTGAACGAGAGAGCAGAGTTGAGGATGACACCAAGGTTGCGGGCTTGTGAGACAGGAAGGATGGTAGTGCCGTCTACAGTGACGGGAAATTCAGGGAGAGGGAATCGACAGTGTCTTAAAACCGACCGAAGAACAAAGAGCGTGAGCTGGAAGAGGGGTGAAGAGAAAAGATATGAAAGATGGAGAACTGGTGGGGAAGTCAATGTTATAGAGTTTCTGCTTGCTGCAGAGGGAGATGGGAAGCCGTTGGAGGTTTCTGAGGAGTGGAGAGATGTGTGCCGAATGATGCTGCGGGATGACGATCCAGTCAGCAGTGTGAAGTAGCAACTGAGGGGAGGAGAGGCTGGAGATACGGATATCAGTCACAGTAGTGCTTTCCAAACACCTCCCCTTCTACCCCACTCATTGTCATTGAACTGACACTGAGAAACACTGAGAAGCAGGGATGGCCTAGTGGAAAGAGCACAGGCCGGGGAATCAGAGGACCTGATTCTAATCCCGGCTCCACCAATTGTCTGCCATGTGACACTGGGCAAGTCACAATTTCTCCGGGCCTCAGTTACCTCTTCTGTAAAACGGGGATTAAATCCTTCTCCTTCCTACTTACACTGTGAGCTTTATGTGGGACAGGGACTGTATCCAACCCGATTATCTTGTATCTACCGCAGGGTTTAGTAGAGTGGCTGGCACATAGTAAGTGCTTAACAGGTCCTATTAAAAACAAATCAACAGTTAACTGTACGTGATTTTTATCATATCTGTCTGTTAACCCCAAACCCTGAATTCTAGGAATGCGCATATTCAGAGGTTTTTTTTAATGATATTTTTTAAGTACTTACTATGTGCCAGGCACTTTACTAAGCACTGGGGTAGATATACATTAATCAGGTTGGACACAGGCCCTCTCCCAGTGGAAAGAGCACGGGCTTAGGAGTCAGAGGTCATGGGTTCAAATCCCGGCTCTGCTGCTTGTCAGCTGTGTTACTTTGGGCAAGTCACTTAACTTCTCTGGGCCTCAGTTACCTCATCTGTAAAATGGGGATTAAGACTGTGAGCCCCAGGTGGGACAGCCTGATCGCCTTGTATCCCCCCAGCGCTTAGAACAGTGCTCCGCACATAGTAAGCGCCTAACCAATGCCATTATTATTATAGGGTTTGTAGTTTTAATCCCCATTTTACAGATGAGGTAACTGAGGCACAGAGAAGTTAAGTGGCTTGCCCAAGGTCACACAGCAAACAGTGGTACAGTCAGGATTAGAACCCAGGTCCTTCTGACTTCCAAGCCTGTGCTCTCCCCACCGAGCCACGCCGCTTTTCAAAAAATAGACCAACAAGAAGAGATTGACCGCTAGCATCGATAGTCATTCATTCAGTCACATTTATCGAGCGCTTACGGTGTTCAGAACACTGTACTAAGCACTTGGGAGAGTTCAATACAACAATAAACACCTTCTAGCTTTCCTAGCCCCTGTTTATGCCACGTTACGGTGGGGGTTTTTAGACCATGCTGACTTTCTCACACTAGAGAAACCACTTAAAATCCATCAAGCTCTTTAATTTTCCCCAAAGCTTTCACATCCCAGTCATCTCATTTCTTCCCCAAACATTCCTCCCCAAGGAGGGTGATGTGGCCTAATGGAAAGAACAAGGGATGGGAGTTTAGAAGACTTGGGTTCTAGTTCCAGCTCTACCACTGGCCAGCTTTATGACTTTGGGCAAGTCCCTTAAACTTTCTGGGCCTGTCTCCTTATCTGAAAATGGGTATAAGATCCCTGCTCTCCCCTCGCCTTAGATTGTGGGCCTTATCTGGGAGCGGGACTGTGCCTGGTCAGATCAGACAAGTGCTTGGTTTAATAAAAACCACCACCATCATCCCTGGTACCTATTGAGCTATATTAATTCAATTGTATTTACTGAGCCCTTATTGTGTGCAGAGCACTGTACTAAGCGCTTGTGAGAGCACAGTCAACTGATTTGGTAGACATGCCTCCTGTCCCACCATGAGCATACATTCAAGAGATGAGCCATTTTTAAAAAATGAAACTTCTCTAACCTTCCTCCCGTGTGACATCTTGCAAATTAGCTCAGCTTTCGTTCCTTCCTTCAATGCTGAGAAACTGCAATCTGGTTCTCAACAGTCGCTGAATGACACACATCCACTCTCTCTTTCTCTCTGGATAGAAAAGTGAATATAAAACCACATTTATCTTTCAATTAACTTCTCCTCCCCCACGGAGGCAGGCAAGTGTCAGAGGGAGGGGGTATCACGAGCTCGTTGTGGGCAGGGAATGTGTCTGTTTATTGTTCTACTGTTATACTGTAGAAGCAGCGTGGCATAATGAATAGAGCAATTAGGAGCTCGTGGCTTCTAATCCCGGCTCCGCCACTTGTCTGCTGTGTGACTTTGGGCAAGTCACTTCACCTCTCTGTGCCTCAGTTACCTCATCTGTAAAATGGGGCTTGAGACTGTGAGCCCCATGCGCTACATGGACATGACTGTGTCCAAACTGATGAGCTTGTAGAGTGCCTGGCACATAGTAAGCACTCAAACAGCCGGAAGCAGCGTGGTTTATCATCATCATCATCAATCGTATTTATTGAGCGCTTACTATGTGCAGAGCACTGTACTAAGCGCTTGGGAAGTACAAATTGGTAACAATTTGTTGAAGGGTCTAGTACCCTTCTAGACTGTGAGCCTGTTGTTGGGTAGGGACCGTCTCTATACATTGCCAACTTGTACTTCCCAAGCTCTGCACAATCAATCAATCAATCAATCAATCAATCAATCATATTTATTGAGCGCTGTGTGCAGAGCACTGTACTAAGCGCTTGGGAAGTACAAACACAGTAAGCGCTCAATAAATACGATTGAACGAATGAATGAAAAGAGCCTGGCCTTGGGAGTCAGAGATCATAGGTCATCCCAGTCCACCACTTGTCAGCTGTGTGGCTTTGGGCAAGTCGCTTAACTTCTCTGGGCCTCCCTTACCTCATCTGTAAAATGGGGACGAAGTTTGTGAGCCCCATGCGGGACAACCTGATTACCTTGTATCCGCCCAGTGCTTAGAACAGTGCTTGGCACTAACAAATACCATTATTATTATTATGAATAACAATAATAATAATAAACACGATTGAACTAATGTTATCGAAGTAGGGTGCAAAACAGGTTAACTGGTGTAAATCAGCCACAGGGTTCTTGTACCCAAGGTGGTGACGCAGAGAGGAAAAATGACTCGAAGACATGAGTTCATATAGAGCAGTAAAGAAGAAAAGTAGCTACCTGCCCTTTCACTTCCCGAGAGAGGTACGAGTGACAAGCAGCCCCGATTCCAGCCACTTCTTCCTCTTTTATTGGGTTTCAGATCCGAGCTACACAAAGGATTCCCGAGAATAGTGCCGCACATGAGGCCTTGGCATTCCTAGATCTCAAGTTAAAGTACAACCGTTTGCTTGTCATGGTTTGGTTAGTGTTAAAATCCCTGTTTACAAGATGTTATCAGGAGATAACGGTCAACACAGGATGGGGACATTCCAGAAAGAGAGGAGCCACTTTGGTTAATGTTACTTTACAAACACCGGAGTGCTTTCGGTCTGCACAAAATTGAGGGTTACTGTTGGTAGGCACAAGATGGAGTCAGTCATGCCAAGTTCGCTTGCGGACAACAACGAATGAGCATTTGTTTATGGGAAACATTGTATTTTCAGAAAAGCAGCCCTAAGGAAGTGGTGGGGAGCCACTTTGGTTAATGCTACTTTACAAACACAGGCGTGCTTTGGGTCTGCACAAAATTGAGGGTTACTGTTGGTAGGTACAAGATGGAGTCAGTCATGCCAAGTTCACTTGCGGACAACAACGAATGAGCATTTGTTTACGGGAAACATTGTATTTTCGGAATGCAGCCCTAAGGAGGTGGTGGGGAGCCACTTTGGTTAATGTTACTTTACAAACACAGGCGTGCTTTCGGTCTGCACAAAATTGAGGGTTACTGTCGGTAGGCACAAGATGGAGTCAGTCATGCCAAGTTCGCTTGCGGACAACAACGAATGAGCATTTGTTTACGGGAAACACTGTATTTTCGGAAAAGCAGCCCTAAGGAAGTGGTGGGGAGCCACTTTGGTTAATGTTACTTTACAAACACAGGCATGCTTTGGGTCTGCACAAAATTGAGGGTTACTGTTGGTAGGCACAAGATGGTGTCAGTCATGCCAAGTTCGCTTGCGGGCAAGCAGTGTGGCTCAGTGGAAAGAGCACAGGCTTTGGAGTCAGAGGTCATGGGTTCAAATCCCAGCCCTGCCAATTGACAGCTGTGTGACTTTGGGCAAGTCACTTCACTTCTCTGTGCCTCAGTTCCCTCATCTCTAAAATGGGGATGAAGACTACTTGGGACAACCTGATCACCCTGTTCCCCCCAGCGCTTAAAACAGTGCTTTGCACATAGTAAGCGCTTAACAAATACCATTATTATCATTCTCCCCCTTCTGGACTGTGAGCCCACCGTTGAGTAGGGACTGTCTCCATATGTTGCCAACTTGTGCTTCCCAAGCGCTTAGTCCAGCGCTCTGCACACAGTAAGCGCTCAATAAATGCGATTGATTGATTGATTGACAACAACGAATGAGCATCTGTTTACGGGAAACATTGTGTTTTCGGGAAAAGCAGCCCCAAGGAAGTGGTGGGGGCCAGGTTTGGGCAGGCGGCGCCCCCACCTTGACCGGCTCCAGAAAATGCAGAAGTGATGGGTCAATTGCCATTTGGGCAAGAGGATCCGTGGTGAGGGGGGCCAGGCCCCTTCGGGGAAACCACTCGGGGGGGAGGGAGGGTGAGGGGGGCCGCCACCGCTCCGGAAGTGATGTAACAGGAAAGGCAGGGCCCCCCACTCTGCCCGCGCTTCTCCCTCAGCCCCCTCCATCCCCTCAGAGTCTGGGCCATGTAGCCGCCACCGCCTCTCCCCTCCTTCGCCCGGGGAACAGGAGGTGGGGCGAGAGGAGGCCAACATGGAGCCGGAGGGGAGCAGGTCGGTCGGGGCACGGAGGAGGAGGAGGAGGAGGAGGAGGAGGAGATGGAGATGGAGATGGAGGAGGCGACGCCGTTGCTAGGCAACGGGCGGTCCTGCCGGCCGCGTAGGCCCCACTCGTACCCTCTGGACGGTCCCATCGCGACCCTCGGGCGGGGGGGGGGGGGGCGGACTGTACCAACGCCGTTGCTAGGCAACGGGCGGGCCTGCCGGCCGCCTAGGCCCCACTCGTACCCTCTGGACGGTCCCATCGCGACCCTCGGGCGGGGGGGGGGGACTGTACCAACGCCGTTGCTAGGCAACGGGCGGGCCTGCCGGCCGCGTAGGCCCCACTCGTACCCTCTGGACGGTCCCATCGCGACCCTCGGGCGGGGGGGAGGAGGGGCGAGGACTGTACCACCGGACGCCGGGGGCCTGAGGGGGAGGGAAGGCCAGGGCTGAACAATAATTAATAATAATAATAATGATGGTACTTGGTAAGCGCCTACCTTGGGCAAGTCACTTAACCAATCAATCAATCAGTCGTATTTACTGAGCGCTTACTGTGTGCAGAGCACCGGACTAAGCGCTTGGGAAGTCCAAGTTGGCAACACATAGAGACAGTCCCTACCCAACAGTGGGTAAACAGTCTAAAAAGTCACTTAACTTCTCCGAGCCTCAGTTCCCTCCTCTGTAAAATGTAGATGAAGACTGTGAAGCTCGCTCTCTTCCTCCCTTCAAGGCCCTGCTGAGAGCTCACCTCCTCCAGGAGGCCTTCCCAGACTGAGCCCCTTCTTTCCTCTCCCCCTCGCCCCCCTCTCCATCCCCCCGTCTTACCTCCTTCCCTTCCCCACAGCACCTGTATATATGTATATATGGTTGTACATATTTATTTATTACTCTATTTATTTATTTTACTTGTACATTTCTATCCTACTTATTTTATTTTGTTGGTATGTTTGGTTCTGTTCTCTCTCTCCCCCTTTTAGACTGTGAGCCCACTGTTGGGTAGGGACTGTCTCTATGTGATGCCAATTTGTACTTCCCAAGCGCTTAGTACAGTGCTCTGCACATAGTAAGCGCTCAATAAATAAGATTGATTGATTGATTGATTGAGCCCCCCCACGTGGGACAATCTGATCACCACGTATCCCCCCCCAGCGCTTAGAACAGTGCTCTGCACATAGTAAGCGCTTAACAAATGCCATCAAAAAAGTTGTATATATGTATATATATCACTTGTATATATGGGAAGAGCCCGGGCTTTGGAGTCAGAGGTCGTGGGTTCAAATCCTGGCTCTGCCACCTGTCAGCTGGGTGACTCGGGGCAAGTCACTTCACTTCTCTGTGCCTCAGTTCCCTCATCTGGAAAATGGGGATGAAAACTGTGAGCCCCATGTGGGACAGCCTGACCACCTTGTATTCCCCCCCAGCGCTTAGGACAGTGCTTTGCACATAGTAAGCGCGTAACAAATACCATTATTATTATTATTATTACTAACCCCGGCTCCACCACTTGTCAGCTGTGTGACTTTGGTCAAGTTACTTCACTTCTCTGGGCCTCAGTTACCTCAACTGTAAAATGGGGATGAAGACTGTGAGCCCCACATGGGACAACCTGATTACCTTGTATCCCCCCCCCCCAGCGCTTAGAACAGTGCTTGGCACATAGTAAGCGCTTAACAAAAGCCATCATTATTATTTTTCCCCCACCCCCTTGAACATGGATGGAGCCCAGCACTGTTCCCATTCAGGTCTGGCGAGGTTTTCCCCAGGGTCCGCTCCTGCGGGATTGGGGCGTGTGCTCCACCCTGGAGACCCCCCCAACCCCACCCCACTATGGGGTTTAGCCACCGTCAGGTCCCCAATCGATCGTCAATATTTATTGAGCATCGACTGAGGTGCAGTGACTTGCCCAGGGTCACACAGCCGCCAAGCGGCGGGATTAGAACCCATGACCTGCTGACTCTCAGGCCCGGGCCCTATCCACTCTGCTCCTTCTCGACCTCATGCTCCTGAAGAGGTCAATTTGGTCGACTTCATACTGCTATCCCCTTGGTTCCGCTACCTCTGCTTTGCCCAGTGCCTCCTGGGAGTCAGAGGTCGTGGGTTCGAATTCCGACTCCGCTGCTTGTCAGTTGTGTGACTTTGGGCAAGTCACGTAACTTCTCTGTGCCTCAGTTCCCTCATCTGTAAAATGGGGATTAAGACTGTGAACCCCATGTGGGACAGCCTGATTACCTTGTATCCCCCCAGCACTTAGAACACTCCTTGGCACATAGTAAGCGCTTAACAAATGCCATTATTATTATTAGTCCCTTACGGAGACATTCATTCATTCAGTCGTATTTATTGAGCGCTTACTGTGTGCAGAGCACTGTACTAAGCGCTTGGGAAGTACAAGTTGGCAACATATAGAGACCCAACAGCGGGCTTTCCCCTTCCAGGTCACTAGGCCCTCATTTGAGTTTTTGTTAGCAGTAATGCACTGAATTTTTTTTTTAAATGGCATTTATTAAGCGCTTACTATGTGCAAAGCACTGTTCTAAGCGCTGGGGAAGTTACAAAGTGATCAGGTTGTCCCACGGGGGGCCTCACAGTCTTAATCCCCATTTTACAGATGAGGTAACTGAGGCCCAGAGAAGTTAAGTGACTTGCCCAAAGTCACACAGCTGGTAATTGGCAGAGCTGGGATTTGAACCCATGACCTCTGACTCCAAAGCCCGGGCTCTTTCCAACTGAGCCACGCTAGACTGTAAGCATCTTGTGGGGAGAAAATGTGTCTACCCAACTCTGCTGTACTCTCCCTAGTGCTTAGTACAGTGCTCTGTCCACAATAAACGCTCAATAAATACCCCTGATTGAGCATTGTACTCTGTATATTGAGCACTGCCCCCTATCAGCTGTGGAACCTTGGGCAAGTCATTTAACTTCTCTGTGCCTCAGTTCCCTCATCTGTATAATGGGGATCAAGACTGTGAACCCCATGAGGGACATGGACTGTGTCCAACCTGATAATCCCGTATCTACCCCAGCGTTTAGAACAGTGCTTGGCACGTAGTAAGCGCTTAATAAATACCAGAATTATTATTACGAACGCTTGGGAGAGTACAGTAGGGGTAGCAGACATAATCCCTGCCCTCGAGGAATTTACAGACTGTGGTGGGGCATGGGGGCGGCACAAAATAAATCGCAGGTAGGATCAAAAAGGGAATGGAAAGATAGATATGTGGAGGTTTAAGGGCTTAAATGGTGGCAGCATGGCCTAGTGGAAAGAACACAGGCTTGGGAGTCAGAGGTTGTGGGTTCTAATCCCGGCTCTTCCACTTGTCAGCTGTGTGACTTTGGGCGAGCCACTTAACTTCTGTGTGCCTCAGTTCCCTCATCTGTGAAACGGGGATTAAGACTGTGAGCCCCATGTGGGACAATCTGATGACCTTGTATCTACCCTAGCGCTTAGAACAGTGCTTGGCACATAGTAAGCGCTTAAATACCATTATTTTTATTAGTAGTAGCAGTAGTAGGGAATGTAAGTCGATATGTACAGAAGAGCAGTGGGCAGTTGTGAGCGCCTAAATGCTTGAGGTGGTAGTTGGGAAAATATGACCCAAGGGAAAAAAAAAACCATCAGGAAAGGCCTTTTGATGCTTTTGGAAGGGCTTTGAAGATGCCCTAGCGGAAAGAGCATGGGCCCGGGAGCCAGAGAACCTGAGTTCTAATCCTGCCTCTGCCACTTGCCTGCTGGGTGACCTTGGGCAAGTCACTTCACTTCTCCGTGCCTCAGTTACCTCCTCTGCAAAGTGGGGTTTAAGACTGCGAGCCCCATGTGGGACAGGGACTGTGTCCAACTACAGCAGCGTGTAGTACAGTGCCTAGCACATAGTGAGCACTTAACAAATACTGCTAAAAAACCCCCGAAAACTGTGGTCTGGTGGCTTTGAAGGGGGATGGAATTCCAGGCATGAGGAAGAGCTGGAGGAAGGGTGGGATAAAGGATTTAGAGGCGGGAGAAATCAATCCATCATAATTTACTGACTTCTTGCTGTGCGCTTGGGAGAGTGCAGTACACCAGAATTGGATTCCCTTCCCACCAGTTTACAGTCTAGAGGGGGAAGGAGGAGATATCCATACCCTTGAATTCAATTCAATCGTATTTATTGAGCGCTTACTGTGTGCAGGGCACTGCACTAAGCGCTTGGGAAGTACAAGCTGGCAACATAGAAGCATATGATATTCACCCCACCCTCAGCTCCGCACCACTGTAATTATGTAATGTCCGTTTCCTGCTCTTTATTGGTAAGGAATGTGTTTGTCAGCTCCGTTGTATTGTTCTCTCCCGAGCACTTAGTATAGTGCCCTGCACACTGTAAGTACTTAATAAATAGTATCAATTGATTCCTTAAGCCTTTAATGGTCTTTTTAAAAATGGTGTTTGCAAGCAATTACTACGTGCCAAGCCCCGAACTAAGTGCTGGGCTAGGTACAAGATAATCAATCAATTAATCAATCAATCAATTGTATTTATTGAGTGCTTACTGTGTGCAGACCACAGTACTAAGCGCTTGGGAAGTACAAGCTGGCAACATGTAGAGACGGTCCCTACCCAACAGTGGGCTCACAGTCTGGAAGGGGGAGACAGAGAACAAAACCAAACAAATTAACAAAATAAAATAAATAGAATAGATATGTACAAGTAAAATAAATAGAGTAATAAATATGTACAAACATATATACATATATACAGGTGCTGTGGGGAAGGGAAGGAGGTAAGATGGGGGGGGACACGGTCCCTGTCATCATCATCAATCGTATTTATTGAGTGCTTACTGTGTGCAGAGCACTGTACTAAGCGCCTGTCCCACATAGGGCTCAAAGTTTTAATCCCCATTTTACAGATGAGGGAACTGAGGCCCAGAGAAGTGAAGCAACTTGCCCAAAGTCACACAGCAGGCAAGTCACGGAGACAGGATTAGAATCCAGGTCCTCTGACTCCCAAGCCAGAAAGAGAAACTCTTTCTCTTTCCACTAGATCACACTGCTTTTCATTCATTCAATTGTATTTATTGAGCACTTACTGTGAGCAGAGCACTGTACCGAGCGCTTGGTCAGGAGTTTCTGCTTGATGTGTTGAGAAATGGTTGAGCCATTGAAGGTTTTTGAGGAGAGAACAGGCAGGTGCGGAAACCTCATTTTAGAAAAATAATCCCGGCAGCGAGGTTGACGTTTGGAATGGAGAAGGGAGAGGCTCGAGGCAGGAAGACCGCAGACGAAGCTGACAGGGTACTCTAGTCAGGATAGTTTAGACACCCCTAGGAGTCGGAGGACCTAGGAGAGTGGTTGAAGGTGGTAGTTTGGGAGAGAAGGAGGAGAGGAGAAAGGGTTTTTAAAAAGTGTGAGGGGGCATCAGCAGGAGACCCGGCTCCTGAGCTCTGGGTGTGGCTTTATCCTTACTAGGTAAATGGGAGAATCCTTCAGGGCTGGATTTTCCATGCTGGCAAAACTCCCTGCTAGTTTATCTAATGGGCCTCTCCCCTGGCTGAACCTCAGGGTGGCTGTTGCATGCTGAAATGAAAGTCTCATTATTTTTTTATGGTATTTGTTAACCTCTTACTGTGTGCCAAGCACCATACTAAACACTGGAGTGGATTCAAAATGATCAGGTCGGGCGCAGATGCCAGTTCCACTTGGAGCTGACGTTCACAGTGGGCAAGCAGATATCAACTCCCCATTTTGAAGCAACGTTTGCGTGAATTACGGGTGAGTTGCGAGAATAACTAGGATTTGAGCTCGACTGAAGCGTAAAAGCTGTCGAGACAGCGGACCTGGCCTGGCTGTTTGGAGAGCTCTAGAAGAGCTAATATCGATAACAACAGTAATAGTGGTATTTCTTAAGTGCTTACTATCAGCGTGGCTCCGTGGAAAAGAGCACGGGCTTTGGAGTCAGAAGTCATGGGTTCAAACCTTGGCTCTGCCAATTAGCTGTGTGATTTTGGGCAAACCACTTCACTTCTCTGTGCCTCAGTTACCTCATCTGTAAAATGGGGATCAAGACTGTGAGCCCCCCGTAGGACAACCTGATCACCTTGTAACCCCCCCCCAGCGCTTAGAACAGTGCTTTGCACATAGTAAGCGCTTAATAAATGCCGTCATCACTACCAGTCAAGCTCTGTACTAAGCGCTGGGTTGATCCAAGGTAATGAGATCCCACATGAGGCTCACAGTCTAAGTAGGAAAGGAGAACAGGTATGTAGGACAACCTGATCACCTTGTAACCCCCCCAGCGCTTAGAACAGTGCTTTGCACATAGTAAGCGCTTAATAAATGCCATCATCACTGTCAGTCAAGCTCTGTACTAAGCGCTGGGTTGATCCAAGGTAATGAGATCCCACCTGAAGCTCACAGTCTAAGTAGGAAAGGAGAACAGGTATTGAATCTCTATTTTGCAGATAAGGGAACTGAAGTACAGGGAAGTAAAATCATCATCATCATCATCAATCGTATTTATTGAGCGCTTACTATGTGCAGAGCACTGTACTAAGCGCTTGGGAAGTACAAATTGGCAACATATAGAGACAGTCCCTACCCAACAGTGGGCTCACAGTCTAAAAGGGGGAGACAGAAAACAAAACCAAACATACTAACAAAATAAAATAAATAGGATAGATATGTACAAGTAAAATAAATAAATAAATAGAGTAATAAATAGAATAGATATGTAAAGTAATAAGTATATACAAACATATATACAGGTGCTGTGGGGAAGGGAAGGAGGTAAGATGGGGGGATGGAGAGGGGGAGAGGAAGGAAGGGGCTCAGTCTGGGAAGGCCTCCTGGAGGAGGTGAAATATGTACAAATAAAATAAATAGAGTAATAAATCCGTACAAACATCTATACAGATGCTGTGGGGAGGGGGGGCCCAAGGTCACACAAGAGGTACATGGCAGAGCTGGGATTAGAACCCAGGCCGTCTGACTCCCAGGGCCAGGGTTTTTTCCACTAGGCCACAATCCTTCTCATCGAGACCATTTCTCCTATCCCTCCCTCCCAGGGATCCAAACCCTCTGAGGAAGAAAGAGAAGAAGTGTCATTTGTTCCATTCTGAGTGCCGTTGCTTTTTACAAACCCCAAGTTACAAAACAGTTGGGTCAGGAAGTTAGGCTTTCGCTTCCTCTTGGAAGTGAATGAAATGCAGTTGTCAAATGGTGGCCTTGCCCAAATGCAGGGGACAGAAATCCTGGGTTTTCACAACTGCGGTCATCTGTTGGCTTGTACACAATATCAGCCGGGAGCCCAGGCTTGAAGCCTCAGGGCAGGATAGAAGGTCTGAAATGTTCCCAAGTGCCTAGTCGAGCACTCTGCACACAGTAGATGTTCAGAACACCTTTCTGGGCACAAGTGTTGCCTAGTACAGAGCTCTGTTCACAGTATTTGGTCCATACGGTACTCTTTGCCCCCTAGGCACTCAGAAGAGAGCTCTGAATACCCACTACGCCAAACAATCATCATCATCATCATCATCAATCATATTTATTGAGCGCTTACTATGTGCAGAGCACTGTACTAAGCGCTTGGGAAGTACAAATTGGCAACATATAGAGACAGTCCCTACCCAACAGTGGGCTCACAGTCTAAAAGGGGGAGACAGAGAACTAAACCAAACATACTAACAAAATAAAATAAATAGAATAGATATGTACAAATAAAATCAATCAATCAATAAATAAATAGAGTAAAAAAATATGTACAAACATATATACATATATACAGGTGCTGTGGGGAAGGGAAGGAGGTAAGATGGGGGGGATGGAGAGGGGGACGAGGGGGAGAGGAAGGAAGGGGCTCAGTCTGGGAAGGCCTCCTGGAGGAGGTGAGCTCTCAGCAGGGCCTTGAAGGGAGGAAGAGAGCTAGCTTGGCGGATGGGCAGAGGGAGGGCATTCCAGGCCAGGGGGAGGACGTGGGCCGGGGGTCGACGGCGGGACAGGCGAGAACGAGGCATGGTGAGGAGGTGAGTGGTGGAGGAACGGAGGGTGCGGACTGGGCAGTAGAAGGAGAGAAGGGAGGTGAGGTAGGAGGAGGCGAGGTGATGGACAGCCTTGAAGCCCAGGGTGAGGAGTTTCTGCCTGATGCGCAGATTGATTGGTAGCCACTGGAGATTTTTGAGGAGGGGAGTAACATGCCCAGAGCGTTTCTGGACAAAGATAATCCGGGCAGCAGCATGAAGTATGGATTGAAGTGGAGAGAGACACGAGGATGGGAGATCGGTTTGTTGCAGGAGCCCAGTACAGTACTAAATATTGAACACCCTCCCTCTTCATATCCAACAGACGATCACTCTCCTCACCTTCGAAGCTTTATTAAAGGCACAGCTCCTCCCCTACTCGGCCCTCATTTCCTCTTCTCCAACTAGGCCCACAGCTCCTCTTCTCCCACTCCCTTCTGCATCACTTAGCACAGTGCTCCGCACACAGTAAGCTCTCAATCAATCAATCAATCATATTTATTCATTCAGTTCATTCATTCAATTGTATTTATTGAGCACTTACTGTGTGCAGAGCACTGTAATAAGTGCTTGGGAAGTACAATTTGGCAGTATATAGAGACGGTCCCTACCCAACAATGATGGCATTTGTTATAATAATCATAGTAATAGTAAAAATACAATAATATGATCATAACAATATGGTAATAATAATAATCCAGCACACAAGTAATAAGAACAATAACAATGATGGCATTTGTTATAATAATAATCATAATAGTAAAAATACAATAATATGATCATATCAATATGGTAATAATAATCAGCACACAAGTAATCATCATCATCATCAATCGTATTTATTGAGCGCTTACTGTGTGCAGAGCACTGGACTAAGCGCTTGGGAAGTACAAGTTGGCAACATATAGAGAGAGTCCCTACCCAACAGTGGGCTCACAGTCTAGAAGGGGGAGACAGAGAACAAAACCAAACATATTAACAAAATAAAATAAATAGATATGTACAAGTAAAATAAATAGAGTAATAAATATGTACAAACATATATACGTATATACAGGTGCTGTGGGGAAGGGAAGGAGGTAATACGATTGATTATTGATTGGTAATAAATACGATTGAATGAATGAATGAACAAATCACCCTTGCAGTTGAACTTGCACCCTTTATTCACCCCTCCCTCAGCCCCACAACACTTTTGTCCGTATCCATAATTTACATATATTTATGTCCGTTTCCCCCTGCTCTAGACTGTAAGCTTGTTGCGGTCAGGGTAGTGTCTACCAACTCTGTTATATTGTAATAATAACGATGGTATTTGTTAAGCGCTTACTATGTGCAAAGCACTGTTCTAAGCACTGGGGCTCACAGTCTTAATCCCCACTTTACAGATGGGTAACTGAGGCCCAGAGAATTTAAGTGACTTGCCCAAAGTCACACCACTGACAAGTGGTGGAGCCGGGATTAGAACCCGTGATCTCAGACTCCCAAGCCCAGGCTCTTGCTACGCTGCTTCTCTATTGTACTCTCCCAAGCACTTAATACACTACTCTACACACAGTGAGGGCTTGATATATATGATTAGTTGATTGGTGATCGTGGTGAATAATAGTAATAATGATGGCATTTATTAAGTGCTTACTATGTGCAACGCACTGTTCTAAGCGCTGGGGAAGTTACCAGGTGATCAGGTTGTCCCACCTGGGGCTCACAGTCTTAATCCCCATTTTACAGATGAGGGAACTGAGGCACAGAGAAGTTAAGTCACTCGCCCAAAGTCACACAGCTGCCAAGTGGCGGAGCCGGGATTTGAACCCACGACCTCTGACTCCAAACCCCGGGCTCTTTCCACTGAGCCACGCTGCTTCTCTAAGCGAAGGAAGAGAGGGTGTCTGAGGTGAAAGAACTAGACTGTGAGCCCACTGTTGGGTAGGGACCGTCTCTATATGTTGCCAACTTGTACTTCCAAGTGCTTAGTCCAGTGCTGTGCACGCAGTAAGCGCTCAATAAATACGATTGATTGACTAGGGTGGGGTTGGAAAATGTGTCCAAAATGCCCGCTCATCTTGCGCTGTCTGGGGTTGTTCCCATTTGGGTTTCATTGCGACGTCTTTCTTTCAGTGATCTGTCGTACTCCCCGCCTGGCGAAATGGCAGAGGCTCCGTTGCCCAACCTCACCCCAAGGCATCAGGATCTGATCCCCACTCCGTGCGGCCCTGTGAGTACCCCGCCCCACCGTGCTCTTGGGGCACAACCTCTGGGGGGCGCTACTAGTGCTGTGGGGGCATTGGCGGTGGGGCCCACTTGTTCTGGGGGCACTGGTAGTGGAGCACTCATCCATAAGGTTCTGGTACTGGTGGAACTGGTCCTGAGAGCTTTAGTACCGGAGGCACTGGCCTTGAGAGCTCTAGTACTGGGAATACTGGTCCTGAGAGCTCTTGTACTGGGAGCACTGGCCTGGGAGCTTTAGTACTGGGGACACTGGTCCTCAGAGCTCTTGTACTGGGAGCACTGGCCCGAGAGCTTTAGTACTGGGGACACTGGTCCGGAGAGCTCTGGTACTGGGGGCACCAGTTCCAAGAGCTGTAGTACTGAGAACACTGGTCCCGAGAGCTCTAGTACTGGGAACGCTGGTCCCGAGAGCTTTAGTACTGGGGGCACACACTGGTCCTGAGAACTCTAGTACTGGGAGCACTGGCCCCTAGAGATCTAGTACTGGGGGCACTGGTCCTGAGAGCTCTAGTAGTGGGGGAATTGGTCCTGAAAGCTCTTGTACTGGGAGCACTGGCCCGAGAGCTTTAGTACTGGGGACACTGGTCCGGAGAGCTCTGGTACTGGGGGCACCAGTTCCAAGAGCTGTAGTACTGAGAACACTGGTCCCGAGAGCTCTAGTACTGGGAACGCTGGTCCCGAGAGCTTTAGTACTGGGGGCACACACTGGTCCTGAGAACTCTAGTACTGGGAGCACTGGCCCCTAGAGATCTAGTACTGGGGGCACTGGTCCTGAGAGCTCTAGTACTGGGGGAATTGGTCCTGAGAGCTCTTGTACTGGGAGCACTGGCCTGAGAGCTTTAGTACTGGGGACACTGGTCCGGAGAGCTCTGGTACTGGGGGCACCAGTTCCAAGAGCTGTAGTGCCGAGAACACTGGTCCCGAGAGCTCTAGTACTGGGAACACTGGTCCCAAGAGCTTTAGTATTGGGGGCACACACTGGTCCTGAGTACTCTAGTACTGGGAGCACTGGCCCCTAGAGATCTAGTACTGGGGGCACTGGTCCTGAGAGCTCTAGTAGTGGGGGAATTGGCACTGGATTTGGGGGCACTGCAGACAACAGATGTGTGCACCATGTGCCTGGGACTGTAGGTTTCTCATTGGCCTTTTCTCTCTCTCTCACACACACACACACACACACACACACACACACACACACACTCTCTCTCTCTCTCTCTCTCTCTCTCTCTCTCTCTCTCTCGCCCTCTCCCTCTCTCACGACCATCAGTGGTGCCACCTATGAGTGTACCCGACACCAAGATCAGGGGACCAGGAGATTCCTCGTTCTGATCTCCCAGTCTGGGGAGGGTTTTTTTTCTGGATGGTGAAGACCAAGTGGAGAATGAGTGAGGGGAGAGAGGGAGCTTGGCCGATGGAAGTAGAGGGTCCTGGGAATTAGAGGGGCCAAGAGCTGGCCTGTGCCCCACTTTGAGGCTGCTGTTCAGAGACACCCTGGACTTTCAGTGTGGCCTGGTGGAAAGAGCACGGACCTGGGAATCAGAAGTCGTGGGCTCTAATCCCGGCTTTGCCGTATGCCTGCTGTGTGACCTTGGGCAAGTCACTTAACTTCTCTGTGCCTCAGTTACCTCATCTGTAAAATGAGGCTCAAGATTGTGAGCCCCATGAGGGACATGGACTGTGTCAATCAATCAATCAATCAATCGTATTTACTGAGCGCTTACTGTGTGCAGAGCACTGGACTAAGAGCTCGGGAAGTACAGGTTGGCAACATATAGAGACAGTCCCTACCCAACAGTGGGCTCACAGTCTAAAAGGGGGAGACAGAGAACAAAACCAAACATACTAATAAAATAAATAGAATAGATATGTACAAGTAAAATAAATAAATAAATAGAGTAATAAGTATGTACAAGCATATATACATATATACAGGTGCTGTGGGGAAGGGAAGGAGGTAAGATGGGGGGGATGGAGAGGGGGACGAGGGGGTCCCTACCTGATTACCTTGTGTCTACCCCAGTGCTTAGAACACTGCTTGGCACATAGTAAGGCGTTACACAAATACCACAGTTATTATTATTAATATTGACATTTCCTCTGTGGTTGGGTCCAGATAAAGCGATGGTCAGAATTGTCCTCGCTGGTCAAAATCTACTTCTGCATCACCCTCGTGTCGCTGCTGAGCGTCATGGGACTGACCCTGAAGAGCCTCGCACAGGAGTCTGATGAAAACTTCACTGTCTCCCTCATCCAGCTGATTGGCGTTGGTAAGTGGGGACCAGCCAGAGGCCCCTCGGGGGCTGAGCCCAGGGACCCAAGAAGGGAGGGCTCAGGCTCCTCCTTTCTGCCTGGGGGTGAGGGGCCCGGGCTTGCTGAGATAATAACAATAATAATAATAATGATGGCATTTGGTAAGCACTTACTATGTGCTAATCACTACTCTAAGCGCTGGGGTGGATACAAGGTGATCAGGTTGTCCCACGTGAGGCTCACAGTCTTCATCCCCATTTACACATGAGGTAACTGGGGCACAGAGAAGTGAAGTGACTTGCCCAAAGTCACACAGCTGACAATTGGCAGAGTCAGGATTTGAACCCTTGACCTCTGACTACCAAGCCCGGTCTCTTTCCACCGAGCCCCACTGCTTCTCTCTGGGCCCACTGCAGGCAGAGGAGGTTCCAGGTGCTGGTATCTGCTTCAGTGCTCTGCACATAGTAAGCGCTCAGTAAATACGATTGATGATGATGATGACGGTTGGGGGATCAGATGAGTTTAGGAAGCAAAATGAAAACAAGCCTAACTGGGCCTGAGGATGCATTTGCAGGGTTGAGAGAGACAGAGACAGAGAGAGAGCATCTCTCTCTCTCTTTCTCCCTCTCTGCCGTTGCTGCCAGGCATGGCCCAAGGGCCAGTTCAGTCAGAGAGAGAGGGGACCCATGGGGATCTAATGGTTAACTGTGACCTAATAATAACAGTAATAATAATAATAATAATAATAATGATAGTATTTGTTAAGTGCTTATTACGTATCAAGCAGTTGGGTAGATACAAGCTAATCAGGTTGGACACAGTCCCTGTCCCACATGGGGCACAGAATCTTAATCTCCATTTTACAGATGAGGTAACAGAGGCCCAGAGAAGTGAAGTGACTTGCCCAAGGTCACACAACAGACAAGTGGTGGACCCAGGATTAGAACTCAGGTCCTTCTGACTCCCAGGCTCTCTCTACTAAGTCATGCACAGCATCCTAGATGGCGGTGGGACTGGTCACTGTAGTGTCCACAGCAAGGGTGCCACAGTCCTTCCCCCCATCCTGCCCTAATCCCTGTCTGCCCCACTCCACCATATTTTTTTTCAACTTTTTAAAAATTTTATGGTATTAGTATTTTTTATGGTATTTGTTAAGCACTTACTATGTGCAAAGCACAGTTCTAAGCGCTGGGTGACCAGGTTGTCCCACGTGGGGCTCACAGTCTTAATCCCCATTTTACAGATGAGGGAACTGAGGCCCAGAGAAGTGAAGTGACTTGCCCAAAGTCACACAGCTGACAATTGGCGGAGCCGGGATTCGATGGGTCAAACAATGTTCCGACCATTGAAGTAGATACAATAATAACAATAATAATAATAATGGCATTTATTAAGCGCTTACTATGTGCAAAGCACTGTTCTAAGCGCTGAGAACAGTGCTTAGAAGTTAATTAGAAGAATACAAGTTAATTATGTTGGACACAGACCCTTTCCCACATACGACTCACAGTCTAAGTAGGAGAACGGAGATGCAGAGAAGTTAAATGACTTACCCAGGGTCATAGAGCAAGCAATTGGCAGAGCCAGGGTTAGAATCCAGGTTCTTTGACTGCTAGGCTTGTGCTCGTTCCACTAGGCCACAAATTCACCTTAATGAAATGATAGACAATACAATCCCGTTTTCTTGAGGAATGCAAATAAAAACTTGATCTTTCTGTGGCATGAAAGAAGTCGAACAAAATGCCCAGTACAATTTAAAAATCCGTCAGAGAGTAGTTTGCCAAAGTTTTGCGTTTCTAGTTCATTGGGAGCAGGGAACGTTCTACCAACTGTTATATCGTACTCTTTCAAGCACTTAGTATAGTGCTCTGCCCACAGTAAGCACTCAATAAATGCGATTGATTGCCAAAGTTTTGTGTTTCTAGTTCATTGTGAGCAGGGAACGTTCTACCAACTGTTATATCGCATTCTTCCAAGCACTTAGTATAGTGCTCTGCCTGCAGTAGGCACTCAATAAATGCGATTGATTAATTGCCAAAGTTTTGTGTTTCTAGTTCATTGTGAGCAGGGAACGTTCCACCAACTGTTATATCGTACTCTTCCAAGCACTTAGTATAGTGCTCTGCCTGAAGTAAGCACTCAATAAATGCGATTGATTAATTGCCAAAGTTTTGTGTTTCTAGTTCATTGTGAGCAGGGAACGTTCCACCAACTGTTATATCATACTCTTCCAAGCACTTAGTATAGTGCTCTGCCCGCAGTAAGCACTCAATAAATGCGATGGATTAATTGCCACAGTTTTGTGTTTCTAGTTCATTGTGAGCAGGGAACGTTCTACCAACTGTTATATCGTACTCTTCCAAGCACTTCGTATAGTGCTCTGCCCACAGTAAGCACTCAATAAATGCGATTGATTGATTGCCAAAGTTTTGTGTTTCTAGTTCATTGTGAGCAGGGAACGTTCCACCAACTGTTATATCATACTCTTCCAAGCACTTAGTATAGTGCTCTGCCCACAGTAAGCACTCAATAAATGCGATTGATTGATTGCATTCATTCATTCAGTCGTATTTATTGAGCGCTTACTGTGGGCAGAGCACCGTACTAAGTGCTTGGGAAGTACAAGTTGGCAACATCTAGAGACGGTCCCTACCCAACAGCGGGCTCACAGTCTAGAAGGGGGAGACAGACAACAAAACAAAACATATTAACAGAATAAATAGGTACAAGTAAAATAAATAGAGTAATAAATATGTACAAAGCTAGGGAAAAGGTGGGGAGGGGCAGCGTTTGGCCCCTCGACCAGTTCCCAGGACTCAGGGAGACCGTCAAATTCTAACCCTGACCTCTGGCAGCAGCTGCTGAGGCTCTGGCTGTAAGACAGTCCCCGTGGGGTCCTGAAGGAGCAACGGCCTCCAAGGGCAAGACTGCTGGCTTGGGGTCCTGCCGGGAGTCTCCTTTAAGCCCCGCGGGCGCTGAGAGGAGAGAAGGGGCCGTGATCCCAGGGACACCCGCCACCGCTGTTCCCAGCAATGCAGTAGCCCACGGAAGGTGGAAATGACCACAGTCTCCTCTCAGCTTCCCCTTGGGCAGTTGCCCTGCTTGTCCCACTTTTGACCTGCCCCTGGCCCACCCAAGAGCTGCCCAGGAGGGTAAGGGCCATGGCAGTAGGCCCCCCCCCTTTACAGAGATCAAGGGGATCTTGATCATCATCATCATCATCATCAATCGTATTTATTGAGCGCTTACTGTGTGCAGAGCACTGTACTAAGCGCTTGGGAAGTACAAGTTGGCAACATATAGAGACAGTCCCTACCCAACAGTGGGCTCACAGTCTAAAAGGGAGAGACAGAGAACAAAACCAAACGTACTAACAAAATAAAATAAATAGATATATACAAGTAAAATAAAATAAATAGAGTAATAAATATGTACAAGCATATATACATATATACAGGTGCTGTGGGGAAGGGAAGGAGGTAAGATGGGGGGATGGAGAGGGGGACGAGGGGGAGAGGAAGGAAGGGGCTCAGTCTGGGAAGGCCTCCTGGAGGAGGTGAGCTCTCAGTAGGGCCTTGAAGGGAGGAAGAGAGCTAGCTTGGCGGATGGGCAGAGGAAGGGCATTCCAGGCTCGGGGGATGACGTGGGCCGGGGGTCGATGGCGGGACAGGCGAGAACGAGGTACGGTGAGGAGATTAGCGGCGGAGGAGCGGAGGGTGCGGGCTGGGCTGGAGAAGGAGAGAAGGGAGGTGAGGTAGGAGGGGGCGAGGGGATGGACAGCCTTGAAGCTCAGGGTGAGGAGTGCACCGTGGCCTAATGGATGGAGTACAGGCCCGGGAGTCAGAAAGACCTGGGTCCTAATCCTGGCTTCGCCACTTGTCTTCTGGGTGACCTTGGGCAAGTCACTTCACTTCTCTGTGCCTCAGTTGCCTCCTCCTTAAAATGGGAATTAAGACTGTGAGGCCTGTGTGGGACAGGGACTGTGTCCAACCTGATTATCTTGTATCTACCCCAGTTCTTAGTACAGTGACTGTACAGTGCTTAACAAGCATCACAATTATTATTATTATTATTACTGTTAGTCTCTCCCCCCGGACCCCGCCCCGATCCCACAGGGCCCAGGGTCCGTGCATGCTGGGACACCTCCATGGCCTCTGCCTTCTGAACTGCAGAGACCACTGAGGCTGCTGATGGACTGGATTCCCAAAAGGACAGTTTCCTTTTAAGGGCCCCTTGCAAGGATTGTTGCTATTTGCCTGGCTAGCTCTTGCTTTTCACCATGCTTTAGAACAGTGCTTGGCACATAGTAAGCGCTTTCCAGCGCTTAGAACAGTGCTTGGCACATAGCAAATGCTTAATAAATGCTATTATTATTATTATTATTATTATTATTTTATTATTATTCCAACTCTCCAGGGAAGCTCTGCTCTAGGTGCTGAGCTGTGCCTCTCTGAACTTCCCGGCCCACTTAATAATAGCAATAGGAAAAATAATAATTGCGGTATTCGTTAAGCACTTACTATTTGCCAGGCACTCTACTAAGCTCTGGCGTACATACAAATCAAATCGGGTTGGACACAGTCCCTTTCCCACATGGGGCTCCAAGTCCCAGTTACAGATGAGGGAACTGAGGTCCAGAGAAGTGAAGTGACTTGCCCAAAGTCACACAACAGACAAGTGGAGGTGCTGGGATTAGAACCCAGCTCCTTCTGAGTCCCAGAAACCCGTGCTTTATCCACTGGGCCACGCTGCTTCCTCACCCTTCCTCTTCGAACTGCCTAGCGGCCCAGCTCTCCCATCCACCTCTCTGTCCCATAACAATAATAATAATGGCATTTATTAAGCGCTTACTATGTGCAAAGCACTGTTCTAAGCGCTGGGGAGGGGTTACAAGGTGATCAGGTTGTCCCACGGGGGGCTCACAGTCTTAATCCCCATTTTACAGATGAGGGAACTGAGGCCCAGAGAAGCGAAGTGGCTTGCCCAAAGTCACACAGCTGGCAATTTGCAGAGCTGGGATTTGAACCCATGACCTCTGACTCCAAAGCCCGGGCTCTTTCCACTGAGCCACGCTGCTTCTCATAATAATGCTGCTTCCCATAATAATGATGGTATTTGTTAAGAGCTTACTATGTTCCATGCACCGTACTAAATCCTGGGGTGGATACAAGCAAATCGAGTTGATCACAGTCCCTGTCCCATGTGGGGCTTATATTCTCAATCCCCATTTTACAGATGAGGGAATTGAGGCCCAGGGAAGTAAAGTTACTTTCCCAAGGCCACACAGCAGACAAGGGACGGAGCTGGGATTAGAAGCAGCATGGCTCAATGGAAAGAGCACAGGCTTTGGAGTCAGAGGTCACGGGTTCAAGTCCCGGCTCCTCCAATTGTCAGCTGTGTGACTTTGGGCAAGTCACTTAACTTCTCTGGGCCTGTTACCTCATCTGTAAAATGGGGATGAAGACTGTGAGCCCCCCATGGGACAACCTGATCACCTTGTAACCTCCCCAGTGCTTAGAACAGTGCTTTGCACATAGTAAGTGCTTAATAAATGCTATAATAATAATAATAATAATAATAATTATTATTATTATTATTATTATTATTACCATTACCCCAGCACTTAGAACAGTACTTGGCACATAGTAAGCATTTAACCAATACCATGATTATTATTATTATGACTTTCTGACTCCCAGTCTCATGCTCTATCCACTATGCTATGCTGCTTCTCATGTCCCGTGTCCTGCAATGAACCCTACTTCCAAGCTTCCAACCCTCACTGGAGGGAGTCCTGTCCCGCCATTCCCGAATGAGGCTGGCTTGCCGGGGACCATGATGAAAAAGTTTGATTCGGCAGGTGTGGGCATTGACTGTTGCCCCAGATCTCAGCCACAGAGAAGGTGTAGACACCACCACTTCTTTGCTCTGGGGACTCTGTCCCATTGGCAAACTCTAATAGTAATAATAATAATAATTGCGGTATTGTTAAGCACTTACTATGTGCTAGACACTGTTCTGAGCACTGGGATAGATTCAGGTTAATCGGCTTGGACAGAGTTCCTATCCCACATAGGGCTCACAGTCTTAATCCTCATTTTACAGATGAGGTAACTGAGGGACAGAGAAATGAAATCAATCAATCAATCAATCATATTTATTGAGCACTTACTATGTGCAGAGCACTGTACTAAGCGCTTGGGAAGTACAAATTGGCAACATATATCATCATCAATGATGATGATGATGAGATAAATCATCATCAATCGTATTTATTGAGCGCTTACTGTGTGCAGAGCACTGTACTAAGCGCTTAATGACTTGCCCAAGGTCACAGAGCGAGCCAGTGGCAGAGTCAGAATTAGAACCCAGGTCCTTCTGACTCCCAGGCCCGAGGTTTATCCGCGAGGTCACGCTGCTACTTACCACTCTCCCGAAGGACAGTTGGCCTTCTCGACTTGGTTTTTTTTACTTCTTTGTCCACCAGATCATCGCTGGACAGGGGGCTGCCCGAGGGGAGAGGCAGCCTTCGGTCGAGGGTTGCTTTGGAAATCACTGGGGCTTCCTGGGTGCAGGCTGGGCCATAGCTACCTGCAGGTCTAGCGTATCCCCCGGAGACAGGTCTGCCTACCTCTCCTCAGCCCCGGGCGGGTCCCAGAGTCTCCTGGCTGCACGCTTGGGAGAAGAGTGACTCTCAAATGATGCTGAAGTATTTCAAATCTATAGCACAACCACCTTGAGCTGCTGCTCCTGGAACTCAGTTTGCCAGCTGTGCCACTGTCTGGTCTAAAGCATTGCAACTTGTTGAACTTGGAGCCTGGGGGAAAAAAAAAAATCACAGTTTGTCCAGAGGCCCTAAGCCCCTAAATTTTCAGGGTCCTGCCCAGCCCATCCTTGTCCTGCCCTACCCTGCCCGGTCCTACCTCGCTTGACTTAGTCCTGCCCCGAGCTGCTCTGCTCTTCCCAGCCCAGCCCGGCCTGACCCGGCCCTGGAAGGCTCTGCCTCCAGGAAAATTGGCTTTTCTTATGCTGTTGAGTTGCCTCTGACTCATAGCGACGCCGTGGACACATCTCTCCCAGGACTCCCCACCTCCACTCATTCTGTTCGTGTATCCGCAGAGTTTTCTCGATAAAAATATGCAAGTGGTCTACCATTGCTTTCTTCCGTCCAGTTAACTTGAGCCTCCACCCTCGACTCTCTCCCATGTCGCTGCTGCCCGGCATGGGGGAGTTTTGACCTGTAGCAGCTTGCCTTCTACTCGCTAGCCACTGCCCAAGCTAAGAATGGAATGGGTATGCCTCTGCTTGACTCTCCCTTCTACAGCCGAAACTGGTAGAGTACTGCAAACTCTCCAGGTACGGTCCTGAGAGGGATCGTGAAAATCGCCGGAGGAAAAAGCCAAGACTTGGTGTCCCGCAGGGTCTTCCCGTTGCCCCTCAACTTGCCTCCCGGCTTCCTGGGTTGGTCCTGGAAGAAGAAACGGGTTTGGGGTGTGTAGGGCCTGCCCTGAGCTTGATGATTCCCAGATGCTCCTGCCACCCTGCTCACCTCCAGGCCAGGGAACTGGGACGGGAGGGGCTGAGGCCGCCAACCTTCTGGTTAGAGTCGTTTTGACTTATGGCACTGGCCGAGAGGCAAGGGGAGAAGATGCTGGAAAGAGGCCATCAGGCTGGGCTCCTCTGAGCCTTTGGGGCTCGCAAACATTTACCCAGTCAGCACCGCTGCTTGAGGTATGGTCCGCAGCCCCACATTTCACACACCACCAACGGATGACTCACTGGCAAAGCAGTCAGCCCGAGCCCCTGCTATACCCACCGGTCCGGCCCCGCATCTTCCCACTGGGGACCACTGGGCTCGTTTGCATGGGCCCAGGGGTGAGGGTGCAAGGGGATGGGCCGGGGCGCTGCCCTGGATGGCTGGCTTGGTTTCTGCGGCCCTTTCCCTCTGCAGAACTCAGGCCTCGGAGGGCTGAGGCAGCCCCCCCAGCAGAAGGCGAATGGGCGACAGTGGGAACTGAAACCGGGGTGGTGGAAGGGATCGGTGTCCAGACCTCAGCCCCAAACTCTCCCCTCTCCAGCAGACTGGCAGCTTCACTTGCCCGGGACCACCCCCTCCACTTGCCCATGGGCTTCTAGGAAATGTGAGCTAGTTGTGGGCCTGTAGCAGAGACCAGTTCCCTGCCTTTTTAGCGGAGTCGTGGTTAGCCCCACCTCTCCCAACTTGGGAATCAATCAATCAATCAATCAATCGTATTTATTGAGCGCTTACTGTGTGCCGAGCACTGTACTAAGCGCTTGGGAAGTACAAGTTGCCAACAAGTTGGAAACACCATGCCCCCTGACTCTTGCCCTGACCCTGGCCCCTCCAGCTCCAAACCTGGCTGTTCAGCTCAGAATCCTACCCCCTTGTTGCCCCCTAAATCAATAAATCACATTTATTGAGTGTTGGAGAAGAAGCATGGCATAGTGGATAGAGCATGGGCCTAGGAGTCCAAAAGTCTTGAGTTCTAGTCCTGTTTCCGCCCCTTGTCTGCTGTGTGACCTTGAGCAAGTCACTTCACTTCTCTGGGCCTCAGTTACCTCATCTATAAAATGGCGATTGAGACTGTGAGCCCCAGATGGGACAGGGACTGTGTCCAACCCGATTTGCTTCTATCCATCCAGTGCTTTGTACAGTCCCTGGCACATAGTAAGCGCTCAACAAATATCACAATTATTATTATTACTTACTATGTGCAGAGCACTGTACTAAGCACTTGGAAGAGTACAATACAATGGAATTTGCAGACACATTCCCCGCCCAAAATGATCTTTCAGTCTAGAGGAACTCCTCTAAGCAAAAAGGGCTTGATTCCTCTCACCCTGCTTCCTGGCAACACAGGCACACACACCCTCACACCCTCACACCCTGACTACTCCTCCCCAAGCCCGAAAGATAACCTCTTCCCCAGCAGACCCTACAAGCTGTCATTGTGGGAGACTTCCCTAATGCTCAAGCCCAGTTCCTCTGGCCAGTAAATGGAACTGGATAGTAATAATAATACTAATAATTAATTATTATTATGGCACTCCTTAAGTCTCCCCTCAGGGTCTCACCTGGAAAGCTCCCAGTTCTCTACCAGTCTCAGTGTCTCCCCCTTTTAGACTGTGAGCCCACTGTTGGGCAGGGACTGTCTCTATATGTTGCCAATTTGTACTTCCCAAGCGCTTAGTACAGTGCTCTGCACACAGTAAGCGCTCAATAAATACGATTGATGATGATGATGAGAGGTAGAGTCAGGCAGAGGCCTACCCATTTCATTCTTAGCTTGGGCAGTGGCTAGTGAGTGGAAGGCAATCTGCTACAAGTTCAAACTCACCTGTGCTGGGCAGCAGCGGCACGGGGGAGAATCGAGGGCGAAGACTCAAGTTTACCACGCGGAAGGAGGCGATGGTAAACCACTCGCGTATTTTTATCCAGAAAACACTACTGGAAAACAATTGCAGATGGAAGTGGGGCATTCTGGGAGAGATGAGTCCATGGCGCCGCTATGGGTCGGAGACGACTCGACGGCATGAGATAAGACAAGACTTGTTAAGTGCTTACTTTGTGCCAAGCACTGTTGTAAGCACTGGGGTAGGTACACGTTAATCAGGTTGGACACAGTCCCTGTCCCACGTGGGGCTCTCACTCTTATCCCCGTTTTACAGATGAGGTGACTGAGGCCCAGAAAAGTTAAAGTGACTTGTCCAAGGTCACGCAGCAGACACGTGGCAGTGCCGGGATCTTCCTGATTCCCAGGCCCCTGCTGAATCCATTAAGCCATGGGCCGGGGGATCGAGGTGGGGTTTGGGTCGGGGGTGGCCTGGGGGCTGAATGGGTTTTCTTTGGACCAGTGTTCTGCATTTACTACGTGATCAGAGGCGTCCTGCAGGAGAACCGGCAGGAGCTCATGGCGTTCGTGCTGTCCGTGCTGCTGGTCATGCTGCGCTCCCTCGTCAACATCCTCGTGCTCTCATCCAAGGAGCAGCCCCTGGAGAAACCCACCATCCTGGTCAGCAAACCCCTTCCCCCTTCCCCCTGTCCTCCGACCCGGGCTCCTGCCTCTGGCTCCCTCCTTCCCTCCCGGGTTCCTCCCTCTCTCTTCCCACTCCCAGGAGGCCAGCCGGAGACACCCAGGAGCCAGTTTGGGTTGGGCTGGGGTTTAAGAGGAAACCCCACGCCCATCCCACCCCCTGGCAGGATAGGGCTGCAGAGACCACCCCAGGGCCGAGCACAGTACTTAACACTCAGTCAACACTAAATATGTTCCATAACTAAGCCAAATGGCAGCTACCTTCTCTCCCAGTAGCCGTCCACCACAGCCCGGCACTCTTAATTAGGGTACTTATTAATTATGTCAGTAAACCTTTACTGGGGTCGCTACACCCTGGGGTCCATAGAAAACAATCTGATCGGACACAATCCCCGACCTAGAAGGGGTTTACAGTCTTAAGGGTGAAAGCAGATATCTCCTTCCCCCGAACCTCTAGTCCCCCCAGGAGAAGCAGGGTGGCCTAGTGGACAGAGCTCGGGCCTGGGAGCCCTCCCCATCCCCCCGCCTTACCTCCGTCCCCTCCCCACAGCACCTGTATATATGTCTGTACGGATTTATTACTCTATTTTACTTGTACATATTTATTCTATTTGGTTAATATGTTTTGTTTTGTTGTCTGTCTCCCCCTTCTAGACTGTGAGCCCGCTGTTGAGTAGGGACCGTCTCTATATGTTGCCAACTTGTACTTCCCAAGCGCTTAGTACAGTGCTCTGCACATAGTAAGCGCTCAATAAATACGATCGATGATGATGATGATTACTCTATTTTATTTGTACAATAAGTATTCTATTTATTTTATTTGGTTAATATGTTTTGCTTTGTTGTCTGTCTCCCCCTTCCAGACTTTGAGCCCGCTGTTGAGTAGGGACCGTCTCTATATGTTGCCAACCTGTACTTCCCAAGCACTTAGTACAGTGCTCTGCACATAATAAGCGCTCAATAAATACGATTGATGATGATTACTCTATTTTATTTGTACATATTTATTCTATTTATTTTATTTGGTTAATATGTTTTGCTTTGTTGTCTGTCTCCCCCTTCTAGACTGTGAGCCCGCTGTTGAGTAGGGACCGTCTCTATATGTTGCCAACCTGTACTTCCCAAGCGCTTAGTGCAGTGCTCTGCACACAGTAAGCGCTCAATAAATACGATTGAATGAATGAATGACAGATGAGAAAACTGAGGCCTAGGGAGGTTGGGACTTGCCCAAAGTCCAACAATAGGCCAGGGGCAGAACTGGGACTAGTCTCCTGACTCCTAGGCTTGTGCCCAGTGTCCAGTGGATGACGCAGCTTCAACCTCTTGATCTCCGTTTCCCTGCTGTTGGGGCAGCCTAGGATCGAGGAGGGAGGCAAGGAAGACTGGGCTGGGTTCTCCTGGAGGTCTGAAAGTAGGGGTGCTCAGAGGACAGAGATTTTGCCAATCGTGACCCCCAGCCCCTACCCTGACCCTAGGGCTTTTCCCCCTGAACCCCGTGACCAGCTGGGTCAGCTCAGTCAACAGGGGACCTGTCCTTGCAGAACAAGATTGCGCTCATCCCCATCTCCTAATGTTGGACCTGTCCCTTTACGCTCCTCCTACTCCAGAGCACAGGATCAGGGAGGTCTTATTAGAGCACACATTCTGAGCAACGACAGTAGCAGCGATAGTAGTTGCTGCATCTGTCTGGGTGTCAGCCAAGGTTCCGGTTTAGCTGGGGGGTGGTCTGCAGTCACCTTAAGGTGGTGATAGGTCGGGCGGAGGGGAGGGTGTTGTGATTGGGGTGGAGGGGAACCCTTGCTGACGCTGGCGTAGACGCTGTGGTCGTGGGTGTAAATCCCGGCTCTGCCAACTGTCCGCTGTGTGACCTTGGGCAAGTCACTTAACTTCTCTGGGCCTCAGTTACCTCATCTGTAAAATGGGGATTAAGACTGTGAGCCCCCCGTGGGACAACCTGATCACCTTGTATCTACCCCAGCGCTTAGAACAGTGCTTTGCACATAGTAAGTGCAAAAAGTAAGTCCAGACTGAGCCCCTTCCTTCCTCTCCCCCTCGTCCCCCTGTCCATCCCCCCCTTCTTACCTCCTTCCCTTCCCCACAGCACCTGTATATATGTATATATGTTTGTACACATTTATTACTCTATTTTACTTGTACATATCTATTCTATTTATTTTATTTTGTTAGTATGTTTGGTTTTGTTCTCTGTCTCCCCCTTTTAGACTGTGAGCCCACTGTTGGGTAGGGACTGTCTCTATATGTTGCCAATTTGTACTTCCGAAGCGCTTAGTACAGTGCTCTGCACATAGTAAGCGCTCAATAAATACGATTGATGATGATGATAAGTGCTTAATAAATGCCATTATTACTACTAGAAAAACTGGAGCCAGGAGTCCCTTGTTCCAGGCTACCGTCTTGGTTCTCTCCCAGCCCGGGCCACTCCCTCTCCTGCCCCTGGGTCAGTGGTTTCCATCCGTCAGCAAGGGGACCGGGTTGGGAGCGAGAGCTGCCTGCCTCGTTTGTGTTTAGCCTTGGCAATCCAGAGGGCCAAGTGAGGGTCCAGTGCCAAGTTGACCCTAGCCCCCCACCTTCTCCTAGCCCCCCATCGCTCCCACAGGTGGGCTCCCGGACAGACCTGAGTCACTTGCCCCGTGCCGTCGGCAGCCTCGGATCCCATGGCGGCGCGGTCGGCAGCGGGTTGGGGGAGGCCGACGGATCAGCCCGCCATCCCCGCTGATGGAGGCGGCACCGTCTTCTCTCGCCAAGCAGGCCCGGTTCGTGGTGATCCTGCTGGTCGGCAGCTTCGACGCCATCTGCGCGGCCGTCCTCATCTGGAGCCCCAGCCTGATGGCCTTCCGTGTGGGTGGGGCCCTGGAGAGCCTCCAGGCCCAATACGTCATGCTCAACCTCTGCTTCTCCATGCTCACCTTTGACCTCCAGGCTCAGGTACAAAATCTTGCTACGGTGGCTCTGGTCAACAAGCCGCCTTGTCCGTCGGGGTGCCCGGTGTCTGGGGCGCAGCAGTTATTGGGGGAAAGGAGAGGTGCACGGGGAGAGGAGCGGAAGGCAGGGAGGATTAATCACCTTCCGCCAGGGTTCCCAGCTGGGCGAATCACGGTCATTTCCATCTCCAACCCTGATAATGGTGACGACAACAATAATAGCAATAATAACGGTGATAATTACAATAATGATCAAAATACCGGTAACGATAATAATAACTTGAACACTCAGAGCGCCTTCGTTGCCAGCCCCACGTTTTTCCCTCATAACATCCCAGCGGGGTGGGGTGAAGCAAGGATTATTCTCCCCGTTTTTCAGATGGGCCAACGGGGACCCAAAGAGGCGAAGCGACTTGCTCGAGGTCACAGAGCAGAACGGGAGCAGAGCAGAAGCCGGGTGTCTCGTGGCTTTTATACCCATGCTGTTGGCAATAGGTCATACAAGGTCACTTATCAGCAGAGAGGCTAGCCGGTGGCCTGACTCGGGGAAATAAACCCAAGTTAAGATTCTGCCCGGGCTGGAGGATGTGGTGGCCCAGGGAGGAGAGGGTAGCGGATCCAGTGAGGTGAATTAAGAGGGAGGAGAGGGTGCATCTACTGAATAAGAGAAGCAGCTTGGCCTAGCGGATAGAACATGGGCCTGAGAATCTACCGGCTCCACCACTTGTCTGCCGTGTGACCTTGCGCAAGTCATTTCCCTTCTCTGTGCTTCAGTTACCTCATCTGTAAAATGGGGAGTAAAACTGTGAGCCCCGCGCGGGACAGGGACCGCGTCCAACCTGACAACCTTGTATCGAAACCTGCGCTCGGTCCAGTGCCTGGCACATATTAAGCGTTGAACAAATTACCATCAAAAAAAGTACTCCTGATGGGAAAATCGTTTCTGACTAGAAGTCCAGACCTCTGGGGACCAGGATCTGCATGTTGGGTATGGATGTGGCTGGAGAAAGAAGGGTTCAGGAGAATGGAGAATGGAAGAGGGGGCTTTCCCACCTGACCCCAAGTCCCCTTGCTGACAGTCGATACAGCCTGGGGTTGGGAGTCAGGGGACCTGGGTTGTGATCCCACTCTACCATATATTTGCTCTGTAACCTAGGGCAAGTCGCTTTGCTTCTGTGGGCCTCAGTTTCCTTATCTGTAAAATGGGGATAAAATGCCTGTTCCTCCTGTGAGCCCAGGTGGGGCAGGGACTCTGTCCAACCTGAATATCCTGTATCTACCCCAGCATTTGGCACATAGTAAGCCCTTAACAAACACTCTAATAGTAATAATTGTGTTTGTTTATTATTATTATTATTATTATTATTATTATTATGCCTGTGGCATGGCCCGTTCTGACCCTGGTGCCGCCTTCCCCGCCGGCCCCGAGATGGGTATCGCCGCCCTGCCTTAACGTGTGTCTTCCAGCCAAGCCCAATGGGAGCCAGAGATGTAACCCGAAGGGGTTACGTCCCCGAAAGCCAATAGGATTGAAGCCGATCGCTCTTCCCAGGCTTGCTCCATGACCCCTCTGCCGGTTCCCTCCCTCCTCCTCAGAGAGGGCCTATGGTCAGAGAAGCAGTGTGGCTCAGTAGGAAAGAGCCCGGGCTATGGAGTCAGAGGTCATGGATTCAAATCCCGGCTCCGCCAATTGTCAGCTGGGTGACTTTGGGCAATTCACTTCGCTTCTCTGTGCCTCAGTTACCTCATCTGTAAAATGGGGATTGTGACTGTGAGCCCCATGAGGGACAACCTGATAATCTTGTAGCCTCCCTAGCGCTTAGAACAGTGCTTTGTACATAGTAAGCGCTTAATAAATGCCATCATTATTATTATTATTATTATTATTACGGGGCAGGCTGGAGTTTGGGAAGGGACATTCAGTCCTGTTGGCACAACCGCAACCTGCCCAAAACAGTGCTTTGTACGTAGTAAGCACTTAATAAATGCCATTATTATTATTATTATTATTATTATTATTATTAGGCGGGCTGGAGTTTGGGAAGGGACATTCAGTCCTGTTGGCACAATCCCAACCTGCCCAAAACAGTGCTTTGTACATAGTAAGCGCTTAATAAATGCCATTACTATTATTATTATTATTATTATTATTATTAGGCAGGCTGGAGTTTGGGAAGGGACATTCAGTCCTGTTGGCACAACCCCAACCTGCCCAAAACAGTGCTTTGTACATAGTAAGCGCTTAATAAATGCCATTATTACTATTATTATTATTATTATTATTATTAGGAAGGCTGGAGTGTGGGAAGGGACATTCAGTCCTGTTGGCACAACCCCAACCTGCCCAAAGCACCCTCCACTGACAAGGCTGCCTACCTGCCCAGGCCTGCCTGACTTCCTTCCTTCCTTCCTTCCTTCACTGGCTCCAACTCAGCCAGTTCTCACTGGACATTTGAAAAGCAGCTTGTCCCAGAGACAGGCATGTTTCTTAATCCCTGGGTGAGGCCACTGAGCTCCTTCGGGGGTCGAAGGTTGACACGTTGCCTCATCCGCTCTGGCTCCTGCCAGCTGGCCCTCAGCCTTCTGGAGGCTTCACTCCCGACCCCGGGGGTCGGCTGTGGTCCACTGGCCAATCCCAGTGTCTCCTGCTGGCTCCAAGAGCCCGCTTTCCCCATCAAGCCCAGCTTTGGCTCAACTCCAGTCCAACCCAGCTTGGGTGCACGTTCCTGCCAGGGGAAAATTAAAGACATGGGAACTCTGGGGGAGCGGGCGAGAGTATAGCAACTCCTGTCCTCCAGAAACCTGCTGGTTTGGGGGACTGGTTCTGTCTCTGTCCTGTTTCATGCTCCCATGGGCTTTATTAACAATAATAATTATTATGATGATGATATCAGGTGTTTACTCTGTGCCAAGCACCCTTCTAAGTGCTGGGGTTGATCCAAGTGAATCAGATTGGACACAGTCCCTTTCCCACATTGGGCTCATTCTCTTAATCCCCATTTTTTTACAGATGAGATAACAGGAACAGGGAAGTTAAGTGACCTGCCCAAGACATGCAGAGGAGCCAGGGTTAGAACTCAGGTCTTTTTGACTCCCAGAACTGTGCTCTATCCACTAACCAATCAATCAATCGTATTTATTGAGCGCTTACTGTGTGCAGAGCACTGTACTAAGCGCTTGGGAAGTACAAGCCACTAAGCCACTCTACTTGGAGCATCGGATCCAGCTGCCCCTCCTGGGACTCCTTCCCAACATCACTCACTGTCAGGGAGTGGAATTAACGAGGCGACGAGGGTCCTGGCCCTGCCCATCTAGAGAGACACAGTCCAGAGCAGAGGAATTTGCACTCCTTGGATCAATGGCCAAACTACACCTCCTTGGGCCAGCGCTGTAGCCCGGCCCACAAAACCCCTCAGTAGGCAGCAATGGGCTGAGGGGACCACTTAGCTCTGATGGGAACTGGGGCTGTGGGGCCCGGCGGTACAGTGGTCTGAGCCAGACCTTGGCCACCCTCGCCTAGGGGATCATCATCATCATCATCATCATCAATCGTATTTATTGAGCGCTTACTATGTGCAGAGCACTCTACTAAGCGCTTGGGAAGTACAAATTGGCAACATATAGAGACAGTCCCTACCCAACAGTGGGCTCACAGTCTAAAAGGGGGAGACAGAGAACAAAACCAAACATACTAACAAAATGAAATAAATAGAATAGATATGTACAAGTAAAATAAATAGAGTAATAAATATGTACAAACATATATACATATATACAGGTGCTGTGGGGAAGGGAAGGAGGTAAGATGGGGGGGATGGAGAGGGGGACGAGGGGGAGAGGAAGGAAGGGGCTCAGTCTGGGGAGGCCTCCTGGAGGAGGTGAGCTCTCAGTAGGGCCTTGAAGGGAGGAAGAGAGCTAGCTTGGCGGATGGGCAGAGGGAGGGCATTCCAGGCCCGGGGGATGACGTGGGCCGGGGGTCGATGGCGGGACGGGCGGGAACGAGGTACGGTGAGGAGATTAGCGGCGGAGGAGCAGAGGGTGCGGGCTGGGCTGGAGAAGGAGAGAAGGGAGGTGAGGTAGGAGGGGGCGAGGTGATGGACAGCCTTGAGGCCCAGGGTGAGGAGTTTCTGCCTGATGCGCAGATTGATTGGTAGCCACTGGAGATTTTTGAGGAGATCCGATCAGACCAAGAGCATCCACGCAGCGGAAGACCCCAGATTGGGTCTCCCTACCCCATTAGCTCTGCCCAACCTGCCTGCCCCCTCAGCCATCTCCCTGATTATCACCCAGATTATCACCTCCCTCCAAGATGGGGGGGTCAGAATGGCACCCAATGTACACCTAGCACCACAGCAGAGACATGAGACCCCTCAGGGGTTGGGCTCTGCCTCCTGGCTCCCTTACAGTTTCTCCCACCGACTACACCAGACCCCTTTTTGGGACCTTCTGGGGAATGTCCGAATGACTCTTTCCTTCCTTCCTTCATTTATTTATTCATTCAATTGTATTTATTGAGTGCTTACTGTGTGCAGAGCACTGTCCTGAGCAGTTGGGAGAGTACGAATAACAATAAACTGATACATTCCCCGCCCTCAGGGAGCTTCAGTCTTTTGGCAGGGGGGCTTTTGGGTCTGGCACTCAGCTGTGGGGAGGAGTTGTGAACCACGGGGGTCCCAGCCCGACTTCCACAGTCCCGAGAGAGCAGGACCCCGGCTCTGGTCGGCAGTGTTGGGTGGGAGATGGGTGGCCGTTCCCGACTGCTTTGGGGGCAGAGGGCTGCTGGGGTGGAAGGAGGGAAGGGGCAGGAGGAGGGAGCGGGACCAGGCCCCTGACAACCTCATCAGGGCAGAACCTGGGTCCGTGGTCCAGCGCGAAGCCTGGCTTCTTGCCCGCATAGTGACTGACCTCTCCCCTTTCCAGCTGTGCCTCTGTGTGCTGCTCCTGACCTCCAGCCTGTACGTCTCCTTGCAGAACAGCATCATCCTGACCCTCGGCGTGCTCTGGGCCGGCCTGAAGGTGGCCGTGGGCATCGTCGCAGTGAGTCCGAGGGCTGATGAGGTGGAAGGGGAGCTGGGAGAGCTTGGAACCGGTGGTCACCTGTCCCGGGGCCCTCAAGGAAGGAAGCCCTGCCTTGAGGTGGTATCCAGGCGGGTGGGGTTGGCCGGAGTCTGCTGCATGCCCAAGGGGGTTTCTGGGTGCTGGCACCCTGGCCATTTTCCTCTCTGACTGCCCTGAGCCCATTTCCAGAGTTTGAAAAGGTCAAAAAGGAGTCCCAAGGAGGAGGTCAGCTGGATAGGCAGAGAGGGATGAAACCGGTGGAGCCCTCAGGGTGACTGGGATGGGGAACAAGGGGTGGGTGAGTGGTCTGTGCAAAGATGGGAGGTCTTTCCAGAGGCTCAGGTGTTCTCAGACCTGGTCAGAAACCAGGGGTCCAGCCCAGACAGCTGTTGGGGAACAATAACTTTCCTAGAATCTAATGGTGCTAGAAGCATCACCCCCATAGCTGGGAACCCAAAAGCATGACGCCCAGCACTGGAAACCTAGTTCTCCCAAGTGATCTGGGATCAAAGCCCTCAGCCCCATATTTACCAGTGACCCGGGGGCTGGGAAGGGTCCAGACTGCGTGGCTAATCTCTCCATCTTGGGGGCTAGCAGTGTGGTCAGGGAATGGGTCTGTTTATTGTTATACTGTACTCTTCCAAGCACTTAGTACGGTGCTCCGAACACAGTAAGTGCTCCATAAATACGAATGAATGATGGAGCCAGTCAAATGTCCACACCAGTCTCCAGGGCATGGCACCTTAGGGCAGATATCCCCAGGTCTTCATCATCCATCCTGGGCTGGCAGGACCCGGGCTATGGGGCAGAGGGAACTGGAGGCTGGCCAGGAGAGGAGCAACTAGGGGCAGCCTTGAAGTCCCAGAAAACCCCAAGAACCTCCTCAGGAGCCAGGCCGAAGGTGACTAGGGCATCCGCCTTCATGTGCTGCTGTCTCCGGGCACCAAAAGCAGGTCAGAAGATGGGGTGAAGGGTGCTGGATGGGGCCCCTCCGGGGCTGGGCAGCTAGAGGTAGGGGGCCATGCTTACCGGAAAATGGCCACCCCTCAGGGACTCGTGGACTTTTCCTGATCCTCCTCTTGGGCTGAGCTGGCCCTGGGTGAGGGAGGAAACGGGCGAGGCCAGGTTGCTGCTGTTAGGAGCAAGGGAACCGTGGGGTGCAGCCCAGAGGCAGCGGATGGGCGGGGGAAACCGCCCTGTCAGGTTGGTCAGGTGCGCCCGCCTACTGAATTGCTCTGGGCTTTGCCCAACCCCATCCCAATGTTGCCAACTTGTACTTCCCAAGCACTTAGTACAGTGCTCTACACACAGTAAGCGCTCAATAAATACGATTGATGATGATGATCCCAACCAGGCTGCTGAGGGCCTCTTCGGCTCCAACCCAGGAGGAGCCAAGGAGCCAAGACCACTCTGCGGGCTCTGGGCACCTAAATCTAGAGCCTTGCCAGCCTGGGATAGGGAGGCTCAAAGACCCTACACCCCATTGAACGAGAAAATGAGCTGGGGCCTGAAGAAGGTGACTTGTCCAAGGACCTATGGTCAGGGGCAGGGATGGGACTTGAACACAGGACCCCAGCCTCGGGCTCTTTCTAGACTCTCTGCTGTCTTCCTGATTCTCCCCAAGGGGACACCAGAGAGGATAAGGAACTTGCCCAGAATCACCCAGCAGAGTCAGAGCAGAACTGGGGGATAGAAAGAAGAAATACCACCATGGGGGATTAGTTATGGAGGGTGTGTGTCTGGAGAAGCAGCAAGGAGATGAGCTGATTTGTATTTCCCAAGCGCTTAGTACAGTGCTCTGCACACACTAAGCGCTCAATAAATACGATTGATTGAATGAATGAATGATTGATTGAATACCAGCATTAGAGAGTGAGCTCCCTGGGGACAGGGTGTGGGTCTCATGCATCTGTTATACTTACAGCGTGTGCACCCAATGAGCATTCAGTAAATACCATCACAACTACAACTATTACAACCACTACTGCTGTAACTTTGGTCTAGTGAGAAGCAGCTTGCCTAGTGGATAGAGCATGGGCCTGGGAATCAGAAGGACCTGGGTTCTAAACCTGGCTCTGCCCCTTCATTAATTCAGTCGTATTGAGCGCTTACTGTGCGCAGAGCACTGTGCTAAGCGCTTGGGAAGTAGAAGTTGGCAACATATAGAGACGGTCCCTACCCAACAACAGGCCACTTGTCTGCCGAATCTCCTTGGGTAAGTCACTTCACCTTTCTGGGCCTCAGTTACCTCATCTGTAAAATGGGAATTAAGGCTGTGAGCCCGATGCGGGACAGGGCCCGGGTCCCTTGTATCCCCCAGTGCTTAAGACAGTGCCTGCCACACAATAAGCACCTAACAAATACCATAATTATTATTCATTATTATTATTATTGTTATTATTACTGCTACCACCACCAGAGGAACCTTGGGGCCCACCAATTCATCCTGGCCGAGACAAGGGGCCTCTCCTTCCCCTTTGAGAGTTCATTCATTCATTCAATCAGGAGCTTCCAGTCTAATAGGGGAAGACAAATGTGGAACCCAAAATGTTTTCATAAACATATATCCCGGGTGTGGGAAGAGGTCAAAACGGCAAGGGGCTTTGGGTCTGCCAGAGCAGGGATATGCCGGCCTCGCCTCTTCCTGTTAACAAACTGGAAGAGAAACACAAGGAACCTGGAAAACTGTAATTACCCTCGCACCTCGGGCTGCCCTGCCCCAGTCTCCTCAGGAGCATGGAGAGTTCCCTCGATACTATCGCACTTTCTGTAATTATAACCCTCTTCAACACACTTTCCACCTCTAAAACAGTCCCTTTCTCTGATATGATCTCCACAAGGCCCCTGAGGGGAGGGGAGGGGAGAAGTCGAGAGGTACCTTCCCATTTTGCAGGTGGGAAAACTGAGGCCTTGAGAGGACCAGGTATCTGCCCAAGGTCACCTAGGGAGTCGGAGAGAGGTCAAAGCCAGGGTGAGCACCATAGGCCTCCTGACGCCAAGGTCAGATTCTGTGTCCACCTTTTGTAGTCCCCATTCTTGGCTTGGCAAGTGTTTCCCAAGGCTGAGGCAGAAGCCTCCCGCCGGGAACGATGAGGCCGCAGGACCGAGAATCTACACATCATCATCATCATCAATCGAATTTATTGAGCACTTACTGTGTGCAGAGCACGGTATTAAGCGCTTGGGAAGTACAAGTTGGCAACATATAGAGACGGTCCCTACCCAATAGTGGGCTCACAGTCTAAAAGGGGGAGACAGAGAACAGAGGAATCGGTTCCAGGGCCAGCAGTTTGTGCAGTGCCAGTCAGTCAATCATATTGGTGGGGTGCTTACTGTGTGCAGAGCATTGTACCAACTGCTTGGGGGAGTACAGTGGAATAATAATAATAATTATGGTATTTGGTAAGCGCTTAATATGTTCCAGGCACCGTACTAAGCACTGGAGTGGATACAAGCAGATGGGGTTGGACACAGTCCCTGTCCCATCCAGGGCCCACAGCCTCAATCCCCATTTTAGAGATGAGGTAACGGAGGCACAGAGAAGTGGAGTGACTTGCCCAAGGTCACACAGCAGACAAGTGGTGGAGCTGGGATTAGAACCCATGACCTTCTGACTCCCAGTCCCATGCTCTGTCCACTATACCATGCTGCTTATATATATTGCTATATGTAATAATAATAATAATAATAATAATGGTGGCATTTATTAAGCGCTTACTATGTGCAAAGCACTGTTCTAAGCACTGGGGAGGTTTCAAGGTGATCAGATTGCCCCAAGGGGGGCTCACAATCTTCATCCCCATTTTACAGATGAGGTAACTGAGGCACAGAGAAGTGGAGTGACTTGCCCAAGGTCACACAGCAGACAATTGGTGGAGCTGGGATTAGAACCCATGACCTTCTGACTCCCAGTCCCATGCTCTATCCACTATACCTTGCTGCATATATATATATTGCTGTATGTAATAATAATAATAATAATAATGGCATTTATTAAGCGCTTACTATGTGCAAAGCACTGTTCTAAGCGCTGGGGAGGTTACAAGGTGATCAGATTGTCCCAAGGGGGGCTCACAGTCTTCATCCCCATTTTACAGATGAGGTAACTGAGGCACAGAGAAGTGAAGTGACTTGCCCAAAGTCACACAGCTGACAACTGGAGGAGCTAGGATTTGAACCCATGACCTCTGACTCCAAAGCCCGGGCTCTTTTCCACTGAGCAACAATATAACGGGCACCTTCCCTACCCACAGCGAGCTTGCACTCTCTCATCCTTGCCAGCCGTGTTCCCACAGGGGCACGGTACGCAGTGAGCCCGTAGGCAGGCAGGAATGGAACATATTAAGAAGTGCTTTTATCCATGTCAGCTGCAGGCTGAAGTGGGATTAGAACCCAGGTCTCCTGATTCCCAGAGCCGGACTCTCTCCATTCATTCATTCATTCATTCAGTCGTATTTATTGAGCGCTTACTGTGTGCAGAGCACCGTACTAAGCGCTTGGGAAGTACAAGTTGGCAACATATAGAGACGGTCCCTACCCAACAATCTCCCAAGTGAGGACCTGGAGCCCAGGGATGGGGGCTGGTGGCCTGTAGAAGAGTCTCCTGAGGAAATGAGCTGGACGACCCCCAACCAGAGGCCCGACCCTCTGCTCATAATGAAACGGGATGCACCTGCAGACAGAAAAGATTCAGGAAAAGAAATGACAGTGAGGAACTTAATTACCAAGTTTGGACTGAGGTGACTGTGAGCCCACTGTTGGGTAGGGACCGTCTCTATGTGTTGCCAATTTGTACTTCCCAAGCGCTTAGTACAGTGCTCTGCACATAGTAAGCGCTCAATAAGTACAATTGATTGATTGATTGATTGGTTGCTCATAATGAAACGGGATGCACCTGCAGACAGAAAAGATTCAGGAAAAGAAATGACAGTGAGGAACTTAATTACCAAGTTTGGACTGAGGTGACTGTGAGCCCACTGTTGGGTGGGGACCGTCTCTATGTGTTGCCAACTTGTACTTCCCAAGCACTTAGTACAGTGCTCTGCACAGTAAGCGCTCAATAAATACGATTGATTGATTGACCAGCACTGAAGGGCTGCTTCTGGACTGTGAGCCTGCTGTTGGGTAGGGACCGTCTCTGTATGTTGCCAACTTGTACTTCCCAAGCGCTTAGTACAGTGCTCCGCACACAGTAAGCGCTCAATAAATACGATTGAATGGATGAATGAATGACTACGAGAGCAGGCCGAGACCCCGAATCCAGTGGTCTGGGCGGGACTCTCAGCCCACCTGTGACGGTAGCATGGCTGGGTGCCCGTTTTAATACCAGACGATCCGACATCATGTCCCTGCGGGAACACAGCTGACCGGGACAAGGAGGGTGGGAGAGGTGCCGCCCAAACCACCACGACAGTCGTGGATTCCTTTGCCGCTCGGCACTGAGGTCGGTCCTCCTCAGTCCTCCCCCTGCGTGGGGTGGGTGGGAGGCTCCGTCAGCAGCTGACCCATTCACCACCTCCTGCTGTCCTACGCAGATTTTAAAAGAGCTCAAGTTTCTGGTGTGGATCTTCGTGCTGCAGAACCTACCAGAAGTGGCTTACCTCTGCTACCTCCTCTACACGGTAACTCCCCGGGGCCTCAGGGTGAGGGGCGGAAGGAGGAGGGCGGAAGAAGGGGAGGGCAGTGGAGCGGGACAACGCGGCCACCTCCTCCCTCCCCTTGGGGCAGACCCAGGGTCCAGACCCTGAAGCCTCTGTTCCCACTGTAAAACCCCAGTACACAGCCCCGGCACCGTGGGATTGTCCGTCCCCCCCTCGCATTCCCCCATCACCACGGAACAGTACCCAGCTTTGGCACCCCGGGCTTATACGCACGCACCCTCACCATCAATGGCATTGAACGCTTATTATGTTCAGAGCACTGTACTAAGTGTTTGGGCACAGAGTTGGTAGACACGTTCCCTGCCCACAACCAGCTTACAGTCTAGATAATAATGACGGTATTTGTTAAGCGCTTACTAGGTGCAAAGCACTGAGGGGATACAAGGTGATCAGGTGGGACAGTCTACAGTCCTGGCATCACGGGATTGCACCCACCACCTGGCACCCGTGCCATGGGGGACAATACACAACCTCCAGCCCTGACCACTGCTCCACCATTCAGTTACCTCAGTTCGCTCCCCTCCCCGAAGCCAGACCCACCTTAGCTCCCGTGGGCCCTGGTGGGTGAGGGCGAGGAGCAGCCTGAGCCTGGCAGTGACTCCATCTCTACCCTTAATGGCCAGGCCCGGGCACCGCCTATTCCCCACCAGCCGTCAGGCAGATCTCTCTCCGAACTGGTCCCAGAACCCAAACCTCGAGAAATAATCCCAGCAACTGGGCCGGGCTGCCCTCTCCACCCACTGGACTTTTCGGAGAGGCACTGGACAATGGGATCGGAGACCCTTCCTGTGGGTCTCTGCGGGGACCCGGGCACGGGGTGGGGGACTGAAGCCCCCCAGTTTGGGGAGCCGGGGCTCAGGAGTGGATGAAACTTGGTGTTCAGGTTTCCGGACAAACACCATCCCTCCGGTGTCAGCAAATATTTGCTGAAGCTGTGGGGCCAGGGAACCCGCAAGGTCCGGCCTCGCTTAGCCCCTAGAGACCTTGCTGAGCCCAGAGGGCAAACGCGCCCACTGGGGAGCCGGTCTCGCTTTCCGGTGCCCAGAGATGTTGAGCCCGCTGCCAGAAGGAGGAACGAAAACCAGCTACGCCTTCAAGGTCCATTTGTGTCATAACTGGGCACCGTGGCAGGGGGAGGGAGCTATATCGTGGCTCAGTGGAAAGAGCCCGGGCTTTGGAGTCAGAGGTCGTGGGTTCAAATGCCGCCTCTGCCGCTTGTCAGCTGGGTGACTCTGGGCAAGTCACTTCACTTCTCTGGGCCTCAGTTCCCTCATCTGTGGGAACTAGACTGTGAGCCCACTGTTGGGTAGGGACTGTATATGTTGCCAACTTGTACTTCCCAAGCGCTTAGTACAGTGCTCTGCACAGAGTAAGCGCCAAATAAATACAATTGATTGATTGATTGATCTGTAAAATGGGGATGAAGACTGTGAGCCCCCCGTGGGATGACCTGATCACCTTGTAACCTCCCCAGCGCTTGGAACAGTGCTTGGCATATAGTAAGCGCTTAATAAATGCCATCATCAGCGCTTAGAACAGTGCTTTGCACATAGTAAGCGCTTAACAAATACCATTATTATAATTATTATTATTATTATTACCAAGTCCAGCTTCCTGCCCTGCGACTGCCAGCCTTAACCCCACACCACCCCAGCCTCTCGGGGCTATCAGGCACCTACTCACAGGGCACTATAATGGGCATCTGTTATCTGCAAACGCCCACTGTATGTACCGTACCAGGCATCCACAGTATGCAGAGCACTGTACTAGAGGTGCCCACGTTGTGCAGAGCACTGTACCAAACATCCACTGTGCGCAGGGCATTGTACTAGGTGCCCACTGTAAATGGAGAACCGTACCACTTAGTGAGCAGAACATTACTATCCCAGACACCTACCGTGAGCCGTGCAGTGTACTTCCTGCTGGGGAGCATTCAATAAAAGCAGAAGATACAGTTCCTGTCCTCGAAGAGTTTACCCTGCAGTTGTAAAGATGGTGAACCTAAATGATAAGAATTAGCTAAGTAACCAATAAACCCACAAGTGAGGACTGAGGCAGCTGAGCATGGTCAGAGTCAGGGAGATAGCGGTCAGCGGTCGGAAGCTTGGGGAGAGTGGCTTTTTAGGGGATGAGGGGCCTGTTTGAGGGGCCACTTGGGTCCAGGAAGAGCCTGGCCTTGGCGGTGCGGGGGAGCGGGTTTGCCCCAGCCTAGGCCAGCTGTGTGTCCGGAGTGGGGGGGGGGGGGGGGCACCCACTAAAGCCAACATCAGCACCTTCCGTGTCCACCCTTTCCCTGGCCCAGGTCTCCAAGGAGTGGGGCCACGACAGCACCTACTTGGGGGAGGCGGCCGCCGTCGTGGGCTCCTGCATCTCCGTGGCCATCAAGTCGGCTCTGCTCTGGGCCCTGTTCCACGTTTACCACAGCTTCGGGCAAGGCCTGCGAGAGAGAAGTGAGTGTGTGTGCGTGCCGGGAGGACGGGCGGGGGGTCCCCAGGGTGGAGCTCAGAGGCGGGGAGGGTTCAGAGCAGCCCAGGACCCTCCCTCCAGGCCCAGGCAGGATCCCAGGGCAGGCCGGGTCAGTGCAGGGAGCCAAGGCCAGGCACTCTCCCCACGCCCAACAACAGCCCTTCAAATCTCCACCGGTCTGGACCCCTTCCCTCACCGCCCCCCGGCTGCTCTGAATGCGGTCCTCTCTCCTGCAGTGTTTTCTTCGTATGGAAGGATCGACGCCTAAGGATCCCAGGCTTGGTCCGGCCCGGAGCCAGCGAGACCTCCAGCATCCAGGACCTTGGGGACCAGAGGTGGCCAGCGGCCCTTGCCCAGAGGGGGTAACATGTCAGGCCAACGCTCGCCACTGGCCACTTTCCACACTCGTGCCAACCTCCCTACCTTGTCTTACCTGGTCCGGTCTGGAAATCCAGCTCCGTTTGTTCCTCAAGTCCGGAGCAGCTGGGGCCGAACCTGCAGCCCCTGCCGGCCCCCTCCTCCCGCCCCGGGAGGGTGTGGGCTTGCACTTGTGTTCGTGTGCATTTGGCCACGGGTGTGGTGTGCTAGCGTGTACACCTGTGTGCCTACATGTATATGTGTGTGTGTGTGTTTATTACCACCCTCTCCCTCAAGGCCAGCGGCAGCCCCCTGCACCCTTCTCCGACCCCCTCCCCGCGTAGGAGAGGGAAGCCGATGGCTTGTTCACTCCAGCTCAGAGTTCCCGAGGAAGCAAGCACCCCGTGCCACCCGCAGCGCGGGATATGGCGGTTGAGGGATAGCCGGAGAGAGGCTGCTCCTAGGCACAAAACTCTCTGCCGAAGCTCCGGCAGCCCTTCCCCCCAGCGGGCCTGGGGCCGCCTGGCACCCCCTGGCAGAGGGGGCAGGAGGGCAGCATAGCATCACAGGGCTCAGGGTGCTGCCGCCATCACGACGGGGACCGTCAGGGGACGGAGCCGTGGTGGCCCGGGCCTGCCAAGAGTCAGCCCCCAGCCGTGCCTTCGGGCAGGAGCCCAGGCCCCTGAAAAGTGGCCGGCGGAGTCTTCCCGGTTCAGCCAGCCTCTTCCCTCCCTCACCCACTTTGACTCAGGGCAAGGGGCTGCAGGGGTAGCCCCCTCCCTCCGCCCAGGTCACATGCCGCCAGCCGCACCCCGTAGACCCCAGGCCGGCAGCCTGGGTCCCTGCTGGTTTGGGTCCCTGCCAGAGCTACCACAGCAAGCCATCGGCCCTCTGCATAAAGCACCCACCCTGGGGAGGCCTAAAAGTGGGATGGGTTTCCAAACCCACCTCAAACGGCCTTTTCCCAAACCTTAGTACCAGCTCTAAACTGGTTCCCCCTCACCCCTGTGCCTGCCCCATGGGGGTAAAGTGCCGTCTGGCCCGGTCCTGCCCCTTCCACCCTGGGCGGAAAGCACTGGTCTTCTTGACCGTGTCCTTGCTTCCGTCTTTGCCCATCTCTCCCGCCCTCTTCTTCCCCAAGTGTTCCAGGAAGAACAAGGAGGTGTGGGGAGGGGCCAGAAGCCTTCAGGTGCAGCCCCTCACCCTGCCTGCTCATACCCCCATTCACATTTCCTCCGGCTCCCACAGTGCCACCAAACTCCCTGGGACACCAGCCACCTCGCCCCACCTAACCTCGGGGACATGGATGCCAGCCATGAGGGGCTTCATACCAACCACGGGTGCCAACATGGGGATAACCCTTCAAGGAGGCCGGCTTCAAAGGTTCGCTTTCTCGGCTGCCGTTTCCGGGCTTTTCTGAGGCTCACAGGAGGGGTGGCCTGTGGTGGGGCAGTATGTTATTAAGCTCCTGGGGAAGCAGGCGAGGAGAGGGAAGAGGGCTCACCCAGGGGATATACCAGCTTGCCAGCTGCCAAGTACAGATCTAGGTGGCCTTCCTACAAGACGGTGGAAGCGTACGCTGGTGGAGTCCTGATTGCAAGCCCCTTTGAGGGCAGGGATCGTGACTACAGACTTTTTATTGTATTGTACTCTCCCAAGAGTTCAGTACAGTGCTTTGCACATGGCGCTCAATAAATATCCTGGTTTGGTTGATTGTCCCAGGTTTCTTGCTCCCTAAACGGGTCCCTCTGTTTAGCACCCTGCATCCAATACAACACGGGTCAGCAACGGTCATGTGCTCCACTGGTATCACTCACAACAGCTGGGACAACTTGCACTGAGTTGACCCACGGCCCTGGAACCATTTCCTAAGCCATATTGGGCCTGCTTTGGGACCCTGGTCAGGCTAGGTGAAATCCTGGGACCAAACCTCACCAAGGCCTAAGGAAAAAGCTAACACATTTCCCACTTCTCTATCCCTTTTCTCTGCTCCATGGACCTTTCTCCTTCTGGGGCTAAACGCGTGAAATGCCTTATTATCAGCTGTCTCCTCCTACGAGGAGACACCCAACGCTGCCCCTCTCCCTGCGCTCCCAAAGAGGGGACGGTCCAAGCCCTCCCCTGACCTGGAACTGGACCCAGAGATGCGGCCACACGACCCAGCTTTTTATAAAACAGTTTATTGAAAGGCTCTGAAAATAGTCTCATCTTTTCTCTTTATGCTTTCAACAATATTTAACAAATTTCCAAAGTATTGACAATATGAAACGTTAGGAATTCTTTCTGGAAGTTCAAAATGAGGCTTTTAGACTTGGTTAAGTCCCGAGAAGTTGGCTCCGGAGCCTGTTTTCTTGTTTAATCGTCTTTCTGGAAGTTTCCACAACTATTTTTCTCCTCAAGCACGGTCACAAGTCTCTTGCTAGTCATGTGCGTGTGGGCAGAGCTGGTTGAAACTCTAAATCGGAGCGGCGGGTGAGCGGGCAGGGCAGGACCCTGCATGTGTCTTGAAAGGAACTACGAGCTTGTTGTCAGGAGAGGTAACGTGTGATTTTAACAGATTAGGACGCCGGAAAGCCATATAAAATAAATATCAGTTCACGCACCGCCCCCCCCGCCCCCAAGCTAGATAACTTTCAGAATCAGGGATGCTCCCCGATCCTGGGGGGACAAAGACTTTCGGGGGCAGGGTCACCCCAAAGACAAAGACGACCCTCCCTTAGGGAGCCGAGCGGCTGCCTGCCTCGGGTCAGCCGGCCGATTCAACTGGCAAAGACCTTGAATTCCTTGAAGATGAACACACGTGTGACGTGGACTTGAGGTTACAATTTATAAACATGCTCGTTTGAAAATTACCAGCTTGCTCTAACTTGGAAAGGCCGATTCCCGTTACAAATACCGGCTTCCCCCTGGGTTAGGGATCAGTAGGCGAGCACCTCCCCGCCAGGATCACCTGGTGCTCAGTGTTGGCTTTCAGGCCCGGCCCGGCGACGCTCGGATTAACGGAGGGGAGGCTGAACTCAAAGGCCTTCCTGGACCCCACTCCGCCTTACTGCCTTTTGACTGTCAAAGAGGCAACGTTTCAAGGCAAGAACGAGAAAGACCCAGCTCCTCCAGGACAATAACTCTGACTTAGGATCCCGAAGCAGCTTCCGACGAGGCCCAGGGTTTGTGCAAATGCGCCTGCAGGGTCTCCTGCCCCTCTTCTCCCACTCAGACCCAGAGAAGTCCGAACTCCAGCTCACCAGCACTTCCATCCCGTGGAGCCTCGAGCCTCTAGGAGCCCAGGCCTGGACTCCCAGCTGGGTCTCTGATGGAAAAAGAGTCCCCTCACTTAAGCTGGGAGCCAATGCTGTGGGTTGCCCAAGGGCCGTCTGAGCCCTGCAAGGGATGCTGGAGGGCTGCCTGCTCAGGGCTTCACACTCTTGTTACTAAAAACAAAAAAAATCTCCGAGTGAAACTTCTCAGGACAGGAAGTCGCCTGTCACCCTACCCTGCGGCCTGTACCCTAACCTGCAGCCGCCCCCAGCCCCAACCCCTGCTGGCTCAGGCATCGGCCCCGGACAGAAGACGAATGTAAACAGCAGGCTGGGTCAGACTACAGTACCGACTCCGTTTCCGCCTAACCTCTGTAAACCCGCCGACGGCAAAACATACCAGGAAACTGATGTTAGAGATGTCGAGAGAATCATTTCTGAGTCCTCTCGCGGTTTAAATAGCTCCAGGTGGGCTGGAGGCAGCACTGCGGGGCCTGGAATGTGCCCCTTGTCCAACCGTGTCCCGCTGAGACCGGACGAGACCCTTCGGTCGGTCGGCCGGGCCTGAGCGGCCACCGGTTCGGCCCCCGTGTCTGGCCAGGGGATTGACGGGGAAGCTGGAGCAGGCTGAGCCCACATCCCACTAAAGGGAACCCCACCATGCCCCAGGCTCGATGCAGGCATCCCTTCAACCTCGGCAAGGTGTAAGCACCCTCTCCTGCCCGAGGTCTGGAAGAGGGAAACCAGCTCAGAGTGGGAAAGGCCCAGTCGTATCTGCTGAAGGCCACATCTGTGGGGAGGGGGCCGGGGGGAGTTGAACCATCAGAGAACAAGGTTCGTCTGGGACGCTCAAAAGCAGAGTTGGGCTTCCCTCTCAGCTCCGGCCAGGAAACAGACCAACGGATGTGATGGGAAACCTCCCCTTGCTACAGGATAACAGTGCCCAGTGGGCTTCTGGAGATCGTGTGTCCAGGGTCCCGAATCTGAAGTGCCACTTTGGGGGCAGGGGCTGCGATCGAGCGTGTGGGCGGAGAGAGATTCATTTGTGGCCGTTGCTTGGAAAGACCAACCCAGTTCTAAGCCGGCTTCTCTGTCAACACAAAACACCAAACGCGATGGATTGGGTTCATGGACAGAGGGACAGATCCCGCACTCCCACTCCACTGCCGGCAAACAGAAAACCGGGCGGCATCGGCTCACCAGCGGATCGGATATAGACAGGTATTTACAAACCCACGGACGCACACGTTGGTCTCGTCTGTCAGCGCGGGGGTGGAAGGAGGAGGGAGGGAGAGAGCCTGATGGGATCCACCCCTTGGCCTCCGTCGGGCTCATCAGGCCGCCCCACCGGGCACCGGCGCTCAGAATTCCTCCTCTTCCACAGTAAAGTGATTCTGTTTCTTCCGCACGTTCCAGTGCAAGCACTCGGCTAGGCTTTCGAACCAGTCGCTCACCGGGTCGCGGAAACAGATGGAGGGGAGGGGGTAGCAGGAGGTGGTGATGCTGATACTGAAACGGGAGGAGAGGTGGCATCATGCGAGAGGCCTCACCCACCCTTAACCTACTGTGGGTTCCAACCAACCCCAGGATCGACCTCCAACCCCCGCGCGGATCACACCCGCCTCTGGACGGAGGGCTGGGCAAGCCCGGGGTCCTCAGAGCGAGGCTGGGAAGCAGCGGGGACAGGGATGGGAAGCAGGAAGCATGAGAACCCGGCAGCGAGCTGGAGTCCCGCATCACCCAAAGCCACGGGGGACTTCTCCTGGGCGAGCTCCTGCTCGGGCCTCTGGAGGCCTCGCAGGCTCCAGCTGTGGCGGGGGAAACTCCAGACCCAGGGCAGGCCGGGCTCCTCTGGAGGGGAAAGGGTGGGATGCTCCCACTTTTTCCAAAGCCCCACACAGAGTCTTCTCAGTAAGTCTGAGAAAAGGCCTTCTTCCCTCTGAAAACAGCTGTTGGAGTGGGTCGCCGAACTCGGGTCCCGCTGGGGCCCGACTCTTTCTCAGAGCCACGCCTCACCTGTCTCCGTAGCTGATTTCCTGCCGCCTCCGCCCATCAAACGAAACCCACGCGGTGTTCCTGGCCTCGGGGGACAGCATGATCTGAAAATTGGCCGAGTGGGAAGTGGGACAGAGTGTGTCACGGGGGGTCACAGCTAGCAGTCTTTAGCGGCCCTCACTGGGTTAATTGTTCCCAGATCGCTGCTCATCTCCCTGGGCTCCCTTCCTCTCCCCTCTTAGTTGGCATTCTTTTCCTCCCCCAACCAACACCCCTGCCCCACCCCGCCTCCACCCATTCCTGTTCCTTCCACTGCAGGACACTCTCTTCCACACCCAGGCCAACCCCAATCCTGGATTCTCCCGACTCTGGAGCCGGCTGCTGGATGCGGAAAACTGGCCTGACCTTTCCCGGGGCTGCCAGACACCACCGGGAGAGCCCCAGGCACAAGAGGGCTTGGCTGTTTGGAACGGCCCGGGCCCGGAGGCATCCCGTGAAGTGGGCCGCAAAGAGGGGCCACACCTTGCCACTCGCCACTTGGTAGAAAACAGCCCCGCTCAGGCAGTTTGTCCTCCGCCCGCTTCGAAGGGGAAGAGAAAAGCATTTGAATTAACCTTGAGCTCCACTCCGGCGGGGACCACGATGGGACGAAAGGACAGGGAGTGTGGGCAGATGGGGGTGATCATAATCGCAGGAACGTTGGGATGGATCATGGAGGCGCCTGCGGCAGCGGCGTAAGCCGTGCTCCCGGTGGGCGTGGAGACGATGACCCCTGGAGAGAGAACAGCCGCACTTCAGAGTGGCTCAGTGGAAAGAGCCCGGGCTTTGGAGTCACAGGTCATGGGTTCAAATCCCGGCTCCGCCACTTGTCAGCTATGTGACTTTGGGCAAGTCACTTCACTTCTCTGTGCCTCAGTTCCCTCATTTGTAAAATGGGGATGAAGACTGTGAGCCCCACGTGGGACAACCTGATCACCTTGTAAACTCCCCAGCGCTTAGAACAGTGCTTTGCACATAGTAAGTGCTTAATAAATGCCATTATTATTATTATTATTCAAAACCCAGCAAGCCTGCTGATTCCCAGTCCACCTGCTGGCTTGGACTCCTGGAAACGGGAAGGGCTTTTCAGGTCCGATGAAAAACACTCCTGGACTCCGGGTGGGCAAAGCTGCCTTGTGAACGCTTCAGACCCAGGCGGGTGGGTCCGACTGAATCCAGTTTCAGGAACTCTGATCGCCCCCGCAAATCCCCAGCCTCCCTGGGGCCCACGCTGGGACAGCTCGTCCGTTAGCTCAGACAGTTGGTGTCCCGGAGCCCGACCCCTCGTCCCCACGAAGAGATTCTCAAGCCGACGGGCGAATGTTACCTACCATCTCCTTGCACCGTGGTGATCAGGTGTCCGTCCAGATAAACGTCCACATTAGAAAGGTACGATGAAGGACCGCGATCAATCACCACTTCGTTGAGGACCTAGAGACGAATATCAGATGCTGTAAATAAGACCCCACAGAGAGGCCTGGACCCCATTAGAGTGAAAGCCCCTGGGGTCAGGGAACACGTCCGATGCTTTGGATGTACTCTCCCCAGTATTCAGTCCAGTGCGTTGCCCTCAGCTGGCTTTCAGTAAATACCATTACTACCACCACTGCCCAACGGCTCGAACTACACGTTATTTCTAGGGCTTTCAGGCGTTCCGGACAGGATTCCCACATGCCAGAGGGCCGGACTGAAAAGCTGCTCGACTTTAGAAAGGGAAGACCAGGAAGTGTCCAGACGAGGGCCGGTCGGTAACAGCTGTTTTAGCCTGGGAGCTGAGCCTCGTCGGCCAAAACTGGAACCACTGAAGGCCCTGCCAATGTCATCGGGTCAGCAGGGTACGTCAGTAATGGCTTGGAGAAGGTTTTCTGATGGGTGTTTCACGTCACCCCCACCCGAGGCGAAGCACAGCCCGGCTCAGGGCTGGAGAACGGCGAGGCTGACCTGATACTGCATCACCTGCTTGCCCGGTTCCCTGTCCGGGGCCGTGGCCACCACTCCGTTCTCGTCGATGCCGTTCTGGAGTCCGGGCTTCTTTTCTCGGAGTTCCTTCACCACTTTCACCTTCAGCCTGCTGCGCAGGACGATGGCTGCATTGCCTGAGGAAATGAGGCCGGAGGTGGTGGGGGCGGAGGGGGCAGAGGGCAGGGACCCCACTGGATTCCACTGTTATTACTGTTATTCTGCCCCACCACGGTGCCCAGCCCAGTGCTAGCCTGGAGTCAGTCGGGCACCAGCGTGGGTGCTGTTTCTTTTCCTTCTAACTGGGGGTCTGGGCAACGTTTTGAAACCTTCCGTGGGGAGCTCTGGCCTCCCCAGCGCTCTTACTACCTCCGCCGGAAAGGTGGCCCCAACAAAAGGGTGAAACGCTTCAAGGCCAAAGGTGGGTGGCTCCTGGCAACTGAGCCAGTTGTCTTCCCCTCAACTCACCTTCTATAACCTGAGTGACTTGGGACTGGAAGTTCTCGAAGTTAAACGGGGTCAGGAATCCAAGAGAGCCGAGGTGAAACGCCATGACCGGTGGCACGCTGCCCTGTTGAACCAAGTGGGTGAAATGGGGGCCGTCTGGGATGGACAGGCCCCTTAGGGCCCCCCAGTCTGCTTGAGATTTCAGTCCCAAACTCAATTTGTGCAGCCCATGGAGAGAGCAGGCCAGGTCTCTCCGAGTGCTGCCCCTGCCTTTGGCAATCGCCCCTCGCTTCTGACCCTCGGTCTCTCGGGGCAGATGAGAATAAACCCCCATCCGGGAGGAAAGTGAGGTCGGACTTCACACCGGGGCCCCTGACGGAGATCGAACACAGAACTGCTCTCCCTAGGGGCTGGCCTGGGTTTCCTGGCGATGCAAATGTTTGTCATTCTCCTCTCTCTCTCCAGGACTGTCTCTTTCCCTCCTCCCCCGCCCGTTTGTTTAGGCTACAAGTCAACTGGTGGAATCAGCAATCACTTTCTGGCCTTGAACTGGGCCTGGAGTGACGCTGGTTCTGAAAAGACCTTGTGGAGAGTTGTTCTCCCTGTTCTCTTAACGGTTTTCACAAAAGCGAGTCGCATCTGAGCCCCCCACCCACCTGCCTTCCACATGAAGGCGGGAACCCCCGGGGGGGCTCCCTTCCCACCCCCACATCCGGCCTCGCACCAGGGATCGGAAGGCGAACGTGCCCCCCAACCTCGCCCGGGGCCATTCTCTCTCTGTGGACTTACTTGGAAGAGAGAAGAAGCATAGAGCAAGGTCCCGTCCCCTCCCAGGCAGATGATGAAATCTATTTGATTGGAGATGTCGTCATAATCTAAGGAAAACAAACACCGATCCTTCAGTGGGCTGTCGATCGACACGGCGGACATTTCCGTGGAGAGGGACCCCCCGGGGTCGGAAGAGACGGAACGGCCAGGAGCCCGGGGTCGGCTCGCAACCTGGACATTTCTGACGGCCGGCAGGGCCCAGACAGAACACGGCCGATGGGCTCTGGCCCGCCGGCGGCACTTTACCTTCTCTGAATGTGCAAAATTTCTTCTTCGCTGGTCCGAAGTTTTCATCGTTCACGATGGCTGGGTCTTCTAACACTTTCTTCTCTACATAAACAATCATGTTGTTCTCCTAAAACCAACACAAGGCCACATCAACAAGTATTTATTAAAACATCAACAGCAAAAATCGCCTCACCTAGGCAGACCCGGGCTCATTACACCCACCACCAGCTTAAGAACACTACAAGTGGGAGGGTAGAGAGATCGAACGTCCCCTCTGACAAGGAGGAAGACAATCTGGTTGACATCCGCTATTTGCAGCCTTCGGAGCAATGGTTAGGGTCCTGATCCTTGAGCCAAGGGGAGACGGTGTTGGTGACGGTCAATTCAAGGGGCCACAAAGTTGCGCTGCTAATTCTTTGTCCAGTCCGTCAAGCTCATATGACTGTTCTGAAAGGATGCCGCTGTCGTCCCTCTCGTAAACCAGATGCCTCTCCCGTGAGCCCGAGTGCCCAGCGCATGCAGCATCTCCTTCCGAGATGGGGACCGCTGCCTCCGTGGCCCCAGGAGGACCAGAACGAGGCCCCACCCAACCCCTCCCCGGCCGGTGGACTCACCTCCATGAGGTACACGCACAGCTCTTTGAAAGGTTGCAGTAGGCTGGCGTCTCGGATCTTTTTGATCACGAGGACGCTCTTTGGAGACTTGTTCCATGTCAACCGCTGGCTTGCTGGGTCCTGAATGTGCCTGTGGGAGAGGAGAGAGGAAACGGGCCCCGGTGGGGAGGTGAGGCCGAGGCCATCGACTTCCGGGCTGCGTGATGGGCTTGCCAGAGCAAGCAACCAGAATGGAAGAAAAGAAAAAAGTCCAGAGCCAGATACGGAGTGTGACTGGCCCTTGAAAAGCTGTTGTCCAAAAAATCCAGGAGGTGGACTCCTGGATTTTGTTCTCCTCAGGTTTCAGAAAAGGGACCCCAACCATAGCGTCCGGGCTAGTGTGGCTACAGGCCCTGGACTCCCTGACTCCCGACATTTCATTTATTCAATCATATTTATTGAGTGCTTACTGTGTGCAGAGCACTGTATTAAGTGCTTGGAAAGTTCAATACAACAATAAAGAGAGACAACCCTTGCCCACAACAGGCTCACATTCCACCCTCCCTGGAGTGCCCAACACCATTCCCCTCCTCTGCCTCCGGCCACCTGGTCGCTTCTTGCCCTTCCCAGATCTCGACTCCAGATCCAGGACTTCCAGGAATCTGCCTAATCAGCCCGGATCCGGCCATCCTTGACACCCAGTCGGTCTTTACTTCGGTGGATCTGTGCTGATGGTATTTTTTCTAGGAAGCCAGGTCACCCCTGTGGGTTCTTGGAGCAAGGGTTGGTCTGTCACATCCTTAGACCCCACAGCAGCTCTCCTCTTGAGGGCAGGCACCAGTCCACCTAAGCTCTATAAGGAAACCTTACACCTCGACTAGCCACCCAATGGGTGGTCAAATGCTAGATGATGAGCTAACTAGTCAGTTTCAAGTTCCTAATCAATTTGAAAACCAGCAAATAAGCTTTGCCACCTCTCCCTGCCTTACCCTGCCCCACCCTGTAAAGGAAGTTCAAATGAGTGGACAAATGACCACAAACTCGGCAGTGAGAAAGTGGCAGGGTAAGGGAGGGGTGAAGTTCATACAAAAACTGGATAACTGCACCCTAAATAATTTAGAGCTGGCTGTCTGGACCTCCAATAAACCACAGCACGAGAAAGCACACCTGTTAGAGGGAAAGAGAGGCCATTAAGTCCCATTTCTAGTCCTGGATCGCCTGTTCCTGTCTGCAGCAACTCGCCAGGAAAACAGGTAGGATTTGCTGAGAGGCAGGGAAAGCAACACGTTTTAATTCCACTGCCCTGACTGTTCCACCAGCAAACTATCAATCAGTCAATCGTATTTCAGTGCTTACTGTGTGCAGAGCACTGTGCTGAATGCTTACTATAAATCCAGCATATCTGGAGGCCTTGGACTACACCTTTATGATGCTTCCCACAGATTTCAAGGGCCTTCAAAATTGTCAGATCTAAATCAGACCCATCACAAGATGCTAATCTCTGCAGGGCACATCTCAATTTGCCTGTGGGTCTGCAAAAGAATAATAATTGTAGGATTCGTTAAGTGCTCACTATGTGTCAAGCACTGTTCTAAGCGCTGAGGTTGATATGAGGTAATCATGACGGACACAGTTTCTGCCCTACATGGGGCTCACACTCTAAGCGGAAGGGAGAACGGGGACTAAATCCCTATCTTACAACTGAGGAAACTGAGGCCCAGAGAAGTGAAGCGATTTGTCCAAGATTACACAGCAGGCAATTGGCAGAGCTGGGATTAGAACCCAAGGTCCTCTAACTCCAAGGCCGTGCTCCTTCCACTAGGCCACACTGCTCTTATGAAATGTGGATTCATTACCTATTTTCTCTCCTACTTAGACCGTGAACCCCAAGTGGAACAGGGCTCTGACTGATGACCTTGTATCCACCCCAGCACTTAGTCCAGTGCCTCAGTTTCCTCAACTGTTCTCCCTCCTACTCAGACTGTAAGCCCGATATGGGACCTGATTACCTTTTATCTACCCCAGCGCACAGTATAGCGCTCGACACATTGTAAGCACTTAACGAATACCACAGTTTTGATTATTATCATTATAACAGTGCTTGGCTCATAGTAAGCGCTCAACAAATACCCCCAAGATTATTATTAGCTCAGAGAGAAGTCTTTCCTGCCCAACTGCTCTGGAGGAGGGAGGCATCTTAGTTGGAACTGGCCCAGAATGAAACATGCGTGTCGTTCCTGGCAAGCAAAATAAATAAATAAATAAATAATAATGATAATAGCATTTGTTAAGCACTTACTATGTGCCAAGCACTGTTCTAAGCACTAGGGGAGGTACAAGGTAATCAGGTGGTCCCATGTGGGGCTCACATTCTTAATCCCCATTTTAAAGATGAGGTAACTAAGGCACAGAGAAGTCACACAGCTGACAAATGCCGGAGCTGGGATTAGAACCCATGACCTCTGATGCCCAAACCCGTGCTCTTTCCACTGAGCCACACTGCTTCTCTACCAGGCAGTGCTGTACCTGCCCGAGGAAGCAGCAGCAGGACACGGGTAGCAGCCCCAGGCCTGGCCTCAGATCACTGGAGACAAGATTCCAGCTTCGCTCCTGCCCAACTCCACCGAAGATTTTCTTCCCCAAACAGGCATCCCCAAGGGCATGGCTCCTGCCAGCCCAATTTTGGGTTGAAGGGGTTGAGCGCGTCCCCCCGTCCACACCCTCCCCCCCACAGCTTTACGGTACTCACCATTTCCAGGTGCTTCTGCTAAAGGAGAAGTCACTTTTAACATGCTCTAAGATCTTCATGGCCCCTCTCAAAATCACTCAAATACAATTCCAGGAACAGCCTTGAAATATTTACTCAACAGCTACCTATCTCCAAAGCACTGCGATCACTGTACGGCAGTAGGCAAAAGTTAAAAACAAACCCTCCCATTAGCCGCTGAGCCAAAATTCGCTGTAATTTTCTAAGATTTGGTTACACAACTAAGCCAGGGGAGCCAACTGAAATTAAAACACGTAAAACCACGGGCTTAATTCTATTGCACATAATCCAGTCCTTTCTCTTAGTGCCCCATGACAAAAAGTTTTTTTCAAGACAGTCTGAGTCTTGCAAGAAAAATCTCAGACCGTCTGCCCTCTGGTAAACTGTCTACTCTGGATTAGCCTCTCCTCCTTGTTCTTTTGAAGGGAAGGTGATTGATCTCAGAAAGAAAACGCTGAGCTGAGGCCAGCCCTCCCGTCCTGAAAATCCTGCCATCTCATTCCCAAGCCCCCGACCCTCTCCCCGTGAGAAAGAGGGGGAGAGATGGAGAGAGCTGACAATCTCGGGGCTCTCCTCGCTGCACCAGACGCTGCCCGGGCACGCTGTCAGCCTCCTCCGCCTCCTCTGCCACCGCTGTCCTTCTGCCCCACTCCCCGGGGATGGCTAGACGGCTGGCTGCCCGCCGGCCCGGCCCAGTGGGAGGAGTCATCAGGTGGAGCAAGGTCTGGTAATAAACACAATGCTCGGCCACCCCGGCGCGTAGCGGCTCTTGCCCCCTCCCCGCCCTCCCTCGGGATCTCCCGGGCTCGGCCCGGCTTGCTTTTCAAACTCGTTAACCCAAGCAAGCTTCCCACTCCGCCGAAAACTGTCAAGTCACAGCATCACATTTTAACCGCAGCAGGGGAAAGGGAAGGCCGGACGGATGGACACACACACACCCGAACGAGCCGACTCTGCCCGCTGAGAAACTCAACCCGCCTCTTCTTCGTCGGCCCACTGGACTGTGAGCTCGTCGTGGCAGGGACTATGCCTGTTTATCGTTACATTGTATTCTCCCAGGCTCTTAGTACAGTGCTCTGCACACAATAAGCATTAATAAATATGATTGAATGAATGAATAAAAGTGCCTCGCCAGGAAAAAACAAAAATCACATTGGCGTGCCGGATAAGCGAAACTTTTTCCTGATGGCAGCCCGACGGGGAATTCTCAACCGGAAGCAAATCAAGTGAGGAGGCAGCCCCGGCACTCAAACCTCTACAGGGCCCCGACCCAAGACCTCATCAGCCACTCAACTCCACTTCCTGCTCCCATATAACATGCACTAAATCCCTATTTTACAACTGAGGAAACTGAGGCCCAGAGAAGTTAAGCGATTTGCCCAAGATTACACAGCAGGCAATTGGCAGAGCTGGGATTAGAACCCAAGGTCCTCTAACTCCAAGGCCGTGCTCTTTCCACTAGGCCACACTGCTCTTATGAAATGTGGATTCATTACCTATTTTCTCACAGCCAGAAGTACTACAAGTCTGCCTTCTGAACACAAACGCCCAAGGGACCGGGGAAGAGGGGAAAAAGCGGATATACCGAGAAGCCAACATCTGCCCTGACCAGAATGCTGTTCACCGAGCACCCAAAAGGGCAGGCGGGCCGAGCAGTTTTAGCCGATTCCGTGACTGGCATGTGAAGAACTTTTCATCTGAGGTTTTTAAAAGAGGAGCCCATTTTCAACAGGGCCACCCCAGAACAAAGCACAAGCTGGCGAGTCTATCTCTGAATTCCCTCCTACTTAGAAAGTGAGCCTCATGCGGGATCTGATCATCTTGTATCTATCCCAACGCTTAGGACACATAGCGCATTACAAATACCACAATTAGTCGTATTATTCTAACTATGAATTTCTTCCCCATCTACTCCTCACTGCCAGTCCCAGGATATTATATGCCAGGGTTTACATTCCATTGCTTCTCTCTACCTGTACTGATTTTATTATCTGTCCCTCCTGCCAGACTGTAAGCACCCTGGGGGCAGAGATCGTGTCTAATAGCTCTAGAACGGTGCTCTGCACAGAGTAAGCACTCAAATATTCTTGACTGACTCACCTGATGCTTATGTGGGCAGATGCACCCAGGGCTTACGTTAAGAGTCGCAACTCATAGGTTATGGGTCAGAGGTTACAAAGAGCAAATGGCCACAGTGATCGGATACCAAAATTATTTCCTCTACACAAGCCACAGAAACAAGACTTCATTAGCAAATGGAGATAGTAAAATCATTTTCTGGGTACAAAAAGCAGCGTGGCCTAGTGCTAATCCTGGCTCTGCCACTTGTCTGCTTGTGTGACCTTGGGCAACTCCCTTCCCTTCTCTGGGCCTCAGTTACCTCATCAGTAAAATGGGGACTAAGACTGCAAGCCCCAAGTGGGACAGGGACTGTGTCCAAGATGATTACCTTGTATCTATTCCAGAGCTTAGTACAGTGCCTGGCGCACAGTAAGCGCATAACAAATATCACGAAAAATATATCAGTATATTACGTAGAATATAGTAACCCTAAGTTGTTACATTGGGAATTTTCCAATCTCCATCTTCAGAACTTGCTACTTTAAATACTGTTCACTCTTCTTCAGAGACAAAGGCCCCAATAACTTAGTTCTTTGCTCAAGGACCTGGGGCTTGGGGGGGAGAATAATGACCATGATGATGATAATAATGAAGGAGTTCTGGAGAAAGCCATGGGTGAAGCGATAAACCCCTTTGGCTTCTTTCCCAGTCACTCAGTTTTGGCTTGGGAAGACGCTTATCAGGTTGTAAAGCAGCAGAGGAACTGGAACAAGCTGCACAGAGGACAAGGATACTAAAGGGAAAATAAGCCAGACATAAGTTTTAAAGGAATTTTTTTTTAAATCCCCTCTAATGACCGGCTGCTGCATTTGCCTCAGATTCCTTGAAAATCATGCCAGATTTTAGAACAAGATACGTGCCTTTCAAAACCTCTGATTCCTTTCCAAGACCATCTTTGCCAGTGTCTATGTTGATAGGGTGGAACTAGATGCCTTGCTATAAGGATTTTGCAGACCTGTGTCTTCATCTCCATCTTCAACTAGCAAGTGTACAGGGAGGAATATAAGTGCTATCACAGGGATAAAAGCAAAATCATTTAACTTATGCTTACAAGCCATCAAAACACACTCAAACCTAGGTGCCCCTCCTCAAGAAGCCAATTCACGTGCCTTGAAACAACTCTGGACAAAACAAATGATTAAGAGGATAAAAAGCCTCTAAATGAGAGGAGTGACGAGCCAAAGGACAGTCAAACGTTAATCACGGGGCTACCAATGGTGTCACTGCAAGACTGTTCATGGATTTCCAATATTTTTTTAAGGTATTTGTTAAGCACTCACTATGTGTCAGGCATTGTACTAACTGCTGGGATAGATACAAGCTAATCAGGTTAGACATGGTCCATACCCCACATGGGGCTCACAGTCTTCATTCCCATTTTACAAATGAGGAAACTGAGGCACAGAGAAGTGAAGTGACTTGACCGGCACACAGCAGTCACAATGAAAAAAGTGGAACCAGTACAAAAGTATTACACCTTCTTCTAGTTCCCTCAAGTTCACGAGTGGTAAACACAAGGAAATTCCTTCTGTTGTTCTTTTCTCAGTAATCTGATCGTCTTGCCCCCAAATGAGGAAGCATCTCCCGCCTTCTCGGAAAATTACCAAACCAAGACTGGTTTTGCAATGGCACTTTACGAGGCAAGCCCACTGTGGGCAGGGATTGTTTCCTTTGTTGCTAAATTGTACTTTCCAAGCACTCAGTACAGTGCTCTGCACACAGTAGCGCTCAATAAATACGACAATGAATAAATGAATGAATGAGGCAAGAAAAATGGACTTGCTGGCTCATTTTCAGTATGTCTTGGAGGCTTAATGTGACTGAGGACAAGGTTCCTGTTGCCCTGGGCATGCTTCTGGACGTAACTAATAATAGTAATGATAATTATGGCATTTGTTAAGTGCTTACTATGTGCCACACACTGTACTAAGCACTGGGGTAGATACAAGGTTGTCAGGTTGGGCACAGTCCCTGTCCCACGTGGGGCTCAGCCTCAATCCCCATTTTACAGATGAGGTAACTGAAGCACAGATAAGTCAAGTGACGAACCCCAGGTCACACAGAGGACAAGGGGCAGAGCCAGGATTAGAACCCATGACTTTCATACTTGCAGGCCCCTGGCTTTATCCACTATGCCACACTGCTCCCCACACAAACTTTCCCTGGGATGATGATTAGGGTCCCACTGAATTCCCAGTCAGCCTTCCTTCCACTTGGTGACTATCTCTCCTCCTAGACTGTAAGCTCGCTGTGGGTAGGCAATGTCTCTACCAACTCCGTGGTAATGAATTCTCCCAGGTGCTTAGTACAACATGGGAAGCAGTGTGGCTCAGTGGAGAGAGCCCGGGCCCGGGAACCAGAGGACCTGGGTTCTAAGCCCGGCCCCGTCACTTGTCTGCTGGGTGACAGCGGGCAAGTCACTTCACTTCTCTGGGCCTCAGTTCCCTCATCTGTAAAATGGGGATGAAGACTTTGAGCCCTATGTGGGACTGTGGCCCTTTGTGTCCAACTCGGTTAATTTGTACCTATCCCAGCGCTTAGTGCAGTGCCTGGCATGTAGTAAGCACTTAACAAATACCACAGTTATTATTACTACTATTATTACAGGGCTTTGCTCACAGTAAGTGCTTAATAAATACCATCAATTAATTAACTGAATGATTAGCTTGACATCTGGTGGGTCCCGGCACTGGCTCCCCACAGAATCCATCCACTTTGGCTTTGTTCCATCCCAAATCAATCAATCAATCAATCGTATTTATTGAGCGCTTACTGTGTGCAGAGCACTGTACTAAGCGCTTGGGAAGTACAAGTTGGCAACATATAGAGACAGTCCCTACCCAAAGTATGAAAGTGATCCCAGACCGGACTCAGACCGCACTCAACAAGAAGCAGCGTGGTGCAGTGGAAAGAGCCCGGGCTTTGGAGTCAGAGGTCATGGGTTCAAATCCCGGCTCGGCCAATTGTCAGCTGTGTGACTCGGGGCACGTCACTTAACTTCTCTGTGCCTCAGTTACCTCAGCTGTAAAAATGGGGATTAAGACTGTGAGCCCCCTGTGGGACAACCTTGTAACCTTCCCAGCGCTTAGAACAGGGCTTTGCACATAGTAAGCGCTTTATAAATGCCAACATAAAAAAAAAATGGAGTTTCTTTGGAAGCCAAGTCACGCGGTGTGGTAGAACTCAAAGACCTGCTTGGACCACTGGGAGCTGTAAAATAGCGGCCTGGCAGGCGACGCCCTTCCACGATGGTATCACACTTCATTGGAGGAACATCACCATTGCTCTCCTTGCTTCCTCAATTTCTCTCCCTTCTCAGCTGTTGTTTCCACCAACCCTCCCAAAGCCCCCAGCTACTAGTCTTCCTCCCTGTATCCCCCCCATCTCCTCGTGGGAAGGGAAAGTGAGGGGTCCCTTGGCTTGAGGCCTTGGGAGGCAGCGTGGCCTAATGGAAAGGGCAAGGTCCTAGGAGTCAGAGGATGTGGGTTCTAATCCTGGCTCGGCAACACGTCTGCTGTGCAAGACATTTCACTTCTCCGGGCCTCAGTTACCTCATCTGTAAAATGGAGATAAGAGGGTAAGCCCCAGGCGGGACCTTGTATCTACCCCTGTACTTAGAACAGTGCTTGGCACATAGTAAGTGCTTAACAAATACCATGCAATGGACTCCCATGAGCTTTTACATTATTATACTCTTATATATTATATATATATAAATATATAAATATAAATAATAAAAATAAATAATAAATAATAAATAAAATAAAATAAATAAATAAATAATAAATATATATTATTTGCACTCTTCCAAGAGCTAAGCACAGTGTTTCGCACAGACTAAACGCTCAATAAATACTACTGCTATTCACTGCATATAGTGAACGAACCATGACCATTCTTTATGGACATCCCGTTCCCCCCTTCCCCACCAAACCACTTACATGATACTTTTGGGGTTCTGCAGCATGCAGGCCTTCGGTCCGAATGTGGTCACTGGGCTTGGCCCATGCAGGGAGCGGGTCCTCCTTTAGTGGAGAGAAAACAACAACAACAACATTCAGTCTGTTGATTTCAGGGAAACTAATAAGAAAATTCGCAGCAGTTAGTTTTAGAGAGAAGGCCGCTTGAAAAATAAAGGATGTGAACAGGAAGGGCATTGTTTTCCAGGGACTAAACTGAAATGCTCGAAGCTGTGACTTCACACAAAATGTAATTTTCAGCAGGCACGGGCAGTAGCCTCGTACTTAGGGGCCTCACACTGTCCCATTGGGTGCTGCAATGTCCCCTAAAGGATGCTTTCAGCTGGAGATAAATTATAGAAACACAAACGGAGAAGCAGCGAGCCCTAATGGTTAGAGCACAGGCCTGGCAGTCAGTTGGACCCGGGTTCTGATCCCAGCTCCGCCACTTGCCTGCTGTGTGACCTTGATCAAGTCACTTCACTTCTCTGGGCCTCAGTTACCTCTACTGTAAAATGGGGATTACGTCTGTGAGCCCCATGAGGGACAGGGACTGCGTCCAACCTGATTGAGAAGCAGCGTGGCTCAGTGGAAAGAGCACGGGTTTGGGAGTCAGAGGACATGAATTCTAATCCCGGCTCCGCCACTTTACTGTGTGGCCTGGGGCAAGCCACTTAACTTCTCTGTGCCTCAGCGACCTCATCTGTAAAATGGGGATTAAGACTGTGAGCCCCACGTGGGACAACCTGATGACCTTGTATCTACCCCAGTGCTCAGAACAGTGCTTGGCACATAGTAAGCACTTAACAAATACCATTATTATTATTATTATTATTATTATTAATAACTTCTATCTAACTCAATGCTTCACACAGTGCCTGACACACAGTAAGTGCTTAACAAATACCATTAAAAAAGGGGAACCAGCTGGAAGTACAACTGGATTTCCTGAAGGAAACTCACTCAAATGCTCTGGGATATGCCGAACCCACCAAATTGTTCTTTTTATTATTATTATTATTATATTTATTAGGCACTTCCTATGTGTCAAGTACTGTTCCAAGCACTGGAGTAGATACAAATTAACCAGGTTGGACACAGTCCCTGACCTATATGGGTCCTACGGTCTAAGTAAGAGGGAGAACAGACATGAAATCCCCACTTGGTAAAGAAAAAAGGGAAGTGACTTGCCCAAGGTCACACAGCAGATTGGCAGATCCAGGACTAGAACCCAGGTCCTCTGACTCCCAAGCTCAAGCTATTTTTGCTAGACAATGCTGCTTATGTTGTTCTATTCTCAGTATTCTAAGAACTATAGATTTTTTTTTTCATGGCATTTATTAAGCGCTATGTGCCAGACACTGTACTAAGCACTGGAGTAGATATAAATTAATCACACATGGGGTTCAGTTTTAATCCCCATTTTACAGATGAGGTGACTGAGGCAGGCCCAGGAGTGACTTGCCCGAAGTCACACAGCAGACAAGTGGCAGAGCTGGGAGTAGAGCTATGAACTAGCTCCCTTCCGGCGTATTTGTGAATGCTAATAATGAAATGCAGATTTCAGCCACGTCTGCTGTGTGATCTTGGGAAAGTCACTTAACTCCTCTGAGCCTCAGTTACCTCATCTGTAAATGGGGATTAAGACTGCGAGCCCCACGTGGGACAATCTGATCACCTTGTAGCCTCCCCAGCACTTAAAACAGTGCTTTGCACATAGTAAGCGCTTAACAAATACCATTATTATTATTATTATTTGCACATAGTAAGTGCAACAAATGCCATCATCATCATCATCATCATCATCAGATAGCACCCATCACAGCCCCAGACTGCTTTCCTGGTTAATTGCTATTTGAAAGACAAGCTTGGTATGGGCAGGGAATGCGTCTGCTAATTCTGTTGCATTGTACTCTCCCACGCACTTAACACAGTGCTCTGCACAGAGTAAGCGCTCAGTAAATACCAATGACTGATTGATTCATCCAATCGTATTTACTGAGCGCTTACTGTGTACAAAGCACTGTACTAAGTGCTTGGGAAAGTACAATAAACCAACAGACTCTTTCCTGCCCACAAAGAGCTCACAGTCTAGCCAGGGAGGGAGATATTAATATAATAAATAAATTTCAGATCTATACAGACATATAGATATGTGCTGTGGGGATGGGAGGGAGGATGAATGAAGGAGCAAGTAAGAGCAGCACAGAAGAGCTTGGGAGAAGAGGAAGGCTTACTCGGGGAAGGCTTCTTTGGGGAGATGTCCCTTCAATAAGACTTTGAAGTGGGGGGAGAGCAATTATCTGTCTGTTATGAGGATTGATTGAAAGAAACCCCGCAAACCCCTGCTAACAAGTGGCGGGAAGTTTCCAAAACCCTCCGAGCAGCAAGGAACCGTCTCTGGACCCAAGGAATCACGGAAGCCAATTTCCCACTGATCCCGGCTGTGAGGCAAAGCTGCCGCTCCCATCCCCACAGCTGTCTGGGGTGGATTTCCAGCATTACTGCCTCCAACTCCCCAGTGAGGCTTGAACAGGGGCAAAGAACAGTCCAGACAGGTCTGACCCACCCATCTCTCCCAAATCCGCCTGTCCCTCCAAAGCCCCATCCTGCTTGCCCCCTCTCCTCCTCCTCCCCGCTACTCCCAGCCCTACCCCTTTTTATCCCCATGCAGGCGGGCCTGCTACTGTAACTGATGACTCGGAGAGAAGCAAAGCTGCAAACAAGCAGAGTGGAACCCCACCCAGCAACTGGACCACAAAACCAAGGGCTGAAAAGCAGAAACGGGACACAGGCCAGATTTCCCCCGCGTCCCTCGGTGAGTCTGCTCTTGATGGTTTAAACTTTCAGACAGCCCCCACCCACAGAAAGGCTCCTCTTCAGTTTGAGAGCGTCGCCGACCTCCTCATCTTCACTTTTGTTTCTGGCAATGTTTCGGTGGCCCATTCTGAAGCCAGTTCTCGGCTACAGAGCGAGACTGATGGCTTTCTAAAGTCGTGGAAATCGGCCTCTTCAAAAATGCCCTCAGAACTACTTAGCCTTACGTGCCCTCGGCCTCTTTCATAAGAAGGCTGCGAGCTCGTTGTGGGCAGGGAACGTACTTACCAACTCTGCTATATTGTATTTTCCCAAGCCTTAGTGTAGTGCACTGCACCTGTAATTCTGGGGCCGGCTAACTGATCAAGTACCTGATATCCGACCCCCGACGACCGCTTTTCCGCTTCCCTACAGTTCTCCCTTCGCCCCCATCCTGAGCTTGGTCGCCAACCTCAGTGTCTCCATTCCCTTCCGACATCCAACCCTCCTCTTGGCAGCTCCAAACGAGCCAATGCACTGTGGGGGGCAGGGGCAGAGGGCAACGGGCAGACAAGGAACCCAGGACCCAAAACAAAGACCATTTGTTACCAGGTTTCCCAAAACTCCCAACAGGAACCAGGCCCATCGGCTGCCCCCCCATTTTAGAAGTTCCACCCTGAAAGAGATCACGTTAGACTCCGTCTACGGATTTCGGGGGGATTTAGGAAACGTTTGACTTTGGGATTCTTGTGACGTACACTTGTGCTTCCGACGGCGAGCCTGGAAGAGTTTTTAATAAATCAAATGGAACAATCAAGAAAAGGCAAGAGAGTCGCTCCTCTCTGGAAAGGTGCTCGCATCCTACCTGAATTCCTTCGTGCTTCCTAAGGCCGGTGAGGCAGACAGGCTGCGAGACTTAGCTCGACCGCGGATAGGGTTCCAGTCCTCACCTCCATGACACACGGAGCAGTGGTAAGAAGCCGATTCCGCGCTTGGGTCCTTACTCATCCTGACTTTCCCTTGTTCCATCTCCACGGGAAACGAGGGAGCACAAGAGTCCGGAAAACACTATCGCCTTTAAAAATAAAGAGACTGGTATAAATTAAAAGGCCCGGGAGACGTGCTTCAAAGTTCAAATTCGAATTTCTGATTCAGCCGAGCACCTTCAAACCCACAAACTATTTCGGTTCAAGCTTTCTAGTGGTCCAAGAATTCCCCCATTTGGCATTCATTCGTTCATTCTTCAAGCGTATTTATTGAGTGCTTAACTCCGTGCAAAGCACTGTACTAAGTGCTTAGTAGGGTAGAGACTGAGCCCCCTTTTTCCTCTCCTCCTCCCCATTCCCCCCATCCTACCTCCTTCCCCTCCCCTCAGCGCCTGTATATATATTTGTACAGATTTATTACTCTATTTATTTTACTTGTACATATTTACTATTTATTTTGTTAACAATGTGCATATAGCTTTAATTCTATTTGTTCTGACGATTTTGACACCAGTCTACATGTTTTGTTTTGTTGTCTGTCTCCCCCTTCTAGACTGTGAGCCCATTGTTGGGTAGGGACCGTCTCTATATGTTGCTGACTTGTACTTCCCAAGTGCTTAGTACAGTGCTCTGCACACAGTAAGCACTCAATAAATACAACTGAATGAATGAACAGAAAGGTTTCTGAACTCATACAGTGACCGGCTCAGATGCTTCTTACCAAGTTCCTGAATAACCTTCCTCCCTTCATCCAACGCCCACGACTTATCTGAAAACTGGTATTTGGGCCTCTCTGATAAAATCCACCGATGCTATGTACCCACTTAAGAGTTTGGGGGAGTAAGCATGGTAGCAAGATCCATGTTTCCTGCCCTCAAGGACCTTGCAATCTACACCTTCCCTATGCCCAGTCTTTCTTCCCACCATTTAAACAGAACAGGGAACAAAATTAAAGGAAGGAAGTTATAAGTGTGGATTTCTGCGGGGCCTGTTGCTTCGACTTTGCACCAGACTAACCTCCCAGGCCTGAGGGAGAAGTGGACGGAGGGGCCATGGACAGCAAGAGGGCCCCCCAAAGTGGCCACTGTAACTAGTCCTTTCCTTTTTCTGCCTATTTTGGGCTGGTTCCGCATTTGTGCGCCAGCGGGTCTTCCACTGGTCCCGGGGGGAAAGTGTTGCACATATAGCGGCATGAAGGATTTTCAGGACAGGAGACCTGTAAGCCCATTATGTGCAGGGAACACGTCTGCTAATTCCGTTGTATCGTACTCTCCCAAGCACTTAGTACAGTTCTACACACATAGTCAGCGCTCAGTAAATACCACTGGTTGATTGATGGGAGACACAAGTAGTATTAGTGAAATTATGTAGGGCTCCCACTGTGCGCAATGCACCCTACCCAACACTTGAGAAGTACAAAACAAGGCAGGGCCGTGTACCACGGACACAAGGAGTTATAGTCTAACAAGATAGGCAAGAAAATATTTACAAACGATCCAAATGAATGAATGAAGTCACAACTGAATAAACATGGAAAAATAAGTGCCAAAGAAGGCTATAAATAAGTAGATACATGCTAGAGATGGCTGATGGGCTTATGATTTGGGGTGCTGGGAATTAATCTAGGAAGACTTGTTGGAAGAGGTGGGATTGCAAGAGGGCTTTGAATATGGGGAGGGGCGTGGGACTGTCGGATTCGGGGAGGGGGTTCCAATGGGGATGGGGGAACGGCATGAATGCGGCGATGGAGGAAAGTGAGGTAATTAGGTTAGCTGGAGAGCAATAAAGAAAACAGGTTGGGGAAGTAGAGAACAGATATTTAAGTTACCCCATCTTACCTCCTTCCCTTCCCCACAGCACCTGTATATATGTACATGTTTGTACATATTTGTTACTCTATTTATTTATTTATTTATTTTACTTGTACATATCTATTCTATTTATTTTATTTTGTTAGTACGTTTGGTTTTGTTCTCTGTCTCCCCCTTTTAGACTGTGACCCCACTGTTGGGTAGGGACTGTCTCTATATGTTGCCAACTTGTACTTCCCAAGTGCTTAGTACAGTGCTCTGCACACAGTAAGCGCTCAATAAATACGATTGATGATGATGAAGTTGAGGAAGCAGGGACAAGTCGGTGGAGAGTCTTGAAGCTGCTTGTGAAGCCATCTTGATGCTTAATAGTTATGGTATTTGTTAAACGCTTAGTATGGGCAAAGCACTGTTCAAAGCACTAGGATATCTATCCTAGTGAATATCCTAAATAAATTATTTATTTATTTTACTTGTACATATCTATTCTATTTATTTTATTTTGTTAGTATTTTGTTAGTGAATATGCTACAGAATTTGGGTTTGTATCTACAAGCCATTCAGGTTGGACACAGTCCCTGTCCCACATGGGGCTCACAGTTTAAGTAGAGGGAGTTGATTTAATCCCCATTTTACAGATGATGAAACTGACGTACAGAGAAGTTAAGGGACTTACCCAAGGTCACACAGCCGACAAGTGGCAGGGCCAGGATTAGAACCCAGGTCCTCCGACTCCCAGGCCTGGGCTCTTTCCACTAGGTCACGCTGCAAGTTCCTGAACCACCTCCCCGATCCAATGCCCACGACGCATATTTGTAAACTGGTATTTGCGTTCTTGACGTTAAAAATCAATCAATACTATTTACTGATCATCTACTCCGTTCTGTTCGATGCTGGGGGAGATGGGAAACCAGTGGAGGGTTCCAGCAGAGAAGCAGCGTGGCTCAGTGGGAAGAGCATGGGCTTTGGAGTCAGAGGTCATGGGTTCAAATCCCGGGTCGGCCAGTTTTCAGCTGTGTGACTTTGGGCAAGTCACTTAACTTCTCTTTTCCTCAGTTATCTCATCTGTAAAATGGGGATGAAGACTGTGGGCCCCCCGTGGGACAACCTGATCACCTTGAAACCTCCCCAGTGCTTAGAACAGTGCTTTGCACATAGTAAGTGCTTAATAAATGCCATTATTATTATTTAGAGGATAGAAGAGGTGTCGATCAAATGAAGGTTCAGGAAGATGAGCTGGGCAGCAGCTCGTAGTAAAAGACTGGAGGGGGGAGAGGCTGGCTGTCGGAAAACCAGTTAGGAAGACTAATGCCAGGGTCTAGCCATGGAAGACCAGAGCTTGTACCAGGATAGTAACAATCTAGGGGGAAGAGAAGGGATGGGATCTGGGATGTGTTGTGTAGGAAGAACCACCAGGATTTGGCAGCAAATTGAACGGGAGAGGTGACAGAGGATGAAAAGTCAGGGATGACACCAGAAAAGCAGTGTGGCCTCGTGGCTACGGCACTGCCCTGGGAGTCATAAGGACCTGGGTTCTAGTCCCAGCTCCGCCACTTGTCAGCTGTGTGACCTCGGGCAAGTCACTTCACTTCTCCATGCTTCAGTCAACTCCTCTGTAAAATGGGGATTAAGACTATGAGCCTCATGTGGGACAGGGGCTCTGTCTAAACTGATTAAGTTGTAACTACCCCAGTGCTTAGAATAGTGCGTGGCACATAGTAAGTGCTTAATAAATACCATTTAAAAAAAAAATAAGATAGTGGGCTTCTGGTTCAGAGAGGATGGTGGTGTTGACAACTGAGTTGGGAAAGTTAGCAGGAGGGCTGGGTTAAAGGTCAGGGTTCCCATTGTCATTCCCCTGGGTTGAGTGAGGTCTGTGGAAGGGTCAGGTGTTGCTACCGTGATTATCAGCAGGACAGAAATGGGCCAAAGGACCAATGAGATATGTGCTTAAGGCCTGTGCTGAACAGGAACTGTCTCGGGGGTTAAACTCTTCCTTCCAAACGTTGCAGAAAACCAACATCAAATAATAAAGTCTTGATCAGATTTATATTTTTTTTTGCCAAGAGGAAAAAGGAAACAAAGACTATAGATGACTAAGTCTGAGAAATATTTTGTGTATGCAATCTAGTAAGATCTCCTGCCACGCAGTCTAAGAGCTTATCTAATTATTATATTTCATGGGTGAGTCTAACATTCCCATTTCCTTCTCCCAACCAGTTCCATACTGCACGGAGTCTAGGCGGCAGCAGTTTAGCCGATACAATTCTCTGCTCACATCCACACTGTCACAAACCAAGACCCAAGTTAATCACGAGGACACTTTCAGGGGTCATTTGCTCACCCCTTACCCAATCCAAAGCAGTGCAGGCTAATCTAGGCATCACATTATCACTGCCTCTCAAGGTTTCCCTGGAAGGCTAAACCTCAATCGCCCTAAATCTTCCCTCCTCCTAAGACTTAACCATTCACTAACACGAACGCGGTAATATTCTCCCCCTCGTCCCCCTCTCCATCCCTCCCATCTTACCTCCTTCCCTTCCCCACAGCACCTGTATATATGTATATATGTTTGTACATATTTTTTACTCTATTTATTTATTTATTTTATTTGTACATATCTATTCTATTTATTTTATTATGTTAGTATGTTTGGTTTTGTTCTCTGTCTCCCCCTTTTAGACTGTGAGCCCACTGTTGGGTAGGGACTGTCTCTATATGTTGCCAATTTGTACTTCCCAAGCGCTTAGTACAGTGCTCTGCACATAGTAAGCGCTCAATAAATACGATTGATGATGATGATGATTCATTAAGCTGCACAGGAACATCTGAATGTTGTACTTAGGATTTCCTGCCCTAGTTTGGGTGACAGTGTCCTCTCTTAGGACATGGTCTATACGGCCATCCAGGATAGGGCTGACGCCCCCAACCAAGCCTCCTTTGCTGCTCAGAATTTTATAACTGTATTTACGTATCTGGTGTTTAACATATTTCAGGTAAATTGGCTCTCCAGATTTCTGGAACAAAACTTAATATAGGGATCTTGGGCTTCCTTTAGCCATTAAGGACATAACAAAAAAAAAAGCAATAAAAAAAACACCACAAACTGTCAATGTGTCCCACCGAGATACAAACCACTAACTGGAAATGAATTCTGTTTGCAGATGAACACTCAGCTTCAAAAATAGCATCTGCAGATGCGGAACGCTGGCATTTCTTCTGAGTCAGGGAGAAATCTAATCACAGTTGTCTTCATTACCGGTTCTTTCAATATCCCCAAATACAAAGCTGATAAAATCCAATTGAGGCCCCAGAAATCCATTTAGTGAACCAGGATGTCGAGACCCGAAGCTGAACCGAGCTCTTGGTTTGTCCTTATCAACTCCCAGACCTGTGCTCCTATGTCCTGCCTCTGGCCTGGAATGCCCTCCCTCCTCATATCTAACAGATAATAACTCTCCCCTCCTTCAAAACCTTATTGAAGACACATCTCCTCCAAGAGACCTTCCCTGACTACGCCCTCCTTTCCTCTTCTCCCACTTCCTTCTGCGCCACCCTGACTTGCTCCCTTAATTTATCCCCCTTCCCAGCCCCATAGCCCTTACCCGTCATTTCTTTATTTATATTAATGTCTGTCTCCTCCTCTAGACTGTAAGCTCATTGTGGGCAGGGAATGTGTTTACTGTTGTACTGTACACTTCCAAGCCCTTAATACAGTGCTCTGCACATGGTAAGTGCTCAATAAATGTGACTGACTGACTGATTGCTCTTTCCACTGGGCCACCCTTCTCCTCAGAGGGAGGTGTTGGAAGCACCTCCGTACGAATAACGGTCAGTCGGCTTTTCAGTCAAGACCACTCTAAGGAGTGAACTTGACCAGTGAGCACCTCCTCCCACACACACAAAGGTAAAAAATATCACCAGAAAACAACAGAGGTGTTGATTTTGTGTCCCCCACTGGTGTTTTCTGGCCTTCCTTCACCCTTGTCCCTATAGCTTGGGGCTACATGGACAAAGACAAGTAGCCTCTTCCGGCACCAACCCTGTTATTAGCCTCTCATAAATATGTTTGCTATGCTGCCGTACAGGCTCAGAGTTCTCTCCCTTACCTCTAACTTAGCAGACCTGCCTCAGGTCTTCAGTCTCTGCTGGCCTCATCCAATACCAACACACCAAATACCCATTAGTCCCCCAAATACTCAGTGCGGCACTCGGCTAATACGAGCCCTCAAAACTATGAAGTCCGACGGATCACTCCAGGGACCGGCAGTAATGGACTGTGTCGGCTTCTGCCGCCCTTCCCTAATTAAGTCTTCTGGAGAAATCCATTATCTCATCAATTTAGATAAGGTGCTATTCCTGGCATCTCGAAGGCTCACTCACTCTTGAGGGAATGAAACCTCTCAGAAGTCGAGAGCCCATGTATTCCTTTTGTCCAACTCTGACCCACTCATCCAAGAAGCTAAACCATGGTGTGAGCTCACTCAAAAGGCTACTCTGCCACCACCGGAGGAAAGTAGCCTGAACTTGGAGAGTTCTCCGCTCGTCATCAATCGTATTTATTGAGCGCTTACTGTATGCAGAGCACTGTACTAAGCGCTCGCTTGACTCCCATGGCTTCAACTACCCTCCCTATGCCGATGATTCTCCAGTCGACATCTCCGACCCTGATCTTTCTCCTTCTTTGCAATCTCATATTTCCACCTGCCTTAGGACATCTCTACTTGGATGTCCCACTGATACCTCAAATTTAACATGTCCAAAAACAGAAGTCCTCATCTTTCCACCCAAACCCTGTCCTCCCTGTGACCTTCTCATCACTGTAGACAACGCCACCATCCTCCCAGTCTCACAGACCTGTAACTTTGGCATTATCCTTGGCTTGTCCCTCTCATTAACCCACATATTTCATCTGTCATCAAATGCTATCAGTTCTACCCTCACATTGCTAAAATCAGCCCTTCCCTCTCCACCCAACTGCTACCTCACTGATCTACAAACTTACGCTATCCCACCTTGACTGCAGCATCAGCCTCCTTGCTGTCCTCATTCATTCATTCAGTCGTATTTATTGAGCGCTTACTGTGTGCAGAGCACTGTACTAAGCACTTGGGAAGTACAAGTCAGCAAAATATAGAGACAGTCCCTACCCAACAATGGGCTCACAGTCTAGAAGGGGGAGACAGACAACAAAACAAAACATGTAGACATGTGTCAAAATCGTCAGAATAAATACAATTATAGCTATATGCACATCATTAACAAAATAAATAGAATAGTAAATATGTACTCCCTGCTTCTTGTCTCCAACCAATACTTAACTCTGCTGCCCGGATCATTTTTCTAAACAAACGTTTAGTCCACATTTCCCCATGCTGCAAGAAACTCCACTGATTACCCATCCACTTCTCCATCAAGCAGAAACCACTGGCTTTAAACCACTCAATCACCTCTCCCTCTCCTATTTTACCTCACTGATTTCCTACTATAACCCAGCATGTTCACACCACTCCTCTAACATCATTTACTCACTGTACCTTAATCTCCTCTATCTCCCCGCCGATCCCTTGCCCACGTCCTCTCTCTGGCCTGGAAGTCCCTCTCCCTTCATATCCCACAGATGATCACACTCCCCAACTTCAAAGCCTTATTAAAATCCCATCTCCTTCAAGAGGCGTTCCCCAACTAAGCCTCATTTCCCATACTCCCTCTCCTTTCTGTGTCACTCTTGCACTTGGATTTGAACCCTTTATTTACCTGACCCTCAGCCCCCCGGCACTTATTCACATATCCAATATTTCATGTCTGCCTCCCCCTCTAGACTGTGAGCTCCTTGTGGGCAGGGAATGTGTCCACAACTGCAATATTGTACTCTCCCAAGCGCTTAGTACAGTACTCTGCACACCGAAAGCCCTGATTGACTTGACTGAACTTTCCCACAGTATCCCAGCACCTCTCTGCCCACGGCTCCCTACTTTTTGGGGATCTTACCAGGACACTCTGACTGCCTCCTGGTTTTGCGCTGCTTTCTCCTGAAAGGCACATGAGTCATCGCAATGTTAAATACTTTGAATCTTCATCATTTGGCCCTGTTTTGTATGCCCTCCCAAGGCGGTTTTTCGATGCCTCTTATGGTAAGAGGATTCTGACCGATGAATTCTCTAGAGAGGCAGGCGGCAAAGTCAAGCCAGGTCATCCAAATGACTAGTGAAACTGACTTCTCAAAAGTTGGAGAAGGGTGTTGAACCAGGTAGGGCGGAAGCTCTCCGGCTTATATTACAGGTGTGAAAAAAAACACATATTTTGTTCTGGTCTCAGCAACTGCCCTGCCTGAACATTCATTCATTCATTCAATCGTATTTATTGAGCGCTTACTGTGTGTACAGCACTGTACTAAGCGCTTGGAAAGTACAAGTTGGCAACATATAGAGATGGTCCCTACCCAACAATGGGCTCACAGTCTAGATGGGGGAGACAGACAATAAAACAAAACATGTGGATAGGTGTCAAGTCGTCAGAATAGAATAAAAGCTAAATGCACATCATTAACAAAATAAATAGAATAGTAAATATGTACAAGTAAAATAAATAGAGTAATAAATCTGTACAAACACATTTAAGGGTGCTGTGGGGAGGGGAAGGAGGTAGGGCGGGGGGGATGGGGAGGAGGAGAGGAAAAAGGGGGCTCAGTCTGGGAAGCCCTCCTGGAGGAGGTGAGCTCTCAGGCTTTGAAGGGAGGAAGAGAGCTAGCTTGGCGGATGTGTGGAGGGAGGGCATTCCAGGCCAGGGGGAGGATCATCATCATCAATCGTATTTATTGAGCGCTTACTGTGTGCAGAGCACTGTACTAAGCGCTTGGGAAGTACAAGTTGGCAACATATAGAGACAGTCCCTACCCAACAGTGGGCTCACAGTCTAAAAGAGGATGTGGGCCGGGGGTCGACGGCGGGACAGGCGAGAACCTGGTACAGTGAGGAGGTTAGCAGCAGAGGAGTGGAGAGTGCAGGCTGGGCTGTAGAAGGAGTGAAGGGAGAGAAGGAGAGAAGGGTCCCAGAAACCTGGGACCCTGGATTCATTCATTCAATCATATTTATTGAGTGTTTACTGTGTGTGCAGCACTGTACTAAGCACTTGGGAGAGTACCATACAATAAACAGACACATTCCCTGCCCATAATGAGCTTAGACCTCAGAGAACACGTACCCAAACCATGTACCAAAAGATGATGTCGGGCCTCTGTCACCTAGCTCTCCTGATGTGTTCCAATCCCTAGTTTAGTACATCGCTGCTTCGGGAATCCTGTACCTTTCCTGGAGCAGGCTTCTGACATGGAATATGGAGGAAATAGGTACCCCCCCACCCCACTCTCCCCATGTATTGCTTAGAGGTGAAATAACAGCACAATACTGCATAATGCCAAAACCTCTGCACTCACTACGGCCTGGAAAAAAACCATGAAATACGTATTATTATTATTACAGGGTGGAAATGCCATTGTTAAAATGGTATAAATATGGTTACTCTTTCACTAGCTGGATGAGCGCTAAGCTTCCCCAAAATGTTCCAACCCACAGACAAAACCACAACTCTCGATTTTCCTGCAGAGCGCTAACATGATTCACTGTCCACAGAGTCTCATGATCATCCTCTGACTTGGTTACCGCATCTCCAGATTTAGATGTACAGGAGGGTAAAAATCTTAGCCTTTTTCACGCCGTGGGCCATTGAGGCGGTATCGGCCCACTTGCCTATTAAAAAGTGAGACACGCTTGTCTACTTGGGTTCTTGGGCCAGTTCAAACAAGAGCGCTGCAGTTTTCTACTTCACTCACAGGTTGTTGTTAATGCTGCTTAGAAAGGCCAAACAAAGTACCACATCATTTGTACTTTTCCGTTTGGTAAAACAGTGTGTATTTATTTAAAAACCATTCCTTTTTCCCCGTCCAAAATGAACAAATTCATGTTCTGGTGCAGCCGTTAGGAAATAAAAATCTACTCTGGTCATTTTGATCCTTACTGAATATGTACATTCTTTCACTTTTTTATACCTAAAATTTAATTTAGGTAACAGCAAATTTAATTAAATGATGACATTAGGCAAATGAAAATGTGCACATAATTTAAGCAGATTACAGGTCTTCGTTCCAATTACCTCTAAATCCGAGTCTTGTTCTTTGGAAAGAAGTATTAAAAGTGTTAGAAATGGGTAGGGTTTTATAAAGACATTCTGCTGATTGCCTTCACAGGTATCCCTAACCTATGACCCAGAAGCTCTCTTAGTCTCTGCTTTAATCTGAGATCCGCCACTTGTCTGCTGGGTGACCTTGATCAAATCACTTAACTTCTCTGTGCCTCAATTACCTCATCTGTAAAACGGGGTTTCCCTGATTACCTTGCATCTACCCCAGTGCTTGGCATATAGTAAGCGCTTAATACCCCAATTTTTTTTTAACAAGTACCATAACAAAAACAAAAATCACTTCATAAGACTTCAACATTGTGTTGAAATAATGGTTCATATAAGGGGACTAAACTGCATTTAATCCCAAAGTTATTTTTAATCTAATTTAATTACATAATAGCGGATCTCTAACTTCCTCTTAAACCGATTCAGATTCATGACAGCATTGATTTTTTTTTTAACTATTGCGAAAAACAGCATCCGCAAATGCAGTCTTCAAAAACAACTCTAGGCTGTTAGCAGCTGCATGTTACATGATCAAGCCTCACTGGAACATTTTAGTTCCCAGGAATGCAGGAAGCATTCCTGGAGCCCTCCACCCACCTTCTCAACCATCTTAGCCACTTCTCATGCTTTGAGAAGCACTGTATTTTGATATCTGAGAAGAATAAGGGGGTGAAAAGTCAGTGACTGATTTATTGGTGGTGACAATTAACTGTTTAAACCTAACTCTGCCCATTTCCAAACATTATCAAGGGTGATTTGGGTCAGGTACCTGTTGCAAACGGTGCATCACTAAGAGACACGGCGGAAGAGATGGAGTTCTGGCAGCGTGACTTGGGTACCAGTAAACTGCTACAAAAGACCAGTGCCCTCTCCACACTTCTGTCCATTTTTCCCTCCATGTATCCAAGACTGTACTTCACACTTCCAATACCTCTCTTTCTCTGCTCTTAAAAATTACAAGTGCAATCACAGGAGAGGGTTGAAATCTTGGGAGTCCCGAGCAGACTTTGGCTGTAGCCCAACAAGGGGAGCGGAAGCCCAGGTAGAACTGGTCTCACTTCCAGGTGGAGGCCAAGCCACGTACGGAAGGCCCAGGCAGCCCACCCAGATAACCCCCTCAAGCAAAATTTGCTTCCCGGGAGACCCTGCTCCCTTGGCTGGATGTCACACGAGAGGGCTGCAACAATCCTATGGTCAGACCCTGTCCATTCAAGATGCTATGAAACACCAGACTCGTTTCAGAGTTGCTCCGGCTAGGTAAGAAGGGAAAGTGGGGAGGGCTAGGCGAGTTAGTTGAGGCCTTTGAGTTTGTAGCAAATTGCTAATAGGGACCCCAAACCTGCCCAAGTTGCCATCTGTGTTTAGTTCAAGCAGCTTGGGCACATGCCTGCTGAGAGCAACTATATATTTATCTTCTCTGGCACAAAGGAGGGTTTCTGGGCATCCTGTGCGTTTCTCATCCTATCCCGACTGGATTACTGCATCAGCCTCCTCTCCGATCTCCCATCCTCCTGTCTCGCCCCACTTCAATCCATACTTCACGCCGCTGCCCGGATCATCTTTGTGCAGAAATGCTCTGAGCATGTTACTCCCCTCCTCGAAAATCTCCAGTGGCTACCAATCAACCTACGCATCAGGCAAAAACTCCTCACCCTCGGCTTCAAGGCTCTCCATCATCTCGCCCCCTCCTACCTCACCTCCCTTCTACAGCCCACCCCACACCCTCTGCTCCTCTGCCGCTAATCTCCTCACTGTTCCTTGTTCTCGCCTGTCCCGCAGTCGTCCTCCCCCCAGCCTGGAATGCCCTCCCTCTGCCCATCCGCCAAGCTAGCTCTCTTCCTCCATTCAAAGCCCTACTGAGAGCTCACCTCCTCCAGGAGGCCTTCCCACACTAAGCCCCCTCCTTCCTCTCCCCGCAGCACCTGTATATATGTGTATATGTTTGTACATATTTATTGCTCTATTTATTCATTTATTTTACCTGTACATATTTATTCTATTTACTTTATTTTGTTAATATGTTTTGTTTTGTTGTCTGTCTTCCCCTTCTAGACTGTGAGCCCGCTGTTGGGTAGGGACTGCCTCTATATGTTGCCAACTTGTACTTCCCAAGCACTTAGTACAGTGCTCTGCACACAGAAAGCGCTCAATAGATACAATTGAATGAATGGGTAAAAACTGCCTGGAGACAAAGAGAGACTCTGGGGGAAAAGAAAGCCTGGAGAGATTTATGGGAGGCATTTTTAGGAGGAGGGTGAATCTTTGAAAGGGTCTGATCCTGAAAAAGAAACTAAAATCAGCTTTGTCGCTATGGCTAGGACAAGAACTGCTGCCAAGAAGGCAAAGGAATCCAGCAGTATTTCAAATGTCTAGATAACAAAACCAGACCGGCAACATGAAGGTCCATCAGAGAGTAGATTTCCAGGGACTGGGCAATCCTCCCTAACCTCTTTCCATGAACTGGTTGAAGGTGTTGCTGGATTTGAAAGGAAAGTGTTTCAGACCAACAACAAACAAAAAGATATTTCCAAGCTGTTCTTGAGAACTGGAACCAACCGGAAGTATAATTCTCTGGGGGAAAAGAAGCAAGCCTCAGAATACTGTCTTTGCCACGGAAGGAAAATCACCACTGGGATGTTATACTAGCACTAGAGTACAGCTTTTCCCTCTAATTTAAAAATATAAGTGAAATGTGCCTATTCAAAGCTGTATAGTCTTCTGCATAGATAAGATTTGGGTGGCCAGTCCAGCACTGTAATTACTAACTTCGAAGTTCCAGGGGCACTGAGTAATTTGCCATCAAAGGAGCCATTGTAGCAAGTTAAAAATACAGCACTGTTTGCGATCCCGGGTCTGAAATGATTAGTATCTAAATTGTGTGTATGTGTGTTAGTGCAAAGACAGAAAGGGTAAGAGAGCTGATTAATTTTCAGGACTGAATTTTGCATTTATCATTAGTATGTTGAACATTTCTTTCATTTTTACCTATAATAATTGTGTCTCTTCAGGCTCCGTGCAAAGCACTCAAACCTAGCCTTAAATTCTTAAATACTTAACTGCGCACAGACAAAACTTAAAAATCTAGCAAAAGCTTCAAAACGTCCAGTTTCCTAAAGCGTTTCCCAAAGATGAAATGCTTTGTCCTACTTATTCTCTCCTACTTCTACCCAAGTCATAGTGCTGAGACCATACGTGAACCATATGCAGCCATATTTGGGATTCACCCAAACTCCCATGAAAATGGTTTTGTTCTCTGTCTCCCCCTTTTAGACTGTGAGCCCACTGTTGGGTAGGGACTGTCTCTATATGTTGCCAACTTGTACTTCCCAAGCGCTTAGTACAGTGCTCTGCACACAGTAAGCGCTCAATAAATACGATTGATGATGATGATGATGATAACCCCGAAGAAAAGGTCATTTTTTTTTTTTTACCAGCTCCTTCTAAACTCATCTAACTGTACCTCAATCTGGATTTCCTCATTTCCATCCCTCCACTCACACTGTTCCCCTAAGCCTGGAACTCCCTCCCGCAAGCCTTTCTTCCTCCCTTCAAAGCCCGAGAGCTCACCTCCTCCAGGAGGCCTTCCCAGGCTGAGCCCCCCTTTTCCTCTCCTCCTCCCCATCCCCCCGCCCTACCTCCTTCCCCTCCACACAGTACCCTGTTTGTACAGATTTATTACTCTATTTTACTTGTACATATTTACTATTCTATTAATTTTGTTAATGATGTGCATTTAGCTTTAATTCTATTTGTTCTGACGACTCGACACCTGTCCACATGTTTTATTTTGTTGTCTGTCTCCCCCTTCTAGACCGTGAGCCCGTTGTTGGGTAGGGACCGCCTCTATATGTTGCCAACTTGTACTTCCCAAGTGCTTAGTACAGTGCTCTGCACACAGTAAGCACTCAATAAATACAATTGATTGAATGAATGAAGTATCACAGATCCACATCTCTTCCCAGAGTCAGAGGCCTCCCAAAATCCCACCTCTTCCAGCAAGCCTTCCCAGACGGATTTCCAACTCTCTGAGTCATTTCATCCCAACTGCTGCACCTAGTACTTACAGATTTATTTGTATTCATCGTGTAGCCTGGTGCAACGAGCTGGGACCTGGGATTCAGAGGCACGGGTTCTAATCCAGGCCCTACCACCTGTCATGTTGGGCAAGTCACTTAACTTCTTTGTGCCTCAGTTCCCTCATCTGTAGAATGGCGATTCAATTCCTGTTCTCCCTCCTACTTGACCGTGGGCCCCATGTGGGACCTGTCTACCCCCGAGCTTAGTACAGTGTTCGTCACACGGTAAATTCTCGACAAATACCACAATTATAGCACTTGGCTTTGGCGGGTGCTCAATAAATGTCATCACTACTACTAAACGAAAGAAGAGGCAGAGATTAGTCAAACCCAATACACGACATTTGAATCCGGGACAAAAGTTCCTAAAAAATTAAACTTTTCTCATAGGATTCAAAACAGGGGGAGGGTTTTCACCCAGCTTTTCGCATAGGATTCAAAACAGGGAGAAGGTTTTCACCCAGTGAAACTAAACTATTGCATAACTTCTGCTGGGAACCTTTTTCCACCTCAGGGAAGTGGGAAAAACAGCAGTTCAAAGAAGGCCCACTCCGGCATCCTTCAAAGAGCCGGCTTTGTCACCTGCCATAATAAACTCTCCTCCAGTTACATCCTATGCAAATAAGAAATGAATGCAAAGGCTGTAACTGGATCGGCAACAGGGCAGGGTATGGCCTCCCTTGTCAAATGTCTAATCTACTCAGCTCCATGGGGAGAGGGTGCGGTTGGGCGGGCATGCATTTTTCCTGGAGGGCTCCTCCCCAAATCGTTTAGCCATAAAAGACGCTTTACAACCCCAATACACTGAGATAATAATAATGACGGCATTTATTAAGCGCTTACTATGTGCAAATTGCTGTTCTAAGCGCTGGGGAGGTTACAAGGTGATCGGATTGTCCCACGTGGGGCTCACAGTCTTAATCCCCATTTTCCAGATGAGGTATCTGAGGCCCAGAGAAGTGAAGTGACTTGCCCAAAGTCACACAGCTGACAGTTGGCTGAGCCTGGATTTGAACCCATGACCTCTGACTCCAGAGCCCGGGCTCTTTCCACTGAGCCAGTTGCATTCCAAGAGGGGCGAATCCCCCCAATGCTTGGCACATAGTAAACGCTTAAAAACTACCATCACAGTTATTATTATTATTATTAATAAAAGCTATATGGTGTAATGGTTAGATTACAGGCCTGGGAATCAGAAGGCCATGGGTCATAATCAGCGTGGCTTAGTGGTAAGACCCGGCTTGGGAGTCAGAGGATGTGGGTTCTAATCTGTCTGCTGTGTGACCTTGGGAAAGCCACTTAACTTCTCTGGGCCTCAGTTACCTCATCTGTAAAATAGGGATGAAAACTGTGCGCCCCACGTGGGACAACCTGATTACCTTGTATCCACCCCAGTGCTCAGAACAGTGATTGGCACATAGTAAGCCCTTAACAAATACCGTAATTATTATTATTATTAATCCCGTCTCTGCCACTCGTCTGCTGTGTGACTTTGGGCAGGTCACTTCACTGGGCCTCAGTTACCTTATCTGAAAAATGCAGATCGAGACTGCGGGCCCCACGGGGAACTGTGTCCAACCTGATTTCCTGGTATCCATCCCAGCGCTTAGTACAGTGCCTGGCACATAATAGGCGCTCAACAAATTCCATCATTATTACTGCTGCCTAAAATCATGTGATATGGAGTTATTGTTCCCGACTAGAGCCCTCCCACGGGAATTAAGGTCCCCAAAGGGCTTACTCGTTGATCCTATGAGCCCCCCAAATCCTTCTTAAACCCTCCAGTTACCTGGGGCGGGGGTATTAAGTGCTTATTATGTGCCAGCCACTGTACTAAGCACTGGGGTGGACACAAGCACAAGGAGTCCCTGTTCCATATGGGGCTCAGAGATTCGTTCCCCATTTTACAAATGAAGGGACTTGCCCAAGATAACAAAGCAGACAAGTGGTGGAGCCAGGATTAGAGGCTTCCTGAAAGAGGTGGTGTTTTAGACCCTCCTGCCCAGACTTGTACATATTTATTCTATTTTATTTTGTTAATATGTTTTGTTTTGTTGTCTGTCTCCCCCCTCTAGACTGTGAACCCACTGTTGGGTAGGGACCGTCTCTATATGTTGCCAACTTGGACTTCCCAAGCGCTTAGTACAGTGCTCTGCACACAGTAAGCGCTCAATAAATACGATCGAATGAATAAAACTGTTAACAAGGGACACTTGAGGACGGCCAGAAAAAGGACTTTGCCCCCCACCCCGAAATGAGCCTGGTCCTGAGGTGAAGGGAAGGGGGCAAAGTGTAGCCAGGGGGTAGGAGAGGAGAAGCCCCACCCCAGGCGCCGGGTCAATCATTAAACCGTATTTATTGAGCACTTACTATTCATTCATTCATTCAATTAGATTTATTGGGCGCTTACTGTGTGCAGAGCACTGTACTAAGCGCTTGGGAAGTACAAGTTGGCAACATATAGAGAAGGTACAGGTCACTGTGCTTGAGAGGGTATACTAGACTGTGAGCTTGCTGTGGTGGGTTGGGAACGTGTCTGTTGCACTGTACTTTCCCAAACGCTTAGTACAGTGCTATGCACGCAGTAAGCGCTCGATGTTGCCAACTTGTATTTCCCAAGCATGGTCAGCACACAGTAAGCGCTCAATGCATACGATTGATTGATTGATTGAGAAGCGGCATGGCATAGTAGAGCACGGGGCTGGGAGTCAGAAGGTCTTGGGTTCTAATCCCGCTCCGCCACTTGTCTGCTGGGTGACCTTGGGCGAGTCACTTCACTTCTCTGGGCCTCAGTTCCCTCATATGTAAAATGGGGACTGAGACTGGGAGCCCCTCGTGGGGCCCACGTCCAACCTGATTTTCATTCATTCAATCGTATTTATTGAGCGCTTACTGTGTGCAGAGCACTGTACTAAGCGCTTGAGAAGTACAAGTTGGCAACATATAGAGACGGTCCCTAACCAACAGCGGGCTCACAGTCTAGAAGGGGGAGACAGACAACAAAACAAAACATATCAACAAAATAAAATAAATAGAATATGTACAAATAAAATAAATAAATTTGCTTGTATCCACCCCAGCATTTAGTAGAGTGCCTGGCACACAGTAAGCGCTTAACAAATACCACAATTACCCAGCGCTTAGTACAGTGCCTGGCGCACAGTAAGCGCTTAACAAATACCACAACTACCCAGTGCTTAGTACAGTGCCTGGCACACAGTAAGCGCTTAACAAATACCACAATTACCCAGCGCTTAGTACAGTGCCTGGCATCTAGCAAGCGCTTAACAAATACCCTATTAGTGTTACAGAATTAGCTGACACGTTTCCTGCCCATAACGACCTTACAGTCTAGAGGGGCTGTAGGCTTGGCACACAGTAAGCGCTCAATAAATACGACCAAATGAGGAGGAGGCAGACATTACTAGGATTGACTACCCGTACCCAAATTGCTGCTTCTAGTTCCAACTCCAGTAATAATAATAATGGCATTTATTAAGTGCTTACTATGTGCAAAGCACTGTCCTAAGCGCTGGAATCTGCCCCTAAGCCTTTGCATTTAAAGACAGCACTCCCTACTCAGGAACAGTGCTTGGCACATAGTAAGCGCTCAACGTATACCATAATGGGAAGCAGCGTGGCTCAGTGGAAAGAGCACGGGCTTTGGAGTCAGAGGTCGTGGGTTCAAATTCCGGCTCCACCACTTGTCAGCTGTGTGACTTTGGGCAAGTCACTTCACTTCTCTGGGCCTCAATTCCCTCATCTGTAAAATGGGGATGAAGACTGGGAGCCCCACCTGGGACAACCTGATTACCTTGTATCTACTTCTAGATACAGATCTAGATCTAGTAGATCTAGTCTACTTCTAGCCTGTGAGCCCACTGTTGGGTAGGGACTGTCTCTATATGTTGCCAACTTGTACTTCCCAAGCGCTTAGTACAGTGCTCTGCACACAGTAAGCTCTCAATAAATACGATTGATTGATTGATTGTATTTACCCCAGTGCTTAGAACAGTGCTTTGCACATAGTAAGTGCTTAACAAATACCATCATTATTATTATTAAGGGGAATCTGGTACAAACAAATGGGCACAAATGCATTAGCTCTGCAAATAGATATTAAACTATTAGTCAATCATATTTATTGAGCGTTCTCTATGTGCTAAGCACTGTACTAAGCACATGGGGGAGTACAATATCAATCAATCAACCGTATTTATTGAGTGCTTACTGTGTGCAGAGCACTGTACTAAGTGCTTGGGAAGTACAAGTTGGCAACATATAGAGACAGTCCCTACCCAACAGTGGGCTCACAGTCTAAAAGGGGGAAATATAACTATATATATATATATATATATATATATATATATATAATTGTTATAACAATTTAATTGTTATAACAATATAACAATAAACAGACAGGTTCCCTGCCCACAACGAGCTTGCAGTGTAGGGTAACAGAGAAACAGCCTCCGTAAGGGCTTCAAGCTGATTACCTTGTATTCATTCATTCATTCAGTCATATTTATTGAGCGCTTACTGTGTGCAGCGCACTGTGCTAGGCGCTTGGGAAGTACAAGTTGGCAACATACAGAGACGGTCCCTACCCAACAGTGGGCTCACAAATGATAGTAAATGACTATAAAAAGAGAGTGAGCCGGGCCAGGGTGAAAGAGGGCCCAGGTGGGGTCACTCACCGTTGTCTGTCACCGGCCGGCCGCCAGCCTCCGTAAGGGCTTCAAGCTGATTACCTTGTATTCATTCTTTCAGTCGTATTTATTGAGCGCTTACTGTGTGCAGCACACTGTACTAAGCACTTGGGAAGTACAAGTTGGCAACAGAGACGGTCCCTACCCAACAGTGGGCTCACAAATGGTAGTCCTCCCCCGGGCCTGGAATGCCCTCCCTCTGCCCATCCGCCGAGCTAGCTCTCTTGCTCCCTTCAAGGCCCTACTGAGAGCTCACCTCCTCCAGGAGGCCTTCCCAGACTGAGCCCCTTCCTTCCTCTCCCCCTCGCCCCCTCTCCATACCCCTTATCTTACCTCCTTCCCTTCCCCACAGCACCTGTATATATGTCTGTACATATTTATTACTCTATTTATTTTACTTGTACATATCTATTCTATTTATTTTATTTTGTTAGAATGCTTGGTTTTGTTCTCTGTCTCCCCCTTTTAGACTGAGCCCGCTGTTGGGTATATGTTCGTACATATTTATTACTCTACTTATTAATTTTACTTGTACATATCTATCCTATTTATTTTGTTAGTATCTTAGGTTTTGTTCTCTGTCTCTCCCTTTTACACTGTGAGCCCGCTGTTGGGTAGGGACCGTCTCTAGATGTTGCCAACTGGTACTTCCCAAGTGCTTAGTGCAGTGCTCTGCACACAGTAAGCACTCAATAAATACGATTGATTGATTGATTTTGTTCTCTGTCTCCCCCTTTTAGACTGTGAGCCCGCTGTTGGGTAGGGACTGTCTCTAGATGTTGCCAACTTGTCCTTCCCAAGCGCTTAGTACAGTGCTCTGCACACAGTAAGCGCTCGATAAATACGACTGATTGAGTGATTTTGTTCTCTGTCTCCCCCTTTTAGACTGTGAGCCCGCTGTTGGGTAGGGACTGTCTCTAGATGTTGCCAATTTGTACTTCCCAAGCGCTTAGTACAGTGCTCTGCACACAGTAAGAGCTCGATAAATACGATTGATTGATTGATTTTGTTCTCTGTCTCCCCCTTTTAGACTGTGAGCCCGCTGTTGGGTAGGGACCGTCTCTAGATATTGCCAACTTGTACTTCCCAAGCGCTTAATACAGTGCTCTGCACACAGTAAGCGCTCAATAAATACGACTGATTGATTTTGTTCTCTGTCTCCCCCTTTTAGACTGTGAGCCCGCTGTTGGGTAGGGACTGTCTCTATATGCTGCCAATTTGTACTTCCCAAGCGCTTAGTCCAGTGCTCTGCACACAGTAAGCGCTCGATAAATACGATTGATTGACTGATTCTGTTCTCTGCCTCCCCCTTTTAGACTGTGAGCCCACTGTTGCCAACTGGTACTTCCCAAGCGCTCAGTCCAGTGCTCTGCACACAGTAAGCGCTCAATAAATACGATTGATTGATTGATTGATCGCTAGTAAATGACTGTAAAATGAGAGTGGGCCGGGCCAGGGTGAAAGAGGGCCCAGGTGGGGTCACTCACCGTCGCCTGTCACCGGCCTGCAGGCCTCCTGAGGGCCTTTCCATTGCCTCCGGGCCCATGGCTCCTCCCGACAGCCAACGCGGCCGCCGGCTGCCCCATGGCCACACCGGACAGCAGCAGGAGCAGCAGCAGCAGCAGGACCAGCACGGCACCAGCGCGCATGCGCGCGGCCCCGGCGCCCCGCTCTGCGCAGGCGCGCCGCGAGAGGGAGAGGCGGGAGGAGAGGCGGGAGGGAGGAAGAGCCCGGCCCCGCCCCCCTCGGGGAGCGCGTGAGGCCGCGCGCCCTGAGGCCCTGCGACGCGCTCCCTGACTCTCATTCATTCATTCATTCATTCATTCATTCATTCATTCATTCATTCATTCATTCATTCTATCCTATTTATTTTATTTTGTTAGCATGTTTGGTTTTGTTCTCTGTCTCCCCCTTTTAGACTGTGAGCCCACTGTTGGGTAGGGACTGTCTCTATACGTTGCCAACTTGTACTTCCCAAGCGCTTAGTACAGTGCTCTGCACATAGTAAGCGCTCAATAAATACGATTGATTGATTGATTCATTCAATCGTATTTCTTGAGCGCTGACTGTGCGCAGAGCACTGGACTTAAGCGCTTGGGAAGCACCAGTTGGCAACAGACAGAGGTGGTCCCTACCCAACAGCGGGCTCACAGGCTAGAAGGGGGAGACAGAGAACAGAATAAAATAAGTCAATCAATCAATCAATCAATCGTATTTATTGAGCGCTTACTATGTGCAGAGCACTGTACTAAGCGCTTGGGAAGTACAAATTGGCAACACATAGAGACAGTCCCTACCCAACAGTGGGCTCACAGTCTAAAAGGGGGAGACGGAGAACAGAACCAAACATACCAACAAAATAAAATAAATAGAAGAGATATGTACAAGTAAAATAAATAGAGTAATAAATATGTACAAACATATATACATATATGCAGGTGCTGTGGGGAAGGGAAGGAGGTAAGATGGGGGATGGAGAGGGGGACGAGGGGGAGAGGAAGGAAGGGGCTCAGTGTGGGAAGGCCTCCTGGAGGAGGTGAGCTCTCAGTAGGGCCTTGAAGGGAGGAAGAGAGCTAATATTATTATATTATTATATAATAATAATAATGGTATTTATTAAGCGCTTACTATGTGCAAAGCACTGTACTAAGCGCTGGGGAGGTTACAAGGTGATCAGGTTGTCCCATGGGGGGGCTCACAGTCTTAATCCCCATTTTTACAGATGAGGTAACTGAGGCCCAGGGAAGTGAAGCGACTTGCCCGAAGTCACACAGCTGACAATTGGAGGAGCTAGGATTTGAACCCATGACCTCTGACTCCAAAGCCCAGGCTCTTTCCACTGAGCCACGCTGCTTCTCTAAATATGTACACATAAAATGAATGACTAGAGGAATAAATCGTCATCATCATCAATCGTATTTATTGAGCGCTTACTGGGTGCAGAGCGCTGTACCAAGCACTTGGGAAGTACAAGTTGGCAACATCTAGAGACAGTCCCTACCCAACAGTGGGCTCACAGTCTAAAAGGGGGAGACAGAGAACAAAACCAAACATACCAACAAAATAAAATAAATAGAAGAGATATGTACAAGTAAAATAAATAAATAGAGTAATAAATATGTACAAACATATATACATATATACAGGTGCTGTGGGGAAGGGAAGGAAGTAAGATGGGGGAATGGAGAGGGGGACGAGGGGGAGAGGAAGGAAGGGGCTCAGTGTGGGAAGGCCTCCTGGAGGAGGTGAGCTCTCAGTAGGGCCTTGAACGGAGGAAGAGAGCTAATATTATTATATTATTATATAATAATAATAATGGTATTTATTAAGCGCTTACTATGTGCAAAGCACTGTACTAAGCGCTGGGGAGGTTACAAGGTGATCAGGTTGTCCCACGGGGGGGGCTCACAGTCTTAATCCCCATTTTACAGATGAGGTAACTGAGGCCCAGAGAAGTGAAGTGACTTGCCCAAAGTCACACAGCTGACAATTGGCGGAGCTGAGATTTGAACCCATGACCTCTGACTCCAAAGCCCAGGCTCTTTCCACTGAGCCACGCTGCTTCTTTCAATATGTACACATAAAATGAATGACTAGAGGAATAAATACGTACGAACATATAGACATAGATACAGGTGCTGTGGGGAGGGGAAGGAGGTAAGGCAGAGGGGATGGAGAGGAGGGGAAGGGAATAGTCCTGAGAAGCTTCTCAACTCCCTCCTTGGGGAATCAATCAATCAATCAATCAATCATATTTATTGAGCGATTACTGTGTGCAGAGCCCTGGAGTGAGCGCTTGGGAAGCACCAGTTGGCAACATATAGAGGCGGTCCCTACCCAACAGTGAGCTCACAGGCTAGAAGGGGGAGACAGAGAACAGAATAAAATAAGTCGAATAAATATGTACAAATAAAATGAATGAATAGAGGAATAAATACGTACAAACATATAGAGGCGGTCCCTACCCAACAGTGGGCTCACAGGCTAGAAGGGGGAGACAGAGAACAGAATAAAATAAGTCGAATAAATATGTACAAATAAAATGAATGACTAGAGGAATAAATACGTACAAACATATAGACATAGATACAGGTGCTGTGGGGAGGGGAAGGAGGTAAGGCAGAGGGGATGGGGAGGAGGGGAAGGGAATGGTCCTGAGAAGCTTCTCAACTCCCTCCTTGGGGAATCAATCAATCAATCAATCAGTCAATCGTATTTATTGAACGCTTACTGTGTGCAGAGCACTGTACTAAGCGCTTGGGAAGTACCAGTTGGGAACATATAGAGATGGTCCCTACCCAACAGTGGGCTCACAGTGTAGAAGGGGGAGACAGAGAACAAAACATATTAACAAAATAAAAGGAATAGAATAAATATGTACAAATAAAATAGAGTAATAAATACATACAAACATATATACATATATACAGGTGCTGTGGGGAGGGGAAGGAGGTAAGGCAGAGGGGATGAGGCGGGGAAGGGAATGGTCCTGAGACAAGCTTCTCAACTTCCTCCTTGGGGAATCAATCAATCAATCGTATTTATTGAGTGCTTACTGTGTGCAGAGCACTGTACAGTGGGCTCACAGTCTAGAAGGGGGAGACAGAAAACAAAACAAAACATATTAATCAATCAATCAATCGTATTTATTGAGCGCTTACTGTGTGCAGAGCACTGTACTAAGCGCTTGGGAAGTACCAGTTGGCAACATATAGAGACAGTCCCTACCCAACAGTGGGCTCACAGTCTATTAACAAAATAAAATAAACAGAATATCAATCAATCAATCAATCAATCAATCGTATTTATTGAGCGCTTACTATGTGCAGAGCACTGTACTAAGCGCTTGGGAAGTACAAATTGGCATCACATAGAGACAGTCCCTACCCGATAGTGGGCTCACAGTCTAAAAGGGGGAGACAGAGAACAGAACCAAACATACCAACAAAATAAAATAAGTAGGATAGAAATGTACAAGTAAAATAAATAAATAAATAAATAAACAGAGTAATAAATATGTACAACCATATATACATATATACAGGTGCTGTGGGGAGGGGAAGGCGGTAAGGCGGGGGGATGGAGAGGGGGACGAGGGGGAGAGGAAAGAAGGGGCTCAATCTGGGAAGGCCTCCTGGAGGAGGTGAGCTCTCAGGAGGGCCTTGAAGGGAGGAAGAGAGCTAGCTTGGCGGATGGGCAGAGGGAGGGCATTCCAGGCCCGGGGGATGACGTGGGCCGGGGGTCGATGGCGGGACAGGCGAGAGCGAGGTACAGTGAGAATAGATATGTACAAGTAAAATAAATAGAGTATTAATAAATAAATAGAGTCCAATCCCCCGAGGTTCTTCCAAACTTGTCATTGGAGTGGGCCCGCGTGGGTCGCCTTCAGCGGGAACTTATTATTGCAACAGACAGGGTGGCAACCTCTTCTCTTGCTTCGGAGAAAGGCCTGCTGTCTGAAGATTTTGCATTGGCACTAACACTTCGTCATCGGCTTTGCCCTCCATTGGGAGGGCCAGAGTCACCCCACAGCACTGTGAGCCCGTTGTTGGGGAGGGACCGTCTCTATATGATGCCAACTTGTACATTTCCAAGCGCTTTGTACAGTGCTCTGCAAGCGCTCAGTTAATACGATTGATTGATTGATTGATTGATTGATTGATTGACCGCCTCTAGGTGTTGCCAACTTGTACTTCCCAAGCGCTCAGTATAGGCTCTGCACACGGTAAACGCTCAATAAATACGATTGAATGAGTGAATGAAGTCAGGGACACCTCTAGATGTTGCCGACTTGTACCTCCCAAGCGCTTAGTATAGGCTCTGCACATGGTAATTGCTCAATAAATATGATTGAATGAGTGAATGAAGTCAGGGGCACCTCTAGATGTTGCCGACTTGTACTTCCCAAGCGCTTGGTATAGGCTCAGTACACGGTAAGCACTCAATAAATACGATTGAATGACTGAATGAAGTCAGGGGCACCTCTAGATGTTCATTCATTCATTCATTCAATCATATTTATTGAGCGCTTACTGTGTGCAGAGCACTGTACTGAGCGCTTGGGAAGTACCAGTTGGCAACATATAGAGACGGTCCCTACCCAACAGTGGGCTCACAGTCTAGAAGGGGGAGACAGACGACAAAACATATAAACCAAATAAAATAAATAGAATAAATATGTACAAGTAAAATAAATACAGTAATAAATATGTACAAACATATATACATATATACAGGTGCTGTGGGGAGGGGAAGGAGGTAAGGCAGGGGGGATGGGGAGGGGGAGTAAGGGGAGAGGAAGGAGGGGGCTCAGCCCGGGGCTCCTCCTCGACTCACCCCTGCTTAAACGGGAATCCACACGACTCTTCTGCTTCTCGTAGAGGAACTGTGGGTACGTGTGGAAGCCGCCCTTTCCTGATATTGCCAACTTGTACTTCCCAAACGCTTAGTATAGTGCTCAGCACACAGTAAGCGCTCAATAAATACGATTGAATGAGTGAATGAAGATAGGGGCACCTCGCCTAAATAATAATAATAATGGCATTTTTTAAGTGCTTACTATATGCAAAGCACTGTTCTAAGCGCTGGGGAAGTTACAAGGTGATCAGGTTGTCCCAAGAGGGGCTCACAGTCTTCATCCCCGTTTTACAGATGAGGGAACTGAGGCCCAGAGACATTAAGTGACCTGCCCGAAGTCACACAGCTGACAAGTGGCAGAGCCGGGATGATGATGATGATGATGGCATTTATTAAGCGCTTACTATGTGCAAAGCACTGTTCTAAGCGCTGGGGAGGTTACAAGGTGATCAGGTTGTCCCATGGGGGGCTCACAGTCTTAATCCCCATTTTACAGATGAGGGAACTGAGGCCCAGAGAAGTTAAGTGACCTGCCCGAAGTCACACAGCTGACAAGTGGCAGAGCCGGGATGTGAATCTATGACTTCTAACTCCAAAGCCCGGGCTCTTTCCACTGAGCCACAAGGATACCTCCTCCTCTTTCCCTTTCTCCTTTTCTTTCTCCTCCTCTTTCTCTTTCTCCTTTTCTTTCTCCTCCTCTTTCTCTTCCTCCTTTTCCTCCTTCTCCTCCAAGCCCTGTAGGCCTCAGGCATTCCCGCACCCTCTTCCGGAAGGCCACATTTCTGTTTTCTAGCGTGTCTGCTAATTCTATTGTGATATACTCTGCCAAGTGCTAAGTACGGTGCTGTGCACATAGCAAGCGCTCAATAAATACCATCGATTGATTCACTGGTAAGTAAAAGGGACCTGAGGCTCCGGGCGGCCTGGCCCCTTGGGGAAGAGTGGTCGGGCTTCCAAGGTGAGGGGAAAGGATGTGAGGGGAAAAGAGAGGAGCGTCTTCCCCCGCCAGACTGTGAGTTCATTGTGGGCAGGGAATTCCACTGTTTATTGTTGTACTTTCCCAAGTACAGTGCTCTGCACACACTAAACACTTAATAAATGCGATTGAATGAATGAATGAACTGACAGCCCACAGGATGCGGCCCCCAACCATCCCCAGAGACTGTCCAGCCCTGTCAACCCAACCCTTCCTTCTCTCCCCACCTCTGGTCTCTGTACTTATCACCCCTCCACCGCCACAAACCCTATCTTCAGACTGATCCCTGTCTCCCCCGTTATTCCGGCCCAGTTGGGGTGAGTCTCCCTTACTTTGGGGCTGTATAGGTGTCAGCCATTCCGGATGAGGGGATGCATTCTCCCCACCCAGACTGGGGCCACGAGGAGGCAAAGGTCACAGTCTTGACTGGTGGCCCCACCCCGGTTCTGACATCTGGCCCTGTCCCCTTAGAAAGCAGGTTAGCAGGACCTCACCTCCGAGAACACCAAGGCAGCTCCTGCTTCTTCTGTTGTTCGTCCTTACTCGCTGTAATCTCAGCTCCCACTGGTCCATCTGATCTGTGCAGGCCACCGCTGGAACTCAACCTCCTTCACACCACGTGGGCAGCCCCTAAGAGGGGTGGGGTTGGGAGGGGAAGGTCCTTTTCTTCAGTAAACACGGTTTAGCAAGTGCAAACTGGGCTCCAGACTTCCTCTTCCCTCCCCCAACCCTCTCTGCCATAGCATCGGACCTCAGAACAGGCCCGGCTACTGTGAACTCAGTTTATACAAGCTTGTCCCTTTGTGGGTGGGTGCTAGTGTCTGGCTTCTTCCGACCTCTGTGCTAAAGACAAAACAAAGATTGCATCATCAACAGGGACTGGATGATCACTGTGTGAAAAGCACTGCCCTGAGGGCCACTATTGGCAAATTATTTTTGGCTGTCCGTCTATCTCATTAGATTGTAAACTCCCCTTGCACGGTATCTCATGTGCCTGTGCGAACTACACCTTTTCTCCAAATCAATCAATTAATCAATGACTTATTGAGCACCTACTATGCGCAGAGCACTGTACTAAGCATTCCAAAGAGCCTCACTTCTACTTCGTTCATGGCCTCCAGCTCATCCAGGTTCCCCTCCTCCATTTCAAAATCTGGCCCCTCTTCTGCCGCTATTCCTCTGTCTGGCAAAGCTTTGTCCAGGGGCCATTACTCATCTTACTTTACATTCACATTCTTTTCTTATAGAGTATTTTATTAAGTGCTTACTATATGTCAAGCACCGTTCTAAACGCTGGAGGAGTTAATCCGGCTGGATACAGCCCGTGTCAATCAATCAATCAATCAATCGTATTTATTGAGCGCTTACTGTGTGCAGAGCACTGTACTAAGCACTTGGGAAGTACAAGTTGGCAACATATAGAGACAGTCCCTACCCAACAGTGGGCTCACAGTCTAGAAGGGGGAGACAGAGAACAAAACAAAACATATTAACAAAATAAAATAAATAGGATATGTACCAGTAAAATAGAGTAATAAATATGTACAAACATATATACATATATACAGGTCCCACATGGGGCTTACAGTTAAGTAGGAGGAAGGACGGGTATAGAATCCCCACTTTGCAGCTGAGGAAACTGAGGAACAGAGAAGTTAAGTGACTTGCCCAAGTTCACACAGTTTACAAGTGGTGGAGCCAGAATTAGAACCCAGGTCCTCCGGCTCCCCGGCCCGTGCTCATTCCGCTAGGCCTCTTGGGGAATTCACCCACTTGTGTAGCTTCAGCTACTCCTCTACAGATCACCCACAAATCATCATCATCATCATCATCATCATCAATCGTATTTATTGAGCGCTTACTATGTGCAGAGCACAGTACTAAGCGCTTGGGAAGTACAAATTGGCAACACATAGAGACAGTCCCTACCCAACAGTGGGCTCACAGTCTAAAAGAAATCTACCTCTCTAGCCCCGATCACTCCCCAACTATCCAATCCCACACCTCCTCTAGCTTCCTCTTGGGTAGCCTGCCTACACCTCGAAGTCAACGTGTACAAAATTAAATTTGTCCTCTTCTTCCGACCTCCTCCTCTCCACTGACGTAACTGAAGCCAGGATCCTTGCCGCCAACCTCGACCCCCTCCGCAGTCACTCCCCTCTCCCATCCACTAGCCAAGGCTTCCTCAAGAAGTTGCATCTCCCTGCCTTTTTTCTCCACCCTCACATCATCCTAGTTCAAGCATTTGTCGATTTAGACTCCTGAATCAACCTCCTCACTTATCTCCCTGCCTCCAGCCTCTCCCCTCTTCGGTCCATATTCCACATTGCTATCTGAGATCAACTTTCTGAAATATTATCGCATTGGCCTATTGGATAAAGCACAGGACTAGGAGTCAGGAGACCTGGCTTCTACTCCTGGCTCCCGCCACTTGCCTGCTGGGTGACCTTGGGCAACTTAATTGACCTGTGCCTCGGTTTCCTTATCTGGAAAATGGGGATTATCTGTTCTCACTCACGCTTAGACCTTGAACCACCTCTGGGATAGGGACTCCCTGTGTCTCTTCTAGACTGTGAGCCCACTGTTGGGTAGGGACCATCTCTATATGTTGCCAACTTGTACTTCCCAAGTGCTTAGTACAGTGCTCTGCACACAGTAAGCGCTCAATAAATACGATTGATTGATTGATTGATTTGACTTATGTTGTATCTTTCCTGGCACTTGGCACTAAGTAAGTACATTGCAAACACCACAATTATCAGTTTTTGTTGTTCTCCATTCAGTCATTCAATCATATTTATTGAGCACTTACTGTGTGCAGAGCACTGTACTAAGTGATTGGAAAGTACAATTCAGCAACAAATAGAAACAATCCCTGCCCACAACGGGTTTACAGTCTAGAAATCTGTCATCTGTCACATGTCTCCCCTCTCCTGAAAACCCTCCCATCTCCCATCCACAGCAAGCAAAAACCCCTTACAACCGGCTGCAGTTCTAATCCTGGCTCTTGACACATGTCTCCTGTGTGATCTTGGGCAAGTCACTTCACTTCTCTTTGCCTCAGTTACCTCAACTGTAAAATGGAGACTAAAACTGTGAGCCTACGTGGGACATAGGCTGGGTCCAATTTGATGAGCTTGTATCTACCCCAGCACTTAGTATAGTGCGTGTCACATAGTAAGCACTTAATGAATATTGTAAAAAAACCTCAATTTACCACAAAGCTGTAAATATCATTTATACTTTGCCATTTCTCCCCCTCTAGACTGTAATTGTGGGCAGGGAATGTGTCTGTTATATTGTTCTCTCCCAAGTGCTTAGTACAGTGCTCTTCACAGCGTGGCTTAGTGGCAAGAGCCCGGGCTTGGGAGTCAGGGGATGTGGGTTCCAATCCCGGCTCCACCACTTGTCAGCTGTGTGACTTTGGACAAGTTACTTAACTTCTCTGGGCCTCAGTTACCTCATCTGTAAAATGGGGATGAAGACTGTGAGCCCCAAGTGGGACAACCTGGTTACCTTGGATCTACCCCAGTGTTTAGAACAGTGCTTGGTACATAGTAAGCGCTTAATAAGTGCCATCATCATCATAGTAAGTGCTCAATAAATACAATTGACTGACACCACCTGTAATTTATTTTAAGGTCTGTCTCTTCCTACTAGACTGAAATTTCGTTGAGGTCAGGGATTGTGTCTACGAACTCTGTTATACTGTACTCTTCCAAGTACTTATACAGTGTTCTGCACATATTAAGAACTCAATAAATACTATTTATTGATTGATTGATTGGGAAAGACCAGGGTTAGCCCTGGTCTCTGTCCCCCATTCCTCCTTGCCTGTATTTGAGCGGCCCAGGCTATTTAGCGACATCCTTAACTACCAGAAATTAGGAAGACCCGGCGTGGCCTAGAAGAAGGAGCTTGGTCCTGGGAGTCAGAGAACCTGGCTTCTAATCCTGACTCTACCACTTACCCATTGTATGACCTTGGGAAAGTCATTTAACTTCTCTGTATCTCAGTTCCCTCATCTACAAAATGGGGATTCAATACCTGTGCTCTTTTCTACTTGGACTGTGAGCTCCATGTTGGACCTAATTATCTTGTTTCTACCCTGGTGCCTGGCACATAAGTACTTAACAGATAGCACTTTTTTATTATTATTACCACTCACTGAAAAGAATGTGGCCAAGAGAGCTTTTAAAAATATCCTTGACTACCAGGGCATGCTCAGTCTGAAGAGGGAGAGTCCCCCTGAAATATGCCCTCCACAAGGCCACTTCCTCTAGCCCCCCACTCCCATTACCCCAAGCCCCTGGAGCAGTGAGTTTAACCCTAATAATAATCATTAGAGAAGCAGCATGGCTCAGTGGGAGGAGCCCGGGCTTTGGAGTCAGAGGTCAAGGGTTCAAATCCCAGCTCCGCCAATTGTCAGCTATGTGACTTTGGGCAAGTCACTTAACTTCTCTGTGCCTCAGTTACCTCATCTGTAAAATGGGGATTAAGACTGTGAGCCCCCCTGTGGGACAACCTGCCCACCCTGTAACCTCCCCAGCGCTTAGAACAGTGCTTTGCACATAGTAAGCGCTTAATAAATGCCATTATTATTATTATTAGTAGTAGTAGTAGTAATTATGGTAGTTGTTAAGCACTTACTATGTTCCAGGCATTGTACTAAGCATTGAGGTGGATACAAGCAAATCAGGTTGGAAACAGTCCCTGTCCCATGTGGGGCTCACAGTCTCAATCCCTATTTTACAGTTGAGGTAACTGAGGCTCAGAGAAGTGAAGTGACTTCCCCAACGTCACACAGCAGACAAGTGGTTGTGTTGGGATTAGAACCCATGAGCTTTGGACTCCCAGGCCATGCTTACCACAACTACTCCCGCCCTGCCCTGGCCCCCATGACCTGGGCCTGTCCTGAGACTCCGCCTGTCATCCCTAGTGCTGTGAGACTGTAAGCTCGTTACAGGCAGGGAGCGTGTCTACTAATTCTGTTGCATTGGACTCTCCCAAGCACTTAGTACAGTGCTGTGAACATAGGAAGCGTTCAGTAAATACCACTGATTGATTGACTGATTGTGAGGGAGTTGGGGAGGTGTGGGAGATAAATGGGCTTTGTGACACCCTGTGATCTCTACCCTTGGGATTCCAGGGGTTTGAGGTTGAGGAGTGCGGAAGGAGAAAACTGATCCCAAGCTAAGCTATTTGCCAACAGGCCTGGGAGTCAGAAGGTTCTAATAATAATAATAATAATAATAATAATAATGGCATTTATTAAGCATTTACTATGTGCAGAGCACTGTTCTCAGCACTGGGGAGATTACAAGGTGATCACGTTGTCCCACGGGGGGCTCACAGTCTTCATCCTCATTGTACAGATGAGGTAACTGAGGCCCAGAGAAGTGAAGTGACTTGCCCAAAGTCACCCAGCTGACACTTGGCGGAGCCGGGATTTGAACCCATGACCTCTGACTCCAAAGCCCGTGCTCTTTCCACTGAGCTGTGCTGCTTCGCCAATCCTTCTTCTAATCCCAACTCTGCCACTTGACTGCTGTGCGACACTGGGCAAGTCAGAAGCAGCGTGGCTCAGTGGAAAGAGGCCGGTCTTTGGAGTCAGAGGTCATGGGTTCAAATCCCGGCTCCGCCAAGTGTCAGCTGGGTGACTCTGGGCAAGTCATTTCACTTCTCTGGGCCTCAGTTACCTCATCTGTAAAATGGGAATGAAGACTGTGAGCCCCCCGTGGGCAACCTGATCACCTTGTTACCTCCCCAGTGCTTAGAACAGTGCTTTGCACATAGTAAGCGCTTAATAAATGCCATTATTATTATTATTATTATTTCACTTCTCCGGGCCACAGTTTCCTCATCTGTAAAATGGGGATTGAGACTGTGAGCCTCACGTGGGACAGGGACTGTGTCCAACTCAATTTGCTTGCATCCAACCCAGCACTTGCTAGTGCCTGGTAATAATAACAATAATGATAGCATTTATTAAGAGCTTACTATGTGCAAAGCACTGTTCTAAGCGCCGGGGAGCTTAACAAGGAGATCAGGTTGTCCCACGGGGGGCTCACAGTCTTCATCCCCATTTTCCAGGTGAGGTAACTGAGGCCTAGAGAAGCGAAGTGACTTGCCCAAAGTCACACAGCTGACAAGTGGTGCAGCTGGGATTTGAACCCATGACCTCTGACTCCAAAGCCTGGGCTCTTTCCACTGAGCCACGCTGCTTCTCACACACATAATAAGAGCTTAACAAATACCACAATTATTATTATTAGCGTTCCTCATACACAGCTTGCTGTTCCCAACTGCTGTATAGCTTCTCCCTAGCCCATTCCCTTGTTTTCTGGTCATTCCTTCAGCCCTCCATCATTCCATTCTTCTGCATCTCCCACACTATCTTGGGTCGTAACTGTCAGCAGTTTCATCCTTGAACCCAAAGACAGGGTTACTACATTGTATCTATCAATCAATCAATCGTATTTATTGAGCGCTTACTATGTGCAGAGCACTGGACTAAGCGCTTGGGAAGTACAAATTGGCAACATATAGAGACGGTCCCTACCCAACAGTGGGCTCACAGTCTAAAAGGGGGAGACAGAGAACAAAACCAAACATACCAACAAAATAAAATAAATAGAATAGAAATGTACAAGTAAAATAAATAAATAAATAAATGCCTGCATTTAGCACCTAGTAAACACTCAAATACCGTCATCATCATTATTCTGTACTCACCTGGTTATCGGCTTGCTATTGATTCACTTACAAAGTGTGTATGTTTTCGCCTTTTTGGACAAGAATGGGCCTCTTACAAGAAATAATTATCAGCAGTGACTTGTTAGCAAACCAACATTTTGTCCGGCCGTCTCCTAGGTTTTTCAGCTCTGGTCAATCAATCAATCAATCAATCAATCGTATTTATTGAACGCTTACTGTGTGCAGAGCACTGGACTAAGTGCTTGGGAAGTACAAGTTGGCAACATATAGAGACAGTCCCTACCCAACAGTGGGCTCACAGTCTAAAAGGGGGAGACAGAGAACAAAACCAAACATACCAACAAAATAAAATAAATAGAATAGATGTGCACAAATAAAATAAATAGAGTAATAAATATGTACAAACATATGGTCTGTCGAGTTGTGTAGAATAATGATAAACAACAATAATAATAATGGTAATAACTGTGGTGTTTGTTAAGCACTTACTATGTGCCAGACACTGTACTATGCGCTGGGGTAGATACAAGATAATTGGGTTGGACACAGCCCCCTGTCTCACCTGAAGCTTACAGTCTTAATTCCCATTTTGCAGGTGAGGCAACAGAGGCACAGGGAAGTGAAGTAACTTGCCCAAGGTCACACAGCAGACAAGTGGATGAGTGAGAGCATGGCCCTGGGAGTCAGAAGGTCATGGGTTCTAATCCTGCCTCTGCAATTTATCTGCTGTGTAACCTTGGGCAACTCCCTTCACCTCTCTGGGCCTCAGTTTCCTCATCTGTAAAATGAGGATAATAATAATAATAATGGCATTTATTAAGCGCTTACTATGTGCAAAGCACTGTTCTAAGCATTGGGGAGGTTACAAGGTGATCATGTTGTCCCACGGGGGGCTCACAGTCTTAATCCCCATTTTACAGATGAGGTAACTGAGGCCCAGAGAAGCGAAGTGACTTTCCCCAAGTCACACAGCTGACAATTGGCGGAGCCGGGATTTGAACCCCTGACCTCTGACTCCAAAGCCCATGCTCTTTCCACTGAGCCACGCTGCTTCCCCTAATGTCCAACCCAATCTGCCTGTATCCACCCCAGCGCCTAGTACAGTGCCTGTCACATAATAAGCACTTAACAGATATTATCATTATTTTGTACATAGTGAACACTTAAATACTATTATTATTATTTTGTTTTCCTTGCAGCGGTGGTTTTGTTTTGGACTTTTCTCCTGGTTTTCACAAGTGAGTGGAAAAGGGCCCTTTGACCTTTACTAAGTCGGGTTGAGTATCCTACTTAACAAGTGTTCACAAAATGGGTCAGAACCCATGATTTTTAGACTGTGAGCCCACTGTTGGGTAGGGACTGTCTCTATATGTTGCCAACTTGTACTTCCCAAGCGCTTAGTCCAGTGCTCTGCACACAGTAAGCGCTCAATAAATACGATTGATGATGATGATGGTGATGATCGATGCTGCCGAGGGTTCTGTTTGGTTCCCGGCGTACACTGTCCCTGTCAGATGTCTCCCCAAACAAGCCCCTGGGCATGGGGGAACCAAGGTGAGAGAGGGTGAATGGCTCAGTGCCAACCCTCACCACCACCATAGCAAAAAGCAACTCGAACACATATCCCACTGTTGCTTACTGTGGGCAGGTAATGTGTCTGCTTGTTATATTCTCCCACGCTGTTAATACAGTGTTCTGCACATAGTAGAGTGCTTGATGAATACAATTGTTGATGGATTGATTGGGGAGTAGCATGGCCTAATAGAAGGAGCACAGGAATCAGATGACCTGGGTTCTAATCCTGGCTCCATCATTTATTCACAGTGTGACTTTGGGCACCTCAGTTAGTTCATTTGTAAAATGGGGATTAAATGGGGCCTTGTAAGACCATGAGGCCCAGACAGGATAGGATCTGTGTGTCCAACCTGATTAACTTGTGTGTCCCAGTGTTTAGAACAGTGTTTTGCACATAGTATGTGTTTAACAAATGCCATTATTATTATTATTATTATTATTAACTTCTCTGTGCTTCAGTTTCCTCATCTATAAAGTAATAATAATAATAATGGCATTTGTTAAGCGCTTACTATGTGCAAAGCACTGTTCTAAGCGCTGGGGGGGATACAAGGTGATCAGGTTGTCCCGCGTGGGGCTCACAGTCGTCATCCCCATTTTACAGATGAGGTAACTGAGGCACAGAGAAGTGACTTGCCCAAGGTCACACAGCAGACATGGTGGGGCTGGGATTCGAACCCATGACCTCTGACTCCAAAGCCCGGGTTCTTTCTAATGAGCCACGCTGATAAAATGAGGATTGAGACTGTGAGCTCTGTGTGGGATAGGGACTGTGCCCAACCCGATTATCTTGTATCTACCTTAGTGCTTAGTACAGTGCCTGGCACTTAGTAAGCGCTTCACAGATACCACAATTATGATTATAGAGGGAGGTTTTCAGTTATAAGTGTGGATGATGTGATGGGTCCTGGAATGCTCCACCACCCCCTTCTCTCTTTCCCAGCCTTACTCAAGACTCATCTTCTCCAGAAAGTCTTCCAAGATTAATTAATTAATTCATTCATTCAATCATTGAACAGTGCTTTGCACATAGTAAGCGCTTAATAAATGCCATTATACTTCCTTGTGAACGTAACGCTTTAAAATGTCTTGCTCCTGCTTTCCCCCAGTGCCCGCTTGACGGTGGCTGAATCAGCTAAACCTTCTCCTCTTCCCTTCGTAGGGCACAGGTCTACTTGGTTCATGTGACTCTATTTATTTATTTTACTTGTACATATCTATTCTATTTATTTCATTTTGTTAGTATGTTCGGTTTTGATCTCCGTCTCCCCCTTTCAGACTGTGAGCCCACTGTTGGGTAGGGACTGTCTCTATATGTTGCCAACTTGTACTTCCCAAGCGCTTAGTCCAGTGCTCTGCACACAGTAAGCGCTCGATAAATACGATTGATTGATTGATTGAGTGAACACTTACTAGGTGCAGAGCACTGTCCTAAGTGCTTGGGAAAGTAAATTCAACAGTAAAACAGTTACAAAGCGCTTGGCACATAGTAAGCGCTTAACAAATACCATCATCATCGTTATTATTGTTATTCCCAAGCATTCGGTACAATGCTGTACATGCAGTAAGCGTTCGATAAATACGATTGAAATATGAAAGTACAAGTTCAGGTCCGAGCTGTCTCACGAGCCATTTCAGGGTTTCCCAAGGCCGGAGGTGACCAGCAGTTAGTTACTTCTCTCTGGAAGCAAGCCAGAGGCCTTCGGCTGTCAGCCCCTTGCCTGTTCCAGACAGAATTGGGTAAGCGTGAGTTCCGTTCCCACCTCCCCGCCTCCCAACCCCCAGGCTCTGGGGTGTAGGGGAAAGGGTGAAAAGGGGAAAGGGTGAAAAGGGGAAACTCCCCCCACTCAGGGAAGAGCCAGGATATGGTCTGAGCTTGGTGGGAGGGCCCAGGTGGCTGGCAGAAGGCAGGGGCAAGGTACTTGCTGCCAGTATTGAGTAATGATGATGATGGTATTTGTTAAGCGCTTACTATATGCCGGGCACTGTACCGAGCGCTGGGGAGATTCCAAGCAAATCCAGGTAGCCACAGTCCTTGTCCCCCGTGGGACTCATAGTCTCAATCCCCATTTTCCAGATGAGGTAACCGAGGCACAGAGAAGAGCCGTGACTTGCCCAAGGACACACAGCAAAGTGGTGGAACCGGCATTAGAACCCTTGACCCAATCAATTTATTTTATTTGTTAATCAATCAACAGTATTTTTGGCGTGAAAAGCACTGTACTGTTCGTGCAAGTAGGATACAGGAGAGTTGGTAGTCACGAGAAGCGGCGTGGTTTTAGTGGATAGAGCAAGGGCCTAGGTGTCGGAAGAACCTGGGTTCTAATCCCAACTCTGCCACATGTCTGCTTTGTGATCTTGGGCAAGTCACTTCACTTCTCTGGCCCTCAGTGACGTCACCTGTAAAATGGGGGTTAAGGAGGGAGAGAGCGGATTGAGTGCTTAAAAGCCAGTGGTAAGGAGTTTCTGTTTAACGCCGAGGGGGATGGGGCAACCATTGGAGGTGTTTGAGGAGTGGGGAGATGGGGAGCAAGTGATGCCCATGTTCCCAAAGCAGTCCAGGCAAGTCACTCTACCCTCCACCCCACAGCACTTTCGTACAAATCCTTTTCCTTGGTCTTTCCCCTCTCAGTAGTTTATTTTACTCTGCCTCTAGATTGTTAGCTCCTTGTGGGCAGCAATCACAATAAAAATAATAATAATAATCATGGTATTTGATAAGTGCTTAATATGTGCTCTGCACATAGTAAGCGCTCAATAAATACGATTGATGATGATGTGCCAGACACTGTTTTAAGTGCCGGGGTAGATGCAAATTAATCAGGTTGGACACAATCCCTGTCCCACATGGTGCTCACACTCTTGATCCCCATTTTACAGATGAGGTGACTGAGGCTCAGAGAAGTGAAATGACTTGCACAGGGTCACCCAGCAGACACGTGATGGGGCTGGGCTTAGTACCCAGGTCCCAGGCCCGGGCTCTATCCGTCATGCCAAGCAGGGAGAGGGCTTGTGGTTCCTCGGGCTACTTCCCTGGGGGAGTTGCTTTTCCCTTCTATCCCTGAAGGGCAGTGGTGGTGGTGGGGGGGAATTCTGAGGTCAGAGGGGAAGGGAATGGGGAAGAGGGAGAGATCCATCCTGTCAGGGCCTTGGAAAGTCAAGTTCCCCCCCCCCAGAGGCCTGGGTGTCTGTGGTTGCCTAGGGCCCCTGCTGACCAGCCCCTCCCTCCCTGGCCTGCTTGTGAGGGGGCTATTAACAGATGGAGCCCATCCAGTCGAGAAGCAGCGTGGCTCATTGGAAAGAGCCCGGGCTCTGGAGTCAGAGGTCATGGGTTCAAATCCCGGCTCCGCCAATTGTCAGCTGTGTGACTTTGGGCAAGCCACTTCACTTCTCTGTGCCTCAGTTCCCTCATCTGTCAAATGGGGGTTAAGACTGTGAGCCCCACGTGGGACAACCTGATCATCTTGTAACCTCCCCAGCGCTTAGAACAGTGCTTTGCACGTGGTAAGCGCTTAATAAATGCCATTATTATTATTACACACCCCTGACCCCAGTCACCCCTGTGGGGCCCCCGTTCAACCCCCGCCTCTCGGCCTCCTCACCCTCTCCCCTCGACTTCCCGACTTCCCAGCAGTTTTCCCACTGCTAGGGGGCAAAGGGAAGAGGGAGAGGGAGGGCAGCTCCTAGGGAGGCAGCAGTGCTAGTGGGTTCTCATCCCCAATTCTGTCCCTTGACTGCTCCAGGACTTTTGGTAAGTCACCTAACTCCTCTGTCCTCAGTTTCCTCCTCTGCAAAATGGGGATAAATTGCCAGTTCCCCTTTCCTCGTTGACTGTGAACTCCATGTGGTACAGGGACTATGTCTGATATAGTTCACTCATTCATTCATTCAGTCGTATTTATTGAGCGCTTACTGTGTGCAGAGCACTGTGCTAAGCGCTTGGGAAGTGATCTGCCCCAGGGCTTAGCATAGTGCTCTGCAGACAGTAAGCGCTTAAGGATCCAGGCTCCACCCATCCATTTGGGCAGTCCCCTGGGGAGAGATTTGTTTCCAGGTCCAAATAGGAGAACATCTCCAGCAGCATGTGAAATGTAATGGATAGAGCATGAGCCTGGGAGGTGGAAGGTAATGGGTTCTAATCCTGACTCTGCCACTTGTCTGCTGTGTGACCTTGGGTAAGTCACTTCACTTCTCTGTTCCTCAGTTCCCTAATCTGTAAAATAGGGATTGAGACTGTGAGCCCGACGTGGGACAAGGGCTATGTCCAACCTAATTTGCTCAAATCCACCCCAGTGCTTAGTACAGTACCTGGCACATAGTAAGCACTTAACAAATATCACAATTATTATTATCTCTAGTCTCTCTGCCTCCTGACTGGGTTTCTCCCTCCCGTCTCCTCACACCTGCTTCTCACCCCCCTCCTCCTCTCCCATGGGAAGGGAACCTTTCCCTCAGCTCCCGACACCTTCCCATTAATAATAATAATAATAATGGCATTTGTTAAGCGCTTATTACGTGCAAAGCACTGTTCTAAGCGCTGGGGGGGATACAATGTGATCAAGTTGTCCCACGTAGGGCTCACAGTCTTAATCCCCATTTTTACAGATGAGGTAATTGAGGCTCAGAGAAGTTAAATGACTTGCCCAAGGTCACACAGCAGACTTGTGGTGGAGCCGGGATTCGAACCCATGACCTCTGACTCCAAAACCCGGGCTTTTTCCACTGAGCCATGCTGTTTCCATTACCCCTACCTGGGCTCTCAAACTCTCTCCTCCTAATAATAATGATTATGGTATTTACTTACTCCATGTCAGGCATTGCATTAAGCGTAGCTCTGCCACTTGTCTGCTGTGTGATCTTGGGCCAGTCACTTAACTTCTCTGTGCCTCTGCACTTAACAAATACCATTATTATCATTATTATTACGAGCACATAGGGTTAGACTCAGTCCCTGTCGCACGTGGGGCTCACAGTCTCAATCCCCGTTTTCCAGATGAGGTAACCGAGGCTCAGAGAAGCGAAGTGACTTGCCCAAGGCCACATAGCAGACAAGTGGCGGAGTGGGGATTGGAATGCAGGACCTGCTGATGCCCAGACCCCTGCTCTATCCATTAGGCCGCACTGCTTGTTCATATGACTCTGCCCCTGTCCTGCCATCCAAACCCCAGGACGCAGGCCTCAAGCCCCAGGGCGGCCAGCAGAGGTTGGGCTCCACTGGAGGAGCGGGATAGAGGCTTGGCGGGGATAAGAAAGCGCCCGGGCTTGGGAGTCAGAGGTCATGGGTTCAAATCCCAGTTGAGCCACTTAGCCATGTGACCTTGAGCAAGCCACTTCACTTCTCTGAGCCTCAGTGCCCTCATCTGGAAGATGGGGATTAAGACGGTGAGCTCCACGTGGGACAACCCGATCACCTTGTATCCCCCCCAGCTCTCAGAACAGTGCTTCACACAGAAGCAGAGCGGCTCAGTGGAAAGAGCACGGGCTTGGGAGTCAGAGGTCGTGGGTTCAAATCCCGGCTCCGCCACTTGGCAGCTGGGTGACTTGGGGCAAGTCACTTCACTTCTCTGGGCCTCAGTTCCCTCATCTGTAAAATGGGGATTAAGACTGTGAGCCCCATGTGGGGCAACCTGATCACCTTGTAACCTCCCCAGCGCTTAGAACAGTGCTTTGCAAATAGTAAGCGCTTAATAAATGCCATTATTATTATTATTATTATTATTACATAGTAAGCGCTTAACAAATACCATCATTATTAGTATTATCCGGGCTGGAGTCCGGTCCACTGCTGCCCTCTAGTGTCCATTCTTGGGCGCACACCCACTGGCAAAGGGTGCACATAATAATAATAATAATAATAATAATAATGATGATGGCATTTATTAAGCGCTTACTATGTGCAACCCACATTCTCATCTACCGATATATAGTCAGAGGTCAAGGGTTCAAATCCCGGCTCCGCCACTTGTCAGCCGTGTGACTTTGGGCAAGTCATTTAACTTCTCTGTGCCTCAGTTACCTCATCTGTAAAATGGGAATTAAGACTGTGAGCCCCATGCGGGACAACCTGATCACCTTGCATCCTCCACAGTGCTTAGAACAGTGCTTTGCACATAGTAAGCGCTTAATAAATGCCATTATTATTATTATTATTATTATTATTATATTTAGTAGTGCTCTGTACACAGCAAGGGCTCAATAAATACAATTGATTGATTCCTTCCCCATCCTGCCTTCTGCAGCCCCTCACCAGTCAGTCAGTCAGTCGTATTTACTGAGGACTTACTGTGTGCAGAACACTGTAGTCAGTTAGTCATATTTATTGAGGGCTTACTGTGTGCAGAGCACTGTACTAAGCGCTTGGGAGAAAACAGACACATTCCCTGCCCACAACGAGTTTAACGGCCCAGAGAGGGAGAAGCAGCTTGGCTCAGTGGAAAGAGCACAAGCCTTGGAGTCAGAGGTCATGGGTTCAAATCCCGGCTCCGCCAACTGTCAGCTGTGTGACTTTGGGCAAGTCACTTCACTTCTCTGTGCCTGAGTTACCTCATCTGTAAAATGGGGATTAAAGCTGTGAGCCCCCCCGTGGGACAACCTGATCACCTTGTAACCTCCCCAGCGCTTAGAACAGTGCTTTGCACAGAGTAAGCACTTAACAAAAACCACATGTATATATGTTTGTACATATTTGTTACTCTATTTATTTATTTATTTTACTTGTACATATCTATTCTATTTATTTTATTTTGTTAGTATATTTGGTTTTGTTCTCTGTCTCCCCCTTTTAGACTGTGAGCCCACTGGTGGGTAGGGACTGTCTCTATATGTTGCCAACTTGTACTTCCCAAGCGCTTAGTACAGTGCTCTGCACACAGTAAGGGCTCAATAAATACGATTGATGATGATGATGATGATTAATAGAAATAAGCGCTGGGGAGGTTACAAGGTGATCAGGTTGTCCCACTGGGGGCTCACAGTCTTAATCCTCATTTTACAGAGGAGGTAATTGAGGCACAGTGACTTGCCCAAAGTCACACAGCTGACAATTGGCCAACCCGGGATTTTGAACCCACGACCTCTGACTCCAAAGCCCGGGCTCTTTCCACTGAGCCACGCTGCTTCTCCTCTCGCATATGGAGGGGAGAAGGAGAGGGAGAGGCAGGGGGCGGCTGCAGAGCGGACGGGGCAGAGCCAGCAACTGGCCGGAATGGTGGACGGCTCACCCAATCCTAAAATCATCAGCACGGAAAATATTGATCAGTCCGGGGCCCGTCCAGCCTACTCTGCCACTGACTAAAGCACCAGGAGGAACTTTGTGATGGTTGGCCTTCTGGCTACCCAACTCGGGGTTGGAGAGGGACCACCTAATCAATCAGTGCTATTTATTGAGTGCTCACGGCATGCAGGGCACTGTACTAAGCACTCGGGGGATTTCAACACAGAAGAGTTGGTGGATATGATCACTGCCCCCAGGGAGCTTATGGTTTGGAAGGGAGAGACAGAGGTTAAAATGAATTACATATGGGGGAAATGGCGGGATATAAGGATATGTACATATGCTGTGGGGGTTGGGGGTAGGGGGAATATCGACGTATTTACGGGGTAATGGGTGACACAGAATGGGGGGTAAATTAGGGGAAATGACCGCTTAGAGAAGGACTCTTGGAGGAGATGTGATTTTCGAAGGGCTGTGGTGGTCCGTCGTACATGAAGGGGGAAGGGAGTAGCAGGCCAGAGGGAGGAAGTGGACCAGGGGAGATCGGGGTACAACAAATAAGTTGGCGTTAGAGGAGCGAAGTGTGAGGGCTGAATTCATTCATTCATTCAATCGTATTTATTGAGCGCTTACTGTGTGCAGAGCACTGGACTAAGCGCTTGGGAAGTACAAGTCGGCAACATCTAGAGACGGTCCCTACCCAACAGCGGGCTCACAGTCTAGAAGGGGGAGACAAACAAGAAGACAAAATGTATTAACAAAATAAAATAAATAGAATAGTAAATATGTACAAGTAAAATAGAGTAATAAACCTGTACAGACATATATGCAGGTGATGTGGGGAGGGGAAGGAGGTAGGGCGGGGGGGATTGGGGAGGGGGAGAGAAAAAAGGGGGCTCTTGGCACATATTCATTCGTTCATTCAATCGTACTTATTGAGCGCTTACTGTGTGCAGAGCACTGGACTAAGCGCTTGGGAAGTACAAGTCGGCAACATCTAGAGACGGTCCCTACCCAACAGCGGGCTCACAGTCTAGAAGGGGGAGACAAACAAGAAGACAAAATGTATTAACAAAATAAAATAAATAGAATAGTAAATATGTACAAGTAAAATAGAGTAATAAACCTGTACAGACATATATGCAGGTGATGCGGGGAGGGGAAGGAGGTAGGGCGGGGGGATTGGGGAGGGGGAGAGAAAAAAGGGGGCTCTTGGCACATATTCATTCGTTCATTCAATCGTACTTATTGAGCGCTTACTGTGTGCAGAGCACTGTACTAAGCGCTTGGGAAGTACAAGTTGGCAACATACAGAGACAGTCCCTACCCAACAGTGGGTTCACGGTCTAGAAGGGGAAGACAGAGAACAAAACCCAACATATTAACAAAATAAAATAAATAGAATAGATATGTACAAGTAAAATAAATAAATAAATGAGTAATAAATATGTACAAACATATATACATATATACAGGTGCTGTCGGGAAGGGAAGGAGGTAAGACGGTGGGGATGGAGAAGGGGATGAGGGGGAGAGGAAGGAGGGGGCTCAGTCTGGGAAGGCCTCCTGGAGGAGGTGAGCTCTCAGTAGGGCCTTGAAGGGAGGAAGAGAGCTAGCTTGGTGGATGTGGGGAGGGAGGGCATTCCAGGCCAGGGGGATGACGTGAAAAAGGGGGCTCTTGGCACATATTCATTCATTCATTTAATCGTATTTATTGAGCACTTACTGTGTGCAGAGCACTGTACTAAGCGCTTGGGAAGTACAAGTTGGCAACATACAGAGACGGTCCCTACCCAACAGCGGGCTCACAGTCTAGAAGGGGGAGACAGACAGCAAAACAAAACATTTTAACAAAATAAAATAAATAGAATATATACAAATAAAATAAATATGTACAAACATATATACATATATACAGGTGTTGTGGGGAGGGGAAGGAGGTGAGGCGGGGGGATGGGGAGGAGGGGGAGAGGAAGGAGGGGGTTCAGTCTGGGAAGGCCTCCTGGAGGAGGTGAGCTCTCAGTAGGGCTTTGAAGGTCAGTAAGCGCTTAACAAATACCAACATTATATGATGATTATAAAACCGGTTGGAAAGTTTGTGGGCGGGGGAAGGGGCACTGACCTGCTGGATGGAGCTGCTCCTCCTCCTCCTCCTGCGGCCGGAGCCCGGGGTCTGAGGCCGGGCGTCCAGCCTGTCGGCCAGTCGGTGGTGGGATTGTAGCAGGATATCAGGCCACGCTGCTCCTTATTGAGCACCCACTATGGGCAGTGCCAGACTGAGCACCTACTAAGGACAGAGCACTCTACTAGGTGCCTTTTGTTTATTATTATCAAATGCCGTCAAGTTGTTTCTGATTCATGGTGACTCTATGGATCTATTTTCTACAGAACGTCCCGTCTTCTGCCATAATCTGTAACCTTTCTAATGGTTATCGTTGTTACTGTTTCTATCCACCTAGTTGCAGGTCTGCCTCTTCCAAGTTTTCCCTGGACTTTTCCTAGCATCTTCTCCAGAGAATTAGTCCTCCTAATGATGTGTCCAAAATATGCTAGTCTAAGTCATTTGGACTTCCACCAAACACCACTTTGGCTTAATTTGCTCCAAAACCCCTATGCTTGCTTTTCGGACAGTCCGACTGTTCGTTATCGTCAAGGGCCATAGAGTCTTTTCCAATTCAGAGCGACTCTAAGGATATATTTTCTCCAGAACATCCAGTCTTCTGCCATAATCCGTAACCTTTCTAACAGTTCTTCCGTTACCATTATTATGGTCTTTATCCGGTTTGTCTCTTCCACGCTTTCCCTGGACTTTTCCTAGCATTAGTGTCTTCTCTGGAGAATTAGTCCACCTGATTATGTGTCCAAAGTATGGTAATCGAAGTGGAGTTGTTTGGCCTTCCAAAGACTACTTTGGCTTAATTTGCTCCAAAATCCATTTGTTTGTTTTTCAGGCAGTCCACGGTACTCGCAAAAGCCTCCTCCAACACATTGCAAAAGAATCGATGCTCTTTCTGTCCTGTTTTCTATTCTGTTGTAATGTGTCCTACTGCTTACAGAGTGCTATTCTGGGCATCTACTGTGGGCAGGGTGATCTGGACAGAGGGTGGTACTGGCCTGTTCTTAATCTCTTTCACTGGATCTTCCCTTGGTGGGGGGACGGGTCTTTCAAGATTCTGCTGTAGGTCCCCTACTCACTTTATGCTTCTGTGCCGACAGCATAAGCTACCACTTCGTTGCAGATGATGCCCAGGTGCACCTCGCTGGTCCTGACCTCTCACCACCTCTGCCATCTCATATTTCCTCTTGCCTCTAGGACATCCCTACCTGGATCTTTTTCTTTTCTTTTCTTTTCTTTTTCTTTCTTTCTTTTTCTTTCTTTCTTTCTTTCTTTCCTTCCTTCTTTCTTCTTTCTTTCTTTCTCTCTTTCTCTTTCTTTCTCTCTCTCTCTCTTTCTTTCTCTTTCTCTCTGTCCCTCTCTCTCTCTCTTTCTTTCTCTCTCTCTCTTTCTTTTTCTTTTTCTTTCTTTCTTTCTTTCCTTCCTTCCTTCCCTCCCTTTTCCTTCCTTTTCCTTCCTTCCTTTTCCTTCCTTCCTTCCTTTTCCTTCCTTCTTCCTTTTCCTTCCTTCTTCCTTTTCCTCCCTTCCTTCTTCCTTTTCCTTCCTTCCTTCCTTCTTTTTCTTTCTTCTTTTTCTCTTTCTCTCTCTCTCTTTCTTTCTTTTTCTTTTTCTTTCCTTCCCTCCCGCCCTTCCTTTTCCTTCCTTCCTTCCTTTTCCTTCCTTCTTCCTTTTCCTTCCTTCCTTTTCCTCCCTTCCTTCCTTTTCCTTCCTCCTTCCTTTTCCTTCCTTCCTTTTCCTCCCTTCCTTCCTTTTCCTTCCTTCTTCCTTTTCCTTCCTTCCTTCCTTTTCCTTCCTTCCCTTTCCTTCCTTCTTCCTTTTCCTTCCTTCCTTTTCCTCCCTTCCTTCCTTTTCCTTCCTTCCTTTTCCTTCCATCCATCCCTACCAAAGCCATTTTCTGCCACGCTTACACCCCTGGGTGCTTTTCCCCGACAATGGCCTCTTCCAGTGTCCATTATATTCTCGCGTTGTACTCTCCCGAGGACTGAGTACAGTGCTCTGCACACAGTGAGCACTGAATAAATACGATTGATCGATTGACAAGGATATACCCCACAAACAGTCGGAACAAGGAGGAAAACGTAGAGCTGGTTAGAAAAGCAGGCAAAAATGAGTAAGTGGGAGAAAAAAACCAGCCTACATGTAAGGGCTAAGAGGGGCTTTTGGGAAGACACAAACAGGGAGGTCAAGAGTAATCAGGAAAAGTCTCTTGCGGGTGGAGGAATTTAGAAGTCTCCAAAACAACATGGGGGACTTCGGAGACCGAAAATGACCTCTCCCATCCGGGGCCAGAAAGCGTCCTTTAGACCCTTAGTACAGTGCTTTGCGCACAGTAAGTGCTTAGTAAATATGTTTGAATGAATGAATGGTAAATTCCTTGTGGGCAGGGATCATGTCTACCAACTCTGTTGTGTTGTACTTGCTCACGTACTAATAATAATGATGGTATTTGTTAAGTCCTTACTATGTGCCAAGCACTGTTCTAAGTGCTGGGGTAGCTACAAGGTAATCAGGTTATACCATGTGGGGCTCACAGTCTTAATCCCCATTTTACAGATGAGGTAACTGAGGCACAGAGAAGTCAAGTGACTTGCTCAAAGTCACACAGCTGACAAGTGGTGGATGTGGGATTAGAACCCATTACTTCTGACTCCCAAGCCCAAGCTCTTTCTTCAAGCCACGCTGCTTCAACAGTACTGTGTACTGTTTGTACACAATAGGCACTCACTAAATACCCATTATTGATTAGTTGAAGGAACCTCTGGAACTAAGTTGCTGAGACCCAGGCACATACTAAACTGTCTATTGGGTGGCAGGGCTTGGCCCGGGAATGCCAAGTCCAGAGACACACTGCGACTCGACTTCCCCCTCGGTGGATTGGGCCACTGGACGTCTGAAAAAGAAGCTAAGTGCTCTTTCTCCAGGCTCCTTTGTAATAATAATAATATTAATAGTATTTGTTCCGCACCTATGTGCCAGTAATGGAATCTGGGAGTAAATTTGGTTGTGTACAGAGTGGGCTCACCTCCTCCAGGAGGCCTTCCCAGACTGAGCCCCTTCCTTCCTCTCCCCCTCGTCCCCCTCTCCATCCCCCCATCTTACCTCCTTCCCTTCCCCACAACACCTGTATATATGGTTGTACATATTTATTACTCATTTATTTATTTTACTTGTACATATCTATCCTATTTAATTTTGTTAGTATGTTTGGTTTTGTTCTCTGTCTCCCCTTTTTAGACTGTGAGCCCACTGTTGGGTAGGGACTGTCTCTATATGTTGCCAATTAGTACTTCCCAAGCGCTTAGGACAGTGCTCTGCACATAGTAAGCGCTCAATAAATACGATTGATGATTGATGATGGGCAGGTGGATATTTTTTGGTGGTAGTAGGCCGTTTAAAACATTGATGCTAGTTCAGCCATAGTAGTAGTAGCAACTGCATAAATATATGGTCTAATAATATATATGTATATTATTGTACGTGTATATCATTGTATGTACACACACACACTCACTCATTCTAGCATACCAGAAAGCTGATGTTGTACCCTTTCACATCTAATCAGAGTTAAGGATCATAACGTCCCCAGGAGTCCCCTTTGCCCCGCTAGAAAAACAGACGGGAGCTTTTGAGGTGGTGGTGGGGGCTTGGGGAGGGGGCAAGGGACACAGCTATTTTGGTTTTTCTTCTCCAGCAGAGCCTAATGTGCATGTATGTTCACGCACATGCAAACACACACACAAACACGTATGCGCCCACCATTTTCTTTTTTCTGGTGGGCTTTGGGTCAGCAAGCCAGGTCCCTGCCCTCTGTGGCCCAGCAAACCTTGTTTTCCTGGAGGCCAGGGAACTGGCCTTTCCTTGCTCAGGGGGCAACCAGTGCGACTTTTCCAACGGCCCTCCCCTCGTCCTCCCACTGCCTGGTATACAGTGCTCTGCACATAGTAAGCGCTCAATAAATACGACTGAATGAACTGAATGGGTGGCCTGAGAGGATGCTGGATTTCCCACCAGAACCCCCAGGGATCCCCAGGGAGCTAGTGGATAGAGCCTGAGCGTCAGAGGACCTGGGTTCAAATTCCAGCCCCCACCACTTTTCTGTCATGAAAACTCAGGCATGTCATTTCGCTTCTCTGTGCCTTGGTTTCCTCATCTGTAGAATGCCAATTAAGACTGTGAGCCCCATGCAGGACAGAGACCGTGTCCAACCTGATAACCTTATAACTACCCCAGTGCTTAGAACAGTGTTTGGCACATAGTAAGCACTTATCAAGTACCATAAAAAAAAATGCACCCGTGCAGTCGGATCAGAGAAAGCCCCAAACCCAAGTTTTCCATAATGATGTCCTCAGCCCTCCACGCCAGTCCGGACGCTACCCACCCTCCCCGACTTTGGCCCAAGGGCCCCGGGCCGAATTCCCACTGGCTTAGTACAGAATCAATCAATTAGTGGTATTTGTTGAGTTCTTACTATGTGCAGAGGATTATAGTAAGCACTTACAGAACACCGAGTTCTCCCATAGCACGGGAGCCGTGTTCAGGAAAACTCACATCGGAGCAGCACTTGCTCGTGTCCCACGCAACGCCCATTTGGACAACTTTCAACACCGTAGTGTGCGCTCTATCCAGACACATAAATATCCTGCCACCAGACTAGCCAGATGGCAGGACTGGGAGAGTCAAGAGACCTGGGTTCTAATCCCAGCTCCACCATGCGCTATGTGACCTTGGGCAAGTAATTTCACATCCCCGTGCCTCAGTTTCCCCATCTGGAAAATGGGGATAAAATCCCTTCAGACCACAAGTATCACGTGGGACAGGGGCCATATCCAATCCAATCGAACCGCATCTTCCCTGGGGCTGAGCACAGGATTTGGCGCATAGTAGGTGGGCAAGGCACCACGGCCTAGTGGATAGAGCACAGGCCTGGGTCATGGGCCCTAATCCCGGCTCTGCCACTGGTGGGCTGAGGGACCGTGGACAAGTCGCTTCCCTTCTCTGGGCCTCTGTTCTCTCATCTGCAAAATGGGGATTAAAACTGTGAGCCCCATGTGGAACAGGGACTGTGTCCAACCCAAATATCTTGTACCTACCCCAGCGCTGAGAACAGTGCCTGACACACAGTGCCTAACAAATACCATTATTATCATTATGTGTTTTAACAAAACAACATAGTTTGTGCAGAGCTGAAACCTGTGTTGTGGCAGATCCGAGCATACCCGCTTTGGAAAGCGAGGAGTTCTCACCTGACAATCTCCAGGCACGGCGTGATCCTCTCTCTGATGGCTGGTTACCCTCAGCTTTGCCACCCAACCCCAACCCCAGTGATTGGCACTGATTGCTCTAAAACTTCCCAAGAGGGAGGGGGTGCGTGTGAGGCGACACTTATTTTAGGAGCGAGATTAGGAGTGGTGGGGGCGGGAAGGGGAGCACTCCTGGCTTCTCTCTGCCAATCACTCCCCCACACCGTGAGCAGGGAGACCACCCTCTCCTCCTACTTTCTCCCACCCACCCTCCCTCCTCCCTTCCCTCCAAGCAGCTGGGGAACTGTCCATTGTCTGAGCAGCCACGGCTGACGGGACGGCCCTCGGCTACGGCCTACAGCTCACCGCCGCGGGTCCGGCCAAGGACAATCCCTACAATCACAGCCCAACGAGCCACCCTCCGCAAAGAAGAGCAGTGAGAACCAAGCTTGTGTTTAGACTCTGTGCGGCAATATTTCCGATCCCATCTGCCAGGCAAATCTCCCCTCAGACGCCCCGCATTTCAGGAGAACGCCCGCTGCTCCGTACCCTTTGCTGGTATTTAGAGAATGAAAGGAGGGCCTAGCGAGCACAGAAGCCCATCAGGCTTCCCGGATGGGAACAGATTAGCCGTTTCCTCCTCGCCTCGCTCCCGCACGGAGGGCATTCTTTATTTACAGATAAATAATTCAAGGGCCCGGCACTTGAGGTAGAATGCCTTATCAACTTTCTTTTAGAAACCTTGCCCGCACCGCTCACCCCGGATTCGCGGGCAGGTCCGTGGTGCGGACACAGTGGCAATCGTGGAACCCGCCTCTCCTGTAGTAACAAGCAGCCACTATTTTTACTTTCTTCATTTTCTCATCGGCAGCTCTCGCGGCAGATGCTTCTGTTTGCTCACAGGCCCCAGCTCCACTGAATTCGGAATGAAACCGGCAGAAGCTGGCCATCTGGAAAGGGGAAATGTTTAAGTGAGCCCCTCCCCGCCCCCCTCGGCACATCTGGGGGCGGGGACTGTGCAAGGGGAAAGAAGAAGAGGCGGAAACTAGAGAAAGGGGAAGCTGCAGCTTAGAAAACCCTAAAGACATTCTCCCCCTGATGCCCTGTTCTCAGCTCAGTCTGAGGCCGGAATGGAGGACTGTGGAGAGGAGGCAGCAGGGGAAGAGGACGACAACAAGGAGGAGCGACTATAAGCTGGTCTCATAATGGGCAGGGAATTGTACTCTCCCAAACGCTTAGTACAGTGCTCTGCACCCAAAGTGCTCAATAAACGAGAATGATTGATTAGTAGGGTCAGCTTGGGTCCATGCTAGCCTCGCTAACGGGGTGGTGAGGAAGCCCAGCAAGCGGCGCCTCATCGCTTGGGGCCCGAACCCTAGGCCACACACCAGGGACCACCCCACAACCTGCTCTCTTTCGGGAAGGGGGAAAAGCACGCCGTGGCTTTCCGTCCCGCCGGGGCACGGCAGGGCCCAGGCTTCGGAGGGCTCCACGGGGCACTTCCGAGGGGTGCGGGAGAGCCAGCGGGAGGATGGTGGTGGAGAGAATCGGGGGCCTAAAATGGGCGGGTCCGGGAGGGAGGGGGCTCGGAGCACAGCCGCGGTCTCCCGAGGAACCAGCCGCACTCGGGCTCATGTCAAACTGCTTTATTACATCTTAAATAACAGTACATTTTAATATAGTATCTATCTTGCATCCAGCTTCCTTGAAGTACACTGACTTTAAAATTAAATACAAAAGGTGAAAAGGGATGCAGGGAGCTCTACAGAGTTATTTCATGGAAAGAGAAAGGTGGGGGGGGGTTCTTTTTTTTTTCTTTTTTTCTGCCAAGTCCAGGCCTAACGCACAATTACAGCACATTTTTTTTTTGTACAGTGTTGCAGAAAAAACAGAATGGAGAGAAGCCACTACTGCTCTGGAGGAGGAGGAGGAGGAGGACGAGAAGGAGGAGGAGGTGCAGGAGGAGGAGGAGGGGCATTTCTGGACCCAGGGAGAAGGTGGGAGAGAACGGGCAGAACACTCCACTGTCCAAACGCTGTTGCTCATCGTTTTACTGGCAGAGAGAGCCAGGAAAGCCTGCTTGTTACAAAAAGGCTCTCTATAGTTCTGCAAGAGAAACCGGCTGCCAACGGTTAGTTTTTCAAGGAGGGTGGTCTGGATTGCTGTCCCCCTCCCCACTGCCGGCCTCCCAAACGATCTTCTACAATGACCGTTTGAACAGGCCGTTTCGTTTTCGAAAAGAAAAACGAAAAAGAAACAAGAAAGGGACTTATCACGCTACTCCAACACGTGCATAGCCTCTTATTGAAATTCTTCATGTATTTATGCACAGAGTAGCAACAATAAGTGATTACAGCGGCAATGGTTACAATTTTAAACAGGTTATTTCTTAACAGAAGAAAAAAAAAAACATCTAAGGACTTAGTCCTGTGTGCACTTTTTAGCATTTCTACAGCATGCGATTCTAAGAGTTAAACCCACCCGATATGGCAAACAATCAAAAAAATTTTTTTGTTGTTTTAACTTAGAAAGTTCAAGATCATTATTTTCAAAACATTGATTTGTACATCATTTCATACACAAATAATTGACTGAATATCCAAGCACAGGGCAGGCATCTCTCTTGAAAACAGAGGTTCCTGATAGTTGGGGGTACTGGGTAGTGTTTGCATTTATAAACTGCCCTCCAACTGCACAAAGAAACCCAGAATAGATAAAAACTGAATCGGTGGGGCAGAGGACAGAAGGAGAGGGGGAAGAGACGGGAGGAGGGGAGATTGATTTGAATTAAATCAATCTACTACTCACAAAAAGGTGAAGGGGTTCTTTAGACAAGCATTCAATACCATTAACAGCATGTGCTTGGTTACCTCACAACATTATTCTCTATATGCCATGTTTTTGTGCAACAATTATCTGTGACACTAGACAAAAAAAATAATAAAAAAATTAGGGACTAAATTTACATCATTAACAATCCCAGGGAGGCTGGGTTGGACTCTCTTGTTCTGTTTAATTTCTAAGCTTGAAGAAATGCATTTAAAAAAGGAAGTATGCATGTTTTTAAGACCCTGCTACAGACGCGATTTTAAAATCGGAAACCGTCATGAGAAAAACCAAAGTCTGCCACTTCTTTTGACCTTGACGGAATGGGATCCCCAGCCTAAAATCGAGATAAAACTACAGTGAACATTCGCTGTATGTGTTTCACAATTACACTCCAAGTTTGCTTTCTGGTTTACATTTTTAACGACAGTATTTCCTTTGAAAGTTCTCTCAAGACCAAAAAAAAAAAGGAAAAAACAAAAAAGGAAAAGAAAAAAGAAGAAAAGAAAAACCCAAACCGAAAACAATGGTCCCAGAAGGAATGCACAATTTGATTTCTGTTTACAACTACAGAGATTCTCCTTCTAAAGGTAATTGTGCTCTTTGTTTCAGCAAGAGGCGAGGGGGAAGATGGTCTCGCCCCTTTGAAGTTGGGAGGGGGAGGTGGAGGGGTGTCCGCGTTAGTATGGTTGGATTGGATAGGCTATCATTTTAAATCTTCCAAGGTTGGAATGGTCTTCCAGTCCCGGTGGGATCCATCCGCTATCTTAAACAAAGAGTTTGGAAAGTGTTAAAAACGGGAAAACCCACAATCAGGTTCCAGTTAACAATCTCACCGCAACGTGGAATGGGACAGTCTGCTGGGTGGCATGAACGGCATCTACACCTCTTTCTCTCTCAGCATTTATAACCACTTTAACAGCCCGGCATCTCATATTTTCGGATAAATGCAACGGAGTATTGGCACTAGCGCCCCAAACAATCAGCTACTCATCAGAAACAAGCTAGAAATTAGAAGTCAGGATCCAGTCTGGCAGATGCAATGCAAGCTTGGAATGTTAGGGAGGACATGACAAGCCATGACTAGCCCAGGACGGTCACATTTGCCCAGTACCTAGAGGCTTTAGTTCCAAATCTTCAGGAAGCTATCCCAGGATCCCGTCGCCACGGCCATGCCATCGTCAGTCACACCCAAGCAACTGACACGGTTGTCGTGCCCGGCGAGAACACCTGAGGAGCAGACAGACAGATACCCGAGTGAACGGCCGCACGTCACCCACCTCCGAGCGGGGTACAGATTCATACGTGGGCGGGGGTTTGCTGGTCTCCTGTACCAAGGGTCTTCCATCATCATCATCAATCGTATTTATTGAGCGCTTACTATGTGCAGAGCACTGTAGTAAGCGCTTGGGAAGTACAAACTGGCAACATATAGAGACAGTCCCTGCCCAACAGTGGGCTCACAGTCTAAAAGGGGGAGGAAAAGGAGCCCCGAGTAGGCAACAGTGAGAGGTCCATGCCCGCATGGAGACCCCGTCGTTAAATCTGGGCCACTGGCAGTAACTGGGGCACGGATGACGTTATCCCACTCCCTCGGGGTCCTCCTTCACTCACCCTCAACTAGAGAGGTTCCCTCTGACAAGGGGGAGCCTAAATGGGGCCACGGCTTCCCTGATCTTGGATCCCAGACCTGCCAGCCTCGGGGAGGGCAAGCAAGGAAGTCAGCCACTTCAGACAACAGGACCAATCTGGTTCCAGATGGGTCGGCAGAACAAGTCACCTTTATTTCAAAAAGACTTAGAGAATCCCCTGGAGGATCACAGAATGCAAAATTAAGACTTAAATTGCATCAAGGAGGTTGAAGGGTTCCCTCGCTAATCTGTAAAGGCAGAATGCGCTAATTCGGAATGTGGGAAAAGGGGTTTATAATAATATTAGAGGAGGCCCATTCCTCAACTCTTATACTACTCATGGAAAAATACTCTCATAAACCAATCGCGGGAAAGCTTTGTTGGTGACAGGGAAGAGATTCCAGGATTGGAAACACTGGCCTTGAGGCAGCCTCGGCCTTACTGGTTCGGCACAATCTGGTACGTCACGTACGCCGCAACCCTCGATGAGCCACGGCCACCTCTTCTTACATCTGAGCAGTCTTCGGTTGGATCAGAAAGCAGTGAAATATTTAAAGAGTGCTCAGGGCTGGCGCGGGAATCCATTTGGAACATTAAGTTTCAAGATTAATCTTTCCTCTCAATTGCAGTTTGGCTCAAGTCAAAAGGGGGCCATTCATTCAAAGCTGCTGTCCACAGTACGTCCTGGGCTAATGGATCGGAGAGTTGCTACTTCCCATCAATCCTGCTGCCACTCTAGGAACGAAGCCTGAAATGGCTCCACTTTTGTGTACTACTGCAGAGGCACTGGAGCTGCACCAGAAACCTACAAGAGGTTGAGCGCACCTTGAAAATTTTGTCTGGCCACAGGGAATCTGTGGACTCGGATGGAAGGGGAAAGGAGGATCTGGGGGACGGTCAGGGAGCAAGAAGCGGAGGGGGAGCAGGAAGGAAACCAAGCTTAGGGCCTGGGGCTCTGGGGTGGCCTTTTCCTCAGATTCTGGTGAAGTAGTCCTTGGGGACCTGCGATGGTAACAGCACCGGGGGCCGACAGGTTCACGTTCCCATCGCCAACGTCACCTGGTGCTTTGCATATGGAAGAGGAACAGGGGAACTCCAACAGACAGAGTGACAATGAAGCCATGGCCAGAAAAGGCACAGGGTCTTGGAAACCCAAACATGGTCCAGGACTCTCCTTTTCCAGGCTCACAGTCAGGGGGGAAAGTGGACCTGGTGCAGAAAACTAGGCCCTTAAGCCCACCCACACTCCAGGAGGGAGAACTGCCCAACCCTCCATTGATTCCCATTCAGAGTGGAAATGGAGTAGCCAGGCTCCGGCTATCTGCCTGCTTTCCAAAGACCACCATTAGACTGATGGACTGCTGCCTCCACTGTCGCCTTTCAGCTAACATCCTGTGAAAGCACAGTGCAGCTGATGTCTGAGGGTGGCAAAGGAAGACAACAGCACGCTTCTTTTATCATTTCTAGGGGAGTTTAGTGTAAAGGGCTGGCTTAAAAAAACAAAAACTCTGGTTTTGACCAGTCACCTCGGTATCATTCTTTGCAGGCCTAATCTCTCAACGTCAGCTGTGATTATTCACGCAGCCAAAAAAAAAAAAAAAGCTTCTGGAAGGCAAATCCAGGGTGAGGATGACAAACGAGGCGGAAGGCGTTTTGTCCCTTGATGTCCTATGTTATCAGCTCTCTTACCTAGATTGATCTGAAAATCCACTAGTGAGGTTTTAAGAATCTCACCATCCACTCTCCAAATGTGCTTAACCGACTTGCAGATGGGTAAACATGATCCCTGAAGTTTATGTACCTCAGGGCAGCTAGTCCAAGACAAGTACCCTCTCATAAACCACCTGCCCGCTCCCAGTCCTCCGAAGGAACAGTTCCCTGCTGTCATCTCTGCCATCTCCTGAGAGCTGTCTTGGGGGGCGGGGCGGTGTGGACCCCCCTCTGGGACAGGAAGGGTGGCACTGAGGTGAGTGAAGACTGTTCTGATTGACCAAAGGGGCAGGAATCAGGGTGGGGTGCCAGAGCTGGATTTCAAGCACTCGAGTTGCTGCTTACCTGCTCTATCTGCTTTGAGGGCGTCCCAGACATTGCAGTTGAAGTCATCATATCCAGCGAGGAGGAGGCGCCCGCTCTTGGAGAACGATATAGAGGTGATGCCACAGATGATGTTATCGTGAGAGTAAACCATGAGCTCCTGATCGGCCCGGAGGTCAAAGAGCCTGCAAGTAGCATCATCTGAGCCTGTGGCAAAAGCGTTGCCATTTGGAAAGAACTATAAAGACAAAGGAACAGAACGGTCCATCAGCTTCACAGCGAACAAGGGAGAAGTCGGGAGGCCAGAATAAGAGCTCGAGGGAGAAGCTCGAGAATGCCCACAGCCTGGCTTTGCTGCATGAGGATGGGTCAAATGGTGGGCGGCCCTGTAGAAAGCTGGGCACACTGGGGGTTGGTAGCTGCAAGGTGATCCAGTTCGTTTGCTTGTTCATTCACTCGATAATACAGTGTTCACTGGGGCAGAGCACTATCCCGGTTGCTTGGGGGCCTTCAAAAAGAGGAAAACGCACAATCCTTGCTCTCAAGGAGCTTAAACTAGTAGAGGGAAGTTAGGAGAGAAAGGCAGGATCTCTGTACTTTCTCCTCCCAGCCCCTCTTCCTTCATTCCTGCCACAGCTCTCTGATTCAGCCCTACCTCTCTGCTCTCTCTCCTTCCCCCCAAGTGGAAGCAGAAGAAAAGGAGGAGGAGGAAGGGGAGGAGGAGGAGGGCAAGGAGGAGGAGGAAGAGACAAAAGGTTTCAGGAAAAGCTCTGCAAAATGGCGCCCGATACAGGGCTCGGCACACACCCCAGCTCCAGAACCACAACTCAACTGGGAAGCATATCACGGCTGAACAAAACATGTTCCTCATCAACTGTCCACAAATCCCCAAATAGAATCTGATCTCTTGTCCCCATGTACAGAACACCTCAGAAGCTAGGAGGATATGACCGGGAGCAAGTGCCCTCAATGAAAGCAGGTCAAGATGTGACCCCCGGATACCCAGGGAAGGCAGTACACAATTTTATCAGGCTGTTTCCCTTGAGTTACCTGGGGGAAAATCACAGACTCTCCCCTGAAACATTCAGCTCAGAATTAGAATTTGGAAGGTGAATGCCAACAGAGCCATATTCAGACAGGTGCCAGGGGAGCTTGCTAGAAGAGGAGATGTTGGGTTTTTTTCTGCCACTGCAGAATCAGGCAATTTAAGAATCTGCAGGAGGGCTCACGCCACTCCTCCCCCACCGCCCCTCCCTACCCCCAGGTAGAGCTCCCAAGGGAGAAACTGCAGGCAAGCTTTCAAACTAAACTGCACCTTTACAAAGAGTTCTCCAACACTGCATTAGGCTTGTCTGAAACACAGAACCAATGAAAAAGAAAGAGAGGAAATGGGAAGCAGTGGCCAACGCCCTGCATTTTAACTGCCGGCGAGCCGGTCAATATGATCTCTTTTTTCTGGGCCTTAGCACTAGCCCACAAACCTTTACGGTACAAAGGTCAAAGGGTCTGATGTTATGCAGGACTCACCACGTGGAAAAACGAATGACTTGATCCAGGACCCACTTATGGGCAGGAGGACATTCTCGGCAACGATACCTCAAATTATCAGTACAAACAGGGCCCCGCTCCCCCCAGTGAACAGGAGCTCCGCTTTCCCCAAATCCGCAACAGGCAATACGTACACAGATGGCGTTGATGTCCGACTCGTGGCCGGTGAAAGTTTGCCGACACATTCCTTCTCGCACATCCCACAGCTTAGCAGAGGCATCACAGGCCCCGGAGACAAATAGTCTGGTGTCAGGAGCCAGGGAAAGGCTCATGACGTCCCCAGTGTGTCCAGTGAAGGTAGTTGTCTGCTGGCCAGTTTCAATGTCCCACAGAGCACTAAAAAATAAAGACGGCAGGAACGGGAGACGGTCAGACCAACCCATGCCCTCGAACCCAACCTGGCACTGCACTATTGCCTCACGCCCAACTGCGCCACAGCTGAGCCCCCTCCCCCCGAGCCCCATAACTTGACTTCCGCCAGTCATCATCAATCGTATTTACTGAGCGCTTACTGTGTGCAGAGCACTGTACTAAGCGCTTGGGAAGTACAAGTTGGCAACATAGAGACAGTCCCTACCCAACAGTGGGCTCACAGTCTAAAAGGGGGAGTCACCAATCTGAGAGGAGAAAAGGCAGATGAAAACAACCAGAGTTGGGGAACGGTGGCTTCTAGCTCACCCTCTAGACTGTAAGCGGCGTGGCTCAGTGGAAAAAAGCAGGGGCTTTGGAGTCAGAGGGCATGGGTTCAAATCCCAGCTAGCTCTGGCTAGCTGGCTCAGCTGTGTTACTTTGGGCAAGTCACTTAACTCCTCTGTGCCTCAGTTACCTCATCTGTAAAACGGGGATTAAAACTGCGAGCCCCCAGTGGCACAACCTGATCACCTTGTAACCTCCCCAGCGCTTAGAACAGTGCTTTGCACCTAGTAAAGCGCTTAATAAATGCCATAAAAAACCCTCGTTCCTGGCAGAGAATGTAGCTGTTATGTTGTACTGTAAGTGCAGAGCACTTAGTACAGTGCTCTGCACACAGGAAGTGTTCAATAAATCTGACTGACTGAAATCTTGGGCACTCCTGGAGCTCTTTACACAACTGTTGGCCTGAACCAGGGATCAAGAAAACCTTCCCCATCTCCCTGTGAAGCCACGAGAGCCAGACTGTTTCCAGTCTTTGGTGTGAGCAAAGGCAGAGGTAGACAGGCATGTAAATTCACAGAAATCTCAGGCTTTTGTCTGAAACAGCCATGATCACAGCATGGGGCTTAAAACCCATGTGAGACTCTGGAATCTCATAGGGCTGGTTCGACCCTCTCCTGCCTTACTCTGCTGGGAATAGCATGGAGGGAATGTGTCTATTATTATAATAATATAGAGCTTTGTACAGTCTTGTCTTATGCTGTCGAGTCATCTCTGACCCATAGCAACGCCATGGACACAGCTCTACCAGAATGCCCCACCTCCATCAGCAATCATTCTGGTAATCATTCACAGAGTTTTCTTGGTAAAAATATGGAAGTGCAGTGAACTTGAATCTCCGCCCTCGACTGTCTCCCGTGCCGCTGCTGCCCAACATAGGTGAGTTCTGACCGTAGCAGATTGCCTTCCACTTGCTAGCCACTGCCCAAGCTAGGAATGGGTGGGCCTCTGCTTGACTCTTCCTCCTACAGTCAAGACTGGTAGAGTACTGGAAGGTGCTCAATAAATGTGATTGAAGGAATGAATGAAGACATCCCCTCCTTGAGGTCTGATAGAGCCCAAGATGGGAGGAAAGAGGATTCACCAAGGCACCTCCTGCCCTTTCTGTGCTTTTTGGGGGGGATGGGCAGGGTAACTGTTTAGAAAAAGGAACAGCAAAAACTGAAATCGATCAAATACAGGGCACCTTGGCCGAGGACTAAAATATTTCATTGTCACAATAAATGGGGTCAACTCAGGAAACGCACAATACCCAGCATCTTCTTAATTTACTGGGAAAACAGACATGTAGCCTCCAGGCTTAGAGGAATTCCAGGTCTCTTTCCATGGGTCAATCAATGGTATTTATTGGGCACTTACTATGTGCAGAGTACTGTACTAGGTGCTTGGGAGAGTACAATACAATAGAATTAGCAGAAATGTTCCTGGCTCATAAGCTCAGTTCCATTAGCATCCACCCCGCCGGTGCAAATCCAGTCCCGGTTTTGTTCGATGCAGAGTGATCCCCTTCCAAGAACACCCTGGGGGAACCAGGAGGGAGTTGCTAGCTGCTAGACATCAGGGTAGCCATTTGTAGAAAAGCACCTTAATAATGAAACATCTGAAAAGCAATTTTTCCTCAAGAGACAATCTCAATTATTAACCCTCTTTGCTTTAAATTCGTTTCACAACTAGGCCAACAGGGACTAGTCATGCTGTGGCGGGGTAAGAAGAACTTTGCTTCCCCACTCAGAACAGAGCCCCTCACCCCTTCTGAAATGACCATACTCAGCACACTTGACAAAAACAAATACAAAAACTCATTTCAACTCATTTGTGGGCAGTCAATTAGGAGACCCTCATTATCTCCTCAATCTTATGTGGGTGCCCCAAAAGAGGAGGCATACACAAGACATACATTCTACTGCCAAAAAACACGAAGTAGTGTGGCCAACTGGAAAGAGGATGGGCCTGAGCAGGAGGATCTGGGTTCTAATCCCAGTGGAGCTCCACTGCACGTCTGCTGTGTAACATTTAACTTTTTGGTACCTCAGTTACCTCATCTGTAAAATGGGGATTAAGGCTGTGAGTTCCATGTGGGACACGGACTGCGTTCAACCCAATTAGCTTGCTTCTAACTACGCCAGCACTGTGCTTAACAAATACCATACAAAAACCCCACACTTGATTATTTATCTGCTTCTATTCTAGCACCTTGGCACATAGGAAGTGCTTATTATCATTAAAAAAACTAACTTTTTTCATTGCTTGGTGCAGCAGGTGCTCCTCCTAAAAAAGGTTGAAAATTCTTTAAGTCAAGGACTTTTGGAGGTTTTTTACCTTGAAACTTGGCTGACATTTAGCTTTTAATGGCCAAGGGGTGGATTTGGGAGCGATAAAAGCTTGCTGAAGCAGCAGGCTCTCTACGGGGAGCCCACTAGTCGCCCTGTGATGTGGTCTCGTTCTGGGTGTCTCATCCTAGCCCTCACCAACAGGACTCCATCACTAGGTCAGAGACAGACTGTGGTGGTGCAACCTTTACTCTCACTTAGTGCAGATATTCCCTAGGGCTGGAAGTCATTTCTTGAGTTTAGTTGGTCCCTTCAGCCCTTGATTCCCCAGGTCCGGGGAAAGGCTCCAGAGGATACCGCTTTGAAAAAAAAAAAAACAAAAAAGCTTCCATCTGTCTATAAACAGGATGTGGTGCTTTATTTTTTTCTTCAAAAGAGCCATCAAACAAAACACGTCAAGTAAAATCGATGATTTTAGGTACCACATGAATGTTACTTAACCATTTCCAGTTGAAGAATGTAAAGGAAAAGCCCCATCCATGCTGAGGCAGAGAGCCTAAAAACGATCTACTTGGAAGACAGTGCTCTTTCTCATCCTTGTGAGGACTGAGCCCGTGCCTCTCATGCTCTGTTATCTAGCTTCAAGCACCAAGCTAACCCAGAGTGATGCAACCGAGCCCAATTAGCAAACCTGATTTCAGTGTGATAAAGCAGAACTTTCTTTTGCTTCGTCGCCGAGGGGGAAGGGGAGGGCAGGGGAGAAGAAAGGCACGTAAAGCGCACAGCCACATCACCGACGGTGAATGAAACACGACCTAGCCCCTGGCTTTGGCTACTCACCAGGTGGTATCTCCAGAGCTGGTGACAATTTGATTGTCATCCAGGAAGCGGCAGCACGACAAGTAACCTGCAAGAAACAGACGACAGAAATGTAAGGCAACAGGGAGTCTCACTCGGCTCTACGAACTACTCATGAAGCATCCCCCACCGGCATGGAGTCCAGGCCCTAGACCCCACTGATATCCAAATTAGAGATGAACACCCCTCTTCCTCACTCCCCCTCCCACAGTCCCCCACCAAGGTGGCTCTGACTAAAGGCCCCTTGCCAGTCTTCTGTTGCAAAGCTGATCGAGGCTTATGCTATGACCATTCCCCTTCTCGGTCTGCCTCCAAACTACGGGAGACACAGCTGCACCCAGAGCTTACTCCAAGGGGCAGAAATCTGAGGAAAGAGTATTCAGGTGTCCAAACAGCCCCAGCTTGACAGGGATGGAGAACAGGACTACTCACTGCAGTGAAAAGCATGGATGTGAAATATAAAACGAGGATAGAGTATGGAGCACTTCCTATGCACCAAAACATACAATACAAAAAGATGAACTAGAAGGGGACATCAATCAATTAATGGTATCTATTGAGTCCCAAACACTGTACTATGTGCTTGGGAGAAAACAATACAGTAGAGTGGATAAAGCACATACCCTGCCCAGTAGAAGCTTACACAGTCCAGAGGGGAAGTAAAAAAAAAAACCTCAATTCCTTCACCACATGGGGAACAGCTCCCATAGACCAGCAGATGTGAATGTACCTGACACTTCAAACTTGCAGACCTATGGATCATCTTCATTATCAATAGCATTTATTGGGCACCTACTGTGTGCAGAGCACTGTATTAAATGCTTAGGAGAGGAGAAGATTAAGAGAACACTATCTCTGCTCCTGAGAAGTTTATGGTTTAGCAGGGGAGACACATATACGTTTTAGATGAGGGAGTGCTATAGGGCCTGGGTAACTGAAGTCCTTAGGTGGCACAAAGGGGCTGAGAGGTGGCAGTTAGGACACGAGATAGGATGATTATAGATTACTCAGGGTGAGCTTCCTTAAGATAGGATTTCAGATGGGATTTGAGATAGGGAGAGCTATGACCTGGCAGATGTGAAGGATGGGGATGGAGGTGGGGCTCTAGGCTGGAGGTCATTGGAGAGAGGAGAATGAGGCACAGACAGCAGGTTGGAAATCAAAGAACAAAGTGTATGTGCTGGGGTGTGGGAACAGGGAATTAATAAATAGGTGCGATAGAGCTAATGAAGAGTGCTTTCAATTCAATGGCCAGGAGTTTCTGGTAGATGGGGAGATGAATATGTAACCACTGAAAGCTTTTGAGGAATGAGACGTGTGCAGAATGACAATTAAAAAAATGATCTGGGCAGCAGGAAATGTGTCTTGGGCTTCTGTTGTACTTTCCCAAGTGCTCGATATATACTATTGTTTACCACGCCCAGTAAGCAATAGCAAGTATATAGGTTGTTCAGATTGCAAGGAAGGGGTGGACTCTGGAAATGATGTGGAAGAACAACCGATAGAATCTGGTGACAGAAGGGATGTGGGGGTTGAAAAAGAGGGAGGAGTAGAGGAAACTGCCCAAGTTGCAGGCTTGAGAGACAGGGAGATTGGTGGTGGTGGTAACTGTGAAGGGAGAGTTGGGTGGAGAAAATTTGAGGTCGAGGGTGATGGTGGGGGGTGGAGGGACAGAAGGAGTTTGGCATATTGAGTGCCTACATTGTACTAAGGAGAGTAAAATATAACAGAGTTGGTAGACACATTCCCTGTCCATGACGAACTTACAGTCTAGAGGGATTTCCTTCAAGATATCCAAGTAGAAAAATGTGTAATTAAAGAGAATGAGAGGGGTTGGGGCTAGCCAAGTCAATTTGGGAGTTCCCTGCCCAGTGGTGGTAGAAATAGTTGTGCAAGTGGGTGGGCTCTCCAAGGGACTGAGAATGTGAATTGACAAGAGGAGATGCAGAGCAGAGTCTTGAGGGATGCCCACAGGTAAGGGATGGGAGGCAGAGGAAGAACTGGTGAAGGAAGACTGGGGATTGGTTAGCGAGGGAAGAGGGGAACCAGGAAAGAACAGTGCCAGAAAAGCCAAGGTTAGTGTTTCCAGAAGAAAGGGGAAGCCCACAGCCACAAAGACACAGCACTTAGGAACACATCCTTACACTCTGTCACTTCCCCTACCTGTGATTTTAACGTCTGTCTCCCCATCTACACTGTAAGCATCCTGTGGGCAGGGATCTTGTCTACCAACTCTATTGCTCTGCACTTTCCCAAGTGCTTAGTACAATGTCCTATACACAGTACGCACTTAATAAATACTACTGATGGAAAGCAGACAAGAGGTTGAGGAAGATTCCTTCAGAGAGCACATTTGATTGGGTAAGGGTACGGACACTGGTGATCTTACTGGAGAACTGGAGGGGGAGGAAACTAAATTGTAAGGGGTCAAGTAGAGAGCTGGAGGAGAGAAAGTGGAGGCAGCGGGTCTATCTAACCCATTCGAGAAATTTGGACAGGGAAAGGAGGAGGGAGGTGGGGCTGGAAAGTGAGGTGGGGGTCAGAGGGATTCTCATGCTTTTTTTAGGGTGGGACAGACTTAAAGGTGGAGGGGAAGGAGCCATCATAGAGCAAGCAGTTGAAGATGAGGCCAGGGAGGGGAGAAGAGTGAACTCTACTGTTTTCAGGTGAGAAGGGATGGAGTCCGAAGCAGAGGGGATGGGATCACTTTTGAAAGCAGACATTTCCCTCTGAGAGATGGCTGAAAAGGATGAAAGAGAGATATGGGGGTGGGAGGGAGTTGTAGTGGATGAGGGGAAGGTTTGGGAGAGCTCATATCCGATGGGTTCGGGGGCTGCTGTTGGAGACAGAGTTTTGCACTGGACAGATCACGGAGCTGACCTAGGGAATGGCTTTGCTTATGGTCTTGAGCCCTCATGATTTTTTTCTTCTCTCCCTTCAAAGCTCCCATCAGATTCAAGTTGTGCTTCCTTGCCATTTCTTATCCCTCTCAGCAGCCCCCCAATTTGTGGAGGAATTTTTGAATTCCTCCGTGGCTCCAGGCAGTCAAAGAAGAGCTTGTTCTGGAAGGGCAGATCTTTTACCCGTGACAGAGTTCTTTCATTCATTCATTCAATCGTATTTATTGAGTGCTTACTGTGTGCAGAGCGCTGTACTAAGCCCTTGGGAAGTACAAGTTGGCAACATATAGAGATGGTCCCTTCCCAACAGCGGGCTCACAGTCTAGAAGGGGGAGACAGACAACAAAACATATTAACAAAATAAAATAAATAGAATAGTAAATATGTACAAGTAAAATAGAGTAATAAACATGTACAAACATATATACAGGTGCTGTGCAGAGGGGAAGGAGGTAGGGCGGGGGGATGGGGAGGGGGAGAAGAAGGAGGGGGCTCAGTCTGGGAAGGCCTCCTGGAGGAGGTGAGCTCTCAGTAGGGCTTTGAAGGGAGGAAGAGAGCTAGCTTGGCGGATGTGCGGAGGGAGGGCATTCCAGGCCAGGGGGAGGACGTGGGCCGGGGGTCGACGGCATGACAGGCGAGAATGAGGCACAGTGAGGAGGTTAGCGGCAGAGGAGCGGAGGGTGCGGGCTGGGCTGGAGAAGGACAGAAGGGAGGTGAGGTCGGAGGGGGTGAGGTGATGGACAGCCTTGAAGCCGAGAGTGAGGAGTTTTTGCCGGATGCCTAGGTTGACTGGTAGCTACTGGAGATTTCTGAGGAGGGGAGTAACATCCCCAGAGCGTTTCTGCACAAAGATGATCCGGGTAGCAGTGCGAAGTATAGATTAAAGTGGGGAGAGACAGGAGGATGGGAGATCAGAGAGGAGGCTGATGCAGTAATCCAGTCGGGATAGGATGAGAGATTGAACCAGCAGGGTAGCGGTTTGGATGGAGAGGAAAGGGCAGATCTTGGCGATGTTGCGGAGGCGAGACTGGCAGGTTTTGGTGACGGATTGGATGTGAGGGGTGAACGAGAGAGCAGAGTCGAGGATGACACCAAGGTTGTGGGCTTGTGAGACGGGAAGGATGGTAGTGTCATCAGCAGTGATGGGAAAGTCAGGGAGAGGGCAGGGTTTGGGAGGAAAGATGAGTTGTTCAGTCTTGGACATATTGAGTTTTAGATGGTGGGCAGACATCCAGATGGAGATGTCTTGAAGGCAGGAGGAGACACGAGCCTGAACGGAGGGAGAGAGAGCAGGGGCAGAGATGTAGATTTGGGTGTCATCAGGTAGAGATGATAGTTGAAGACGTGGGAGCGAATGAGTTCACCAAGGGAGTGAGTGTAGATAGAGAACAGAAGGGGACCAAGAACTGACCCTTCAGGAATCCCTACAGTAAGGGGATGGGAGGGGGAGGAGGTGCCCGCAAAAGAGACTGAGAATGAATGGCCGGAGAGATAAGAGGAGAACCAGGAGAGGACAGAGTCTGTGAAGCCCAGGTTGGATAGTGTGTTGAGGAGAAGGGGGTGGTCCTCAGTGTCGAAGGCAGCTGAGAGGTCGAGGAGGATTAGGATAGAGTAGGTGCCTTTGGATTTGGCAAGAAAGAGGTCACTGTGACCTTTGTGAAGGCAGTTTCAGTGGACTGTAGGGGACAGAAGCCAGATTGGAGGGGGTCAAGGAGAGAGTTGGCATTGAGGAATTTGAGGCAGCGGGTTTAGACAACTCGTTCAAGGAGTTTGGAAAGGAATGGTAGGAGGGAGATGGGGTGATAACTAGAAGGGGAGGTGGGGTCAAGAGAGGGTATTTTTTAGGATGGGGGAGACGTGGGCATGTTTGTAGGCAGAGGGGAAGGAACCAGTGGAGAGTGAGCGGTTGAAGATGGAAGTTAAGGAGGGGAGAAGGGATGGAGCGAGAGATTTCATAAGATGAGAGGGAATGGGGTCAGAAGCACAGGTGGCCAGAGTAGCACTTAAGAGGAGGGAGACCTCATCTGAGGACACTGCTGGGAAGGATGGGAGAGTAGTGGAGTGGGTTGAGAGCCGAGGGGTTGGAGAAGGGGGAGGAGTGACTTTGGGGAGCTCAGGCCTGATGGAGTTAATTTTTACTAATGAAGTAGGAGGCCAGATCGTTGGGGGTGAGGGAAGGAGGAGGGGGAGGAACAGGGGGCCTGAGAAGGGAGTAAAATGAACAGAACAGCTGACGGGGATGATTGGCATGGGTGCAATAAGGGAGGAGAAATAGTTTTGTCTGGCAGGAGAGGGCAGAGTTAAGGCAGGAAAAGATAAACTTGAAGTGAACGAGGTTGGCTTGGTCTTTAGACTTTCGCCTGCAGCGTTCAACAGCTCGAGCATAAGAGCGAAGGAGGCGGACAGTGGGAGTGAACCAGGGCTGTGGGTTAGTGGTACGAGAGCTGCGAAGGGAAAGGGGAGCGAGGGAGTCAAGCTGAGTAGAGAGGGTAGAGTTGAGAGCAGTAGCTTCCAATCAAGAAGAGGTGGGGAGGGCGGCTTTCTGAGCAGAGGAAAAGGCAGAATACACCATCTAACGCTACAGAAGACTATTTTCAAGGGTGCCCAATATGGGACAGGGAACAGATTTTGTTGGCTGCATATGCACACACGGTAAAATTAACTGTCAACAGTGGGCTTTCTGACCAAAAACGAAGACTACGGGTGGGCTCTGCAATCTTGATTGGGTTTTTTGAGTGGCCTGCAGCTAAGGAACAGGATCCAGAAATTCCCAGTTACACATTTCCTACAGGTTTGGATCATTATTCTAAAACTAGGTCATGAGTACTCCCAAGTGCTCACCTACAGAGTGCCCATCTTTTAGTGACCTAGCTGTAAGCTGCTGACTCGTGAGGAGACATCCCTGAACTATGTTATACTTTTCAGGCAGCAGCATTGGTCCCATTACTGTTGCATTCGGTCAAGATGCTAGAGCCATCATGACATGCTTATTTGCTAATCACGACAGCCAAAGAAAATCGATTTATTTTCATTTGGGCTTTGAGCTTTTAGGAAGAAGGGTGCCCTAGAAATGCAAAGTTCGTATTCATTTTCCCAGAGTGTGTGCCATTAGCAAAAAGCATTTTGAATGAATCATGATTTGCTTCATGATCAAAGCCACTATCTGCTTTTGCAAAGCCTAACCACTCACGGCTTTCGAAATGGAATGCAGATAATTCTTCCCGCAGCGGGTCAGCTCTGGTATTGTTGAAATCAGCATTAACGGGGGATTAAGCGTTTGTTGAAGTCAACCAGTCAGTACTATTTACTGAGCACCTACTCTGTGTTCAGCACTGTACTAAGCGCTTAAGCGTACAACAGAATTAGTAGACATAATACCTGTCCTCAAAGAGTTTACCATCTAGTGCGGGTGGGTGGGATGACACTAAAGGAAGTTACAGATTGGAGAAAGTGATGAGTACATATGCTATGAAGGTTAAGTGCTTCGGGGAGTAGTGAGTACCCATGTGTTTAGATGGTGTGGAAGTGTTGATGTGGCAGCTGGGTGGAGGGAGGAGGGGTGATATGAGGTAGAGATATGAGAAGCTAATTTGAGAGGGCCTTCTTTAGAGACGGATTTCACAAGGGCTTTGAAGACAGGGAGGCCAGTGGTTTGCGGTTGCGAAGGAGGGAGGGGAGGGAGAGGACGGAGGGGAGGGCTGTGAAGGTGTTCATGGTGGGAGAAACAACAAAGCCCATTAGTAGGTTGCCTTGACGGGGACAAAGTGTGTCGGCTGGGGTGAACTGGGAGAAGAGGAGGTAAGGAGGGAAAGAACTGAATGCCTTAAAGTCAATGGTCAGGAGTAGAGTCTGATGTCTCGGTCAGGCTTTTCATACAGTAGAAACCTGGATAGCTTTGTTGCTACCAACAAGTGATGGGTTCTAAAAACTTTGCATCTACTCATTTTGGGAGGGTTCCCTTTTTCTTAGTATGGTATTTAAGTGCTTACCATGTGCCAGACACTGTACTAAGTGCTGGGGGGAGATATAAGATAATCAGGTTGGGCCCAGTCCATATCTCACAAGGGGCTCACAGTCTCAATCCCCATTTGGCAGATGAGGTGACAGGCACAGAGGAGCGATGTGACTTGCTCAAGATTACAGAGTAGACAAAAGGTGGAGCTAGGATTACTAGAATGCAGGTCCTTCTGACCCCCAGGCCTGTGCTCTTACTAGGTCAGGCTGCTTCTCTATTCTGAACAGGTGGGAGCTTGATTGGGTGGAAAATCAGCAAGACAGGCCCTGGCTGGTGTTTCCACTTAAGAACTGCAAAAGGCATTTCCAGAGTGCCATCGGCAGATGCTGAAGGAGCAGACCTCTGTTCTGTTGCATTGGCATTGGGAGACTTTGGAGAACTAACAGCAGCACAATGCTGAGGGCAAACCGACTCCCCCTCTCTCACTGCTGGATAGAGTCACGGCATTTTGCAATCACTCAATGGCATTTATTGAGCGCTTACAGTGTGCAGAGCACTGTACGAAGCACTAGGGAGAGTGCAACATGACAAAATTGGTAGACATGTTCAACTGCCCACAGGAGTTTTCAGTTTGGAAGGAGAGGCAGTCATTAAAATAAATTAATGATGTATACGTAGGTGCTCTGGGGATGAATAAAGGGTACGCAAATCCAAATGCAAAGGAACAGAAGCCCGCCGGGGACCCCACCGTCACTGACTCCCTTCTGTATGTTGTGAATTTGCAGCACCCACATGGGGCCCCATCCAAACCGATGCCCTGGGGGGGGGGCCCAAGCCCTTTCAAGGTCACGGGCAGGTTGCAGGATTATTGGGTTGCCTAGGTGGCAGTTTCTCCTGCTTCCCTCATATTTGCCGTCACCTTTTTTTCCCTCCTCCTCTAGCAGTGTCAGTTGGCAAGTCAGCCACTATAGCCTTCTCCTATGAAGGGCCAACACCTGGGCAAGGTTGAGGTGATGGTCTTCCTTCAACTCGGAAAAGGAGGGGATTGTAAGCACAGGTCCCAGAGTATCCAGTTAGCTCAGGGAGCCCTCGTTTTGTCCAGGACTACTGAAGGTAGAGGCGAGGGAAGTAGGGAGCATAGCCTTATAAAATATACTGCGGAGAGTTGAAGGTCTTGCAGTTTCTGGATTCATGGTTGTGAGGGGGTCGGGGGAGGGTTAGGGATAGTTTTGATATTTATGAGTTAGCTTTATGTATTTGTCTCTTTCCCACACCACTAGATTATAAAATCTTATGGAGAGGGTCTGCCTACAATTAAGAAGCTTAGGGGCACATTTCCAAGTGCTTAATATAGTGCTATGGGCAGAGTATGTGTTCAAACATTATCAATAAAAATAATAAAGATGGCCAACGCTTCAGAATGCACCTCTCTATATATGAAGAGAGGAAGAGGGAGAGGGAGGGGGAGAGAGAGAAAGAGAGCACAGACAACCAGACCCCCCCCACCTTCAGAGGAAAGATCTGTGGTGAGGGTCTGACACAGCTATACTTTGTAAAGTTAACTCCTGATTTTTCTTGATTATCATTATCATTCTCAGAGAAGAACTCCCTGATACCATTTCAACTCTTGGGGCTTCCAATGATCATTTTCCCACCTTCTGAGAGAGCAATTTCACCCCCAAACCAGTAATGCCTGCCACTGGTCAAAATCCACGATGAATTTAAAGGAATGCCAATTTCACCCAGCCCCCCCCTTGAGTCCTGTCTGACCGTGCCTCATATGAGGTCACCCAGATCAGATTTACGAGGCTTGGTTTCAGAGCTTTGGAGGCTGAGTGCGCCTCATCTCTGATTAGAGGTGCAGCACCCTGGCATTTGCTGGGTCAAAGACCCCTCAGAAGTTTTTGTTTTAATCAATCAGCCAATCAATCAATCCACCAATGGTATTTACTGAGTGCTTACTATATGCTTGGGAAAGTACAATATTCTAGACTGTGAGCCCACTGTTGGGTAGGGACCGTCTCTATACGTTGCCAACTTCCCAAGCGCTTAGTACAGTGCTCTGCACACAGTAAGCGCTCAATAAATACGATTGAATGAATGAATGAATAATAAAGTAGGTGTTCCCTGCCCAAAACGAGTTACCCCAAACCAGGTGAGGGCTGTCAACTTGTCATCAGTGACCCACAGACCACAGCTGGAACTCCCTAGGATGATTGGTGGACTGCAGAAAGCCTTTCGGATCTCCCAATCTCCTGTCCCTCCCCACTTCAGTCTATACTTCACTCTGCTGCCCGGATTATCTTTCTACAGAAATGCTCTGGGGGTGACCCCCCTCTTCAGAAATCTCCAGTGGTTGCCTATCAATCTCCATATCAAGCAGAAACTCCTCACTATTGGCTTCGAAGCTCTCCATCACCTCGCCCCCTCCTACCTCACCTTCCTTCTCGCCTTCTGCAGCCCAGCCTGCACACTGGTGCTTACCGCACTGTGCCTCGTTCTCAACTGTCCTGCCATCGACCCCCTGGCCCACATCCTACCTCTGGCCTCCCTCCTCAAATCCGTCAAACTAGCACATTTCCCCCCTTCAAAGCCCTACTGAAAGCTCACTTCCTCCAGGAAGCCTTCCCAGACTAAGCCCCTCATTTCCTCTGCTCCTCTTCCCCTCCCCATCGCCCCAACTCGCTCCCTGCTCTATCCACCCCCACAGCACTTGTGTGCATGTGTACATATTTATTATTCTATTTATGTTAATGATGTGTATACATCGATAATTTTATTTATTTATATTGATGCTATTGATGCCTGTTTACTTGTTTTGATGTCTGTCTCTCCCCTTCTAGACTGTGAGCATGTTATTGGGCAGGGACTGTCTCAGTTTCTGAATTGTACTTTCCAAGCGCTTAGTACAGTGCTCTGCACAGAGTAAGAGCTCAATAAGTACGATTAAAAAAAAAAGCTCAGAGCTAAATTTGGGGGGATGTGGACCATCCACCCTCCCAAAACCATGTGGTTGTTTCTATGTGGCCTTTTGCTGGTCTGTGTTTTGGGTTCATCAAACCTTAAGTTGCACTGTGCAGTGCCCGGGAAGCAGCAATTCAAATGCTGGTATTGGTTCGGGGAGGGGAAACACACCTAAGAGAAAGGATGACCCACACAAACCAGGAAAGGGAAGTAAAACTAAAGAAAGTCCAACAGGAAACACACCCCCAGTAAGGTCTACTGAAATATCTTCTCCAGCATTGTAGTTGTAATGAGAATTATTATTGTGGTATTTGTTAAGTGCTTGCTATGTGTTAAGCACTGGAGTAAGATACAATTTAATCAGGTCAGACACAGTCCTTGTCACATATGGGGCTCTCTGTAGGTGGAAGGGGCAACAAGGTACTGAACTCTCATTTTACAGATAAGGAAAACAGGCACAGAGCAGTAGAAATGATACGAACTGAGTGACTACTGAGGGAGGGTACTGCACTAAGCCCTTGAGAGTCTAGAAGAAGCCCACAGGAGCTTACATTTAAACTGAGACAGGCACAGAAATACGGAATATGCATACTTTTTGCCTGTCCTGATGTCAACCCCTGGCCCACGTCCTACCTCTGGCCTAGAATATATATATTCTGTGTGTATATATACATATATATGTGTGTATATATATATATATATTCTGTATATATGCATATATGTATATATATATTCTGTATATATGTATATATATATTCTGTATATATGTATATATGTTTGTACATATTTATTACTCTATTTATTTTACTTGTACATATCTACTCTATTTTATTTTGTTAGTATGTTTGGTTTTGTTCTCTGTCTCCCCCTTTTAGACTGTGAGCCCACTGTTGGGTAGGGCCTGTCTCTATATGTTGCCAACTTGTACTTCCCGAGCGCTTAGTACAGTGCTCTGCACATAGTAAGTGCTCAATAAATACAATTGATGATGATGATAGAATGCCCTCCCCTCTCAAATCCGCCGAACTAGCACTACTGGAAGCTCACGTCCTACAGGAGGCCTTTCCAAACTAAGCCCACCATTTCCTCTGATCTCCCTCCTCTCCCCACTGCCCAACCCGCTCCCTTTACTCTACCCCCGCCCCATAGCACTTGTGTATATGTACATATTTACAATTATATTACTTCTATTTATGATGTGTATATACCTATAATTCTATTTCTAATGACGCTACTGATGCCTGTTTACTAGTTTTGATGTCTGTCTCCCCGCTTCTAGACTGTGAGCCCATTGTGGGCAGGGATTGTCTCTGTTGCTGAATTGTACTTCGCAAGCACTTAGTACAGTGCTCTACCCACAATGGGCTCACAGTCTAGAAGGGGGGAGACAGACATCAAAACTAGTAAACAGGCATCAGTAGTGTCATTATAAATAGAATTATAGATATATACACATCATAAATAAAAGTAATATAATTGTAAATATGTACATATACATAAGTGCTATGGGGTGGGGGTAAAGGGAGCGCTCAATAAATACGATCGAATGAATGTATACACATCCAAGTAATGAAGAAGGGAATAAATACATAAGAGCAAAAGGGGACTCACAGGGTTGATGGGATGAGGGGTACTGATAATTTGCTGGAAGACCTATTGAGGATCTGGGATTCCAGGAGAGCTCTGAAAGTGGGGAAGGTTAAGGGTTCCGGCTCTGGGGATGATGTGAACAAGGAACTGGAGGAGGGCAAGGTGAGAGCAAAGTATATCCAGGAGAGGGCTCGGGAGGAGTGAAGGGCAGGGGGTGTGTATTGTCAATAAGCAGTAAACCACCTAAGGGGCCTGCACCAAGTGAGAGATTAGCGCTTGGTCCAGTTAATCATCCCTTCTGCCAACTATCAAGTCAACTGAGAGGAGGGGGTGGTAAGTGTTAAAACGCGGGCATCAGTCAGCAGCCCACAGTGTAGACAATGAAAGGGGCTCTTCCAAATGCTGCTAAGCTGCCAGCACTGGGTCAGATGGGCTACTGACTACCTTGTGGGACTGGTCATTCTCCCACTTCCTTGGAGGTGGTAGAGCTGGCCGGAGAATGGAGAAACCATGACATTTACCATTCCCAAGGTTTTATATGCAGTCCTCAGCCCTCTGCCTTGTTTCCTTGAGCCAGAGGGCCCCAAGTGTGTGTGGAGAAGTGGCCTAGATAAGACAGCAAGGGTAGCCTATCAGGGTTGGATAAATTCGCGTCATAATAATAATAATAATAATAATCATGGTGCTTATTATGTGTTAAGCACTGTGCTAAGCACTGGGGGCAGGCTGACTCGGTCCCGGTCCCACATGGACCTCAGAATCTAGAGGGGAGGGATAACAGGTATCAAATCCCATTTTAAAGATGAGAAAACTAAGGCCCTGAAAAGTGAAGTGACTCACCCAAGGTCACACAGCAGGCGAGTGGTGGAGTTGGGGTTGACAAACCCAGGTTCTCCCGATCCCCCTGCCCTGGCCTCTTTCCTAGGCCATGCTGCTTCCCGACACACCCGGGGGAAGAATTAGAATTCTGCTTGTTGCCAGCTAAAGAAGAAGGATCCTCACCTGTGTGCCCAGCCAGCTCGCGACTCACGCGCACATTCCCTTCACGGGTTTTCAGGTTGTAAATGGAGCAGATGTTATCCAGGCCGCCGCAGGCCACGTAGTTCCCGGAGGGGGCATATGCACAAGTCATGACCCAAGATGAGCGCAGCGGAATGGCATGGACCTAGAAACGGCACCAAAGAGACAATGCCTCGTCAACTGGCCGATCCAATCTGGGGCACTTCACACCAAGATCTTGCCCCTCCGGTTTAGATCCTCTCCAGCTTTCACTTCTGGGGGCAGAACACGGTGCAATCCGGTCCTGCAAGAGCCAAATTTACTTCGAGAAGAACGTGCACGTGCAGCCAAATTAAGCAAGGACTGAATTAAAATTTCAGAGCCATCCTCCAGCTGAGAACCCAGCCTCATCTGCAGTTCTATTAAAAGCTGGAATGTTAAGTGGGGCAGTCACAACACCCCCTAATTACAACTGGATCTATTGAGCAGCAATTTCTTTTGTTTACCAAGATAGGGCTCAGTTTCACTGTCCTCCAATGTCCACTGCAGGACAGTACGTTATGGCTAAAACTTTAGGGAACTAAATTGCACTTAACTCTCTTTTCTGATACAACTTACTACAGACCCTTTTGAATTTCTTTTTTTAAAGAAGTACCCAGTATGTCCACGGCCACATCAGGTCACAGTGCTCGATACAGCTGCAGAGATGTGCCCCCAAGCCTTCTTAAACACCTTAAAGGGAGTCAGTGGGGCTACCGATTGTTTCACTTTTGGGTCATCATACTGAAATTCACGACACTGGACCCACTCTTTTCAAAAATGACATTCCCATGAAACGATGCAGATTTAGCAACTCACCCGGCTCAAGTGCTCAATTAAAACCTCTCCCTTCTGAAAAGAAATTACTTGCTTAAATGGAGACTTCAAGCCCGCAATTTCCACAGATTCCAATCAGTCCATCAATGGTATTTATCGGGAGCTTATTGTGTGCAGAGCATTCCACTAAGTGCTTAGGAGAGTACAACACAACCAGAGTTTGTAGACACGTTCCCTTGCCCACAAGCAGCTTACAGTCTCGAGGTCTATTCTGGATTTTCTGGCAGAATTGGTTTCTGGCTAATAAAATCCCCCCAGTTGGGGAGCAGAGGGGAAACTGGACTCTCTCCTGACTCAGAAGCACCTCTGGAGATAAGATGTACTCATCAGACAGGTCAACCGAATGAAGCAGATCTTAGACAGGGAGCAGTCTTTCCTAAATCCTGGCTTCAGTCATCTTCCCCTCTTTGCAATTCTCAATTTGGATGCCCTCCACTCTTTCCCAGAGCGACGTGTAACAAAAAAAACACCGAGGCCCATTCCATCCACCACCCGGCGGATTTCCCACTGAGGCTAATTAAGCAGCGGCAAGTTTGTGGGTTTCTCTCACCTTGTTTGTGGTGTAGCTGTCCCAGATGATCAGTTTCCCATCCTGGGAGGCACTCACTAGGAGCCTGGGGACAAAGACAAAGTAAACACTTAGAAGCCTGGCAGCAACTTGGCAACAAAGTTAGTCATCGCCCAAGCAGAGCTGCTCGACAGCTAAGACTTCAGGATCCACTCTACCACAGGGTAATTTAAGAATCCCAGAAACGTGGCATTTAGCCTTGTGAAGTTACCCACTCCCTTCACCACCCCCAAACTCCCCTCCCTGCCATCCACCCCACTTCAGGCAAGATGCTTTGAGTCTCCTGGACGTAAGGTGCTGGTCTGTTGATCGACTGCTCGTTCTCCTCTACTCACACAACCTCATACCCCAAACCCAGGGTCAGCACAACCGTGGGTTTTGGCCCAACTGTTTAGGTTAAAAATGCCCTTTTCAGATGTCATTTTCTCCTCTGAAAAGCTACTGTTCAATACAGTGCTCCGAAGTGGGGAGTCTGGGAAAAGCTTCATGGGCAGAAAGTTGGTGCTCAGCACGATTCAGGCAAACCGGCAGGGCAGAGGGCCTTCTGGTGGACTCAACACAGGAAAATCCCATAATGGAAATCACAAATCTGCCTCAAAAGGCACCTCTAAAATCCAAGATGAGGGACAGAAAATGGGACCTAGCCTCCGTTTCAGCTAGGCCAGGAAAGACTCACATTCTAGGAATGACTCAGGATTGGCGGCCTGTAGTCGAGCATGAGCTATCCAAACAGGCCCAGCCAATTCTGCCTGGAGTCGAACATTTCTTTACATAATTGCTCATGTCAGACTTCCCTCCTGAGGAACAATAAACTAAATATAACCACATCCATTAAGCTTTGAGGCTATACACTCTTTCAGAGACCCCAGGCAGGGAGACAATTCTAATACACAATTTTCTGTCCTTTCCTGGCATGGTAGAACGACAAGGCGTATACAAAACTCTGCTTCTTCAGAAACAGAACTTTGCTGAAGACCTTTTCTAATCACACTTTTTCCCCCGAAGGCAGCTGTATTCATTTCCAATGTGGCTTTCTGAACACACTCCTATTCAGTGTTGGGATTTATATGTTGAAAGGGAGATCTGGACTAAATTTGTAGGCTTTAGGGGAAGTGGGGTCACATTTAAGAAAAATCCCATCCACTAACCAATGTGTGAGTGAGTTTTGAATTTAAGCTTACAAAGTACAGTTGTCAGACCCCCACAACAGATCTTTCTTCTAAGAGGAGTGGGGGGAATGGGGAGGCTGTGGACATGTGAAAGAAAGACAACCCAGAGCGAGGGGTAAGGTGTGAGCGATGCCTGCTGGGCCTGTAGATTGTAAGCTTGTTGTGGGCAGGGAATGTGTCTATCAACCCCGTTATATTGTACTCTCCCAAGAACTTAGTGCAGTGCTCTGCACACAGAAAGTGCTCAAAAAGTGTGACTGATTGACTGAAGTGGCTACAACTAATCTCTAAGATCTTCTGAAGATTTTTTACTCTTGCTTATCCAAAAATTTTTTGAAGAATGTGATGCCCTTGAAAATGGCAAGGATTTAGCAGGCCAACAGGCATTCACCACAAGTCACGTGCACAGCTGCTTCCCTCAAAGTGTAGTTGGGGAAGTTTATCAACCAGGAGGAATAAAATTCGTGGTAATCCATTTTAGATGACATGAGCATCTGAGGTGGATTTGGTGGCTGAGCAATACTCACCAGAACAACAGGGAATCAGAGAAGATCCATGATTATTTTAATGGACCTTTAATGCTTTTAAGAGAAGGAAAGTGGTCCAGTAAATAGAGAACGGGCACGGGGGTCAGAAGGACCTGTGTTTTAATTCTAGTCCCTGCTCTACCACTTATCTGCTTGGTGACCCTGGACAGGTCACTTTATTTCTCAGTTCCTCAGTTTTCTCAACTGTAAAACGGGGATTAAGTCTGTGAGCCCCATGCGGGGCACAATCATTTCACAAGGCCATGGTGCTTCCTTTTTATTCCTGATAAATGTAAAGCCAACTTGGCATCTCTGCTCCTTTCCTCAGCCTTCTCCCAGCCCTGTGGTTGTTGGGAATACTCTAGGGGGCTGGGAGAGCTAACTTGGGCACCCCTGCCCAGGAGCAGTGGGGTTACCTTCTGGGTTCAAGAGAGTGGCAAAGCTGCCAAAACAGTGTGAGAAAATCCAGTTTTTTTGGTACCGAGGGACTGGTAAGTGGGTAGAACTCAGTTCTACTGTAAAACTGGGAACCATGGCCTTCTGATGGGGCTTGGCAATTTAAAGACACAATGATTTACGATCCACTATGTTTTTCTTTTAGACTGTGAGCCCACTGTTGGGTAGGGACTGTCTCTATATGTTGCCAACATGTACTTCCCAAGCGCTTAGTACAGTGCTCTGCACACAGTAGGCGCTCAATAAATACGACTGATTGATTGATTCGGTCCAAAAATCACATATGCATTTTCCACATTATCAAAATTCAGCTTCCATTTTCATACTTTTACATTTTCTAAAAGTTAAAACAGTACTTATGGCGAAGTATAAATGAGTCCCCTGTCCAGGAAGAAGGATGAATCCCATACCTGAGACATCAGAACGGAGAATGTGTGCTTAGAAATTAGGGTTTTAGTGGCCAGCACGATGCCATTCGCACTCTCTCATCTCCTTCCAGACATGTTCTGGCTGGGGCACAGTGTGTCACAAGTGAGTAGGGAGACAGGAGGGCTGTACACTGCAATGTGTAGTCTTCACCTACAGCAGCCAGCTACAGGAAGAACTGGGACTAGAACTCAGGTTCTCAGATTCCCAGAACAGTGCTCCTTCCGAAGGACTTCCGAAGGAGAAGGACTCTCTCATTCACCCCTCACATCCAAGCCGTCACCAAAACCTGCCAGTCTCAGCTCCGCAACATTGCCAAGATCCGCCCTTTCCTCTCCATCCAAACCGCTACCCTGCTCATTCAAGCTCTCATCCTATCCCGTCTGGACTACTGCATCAGCCTTCTCTCTGATCTCCCATCCTCGTGTCTCTCTCCACTTCAATCCATACTTCATGCTGCTGCCCGGATTATCTTTGTCCAGAAACGCTCTGGACATATTACTCCCCTCCTCAAAAACCTCCAATGGCTACCGATCAATCTGCGCATCAGGCAGAAACTCCTCACCCTAGGCTTCAAGTCTGTCCATCCCCTCGCCCCCTCCTACCTCACCTCCCTTCTCTCCTTCTACTGCCCAGCCCGCACCCTCCGTTCCTCCACCGCTAATCTCCTCACCGTACCTCGCTCTCGCCTGTCCCGCCATCGACCCCCGGCCCACGTCATCCCCCGGGCCTGGAATGCCCTCCCTCTGCCCATCCGCCAAGCTAGCTCTCTTCCTCCCTCAAGGCCCTGCTGAGAGCTCACCTCCTCCAGGAGGCCTTCCCAGACTGAGCCCCTTCTTTCCTCTCCCCCTCGTCCCCCTCTCCAACCCCCCGTCTTACCTCCTTCCCTTCCCCACAGCACCTGTATATATGTATATATGGTTGTACATATTTATTACTCTATTTATTTATTTTACTTGTACATTTCTATCCTACTTATTTTATTTTGTTGGTATGTTTGGTTCTGTTCTCTGTCTCCCCCTTTTAGACTGTGAGCCCACTGTTGGGTAGGGACTGTCTCTATGTGATGCCAATTTGTACTTCCCAAGCGCTTAGTACAGTGCTCTGCACATAGTAAGCGCTCAATAAATACGACTGATTGATTGATTGACTAATGGCTATTGCTTAATCAATCAATCACTGGTATTTATCGAGCATTTACTGTGTGCAGTAAATGTGCAGGACACTATCTTAAGTGCTAGCTAAGCACTTAGGATGGCCACGGTCCTTTGTCCTCACACACGCAGACACACTTGGTGAAACATCTCTTCCTGTTCGAGGAGATTGTTTTTCCACAGGGCAGGGTGTGTGGAACGCCCCTTTACGGGAAAACTCTTGCTGCAGAATTCACCGTGTTTCTGACGCTGCACGCACATGCACAGTCGTTTCTTCCAACACTGAAATGTGTCGTCAAAAGAGTGCTACTAACCTCGCCACTGTGTTCTATCCAAAACACATAGGGAAAACATGCATCGAGGCCCAACTGAATTAATTCCGGGCAAGCACCATTTCTACTTCTGTCCTATACCATTTTACTCAAATTCAGGGCTGCTTATCAAACTCCCCTAGTTTTGCCCTACAGAGGAAATGAATCACATCACTCCCATTAGACTAATAAGATTACCTTTAGTAACTTCAACAGATTAGAAATACCCTTATTATAGGTAGGTCAACCAAAGGTTAAAATGAAGGTAATCTCGTTATCCTTGTGGAAGGTGATCGGAGACAAGACTTAACCGACAACAGGGTCAGACTCTCTGTTCAAGAGCCGCAGACAGTCAGATTAAGTGACTGCTGCCGGTATCCAGATTGTTTTTCCTAGTTTGGGGCCTCAAAAAATAGCTCATATTTGGGATCTTCATGAACCAGTCTGTAGGCAAATAGGATAACTATGAGACCCTGCCTGGGTCCAAAGTCCTGACTGGGACAGCCTCCCTTCTGGGTACTATGGCTGCCGATGCCCTCAGGCTCCTGGCATGTCCCAGTGATGGTACCTGGACTGCTGAGCATGTGAGCTCTTTGCTACCTGGGCAGTGGCACTAAAGTCGCTGTGATCCACCCCAGGGAGCCCTCGATCACTCCCCCATACCATTTTTTCCATAAACACATTGGGCTTCCCTTGTTGGGAGGCAGGTACGTACAGACCACTCCAATTTATAGCAGTGGAAACTGGACCAGCAGAGCGGGGAGAGAGGAGGGTTGTCAGTTGTCCAATGTCTTGCAGACAGAGCTGGGGATGATATTAGGGACAAAATTGACATCTCCTGACTCCCATCCCAGTGTACCTTGACTCACACAACATTTTAACAAGTGAAGAGCAGTTGTGCTGGGGTTGCACCATAACTCAGTCCGGAGTCAATGGTTAGAGAGACCAAAGGCATTCGTTACCTACAAATATTATTGGGAGGTCCAATTTTGCTTGTTTAGGGACTGATAAGTTGAACTATCCAGGCTCTCTGTTTCTTCTCTTTGTATCCTGCTTCATTCCCGAGGGCCACTCTCATCATCCAATATTACCAATGACTCAACTGGTGCTGGGCCGGGGCAATTCAGAGTCAAACTGAACAGATGTAGGATCTCTACTTTAAAGGCACTTTACTTTTATTTTAATGGCATTTGTTAAGCGCTTACTATGTGTCAAGTACTGTTCTACGTGCTGGGGGAGATACAAGGTGATCAGGTCTGACAGCCCCTGTCCCAGATGGGGCTCATAGTCTAAGCAGGAGGGAGAACAGGTAGCGAATTCCCATTTGCAGATGAGGATACTGAGGCACAGGAGTTAAGTGACTTGCCCAAGGTCATAAAGGAGGCAGAGCTGGGATTAGAACCCAGGTCCTCTGACTCTAAGACCTGTATCCTTTCCACTAGGCCATGTTGCTCCTCCAACTTGTAACCTAAAATAAATGATCCTGTTAGGGCGAGCAGTACCAGAGACAAAGGAGGTAATGAAAGGAGACTATGGAGGGAGAGGGGCATGACTAGGGTTCGGATTGGGGACCTTACTGGGGGAGCTCCAAGGAAGAGTCCAACAGAGTTGATGACACCCAGATCTACATCTCTGCCCCTGCTCTCTCCCCCTCCCTCCAGGCTCGCATCTCCTCCTGCCTTCAGGACATCTCCATCTGGATGTCCGCCCGCCACCTAAAGCTCAACATGTCGAAGACTGAGCTCCTTGTCTTCCCTCCCAAACCTTGTCCTCTCCCTGACTTTCCCATCTCTGTTGACGGCACTACCATCCTTCCCGTCTCACAAGCCCGCAACCTTGGTGTCATCCTCGACCCCGCTCTCTCATTCACCCCTCACATCCAAGCCGTCACCAAAACCTGCCGGTCTCAGCTCCGCAACATTGCCTAGATCCGCCCTTTCCTCTCCATCCAAACCGCTACCCTGCTAATTCAAGCTTTCATCCTATCCCGTCTGGACTACTGCACTAGCCTTCTCTCTGATCTCCCATCCTCGTGTCTCTCTCCACTTCAATCCATACTTCATGCTGCTGCCCGGATTATCTTTGTCCAGAAACGCTCTGGACATATTACTCCCTTCCTCAAAAACCTCCAATGGCTACCGATCAATCTGCGCATCAAGCAGAAACTCCTCACCCTGGGCTTCAAGGCTCTCCATCACCTCGCCCCCTCCTACCTCACCTCCCTTCTCTCCTTCTACTGCCCAGCCCGCACCCTCCGCTCCTCCACCACTAATCTCCTCACTGTACCTCGCTCTCGCCTGTCCCGCCATCGACCCCCAGCCCACGTCATTCCCCGGGCCTGGAATGCCCTCCCTCTGCCCATCCGCCAAGCTAGCTCTCTTCCTCCCTTCAAGGCCCTGCTGAGAGCTCACCTCCTCCAGGAGGCCTTCCCAGACTGAGCCCCTTCTTTCCTCTCCCCCTCGTCCCCCTCTCCATCCCCCCGTCTTACCTCCTTCCCTTCCCCACAGCACCTGTATATATGTATATGTGGTTGTACATATTTATTACTCTATTTATTTATTTATTTATTTATTTTACTTGTACATTTCTATCCTACTTATTTTATTTTGTTGGTATGTTTGGTTCAGTTCTCTGTCTCCCCCTTTTAGACTGTGAGCCCACTGTTGGGTAGGGACTGTCTCTATGTGATGCCAATTTGTACTTCCCAAGCGCTTAGTACAGTGCTCTGCACATAGTAAGCGCTCAATAAATACGATTGATTGATTGATTGATTGTGAAGGAACAAGGAGATGGCTGAGGCACCTGAATAGGTGTGGTGGGCAATGGAAAGGGAGGAGTTTAAAGAGAATGTAGGACAGGACACGACAATCACCCATGGTACCCAGGATGGTGGGAGGAGGGAGGTGATTCGGTTTAGAGAAAAGAAATGGTCGTGGGTGTAGGGCACTCAATCTTATGGAGGGGACTGAGCTGTAAGAAAAAAGTATGGATGAGGCAGGTGAAGCAGAATGCCATCTCTGCAAAGTCACACCCATGAGCACCAGTAAGCCCAGAGGAATGGAAAAGAGAAATTCAAATAATTCAATTTTGTTCGCTGTTAGGCTCTCTAATGAGATGGTGACAATGCAGTTCAAAAATCTCACCTAAAATGAGCTTGTGGATTTTGTTCATCCAAACTATACCTCTCGCCCCATGAATATAGCACATTCTAAATTTCACCCTTTCCCCTTAAATATTGTGACAAAGAAGTCAGCTCAAATTGAACAGCATGCCATACTAAAAAACAACAAATTTCAGATGACAATAAACGTACCTGGAATCGGTGCCCCAGTGCATTGCATAAATTTTAGCCAAGTGCCCCCTCAGCGTTCTTCTGGTGCGCATCTGGATTCGGCCCACTGGATCAATGTTGGCCGTGATCTAAATGGGAAAGATATTGAACTCTGAAGATTCTGGAAGCATTATCAACCTGCTTTAATGGACCAGTTATCAATGTTGAAATGCTCTTCCTGCCAACTGGAAAATGTCTGCCTCAAAGATGAAACAGAAACAGCAGGCTTAAATTATTTACGGAAACTGTGTCTGCAGTTTTAAGCTCTATGTTTACGGTACCGTCCATTTGTTTCTTTTCGGATACCCCAACCCCAGGCGGGACAAGGTAAAAGAACAGTCTCTAAAGCCGGGCTTTTCAAATATAGGGCTCGGAGTAAGCACTGGGTTGGGATTTCTATGGCTCATGGGCAATATTATAAACTCTACCAGCCACACAGAGGAAAAACATTCCTGCCAACTGGGTCACTAGAGTTACAGTCAGAGAGAGAAGCAGTGTGGCCTACTGGAAAGAGGAGTGGCCTGGCAGTCAGAGGAGCCACTTATCTGTGGTGGGAACTTGGGTAAGTCACTTCGCTTCTCTGAGCCTCAGTTACCTCATCTGTAAAATGGGGATTAAGACTGTGAGCCCTACATGGGGCATGGCCTGTGTACAACCTGATTAGCTTGTATCTATTCCAGTGCTTAGTACAGTGCCTGGCACATACTGCCTGGCTTAACAATCACCACGGGAAAAAACAAACACCTTCCCCCACTCTTTCCCACCACTATCCCCAAAGGAATGCCCTTTCTCCCCAACATTCCCCTATCCCCTTTTAACTATAGGTTCCCTCTACTCCTCCACCCAAATGAGGCCGAACAGGTTTTCCCCTGGGTCATAAACGGGCTTGGGAGTCAGATGTCATGGGTTCTAATCCCAGCTCTACCACATGTCTGCTGTGTGACCTTAGACAAGTCACTTAACTTCTCTGAGCCTCCGTTACCTCATCTGTAAAATGGGGATTACGACTGTGAGCCCCACAAAGGATCTCCTGATCCCCTTGTATCCCCCCCAGTGCTTAGAATAGTGCTTTGCACATAGTAAGGGCTTAACAAATGTCATCATCATCATCATCATTATTATTATTATTATTATTATAAAGACCAACCATTTGGGGACTACTGCTCTAGAGAAGTCCAACTGCCATTCTCTCAACCTTTATATGTTGAAAGTTCACTTCCTGAGGCAGATTTTGTTTAAAGTCATAGCTTCTACATTTTCTATTTTAAGGCGACTCCAACCTTTCCTTTTACAACAGGGGTGTTTTCTGTAAAATCGTTTCATGTCAAGGCTTGCCAACTTGGTGTCCTTTTACAACTGACAAGCTATCAACTCAACCCAAGAATGAAAAAATCTGACTTTTGAATATAAGGGTTTCTAGCATTAGCAGCAACTGGGGTTCTGTGCGGGGAAGGGGGCAAAAGGATTTCTTAATAATATGCAAGCAAAATAAAGTTAAATGAGGAACTAATCAATATTTCTGCCATTATACTTTTTAATATAACGGTTAGTCTCTAAACTACAAGAAAGCACTAGCAAAAGCAAAATTACATTCCCAATGATGAACTGAATGATTTACACTCGATCGGCCTGTATAGTCTACTGAGCCCAGAAGTTATATCCCTATTTTACAGATGTCTAAATACTTGCCTGTCTCCATGTAACACAATTATTTAGCAATAGCATCTGGGTACGGAACTCTGCTTCTTTTCTTTAAACTGTCAAAAGGCCTTAGTGACCAAGAAACAAATGAGGTCATCTTCTAGATATAGAAAACTACACAATGCTGGGCCTCAATGCCTGCACAGTACCATTCCACACTTTAGTAAGAAGCTCTTCAGGGACTTGGTATTTTAAACTTCGACTCGCTAAAACTTTTCCAGACACTCTGAGAAAGGCCCCGGATCAACCCATTCAGGGTGGGTTTCTCTGGTGCAGATTTTTACTGCCACCGGGAAGTTGGTTTTGAGATCATTCACCAGGGCAACTAACTTGGCCTTTTGGATCCAAATGGGTCTCAGGCAAAAGGGACTTTCAGGGCCAACCCGAGACTAGCAGTATAGTTGAGGATCAGAGAACAACCAGGGAGTTTTGAGTTTGAGGGATGGGAATCCCTGCTGGTCAGGGAGTTCTTCAGGGCCATGGCCCTGGAGTTCAGCGGGTAATGCTATTAAAATATTCTACTTCTTTCAAATTTCCTTTATATGAAAAGGAATCCAATGGCCATTGAAAGGTCAATATACCGGAATGTACCACAAGCTCCAAGATGAGGCTCTACAAATGCGCACCATGGCAAACTCACACCAAGGCTTAGCAGGATTTGCTTTCCAGAGAATATATCATACTCTACAGTGGAACAGAAACCCACAAACACCATGCAAAAGAGTCTTTTAAAAAGCTGCGGTAATTAACCCAAGATGGTACATTAGCTTCTTACCTGGGCCAGGGTTGCATCTGCACATGCTTTTCTAGCATCCTGTTAAAAAAAAAAAAAAAAAGAAGTGGAAAGTTAGAGACTGAGTGTGCCAAACTTTATGTGCACACAGTTCTACATACAATGAATGGCTAAATTTGAACTTCTGTGGCAATCATGTGTGAAGCACAAGCTGTTTCACTCAGAGTGTCTGCTGCACAGTGTTTGATCAAATCCAAAGCCAAGGTGAACCAGAGAACCAACTCTGGAAAGGAAAGATTCGAATGCTAAGGATTCTAAAGACAACCAAAATTTTAAATGAAAATTCTAAAATCTACACCTGTTCTATACTCTACACATAAAACTTCAGATTTTCTATTCCACGCTTTAGCAGGAGGGCGAGTACCTTGAAAAAATTTTAAAGACTGTATTTCAAAAATGATTCACTAACACTGTTGGTTATTACTAGACGCCATGCATTAAGCACTCACAATGGACAAACAACTACCTTAAGCGTGGGGCCAATTTCAAGAATATCAATCAATCAATTGTATTTATTGAGCGCTTACTGTGTGCAGAGCACTGTACTAAGCAGGAAGTACAAGTTGGCAACATATAGAGACAGTCCCTACCCAACAGTGGGCTCACAGTCTAAAAGGGGGAGACAGAGAACAAAACCAAACATACGAACAAAATAAAATAAATAGAATAGATATGTACAAGTAAAATAGAGTAATAAATATGTACAAACATATATACATATATAGATAAGTGCTAAATCATGGGATTTAGAGTGGGAGCCCATCCATTTTCAGTACTTGTTCACCCTTCTACTTCACCCTAACCCTAGTGGGAGTCTCCAACCTGATAAACTTGTATCAACTCCACAAGTGACTCACAATCTAAAATGGGGAGGACAGACACACATCACAACAATATAACCCAATCAACAATAAGAGTTGGAAAAGTATCAACAGTATACTATGCTTGCTACACTCATTTGGAGGGGGCAGTGGCCAAGCAATAGGCCACTCCAGACAAGCTATCTTACAGGTTGATAAGGTGGCTTTTGACCATTCATTCATTCAATCATATTTACTGAGCACTTTCTGTGTGCAGAGCATTGTACTACTAAGCACTTGGGAAAGTACGATACAACAATAAACGGTGACATTCCCTGCTCACAATGAGCTTACAATCTAAAGGTAGGGAGACAGACATCAACATAAATAAATAAAATTACAGATATGTACATAAGTGCTGTGGAGCTGTGGGGGGAAGAACAAAGGGAGCGAGTCAGGACAATGTAGAAGGGAATGGTGGATGAGGAAAAGTGGGGTGTAATCTGGGAAGGCCCCTTGGGGGAGATGTGCCTTCAATAAGGCTTTGAAGGTGGTTGGGGGGGGAGTAATTGTCTGTCGGACTTGAGGGAGGGTGTTCCAGGCCAGAGGCAGAATGTAAGTGGGGGTCAGTGGCGAGACAGGCGAGATTGAGGCACAGGAGTGAAGAATTATTCTGGCTGAGAGGGGGCAAGGTGACGGGAGTGCTTTAAAACCAATGGTGAGGAGTTTTAGTTTGATATGGAGGTGGATGGGCAACCACTGGAGTTTTTTGATTGTTTTTGTAGAAAAAAATCTGGGCAGCAGCAGGGGATAAACAGCTCTTTTTCCTTACGGCAGTGGCAGAGACTGTGGATAACACTGACCAGAGAAGCAGGCATGGGGGGGAGAAGAAAGAAGCTTGGCCGGATCATGGCCACACTGAGGGTAAGGCATCTGAGTGCCTAGTGGCACCTCACTCTAGGTGTGTGGGCACCTCACTCTCTCGCTTTTTAAAAACGAGACTGGTGTGTGTTTATATAAATATTCAATGAGACTGCACGTCTCTATTTAAATCTGACCAAACAAGAATTAAACAGTCAAATTTAGGCCCAGTTACTGGTCCATTTTCTAGCCCCACTTCAATGGTTACACTATCCATCGCTTTGTATATAATTAAAAATATTCTGTTCCTTCTCGTGCCGCAAGAGTTATGCATAAGTATTTCCATGCTGGATGGACCCCTGTAACTCTTTTCTTCTTTAATATATATGCATATAAAAGGTTTCTCTGAAAAAGTAGTAATTTTCTCAGCGTTAAGCTTCCCTCTTCAAGTGCTTACCCTAATAGTTATTTCTGAACACTGCTCTTGCTGACATTCTGTACCCTGCATAATGGAGAGCGGAGGTCTTGAACAGAACTCTGCCTCTTCTGATAAATTAAAGTAAGAGATTCACGAAGAAACGTGTGATTTGATTCACCACACTCAGTGTTTGCAAAATTCCAAGGACCCCATGACAGGATAAACCTTCAGAGGACATTTCCATTACACGGGTGGGAGGGGACACTTACAGGAAAATGATATGTAGATTTAGAGAACTTCAAAATAATTTCCATTTAAACCAAATGGCTGCTTTTGCATAGGAATAGCTGACTGAACCCTTAATGCTGGACTGTACACAATCCTCTGAACAGACTGCTCCAGCCCCCAAATGCAGGAAGCAGTCATCTTTTTGGAGCCAAGCTTTCATAACAGTTTAAAGGAATCTAATATTAATGAAGACAGGAAGACATAATCTTCACTTCTTAAGTTAGGGTATACAAAAGGCTGCACTGCGCTTCCACCGTGAGGTGGCTGGCAAATAAACCTTCAACATCTGTGGTTTTTCCACGCTTGTCCAACTAAGATCCATGCATACGCAGGGTTTCCATGGGGTCTGAGGACTATCACCAAATTCTTTGGTGAGCAGGCTATGAGGAAAACATTCAAACCAGCACATCCCATTTAAGTCAGGTTTGAGGTTTTCTTTTTTTTTTTTTTTAAACCCCGTTGGATGTGGTTCAAGTCAAAACAATAGGACACGGTGAAGCCTGATCCTGTTTGAACTGGTGCTGAAACATGGAGACTCTGCTCTTAGTCATCTGAAGACAACTCTGAACAACACTTTGGAAGTGCAGCTGGACAACTGCACTAATAAGTCATCTCCATTTCATCTGCGCTGGCAGGCAGTGCTCGCTCTAGGGACAGACTAAAAGCAGGCTCACTTTCCATTCTGATTTAAGGTTTCTCAATTTCGATTAGCTTTAACCGGAAGAAACGCAACCATACGTTTTAAGGGATAAAACTTTACTTGAGGGCATTTAGTAATTCTGACTAGCAGCAGAGTCTGACCCTACTGGGCTACACCTTTTGTCCCCAGAAGTTTTCTGCGTCCTCAGAGTCAAATAATAATAATAATGATGGTATTTGTTAAATGCTTACTATGTGCAAAGCACTGTTCTAAGCACTGGAGAGGTTACATGGTGATCAGGTTGTGCCACAGGGGGCTCAGTTTTAATCCCCATTTTACAGATGAGGTAACTGAGGCACAGAGAAGTTAAGTGACTGGCCCAAAGTCTCACAGCTGAAAGTTGGAGTTGGGATTTGAACCCATGACCTCTGACTCCAAAGCCCATGCTCTTTCCACTGAGCCACGCTGCTTCTCCAGTGTGTCAAAGGGTCACACCTGTCCTGGAGAAAGCAGTTTTCCACCACTGGGGCTCACAATGTTTAGGTGTCCCAGTAACTCTGAGCAGCTATTTTGATACACACAGATTGTAAGCTTGTTATGGACAGTGAACATGACTGCTAATTCTGTTGTACTGTACTCTCCCAAGCGCACAGTACAGTGCTCTGCACATAGTAAGAGCTCCAAAAGTACAATTGATTGATATATCTGTGAGTAAATGTTTTTTTAAAATTTGGTTCTCAAAAAGCAAATTTTTTTGTTTTCAAAATGTGAGGTGATGCAGAATTTACAGCTTCTTTCTCCAGCTAATTTCTAACCCATATGGGATTACATCGTATGCCCTTTAGAGGTGTAGCCCCTCTTTATGAACTCCGATTTCTAAAATATCAAAATGCATCTTATGCTTTGCTCAGTGTTTTATGAGCAAGGTCAAATCACTATTAGACGGACTATTAGAAAGTTAAGGGCCATAAGGTAACACGACATTGGGCACAAAATTTAACGGTAAAGTAGAAATGAAAGTCAAACCCTCCAGGTAAGTGGTTAAGACAAACCCTTACACCCACCTAAATCCTGATTTCCATGTTCTTAGTCATCAGCCCTGAGACACTCCCTGTCAATTTTACCACAAAGCAGTGGGTGGCTGGCAGTTGAGTGCTTCTGACATGGGGAAAAAAATAACCCAATACAAAGCTAATTAAATTAGTGTGAAGTAGAACCCCCATACTTTGATCTGCAACAAAAATTCCATAGCAGTTTCAAACTGCATTGATATGAAGCACAAGCTGTCTTGGTCAGGGTCAGGTTTTTTATTTTAATGACAGTTAAAATTATAGAAAGGATAGATCTGTGTTTCTGGAAAGAAATGAGGATCCTTTCACACTTTTGGAACTAGACCCACCTCAGACCAACTACTGAAGTACAGACTTTCGACACAAACTAGCATGCTGAAGATTGAAGAGTTTATACAACAAATGTTTGCCCAATAATGCAAATCACCGATACACCCAACGACCACCATGGGAAATTTAGGACACCTAAACTCACCTTCTCCACACTTTTATCGATCTGGAGAGGACAACATTTTATTTTTTAATTTTTTTAAGCCGGGGGGAAGGGGAGAAGAATTTTAAATCCTCTATGAATACAGGAATTTGTGCATTTCAATTCTCAGTGATTTCAGCTTTTGCCAAGTGCAACTGGGAAGTGACCAAAGTGGCATTTCTCACCATCCCTGCAGCACAGTCAGAATAATGGGCTCTTGATAGGGAAGATGGGGATAGTAGAACAAAGAGGTCCTCTAAACTTTGATGCAGACTTCCAAAGTGGGTGCTCTCCTCCTCCTCTCACACAAAATAAATCTCTGGAATGACCAATATTTTCATTAGTCTGAAAAATCTGCCTGCTTTTACCAACACTACCCCATCTTTGGCCTCTTCCAAGGCCCAGTCCTCTTGCAGCATTAGGCCAGAAGACAAGTGTCCATCTTCAGGAAATCTCAACAGTGAGTGGAAGAAAGGCCTAGGCATGTATTTCTCTTCTGTCCTGTCATTTCTATTTCAATGCAGAGTAAGCTAATTCCCCTTGCTAGATTAACAGCTAAATGCTGCTTTGAAGAGGCCAAGTAATAATGTAACTACTATAGATTTATCAAACTACCTCATTTAAAGGGTTCATGATCTCTTCTCAGGCTCCGCAGCTCCTGAAGGTCATTTTTGTGGGGAACACAGCCTCGGTGCCTCTTAGTTTGAACACCACATTTACATTACAAGCAGAGTAGAACTCCACTTTATAGCTGAGTCAGGCTAAAAGTGTTACAGCCCAGGTCTATTTCATTAAAGCAATCCATCCTCTAAGGAAGCATGTAAAGTCACAAGAAAAATGTATGCTAATCCTTAGTGCTAAGAAGCCATGCCATCACTTGTGCTTTGAAATCCCACTGGCTTGTGGGCCACATGGTGCTGGTGGAAGACATGGCCTGAGAAGGGCTGGAGCCCAGGGCGGCACCCCCTGCCCCACACCTCCCTCGAAATCTTACTGTCCCAACTCTCTATAATGACATGGTCACTGCGCCTTGGGGTGACCCATCTGAAGCAACGTGACTAGGGCACGCAGAGCAGGATCACAGTCCAAATGGGCGGCCAGGCTGATACGTACTCTAATTTGGTTTTTAAGTTGCTCGGCCTCCTGCCGTAACTGGTCAAGTTCACTCATTTTCTGGTGCTGAGGAGTTCCGGGGCCACCGCCGAGACTGTCACAGATCTGAAACAGAGACACACGCAAAAGATTAGTTCACATAGGTGGAGAGGCCCAGTGTAATGCAGCAGGAACTATCCTTTCGACACAGTTGGAGCTCAATCTGGAAATTTTATGGTTTCAGCTACACTACAAACTATGGCTTTATTTTGTAACATGTTACAAAATAGCAACTGCTAGTCTAGACTTTTTATTTCTGCTTTAATAAAATAAGGATAGAATTACCACCCGCAACTCAGGTTGCAATTATTTCATTTTTAAAGTAGACTATTTTCTTGATTCCCACCTTGGACAAAATGCCCAAGTTCAAAACGATACTCCCAACTCTGACCATCTGCCCATGCCTTTTAATTTGAAAGGAACTCTCTCCCAACCTCAAATTAAGATGAATCCAATCCCTTTCTACCTTCAAACCACCCTTAAAAAAGAAAAAAAAAGATAATCTCACAAAGATTTCCCTAATTCCTATCACACTGGTCAAGCCCTTTGGCCACCTTTCATTCACTCCTGTTTATTAATTTTAGGCATACTCAGGTTTCTATGCCTTTTGTACTTTGTAAGCACGCTTTCTGTTTGTCTCCAAGAGCAAGGGCCATGTCTTTTAGCTCTATTGTATGCTTCCAAGTCTCCAGACCAGTGGACACCCAGCACACTGCTCAGCACATAGTAGGTGCCCAGTACACAGCCGGCGCTCTGTACCCAATATAATAATGTGCCCGGTACACAGCACCCTACACCCAGCAAGTGCTCAAACACTGATGATGATCCTAATCATCCCATTTTCTTTGAAAACCTAAAGGATAGCTACCAATAACTCAAAACAGTAAATAGGGGAAGGCACTTCTCCATGAAGCTCATTATGGGCAGGGAACACATCTACCAATTCTGTTATATTGTTCTCTCCCAAGTACAGTGCTCTGCAGCAAGGGCTCAAAAAATATCCCTGACTGGAGGAAATCTAAATATCTGTGCCATGTTAGTGATGATGGACTCTCCCAACAGGCACAATGGAAGAACCTCAGTCAGACTTCAGGACAAATAATTACTGTGGAGGAATTCATTATTGTGCTAGTGGTGTGGTGCCACTCATACTCTGCCCTGCCTGCCAAGCGCCTGCTGGGGCCCCGAACCCAACAATCAAGTAGGCGGGCAGGGGTGCAGCGTACTGTGAAGTGCACAGGCAGTCTTTGCCCTCTCTAGCTGAGAACAAGCAGAACAGACTCCAGGTCTTCTGAAGTCTCAGAGTGTTGCTCTTTCCACTGAACCATAAAATAGGCTACAGGCAATAGGCAAAAATATTTAAAAACTGTGCAAATATTTAAATGCTCCAGGAACAGTGCTTAGAAAACTGCAGAAAGCTTCATTACAGGGGTCATGGAACGAAACAGTGACACCTGCAAACCTGGAACTGCATTGTTTGGCACATTTCAGAACATTATTCTTAAGTGATATCGGTGGTAGAGAAAGTTTTCTGGTTTGATGCATAATTTGATAAAGCAGTCACTTCAGATAGAAATGATCAAAATCCAGAATACTGTAAATGAAACCTGTGAAATTGTAGTGACCTGTTTTCCCAATAATTAATCATCTAAATAGGAGACTTCCTCGATCACCCTGTCAGAAGTACTCAATCTTCAACAACATTTGACATGAAAAGCTATCATTGCATGTACTCATCTCTCCTTAATTCTGAATGTTAACAAGAGTGGAACAGATAGAATGCCTACCAGAGCAACTGAATTATTCCTTGATTGAACGTGTATAATCAGTGCTATGGAGAAGAGAAATGTGAGGACGAAAGTTGCTTAAAACGATAATCAGTCCACCTGCTCGGTCCACACCACTGCTGCTCTGACTGTGCAACGCAAAAATGAAGGTGCAGAGCCAAGTAGCTAAGACTTCACTTTCTACGAAAAAGCCGAGGGCTCCTCTCTGTCTCACTTCCCGCTGAACTTGGAGGTTTCGATCCTGTGTGGATGCAGAGCAGGAGCTTTCAAGGTCTGAGAGCCCCCCTAAATCCTTGGTCTAACTGCCAAGCTCTTTCAATACTGAAAGCCCAGTCTTTGTCCATTGGAGCATCTTGGGCCACCCAGGGATCCAGTACCAAAGGCCTCCCTTCCTTGACCCCTTGGCCAGCGGCCACTGGGTTTGGCTCACCCTCGTCCCCGTTGCCTAGGCTTTCCTGTCCCTGCCCTGGGGGGCCAGCTCCTTGTTCCATCACCTCCCCAGCAACTCTCGGGGGCACTTTCAGTTTCCAGCCTCCTGTGCTTGATCCTGCAAGGCTTCCTCTCCTTGCGGGCAATACTGCCCTTCTAGGTCCTTTCCCTTTCATGTAATAACAAAAGGAAGAGCAGGATCCCCCTCATTGCCCTCTAACGGCCCTGGCTAAGTGTAGCCACCCATCCCCGTCTAGAAAAGAAGGCATGGTCCGGCCGGCGGAGCCTGGGAGGTGGCTCGCCTTGGCTTGGCTGAAGGCCCAGGCCTGCCCTTCATGAAACATTTAGCATCATGTTTAGAAACATCCAGGGCTGCTGTTTTCACAGATTGTATCTGCTTTTTGAGGCCCTGACCCCAAAACAGATTTCAAAAAGCATGGCTAAAGTTCATGAGGCTTTGGAGACTTGGTCCTCATCTCTTCCATCGCTGCTGAGAAAAGTACCATGGTGACAGTCACCTTCCCTCCCATTTCCTAGGGTCCCTGCCCGTGGCATGCTCCGTGCCCCGTGGGGTGGGGATAAACGCTGCTCTCGGACATCTCCATTGCTGCTGAAAATAGCCCCAAGGTAACTGCCACCGAGGGTCCCTGCTGCCGGGACGCTCTGTGCCCACTGGGCTGGGGACAAAAGCTGCTCCTGTATACTCTCGGACGCCTCTCTCGCTGCAAAGGAAAACACTGTGGTAACTGCCACCTTCCCTCTCGCTGCTCAGCATCCCCGCTCCCTGCATGCTCTTGGATTCCTCCAGCCTTGCCGAGGTGTTGAACTTCTTTTATGTATTTGTTCGTGTTGTGTTTTCTATATTAATAATAATAACTATGGCATTTGTTAAGCGCTTACTAACTTACTATGTTCTAAGCGCTGGGGTAGATACAAGGTAAGCAGGTTGCCCCACGTGGGACTCACAGTCTTAATCCCCATTTTACAGATGAGGTAACTGAAGCACAGAGAAGTTATGTGACTTGCCCAAAGTCACACAGCTGATAAGTGACAGAGCCAGGATTAGAACCCATGACCTCTGACTCCCAACCCCGGGCTCTTTCCACTAAGCCACGCTGTTTCTTTCCCTTCCCCTCCTTAAAACTCTTACATTGCAAGCCCCCCGCAGAGGGACAGGGACTGTCGTTAATTCCCACTTGTGTTTTCTCTCCCACAGCAGTAAGTGCTCAATAAACACTATTACTATTAGGCAAAACTGGGAATGGATGAATCCAAAAAGGCTACTTATACTTCCAGCTCCTCCCCCTGCTTCTTTAAAGTCTCATTTGGTGGCTCCGCTTCCATCTCTTATCCCTCTGACTGAGGAGATCCTGCAGCCTTCTGCTCTGGAGGGTGGTCTCCTTGCTCTAAACTCATTCTCTTGGGAAGCTCATCTGCTCCCAAGGCTTCAGCTATCACCACCTCTTTGTAGAAGGCTCCAAAACCTACCCCTCTTGGCATGGTTTCTCTTCCATTACTGAACCCATATTTTCCTCTTGCCTTTTAAGACAACCCCAAACGTGTGGCCTGCCACCAACCTCTAAGTCAGTATGCCCTAAATTACTTCTATTTTTCCTCAAAGTCTCCTTTCTTCCCTCATCTATCTTGCCACCGACACCTTGCACATGTCCTCCCTCTGGCCAGGAACTCCTTCCCCATCTATATATGCCAGACCACTACTCTCCCTACCTTCAAAGCTTTACTCAGGTCACAGCTCCTCCAAGAGGACTTCCCCAATTTAGCCCACTTTTTTCCCCAACTCCCTCTCCCTACTGGGTCATCTATGCACTTGGATCAGTTCCCTTTGGGCACTTGATATTCACCCTACCCTAAGCCCCACAACATTTACACACACACACACACACACACACAATTTATATTAATGTCTGTCTCCCCCTGTAGACTGTAAGCTCTCTGTGGGCAGGAAATGTGTCTATCAACTCTGCTGTATTATGCTCTCCCTTACAGTAAGAACTCAATGAACACCACTGATTGATTCTTCCCAAATTCCCCATTTCTGGCAATATCGTCACCCTCTTCCCTTTCAGTTCTCACATTCATTCATTAAACCATATTTATTGAGCGCTTATTGTGTGCAGAGCACTGTACTAAATGCTTGGAAAATACAATTCAGCAATAGAGTCAATCTCTACCCATACCGGACTTACAGTCTAGAAGGGGGGAGACAGACATCAAAACAAGTAAACAGGCATCAATATAAGTAAATAGAATTATAGATATATGCACATCAAAACAAGTCAACAGGCATCGATATACACAGAATTCTAGATATGTACATATGTACGCAAGTGCTGTGGGGCAGGGAGGGGGTAGAGCAAAGGGAGCAAGTCGGGGTGAGGTGGGGGGAGAGGGAACTGAGGAAAAGGGGGCTTAGTCTGAGAAGGCCTCTTGGAGAAGGTGAGCTTTCAGTACAGCTTTGAAGGGGGGTGGGAGGGGAGGAAGTGTGACTGTTTGGCAGATTTGAGGAGGAAGGGTGTTCTGGATCAGAGGTAAGCTGTGGGCCAGGGGTGACGATGGCAGGACAAGCGAGAACGAGGAACAGTGAGAAGGTTAGCACCAGGGGAGCAGAGTATGTGGGCTGGGATGTAGGAGGAGAGAAGGGAGGTGAGGTAAGAAGGGGCAAGGTAATGGAGATCTTTGAAGCCAATGGTGAGGAGTTTTTGTTTGATATGGAGGTTGCTAGGCAACAACTGGAGGTTTTTTTGGTTTTTTTTTGGGGTGGGGGGGGGGCTTGACATGCCCAGAACGTTTCTGCCATCAACTGTTAAATCCTGCCAACTCTTTCCTCCTTTCCTGGACTGACCCCTTCCTCTCCACAAAAACAGCCACCACCTGGGTTCAAGCACTTGTCATCACTATGAGATGAAATCAGCAGCCTCCTCACTGGTATTTCTGCCTTCAATCCTCTTCCCTTTCAGCCCATTTTCCATGCTGCAGCCTGCAATAACTTCCTGAAACTTCCCAGCCTCAAAACCCTCTAGAGGCTACCATCTCCGGAGGTTGCTTCAAACAAACCCTTCACCATTGCCTTCATGGCTGTCCACTAGCTTTCTCCATTTTACTAACTGGTTCTCTTCATCTGCTCCTCCCCAGCTCACACTCGTCCTTCCTCCCATGCTCACCTTCTAACTGTACCGGATGCTTAACACTTTTGTTTCCAACTGCTTGCTTACACTGCTCCCTGGATTGGAACTCCAAAATCTGCAACACTTCAGCACTCCCAATCTTCAAAACCCTCAGAAAAATCTTACTTCTTCAGGGAGCCTTTCCCAATATCTTATGTCGTAGCAACCCAATAGCCCCAAACTAGCATTTATACCCATCCTCAGCACTTCTGTAAATATTCTTATTATACAACTAAGCATTTCCTCTAACTTATCCTATATCACCCTAGCACAATCATTCCATTATTTATCAGTTCCTCAATTTTCCTACAGCAGCCAGTATTTCTAAATAATTTTGGAGACACCTCTCTCTCCACCACAGACAAACTCCCTGCAGACAAGGAACCCATCTACCAATTCTATTGTACTGTACTCTCCCAAAGGCTCTACACACAGTCCTCTATGCACAGTAAGCTCTCAATGATGAGAGCTTACTGGGAAGCAGTATGGCCTAGTGGAGAGAGTATAAGCCCGAGAGTTTGAGGACCTGGGTTCCAATCCTGAACTGCCACATGTCTATGTGACCCTGAAAAAGTCACTTAACTTCTCCATGCCTCAGTTACCTCACCTGTAAAATGGGGATTAAGACTGAGCTTCATGTGGGACATGATATGTGTCCAGCCTGATTAGTTTGTAGATCTCCCAGCGCTTAGTACAGTGCCTGGCAAATTGTAAGCACTTAAATACCACTGGAAAAAAAAAGCCACTGACTGGATTGTAAAATCCTCATGGCTTGTTGCTTCCATTGTACTTCCTTTAAATGTTTAAGTACAGAGCACTGCACTCAGTAAATACACAAATGCCATTGCTACCACTACTGTTCTAATTCTTGGATATCTAATTAAGCTAATGTGTTATGCCACTGTCCTTCCCAAACCAGGTGAGCCAGCATATATGTCTGAGCTGGACTCAATCACCTCCTCATTGTCAACAAAGTTCTTTTTCTGACTTTGCCAGGCCCTGCAATGCTGCTCTAGCTTTAATACAATAGGGCTAGGATGAAGCAGTTTTAGAGCTACAGAAAGCTCAGGAGCCTAGTGTGAGGTGTTTGATTCACACTACAATAGTAGGGACCTAGGCTAATTCAGAGAGTCAAGTGCTCAGGTGGCTTTTTATTGTTTGACCTATCTTGGTTTTTCATCATACAAGCATCTTGTTCTACTTTCTGAGCTTTCCCCTGGACTAACTAATCAAACAACTTCAGACAAAATGTGCTCGTGATACCTTTTTGAATACATCAATCATTCTACTTGGTCTTCTCTTTGAACCAGATATTTATATGATCTAACTCACTTGCTCAGACAGATTTTTCCAAGCTCAGGGAAATCAAATCCTTTTAATTGTAAGTGGAGCACAGCAATCAATCAGTGGTATTTACTGAGTGCAGAACATTATACTAATCACTTGGGAGAGTACAACACAAAAGAGTTGAGAGGCACAATCCCTGCTCACAAGGATCTTACAGTCTACAAGGGGAGATAGACATTAAAAACAATTACTGGTGGGTATGTCCCTAAATGCTGTGGGGCTGAGGTGAGTATCAAAGTGCTTGAGGGGTAAAGACCTAAGAGAATAGGTGACACAAAAGGGAGGGAAAATATGGGAAGTGAAAGTTTAGCCCCTTGGAGAAGATATGATTTTGGTAGGGTGCCGGAGATGGGGAGAGTGATGGTCTGTCAGGTATGAACGGAAAGGGAGTTCCAGGTCAGAGGGAGGATGTGGGCAAGGGGGTGGCGAGACAGATAAGCTTGAGGTACAGTGAGTAGGCTGGCATTAGAGGAGCGAAATGAAATTTGGGTTGCATCGGAAGATCAGCAAGATAAGGCACGGGGGAGAGCTAAGCACCTTGAAGTGGGTGGCAAGGAGTTTCTGTTTAATGCAGAGATGGAATGGGCAATTTTTGGAAGTTTCTGATGACTATGGATTTGTGGAATAGACTTCTTATATAAAAATGACTGTTCTAGGCAGGAGAGTGAAAGACTGGAGGGGGACCCCTGACCCACGTCCTACCTCTGGTCTGGAATGCCCTCCCTCCACATATTGGTCAAACTAGCTCTCTTCCTCCCTTCAAAGCCCTACTGAGAGCTCACCTCCTCCAGGAGGCCTTCCCAGACTGAGCCCCCCCTTTTTCCTCTCCTCCTCCTCCACCCCTCCCCAACGCCCCCCTCCCTCCCTCTCTATCCTACCCCCTTCCAGCACTTGTATATATTTGTACATATTACTCTATTTTATCAATGATGTGTATATAGCTATAATTCTACTTATTCTGATGGTACTGACGCCTATCTACTTGTTTTGTTCTGTTGTCTGTCTCCCTCTTCTAGACTGCGAGCCCGTTGTTGGGGAGGGACCGTCTCTGTTGACGATTAGTATTTCCCAAGCGCTTAGTACAGTGCTCTGCACACAGTAAGCGCTCAATAAATTCAATTGAATGAATGAGACAGAAGGCAGGGAGGAGGCTGATGCAGTAGTCATGGTGGACTACCCTAAGTGATTGGCTAGGCGTGGTAGCAGTTTAGATTGATAAATAGGGCTGGATTCTAGAGGTTTTGTGAAGGTAGAATTGACAGGATTTGGTGACAGATTTAATGTCAGTTGATGAGAGTAATGTGTCAAATGCCAAGACTGCAGGCTTGTGAGACAGGGAGGATAGTGGTACTGTCTACAGTAACGGGAAAATCTGCGGCAGGGAGAGTTTGGGTGGGAAGATGAGGAGTTCTGCTTCAGGTAGAGAAAGGGTGAAGTGATGGCATGACAATCAAGTAGAGATGTTCTGAAGGCAGGAGGAAAATATGGACCTGCAAAGAAGAGAAGTTGGGGTTGGAAAGGCAGAGTTGTGAATCTTCGGTGAGTGGTGGTAGTTGAAGTCATGGAAGTGAATAAACTCTCCGAGTGGGTGTAGGCATAGGACCAGGTTGGGAGAAAGGCTGCTTGCGGGACACTCCATGGGAACCTCCCTTGCCTAGTGAATTAGATCAGAACCTTGAAGACCGCACTCAGTTTTCCTCAAGTCATGTGGGTCACATTTCTGATGAACCCATAATTTGGATTAATTACGGAAAGCAGCATGGCCTACCGAATAGAGTATATGCCTGGGAATCAGAAGGACCTGGGTTCTAGTCCCAGCTCTGCCACTTTTCTGCTGGGTGACCTTGGGCAAGTCATTTCACTTCTCTGCTTCAGTTCCCTCATCTGTAAAATGGGAATTAAGACTCTGAACCTCATGTGGGACAGGGACTGTATGCAACCCTATTAGCTTGACTGGCACATAGTAAGGGCTTAACAAAAACCATAAAAAACTCCCAAAACAAGTGCCTACTATGTACCAAACATTATCCTAAGTGCTGGGATAGATACAGGATAATGTTGGTCATGGAGCCTTTTCCCTCCAAAGACAGCCTATCAGTCACTACTGTGGCTGGCTTGGAAAACACTCAAACTCTAAAACACTCAAACTCAAATTAATGGTATTTATTAAGTGCAGAGCAGGGTACTAAGTGCTTGGAAAAGAGCAGTCTCTAGATTCATTCTCAGCATCAAAGTCAGGGGCCCCGCATCCCTCAGCCATTATCCAGTAAATGTTAATGGAGGCCTTTCATCCTTTAAAGTCACCTGAAAAGAATCCCTCAAGGGCAGAGAAATAACATACCCAGAAATTTCAAATGGGAAATCTCTTTCTCAATCTCTTTCCCCATGGAGCATGCCAAGACAGAATTTCATCCCACTTCGATCCTCTCCATTTCTCTCCCGTGTTTCAACCCCTATACTGCTCCTCCAAAAGCCTCTCAAGTGAATCTAGGCTCCCTCTCCATCTCTATGGACCCAATGTCATTGTTAAGCCTGAAAGCTGCTGACTCAGCTCACTTAACCATGCAAATCCTTTAAGACAAAACCTGCTGAGATCAAACCATCTGTTCTCCTTCCTGACCTACATTTATCAACCCCATTCATTTAGAATGTGCCTTATTTTTAGGTGGTTTCCCACTGGAATCTCAGTCTCAACCACAGATCCAGAAGCAAGGCAGCAGAATGTTATGCTTTTGAACTGTCCAACTTCAGTGACAATTTACAGTTCTGATGAATGACCAAAAACTCGCAAGAGTCAATGCACACCAGCTATTTGAAAGGTACCCATTTCCCTTTTTCATATAAGACAACCCCAGCCAGATATTTGCTTAATCATAAATACATGAATATACAAATCATCTTATATAGCAGGATTCTGTACAAGTAATTCAATGTGCGATAGTCTTCCTGGAGAACAATCCTTTGTATAATTGGGTACCTAATGTGGAATGGTCGCATCTGTATTATCCTTGTACCTTTCCCTACTGTACAGAGTACAGACTTTTGTACCAAGGAAGCAGTCAAAAAAGTAGTAAAAATAACAATATTAGTAATAATAATTGTTCATTAGCTCTTCTAACAACTCCTAATCAAGATTACAAGTTTCATCCAATTATACTTTTCTAAAATAATGAATATTTGTTTCCTCAACATCCATGGAAACTGCATTACATTCCCAAAACAACGCAAAGGTAACACCGACCAGGCAGATACATGGGGTCTGAAGAGCCACGTTAATGGCAAAGACACTCCTGTTACAGAGACCCATGATATGACTGGGATGCTGATACTGCTCTGATGATTTCCAACAAGAGTTTCCTCCCAGCTTACTTCATTTTGTTTAGTATCTGTTTTGAGAAGCAGTGTGGCCTAGTGGAAAAAGCACAGCCCTGGGACTCAGAGTACCTGGGTTCTAATGACAACTCTGCCACTTGTCTGCTGTGCAACCTTGGGTGAGTCACAACTTCTCTGGGGCTCAGCTTCTTCATCTATTAAATGGGTATTAAATCCTACCTTCTTCTACTTAGACTGTGAGGCCAATGTGGACGGACTTTGTCCAACCTATCTTGTATCTACGCATGGTGCTTCACACAGTGCTTGGCACATTCATTCAATCATATTTATTGAGCGCTTACTGTGTGCAGAGCACTGTACTAAGTGCATAGGAAGCATTTCACAAGTATCATAATAGTAATAATGAAAATATCCAAGGACAAAATGTTCCATTGAAGAATAGCTGCTCTGTCTGTAGTGGGCTTTTCTGCAAATTTACTGACATTTGAAAAATCGCCTTACCTAAAGCATTTGTCTCCTCCTTTGAATAATCCACATTAATGAGGGACTCATCTTCACCCTAGAGTGTGTGTGTGTGTGTGTGTGTGTGTGTGTGTGTGTGTGCATATGTGCACGTGTGCACACAGCAGAGTGCATACAGGCATGAAAATCTCTCCTATTGAATTGTAGCTGATATATAATGGTCTTGACTTCTGACAACACAGTGATGGCAGGGCCCCAGATTCACTGGAGTTCCTCAGACAGAAAGACAGAGTCTTTCTTCCTTTCTTTCTCTCTCTCCTGCCTCCCTTCCCCAGTTCCATGTCTGGATTGGAGGAACCCAGTGCCAGGTATTTCTGTTTCCACAGCCGCTGAGGTGGGATGGGTTCTATCAGGATTCCATCCACTTTTGCAGATTAAGGATGTAAAATGGATAAAGATCTGTGAAATTCAACGGCTGGCTGTCCTAAAATCTCGTTTGTGCCCCTAAAACCCACAAACATAGTAATCCTAGCCTGGATTTCCAATATTAGCCTACACCAGAGTGCAAAGAAGTGGGTTCCACAGACTCGTGCAAGCTCTGGGTCTACCACTGCCTGGGAAAATGACAGTCAAATCTACCTCCTGGAGGGATGCCCCTTACAAGGTGATGTTCTATCTAGCAGCTAAGAAGAGATAGCAAAATGACTTAAGTCAAAATAAATTCAATAAAATGGGTTGACGGATGGTGGATTTATACCAGGTACAGAATTGGGAGTCAGATGGCATTGGGAGGGGACATCGAAAAGACACGAAGTCTATATATTGGTGATTATAGAAATAAAGCTATCCTACTCACATACACACTTAATATGCAGTTACATTTCACCAAACATTTTTCAGCCCAGTCATATTTATTAACGGCATAACTATATGTGGAGCACTGTATTCATTCATTCAATTGTATTTATTGAGCGCTTACTGCGTGCAGAGCACTGAACTAAGCGCTTGGGAAGTAAAAGTTGGCAACATATAGAGACGGTCCCTACCCAACAACAGACTCACAGTCTAGAAGGGGGAGATGGACAACAAAACAAAACACGTGGACAGGTGTCAAGTCATCAGAATAAATAGAAATAAAGCCAGATGCGCATCATTAACAAAATAAAGATTCGGGGTGTACGATGGCTAGCTGGACCCTGAATGACCCACTTGCCGCTTGGGGTGCTTCTCTGAGGGCCAAGGAGGAAGGGGATAGAGACAGAGGGGTGGACTTTTGGGGATGGCTTCGCAGGGGCTCCCAATTCCAACCCATACCTGAAAGCTCTAGAGTCCTGCTGGCACCGCTGGGCATCTCTACCCTCTACGGTGGCTATTTTTGTCTATCTCATCTCTCTCACCGCCAACCCCTCGCCCAGGTCCTGCCTTTCGCCTGGAATGCCTTCCCGCTTTATATCTGACAGGCCGTCACTCTCCCCTCCTTGACAGCCTTATTGAAGGCCCATCTCCTCCAAGAGGCCTTCCTGGATTAGGCCCTCCTTTCTTCTTCTCCCACTCCCTTCTGCGTCACCCTGGCATTCGGATTTGCTCTCTCTGCTCACCCCTCCCTCAGCCTCCCCAGCACTTATGTCCATATCCGTCGTTTATTTAAATGTCCATCTCCCCCCAGACTGTGAGCCCGTGGTGTTATCCTCTCCCAAGTGCTTATTACTGTGCTCTGCACACAAAAAGCGCTCGATACAACCAATTGACTGATTGCCGGCCGGCAGAAGGGTTCAAGTAGTATTCTCGTGGGTCATCAAACCACCACCTTGCTTCCCCGCCTCCCTCTTCTCTCCAGCCAGCTGTGACCACCCCCAAATACCTGCCCACTGGACTGGGTTGCCTGGCTTCTCCCAGTCTTGGGTCCGTCACCCCCAGGGTTTTCTGGCCCCCTAAGGGATGCACACTCACTAAGCACTTGGGAAAGAAAATGAGAGCAGAGTTGGTAGACATGTTCCCTGCTCACAAGAAGCTTAGAGGAGGAAACACACATTAATATGTTACAGATACATACAGATACAGAGCCATGAGGCCGAGGGTGGGGTGCATAAAGAGTGCACCTCCGAGTGCAAGAGCAACACCTTGAACTTCCTTCCCCTCAAACCTGCCAAACCACGGTCCTCCCCAACTTCAGAGTTCCCCATTCTCCACCTCCCTAATCAGATCATCCCAATAGCTACCCAGAACACTTTGTGTATACTGGTTTGACTTTTTTTGCTTACTGCTCTTATCGGTTGTAACTATGTACCTATACAAATGCCAAAACAGCAATGGCCTTCACGGCGACACACCCCTAATGGTGAATTTAATCATCAGTCACAGACACTTCCAGTGTGAAAGACAGTGAATCTCTCTCAAAGATGGCCTCACTGATGATGAAATTCAACATGAGATGATTTTTCCTCTTCTTCCTATTTATGTAAGCTACCTGTGATTGCCTGACTTCCCTATTAAATTGTCAACTGCAAGTGTGGGGTAATAATAATAATAATAATAATAATAATAATAATAATGGCATTTATTAAGCGCTTACTAGGTGCAAAGCACTGTTCTAAGCGCTGGGGAGATTACAAGGGTAGTATCTTCTTTTACCTTTGCTATAGGCTCCCAAGCACCTAGTATAGTGCTCTGCCCAAAGCAGCTGCTCAATGATGATGGGCAAAACAAGCGGCCAAGTGGAAAGGAACGTGGAGCTAAGAGTGCTGGGAAAACCAGGTTCTAGACCTGGCTCTCCTGATTGCCTGCTGCATGTCTTTAGGTAAGTTGCTTAATTTCTCTTTGCTTAAGTTTCCTCATCTGTAAAAATGGAAATAAAGCATCTAGTCTCCCTCCTTCTTGGAGTGTGAATCCCACGAAGGACAGGAATTGTGTCTAATCTGATTATCTTGCATCTACCCCAGGCAGAGCTTGGCACATAATAAAGATTTAATACCATCATTATTATTACAATTTTCTGTCCCCATACCACAGTGTTTCTGGATCTTCTGATGTTAACTAGAAGAAATGCTCTCTAACTCTAAATTCTTATACACTGCACATCTTTCAGCTATTTTGCCTTAGAGTTTGAGCTGCTAAGTCATTCACAGAAGGAAGAGGAAAGGAGGCACTATTGGTTTCACACCAATTTTCTGCCCCTAAACTCTGAAATAGTTGATTCCATACATCACAAGGGACCCTCGAGAATTATTTTCTTCCCAGAACAAACCCTAAAGCACATCTAGCCAAAGTAAGGAATTATTTCCAACAGTTCTCATGTGTGAAGTCAGAATTTTACAAGCAACTACACCTCACGACTATCTGCCACACTCCTGTTTCTTCCCTAATGTTGTTTCTCAGGAGAGTCTGCGTTTCTGTTCACATCCAATGCCTGCCAGCCCCAGCTTCTCATTTGAGAAAATGGGCATCTTTTGGCCAAGAGCACAAAACTATGAGACTTTAGACAGTGATGAAGTCCCTACGCTTGTGAGATGATACACTGTCTTCTTTGGCTCATTTCTTTCCAATTACAAAATGATTCAGATAAAGCGAGTACCATATTGATTGGCATTTACGCCACATAGTTAAAGCCTAAGGATATATTTAACTACTGAGGATACAAATTAAGAGGCTCCCTGCTTCCAGGATTTAAAAAAAAAAAACTTTTTAAAAAAAGCAACAGTAAATATTCACCAATAAGGTAAGATTGATTAGGCAGTAGAAAAGAGCAATCGTTCCTTTGGAACTGGCCATGTCTGAAGCAAGACAATTTCCAAAAAAGAGAGTAGCTGCTACCAGCCTAAACACAATACTCGAAACAAAAATTTCACTTCTGGTAATCTCAGATTGGACAGCATATAGCTGCAAACTTTATATTTACCTGTCTTCAGATAATTTTCATTTTAAAAACCAAGATCCCTGAATGTTATAAACAAAGAGGTTACACGTCAATCTCCCGCTTACCTCACTTTCTCCTGAAAACGTTACTGGGTCTCCTCAAAACAGGTTTCTTATGAATAAAGATGCTCAGCTCTGCACAACTTCACCTGGCTCCACTTAAATCCCTGTCCATAGGCTGGCTGTCCTAATTGGGTATCTCAGTGCAAGTCTAAATCCACCATAATCTTGTAGACAAAAAAAAAAGAATCCTGTTAACTAGATTTGCAAGATACCTAAATGTGTACCTGGCAACACAGCTGGAAACTTTGACGACCCAATGTCCAATTTTCAACTTTCTCAAAAAGCAGAAAAGCAGTTCACTATTGATTTTTCTCCTAAGTGTAAAATGCCAATCTGATATTGGACTCTTGCACTGCTGTATGTGTGGTTTTGTTCTAGAATAGCTCTCAATTACTGTTTCAGACTCGCTATTTACAAACAAGGAAGGGAAGGATTTAAGGGTACTTATTCTGCACCTTCTGAAGCTTAGTTTGTCACTAGTTTTCTCGATAATTCCAAGTTATAGTCTTAAATAGACACTCTAGACCGTGAACTCGTTGTCGGGTAGGGACCGTCTCTATATGTTGCCAACTTGTACTTCCCAAGCACTTAGTACAGTGCTCTGCAAACAGTAAGCGCTCAATAAATACGATTGAATGAATGAATGATTGTGACTATTTGAGGTGCTGATGCTTTTTTTTTTAAACCTACCCAAGCCTTATGTCTAAAAAGCATATCATTTTAATCCATGTTCAGGCTCTGAAGCAAGGTTGTGCTTAAATGCTCACAACAGATTCCTCCTGTTTCTTAAAAATGTGTGGAGCCCTAATGCCTCTAAAATGTTCATCAGGAGGTTCTTTCAAACATCAAAATGAAACCCCTGCTATTGAAATTTAAGTCAGTTTCTTGGTGTTGGCCCTCAGTGGAAATAAAAAATAGCAGCTCACCACAGCTGAGTCAAAGCACTAACTCTCCCTTCAGCTTTTTCTTCTTCGGGTTAAAGGAATTCTGGTTTTTCCAAGGAATTTTGGTTCTTCCCTGTATGAGATCCTTCCGTGGTGAAGCAGAAACCAGAAAAGGGGGACATGGAGCCAGAGAGACAGGCCGTGCCCAGAATATAACCGAATCTTTCTGGACTATGCCAACAGAGACTCAAAATGCTGAATTCGGACTGAGAACCAACCAAGGTTTTAGCTACAATTTTTTAAAAATTATTATTAGTAATAATAATAATAATTATTATTATTATTTCTGGTATTTGCTAAGCACTTACTATGCGCCAAGCAATAGTATTTGTTAAGCGCTTACTATATGCCAAGCACTGTTCTAAATGCTGGGGCAGATACAAGCTAATCAGGTTGGATACATTCCCTGTCCCACATGGGACTCACAGTCTTGATTTTACAGATGAGGTAGCTGGGGCACAGAGAACTGAAGTGACTTGCCCAAGGTCACAGAGCACACAAATGGTGGGGCCGGAATTAGAACCCAGGTCTTTCTGATGCTAAGGCCCTCATTCCATCCACCAGGCTATACCACTTGGATCCTGCAAGACCCCCATCCTTTCACTCAGGCGGACCCCCATTCTTCCTGGAGAGCAGGCAGAGCAAGCAGCATGGTCAGGTGGAAAGAGCACAGAGTTAGGAATCAGGGGACCTGGGTTCTAATCCCGGCTCTGCCACTTGTCTGCTTTGTGACTTTGGGCAAGACCCTTCACTTCTGTGCCTCAGTTACCTCAAGAAGCAGTGTGGTTTAGTGGTTAGAGCACGGACTGGGAGTCAGAAGGACCTGGGTTCTAATCCCAGCTCTGCCACAGGTCTGCTGTGTGACCTTGGACAAGTCACAACTTCTCTGTGCCTCAGTTGCCTCAACTGTAAAATGGGTATTAAAAGTGTGAGCCCCATGTGGGACAGGGACCTGATTAGCTTGTATTTACCCCACAGTGCTTACCCTATCTACCCACCACAGTGCTTAGAACAATGCTTGGCCCACAGTAAGTGCTTAACAAGTACCATAATCATTATTATTAATGGTAAAATGGGGATTAAGACTGTGAGCCCTATGTGGGACAGGGCCTGTGTCCGACCCGACTATCCTGTATCTACACCAGTGCTTAGACCAGTGCTCAACAGATACCGTTATTATTATTATTGTTAAGGGAAGACAGAGAAGCAGTCAGGCTATTAGATGGGATTTCCAATCAGACAAAGAGCCAGGCTAGGAGCCCACGTCCATCACCTCCCCTTCCCCCCTCCTCTCTGTCTTCTGGCCCACCATTTCTCAGAAAGGGAGGGAGGACAGGATTGCTTTTCACAATTTAGTCATTTTTAGAAACTGCTCCCAGGTCAGTGGTGGGCGGCGGCCCCGGGGAAGCACTGAGAGCTGTCTCTGGCACCCTACTGCCTCCACCCCCCTCCTTATGAAAAGCACATCTCCTCCAAGCAGCCTTCCCCAACTAAGCCCTCATGTCCTCTTCTCACTCCCTTCTGTTCTGCCCCTACACTTGGATTTGCCCCCTTTATTCACGCCTCCCTCAGGCTCACAGCACTTATGTGCATATTCATAATTTATATATTTATTACTCTCTGTCTCGTCCTCTAGACTTTGAGGTCATTGTGGGCAGGGAACATATCTACCAACTCTGTTATAGTGGGCTCTCCCAAGTGTGAAGTACAGTGCTCTGCCCACAGGAAGTGCTCAATAAATGACATTGACTCATTGATTTCCTAGCCAAAAAATAGCCCCTGAGCCAGTGGGTTTCAATACACTTCCATTTGTTTCTTTTTAGAGGTCCTATTTTCTAATCCTTTTAATCACTCTCCTCTGGGCTCTCCTCCAGTTACCTGCATCCCACTTGAACTGGGAGCATGGGGGCCTCAAATCTCAACAGATCATTGGCCAGCTGTGTGCAGATTATATCACAGCTACATCATTCACAACAATCAATCAGTGTTAGGGACTGAGAATCTACTGAGTGCATAACACTTTATTAAGCACTTGGGAAAGTATAACACAGCAAGATTCACATTCCCTCCCTTCAAGGACCTCCCAATCCAATGAGGGGAGGCAAACAGACAATTCACAAATTGTGTGTTTAGGAGATGCAGCAGGAAGTCATTCAACTCTGACAGAAAATATGGGAATATGGGGGGGTGGGGAGAAGGGAGAGGGAGAAGGGTGGGGGGGGAGAGAATCCCTGCCTTCACAAGGAGCTTACATTCTAATGCATTTAACTCCATCACACACGCTTGTTTGTACATTGTTTAGAGGATTTTTTTTCCTAAGTGCTACAGCGGAGACTACGGCTGCTGTTGTCAGACTAAAAATGAAGATACTTGTACATCTGAATAGATTTGTACCATGCAAAAATAAAAGCAACAAAGATTATTTTAGATAGGCTGCCTCTGTCTGGAATACATTTGTTTCCTTATTTGAGAATGTAAACAGTCCTAAGAGGATACAAAAATCTATCTCCTCAAAGAGCCCCTTGCACCCTGCTCCCTGACAAAGAATAAACAACATCCTGGAAAGCGGTAATTTGAGAGTGATTCACCCAAGAAATTTGGATACTTGGTTTCTGACTGATTTTAAAATCACCTTCCTCATGGCAGGAAATGCACAAAGATAAGAAAGCAAAACTAAGTCTGGCAGGTGGGTAAAGTTCTTAACCGTGAAAATGAAATCCTCAAAGGTAAAAAATGAGCCCATGATCCACACAGAGAAGCAGTATGATCTAGGGGGTAGAGCATGGCCCTCCAAGTCAGAAGGATCTGAGTCCTAATTCTGGCTCCACTACTTGTCTGCTCTGTGACCTCGGGCAAGTCACTTCACTTCTCTATGTCTCATCTGTAAAATGGGAATTAAGACTGTAAACCCCATGTGGGACATGGACTGTGTCCAACCTGATTGTATCTACTCCAGTGCTTAGTACAATGCTTGGCACGAAGTAAGCACTTAACAAATACCATTAAAATAAAAAATAAACCACAGCAAAGGGACCTTCACACACACAAAATGTTGCAGTAATCTGGAATTGAGTCACTCATTTTCAAAACTAATCTCTGTTTTTATGCTGTTCATTTCCCAAAAGACCACTGGACTGACAAACTGGCACTGGGTTACTCTACTTAATATTAAGTCAATTTGAGTTGCATCAAAGAACATGGGCAGATCTGTGGCAATCCCATCCGGTATACAGTTTTTACACTAATCATGACAGTACTTGAGCTCAGCAACATTGCCATTTTTTTACATGATCTGATTGAGTGCTAGTAAATTGAGGTGTCATGGTAATTTCAGCCTCAAAAGTAGTTGCCATGTCCCTGCCACTAATGGAGCACAGTCCCTAGAAATCCAGCATGGGCTTGCCAAAGCTAGTGCCCACACCACAGCCTGCTCAAAACAGCTCCCCAAAACTCCTCCAGGCCAAACTCACTGCTACCGGGTGGTTCTACCAACCCCAATCCAGCCTACATCCTTGTAGAAGTAATTACATCCCTCAAGTGTCACTCTAACCTTGTCATTCCCACTTCAGAAACTTACAGTGAATGGCTCCCTAGACACTTGTCAAATTCACTCAGAGGTGAATTTTGCCATCAGGGGTGAATGAGTAGGAAGGATAACAATACATCAACATACAAAAAATAAAATAAAATAAAATGAAAATCCTCAGAGCTAAGTAAAACTCCCAACTACTGGCTTTCAGGTCCCCATTTTGTTCCATCAATCCTCACCCCCAATTTGCATCTGTTTAAGCTTTTCCCCAGCTATGCAAATGTGGTTACCAGTCACTCTATGACCATCCCAGGCATGGTCAGTTGCATGGAGACACTTTCCTCACTGGTCTTTGCCAAACTACGCATCAGACTGCTTTCGCAGTTTCCCTTCTCCATGAAGGCTTCCCAATTTTAACCCTACCTGGCTTCAAGCCTGCCAACAGGTAATTCCTCATCACAGATGCATGTGCCCACATACACACACTTATGTCTATGTTAATAATAATAATGATGACGGCATTTGTTAAGCGCTTACTATGTGCAAAGCACCATTCTAAGCACTGGGCAGGTTACAAAGTGATCAGGTTGTCCCACGGGGGGCTCACAGTCTTAATCCCCATTTTACAGATGAGGGAACTGAGGCACAGAGAAGTGAAGTGATGTGCCCAAAGTCATACAGCTGACAATTGGCAGAGCCGGAATTTGAACCCATGACCTCTGACTCCAAAGCCCAGGCTCTTTCCACTGAACCATGCTGCTTCTCCTTCTGTGATTCTTCTGCTCTGCTTCTATGTTGATATGTTTGCCATTCTGCTTGCACATTTTTATCTCCATTACTTATGTTTGGTTAATGCATCTGCAAGTGCATTTAGATATCTGTTTCTGTCTCTTCTTCCCTAAGTCCAAAGCTACTTTGGACTACCACTTATTCAGAAACAAAGTATTCTCCTAGCACATCCCCAAAATAAGGGAGGTTCCTCAGCACTGCAATAAGTCATCTGATTAGCAAAAGCTGCTGTAACCTGGCCTATGCAACCTGACCTTTCCCTTCCCTTTCACCATAACAACAGCAATAATAATAATCATTGTATTTCTTAAACTCTGACGACATGTGCCAAGCTTTGAACTAAGCAGTGGGGTAGAAACAATACAATCAAGCCAGACACAGTCCCTGTCCCACCCAGGGCTTAGAATTTGGAGGGAGGGAAGAGGGTGAAATGAAAACCCTTTGAATACCGGAGGATTTTTTTAAAGCAAAACTAACCTCATTCCCTTATTGTCATCCACTTGCTCTACATAGCTGCTATGCTCCAAGCCCCCATCAGCCCAGCTTCTTAAAGCCCCCAAGCCCATCACCACTAACCCCTGCTGACCTCATCAACTACTCTGATGGTTAAATCTAAGCCATCAGGCACAAACTTCCCCATATCTCCCTAGCAACACCTCACTTTTGCTTTCTCATCTTTCTCCTGATTCCAGGTATCTCCCACTCACTCTTTAAATCCCCCTCCTCCTTAACTGTGCCTCCTAGCTCTTCTCAATCTCCTCTCACCTCCTGAGATCACCAGCTCTCTCTCTCCATTGCCTCCTTCTCTTCTGTCTTCAAGCACATGCACGGGTCCTCCATTTTAAGAAAGCTCTCCCTCTCATAGTTCACTCCAGTTATCCCCGCACTACCCGCTCCCACTCCTAACCAAACTCTTCTCAACCCTCTGCAGTCTGGTTTTGAAACCCTTCAACTCCACCTAAAACCGCTCTCTCCATGATCACCAATGACCTTCTTTTAACCGAGTCAAAAAGGCTATACTCCATTCTGACTCTCCTTTGTTCTCTGCTGCTTTTGACAGAGTACACCAGCCTCCCCAATACCAACCTACTCACTGTACCTGGATCTCGCCTGTCCCGCTGCCGACCCCTGGCCTGGAACACTACACTCTCCCCTTTCACATGACACACCATCTCTCTCCACACCCTCAAAGCCCTACAAAAATTGTATCTTCTCCAAGAAGCCTTCCCTAAGTGGTCACTTCCGCTATTCACCCTCTCTTCTCTGTTGCCTAAGCACTTGGGTCTGTACCTCTTAAGCACTTTGATACTCACCCCAACCTCAGGCCCACCACACATTCATATCCAGCTGTAGTGGATTTTATTGTCAGTCTCCCTATCTAGTCTATATGCTTCTGGTGGGCAAGGGTCATATCTATGTACTCTATTGATTGGTACTCTCCTTCTCTAGACACTGGTGACTGGACTGCTCTCTCCTCCTCTAAACACTATCTTTCTGGCTACTTTCTTTCAGTTCTCTGGCTCCTTCTCTGACTCCCCTTATTGTGAAAATCCCCCAAGATTCTGTTCTGGGTCTTCTTTTTTTTGATTTACACCCAATCTCTCGGAAAGTTCATCTGCACACATGGCTTCAGCTACAATCTCTATACGGATGATTTCAAAATATCTTTTAGCCCTGATCTCTCATCCATCCCACCTGATCTGCAATTCTGCATCTCTTCTTGCCTCCAGGATATTTCAACTTGGATGTCTTACCAACACCTCAAACTCAACCCGTTTAGAACAGAACTCCTCATCACTCTACGGCAACTCTCTCCTTCCCACTAACTTTCTCCATTTAAGCTACCACTACCATCCTCTCCATTTCAGATGGCCCCCACAGCCTTGGGGACATTCTCAACTCTTCGTTCTAACATTCATCTATTGTCAAATTCTGCTGACTTTTCCTGACCACCACCTCTTGGCTAAACCCCCCTCTGACTAAACTGCAATCTCCTTGGTATGAGCTCTGCTTTGGCCCCTGCTGGACTATTGCATTTGCTACCTTGCTGGTCTCCCGGCCTCCCTCACTCCATCTTCCTCATGCTGGTGTGCAGATCATCTTCCTGAAGCAAAAGATCAGCCCACCTCTTTCCTCTTCTCAAAACCTTCCACTGGCTTCCTAGGTCTCTCTGCATCAAACAAAACAATAACACACTACCTGCCTCCAGGCTCTCCACCACCTGTCTCTCACCTTGTCTACACCTACTATTCCCCAACTCATTGCCATTGCTCCTCCCAAGCCTACCCTCTAGCTATACTTCTCTCGATTCTTCCATCTCCACTCCTGTCACTCATGCCCTCCCTTCCCCACATTCAAATCCTTCCTAAAAATCCCACCTCTTCCAATAAGCTTTCTTCAGTTAATTTCCCAGCAGCCTCAGAACATCCCTTCAGCTAACTTTAGAACATTTGGACTTTATAACCTCTTTAGCACTTACATATACTCCTTATAAAGGCGACCACATAAAATAATTTGGAAGCTGAAGACCAAATGGACTTCCTTCATAAAAATCAACGAAGCCAGCCACGATGAAGAGGAATCACTACTGGTCACATACTTCCAGTTCAGAGAGCAAAAATCCAGAGGCCTTGAGAAGAAGAATCCCCGGAGCTGAGCCCATTCAACAGGAAAACATCCATTAGAGGTTGGGCTAAGAAAATTACCTTTATTCAGATATGTTCCTGTCCTGGACTGCCACACATGTAAACTTGCCTGGAATAAAAAGAGAAAAGAGAAACATGTGCATCTCAAGATATTCAAAACACTGGTGCTAAAAGCCTGAATTCTGCTATCGTCTAATTTCAAGAATCATAATTATCTTGTTTTACCCACTTGAATGCTTCCCCTCTAGCCTCCTTTTTTTTGGGATTTATATGTTAAGATTGAGTTATGACAATTGAGGTTTCCTTGGGAGGGTTTAGATGGTTTAAAATTACTCCCAATAATTTAGTAAACACACTTTCTCAAGAAAAGCAAACCAGTAACTCTCCAGAGTGCCCATTCAGGTAAATTTCTACAGTGGAAGATTTCCAACAATTTTTCCAGTTCCTTTGGCCCACATCTTGCCCTCTGCCTGACCTGTCCAAGTATGGATTAGGAATCAACAGCATTGAAGTAACAGATCCCTCAAGTCTGTCCTTTTTCTGATAGCTACGATATCTCGACAACGGCTAGCTCTAGAACTTGTGCCTGTACTTACATCCACCCATGGCACTTTTGATTCATATATATATATATTATGTGTACACACACACACACACACACACACCTGAACATTCTTATTTGATTTTATTACTTAGAAACATTTTTCTGCCTGCCTCCCTATTAGAGTGAAAGCTTCTTGTGGGCCAGGAATATGTCTCAGGTTTCTGTGGTACCTTTCCCACTGCCCAGTCAGTGAACACTGCGCTCAGTAGGGACTCAATGGATACCATTACTACAATGAGAAAACAGGTCTTCAATCAATGAATTGTACCTATTGAGTGCCTATTGTGTGCAGAGCACCGTATTAAGGGCTTGGGAGATTGCAACAGAGTGAGTAGGCATGATCCCTACCCTCAAGAAGCTTAACATCTAGTGATCAATCAATCATATTTACCTAGCGCATGCTGTGTGTGCAGAGAAGTTTACTAAGCACTTGGGAGAGTACCCCATAACAGTTGGTAGAAAGGTTCCCTGCCCACGAGTTTAGGGGGAGACAGACATTAATACAAATGCATTACGGATATCTACATGAGTATTTATTTTATTTTGTTAGTATGTTTGGTTTTGTTCTCTGTCTCCCCCTTCTAGACTGTGAGCCCGCTGTTGGGTAGGGACTGTCTCTATGTGTTGCTGACTTGTACTTCCCAAGTGCTTAGTACAGTGCTCTGCACACAGTAAGTGCTCAATAAATACAATTGATTGATTGATTGTTGTGGTGCTGAAGGAGGGGTGAATAAAAGATGCAAATCTAAATGTAGGAGCAAGATGGTGGGGAGAGGTAGACAAATAAATTCCAGAAAGGTGGAAGCAAAGTAGGGCAAGACGTACATAAATGCTACTGGGGGTATGTGAGTATCCAAGTGCTCAAATCAAATCAATTCTCAAAAATTATGGGTATTGATGTTTTAAATTAGGGGTGGCCAAGCCTCATGAACCCAAGATCTGGAATAAAAAACCTAATACAGTCAAGAGCTACAGATCAAAAAAAAAAACTTTCCTTGAACCACAACAGTGAGTGAGCACTACAGGGTCTGGGGGCGGAAATGGCAGAGAGCAGGTTTTTCCACAGGAGCAGGGTGGCAGTCAGTGGGGCAGTCAGCGAGAGTGAGCCGGGCAGGAACTGGGGGTGGCTTAGAACAGTGCTTTGCACATAGTAAGCGCTTAACAAGTACCATCATTATTATATACTGGGAGCAGCACACTGAGGCCTACAACCACCGCAGAATAAAGAAGGTGTTCCCTCTAGTTTTTCCCTGCAAGTCATGAAACCAGTAAAGAGCCGTATATGGCTCGCAAGCTGTAGTTTGGCCACTGCTGTTCTAACCCAGAGAAAACAGGGTTCTAAAAGTGAACCGGGCACATCACCACTTGCCCCGCACCAACCAACCCACCCAACAGTTACAAGAAGAAAAAAAAATCCTATTACTTCTCAATCAGACAAGGACATTAAATCACTTAGAGGGTATTTAAATCCAGGTCTCCTCTGAAGTCCTGACTTTAGAATGAAAAACTGAGTTTCCAAAAAAGGAAGTAGTGAGTGAATTTGAATTCTCACCAGGGCACACCCTTACATTCAGACAGGAAGAGGGTTCTCTGCCAGATTACTATTTGCTTGCTCGTCTAAAAGGGGTTGCAAAACTCAGAATGCCCATGTGGGTGTACGTATACATTCAAGCCCAAAGTGATGGAGATCGTGGGTTAAAAAAAAACCCAAAATAACCACATACAAAAACATAATCATAACTCCTATAATATGGTAAAGAGAGAACTCCCTGATGGTTTTGACACCAGTCTACATGTTTTGTTTTGTTGTCTGTCTCCCCCTTCTAGACTGTGACCCGTTGCTGGGTAGGGACCGTCTCTATATGTTGCCAACTTGTACTCCCCAAGCGCTTAGTACAGTGCTCTGCACACAGTAAGTGCTCAATAAATTTGTTTGAATGAATGAACTCCCTAAGATCCAGCTTCCCAAAACAGGAATTTCACTCATTTCTTTCTAAGTATGCACAGGCTTTTGGGGGTGGTAGGAGTGAGTGAAGTGCTTAAAACAGAGATGATGATGATATTTCTTACGCGCTTTCTACGTGTCAAGCACTGGTTTAAGCGCTGGGGTAGACACAAGCGATTGGTCACAGTCCCTGTCCCCCTTGGGGATCACTGACAATCCCCATTTTACAGATGAGGTAACTGAGGCCCAGAGAAGTGAAGTGACATCCTCCTCTTCTTCTCCTCCAACTCTCTTACTGATCCTCTATAATCTAGTTTTCACCCTTTTAACTTCAGTGAGACCCCCTTGAACAACATAACCAATAAGCTCTTTTCTTGCCAAACCTATCAGACCCTACTTCATCCTAACTCTACTGGGATTCAGCTGCCTACAAAACCATGGGCCAATTGCTTCTACTGGAAATTTGTTTTTCCTGCCCCTTCTCTCCTGTTTCCTTTTCCTATCTCACTAGGAGGGGGTTCTTAGTCTCTTTTTAACAGCTCTCTGTCTCCTACTCTCTTTGGAGGACTTGGCTCACTTCTGGGTCCCCTTTTATTCCCAATCTATCCCTATTCCCTTAGAGAGCTCATTTGCCTCCACGATTTCAGATATGTCCTCTTTGTGGACAACTTCCAATTCTAGCTAGCTGGTCCCAATTACTCTCCACCTCTGAAATCTCACATTTCCTTATCTCCAATGCATCTCTACACAGATGTCGCCTGCCAGCACCTTCAACTCAATATGCCTCCAGCTGAACTCTTCACCTTCCTTCCATCTAACTTTCCCATCACAATGGACAACACCATCGTCCCTGCTTCTCAAAGCTACACCTATGGTATTACTCTTACCTTCTCCCTTTCAACCCCCATATTCAATCTGTTGCCACATCTTGTCCAATTCTTCCTCCACAACTTTTCCAGAATCTACCCCTTCCTCTCCTCTACACTGTAAGCTTGTCAGCCGGGAACATGTCTACTGTTATATTATACTCTTCCAAGCACTTCGTACAGTGCTGTGCACACAGTAAGTGCTCAGTAAATAACACTAATCGATACTGCCACCGCACTGATCCAGGCCTATGATAACCCAACTCTTCCAGGCTCTTCTATCTCCAGTCCATACTTTGCTTTTCTAAAACTCCATCCTACACCCAACTCCTGACACATTCAAAAACCTTTCAAAAGTTGCCCATTGCTCTCTACATCAAGCAAAAATTTTTGATCATTGGCTTTAAGATAGTCAATCAGCTCTTTCTCCATGGCTTATCTACTGTCTTCTCCCACTACAGCCCAGCTCACGCACTATGGTTCCTGCAAGCCAACCTGTTCATTGGGTTTTGTTCTGAGAGAAGAAGCATGGCTCGGGGAAAGAGCCCAGGCTTTGGAGTCAGAGATCATGGGTGCAAATCCCGGCTCTGCCAACTGTGTGACTTTAGGCAAGTCACTTAACTTCTCTGTGCCTTAGTTACCTCATCAGTAAAATGGGGATTTAGACTGTGAGCCCCCTGTGGGACAACCTGATCACCTTGTAACCTCCCCAGCGCTTAGAACAGTGCTTTGCACATAGTAAGCGCTTAATAAATGCTATTATTATTATTTCTCCTGCCTGAAGCCACTCATTTACACCCCCTTCACATCCAGAAGACCACTGCTCTCCATTGTCAATGCTCTACTGAAACCACATCTCCTCCAGGAGTCTTTCCTTGTTAATCGCTCATCTCCCCATTTAACCCCATCCGTTCCCCTGCCACTTATATCCAACGGCCACTTCAGCAAGCACCTAAGCACTTAGGTATTCACACTCCTCCATTCCACTTAGAATGGTGCTTAGCAAGCAAGCACTTAAGAAATACCATTATTATTATTACCTATCTTTACACTCTATTATTTCCTCCCAGCTTTAATTTACTTTAGGTCAGTATCCCCCACAAACTAGATGGTAAGCTTTTCAAGGGTAGGGATAATGTCTAGGACTCTCCCAAGGACTTAGAATAGTGCCCTGCACTACAGTAGTCAGTAAATACTTCTGTATGATTACTAAGATAGCCAATCACCTATGTCTATACAAAAACCAATTTACCTCAACTTTTTCATCCAAGGTGGCTCCAAACCATTCTGAGATGGCTACAAGTAAATATGAGATCTGAATTCTGAAACTGCTAGTGTAAATCTCCTCTCCCAAGCTCTGTGAACTGATTAGACTGAACTTATATCACACATTTGGAAGGCAGGGCAACAGAAGTGAATGACACCCTGGGATTTCTTTAAGAGGATTGAATGATAAATCAGCAGGATGAAGCTAACTGGTGGCCTTTGAAAGGCTACCAGCCTCCATTACACGTGGAGATTCTGGGACATTGGCGTCAGACCGCTGCTTACCAGAAAGTAGTAAAGAGGATATGGAGCCTGTTGAATCAGGGCATAGAAGATTACTGAACTACAAAATGCCAAAGTAAAATGACCCCAAGGTTAAAGAAAAATGGATCCATTCTAATTGCAAACACTAAAAACAACTACACAGGTTGTTAAGCATTGCCTTTTAAATTTAGCACCAGGCATTTCTGAAAAAGAAAATGAAGATAGGCCAGAGACATAAGGGTGGATCAGGACAAGAAACGGAAGACTTTCCAGATCTCTCTGGCCCTGATCAGGCTGAAGGCTGAAAATAATCCAGCCTGAAGTGGATCTAGAGATCATCCCATATTTCTGAGGGCAATAAACCTCTGAAGAAATAACTTTCCAGTGTCCCTCCCCCCCAAAAAAAACTTCTTCCAAAATGCTTACAGTTCTTTGGTTATTAGTTCTTCCAGTTATATGAACTAGCTTTTGAGACGGTCTCTGGGCCCACAATGTGTTTCTAGTCTCTTTTAGCTTTCCATCAACAGGAAGCTATAGCATGTTCTAGTGGACTGAAAATACACTTCCGATTGTAAACCATTATTTGGGGAAGAACTACTTTAATTTTCCTGAGCAAACTCATCTATCTTGTAACTACACTAGCACTTAGCACAGTGCTTAATAAATGGCATAGTTTTTTATTATTATGGAAGGCAGGGCAAATGATTTTTTAAATTACCCCAGAGATTTATCAACAAAAGCCTTGACAAATGCATTTTTCATTTCTAAAGGAAAAAACAGATACTCAGAATGGACATGTGAACTAACGGCTGAAACCCAGGTGTCTTCACACCAACAAACTCCTGGGGCGGGGGTGCAAGAGGAGGCGCTTCCACTCACATGCTATTGCTGGCTAGTGTTTCACTACAGCTCTCCTTGTTCGGTCTGGGGGAAATACCCACTGCACAAAGACGGCAACAGGTGTCTGTTTCTAAAGATGTCCAATGATACCACTTCTTTAGTAGAGAAACGGAATGTCACCAACGCAGTATACATTTGAAAAGTGTACTGGCCACAGGAGCCTCCTAATAATAACTGTGCAGGCATTTTGCAGATTAAGTTCTTTTCTGGGAATGGACATGGTTTTGAGGAGGCTGACAAAGCCTTGCTCTGTAAAGGGTTTCACCAGGCAGCTTATATGGTGCACGTGCAGTCACGAACGGTAAAAGCAACACAGAACACAAAAGTTAGGAAAAAAGCCAAAGAGCTCCGATTTTTAGATAGGACAAGTGCTCATGGAAGGAACACTCCAATCAGAGCTGGACTGCCAGCAGACATGCCACAACGGCGGCTTTACCACACTCGGGGGGGACCTCATGGAGTTTACAGCTTCTAGGGTTCTTCGTTCTCCTGAATCAGAGCTTTCAGCTCTACTTCCCTGGACACCACAGGGATTAGAGCATGGATGATGGGTTTCCTTCAAAAGTCCCAGAGAGACGAACCCAAAATGGAGAATGGGGATGTTTGAAATTAAAATCAAACTTTCAGCTACTACAGTCCTGTGATAGGACTCAACCCCACCACCTTCATGTACATATCTTTATATGACATATTATAAATTATTTATATCTGTGTCTGTCTCCCTCTCTACGCTGCAAAGCTCATTGTGGGCAGGCAATGCATCTACCAACTCTGCTATATTGTACTCTCTCAAACGCTTAGTACAGTGCTCTGCACACATAAGTGTTCAATAACTATCACCGATTGACAGGGTCAGAAACTAGCTCCTGCAGGCGGACAATCTAACTAGATCATCTGTCAAGGTGTCACTGTGAAGCATCTTCAGATCAGATAGCAGATCAGTTACATCCTCACCGATAACTTGACCCACTTCTAAACTGACCACCAGAATTCCAAACTGTCAATTTTGCTATCTTGCTTTTGGTTTTTGCCCAGTTCCACAGGAAGCTAAACTCAAGTTCTGTTATCATATGACTCCCTTCTTTTAAGCCTTAGATTGTCATCTGGGGAAGTTTCTTATTACAGATTTTAATGCCTGAAGTTCTAGCTCGCCACTTCTAAACCTCAATCATCCCAAACGGAAAAGTTTCCTTAGAACTAAAATTGCTTATCAAAGCTAGTGAGAACTAGAAAAAGAATTCGCTGGTGAAAAGTGAGGGTGAATTTAGGGACAAGTTTCCAAAACGGAAAAAAAGTTGATTTTGTTTGACACTAAGAATTACAAACACATCTGGCTTCCTTTCCAACTTTTCACCCATAAAAAGCAGCAGCATGATTTAGTGGGTAGGGCAGGGATCTGGGATTCAAAAGGACCTGGGTTCTAATCCCGGACCCATCACGTGTCTGCTGTATGACCTAGGCAGGTCACAACTTCTCTGTGTCTCATTTACCTCATTTCTAAAATAGGGATAAGAACGTGAGCCCCATGTGGGACGGGGCTGTGTCCAACCTAACTTGTATCTACCCCAGGGTTTAGAACTGTGTTGGCACACAATAAGCACCAACGAGGACCATTATTATTATTAGTATTAATAATAAACACATTTGCAAACATGACACAGGCAAAGCCCAAGTTATGGAGAGTGGAGAGCTCTTGAGGTCACAGGACTGACTGGGCCGGCCCACACCCCTTCCCAAGTTTGTTTTAGATTTGCTCTGGCTGGATCCCAAACACTCAAAATTAAATTTTAACAAGATCAATGTTCTTCTGATCCATGGGTCCATTTAAAGTTAAATAAATCTTTAATAATTAAACTTTGGCATATAAGTGGAGTTTCAACTCAATCATATTTACTGAGCGTGTGTGCGTGTACAGCACAATGTAACAAGAGATGATAGATGCATTTCCTGCCCACAGTGAGCTTAAAGTCTAGTTAGGGAGACAGACATTAATATAAACTACACATATGCCTAAGTGCTGTGGGTAGAATGAATAAAGGGTACAGATGGAAGGGCGATATAAAACGGGAAAGGAGTATTGGAAATGAGAGCTTAGTTGGGAAAGGCCTTTTGGAGGAGATGTGATTTTTGTAAGGACTGGATGATGGGGAGAGTGACTTTTTAAAAATAGTATTTGATAAGAGCTTGCTATGTGCTGGACATTGTAATAAGCGCCAGGTACATATAAGCTAAGGTTGGATGCAGTCCATGTCCCACATGGGGCTCACAGTCTTAATCCCCATTTTACAGATGAGGTAACTGAGGCATGGAAGTGACTTGTTCCAAGGTCTCCCTGTTGACAAGTGGCAGAGCTGGGATTAGAACCCAGGGCCTACGACTCCCAGGCCTGTGGTCTATCCACTAGACCACACTGCTTCTGCTGCTGCTGATGGTCTGTTGGCTGTGAAGTGGGAGGAAGTTCCAAGCCAGAGGCAGGATGTGGGAGAGGGGTCGGTAGCAAGATGGACAAGATTGAGTAGGATGGCGTGAGAGGAGCGGGGTGAGCATGCTGGGTTTTAGTAGGAAGTCAGAAAGGTAAGACATGAGGAGGCAAGGTGATTGAGTGCTCTACAGCCAATGGTAAGAGTTTGTTTTATGTGATGTTGGACTGGCAATCACTGGAAGTTCTTGAGGAGTGGGAGGATGTGAGCAGAACTGTTTTTTAGGAAAATGATCTGGGCAAAAGAGTGAAGTATGGACTGGAAATGGGAGGGAGAGGAAGCAGGGAGGTCAGCATGGAGACTGATGCAGTAGTCAAGGCTTGAACCAGCACAGCGGCAGTTTGAATGGACAGGAAGTGATGTTCTAAAGATGTTGGTAGAACAGGCAGGATTTGGTGAGACTGAATATGGGGGTTGAATGAGAAAGATGAGTCATGGATAAAGCCGAGGTTATGGGTCTGAGAGACATAGTGGTGTTGTTTAAAGTGATGGGAAAGGTAGAGAGAAAAAAGGGATTGGGTGGGAAGATGAGAAGTTCTGTTTTGGAAATTTTGGAGTTGGGGGTTGACAGAATATCCAAGTAGAGATAGCCTGAAGGCAAAAGAAATCTATTGGCTTTCTTAACCTTTAAAAGAAATGCTCTTCTTGGGCCAAAACACTGACCAAACACAAGGGCGCTTGCTATCCTGCAGAAGAAAAAAAATCCATTTGTGAATATAATTAAAACCTGGAGGTCCTGGTCTGAGATAGGAGTACTGTTTTCTTTGATTCCTATTGGGTCATTAATTTCTAACCCAGGTGGCCACACTGGAAGTAGCAGGAAGGAAAGAGATCCTCCCAACACCTGTCATCTTCACTGAAAAAGAAATAATAAACCACACCCTGGGTTTGTACAGCACTTTATATTTTTCCTAAATCCATTCATGCCAGCCATCTCACTTTATCTTCACTACAAACATCTGAGAGATAAATGAAGAATATCTCTTTTTTCTGCTGAGGAAAATGAGGACCAGAGAGGTTCAATGGTTTGCCTAAAGTCACCCAAGAGGAAAGTGATTGAGTTGGGTCTACAACCTAGGTGCCTTGTTCCCAGGGCCATGACGCTATGGGAACCGGGACTTTAAAGCAAGTCCAAGGGCTCAGTTCAGGCCAGCAGCCTAGACTCCTTCATTCAATTGTATTTACTGAGCGCTAGTTGAATGTTCAAATCGAATGGCTCCCTGGGAAGCAGACGCTCTGGAAAGAGCTGAGGGACTGAAGTGGTTGACTGAGGCTCATTGGAGCAATTTCCTCTAGACTATAAGCTCAGTGTGGGCTGTGAATGTGCATAGCAACTCTGTTGTACTATACTTTCTCAAGTGCATAGTACAGTGCTCTGCACACTGTAAGGGCTCAAAAAATGCCATTGATTGATCCTGGTTACTATGTGATCCAATATCAAACTGTGCAGGGCAGGGAGGCCACCTTAATGTTGAGAGGAGTTAGACAAACCAAGAGCAACTCACAGGTGAGTACTATTTTCCCAAATCTGTCTTATAATGAACCAAGGCGATAAAACTCTCAGAACATCTTTTTTTGTTCGTATTTGTTACATATTTACTACATGATAAGCACTGTCCTAAGCACTGGGATAGATAAAAGTTAATCAGGTTGGACACAGTCCCTGTCCCATTTGGGAATCACAGCCTTAATCCATAATTTACAGTTGAGGAAACTGAGGGACAGAAGTTAAGTGACTTGCCTAAGGTCACACAACCCGCAAGTGAGGGGTGAGGATCAGAACCCAGGTTCTCTGACACCCAGGCCCTTTCCACTAGGCCATAGTCCTTCTTAGAGAAGGCATAAAGTATTAACTGATAGTCTACTATCAATAGCTAGCTACTAACCAAACTTTCTCAAGAAGTTCTGATGATTCATATTTTTTTAATAGAGATTTAATCCGGGCTAGGCAATGCCTGAACTAAAACAGAAGCAAACAGGAACTCTAGTGGTAGATAAAACCTGGGTGTGGTCTTAAGGATGCAGTATTTATTACATGAACGAACAAATTCCACAGTCTCTTCAAGGGTCATTTCTACTTTTAAGATTCATAGCCATGTCACAGATATATGAAAACTCCTCCAAGTCTCTTAATGGGAAAAATCCTTTAAACTCAAGCTTAAAATGACAGAAGCTACTTAGAATTTTTGATTATATCAATAAATAAAAAGTAACTACACGGAACTGGATTAACAAGAATTCAGAAAAGAGGAATTGAACAATCTCAGGATTTTCTGTTATGTTTTAAAAAGTCCGAAAGTAAGAACAGTGACCTTATTAAAATGAATTACCAAGTGTTCGGTAAACTGGTCTTTAAACGTTTGAGACCCACATGCTTTGTGTTTCTATTAATCTTACTTTAAAAGTACATCTTCTTTTGAGCCTTAATAGTATCAGGCATTCAAAAAAAAAAATGTACTGTTTTTAATTCGTAAGAAGCACCGTGAAACAGAAAGTGGATTATAAACACAGAAAATGAAGTATTTCTTGGGACCAAGCATTATACCGTGGCCCTTCAACACTGCCTCTATGGGAGGATTGTTAGAAGTATAATATTCAAGAACTCTGCCAATTTTAAATAAAGTAGATTAATGGTTTTCAGTGCTATTGTGTGGTTACACTACAAGCAAGCTGAAATGCATCTGGTCACTTTATCAGGTCAAGTAAAATGGATGGAATAAGTTTTTGGGTATTTTGCCCCCTCCCCCCTTTTTCTTTTAACTGTACTTCAACAAAATCATGGATTTCTATGCATTGTCAGGTATATTAAGGAGAGAGAGCGCATGCATGAGAGAGAAAGTGTGTGTGCATAAAAACAGCACACTGCCATTTACTTTGCATCCAGAAATAAGTCCTACCCAAGAAGCAGATTTTTGTACTTCTCTCCTTTGCTTAGAATCCTCAAAATGGTGCAGGATTCAAATGAGTAAATGACTGACCCAAGATCCTCTTTCCCAAGAAACCTCAAAGAGAAGAACCTCAACCAACCACCTGTAACTGAAATGATTAGTCAATAGCACAGTGGTGATGACGAAGTTTAGCAGATTGCACACTGAAAAGCAACCTATTGTCCTTAAGGAACTTTAGGGGGTCAGACTAAATAAAAAAGATTATATGGAACAGAATTTTAGGCAGTGGATTCTACCCAAATAAAAATATTTTTTGCTACATGGAGTGGCCTCCCCTTTCTCTAAGGGAGATGGCAAGCCTTCTAATATTTGCAAACAGGGCTAGAAAAAATTCTTCGCATAATTTTCATTGTCATTTTGAAATCCCTCTGGGTTTCTTGCTCTTGAAGACCTGAATGTCTCAAAAGACTTCTCTGAATCCACAGTGATAGACCGCGATGGAAAAACTTGGACACATTCTTCTCCCTACACAAGTCTCTTTTGATATAACACAATCTTCCTTTTGGCACAAGTACATTTGGTAGAGGAAGAAGCAGCTGGGCACATGGATGTGCTCTCGATAGAGGCATAATGCTGGTAGGCTTCCCTGCTTTACTGTGTGGTGTCTTTCTTCGAGCTCCTGCAATTTCACAGTTTTCAAAACAGTTAAAACTATGAGTTCTGAGGGTGAAGAGCACTTAGCTAGCAATGGAACGTGCAACACAGGAATTTGCAACAGAAAGTGTCACTGGTGGTACCTTCAAACCATCTACTCCACTGTAGATTTTAAGCTTCTTGTGGGCAAAGAACGCATCTACCAACTCTGTTGTATTGTATTTTCTCCAATGCTTAGTACAGTGCTCTGCACATAGTAAGCCCTCCATAAATACCACTGATTGACCGACACTTCCAACCCATGATCCCACTGAACAAATGGTTGGTTATTCTGTAACATGGGGTTCTTCAATAACCTAACTACTGCATCACAACAGAAGTGACTATTTTCTTCAATTCAAAGCAACTACATTGAGCCACTATAAAATCCAAGGCTCTGCTCATACCTAGAGCAGGCTCACACTTGAGCTTCCTGTAGTTGCTAATCTTAAATTAGAAGAAATCAAGGGATACTACATTTGTTACAAGGCAGGAGGGATTGTTAGTTTCTTAGCTGCCTGAATACATTATGCATTTATGTTTTCTTCCTGGGAAGCAGAAGGAGGGAGAAACTTGGTGTTGCATTCTTTGTATTATTGGAAAGTTATGATTAGTCACACCAATGTCAAACAATGGACATTAGGCACGTTCACCTGAATGCTTTTAAGTTTATAGGACAATTTCTTTTACTCTTTTTGCTAACAAGTTTATCCAAAATGCTATGGTATTTATGCTGTTTTCAAGGCTTTTATTTCAGAGACTTTGAAAGGTAAACAATAAAAAATACAAAGCATTTGATAACACTCCATTTCTTCAACTGTTTTATGTCTTTATGATTTGTATTTTGTCAGGGTGAGGCATATTCAGAATGTCTGTCTTCAAACAAAACATTTCAAAGAGAAATTTTAAAAAGCTTTCCCTTATGATTATTTCTTAAAGTTATGTTGTGTTTATGTTAAATATATATTTTAAGAAATCATAAGGAAAACCTTCTATTGGAAATACTTCGTTTGAAGACGGTCATTCCGAATAAGCTACATCTGGGCAAAATACAAATTAATGTCACGACCTGAGTGCAACACAAATCCTTATACTTTTTGTCTTATGAGAGCTGGAAATAGGAAACAAAGCATGAGTTACCCAATACCTTTTACCCCTCTTCTCTTCAAAATAGAACCTCACCCTCTAAGGATTCATAACTACCTCATTTTCTAAACTGTTAATGTTTTAATTCAGATTAGCAAACTCTTAAAAATCCCTTTTATCTTACTGATCTAAATTCTCTAGAGACTTTTTCCAACAACAACATGTGCCTCTCCACTGGGTGAAAATGACCAATTAATTAGAAACGAACACCTGCTTACCACTGACTGGTGGAGACAAATACGTAATATCAAAAACAAGGATGAAAAATACTAGGGTGAGTGCTGACAGTTTTGTCTTCAGTTGTGCATTTCCAATCAGTTATTCCAGTTTTTAAACCTGATGTTCAACATGGATCTGAATTAATTGGTTTTCAGTTCTGCACATGGTAGTGATCAGTTACAGTGTTAATAAAATGTAGAATACCAAAACAGCCCAGTCATAAGTAAAGACGGCTTGAGAAATTTTATACTCTTTAATTGCTGGTCATTTTCATTTTGTCATTCAGTTTTCCTGCTAAAATAATGTACAAGAGCCTTTATGTTTAAAATAGCATGTTGCCAACATTCATACATTTGATTTTACTTGCGTTCTATCAGGGAGTTGCCTAATGAGAAGTCACACAGGTCCATTTTCTTCTTGATCCCAATACACAAATAAGGGGAAAAAAAATCTTCATATCTTGCCAAAAGTAATGCAAAAGACTCTACTTACTTCAACATCAGACTAATTTCTTGGGCAAGAACTACTGTAAAACATATTTTTTTTAAAAAAAAGCATAACTACCTTGATTAGATCTCCATTTCCACTAATCCTTCATAGAGCAGTGAGTCTGCCTGAGCCCAGAGACAAAGAAACACTCATTACTCAGGGAAACTGGAAAAGGACTTACTAACGAAAGCACCACACCCTAAAGGCAGCCCACAGTTCTGTACAATATAATCTCAGCTATGGTTTACAGGGGTCTTCGATACTTGCCATACCATATGCAGTATCATTTCTCATCACATCCAGTCATTTTAAATCTTCCCCCCAACACACAGGAGTACAGCATATTCCTATTTACTAGAGCCTTGATAAACACACAAAGGCGTTCTGTAAAATAGTGTCAAAATTGGTTTAACAGAAAATCGTCATCAATAAAGTGGCAAATGTAATGGCCACTCCCCGACATTATTTATTACTCTATTTCACTTGTACATATTTACTATTCTATTTATTTTATTTTGTTAATATGTAGCAAAAAATATTTTTATTTGGGTAGAATCCACTGCCCAAATGAATTCTACCCATTTGGTAGAAAACAAAAATATACTTTGTTTTGTTGTCTGTCTCCCCCTTCTAGACTGTGAGCCCATTGTTGGGTAGGGACCGTCTCTATATGTTGCCAACTTGTACTTCCCAAGCGCTTAGTACAGTGCTCTGCACACAGTAAGTGCTCAATAAATACGATTGAATGAATTATTAAATCAATTATTTACACCACTCACTAGGGAAGACAGACAGTACTGTTAATCTAGAAGGATTAAATTTTTAAAAAAAGTTACACACACACACACACACACACACAACCACCTATATGCATTAACAAAGGCCAAGTGCCACAGTAGTGGAACACATACAAAAAATACAGTCCAAAGCAAAAAATAATGGCTTTAAAAATAAATTCTAAATTACTCTGTCCAAAAAATGAGTTGAAAAGATTAAGACTAAAATTTCTTCAAGCAATTTCCAAAAAAGAATGTCCAACTGTTGAAAAGACAAAAAAAAAAAGCCCACCCACACCATTCAAGAATGTTTTACAGAAATCCACAAAGCTCCTACCAAGTCTGGTACAAAAATAAGCACTTAAAGTGACAATCTAGAATACTAGCAATCCCAAAATTTTAAAACCGCAATTGAAAAGGTCTCAGAAATAAAAAAAAAGAAAGATTTTTAAAATGTGACCAGTACTGTTGCACATTATCTTGTGAAAAGAAGCTAATCTCTCTCCAAGGAGCAGGAAACATTTTCAAAAGGGAGGTTGAACATTGAAATCTATTCCTTTTTCTGGTTTTTAAATTAAATAGAAAATATTTTCTTTACCCCAAAATGGACAAATTATAATTGAACAAACACCTTGGCCTTTTCTCACTTAGCTTTCAAATTGGGAGATTCCTGCAACTGGATTTAATAGGCAGGGGGGAAAGGTCAGATCTTTTCATTACTAGAATACTGCTAAAGCCCCAAAATCTTCCTGCTTTCCACCTCTTTCTTGCTTGGCATTAAACTCAGTCAGTTAGTCAACTGTATTTACTGAGCCCTTACTGTGTACAGAGCACTGTACAGCTTAGTGGATACAGCCTGGGCATCAGAAGGACCTGGGTTCTAATCCCAGCTCCAACACTGGTCTGCTGTGTGACTTTGGGTAAATCCCTTTACTTCTCAGTGTCTTAGTTACCTCACCTGTAAAAGGGAGATTAAGACAATGAGCCCCATGTGGGATAGGGACTGCGTCCAACTTGATAACCTTGTATCCACCCCAGTGCTTAGAACAGTGCTTCACACACAGTATGTGCTTAACAAATATCATTATTATTATTACTAAGCGCTTGGGAGAGTACAATGTACAACAAGCATTCCCTGTCCACAAAGAGCGTACAGTCTAGAGGGGGAGACGGATGAAGCAGAACAAATGGGATGAACACAACCATGAGAAGAACTCTACATGAAGAACTGGAATCTCAAACCCTGTGCAGGCCAACTTCAATTTACAGCTGTCCAAGTTAAAACCTTCGATAGCAGTCGAGTTAGAACCCCGTTTTGGGTTTATTGGCATTGGGTCTCATTCACAGCTATTGGGAAGGAGATGGCTGCAGGGCAACCCCCAACGCTGCCGCTGCTTCTGGCCCTGGACTCCCAATATTGCGGGCTTGGAGAGTAGGGACCATGTACTGTGAAGGAGGCTAGTAGTAAACGACAGCTGCTACCAGACAGGTAAGATTCCAGAAAAACCAGCAGCCAAGACTCCTGAGATGACTCTAGCTATGGTCCCTTGAAAAAATCCCATTAAATCCTCTCAAGACTTCGAGGATATCTTGGATATCAGACCCTCCCATGAGCCCATTTTGGTAAAACTAAAATGCAAACTGGTTTATATTATTTAATTATAGTACTTATTGCTTATTCTGTGCCAAGCACTGGGCTAAGTGCTGAGATAAACTCAAAGTCATCAAATTGCACAGTCCCATCCCAAAGGAAAGGGAGGGTGAGGAGGAAGTCCACAACAGAAGAGATAAAGAGTATCATACCAAATTTACAGATGATAATAATAATAATAATAATGATGATGGTATTTGTTAAGCGCTTACTATATGCAAAGCACTGTTCTAAGCGCTGGGGAGGTTACAAGGTGATCAGGTTGTCCCACAGGGGGCTCACAGTTTTAATCCCCATTTTACAGATGAGATAACTGAGGCACAGAGAAGTTAAGTGCCTTGTCCAGTCACACAGCTGACAGTTGGCAGAGCCGGAATTTGAACCCATGACTTCTGACTCCAAAGCCCGGCTCTTTCCACTGAGCCACGCTGCTACTCCTATGAGGACGAGATGAGGAAGTTGAGGCCCAGAGAGTTTAAAGGACTGGCCCCACATCACAACAGTAGATCAGTGGACCCAGAGAAGCAGCATGTCCTAGCAGAAACAGCACGAGCCTGGGAATCAGGGGCCCTGGGTTCTAATGTCACCTCCACCACTTACCTGCAGTGTGGCCTTGGGCAAGGCATTTCATTTCTCACTTCCCTCATTTGTAAAATGAGGATTCAAAATCTGTTCCCCCTCCTACTTAAACTGTGAGTCCCATGTGGGTCCTTATTACCTTGTATCTACCCCAGTGCTTACTGTGCTTGGCACCGTATGTGCTCAACAAATACGACAATTATCGTTATTATTACTATCAGTGGTGATGCTGGGATTAGAATCCAGTTCTCCTCTCAGCCCCAAGCTTTCTTCTGTAGGCTACACTGCCTCCTATTAAGATGAAATGGATGTAGAGATATTGCACATTGTACACTGCATTACTACACTAATTCTATATATATCACATTTCATTTATGATTTTTACTATCAACGATTATTTGCAATACCAATACCTGCTTTCCTTCCCATTTGGCTGTGTCCGACCTGAATGAATATCTTGTACCTACCCCACAGAAGACAAAGTAAGCTCTTAACAAATACCACAATTATTATTGATAATTGATCTGAGTGTACATTTTGGTAAAAAAAAAAAAAAAAAAGAGAGAGAGGTGAATCCAGGCATCAATCCCCCTTTATCATATTGTCAGAACCAATTTTCCCCAGAGGAAAAATGCCCCATGCAAAGCAAGCTGTGCCTGATCTGATTATCCTGAATCTATTCCAGTGTTTGAATCCATAATGTTCAACAAATAAAATTAATGTTCAACTTAATATGCAGTTTTCAGGAATCAGTGTCATGGAAAATCCAAGGACAGCAGAAAGGCAAATACCATATAAAATCTGTTTGAGTGGCTCTGTATGACAGCATGTCATAAACTTGTCCATTTCTTGAATTCTTTAATGAAATTAAGCTAAATTGACTACTGGGAAATTGGTCTTTCATGACTGTTGCCCATCAAAATTCACTGATTGAAACCATGTCAGTTTGCCTTAATTACTATTATGATGGTACTTAGGTGCTTACTATGTTCCAAGCACTGTTTTGAACACTGGGGTAGATACAAGTTAAACTGGCTGTCCCACATGGGGTTGTAGTTTAAGTAGGCAGGATTTTTTTCCCAAAAAAATTATTCTGCACATGCCACCCCCTTCCTCAGACACCTCTAGTGGTTACTTACCCTTCTCCACATCAAGCAGTAAAATTCCTCAACCCCCGCTTTGTGACACTCAATTTACTCTCTCCCTTCCCACTATAATCTAGCACACACATTTTGCTCCTCTGATAACCACCAGTTCATTAATCCTTGTTCAATCCCTCCCTTCTGACTGGATCCCACTCTCCTTCAAATCTGACAGTCCACTACTCTCCCCATCATGAACGCCCTACTAAAACACACATCTCCTCTGGGAAACCTTCCTTGACTAATCTCCCATCATCTCAAATGCATCACTTTTGCCCTCAAGTCTATTCAACCTGAGCACTTACTAATTCCTTCACCCACCCCCACAATGGCATGTAAGTACATACCTCATACTTTGTTGCTTCCCCTATCTGCAATTTATCTACCTACTTATTCTACTGCACTCTTCCCACTGGCTCATAGGTAAGTGCTCAATAAAAACCACTGATTGATTTTTTTCCCTTGGCTTCACAGTGCAGAGCAGGGGCCTTGGGACCCTCCCTCCCTCTCTCACTGCAGCATTTGGGGGATTGGAGCCCACCAAACTCAGCCTGGCCACAGCTTGCAAATTTCCTCAGAGGCAAATAGGTAACAATGAAATTCCTTTTTGGAGCATTAATATCTGTAAGTAGTGAAGAGCAACAAAGATGGAAAAAGCACAAACGACAATCTACTTAAAAGAAAATGAACTATGATTCACCAAAGATGAAACATGAAAACCACTTTTGATGCACTACAAGCTTTATTCGTTGAGATAATTTTATGCTCTGGCACCACTTAATGACAACACTAAGGATGAGACAAAAAGCCAAACCCCAAATCAAACTCTTCACTCTTTGCCCAAGCAGTTTATATTTCACCTTGACTTTTCCAGGAGGGGAAATGTCACTAAAACAATGGCCTGCTATTGGCATTTTTAAGAGCTAAATCTCTCACAATCAGTACAAAAACAAATCTCTGACCTATTTACAGTGAAAGGTTGTGTTTCTTCAGTGTTCAAAGAATGGTCGCAGATCCAAGAGGACTGCTATGACCATTTCTCCCAAGCACTTAGTACAGTGCTCTGCACAGTCTGTGCTCAATAAATATGACTGAATAAATGAATCTAACATTTAAATAGAACAATACTCACAAATGCCCTTCATTACTTGCTCAGATTTCTAGATAGATCAGTGACTAGAACCAGTTCCCAGGTTGTGGTGCTGCAGTTTAGTCAGTGCATTTCATTTTCAGTTAAAAGAAATCCTTTACTCTTTGGCTTATTTGGAGACTTTCCTCCACATTCAAGGAAATCTCTGACTAGTGATCCCTAAAATTATTTCAAGAGCTCACATAATACTCCTAGGGGAACATCTAATTTGATATTTTCATTAAATATTAGGCAGATATAGTAATTATTAGACATATCGACTGTAAGCTTACTGTGGGCAGTGAATAGGTTTACCAACTTTTATTGTATTGCACACCCCCAACACTTAGTACAGTGCTCTGCACACAGTAAGCACTCACTACCACTAACTGATTTAAAACAAAGGTATTCACATAAAACTAAATGGCAAACAATATGTAAGGAAAAAATTAAAACAATGATTTTCCTTTAAGGTAAGTGATCTAGGACTTTAATAAATACCCACACATACCCACTATAGTTTGGATGTTCACATTGTATTTCCCCACTCCTCAAGAAACTCCAGTGGTTGCCCCCCCACCCCCCAACAAAAACTCCTTACCACTGGCTTTAAAGAACTTAATCACCTTGCTCCCTCCTACCTCACCTAGCTACTCTACTACAACCCAGCATGCACACTTCGTTCCTCTAAAAACTCACCTTCTCACTGTACCTCAATCTCACCTATCTCACTGTCAACCTCTCATCCACAACCTACCACTGGCCTGGAAGGCCCTCTCTCCTCATATCAGACAGATAATTGCTCTCCCCCAACTTCAAAGCCTTAATGAAGGCACTTCTCCTTCAAGAAGCCTTCCCTGACTAAGCCCTCCTCTCCTCCCACTAGCTTCTGTGCCGCTCTTATAGTTGCTCCTTTATTCACCCTCCCATCCCCAAGCACATAAACACTGGGGTAGATACAAGTTAAACTGGCAGTCCCACATGGGGTTGTAGTTTAAATAAGCAGGATTTTTTTTCCCCAAAAATATTATTCTGCACATGCCACCCCCTTCCTCAGACACCTCTAGTGGTTACCTACCCTTCTTCCCATCAAGCAGTAAAATTCCTCAACTCCCGCTTTGTGACACTCAGTTTACTCTCTCCCTTCCCATTATAATCTTTTAATCTTACAATATAATCTTGTAATTTTTTTATCTATTTATTTATATTAATGTCTATCTCCCCCTCTAAATTGTGAGCTCATTGTGTGCAGGGATGTGTCTGTTATATTGTACTCTTAAGCACTTAGTACAGTGCTTTGCACACTGGAAGCACTCAATAAATACGATTGATTGAATGAATGGTTTTAGACTGCCTAATGTAGTATTGGCCATTCTGATCTCAGAGAACATTATGGCCACCTAAATTGGTTAGCAAAAAAAAGAAAATTTAAATGGAAAACATGCTAAGTTGCAGTCCTGCTATGCTCAAATTTTCACTTATTTAAACGTAAAGTTAGGTCCTTTAATGCCAACCTTCTCAATGTACCTCAATCTTGTGGCCAACCTCTTGCCCACCTCCTGCCTCTGCCTGGAATGCCCTCCCTCCTCATATCTGACATTTTAGCCTTGCTTCATAGCCTTACTGAAAGCACATCTCCAAGAGGCCTTTCCTGATTAAGCCCTCTTTCACTTTTTTCCCCACTCCCTTCGGCATCACCTTGACTTCCTCCCTTTATTCATCCCCCCTCCCAGCACCATAGCACTTATGAACATATCTGTAATTTATATATTTATATTAATGTCTGTCTCCCCCTCTAGACTGTAAGCTTGTTATGGGCAAGGAATGTGTCTGTTGTATTGTACTCTTCCAAGCACTTAGAACAGTGCTCTGCACACAGTAAGCACTCAAATTCAACTGACATTTATATACACAGATAAAATTTTCATGCTCTTCCTACACACCTGGCAAACAACCTCTTGCACTACATACTTGACTTTGATCTCAGAGATAAGGTCATATGACTGATTATTCAAAGTGAAACTAAAGGTAAACAACATAGTGTTTGGAGTGAATTCACAGGACATATAGTATTCAGAAAAAATAAGGCTATAACACAAGGTACATTTAGGGGAAATGTCTCCCAAATATTCCTAAAAGGACTGAGGACATGACTTGGGATATTTGACCTGACAATCAGAGAGTCTTTTAAAAGACAAATCACCTGTTCCAGAAAGTTTCTTACCTTACTAACCCCTCAGCACAATCCCTGACCCTCCCTTCTCCTCCATCTCCACCAAAACTGCATTACATATGCATAATTTTTAATTGATTTTTATATTGGCTGCCTTCTCTCTCCTGTCAGAGTAGAAAACTTTAGGTCACACAATCAGTTCCCTGACCATTGTATCTTGGACAGCAGCAATCTTGAAGGAAGGTGGGGGTTGCCAGTGCTTTCTGGAATTTTTAGTACATTTGAATTTGCTTCTCAGATTCCACCCTCACCCACCACGAAATCACTGAACCAGGGAAAAACCAAGGAGAAACTTTAAAGACAAGAAAAAGAAAAGTGGTCTATGTCCTCTTCCTCCTGCCCTGAGACTGCTGCTGAAAAAGTCTTAGTAGCTTGAATTAGTAATAATGGTATTTACTGAGCTCTTACTTGTTGAGCTCTCACTGGGTGCAATGCGCTGAACTAATAAGCGCTTAGTAAAGCACAATCCAAGGAGACACATTCCCTGCCCACAAATTTAAGGCACCTCTAAAAAGATGGGTAAGTAGTTTCTACTCTTCTCCCACACAGGATCGATTACCTTCTCCAATATGGGAGAAAGGGATTTTTCAAAATGGAAGGGAGGAAAACAAATAATTTAAATTCTACCACCTTTGTTTCAATGGCTAAAAATGTACTGTTGTATGGAAAAAACCTTAGAATGAAACAATCTCTCCAGCACCCTCAGTAAGGTAAGAAACTGAGGAAGCTGATGTCCCCTCTAAATGTGTGTGAAGTTAGTAATAAAACTTGTAAAGTGAGTGGGGGTGGGAGCATTGTTCATGGCACAAAACTCCTGTTATATAGTAAAAAATATGGAATTTATAAAGGACTTCCTAACTGCTAAGCACTGCAGTCCCTTTTAACCTGGGGCTCACAGTCTAGTTTATCACCATTTACAAGTGAGGAAACTGAGGTAAGGAGGTTAAGTAATATGCCCAAGGGGACACAGCAGGCCAGTGACATATCTGGGCCTGGAATCCAGGTCTAGTAATTTCCATTCATCTGTTTTTTCCATTAGGCCAAGCTGCCTATTATTGGGCAGTAATTAGCCATTCGGATCAATATAATAAAATACCCTAAGATACCCCCTTGGGCAACAAGAAATCTGAATTTATTACTATATAAAGTATAGCAGCAGGGGGTGCTTATGAGGTGACAACTCAAATCGCAGTGATTATACACGTTATGTGTTATCACTAAATAAATAGTGGAAAAGCACTATAATTGCAGTTGTGAATACCTGGCTTAAGTGGATACAGCAGAGGCCTGGGAGTTGGACATGGATTTGAATTCAGGCTCTGCCACTTGTCCGCTGTGTGACCTTGGGAAAGTCACTTAATTTCTCTGTGCCTCAGTTACCTCATCTGTAAAACGGGGATTAAAACTGTGAGCCCATGTGGGACTAATTTGTATCTATCCCAGTGCTTAGTACAGTGCCTGGCACTTAGTAAGCGCTTAAATACCATTTTATATATAAGTAGTATATATAAATTATATATATCTATATCATGTATGTGTATATATATACACACACTTATATATACACCCACACATATACATACACACTCACAAATATATATATAGCATGATTTTGATATAACATGATTAACAGTTTATCACTTTCTTAGAACTCTGTTTTGTTAGCATGATCTGACATCTAGAAATAACACAGAAACCCCAAAATAGGGGCAGATTTCAGCAGCTTAGCTTTTCTCCTGCTGTGCCATTCTATTTTAATGTCTGCCTCCCCCTTAGACTGCAAACTCCACCTGGGCCTTCCCCCGACTAAGCCCTCATTTCCCCTACTCCCTCTCCCTTCTGTGTCACCTTTGCACGTGGATTTGTACCTTTAATCACTCAACTTTAAGACCCATAGCACATATACACAACTGTAATTTATTGTAATGACCATCTCCCCTTCTAGACTGTAAGTTCCTTGTGGGCAGGGAATGCGTCTACCAATTTTGTTATACTAGGACTCGGTTCAGTGCTCTGGTCTGTAAGCTCACTGCGGGAAGGGAATGTGTCGGTTTGTCATCTTGTACTCTCCCGAGGGTTTAGTACAGCGCTGTGCATTTAGTAAGCTCTCAAACATGATTCAATACTCTGCACACACTAAGTGATCAATAAATACCACTGACTGATTTATTTATTGTGAGCAGGGACCATGTCTTACAATGTACTTTGCCAAGCACTTCAGTGCTCGACACACAGTAGGTACTCAATAAATTTCATCAATTGATTGATCACACAGGATGACTGGTGTGCCATCCAGTAGGGTCCCAGAAGAAGCAAATTAGAAGATGCAAGAGAGCCATCAGGTTGCTGACTGTAAGCAGTCAGCAGTCAGAAGGAAGCAGACTGCTCCCAGTGAGTGAAAAAATTCTCCTCAGGTCATTCTGTAGTGCTGAATTGCTGTAAATGAAACTGATCAGTCTTAGGATACAAGGCTGAGCACATAGTAAGCACTTACTTGATACCATAACATCCAGTTCTCCTATAAAACAGATTGCTTCCTTGTCATTTCTTGTCTTCCCCTCTAGACTGTAAGCTTGTGGTGGGCAGGGAATGTTATACTGTACTCTCCCAACTCTGTTACACTTGTACTCTTCTAGACTGTGAGCCCATTATTGGGTAGGGATTGTCTCTTTTTGTTGCCGAATTGCACTTTCCAAGCACTCAGTACAGTGCTCTGCAAACAGTAAGTGCTCAATAAATACGGCTGAATGAATACTCTTCCAAGTACTTAGTACAGTGCTCTCTGCACACAGTAAACACTTAATACCATTGATGGGCTGATTGCCATGGGGTGTGGCAAACTCATGCTCTTAGTACTCACCTGTTCCAAATGTACAGCCATTACTTTTGACACCATTGCAGGATATATCCAAACAGGCTCGTACTGTCTGAAGGATATCCCCTAATTCCCTAACAGCATTCTAACCAAAGCATGTAAACATGCATTCTGTGGAACTGGGTGTACTAGGAGAAAGTTGTCATGCTTCAGATGTCCCAATCTGTATTCCATACAACCCTAGAATTACACAACTGTCTCTGAAGAGTGTTCAGGTACTAAAGGAACTCAGGATCAACTACGAAGTGGAACACTAAATAAGGCTTATTTTGAATATCCCAAAATTTTGGTTTGAATTCTGTTTACTGTTATAAAAACAGAATTATAAATTCTTAAGTGTGGCCTTAAATGCACATCAAAATATGTTTTTTTATCATGAAAAAAACTTTGACACTCCAAGACCCTAATTCATTCATTCATTCATATTTACTGAGCACTTACTGTGTGCAGAGCACTGTACTAAGCGCTTGGGAAGTACAAGTTGGCAACATCTCTAAGCCCCTCTAGACTGTATGCTCGTTGTTGGCAGGGAATGTGTCAACCAACTCTGTTATATTGTACTCTCCCAAGCACTGAAAAAATAGCTATGATTGATCCTTTAATAATACTTTACATAATAATTGTTTCTTGGAAAACTAGTTAAGTAAGGCTTTACGTGGCGAACATACAAGTCGGTTTGTGTTGCTAGATACAGGATTTGGCTTTTGAGGGAGGCAGTGTATCTCCCCTGGAGATAGTTAAAAATACTAACAGATGTCTTTTTACTGGGGATGCTCAGGTTCCTCTAAAATTGAGGTAATAAATACAACCCCTATTGCCTGTTTCATATTTTATTTTCAGTCTTTTGGGGTTTGGGGGACATATAATTGATTATAGAATATTTTTAGAACTTGGAAAATTATTTGATTTCATCTGCTTGGCCAAAAGAGGAGAAAAATCCTGTGACTGTGTGCACTACCACTTTCCTGGCCTGTCTCCTTGTAGTGTTCCCTCTCTCTCCTTTCCAGTTTGACCCCCAAAGAGGGCAGCCTAAACCCTCCCTAATCCCAAGGGCTCTCTCAGGTCCTTTCTGCTTTTCCAAACATTTCCAGCCAGTTACTACCCTAGTCTCTGGAAAATTTACCTGCCCAGAGGTCCTGTGATCAGGAGCTTCCCGTACCATCACCGACCCACTGCAACCCTTCAGGGGGCTTTTCTGAATCTCCGATGGTTCCCTACCTGGCCTACTGCTGCGGCTTGGTACTGAGGGTAAGGTGGGGTTCCTTTCATTTTTCTCCCCAAGAACCACTTGGGTGGGCCAAAAACCTCCAGGGACCCACCCTAGGAGCCAGGGTGGGGGGAAGAGACACAGCTAGCCTCAGCTTTCAGCCACTTCCCCAATGAGCCATTCTTACAATGGGGTGAAACGGCATAAGGCTCATTCTAACAGAAGCACAGGAAGCACCATCGGGGGTGCAGGAACAGGGAGAAGATCAAGAGGGTGCATCCCTTCCTGGAAGAGAAAAATCTCTGATAGCATAAGCAGCAACTCTGTAGCCAACTGGAAAGTCCCCATGACCCTCCCTAAGAGCTACTGACCTAGGGCATCAGATCTGGTGAGGAGGCGCAGAAATGTGAGTCTACCTCAGGGAGACAAAGAGTGAGGGATTTTTTCCTCTCTGGGTTTTTCAGAGGCCATATCTTGATCAAATAAATACTGAAGATAGCCCTGAAATGAACTATCTGGAATTATAAATTTTCCCCAAGGTATTTTTTGTGTCTGTTTCTTTTGTTTGTTTTATTGTACTTGTTAGATGCTCATTATGTGCCAAACACCTTTCTAAGCAGTGGGGTAGGTACAAGTCAATCAGGTCTGACTCAGTTCCTGTCCCGCATGGGGCTCAGAGTCTTAAGTCCGAGGGAGAACAGGTACTGAATCCCCATTTTACAGTTGAAGAAACTGAGGTCCAGAGAAGTTAAGTGACTTGCCCAAGGTCACACAGCTAGCAACTGGCAGAGCCAAGATTAGAACCCAAGTCCTCGGACTCCCAGGCCCATGCTCTTTCCACTAGGCCACTCTGCTTCCATTTAAAGTAAAAAAGAAATATAATATTGATCCTCATTAACATATCACAACTATTGACTTTTAAAAACAAAAACATATTATTCATGAATTTAAAAGAACCTGATAATTTTTCATCTCAGACAATTCATTCAATCATGAATAAAACCTAAATAAATGACGAAGTTCTGAGAAAATTGGAATAAAATAACCCAACTCTTTCAAGTATTATAAAAGATATGGTAATCGACTTCTCTAAACATATGACAAGAATTTAGCCAGAAAGGCAAAGCTGAGATGGATATTTTAAGTGGCATTCTCCAAATCATGGGTTCTTTAACATGGGTTCACCTGACAATCATTCTAAATTATACCAGATGCTCCACATATTAAAATCAATGGCATTTACTGAAAGCTTGAGTGAAGTGTGGTACAATACAACAGCAGCAGGATCCATTCCCTGTTCTCAAGGAGCTTAAAATTAAAGAGGGAAGACAGGTAAACAATTATTTACAAATAGCGAAGGCAGGAGAAACAATAAAATAGCAAAAAGTACTACAAACCTGTCAGGATGAAAAAGCTGAATACTTCATTGAATAGACAACTGAATATACATAAGCGATGAGGATGAGCAGAGCTATCAAAGTGCTCAGGTGGCTGTTGGGTTGATAACTCGGGTTGGTGCTGGGAATTAAGGAAGGCTTCCTGAGAAGTTGGGAGATTTAAGAGGGCTACAAAGACTGGGAAAGCTGGTGTCTGGCAGTTTGAGTTTGGGATGGTTGAGAAGAAAAGAGTTCCAGGCTGAGATAACAGCATGAATAAGGGGTTCGAGGCAGGAGAGTCGGGGGAAGACACAGTTGGAAGGCCAGTTTGGGAGGAACAAAGAGTGTGAGCAGGGTAAAAGTAGCAGGTGAGGAGAACTGATACACAAAGTAGGTAGGTAGTAGGCAGGACTGGTAGAGTCTTAAAGCCATCAGGGATGTGTTTTTGCTTACGGTGGGGATGGGGAGGAGAGTTAAATGACAAATAGCCATTGCGGATTTTTGAGGAAGAGAGATCAAATCAGTCGATGATATTTACTGAGCACTTACTGTGTACAGACCACTGCGCTAGGCATGTGGGAGAATACCATGAATTGGCAGGCACGTTCCCTGCCCAAAAGGAGCTTACAATCAACAGTGGAAGTGGACATGAACAAAACAGCTGTGTGGCTGAGGGTGGGGTGCTTAAAGAGTGCAGATACAAGTGCATAAGCAATAAGGAAGGAAGAGTTGAGTAGGAGAAGTGAGGAATTAGTTGAAGAAGGCCTCTTGGAGAAGAACTGATTTTAGGAGGGCTTTGAAGGAGGGAAGAGTGATGGTCTGTCAGATATGAAGGGGGAAGGAAGAGTTCCTGGCCAAAGGAGGACACAGGCAAGAGGTCGGCAGCGAGATGGATATGACTGAGGTACAGTAAGCAGGTTAGTATAGAAGCAAAGGGCTCAGCACACAGTAAGCACTCAAACAAGATTGACTGATAGGCTGGTGTTGAGGAGCAAAGTGTGTAGGCTGAGTTGTAGTAGGAAATCAGTAAGGCAAGGTAGGAGAGGGCAAACTGATAGAGTGCCTTAAAGCTGATAAGGAGTTTGTCTGATGCAGATGAAATCACTGAAGGTTCTTGAGAAGTGGGGAGACAAGGACTGAACTTAAAGAAAAATGACCTGGGCAGCAGAGTGAAGGAAGGACTGGAAGGGGAAGAGACAGGAGGCAGGAAGGTTGGCAAGGAGGTTGATACAGAAGTCAAGGGAGGATGTGATATAGAGTAGGATCAGCGTGGTAACAGTTTGGATGGAGAGGAAAGGGTAGATTTTAGAGATGCCGTGAAGGGAGAACCAACAGGATTTGGTGACATCAAATATGTGGGTTGAATGAAAGAGGAGTTGAGGATAACACCAAGGGTATGGGCTTGGAAGATACGAAGGATAAGAAAGACCGGGAAGGAATAGATTTGGGTGAGAAGATGAGGAATTCTGTTTCAGACATAGTAAGTTTGAGATGCCAGCAGGACATCTAAGTAGAGCTGTCCTGAAGGTGGGGGAATGTCTTATCTTATATCTTCTAGTCCAATACTCACCTTCAAGGAGCAGCTAAGACAATTAGGTTGCAGCCTCCAAGTGTGGGGTTTTTAATTGGGATAAAGGAAACTTATAGGAAGGGGCAGAAGGAAAAAAATCACATGCTAACAGTATTCAAAAAGATGACTGATGAGGGAAACTTGGGTAAGTTTTTTCCTATTTTTTTTCCTTTCAAATGTTGCATGTTGCTAATGTTCTTCTGTGTCATAGTTAAGTGAATATGATATAGACTAAATTAAAATGAACTGAAAGCAGTGGCTTAGGATAGCCACAACATCTACGAGAAACATGTTACAGTAATTTGTAGATGGGTTCATATTACAACTGGCACCATGGTTTACAGTCTCAGCAAAGACCAGGACACAATTAAAATCGGACATGAACACTGATTCATGCAATAGTATTTACTGAGTGCTTACTGTGTGGAAAGCACTGTACTAAGTGCTTGGGAGAGTACAATACAACAGTAAGCATGTCTACACCACAAAGCATCTTGGTGGGTGGGAGAGTTCTTGCTTGCTCAGTAGTTACATTAATTCACTTAATTGCCCATCTTGTCCAAAATGGATTCTCTGCTCAAAGAGTAGGTCACAGTCCTAAATCCTTCTGGGCAAAACAACAAAAAAAAAAACCCCACAACTTTTTTTTGAAAACTTTTGATAGTTATCCAGCTGAGAAGTGAGGTCTGGAATGTAATTATGTTCAGGGTTCCAAAATGAATTTAATGCTTGAGAACAAGTCAGAATGGACAGAAGGGAGGGGGGGAAAAAAGCCCTGTGAAAGCCTTGGTGAACCAAAACCTCACCCCTGATACTGTTAGTATGAGACCACACCTTAGGCTCACACCTTTTTCCTCTGGCCCATTCTCTGAGTGTATAGGTTCTCAGGGGTCCTTTCTTGTTGCTGTTACAAGGACAAAATCTCCCATTCCAAAAATGGTACCCTCAGAGGGTGTGGATTCCATCTATACCTCTTTTTCCTCTCTAAGCCCTGTGAGCAGAGACAGTGATCTCAAACATTCTTTTTTGTATCCTTCCCGAGTGCTCAGTACAATGCTTGGCATACAGTAGTCACTCAATAAAAACCACTACTGAATTAAGTGGTGCATGGATGCTACTGATCAACAGGAAAGGGACAGAAAATGGGTAGAGCATGTCTTAAAGAACACCATGGGTAACACTTCACAATGAATATGCTTTGCAGTTCTGGACTCTTCAGTCCAAAGGTTAGATGCTGTTGATAGTAAGACTGCATTCATTAGTGAAAGTGTCAATGAAGGACACTTTCTATTTTACCCTATTATAGGCAAGTGACTCTCCTATTTTATCCATGAAAATACTCTCAGGAAGGACAAAATAGAACCGGAGATAGTACCAGAAACTGGCAACCAAGATGATCAGGGTATGTGTGTGTGTGTGTGGGGGGGGGGGGGGGGGGGAGAGTGCAGGGGGATGGAGGGAGGACAAATGGAGAAGCTGCCCATAAAGACAAATTGAGAGTGAGTGGCATGGGCTGAGGAGAAATAGGAATAGAGTCTACTGAACTAAGATAATTTGATGAGCAGGAAATTGTTTCCCAAACACCACTCCCCAGGATAGTAAATACAAAAATAAAATAAAATATTTCATGCAACAGGTAGCAAGCATCTGTTCCTCCCTTCAAAGCCCTACTGAGAGCTCACCTCCTCCAGGAGGCCTTCCCAGACTGAGCCCCCTTTTTCAATCAATCGTATTTATTGAGCACTTACTGTGTGCAGAGCACTGTACTAAGCACTTGGGAAGTACAAGTTGGCAACATATAGACATAGTCCCTACCCAACAGTGGGCTCAAAGTCTAGAAGGGGGAGACAGAGAACAAAACCAAACATATTAACAAAATAAAATAAAAAGAATAGATATGTACAAGTAAAATAAATAAATACGTACAAACATATATACACATATACAGGTGCTGTGGGGAAGGGAAGGAGGTAAGACGGGGGGATGGAGAGGGGGACGAGGGGGAGAGGAAGGACGGGGCTCCTCCTCCCCAACCTCCCCGCCCTACCTCCTTCCCCTCCCCACAGCACCTGTATATATGTTTGTACAGATTTATTACTCTATTTTACTTGTACATATTTACTTTTCTATTTATTTTGTTGATGATGTACATCTAGCTTTACTTCTATTTATTCTGATGACTTGACACCTCCACATGTTTTGTTTTGTTGTCTGTCTCCCCCTTCTCGACTGTGAGCCCGTTGGTGGGTAGGGACCGTCTCTACATGTTGCCAACTTGTACTTCCCAGGCGCTTAGCACAGTGCTCTGCACACAGTAAGCACTCAATAAATACGATTGATTGAATGAATGAATGAATGTAATCCACTCTCAAGGGAAGTTGTGCAATGTAAAAATACCAGAAAGTTAAAGAGAAGTTATGATAATTCATGGACAGTGAACAATAGGTCACTTGAGGGAAAGTTAGGGTGTGAAATCAATCAACCATATTTATTGAGCAGTTACTGTATGCCCAGCATTGTACTAACTGCTTGGGAGAGTACAATATGAGTTGGTAGACACATTCCCTGACCACAGTGAGTGTGAGATGGCATATCTCAACATTAGAATGGATGATGGCAACCAACAGGGCTCTTCCAAACACATTCCATTCCTCTAATGCCACTCTCTCTGTACCGTGATCTCATCTAATAATAATAATAATTATGGTATTTGTTAAGTGCTCACTATGTGCCAGGCACTACACTAAGTGCTGTGGTGGACACAAGCAAATCGGGTTGGACACAAGCCCTGTCCCAGGTGGGGCTCACAGTCTCAATCCCCACTTTACAGATGAGGTAAACTGAGGCCAAGAGAAGTGAAGTGACTTGCCCAAAGTCACATAGCAGACAAATGGTGGAGCTGGGATTAGAACCCATGACCTTCTGACTGCCAGGCCTGTGCTCTACACACTATGCCAGGCTGCTGCTTTCTCTATCCCACTACTGACCCCTTGCCCACGTTCTCCCTTGGAGCTGGAACGCTCCCCACCACCCCGCTTTGTATCTGACAGTCCACCATTCTCTGCATCTTCAAAACTCTCACAAAAATCACATTTCCTCCAAGAGGCCTTCCCAGACTAAGCCCTTTAATTTCCACCATCTGCCCTCTTCTCGGTGCTAAACTGGATACTCAGCAAACAACTCATGTTAATATTCTTGTACTCTACTGTTTCTCCAATCCCAGAACTATTTTAATGTCTACCTCCCCCTATAGACTGTAAGTTCCTTGAACGTAGGGATTACATCTATCACTCTGTTTCACTGTGTTTTCCCGTATGCTTAGTATAATGTTCTGCACACGGTAAGTGCCCAATAAATACTACTGATTGATATTGTAATGTGGCCACTGCCAGAGACAGTACACTGGGCTGGACAGTTCATTGATTTCATCCAATACTGGCATATATGTTCTCACATATGGTACCAAAGCCATCCTTAAACTGAAGGATTTGGGGACCTGTATTTTATATATAACTGAAAAAGCATGTATGTATTAATGGAAGGAGCCACAGAGGGGTGAATTTTCCATTCTGATGAGCCATCAGCTTGAGATCCTGCCCTGAAATGGAGGACAGAAGGACCAAACTATCTCCTGGACCTAGGGTAGGGGGAGATCGTGGGATGGCAGGGGGTTGTGCATATAAACATTTGCAATAATCCCTGTGAACTGCCTGCACCACCGCTTTGGGTGGCAAGATTCTATGAAATCTGAAATCCATGTTTGTTCCATTATTTTAGAAGGAGCGAGACCTTGAAATCTATTACACTCTGAAAATTTCATTGCTCAAGTCATCATACGTACTTGCTACTTGCCATGTTGTAAATAGCATAATCCTATCTCCAGACATTGTATCGTTATAACCATTTCTAAAATATTGCTGGGAAAAAGAGGAATAAGTCATCCACTTTGACAGCTCAGTTCTTACTTTAAAAAATTCTGCACTTTCCACCTAAATCCTGGCACAATAGAAGACTTAAAAACAAATGCATTTCTTTACCAATGAGTATTCAATCGATTACTCATACTAGAAAAGTACTTATATAAATGGAGAATGCTTCTGTGCTTATGCCTCAGTGTTTGAATCCTTTTTTTCCCCTCATTCTTCCTGTAGGTATCCACCCGTCCAGTATGAGAACATGGGTGCTCGTCTATCTGCTTGCAGATCGTTCTGGGTGCGAATGGTTGGTAAAATTTATTTCTCTGTACAGATGGGTCTATTTGTCCTAGTGTTTTTCTTCCTTAGTCTATAAACTCCTTATGAGTGGAGACTATGTCTATCTAGTCCCTCGCTACTCTTCAAGGTCTACTGGGATCTGCCTAGGGGAGCCCACAGCCCCAGAAACAGCAGCCTTGGAGGGAGGCTGATGCAGTAGGGAACAGCAACAATGTTTCATAATGATGGAGCCAGGAGAGAAAGGGACATATCCAAGGGCAGCCAAATCTTGCCACCCCAGAGATGGGACCTTCTCCTCCCCTCCAGTAACAAGGAACATATAAATGTCACCAGAGCCTTGGCACGTGCACATTAATGCATGAATTTACAGCCCACAAGAATCAACTGTTAATGTGATGAGATGACTGGTCAAAATTTGACTAACTCAGCAGACTCTGCAATGCAACTCAGCAGTTCCACAATGGTCACAAACACTTCCCCCAAAGAGCTCTCTCCAGGAAGACTATTTTAACATCTCTCTATTTTCATGTAGTGAAAGCAATTGGTTGGAGGAGGAGTGAGGAGAGAAAAATAGCAAAGGGAGAAAGAATTTGAATATCTCTTCGCCACAGGCATTCAAAGGATAAATAGAAGTTTGCCCAAGAATGTGCCGACAACTATTGCTGGTCATTTAAACTCCTTCTTCAAAAGAAACTAACTTGTCATTTTACCGAACAACTGCACATTCCTGTGTCAGTATCAGAAAAATCTGTTGAAAAAAACTGTTTAACCATCCTTTGAAAAATAATCAACTAACCTACCAATCTGAAATCTTCAATGTACCTGCATAAATATATTTTGTTTATAGAAACTTTCAATCGGAATGTTTTTGAACTGTGCAAGCAACTTGTTTAGAACCTAATGCATGCACACCCCATTACAAACTCTCACTTACAAATACAAACAAGTTAGAGGGAAAAATCAGGACACTGGAAACAAAACACATTTTAGAATCAATTAAATTAATCTAACATGCCATATTAACAAATCTGGATGATGGAGAGCCCTCAGAATTAATGATCTGGAATATAAAAATCACAGCTGGAGAACTTGAGTCTCAGTATTTTGTCAGGTGTTGCTAATGGCATCCATTACATCATGATCAAGATCAATTACTCTATTCTCCCTTACACCAGTAAATGTGGTCAAACTTTCTTAAAACTTCTGTTACTTCTTACCATTTAGTTGCCATATAATGTCATCAACTAAGAGCCCTCATGATGACAAAGAAAAAAAGCACACTAGCTTAGGAAGTTATAAGGACCAAAAAAATGCCCAAAAGGGTTTGGATAAATTTATGGTCCATGAAAGGATGGTAGAGGGAAAGGTTGGGGGTGTTAGTATATCAGATGATATGGATGGATGCCGGAAATATTCAGCACATGGCTCTCCAAAGCATCACACTGACCGTCAGAGCAGAATCCTGACCCAGGGTTGGAACTGCTCATTGTCTCATGTTCTTCAATTTATGCACAGAGTACATAATGGGAAACCAGAGGGTAAGTTACAGATGCAAGGGGAAAAGTTGGACATTAGATAGTCTATCGTTATCCCCAGTAATGAATATTGAAGAGGACAGCCATCATATTATCCCTCTACCCTATCACTCTGGCATCAAATTAAGAGACCAAACAATGGGCTGACCCTTATGTTTTCAGGGAATCAAGCAGCTGGCCATTCTCTTTCAAAGCGTCCTAAAAACAAGTACTTACAATATCCCCAGATACTTATGTACAGATCCTATATACTCTATTACTTCCTCTTATCTGTGATTTAGGTGCCTGTCTCCCCATCCCTCCAGGTTTACACTCCTCAAATCATACATACTGATTTTTATTGTGCTTTCCCAAATGCTTAGTAATATGTTCTGACACCACAGACGCTCAATAAATGCTATTTATTGATTGATCAATGCTGGGGGGTAGGGGAGCTCTTGGCAATGGTTCTTGGATCTTTTCATCAGAACAGAATGAGAGGCCATGGACTCTCCATCTCTGCAATGAATATTCCACTATTTATCCTAGAAGTTTAGTCATTTTCCTCCTTGGAGGCAAGAGGCTGCCCCAGGTTATCTCTCGAGATGCCTTCCCCGACTATTCTAGGAAGCTATTAAACCAATGTCTTCCCAGAGCTTTTGTTTTGCTTTTGTAGTTTAATACATTTTTATTATATTTCTCAGTCTTTCGATTGTATACTAACATTGAGACTACATTTTAGCTTAAAACTGGTTTTGGTATTGTGATTCTATTTTCTGCAAGTGGCACTGAATGCTGTGACTACCTTCCCCACCCTTTAAGTCTTTGTGAGCTAGTGTTGGCGTGCTTGATTCTACATCTCACTTGGCATGCTCCTTTTGCCAGATTGCTAGTCTTGGTAGTTTTTTGCGGGTGTTATTCAGTAGTGCTACACTGTCAACAAATGCTAGACCTTCTACGGCACGTCACGTAGCTGTACTATGTCGGTCCCTCCATTGCTCAGCCCAAGGTTGGACCACTCCTGTACCCAATCCATTTTACTACCAAATAGGCCTGCAGCCAGGCAAGATGTAGTTGACATCCTTCAAAACAACATCAAAGAACGTGGTCATCATATTCAACATCTCCTTGATCCCAAAGAGTTGCAAGTCTAAGAAAGCCATATTTCCACTGCCGTTGCACATTTCCAGCCCTGACACTGAGCCCTGCTCCCAAGTCCCTTACTGACGCTGATACTGACAATTTTTTAAAGGACTCTTTTAGGTCCATCCCTCAGGGCTCCTTAGACACAAAGGAATTGACTGAAGCATAGATGCTGGTCCTCAGACTAATCATTCTGGATATTACCAAACCCCAAATACATAGTGTTTAATTCCTTTATGTTCATCTGAAATGAAAGACGACTTTTTCAGCCCTGCCCGTAGGAGCTGATCAAACAATATTTTGTAATATTTTCATGGGCCCACCAAATGGAAAACAAGATAAATCTTTCACTTTATTATGTATTAGTGCCATTACATTGATCTGACATATTTACAAGCATACCAGTGCTGAAATTGCTGGTGAATTACAATCCTCCTCCCCAACCACAAAATAAACATTGCCAATGCTGTAGAAGTCTGCTCTACTCCTCAAGGGAAGACATTTAAAGCTCTGCTGCTTGCCATGCATGATAAGATCACTTCAAGACAGGAATTCAGATCTCAACAAGCAGGTCTGGGGAAATGACTGGGAGGGAAGGGAATGGTGGCACAGATTTTGCTGATCACATCTCATAAAACTATTTCTGGTAGAAATAGTTAATGGCACAAATACCATGTCGACCAGAAAACCTGTGATTCAGTGCAGTCTCTGTGTTCTCCCCTGGAGGGTAGGAGCCTTTCAGGAATAAAGCAAGCATTACCAGTTCAGAGGAGGTTATCAACTGCAGAAGGCAAAGCTAATCCACACTCAGAAATTAATCAATGGCATTTAATGAGCACTTAATGGGTGCAGAGCACTGCACTGAGTGTTTGGCAGAGTACAACAGTGTTGGGACCCATGTTCCCTGCCCACAAGGAGCTGACAGTCTACCTGAACACCCTAACTCAGGTACTTTTCTCAGTCATATCTTCAGTGAAAATTTACAATAGCAGGGAAAGAATGAGCCAACCTATGCACATTTGCATAGGTAAAAGTTATTTCTCTCCACTTGCAATGCAAGGAGAGGCTGCCCCACACTTTCTTTTCACCAAGCCAAAAAACCTCAGGTATTTCCAAAAAGTTCTGATTCAGCTGATCAAGAGAAAGTTTGCCTGTTCCTCAATCTATCAATCATATTTATTGAGCACTGTTCCTCCTCAAACTTCTCTACAATGATCTCAAAATCCAGCACCTGGGGCAATCACAGTTAGCAGCAAAACCTAGCTTAAATGCCACCCTGGGGTAGAATTAGGAAGCTAAGATCCTTAGTCAATTAACTGTTCTGTTTTTTAATTTCCTAGTCTTCCAAATGATGTGGACTTTTGTATTCTAGCTCCCCTAATCAATCATATTTATTGAGGGCTTACTGTGTGCAGAGCACTGTACTAAGCGCTTGGGAAGTACAAGTTGGCAACATATAGACACAATTCCTACCCAACAGTGGGCTCATTTTATATATTTATGAAAATCTCAAAAAATAGTTTGAACTTAAGGAAAAAACAGGACAAGAACACAAAACTGTATATAGAGGACCTCAGAGAAATTGGTTAACCACAAAATAGTGCAGAATTAAAAATAAAATTGCAATTTTGTATGTATATTGTGCTTCCCCTCCAAGAACTCTAGGCTCTAAACTCTTTCCCAATGAACAGTGATGAATAATATTCCAATAAGATGGTAGAACATCTTGTATTTCCACCATAGGTACCAACTTCTCATTTTGAGCAAGTGTACAGGAAGGGGAGCAGGGACTTTAGAGAGAGCAAGAACAGTGCTAAGACCAGCTTCTAGAGTTGAGAAGTCTGAAAGCCAGCATTTTGGGTCTTTTTTTTTTTTTTACCCCTGACTGAAAACTCTGGAGTCTTTTAAGAAACCTGGGATGAATAAATCTGGGAGTCCAGCTCAAAAAAGATGCGGGGAGAGATGGTCCCCTACCCCACTTAGGAATGAACACACAGGACTGCCACACTATACAAGGAACCTGCTGCCACTGGTAATGGGAAGATGAGAGTGGAGAAAAAGGGCACACAGAACCTGTGGCACACCAGCAGTTCCAAGAACATTATGTGGGTCAGACAGCATCCAAATATTAAAACAGCAAGTATGAGTCAACTTCGGTGAAATTAAAAAAAATGTACAGGAGGAAAACAGTGGGGCAAGTGGAAATCAAACAAGGTGCAAATCCATTGTAATAACTAAATCAAATTTGATTGTTCTCCAGCAGGAGGGCCAAGTACGAGAATCATGTCCAACTCCGAAGTTTGTAAGTGGGGAAAGAACGGTGCATACAAATTCAAAACAAGTTCTCAGAAAGAAAAGAAACCTAACACCTAACACCTGGAGAAAGAACGGAATGACAGGTGGAGACAATGGTAACAATGGAATATTTTCTGATTTCCTACAAGGTAATAATAATGATAGCATTTATTAAGCGCAAAGCACTGTTCTAAGCGCTGAAGCACTGTTCTAAGTGACTCGGAGTCCCTACCAGAGTTTAGCCTTTAAGATCCTCTGGAAGAGCGCTGCCATTTTGTTTTATTTTTCCAAGCCCTTAGTAAATAAAATGTTAGAAGTTGGAGAGTTTCAGTTATACCCAAAAGGACTTTATTTTCTAAAATCTCATCTGATAGATATTTCAAGATGAATCCTGGAGCCTAAAATAAAAACCTCAATGGGCACACACATGCCCACAGCACTCAGGAGCAGATGTGTTTTAAAACTTCAAATGTTCATCCCTGCTTTAAATAATTCATTCTTCAGTCAGAATGTCTTATTAACAAGGTATTTATTCAACTGTAAAAATCAGGCAAAACCATGCACCAGAAATCTTGATCTGAATTGTAACACAAGATTACCTCAATATTTAGAGCATTTTGTTCTCCTACATTATCTGAGAAGTAACAATTTTTGTGAGTCCTCATGTTCAATGAAAGGGGGTTTCACATTTCTGTGAACCTCACTTTAATAATTACAGATTACAGCAGGGAAGCAGCATGGCCTAGTGGAAAGAGCACAGGAATCAGATGACCTGGGTTCTAATCCTGGTTCCACTACTTGTCTGCTGCATGACTTTGAGCAAGTCACTTAGCTCCACATGCTTGTTTCCTCATCTGTAAAATGGGGATTAAATCCTAATCCCTCAGGCTGGGACCCATGTGGGACGGGGACTGTGTCCAACCTGATTATCTTGAATCTACTTCAGTGCTTAGTACAGTGCTGGGTACACAGGAAGCACCCAACAAATACCATGAAAAAAGGGAAACCTAGGAGTCTTAAAATGGTGTCCTTCGGACAAATCCTTTCTCAGAAGTCTAATTTACAGCATGTAGCATATTTTTTTAAATGGATGTTTTTCAGTTACATTAGGAAACATCTAACTCGTTAATCACTGTGGCACTGAATGGTGAGAATGTTTACAGGATGGCTCAAAGCTTTAAAAAAAAGCTTCTAGTATTTAGCTTGCTCATTTCTATAGCAAGCCAATAAACTGGTCCTAGTAAATAAATCAGCAGCAATAAGCACTTCTTTGGTGCACAGCACTGTACTAAGCACTTGGGAGAATACAATAGTTAATCAGCATGATCCATGCCCTCATGGAGCTTACAATCTAGGAAGAATGAAATGATATATTTTATCAGCAGCAAGCATAGCAATATGGCCAAGTGGAAAGAGAATGAACCTGAGAATCCGAGGATCTCGGTTCTAATCCCAGTTCTGCCACTTACCTGTGCAAGTGACTTCACTTCTCTATACATCAGTTTCATCTGTACAATGAGGATTCAATACCTGTTCTCCCTCAGACTGTGCGCCCCATGCATGACAGGGACAACCTGAGTACTTTCTATCTATCCCAGTGCTTAGAACAGTGCTTGGCACATAGTAAGCACTTAAATACCAAAAATATTATTAAACAACACTATATTGCATGTGCACAAGCATCCAGGCATATATATGTGTATGTGTGTGCAATTATTCATTCATTCATTCAATTGTATTTATTGAGCGCTTACTGTGTGCAGAGCACTGTACTAAGCACTTGGGAAGTACCAGTAGGCAACATATAGAGATGGTCCCTACCCAACAACGGGCTCACAGTTTAGAATACGTATATGTGTATATATTAGTCATCACCTCCTCTGTGAGTTGTCTTGTGTGCCCAAACTGGTTGGAATTATCAGTCATGCACCAGTCTTTTCACCTCAATTACATCATCTTCAATATAAAGGATCATAACTTGTAGGTTTTTTTAAAATGTTTCTTGTTGAGCACTTACTATGCCAAACACTGCTCTAAACTGGCCTAGTGGATAGAGCACGAGGCTGGGAGTCAGACGGTCATGGGTTCTAGTCCCAGCTCTGCCACGTGTCTACTGAATGACTTAGAGCAAGTCACTTCACTTCTCTGGGCCTCAGTTTCTTCATCTGTAAAATGGGGGTTCAGAATGTGAGCCCTATGCAAGACAGGGACTGTGTCCAACCCAATTATCTTGTAACAACCCACAGGGCTTAGAACACTGCCTGGCACAGAGTAAACACTTAAATACCATGATTATTATTATTATTATTAGTAGTAGTAGTAGTAGTATACAAGTATATCAGGTTGGACCCAGTACCTGATCCATATGGGACTGAGCTCCTTGTCTTCCCTCCCAAACCTTGTCCTCTCCCTGACTTTCCCATCTCTGTTGACGGCACTACCATCCTTCCCATCTCACAAGCCCGCAACCTTGGTGTCATCCTCGACTCCGCTCTCTCATTCACCCCTCACATCCAAGCCGTCACCAAAACCTGCCGGTCTCAGCTCCGCAACATTGCCAAGATCCACCCTTTCCTCTCCATCCAAACTGCTACCCTGCTCATTCAAGCTCTCATCCTATCCCGTCTGGACTACTGCACCAGCCTTCTCTCTGATCTCCCATCCTCGTGTCTCTCTCCACTTCAATCCATACTTCATGCTGCTGCCCGGATTATCTTTGTCCAGAAACGCTCTGGGCATATTACTCCCCTCCTCAAAAACCTCCAATGGCTACCAATCAATCTGTGCATCAGGCAGAAACTCCTCACCCTGGGCTTCAAGCCTCTCCATCACCTCGCCCCCTCCTACCTCACCTCCCTTCTCTCCTTCTACTGCCCAGCCCGCAACCTCCGCTCCTCTACCGCTAATCTCCTCACTGTACCTCGTTCTCGCCTGTCCCGCCGTTGACCCCCGGCCCACGTCATCCCCCGGGCCTGGAATGCCCTCCCTCTGCCCCTCCGCCAAGCTAGCTCTCTTCCTCCCTTCAAGGCCCTGCTGAGAGCTCACCTCCTCCAGGAGGCCTTCCCAGACTGAGCCCCTTCCTTCCTCTCCCCCTCGTCCCCCTCTCCATCCCCCCATCTTACCTCCTTCCCTTCCCCACAGCACCTGTATATATGTATATATGGTTGTACATACTTATTACTATATTTATTTATTTTGCTTGTACATTTCTATCCTATTTATTTTATTTTGTTGGTATGTTTGGTTCTGTTCTCTGTCTCCCCCTTTTAGACTGTGAGCCCACTGTTGGGTAGGGACTGTCTCTATGTGTTGCCAATTTGTACTTCCCAAGCGCTTAGTACAGTGCTCTGCACATAGTAAGCGCTCAATAAATACGATTGATTGATTGATTGATATGGGGCTCACAGTCTAGGTAGGTGGGAGTAGGATTTAACCCCCATTTTACAGATAAGAAATTGAGGCACCGACAAGTTAAGTGACTTGCCCACGATCACACAGCAGATAAGTGGCAGTGCTGGGACTGATTTTGATTCAACATTGCAAGTTGTTGCAAAAAAACTGTACATCTCATCTGTATTTCCAACTCGATTTGACTCCATTTTTCCAACCTAAGGCTACTATATTGTATTTGCCGGTGGCAATATATGACCAATGTACTTTTCGGGTTTGAATCTATCAACTAAAATGATACTGAAAGAAATGGTCATCTGTATTTGCTAGGGTTTAAAGTCCTGAGATTTTCTTATCTAATATCAGCTCAGTTATATGGCCATAGGATTCTTTGCTTTCAGAACTTGCTTGAACTGAGCTTGGCCAAATAGGGGATTCAAAACAATATGGCATGCCATATGGACAAATCTAGATTTTAAAATTTTAATTCTCAATTACCAATCCGGTAATCCTGAAAGCCAAAATCCATTGACATTAAGAATTTAATCCAATTTAGCAGCAAACATAGCCAAGCTCTTCTCAGGAGGAGGAAACCATAACCCTTGTAAAATGAGAACACAAAACATTTTAAATTTACAGATGAAAATATGTGTTAATAATTTACTAATATAATAATAGAGCACTATGGCCTATTGGACAGAACATAGACCCGGGAGTCAGAAAGACCTGGGTTCTAATCCCAGCCCTGCCACCTTTCTCATGTGACCTTTGGCATGTCAATTAACTTCTCTGTGCCTCAGTTACTCAACCTGTAAAATGGGGATTAAGATTGCCCCATATGGGACATGGACTGTGTCCAACCTGATTAGCTTGGATCTACCTCAGCGCTTAGTACAGTGCTTGGCACACAGAAAGTGCTTAAACATAATTAAACCCCCCCCCCCAAAAAATGTAGATCATTTGGGGAGGCACTCCGAAAAACCTCCATTTCTACAAGGTAGAGTTACCCTTTCTCAAACAAAACAGAAAATAGAATCTACAAAGTTACAGTATAGTAAAGATAAATTACAGATGTCAAAGTCCTGCCCTACGGTATAATGTTCAGTACTCCCTATCTGAGGGAAAAGGTAACAACTTCCAAGAAAGGTTAGTTGATTACTAAAATGATGATAGTGACAGTAAATTCAAACACCAAGAATTTATCACATGATCCCTTTAATTACACTAGGTAGGGTGAGAAAACAAAACTCATGTAGAGCCTACCTCAAAAATATTTACAAGAGGTTTTCATTAAGTTGAAAAGGATGAAAACTACAAGAAACATTACAATTAGAAGGCAGATCATTCTTCATAGAGCAACAATCACCTATTATTTCATTAAAGGATGGGGATGATAAAACCATTTTTAGTGCAGATTTGTATAAACAGAGTTTGCTTTGCTTTACATCTAAATAGATATGGAAAAATTGCTCATTTTCTTTGGGGGATACACTGGCTTGTCAAACTAATTATCTGGAATCTTAAAATCGTTCCAGCAAAATTAGAATTAATTTTTAACACTGGGCACCAATAGATTAGATGACAGGATGTAAAAAAACTAACCCAGCAACTGGTATTGACCCTTTCCCCTGCCCACAGCACTTGTGTATATTTGTACATATTACTCTATTTTATTAATGATGTGTATATATCGATAAATTCTATTTATCTATTTTGATGGTAATGATGCCTGTCTGTTTTGTTTTTCTGTCTGTCTCCCCCTTCTAGATTGTGAGCCCACTGTTGGGTAGGGACTGCCTCTGTTGCTGAATTATACTTTCCAAGCCCTTAGTACACTGCTCTGTACACAGTAAGCACTCAATAAATATGACTGAATGAATGAATATTACAAAGTGGGGGTAAATGGAAGTGGATTTAGTCAAATACAAAAGCCAACTTTATTTTTCTACAATCTTGCATTCTAAAAAAATTCTGCAGTACTGTTACTCATAACTCTCAAGACACTAGTTTCAATTTCAGTGGTGTTGGCCTCATTCCTAACCTGAAACAAAATGTGGTGTCTGACCAAAAATTGATCAAATAATTTAATATTTGAAAGTCCATACCATCACGACTGCAGGGAATTGTTACGGCATATCCATCTGCACTAAATACTATTCCGTTACAAAAATGCAAAATAAATAAAAATTCCCATATAAATGAACTGACTGGGGGCCAGAAGATATTACTGCTTGTAATGTATGAATCAAAAGAATAAAAAGTAATCCACAGGGCAGTACTCCGAATATCTGTTCTAATACTAAGTCAATTCAATTCCTTTTTCAATTGAATCCTGAATTTATATGCGAAACATTATAAACCTATTCCAGGTTAACTTAATTATGTTTAAAAGCAAGGTTGCTTTATTACCAAAATTTCCTGAGATGATTCTTTATTAGATGTGTGGCACAGAGGAAATACAAGGTGACACATTTATTGGATTACATTATACTTCTGGAAAGACTTGCATAGTGTTAATTGAAACTCCCCCAACCAAAAAAAATAAAAATAAAAGGAAATGATGTAATATCCAATTAAGCTTTTTCATCATTGAAGGAAAAGGAAAACAGTACTCAAAAATACTGTAATCTCAAATCAATTGCACTTTTAATGTCTGCAGAAACTACACAAAAGTACATTCTCCTTTACAAAGCAAAGTAGACTAAAATGACTTATTCTAAGTGAACCTGAAGAACAGAAATAATTCTTCACCTCTTTTGTTCGGATAAAATTAGAAAAAAATATTCTAAATTGGGTAAATAGTTGTAGGAGAAGATTCGAATAAAATGTGATCAACCTCCAAGAAAGAGGGTCTAAAGATTATTGTGGTGTCCAATAAAAAAATCCCTGACTGATAGAGCCACTGTCTCTGTGAAATTTCCAATAAAACTATTTCCTCCTCCCCATCAGTTTTCAATGTGAAGAAAAAGAAAAAAAACCTTTCCAAAACGAAGAGGCGTGAAGGCGCCATTTGTGCCACTTCCCTTCCTCCTGCCACTCCACCCAGGCTTCCTTCAGATAATGCGAAAGAAAAATACAAAACACAACCCCCCACCCAAAAATCTAGTTTAGCAAAGCAGTGACGAGGAGGGAGTTGACAATGAGAAAGCTGCTGCCTTGCTGAAAACGCCATCTTGTTGCAGTTACTGGGCCCAGGCACAGAAGGACCCATTCATTCACAGCAAGGGAAAGGGGGGAAAAAAAAAAAAAATCAAGAAATCAAACACACACGCACTCTCTGCGATCTGCAATGAGAAAAACAACTGCTCTATTATTACCCACCCACCCTAAATCTGTATTGGCTGGCATATAAAACGAGATCTAAGCTCCCTGAAGTGTTGTCTTAATTTTATCCCCTTAGGCTTTTTATCCCACACTAAACTGATAAGCCCTCAATGTGGGATAAATATCTCCCATTTGGACAGAGAGAAAATGTTCTGCTTCAAATGGTATATTTCTCGATCTACCACAGTTCTTTATTTTGGTTTTAAATCCCCTCCTTAATTTTAGTCAGCTTTTTTTAAACCGGTTTGCTGGATTCTCAGCTTCCTCATTTTTACGGTTTCCTCCCTTCATAAGGGTATTCTCCGCCTAAAACTATGATGTGGAAGTCAGGCAGCATTGGCAGGGCGTATTCAGGAAAATATTTTAAGGAGTCAAGGAGTGAATTTTAAAGCCTCATTTTGCTAAAACCTCAGTCGATCCCCACAAGTGACAAACTGGCATCCTAGAATAACCTCGCCTTTTTTTTCTTAACCTGGCAAAAAAGAGAGGTATAGTCCTTTCAAGGAAAGGCCACTCCTCCTCTTATAGCCTTAAATATTCGCCCGGCTTATCCTTTTGTTTTTCCACACTGGGCAACGTAAACCGTTTCAGAAAACCCCTCGGTTGCGGGAAGAATTGTGAACTTTCACAATAGACGACTATTTTTAACTCGATAATCCGAAGCTGATTTCCATGGAGACTCCCTGTACCCCGTTCTTACCACACATCCTCCATGATTTTACAAATGTTACATACACGAAAATCATGCACCGCCCTAACGGATGCAGGGGCAACAAATTCACAGAAATGTTGAACCACAAATCCCTCTGTGATGTCTTGGACAAAAGTGTCATTTCCCCTTCAGAAACTAATGCGAGCCCAAGGTGGAAGTCCCACTCTGCTGGGCTGCACGGAGCCACCGCTTTCTCTTCATTCTCCACCATTACACTACAACCGCCGCGGCATTTTCCTGAAAACCCCTTTCCTAACTCCATCCTGGAGGGATTCGTTTTCCGTGGAAAGAACCCGGGCTTTGGAGTCAGAGGTCATCATCATCAATCGTATTTATTGAGCGCTTACTTTGGGCAGAGCACTGTACTAAGCGCTTGGGAAGTACCAACATATAGAGACAGTCCCTACCCAACAGTGGGCTCACAGTCTAAAAGGGGGAGACAGAGAACAAAACCAAACAAGGTCATGGGTTCCAATCCCGGCTCCGCCAGTTGCCAGCTGGGTGACTTTGGGCAAGTCACTTCACTTCTCTGGGCCTCAGTTACATCTGTAAAATGGGGATGAAGACTGTGAGCCCCCCCCCCCCCCGGGGACAACTTGATCACCTTGTAACCTCCCCAGAGCTTAGAACGGTGCTTTGCACATAGTAAGTGCTTAATAAATGCTATTAAAAAAAATCGCCCCCTCACATTGGGGGGCTACTCATTAGTCGCTCCATGTTAATTCGATTACAATTAAAATTGGAATCCTTCAATAAATGCTATTTAAAAAAAAAAATCCCCCCTCACATTGGGGGCTACTCATTAGTCGCTCCATGTTAATTCGATTACAATTAAAATTGGAATCCTTCAATAAATGCTATTTAAAAAAAAAATCCCCCCTCACATTGGGGGCTACTCATTAGTTGCTCCAGGTTAATTCGATTACAATTAAAATTGGAATCCTCCAATAAATGCTATTTTAAAAAAAATCCCCCCCTCACATTGGGGGCTACTCATTAGTCGCTCCAGGTTAATTCGATTACAATTAAAATTGGAATCCTCCAATAAATGCTATTTAAAAAAAAAATCCCCCCCTCACATTGGGGGCTACTCATTAGTCGCTCCAGGTTAATTCGATTACAACTAAAATTGGAATCCTCCAATAAATTTGTTAGTATGTTTGGTTTTGTTCTCTGTCTCCCCCTTTTAGACTGTGAGCCCACTGTTGGGTGGGGACTGTCTCTGTATGTTGCCAATTTGTACTTCCCAAGCGCTTAGTACAGTGCTCTGCACATAGTAAGCGCTCAATAAATACGATTGATGATGATGATAAATGCTATTTTTTTTAAAAAAATCCCCCCCTCACATTGGGGGCTACTCATTAGTCGCTCCAGGTTAATTCGATTACAACTAAAATTGGAATCCTCCAATACATCCTATTTAAAAAAAAATCCCCCCCTCACATTGGGGGCTACTCATTAGTCGCTCCAGGTTAATTCGATTACAATTAAAATTGGAATCCTCCAATCAATGCTATTTTAAAAAAAAACCCTCACATTGGGGGGCTACTCATTAGTCGCTCCAGGTTAATCCGATTACAATTAAAATTGGAATCCTCCAATAAACGCTATTTAAAAAAAAATCCCCCCCCTCACATTGGGGGCTACTCATTAGTCGCTCCAGGTTAATTCGATTACAACTAAAATTGGAATCCTCCAATCAATGCTATTTAAAAAAAAATCCCCCCCTCACATTGGGGGGCTACTCATTAGTCGCTCCAGGTTAATTCGATTACAACCAAAATTGGAATCCTCCAATCAACGCTATTTAAAAAAAAAATCCCCCCCTCACATTGGGGGGCTACTCATACTCGCTCCAGGTTACTTCGATTACAATTAAAATTGGAATCCTCCAATAAATGCTATTTAAAAAAAAATCCCCCCCTCACATTGGGGGGCTACTGATTAGTCGCTCCAGGTTACTTCGATTACAATTAAAATTGGAATCCTCCAATAAATGCTATTTAAAAAAAATCCCCCCCCTCACATTGGGGGGCTACTCACTAGTCGCTCCAGGTTAATTCGATTACAACTAAAATTGGAATCCTCCAATAAATGCAATTAAAAAAAAAATCCCCCCCTCACATTGGGGGGCTACTCATTAGTCGCTCCAGATTAATTCGATTACAATTAAAATTGGAATCCTCCAATCAATGCTATTTAAAAAAAAAAATCCCCCCTCACATTGGGGGGCTACTCACTAGTCGCTCCAGGTTAATTCGATTACAATTAAAATCGGAATCCTCCAATCAATGCTGTTAAAAAAAAAATCGCCCCCTCACATTGGGGGGCTACTCATTAGTCGCTCCAGGTTAATTCGATTACAATTAAAATTGACATCCTCCAATCAATGCTGTTTAAAAAAAAAATCCTCCCCTCACTTTGGGGGGGGCTACCCATTAGTCGCTCCAGGTTAATTCGATTACAATGAAGATTGGAATCCTCCCCCCAAAAAAACCCAAAATATTCCCCCCCCCCAAAAGGGTGGAAGTAACCGTTGCTCTCCCCTCCCACGACCCTCAAAAAAATGTAGCAGCAAAATAATAATAATAATAATGGCATTTGCTAAGCGCTTACTATGTGCAGAGATGAGACACACACACACCGCCCACTTGTATGGGAGGTGGGCGGCTTGGAGAGGGAATGGAAGGGAAATTAGAAACGGGTGGAGGCGTTTTCGATGGGCCTCGTTTGGCCTGAACGCCCAGTGGGGGGGATCCTCGAAGGAGGAATTGGGATATTGGGGAGGTGGTGATAATAATGATGGCATCTAGTAAGGTTTACTATACTGTACTAAGCGCTGGATGGGGAGAGAAGGGAGGGCTTCGTGGTGGCGGTGGGGAGGGTGGCGTTACCTCAGCGCGTTACCTCCCCGGCTGCTCATTCACGGGGCCGATGCCGCCGTGGCCGCCGCCGCCGCCGCCGCCGCCGCTACTCCCTCAGCCGCCCCGCGGTAACCGCGGCAACGCCTCCGCCGGGGTCCCTGAGGGGTGAAGATGGAGGCGGTTGAGGTCCCCGCTCCGTCCGTCCTTCCCTCAGATCCGTCCGGCCATCGGGATGGGCGCGGCGGGGGCCCCTGCCCGCAGCCTCGGGAAACCCCGCGTGCTTGCGTCACCGCGCAGGCGCCGCCGAGCCTGCGCGCTCGCGCCCGCCGCCGTTCACCTAGGCAACGCCGCGGGGACGCGCCCCTTAAAGCAGCCGCGCCGGGGCCTGAGGGGGCCTGAGGGGGCGCGGGCGTCCATCAATCAATCGTATTTATTGAGCGCTTACTGTGTGCAGAGCACTGGACTAAGCGCTTGGGAAGTACCAGTTGGCAACATATAAGAGACAGTCCCTACCCAACAGCGGGCTCACAGTCTAAAAGGGGGAGACAGAGAACAAAACCATACTAATAAAATCAATCAATCAATCAATCGTATTTATTGAGCGCTTACTGGGTGCAGAGCACTGTACTAAGCGCTTGGGAAGTACAAGTTGGCAACATATAAGAGACAGTCCCTACCCAACAGCGGGCTCACAGTCTAGAAGGGGGAGACAGAGAACAAAACATATTAACAAAATAAAATCAATCCATCAATCAATCAATCGTATTTATTGAGCACTTACTGGGTGCAGAGCACTGGACTAAGCGCTTGGGAAGTCCAAGTTGGCAACATATAAGAGACGGTCCCTACCCAACAGCGGGCTCACAGTCTAAAAGGGGGAGACAGAGAACAAAACCAAACATACTAACAAAATAAAATCAATCAATCAATCGTATTTATTGAGCGCTTACTGGGTGCAGAGCACTGGACTAAGCGCTTGGGAAGTACCAGTTGGCAACATATAAGAGACAGTCCCTACCCAGCAGCGGGCTCACAGTCTAAAAGGGGGAGACAGAGAACAAAACCATACTAACAAAATAAAATCAATCAATCGTATTTCTTGAGCGCTTACTGGGTGCAGAGCACTGGACTAAGCGCTTGGGAAGTACCAGTTGGCAACATATAAGAGACAGTCCCTACCCAACAGTGGGCTCACAGTCTAAAAGGGGGAGACAGAGAACAAAACCATACTAACAAAATAAAATCAATCAATCGTATTTATTGAGCGCTTACTGGGTGCAGAGCACTGGACTAAGCGCTTGGGAAGTCCAAGTTGGCAACATATAAGAGACAGTCCCTACCCAGCAGCGGGCTCACAGTCTAAAAGGGGGAGACAGAGAACAAAACCATACTAACAAAATAAAATCAATCAATCGTATTTATTGAGCGCTTACTGTGTGCAGAGCACTGGACTAAGCGCTTGGGAAGTCCAAGTTGGCAACATCTAGAGACGGTCCCTACCCAACAGTGGGCTCACAGTCTAAAAGGGGGAGACAGAGAACAAACCAAACATACTAACAAAATAAAATCAATCAATCCATCAATCAATCGTATTTATTGAGCGCTTACTGTGTGCAGAGCACTGGACTAAGCGCTTGGGAAGTCCAAGTTGGCAACATATAGAGACGGTCCCTACCGGACAACGGCTCACAGTCTAAAAGGGGGAGACAGAGAACAAAACCAAACATACTAACAAAATAAAATCAATCAATCAATCAATCATCATCATCATCAATCGTATTTATTGAGCGCTTACTATGTGCAGAGCACTGTACTAAGCGCTTGGGAAGTACAAATTGGCAACATCTAGAGACAGTCCCTACCCAACAGTGGGCTCACAGTCTAAAAGGGGGAGACAGAGAACAAAACCAAACATACTAACAAACTAAAATCAATCAATCGTATTTATTGAGCGCTTACTGGGTGCAGAGCACTGTACTAAGCGCTTGGGAAGTCCAAGTTGGCAACATCTAGAGACGGTCCCTACCCAACAGTGGGCTCACAGTCTAAAAGAGCCCTGTTTTAATGCTCCCGTCCGCATCACCTCACCCCCTTTGCTCTTCCCCCCGACTCCACACCTCACAGAATATATGTATTTATGTATAGATGTATAATTCTATTTATATTGATGTCTGTATAATTGTTTTGATGTGCACATATCTATAATTTTATTTACTTATATTGATGCCCGTTTACCTGTTTTAATGTCTGTCTTCCCCCTCCTAGACTGTAAGCCCTGTGTGGGCAGGTATTGTCTCTATTCCTGAATTCTACTTTCCAAGCGCTTAGTACAGTGCTCTGCACACAGTAAGCGCTCAATAAATACGACTGAATGAATCAAGCGCTTAGTACAGTGCTCTGCACATAGTAAGCGCTCAATAAATACGATTCATGATGAATGAATAAAAGGGGGAGACAGAGAACAAAACCAAACATACTAACAAAATAAAATAAATAGAATAGATAGGTACAAGTAAAATAAATAAATAAACAGAGTAATAAATATGTACAAGCATATATACATATATACAGGTGCTGTGGGGAAGGGAAGGAGGTAAGATAGGGGATGGAGAGGGGGACGAGGGGGAGAGGAAGGAAGGGGCTCAGTCTGGGAAAGCCTCCTGGAGGAGGTGACCTCTACGGGGTGGGCTGTACAAGTAAAATAAATAAATAAATAAATAGAGTAATAAATACGTACAAACAGTAATAAATATGTACAAATATATTGAGAGACCTCTTGAGAGACGTGGGGGAAGCCTGTCTAACTGTCTATATGTTGCCAACTTGTACTTCCCAAGCGCTTAGTACAGTGCTCTGCACACAGTAAGCGCTCAATAAATACGACTGATTGATTGAAACACGTCTCCCTACTTGGAGGCAGAATCGTCAAGAAGATGGATTCATTCATCGAGCGCTTACTGTGTGCAGAGCACTGTGCTAAGCGCTTGGGGAGTACAAGTTGGCAACATATAGAGACGGTCCCTACCCAACAGTGGGCTCACAGGTTAGAAGGGGGAGACAGAGAACCAAACAAAACATATTAACAAAATAAAATAGAATAAATATGTACAAATAAAATAAATAGAGTAATAAATACGTACAAACATATATACAGGTGCTGTGGGGAGGGGAAGGAGGTAAGGCGGGAGGGATTCATTCATTCATTCATTCGTATTTGTTGAGCGCTTACTGTGTTCAGAGCACTGGACTAAGCGCTTGGGAAGTACAAGTTGGCAACATATAGAGACGGTCCCTACCCAACAGTGGGCTCACAGGCTAGAAGGGGGAGACAGAGAACAAAACAAAACATATTCACAAAATAAATAGAGTAATAAATACGTACAAACATATATACAGGTGCTGTGGGGAGGGGAAGGAGGTAAAGTGGGGGGATTCATTCATTCATTCAATCGTATTTATTGAGCTCTTACTGGGTGCAGAGCACTGTACTAAGCGCTTGGGAAGTACAAGTTGGCAACAAAGAGAGACGGTCCCTACCCAACAGCGGGCTCACAGGCTAGAAGGGGGAGACAGAGAACCAAACAAAACACATTAACAAAATAAAATAAATAGAATAAATATGTACAAGTAAAACAAATAAATAAATAGAGTAATAAATACGTACAAACATATATACATATATACAGGTGCTGTGGGGAGGGGAAGGAGGTAAGGCGGGGGGATGGAGAGGGGGAGAGGAAGAAGGGGGCTCATTCATTCATTCAGTCATATTTATTGAGCGCTTACTGTGTGCAGAGCACTGTACTAAACGCTTGGAAAGTACAATTCAGTAATAGAGACAATACCTGCCCACACAGGGCTTACAGTCTAGGAGGGGGAAGACAGACATTAAAACAAGTAAACGGGCATCAATATAAGTAAATAAAATTATAGATATGTACACATCAAAACAATTATACAGACATCACTATAAATAGAATTATACATCTACACATAAATACATAAATTCTGTGAGGTGCGGAGTGGGGGGAAGAGCAAAGGGGGTGATGTGAGGTGATGCGGATGGGAGCCTTAAAACAGGGCTCGGCACTAAGTAAGTGCTTAGTAAATACCACGATTATTATTACTACCGATTGATGGATGGAGGAGGTTACGGCTGGGCGGTGTCCCGGGAGCAGACAGAAGAGAATAATGGATGATGGGGGCCTGCGAAGGGCAGCAGTTGGAGAGGGTGAGGTGGTGTCAGGTCCCGTTACCATGGCGATATACATTAATCGTGAGGATTTCACCTACGCACCTGCACAGGTGATCTTGGAGGGTGAAGAGGTCGTTACCTCAGGAGGCTACAAGGTGTCCCCACTCCAGGGTCGGACTACAGCTGAAGGCTTTTGGACAATTACTCACAGACCTGGGAAAGTGGCTGCTAATTCTGTTATAGTGTACTCTCCCAAGCGCTTAGGATAGTATTCTGCACATAGTCGACGCTCAATAAATACAATTGATCGACCTGTGAGGGACCTCACTCTTTTTGCACTTTTCCGGAGCTGGGAGAAACTCTGAGGCCCTACTGAGAGCTGCCTTGTTGAATCTGGGATTTGTGACAAATTGTGATAAAGCAGTTAGTACAGTGCTCCTCACACAGTAAGCACTCAATAAATACGATTGAATGAATGAATGAATGATACTGGTCTAGCCCAGAACTGGGCTGAGTTACTGTTTTGTTTCCTTGGGGTCTCAAGCCCCAGCTGTTCTCCTTCCTACTTAGACTATGAGCCCCATTGGGGACAGGGACTGTGTCTGATCTGATTTACTTATATCTACCCCAGTGATCAGAGCAGTGCTCGACACATAGTAACCACTCGCATTCAGAAGCAGTGTGGCCTAGTGGGAAAAGCACCAGCCTGAGAGTCAGAGGACCTGGGTTCTAATCCCGGCTCTGCCCCTTGCCTGTGGTGTGACTTTAGGAGTGTCACGTAACCTCTCTGGGCCTCAGTTTCCTCAACTGTAAATCGGGGATTCGATACCTGTACTCTTACTTAGACTGTGAGCCCTATACAGGATAGGGACTGTGTTCAATCCGTTTAATCGGTATCTACCCCAGTGCTTAAAACAGGACTTGACACTTAGTAAACACAATAAATGTGATGATGATGACATTTATTAAGCGCTTACTATGTGCAAAGAACTGTTCTAAGCTCTGGGGAGGTTACAAGGTGATCAGGTTGTCCCACAGGGGGCTCACAGTCTTAATCCCCCTTTTTACAGATGAGGTAACTGAGGCACAGAGAAGTTAAGTGACTTGCCCAAAGTCACACAGCTAACAGTTGGCGGAGCCGGGATTTGAACACCAACCTGTGACTCCAAAGCCCGTGTTCTTTCCATTGAGCCACGCTGCTTCTCTAATGATGATGATGATAATAATAACAATAATACAACAGGAATAACAATGAGAAGCAGCATGACCTAGTGGGTAGAGCACAAGCCTAGGAGTCAGAAAGACCTGGGTTCTAATCCTGGCTCCGCCACGTGTCTGCTGTATGACCTTGGGCAAGACTTAACTTCTTTGGGTCTCGCTTACCTCATAATAATAATGATGGCATTTGTTAAGTGCTTACTATGTGCAAAGCACTGTTCTAAGCGCTGGGGAGGATACAAGGTGATCAGGTTGTCCCATTTGGGACTCACAGTCTTAATCCCCATTTTACAGATGAGGTAACTGAGGCCCAGAGAAGTTAAGTGACTTGCCCAAAGTCACACAGCGGACAACTGGCGGAGCCGGGATTTGAACCCACGACCTCTGACTCCAAAGCCCGGGCTCTTTCCAATGAGCCACGCCACCTCATCTATAAAACGGGGGTTGAGATTGTGAGCTCCATGTGGGACATGGACTGTGTCCAACCTGATTAGCTTGTATCTACCCCAGCACTTAGTACAGGGCCTGGCACAGAGTAAGTGCTTAATCAGTACCTTTAAAATAATAATAATAATATCAAGCAGAAACTCCTGACCATTGGCTCTAAGGCCCTCCATCAGTTCTCTTTCCCTCTTAGTTCTCCAATCTTTTCTTGCACTAAACCCCAGTTGGTACTCTCTGTTTCTCCATCATCATCAGTGGTTTGTATTGAGCACTTACCGTGTGCGGAGCACGGTACTAAGCATTTGGAAAAGTACAATACAACAGAGTTGGTAGACACATTCCCAGCCCACAACGAGCTTACACACTAGAGGGAGACCATAGACCCCAGTTCCTCTGTTCCTCCCAAGCCCACCTTCCCACATTGACTCATTCTCAACTCCTACGATCCCTGGCTCAATCCCTTCCTCCTGCCTGGCACTCCATCCCCTTTTTTATTTGCCACAGCACAACTCACCGTATCTTCAAACCCTTCTGAAATTCCCCCTCTTCTGAGTTTCCCCAATTCATTTTTCTTCTCCCAAGAAAACATCCTCTCTGGTGGCCAGTTTTGTACATATCGTTTTACATACTGCACTTAGCTGACCATTCATTCAATAGTATTTATTGGGTGCTTACTGTGTGCAGAGCACTGTATTAAATGCTTGGAAAGTACAATTCAGCAACAGAGACAATCCCTACCCAACTAGCTCTCCAGTCAGACTGCAAACTCCTTCTAGACAGGGAGTGTGTTCTTCTTCATCATCAATCGTATTTATTGAGCGCTTACTATGTGCAGAGCACTGTACTAAGTGCTTCTATTAGACCCCCAAGTACAATCGATTGAGGGGCCCAGGCTGCAGAACACTCCCAGAAATGGCCTCCAGATTTTATGCCTCCTTCTTCCCTCACACAGGCACTCTCAAAGAAAAGTCTCATTGAGTCCGGTTTTCCTCATCCCAGTTGTGACCCCAGAGAAACCCACCAAGTTAAAGATTTTATTTTGCTCCTGTGGGTCAAGGACCAGAAACCCAGGTCTGTGGGAGAGGGATGATTAAAATGTGCTTCCTCATGGAAGAAAAGGGTTCCCCCACCGGAATTGAGTTACCTCTGCTCAGGAACTCAATGGTTGGCTGGTATTTTAACAGGGCTTCAGACTTTTGCCGGTGGTGAGACTAATCAATTCCATTTCTTTCAGGCCAGGGTATTCTCAGTGTAATGTTGGTTCCCCCAGAGCCTTCTCTTCCCTCAAGTCAATAAATGAATCAATGGTATTTACTGAGGGCTTGGTTTGTGCAGAACACTCTAGTAAGCTCTTGGGAAAATACAATAGAGTTGATAAACGTAATCCCTGCCCTGGAAGATCTTACAACCTACTGGAAGTCTTGGTTAGTCAGTCAATCAAACACATTTATTGAGTGCTTACTGAATGCAGAGAACCGTACTAAGACTTGGGAGCAGTGTGGCTTAGTGGAAAGAGCACGGGCTTCTGAATCAGAGGACGTGGGTTCTAATCCTGGCTCTGTCACTTGTCTGCTGTGGGGCCTTGGGCAAGCCACTTAACTTCTCTTTGCCTCAGTTACCTCATCTGTAAAATGAGGATTAAGGCTGTGAGCCCCATGTGGGACGGGGACTGTGTCCAACTTGACTACTTGTATCTACCCCAGAGCTTAGGACAGTGCTTGGCACATAGTAAGCAATTAACAAATACCAGAATTATTATTATTTTGGACACTATAACAGACACATTCCCTGCCCACCATGAGCTTGCAGTCTAGTCATCTTCTTTCCTCTCTGTTACAGTTACCCCCTTTTCCCTTTTATGATTTCTTCCTCCCCCTGGATAGTATAGTCTTCGAGATCAGATTACCGTCATCATTATTAGGTGTAGAGGAATGTACTGGTGCTTTCTGTACTGCACTGGACACTTACTAGGTGCCAAACCCTGTACTGGGGTGTTACTGTCTTCAGAGCAATAATAATTAATTATAGTACTTGTTAAGTGCTGACTACGTGCCAAGCACTGTTCTAAGCATTGGGGTAGATACAAGTTAATCAGGTTGGACACAGTTCCTGTCCCACATGGGGCTCACACTGTCAATCCCCATTTTATAGAGGAGGGAACTGAGGCCCAGAGAAGTAAAGTGACTTGCCCAAGGTCACATTGTGGACATGTGGCGGGCCTGAGATTAGCACCCAGATCCTTCTGACTTTCAGGCCCACGCTGTAGCCGCTAAGCCACACTGCTTCTCACTCTACTGAGGACCTACTGAGAGTGCCTCCATGCAGCTCATGTACTCTGCTCAGTCAGAAAGCACCGCACGAGGTGTATACTGCCCTAAAGGGGCTTAGAGTCTAAAGAGGAGACAAGCAGATACAAATTTCAAACACACAATATGTAAAGAGAAGCAGCGTGGCTCAGTGGAAAGAGCACGGGCTTTGGAGTCAGAGGTCACGGGTTCAAACCCCAGCTCCGCCAATTGTCAGCTTTGTGACTTTGGGCAAGTCACTTCACTTCTCTGTGCCTCAGTTACCTCATCTGTAAAATGGGGATTAAGACTGTGAGCCCCCCGAGGGACAACCTGATCACCCTGTAACCTCCCAGTGCTTAGAACAGTGCTTTGCACATAGTAAGTACTTAATAAATGCCATCAGTATTATTATTATTAAAGGAATAATCAATCAATCAATGGTATTTATTGATGGCTTACTTTGTGCACTGCACTAAGCGCTTGAGTAAGATCAATTAAACAATGGTATTTACTGAACACTTACTGTGTGCAGAGCACTATACTAAGCACTTGGGGGGTGCAATAGAGTTGGTAGGCTTGTTCCCTGCTCACAAGGAGCTTATGGTCTAGAGGAATAAGAAAAGAATAAAAGCAAAGGTATGAGTGATAAAAGCTAAAGAAAAAGAAATTCCTTACTTCACTCTGCTGCCTGGATCGTTTTTCTAAACAAAGTTCACTCTGTGTTTCCCCGCTCCTCACAAACCTCCAGTGATTGTCCATCCACCTCTGCATCAAACAGAAACTTGTACAATTGGTTTTAAAGCATTCAGTCAGCTTGCCCCCTTCCTACTTTACCTCACTGATTTTCTACAAAACTCAGCCTGCACCATTCGCTCCACTAATACCAACCTACTTACTCACTCACTGACCTCAGTCTCACCATCAACTCCTTGCCCACATCCTCCCTCCCGCCTGGAGCTCCCTCTCCCTTCATCTATGACAGACCACCACTCTTCCCACCTTCAAAGCATTACGAAAATCACATTTCCTCCAGCAGGCTTTCCCCGACTAAGCCCTATTTCCCCTACTTCTTTTCCCTTTGGCCTCGCCTGTACCCCCAGATAGGAACCGGTTAAACATTTGTTATTCACCTCCCCCCACCCTGGCCACAAGTACTTATGTACATATTCATTCATTCATTTAATGAATGAATGAATTTCACTCAATGAATGAAATAAATGAATTCAATTTGTTGAGTGCTTACTGTGTGCAGAGCACTGTACTAAGCGCTTGGGAAGTACAAGTTGGCAACATATGGAGACGGTCCCTACCCAACAATGGGCTCACAGTCTAGAAGGGGGAGACAGACAACAAAACAAAACATGTGGACAGGTGTCAAGTCATCAGAATAAATAGAAATAAAGCTAGATGCACATCATTAAGAAAATAAATAGAATAGTAAATATGTACAAGTAAAATAAATAGAGTAATAAATCTGTACAAACATATATACAGGTGCTGTGGGGAAGGGAAGGAGTTAGGGCGGGGGGATGGGGGGGAGGAGAGGAAAAAGGGGGCTCAGTCTGGGAAGGCCTCCTGGAGTAGGGCTTTGAAGGGAGGAAGAAGGCTAGCTTGGTGGATGGTGGAGGGAGGGCATTACAGGCCGGGGGGGATATGGGCTGGGGGTCGACAGTGGGACAGACGAGAGCATATCCATAATTTATTTTAATATCTGTGTTCCCCTCTAAACCATAAGGTCCTTGTGGACAGCAAACCAACTCTGTTATATTGTACTCTCCCAAGCTCTTAGTACAGTGCTCTGCATTCAATAAGCACTCAATAAATACCATTGATTGACTGACTGATTCAGAGAAAGGAAGGATGAAAGAGAGAGGAAAGAGCAGAGACACACATGAGTTGCAAGATAGTTAATAGGGTGTCATGACCAGAAGGATTAGTCAGGGAGCAGGGAGAAGCAGCATGGCTTAGTGGAAAGAGCCTTGGCTTGGGAGTCAGAGGTCATGGGTTCTAATTCTGCTTCTGCCACTTGTCAGCTGTGTGACTTTGGGCAAGTCACTTAACTTCTTTAGGTCTCGGTTCCCTCATCTGTAAAATGGGGATGAAGTCTGTGAGCCCAACTTGGGACACCCTGATTACCTTGTATCTCCCCCAGCGTTTAGAACAGTTCTTTGCACATAGGAAGCGCTTAACAAATGCCATTATTATTATTATTATCCCTGTTATATCAGTCAATGGTATTTATTGAGTGCTTATTGAGTGCAGAGCACTGTACTAAGAGCTTGGGAGAGTATATAATATAACAGAGTTGGTTTCCTGCACACACTTACTGTGTCCAGAACACTGTACTAAGCGCTTGGGAGAGTACAACAGAATTAGCAGACACGTTTTCCACCCACAAAGAGTTTGCAAACTAGAGGGGAACCATTATGTATCCCATAGAAGTGCACCTAGCTCAGTGGATCTAATTTTCTTCTCAGAAGTGCTCTGCCCACAGTAATTGCTCAGTAAATACCACTGAATGAATAACACAAACTTTCTCCAGTTTCAATGCATCTGAAGCCCGTAAAGCCTGTCATCCCTTCTTTTAGTCATTTTTACACTTTTGAGTGTCCCCAGTTCAGATCCATTTGAGAAACTGTGCCCATCAGTATTGCAGGTCACTTGGTTTCAGCTTTCTTGGAATTATCTTGGTTTTCCACATTTTCCCAAGGCTTTTCAGAACCCAAGTACATCAACCCCACCGAATCCATCAATCAAATCAGTGGTGTTATTGAGCACTTACTGTGTGCAGTACGCTGTACTAAACGCTTGGTAGAATAAAATATAACAGAGTTGGTAGACATGCACTGAACTTTCCGATCTTTCCTTCTAAGAGTCCTCATCATGGGAGGTGTTGTGGCCTAGTAAAAATAGTGTCGTTTTCTAGTCCTGGCTCCACCACTGGCCTGCTTTGGACCTTAGGTAAGTACCTCTGGACCTGAGGTTCCTCATCTTTATAATAGGAATCTCCTCTCAGGATCATACCTGGAGAGTTTCCAGTAGTCTACCAGTCTCAACTACAGGAGGGAGATTCAAGCAGAGGCATTGCCATTCCATTCCTAGCTTGGGCAGTGGCTAGCGAGTGGAAGGCAATCTGCTACAAATCAAAACTCACCTGTGCTGAGCAGCAGTGGCATGGGAGAGAGTGGAAGGCGGAGACTCAGGTTTACTGTGCGGAAGGAGGCAATGGTAAACCACTTCTGTATTTTTACCAAGAAAACTCTAGTGTATTCATTCATTCATTCATTCAATCATATTTATTGAGCGCTTACTGTGTGCAGAGCACTGTACCATCAACAATTGCAGATGGAGGTGGGGCGTTCTGGGAGAGATGTGTCCATGGTATAGCTATGGGTGGGAGACGACTCGACAGCATAAGACAAGACTAGATAATAGGATACCTGCTCTACCTCTCTCTTAGATTGTAAACCCTCTGTGAGGCAAGGATTGTGACTGATTGATTTTCTATTATATGCCCCAGCGCTAAGCACAGTGCTCGACATACACTAAGCACTTAAATGCCGTAAAGCTAATATGACCAGGGGATCTGGTTTGCAGGTGAAGCAGGAGGCTTCTCTGAACCTAAGCCAGGCCAGTAGCAGTACCAGTCATGGTATTTGATGAGTGCTCCCTGGGTGCACAGTAAGCGCTCAATAAATATGATTGAATGAATGAATGAATGAATACACTAGAGTTTTCCTGTACTGTTGGAATCTCCTGTCAGGAAGACTGAATGAGCCATGGTCCTTAGACTTTGGAACCAAGAACCCGCAGAGAAGAATTGAGTATAGTGCTCAAGTGGTTTGGTGAGTAGGTAGGCAAGGGTGTACCACATTGTTAAGGGGTGCCAGCGACAGACAGAAACAGAACTAGAACCCAAGTGTCCTGAGTCCCGGAGCAGTGATCTTTCCACTAGACCAATAGCGGGGCTGTCCTTTACTAAGTGCTTGAGAAATAATAATTGTAGTACTAGTTAAGCACTTTGTGCCAGGCACTGTACTAAGAGCTGGGGTGGATACAAGCAAATCAGATTGGATGCAGTCTCTGTCCCACGTGGGGTTCACAGTCTTAATCCCTGTTTTACAGATGAGGTAACTGAGGCACAGAGAAGTGAAGTGACTTGCCCAAAGTCACACAGCAGACCAGTGGCAGGGCCAGGATTAGAACCCATGAGCTTCTGTCTCCCAGGCCCATGCTCTATCCACTACAACATACTGCTTCCACACAGAAGCACAAGATGTGCCCCCTGCCCACAAGGACCTTACCTTCTAACGGGGGAGACAGACTTACGAATATCGACAAACAGCGGAATCAGTCATTTTGAGCCAGCGGCAATGCCCTGTTGTCCTGCTGCAGTTTCCGTTCCCCAGACACTGAGAGGCAAGTTACAATTGTTTCATTCACAGCCGAGGCTGGAGAGGCAGACAGGAAGTAGAAAGGAATCCCTCCCTCCACTTCCCTAAACAGGAAATCTCATCTTGAGCTACTTCCTAACAAGGCCCAGCCACCCCAATCCATATGCCAGCTCAGTCCATTTCGGATTCTCGCTTCAGGCAGATACTAAAAGGTGATATACATGGCAGTAAAAATTGCTGCCAGCACTCTATATGTTGCCAATTTGTACTTCCCAAGCGCTTAGTACAGTGCTCTCCACATAGCAAGCGCTCAATAAATACGATTGATGATGATGATGATGATGATTACCTCACGAGAGAGGGGTGCCCTATCTGTTTTTACAGCATCTGGACTAGCCAGTTCTGTTATATCCTATTTGTGGCCAGGATATCATGTGACTTGTTGCCTAATGGACTGTCCTGCCTCAACACTGTAGACAACCACATATACCATTCCTGCTTCATCCTGAACTCACGATGGGCAGGGAGTGTGTCTACCAACACTGTTGTATTGTAATAATCGTAATAATTATGGTATTTGTTAAATGCTTACTATGCACCAGGCACTGTACTAAGCGCTGGGGTGGATACAAGCAAATCGGGTTGGACACAGTCCCTGTCCCATGTAGTACTCACAGCCTCAATCCCTATTTTACAGATGAGGTAACTGAGGCACAGTAAAGTGACTTGCCTGAGGTCACACAGCAGACAAGTGGAGGAGCTGGGATTAGAACCCAGGTTCTTCTGATTCCGAGGCCCGTGCTCTACCCACTAGGCTACACTGCTTCTCCAAGTAACTATTCATTCATTAACTATTCATTCATTCATTCAATCAGATTTATCGAGCTCTTACTGTGTGCAAACCACTGTACTAAGCACTTGGGAGAGTACAATATAATAACAGACACATTCCTGCCCACAACGAGCTCTCAGTCTAGAGCTGGTAATTAATACCGTAATTATTGCTTCTTCTTTTAAACTGTAAGCTTAAGGTCAGCAACCATGAGTCCTGCTACTTTCCCACAGTGCCTAACTCTCAGTAGGCACTCAATAAATGTCACTGGTGCTGTTGATGATGATGCTGATGATGGAGCATTGTTTTCGCGGGGGTAAATTGGGTGGGCTGGAGGGGTGGGGTCCGGGTTGCAACCATTTGTAGAGAAGCAGCGTGGCTTAGCGGCTAGAGCACGGCCCTAGGAGTCAAAAGGACCTGGATTCTAATCCCGGCTCCACCACATGTCTGCTATGTGACCTTGGGCAAGTCACGTAACTTCTCTGGGCCTCAGTTACCTCATCTGTAAAATGGGGATTAAGAGTGTGAGCCCTATGTGGGCCAGCGACTGTGTCCAACCTGATTACTTTGTATCCACCTCAAGTCTTAGACCAGTGCTTGGCTCACAGCAAGTGCTTAACAAATACCATTATTATTTAATTCGTTAATTTAATATATTCTTGTAATTAATTGTTTAATTATTGAGTTATTTAATAATTCACCCACAGCTCTGCCGCCTGCCACTGCCCTGGAACGGTGCCACGCTAAAGCTCTCCACCCCTGCAGAATTTAGGGCTACTGAAATACTTTTATGGGCTCTGTGGGCATGAGCAATTTTAGTTCGTTCTTAAAGACTGCCTGTAAATGGCATCCCTCTTTGTTGCAGCTGTGGCAGGGCGTACAGCTGCAATGGTGGGCACAACTATGTGAATTTATGGGCAGTTGGCAGCCCGGGGGGGTGGGGGGTTTGGAGGAGAACAGGGCTTTCTGTAGGGTGCAGGCGTTCCTCCTCCTCCTTCCCCAGTCTTCCTGAATGAGGCAGTCCCCACCCCAAGTTTGGGGAGGCAGCATCCTGTCAGTAATTCTGTGGGTGCCAGCCCATCTCTGTACCTGAGCCAACAGAGCTGTGAAAATCATTATTTCACTTGGCAGGGCCAAGAGAAAGGCCCTTTGTACAGAATACAAAGGACTCGCTTGTGAAAATTAGGAATATTCAACTTAATATCACAGCCTCGGACCGAACAATTGCACCGTAGGGTGCTTTGGGGGGAACCGGCCTCCTCTCATCAGTCTGCTGTTTCCAGGGGAAAATGAACCCCCCACCTCTGCCCACATTTCCACATCTCTCCATTGGCCCAGTTCATTCATTCCACCGTATTTACTGAGTGTTTACTGTGTGCAGACCAGTAAGTGCTTGGGAAAGTGCAATACAATAATAAACAGATACATTCCCTTTCCACAGTAAGCTTACAGTCCAGAGGAGCTCCCCCAGTCACCCAGGCTTGATTTCAGACATTCCATCACCCTGAGGTGGCTCCAAAAGAGACATCCCCCACTTTCTGCAGGACGCCATCACTTCTGGTAAACACCTCGAGGACAGGGAGCGTGTCTACCAACTCTGTCATTCTGTCCTCTCCCAAGTGCTTAATACAGTGTAATGCATTTGGGAAGCACTCAGTAAATAAGAAGCAACATGGCTTAATGGATAGAGTATGGGCATGGGAGTTAGAAGGTCATGGGTTCTAATTCTGGCTCCACCACTTGTCTGCTGTGTGACCTTGGGAAATCACTTCACTTCTCTGGACCTCCATTACCTCATCTGTAAAATGGGGAGTGAGACTGAGCCCCATGTGGGACAGGGACCGTGTCCAACCCAATTGGCTTATATCCACCCCAGCACTTAGTACAGTGCCTGGCACTTTGTAAGCCCTTAACAAATATAATAATAATAATAATAATAGTAATCCAATAATTGATTGATCGATTGTGCATGCACAAACATAACAAAGCAACATCATACATGATATTTTGAGGAAGAGCAATTTGTCACCGCCACCCCCACAGTCACCCCTCGACTCTAGGACTTCAATGATGCACTGCTAGCAGACCACAGTAATAATTGTGGTATCTGTTAAGTGCTTACTATATCAATCAATCAATTGTATTTATTGAGCGCTTACTGTGTGCAGAGCACTGTACTAAGTGCTTGGGAAGTACAAGTTGGCAACATATAGAGACAGTCCCTACCCAACAGCGGGCTCACAGTCTAGAAGGGGGAGACAGAGAACAAAACCAAACATATTAACAAAATAAAATAAATAGAATAGATATGTACAAGTAAAATAAATAAATAAATAGAGTAATAAATACGTACAAACATATATACATATATACAGGCGCTGTCGGGAAGGGAAGGAGGTAAAACGGTGGGGATGGAGATGGGGATGGGGGGAGAGGAAGGAGGGGGCTCAGTCTGGGAAGGCCTCCTGGAGGAGGTGAGCTCTCAGTAGGGCCTTGAAGGGAGGAAGAGAGCTAGCTTGGCGGATGTGGGGAGGGAGGGTATTCCAGGCCAGGGGGATGACATGGGCCGGGGGTCGATGGCGGGACGGGCAAGAACGAGGCCTAACGGTGAGGAGATTAGCGGCAGAGGAGTGGAGGATGCGGGCTGGGCTGGAGAAGGAGAGAAGGGAGGGGAGGTAGGAGGGGGCGAGGTGATGGACAGCCTTGAAGCCCAGGGTGAGGAGTTTCTGCCTAATGTGCAGATTGATTGGTAGCCACTGGAGATTTTTGAGGAGGGGAGTAACATGCCCAGAGCGTTTCTGGACAAAGATAATCCGGGCAGCAGCATGAAGTATGGATTGAAGTGGAGAGAGACACGAGGATGGGAGATCAGAGAGGAGGCTGATGCAGTAGTCCAGATGGGATAGGATGAGAGCTTGAATGAACAGGGTAGCGGTTTGGATGGAGAGGAAAGGGCGGATCTTGACAATGTTGCAGAGGTGAGATCGGCAGGTTTTGATGATGGCTTGGATGTGAGGGGTGAATGAGAGAGCAGAGTCGAGGATGACACCAAGTTTGCGGGCCTGTGAGACAGAAGGATGGTAGTGCCGTCAACAGTGATGGGAAAGTCAGGGAGAGGGCAGGGTTTGGGAGGGAAGACAAGGAGTTCAGTCTTGGACATGTTGAGTTTTAGGTGGTGGGCAGACATCCAGATGGAGATGTCCTGAAGGCAGGAGGAGATGTGAGCCTGGAGGGAGGGGGAGAGAGCAGGGGCAGCGATGTAGATCTGGGTGTCATAAGCATAGAGATGATAGTTGAAGCCGTGGGAGTGAATGAGGTCACCAAGGGAGTGAGTGTAGATCAAGAACAGAAGGGGACCAAGAACTGAACCTTGGGGAACCCCCACAGTAAGGGGATGGGAGGGGGAGGAGGAGCCTGCAAAAGAGACTGAGAATGAACGGCCGGAGAGATAAGAGGAGAACCAGGAGATGGTGGAGTCTGTGAAGCCAAGGTAGGATACTGTGTTGAGGAGAAGGGGGTGGTCCACAGTGTTGAAGGCAGCTGAGAGGTCGAGGAAGGATTAGGATAGAGCACTGTACTAAGCGCTTGGGAAGTACAAGTCGGCAACATATAGAGATGGTCCGTACCCAACAACGGGCTCACAGTCTAGAAGGGGGAGACAGACAACAAAACAAAACATGTAGACAGGTGTCAAAATCGTCAGAACAATCATCAGAACTTATTGAGTATTCATTTTGTGCAGAGCAATGTGCTAAGCCCTTGGGAAAGTATAATATAATGGAGTTGGTAGACAAAGTCCCACAGTGAGCTAACAGTCTAGAGGGGGATATAGACATTAATATACATAAATAAATTATGGATATGGACATAATGCTGTGGGGCTGAGAGAAGAGTGAACAAAGGGTGAAAATCCAAATTAAAAGAAGCAGTGTGGCCTAATGGATAGAGCACAGGCCTAGGAGTCAGAAGGACCTGGGTTCCAATCCTGGCTCTGCTGTACTTGCCTGCTGTGTGACCTTGGGGAAGTCACTTCACTTCTCTGTGTCTCAGTTACCTCATCTATAAAATGGGGATTAAGACTACGAGCCCCACGTGGGACATGGACTGTGTCTAACCTGTTTATCTTCTGTCTGCCCTAGCATTTAGAACAGTGCCTGGCACATAGAAAGTGCTTACCAAATACCATTTTTTAAAAAGCGTGATGGTGACACAGAAGGGAGTGGAAGAAGAGGAAATGAAAGCGTAGTTGGGGAAGGTCTTTTGGAGGAAATGCTACTTCGATAAAATTTTGAAGGTGGGCAGAGTGATCATCTGTTGGATGTGAAGAGGGAAGGCATTCCAGGCCAGAGGCAGGACAAGGGTGAGAGGTTGTTGCCGAGATAGATGAGATTAAGGCACAGTGAGTAGGCTGGCATTAGAGGAGCAAAGTGTGTGGGCTGTTATAGTAGGAAATAAGGGAAGTAATGTAGAAGGGGGCAAGGTGATTGAGTGCTTTAAAGTCAAAGGTAAGGAGTTTCTGTTCATTGCGGAGGTGGATGGGAAAACACTGGAGGACCACAGCAGTGGAAGAGGCCACCTGATGACTCTGACAACCCCAGTCCCTCCTTGATCTAAATTTGTTTGGAGACCGGAGGAGAGGGGGAGGAACCACAGCTGGGAAAGGACTCACATTCCCCTTCCAGCCCCCAGTCGCTATTCCACAGAGAAGCCGTTGACACAGCCCAAACCTACAGGCTGATCCCACCTCTTGCGGTTTGGATTTTCTCCCGTCACCAGGGAGATGTGAAAAGGACTCACATTGCAGGGACTTTTCAGGTTTGGGACTCAAAGCCTCGGACCCTTAGTTTACCTGACCGAGCCCCTTCCACCCCTTAATCCTCATTTTACAGATGAAGTAACTGATGCAAAGAGAAGTGAAGTAAGTGATTGCCCAAGGTCCCACAGCAGACTAGTGGCGGAGCCGGGATTAGAACCCAGGTCCTTCCGACTCCCGGGCCCGTCCTCTATCCACTAGACCATGCTACTTCTCAAAATGCCAGAATTTCCAGAGGAAGAGGAGGTGTGGGGGAGTGTCACCGCTCGAATCTCCTTAGTTACTCCAGGAGAACCCCACACTTTATTACAGGTTGCCTAGATCTGGAGAACAAAGGAGCTATTTTCAGAGCCTTCTCCAAATAGCAGCTAAGGTGAAAGTGGCTTCGTAGTCATGACAGCTTCTCTATGGCTGGGCCTAGGAGTATGTGTTAGCGGGGAGGGCTAGAGGGGCAAGGGGGGGCACCTGGGATTCATTCATTCGTTCATTCATTCATTCAGTTGGATTTATTGAGCGCTTACTGTGTGCAGAGCACTGTACTAAGCGCTTGGGAAGTACAAGTCAGCATAATATAGAGACGGTCCCTACCCAACAACGGGCTCACAGTCCAGAAGGGATGGGCCGAGGGGTAGAGCAAGTCTGACAGGGGGAACTTCTTGGGCCCCGGCTGGAGTTCGATGGACGGTCCCGGCCTCCTGGGGTGGGGTCCCTCTCCAGAGGGGAGGCCTTGACCTCTTCTACCCTCCACTGTTCCTCTTCTCTGTGAGGAAGCTGAGTGAGGAATGGGTGACTTGGGCTCCGGTGGCCACTGGGAACTGGGGGGAAAACTGACCAACCCCCAGGGGTATTTCAATTGCAACTAAAGGAGGGCAGCCACGTCTTTAATCAATAGTGTCTACTAGGGGCTTACTGGATTCGTTATTCGCAGCATGAAGAAGCAGCATGACATAGTGGCTAGAGCACTGGCCTGGGCATCAGAAGGTCATGAGTTTTAATCCCACCTCTGCCACTTGTCTGCTGTGTGACCTTGGGCAAGTCACTTCACTTCTCTGGGCCTCAGTCACCTCATCTGTAAAATGGGGATTGAGACTGTGAGCTCCCGTGGGCCAGGAACTGGGTCCTTCCCAATTTGCTTGTATCTACCCCAGCGCTTAGTACAGTGCCTGGCACGTGTTAAGTGCTTAACAAATACCAGAATTATTGTTATCATTATTATTATTATTATTGCTGTTGTTATCACACTGTTTTGGGTGCATACCATATGCAATGCACTATGCGCCACTGTGCCTCCTGAGTGCAGATCCCTGTAACAAATGCCTAAGGGGTCTAGAACACTGCAACTTCTGAGTGCAGAGCACTGAACTGAATGCCTGTGGTGTTTAGAGCACTGCATTCCTACTGAGTGCCGAGCACTGTTCTGAATATCTACAGTGTTTAGAGCACAGGGAGGAGAGCACTGTACCAAATACCTATTGGACTCAGAGCATTATGTGCCTAGTGAGTGAAGAGCGCTGTACTTAATGTCTGTGGTGTTTAGAGCACTGGGCACTTACTAGGTGCAGTGCACTGCACTATAATCCTACTGGATGCAGAACACTGCACTGAATGCCTAAGGTCTTCAGAACAATGTATTGAGTATTTGGGAGAATACAACAGCAGCAAGATATATTCCCTCAAGGTCAGAAATTACTTTCAAATAGCGGCAGCAAGAGGAAGAACATGAATATAAAAGGAATGAATGCATCACGGAGAAATGGCTGAATAAGTAATTGAATATATGAATAAGTACACATAAGTTCATGCACACAAAAGGAAATAATAAAATACATAAGTGCTGAAGGTGGATGTTGGGCTGCCATACTTTGGGATGTTGTGAATTAAACATAGGAGGGCTTAGACAACGGGGAGAGCTTTTGGTGGTGGGGAGGAAGACCGGACCAGGAGAACCGAGTGAAGCAGGAAAAAGCTTCGTTTTATTGAATACAATTTCTCCTGGTGTTTTTTAATGATATTTAATAAGTGTTTACTATGTCCTGGGGTAGAAACAAGATAATCAGGTTGGGCACAGTCCTTGACCCACATGAGGCTCACAGTCTTAATCCCCACTATACAGATGAGGTAACTGAGGCACAGAGAAACCAAGTGACTTGTCCTAGGATAAGGGGCGGAGTCAGAATTAGAACCCAGGTCCTCTGACTACCAGGCCCAAGTTCTTTCCAATTGGCCACACTGTTTTCCTGGTTATTCTTTAACCTCTCTAGCCATTCCAACTCAATCTCATCTGTGGGCTCTTCTCCTGCTTCCCATCCTGCTCACTGCAGGTGTCACTCAAAGGGTCTCGCCTCACTTAACATTCACATCTCCTCCAAGAGGTCTTCCCAGACTAAGCGCCCCCTTTCCTCTTCTCCCACCCCGTTCTGTGTTACCCTGTCTTGCTCCCTTTGTTCTTCCCCCCTCCCAGCCCCACAGTACTTACATTCATTCATTCATTCGATTGTATTTATTGAGCGCTTACTGTGTGCAGAGCACTGGACTAAGCACTTGGGAAGCACAAGTTGCCCACATAGAGAGACGGTCCCTACCCAACAGTGGGCTCACAGGCTAGAAGGGGGAGACAGACAACAAAACAAAACATATAAACCAAATAAAACAAATAGAATAAATACATACAAGTAAAATGAATAAACAAATAGAGTAATAAATCCGTACAAATATCTATACAAATATACAGGTGCTGTGGGGAGGGGAAGGAGGTAAGGCGGTGGAGATGGGGCACATCTGAAATTTATTTCTTTGTATTGATGTCTGTCTCCCCTCCTCTAGACTGTAAGCTCATTGTGGGCAGGGAGTTATACTCTCCCAAGTGTTTAGTACAGTGCTCTGCACACAGTATATGCTCAATAAATATGAATGAATGAATGAATGAACTCCCTGGGTAACTTCCTTGGCCTCAACTACCACATCTATATAGACGACTCCCAAATCCATCTCGCTAACCCCAACCTCTCTCCTTCTAGGCAATCTCACACTTCCTCTCCCCTCCAGAACTCTGCTACATGGATGTCCTACAGGCATCTCAAGCTCAACATATACAAAACTAAACTCACCTTCCCTCCCAAATCCACTCCTCCACCTAAATTCTTCCAGCAAAGTTGACAGTATGAACCGCCTCCCCTCCTCAGAACCCCACAACTCTGGCCTCATCCTTAATTCTTCCCCCTCTTTCAAATCTCCTACTCAGTCCATCACAAAACAGTATAACATTTTCAGAATCGGCCCCTGCCTCTCAATCCATATGAGGGCCACACTGGCCCAGGCACTTGTTGGTATTCTACCTTCAATCAATCAGTCAATCATATTAATTGAGTGTTTCCTGCGTACGGAGCACTGTACTAAGCAGTTGGGAGAGTACAGTATAACAGAGTTGGTTATACTGTTAGTCAGGGAAGGCCTCTTGGAGGAGATGTGCCTTCAATAAAGCCTTGAAGTGGGGAAGAGTCATTGTCTGTCAGGTGGTGTCTACTAACTCTATTGCATTCTCCCAACTAACCCGATATCTTGTATCTATCCTAGCACTAAGAACAGTGCTTGATACATAAATGCTTAACAAATACTACAATAATAATAATCTATCTTTCCAGCCACTTTTTCTCCTAACTGAAAAGTGCTCTGTGTCTGTCTCCCTGGTTAGAATGTAAGTTCCTTGAGGGTAGGATTTGCTCTTTTACCTCTGTTGAACTCTCCTAAGGTACAGCACACCGCACACTGCATACAGTACCCCATATAGTACATGCTCAATAAATTCTATTAATAATTGTGGCATTTTAAAGCACTCACTCGGGGCCAGGTGCTACGGTAGATACAAGATAATCAGGTCAGACGCAGTCCCTAACCTACATGGAACTCAGACTAAGAAGGAGAAAAAACAGTTATTGAATCCCCTTTTCATGGATGAAGTATCATGACCTAATGGATCAAGCATGTGCCTGGGAGTCGGAAGGACCTGGGTTCTAATCCCAGCTGTGCCACTTGTCTGCTGTGTGATCCTGGACAAGTCGCTTAACTTCTCTGGGCCTCAGTTAGCTCATCTGTAAAATGGGGATTAAGACTGAGGGACAAGAGACAAGGATTGTGTACAATTAGATTACTTCATATCTACCCCAGCGCTTAGAACAGTGCCTGCACATAGTAGAAGCTTAACAAATGCCATTAGAAATCCAAGAAAAAAGAAACTGAGACACAGAGAAGTGAGGTCACTTGACCAAAGTCACACAGCAGGCAAGTGGCAGAGCCAGGATTAGAGCCCTGGTTTTCTAACTCCCAGGTCTGTGCTCTTTTCACTAGGCCATGCTGTTTATGGCTGATTGATTGAAAAAGCAGGTAGTGGGCAGGCGCCCACAGAAAAGTTAAGTGACTTACCCAAGGTCACGCAGCAGACAAATGGCAGAGTCAGAATTAGAACCCAGGTCCTTCTGATTCCCAGGCCTGTGCTCTATCCACTAAGCCAAGCGGCTACCATTCCCCTCCACCACCTGTCCACCCTTCCTGGTGCTGCATGATTCTCCATTCTCCTTCACCTTGTACTTTGAACTCTGAGAGCTGCTACCACTGCTGTTGCAATAAATTCAACTGCGGCTGCAAGCTATTAGCAATGAGATATGGAGGAGAGAGACGGGGTCTGCCTCAAGCTTCTCCTCACCCCCCAACTCCCAATTCTAGGAGGAAGGATCCCGATTTGGCGAGCAGGAGATCCAAAGGAGCTGGAGGGACACGGAGAGACCAACGACTCACCAACGCATCAGGGCAGCTAGGCCTTTGATCTCCCCTTAAAGGTCACAGTGGTGGCGATTCATTCATTCAGTCATATTTATTGAGTGCTTACTGTGTGCAGAGCACTGAACTAAGCACTTGGGAGAGTATAATACAACAATAAGCAGACACATTCCCTGTTCACAATTCCACACCCCTTCCTCAGCCGCCAGGTTGGATAGTGAGGACTCTTTCTCATGTCCAACCACAGTCTCTCTTGCTTTCACCTAAATCCATTCTATCATCCTTATAATGGTTTTAGCTTCAAGGTCCCAGAGCCAACCAGTTCCCTAGGGAAACATAGTCCAGCTGGTCAACATTCTGCTTCATGGTCTATGTAAATGCATGTGTATACATATGTACTTCATTTATATTGGCAACTGTCTCCCCCTCTAGACTGTAGGCTCGTTGTGGGCAGGGAATGGGTCTGTTATATTGTTATATTGTACTCTCCCAAGTGCTTAATACAATGCTCTGTCCCCACTAAACACTCAGTAAATATGATCGACTGTCTTCTCCTCTAGACTGTGAGCTCACTGACAGCAGGGAATATTCCTGTTTGTTGTTGTACTGTACCCTCCCAAGCACTTAGTACAGTGCTTTGAACATAGTAAGTGTTAATAAATGTGAATGAATGAATGACAAGACATCTCCAGATCAGATGCCCTTCAAATTTGATAACCTTTCTCCCTGGAACCTGGGACTTGTTTTTCCTGTCTTCACCATGGGGAAGTTTTTCAGTTTTTCCCTGGACCTCATCTCGCCTGGGGAGGGGCACAGAGACTCTGGGGTCAGGCAAGAACCCGAAGTCAGAGGCTCCAGCAAGCCTGATAAATGATCAGAAAATAAACTACTGAAATGTCAAGGTTCAGTCCATCAGCTGAAGCAATATGAAGTTATCTACTGTCCTATAGACATTGGAGGAGTACTAGTAATAATACGAGGCATTATTAAGCACCAACTTTGGGCCAGACACCTTACTATTATTAATAACAACAATAACAGTAATAATAATAACTGTAGTCTTTGTTAAACACTTACTCTGTGCCAGGCACTGTTCTGAGCACTGGGACAGATACAAGCTAATTGGGTTGGACACAGTCCCCGTCCCACGTAGGGCTCTCCGTCTTAATCCCCATTTTATAGATGAGGGAACTGAGACCCAGAGAAGTAAAGTGAATTGCCCAGGGTCACACAGCAGACAAGTGGCAGAGGTGGAATTAGAACCCAGGTCCCTCTGACTCCCAGGCCTGTGCTCTATCCACTAAGGAATATATTAAAAACAATATACGGGTGGGAATCACCAACAATTCCTGGCACTCATGTGGCTCACCATCTAAGGATAAGGGTGAGGGAGAGGTTTGGCTATCAATATAGAAGGCAAGCTGAAACAATAAAAATGCAAATCCACCACAGGACAGGGATATATGCAATAAGAGGAAAAGGGTACTGTGGCTAGAACAGAGTTTCACGCTCCTCACAGCTCAGAGTCTAACAGGTTTAGTGGTATCGGGGCCCGGTAGGGGCTGCAACCTGCCATCTGGGTTATAAAGAGTCCAAAAGTCGCAACCAAAGTCTTTCCTACCCTCTACAATTTGTGAAGAACTCACACTGCCACTGCTGGAGCCCCCCTTGGCCCCCTCTGGGGTAGGGGAGGTCGATCAATAGCATGTAGGAAGTGCCTACTGCATGATGAGCATTCATTCATTCATTCAATTGTATTTATTGAGCACTTACTGTGTGCAGAGCACTGTACTACGAGCACTGTAATAAGTACTTGGAAGAGTACTTGCCCTGCTGAGAGCTCACCTCCTCCAGGAGGCCTTCCCAGACTGAGCCCCTTCTTTCCTCTCCCCCTCGTCCCCCTCTCCATCCCCCCGTCTTACCTCCTTCCCTTCCCCACAGCACCTGTATATATGTATATATGGCTGTACATATTTATTACTCTATTTATTTATTTATTTATTTATTTTACTTGTACATTTCTATCCTACTTATTTTATTTTGTTGGTATGTTTGGTTCTGTTCTCTGTCTCCCCCTTTTAGACTGTGAGCCCACTGTTGGGTAGGGACTGTCTCTATGTGATGCCAATTTGTACTTCCCAAGCGCTTAGTACAGTGCTCTGCACATAGTAAGTGCTCAATAAATACGATTGATTGATTGATTGATTGATTGATTGAAGAGTACTTGAGATGTGGTGCGGCTTAGTGGATAGAGCATGGACTTGGGGATCAGAAGGAACTGGTTTCTAATCCCACCTCTGCAACATGTCTGCTGTGTGACTTTGGGCAAGACACTTAACTTCTCTAGGCCTCAAGTTACCTCATCTGTAAAATGGGGATTAAGAGTATGAGCCCCCTGTGGGACAGGGACTGTGTCCAACCTGATTAACTTGTATCTACCCCAGTGCTAAGAACAGTGATTGGCACGTAATAAGCGCTTAACAAGTAACATAATGAATTATTATTACGACAAAAGTGTTAGTAGACATATCTTGTCTCACAGAATTTACAATTCATAACAAACCAGCTATATTATACTCTCCCAAGAGCCTAGTTCAGTGATCTGCCCACAATAAGCACTCAATAAATATGATTAATTGATCAATTGGGGGAGACAGACTCTAAAATAAATTACAGATGTGAGAAAGTAATGGAGTGTGTAAGATGTGTACTTAAGAGGTATGTGGGGTTTGCTTTGTCTTAGTATTTGTTAGGCACTTACCATGTATCAAGCACTATTCTAAGCACTGGATAGCTACAAGATAATGAGGTTGGACACAGTCTTGAGGTTAGGAGGACTTATGTTTTTTAATGGCTGAAGTGGCTGTTGTGGGATATAAAGTAAAAAGATTATTTGGAGAATGTCCCCCTATGAGATGTGACAGTGTGTGTGTGTGTATATATAAAAATATATGTGTGTGCACATATTTATATATATATATTAATATGATATATATACATATTAATGTCTCTCTCCCCCTCTATACTGTAAGCTCACTGTGGGCAGGGAATTCATTCATTCAATCGTATTTATTGAGCGCTTACTGTGTGCAGAGCACTGTACTAAGTGCTTGATGTATCTGCATATGGTTATACTGTACTTTCCCAAGTGCTCAGTACAGTGCTGTGCACATAGTAAGTGCTCAATAAATACTATTGAATGAATGAATAAAAGGACAGTAGTGGAGGAAGTTTACTGTGGTGGCCATCCAGGCCCAGGGTTTGCTGGTGTGAGATGGACAGCAGTATGGGGGCATGTGGAGGAGTTGAGTTTGATGGAGAGGGCAGAGTCGAGCTCATGGATTCAGGCAACAAAAGAATAAAGATTGGGTAAGAATTCCCAAGAGGCATGATAGCCTGGGATACATGGAGGTGGGGGGACGGGGAGAGCTAGAGCTCTCTCCCGCTGTGGAGGGAGAGCAGTTTTAGGGAATCAGCATGGCCTAATGGAAAGACCACAGGACTAGGATTCAGAGTACCTGGGTTCTACTCTGGGCTCTGTCACTTGCCTGCTGTGGGACCTTGGGCCAGTAGATTAACTTATCTGAGCCCCAGTTTCCTCATCTGCAAAATGGGGATTCAATACCTGTTTCTTTATTCGTTCAATAGTATTTTTTGAGCACTTACTGTGTGCAAAGCACTGTACTTTCCCTCCTACTTAGACCTGATTAGTCTGTGTCAACCTCATCGTTTAGTGCAGTGCTTAGCACAGAGTAAGCGCTTAACAAATACCACAGTTATTCTGTGGGGAGAGGGTGTGTGGGAGAGAAGTCAGGTTAGGAGGTTGCGGTCACAGAGTGGGCGCAAAGACCCAGAATGGCCTGGGAGGAGGGAGAAAGTTCTTCCTAAGGGAATTCCTTTGGTGGTTTGTTGAAAAGGAGGACCAGCTGAGGTGTGAGGTCTGGGAGACAGTGAGGGTAGTGCCCCTGGTTTTCCAGCTATGGGGGCAAAGCCATTGGCAGCCCCTCAGCTGTTTGAGCTGGACTCTCAGCCTGGTTCAACCCCAGTCTCTCGAGTGTTGGGGAGGCAGGAAGGAGTTGAGTTTCCTGGCAGGGCTGGAATGTTTCAGCATTTCTCTCTGGGTCATGGAGGACAGACAGTGTTTCAGTTTTGGTTTCCAGCCTGATAGGCTTGGAGCCCCTCAGCCCCGGCCCCAAGGGAACGGGCAGATCGCTCTCCCTGTACAGAGTTAAGCCAAGGGAGACGGGGTGATTGGGGCAGATGGTTCTGTGAGGCAGCTGGGGTTGGCTTGAATAACCCCCTCTCCCCTAGACTCTCCGATGTCTAAAGGGCATTTTCTGGGCCTGGCCCGTTCTCCCAACCTCTCCCTTCACTTCCTCTGAAAGCTGGTCTGGGGCCTGGGGCTCAGGGGCTTTGGGGAATGCAGACTGGATAGGACGTGGACAAGTTAGAGGGTCCTAGGGTGGCTGTTCTGAGGCTTGACTGGAGTTGGGAGGTGGGAGAAGGGGCAGGGAGCCACAGGGGAAGGGCAGCGGAGGAAGCTGGTTTCCTGCCGGTGGCTCGCAGACAGGCCCTTCCCTGTAGCCAGCACAATGTGGGGGGAGGAGTGCGAAGCGGGGGGGGGGGGGGGGGGGGGGCGGGAGGGGAGGAGGAAAGGGGTGGAAATTCCCGAGGGGACGGGACATCCTGAGTTGAGAAGATTTTCAGGACTGAAGGGATCCTGGGGCCGATATTTCTTACCGGGCTTCCGCGCCATCAACTCCCCTTCCCGATGTCTCTCATTCATTCAGTCATATTCGTTGAGCGCTTGCTGTGTGCAGAGAACTGCACTAAGCGCTTGGGAGAGTACTCTCATTTCCCAACTGCTCACCGAGGACACCCAGGCCACTTTGTAACTACAGACTAAACTGTAAGCTCCTTGTGGGCGGGGGGACATGCCTACACACCAGGCTGTGTGACTTTGGGCAAAGCATTTCATTTCTCTGTGTCTCAGTTACCTCATCTGTAAAATGGGGATTAAGATTGTGAATTTAGAACAGTGCTGTGCACATAGTAAGTGCTTAACTTCTTTTAGACTGTGAGCCCACTGTTGGGTAGGGACTGTCTCTATATGTTGCCAACTTGTACTTCCTAAGCGCTTAGTACAGTGCTCTACACACAGTAAGCACTCAATAAATACGATTGATTGATTGATTAACAAATACCATCATTGTTATTATTATTATTACTAACTTTGTTCTACCGTACTCTCCCAAGCACTCAGTACAGTGCCCTGTACACAGTAAGTGCTCAACAAGTACCATTGATTGATTGATTGTAATTTGGCTGCCTGCAGCAGCGAAGACGGTGCAGCTATGGAAGGTGCTGGAACACCCCCGGGGAAGATGCGGTCTCTTGCACAAAGTAATCACTCAATAAAAATGATTGATTGATTGATTGGTTGGGGGAGAGAGGGCACCTCCCCCTTGGCTGGTTGTTTCTGGATTGAGGGTGCCCCAGTTTGGGCTGTTGTAACCCCAACTTCCAGCCCAAGGAGCTGCACCTCTTTCCAGCTAATCTCATCCTTGTTCCAGGGGGAGAAAGCGGCGATGTAGAGGAAAAGGCGGGGAAGGGGGCTGGGCTGCAGAGGAGAAGGCTCTCACAGGCAAATGAGAGTGCTGGGAGTTGAATGGAGGGGTGGAACTGGGAGTTGAAACCAGGGTGGTGAGTCCAGTATTTGGAGAAATGGGGGTGGTGGGGTCCCTCACCCCAACCCCCCTGTTCCATTGTGCCCTTCCTGGCTTCCTATCCTCTTGCACTTAGCTCACTAAGGAATAAAGGGAGACTCAAGAGGGTGGGCTGGGGGCTGCTTCCAGCCATTCTTTGAGTCTTCATTCTTTCCCTGAAATAATAATAATAATAATAATAATAATAATAAAAATAATAATTGTGGTATTTGTTAAGTGCTTACTAGTACAGGTACTATACTAAGTGCTAGGATGAAGCAGCGAAGAAGCAGCGTGGCTTAGTGGAAAGAGCACGGGCTTTGGAGTCAGAGGTCATGGGTTAGAATCCCAGCTCTGCCAATTGCCAGCTGTGTGACTTTGGGCAAGTCACTTCACTTCTCTGGGCCTCAGTTCCCTCATCTGTGAAATGGGGATTAAGACTGTGAGCCCCCCGTGGGACCACCTGATCTCCCTGTAATCTCCCCAGTGCTTAGAACAGTGCTTTGCACATAGTAAGTGCTTAATAAATGCCATTATTATTATTATTATAGGGTGGACACAAGCATATCAGGTTGGACACCGTTCCTGTCCCACATGGGGCTCTCAGTCTTAATCCCATTTTACAGATGAGGTAACTGAGGCACAGAAAAGTGAGAGACTGGCCCAAGGTCACACAGCAGACAAGCGGCAGAGCAGGGATTAGAATCCGGGTCCTTCTGAGTCCCAGGCCTGTCCTCTGTTCACTAGGTCATGCTGCTTCTCAACCCGCTAGGCCTTGATTTCCCCCTCCGTGGAATGGGAGCAGGGGTCGTGCCCTCCCTGCCCGTTGCCTGCCCCTGGGATGGGAACTGAGTAAGCAGCATGGCTTCCTCCAGAACCGTATTGGCTGGGGGAGGAAGCTCAATGCACCCAAAGCGCTTAGCGCAGTGCTTTGCACACAGTAAATGCTCAGTAAATACGATTGAACTGAACCGAATCCACTCTTCTGCCCAACTGAATGGTGCCCACAGTGACGGGATCGGAGGAACTTCCCTCAATGTGGCTGGTGGTCAGGGATGGGGGAACTCCACTGCCTACCTAAGTGTCCCCCAAACCTGCAGGTTGCTAGCCCAGATTAGCATAATAGGCTCTGAGGTGGAAGAAAGCTATCCTAACCTTTTTAAAGGAAAGGAAGAGGGAGGAGAAAGCCGCAGGGACATGTCGATTCAGCATTTACCAAGTGCCAAGCACTGTGCTAAACAGTGGGGTACAGATGAACCAATCAGCCCAGACAGTCCCTGTCCCACACATGAGTCACACTCCAAGAAGGAGGGAGAGCAGGGATCTTATCCCTATTTTACAGCTGAGGAAACTAGGCCCAGAGAGGGAATTCATTCATTCAATCGTATTTATTGAGCGCTTACTGTGTGCAGAGCACTGTACTAAGCGCTTGGGAAGTCCAAGTTGGCATCATATAGAGACGGTCCCTACCCAACAGCGGGCTCACGGTCTAGAAGGGGGAGACGGACAACGAAACAAAACATATGAACAAAATAAAATAAGTAGAATAAATATGTACAAGTAAAATAAATAGAGTAATAAATTCGGCACCTTGATTCTGCCCCGGGACAAGCACCCGATGGACGCCCCGAATAGTAATAATAATGGCATTTATTAAGTGCTATGTCACTTATCCAAGGTCACGTCAGGCCACTGGCTCTGTCAGGCCAGTGACAGAGCTGGAATGAGAACCAAGGTCCCCGACTCCTAATCCTGCATTATTTCCATTTAGGCAAATAATTTCTCAGCATCTCCGTGTAGAAGAAGGGAACAGGATGTGCAAAATGTATGTAAATGGATACAAAGGAGGCAAGGCGAAGCATCCGGGGTATGGTGAGTGAACTGCATCTGAGCCCTTTGCTGCATAAGCAGAGGAAAAATCTCCGGGAGCAAAACAGGCCAGCCGATAGTGTTTGGTATGTTCCTTGGTAAGAGCTTCCTATCTCAATGTCTGAGTCTTAGGGCTACTGATCTGGGCTACTCTGTCCTCAGGGACTCCAATGTCCCAGTGTGAGAGGAGGCACAGCCCAGAGGCAGGATGAGAAGAACCTGGTCCTCAATCAGTAATAGTATTGAGCACTTATTGTGTTCAGAGTGCTGTATTAAGCGCTTGGGAAAATGCAACAGAGGTGGTAGGCATGATTCCTCTCCACAAGAGAAGCAGATTGGCTAGTGGAAAGTGTGTGGGCCTGAGAATCAGAAGAACTGGGTTCTAATCCACTTGTCTGCTGTGTGACCTGGGGCAAGTCACTTAACTTCTCTGTGCCTCAGTTACCTCATTTGTAAAATGGGGATTAAGGTGGTGAGCCCCACGTGGGACAACCTGAGTACCTTGTATCTACACCGCGGTTAGAACAATGCTTGGCACATAGTAAGCACTTAACAAATACCATTATTATTATTATTATCAAATACCATTATTCATTTATTCATTCAATCATATTTATTGAGTACTTACTGTGTGCAGAGCCCTGTACTAAGCGATTGGAAAGTACAATTCAGCAATAAAGAGAGACAATTCCTGCCCACGCGGGGTTTACAGTCTAGAAGGGGGGAGACAGACATCAAACCAAGTAAACAGGCATCAATAGCATCAATATAAATAAATAGGATTATAGATGTATATACACATCAAAACAAGTGAACAGGCATTAATGTAAATAAATAGAATTATAGAAATACACAAGTGCTGAGGGGCGGGGAGGGGAGTTAAATAAAAGAAGCAAGTCGGGGTGATGGGGAGGGGAGGGGAGCTAAGGAAAACTGGGGCTTAGTCTGAGAAGGCCTCTTGGAGGATGTGAGCCTACAGTAGGGCTTTGAAGGGGGGAAGTGGGATTGTTTGGTGGATTTGAGGAGGGAGGGCATTCCAGGCCAGAAGTAGGACATGGGCCAGGGGTTGATGGCAGGATAGGTGAGAATGAGATACGGTGAGAAGGTTAGCACCAGAGGAGCAGAGTGTGCGGGCCAGGATGTAGAAGGAGAGAAGGGAGGTGAGGTAAGAAGGGTCAAGGTGATGGAGAGCTTTGAAGCCAATAGTGAAGAGATTTTGCTTGATATGGACGTTGATAGGCAACCACTGGAGATTTTTGAGGAGGGGGGTGACATGCCCAGAGCGTTTCTGTAGAAAGATATCTGGGCAGCAGAGTGAAATATAGACTAAAATGGGGAGAGACAGGAGGTTGAGAGATCAGAAAGGATGCTGATGCAGTAATCCAGTTGGGATAGGATGAGTGATTGTACTAATGTGGTAGCGGTTTGGATGGAGAGGAAAGGGCGGATCTTGGCGATGTTGGAAGGTGAGACGGGCAGGTTTTGGTGATGGACTGGATGTGAGGGGTGAATGAGAGAGCGGAGTCAAGGATGATACCAAGGTTGCGGGCTTGTGAGACGGGAATGATGGTTGTGCCGTCCACAGTGACGGGAAAGTCAGGGAGCTGACAGGGTTTGGGAGGGAAGATAAGGAGCTCAGTTTTGGACATGCTGAGCTTTAGGTGGCGGGAGGACATCCAAGTGGAGATGTCTTGAAGGCAGGAGGATATGTGAGCCTGGAGGGAGGGGAAAAAGAACAGGGGAGGAGATACAGATTTGGGTGTCATCCCCATAGAGATGATAGTTGAAGCTGTGGGAGCGAATGAGTTCACTATCATTATTATTATTATTATATGGGACAGAGATTTTGTCCAACCTGAAAACCTTGCATCACTACAGTGCATGGTACATAGTAAGTGCTTAACAAATACCATTTTTTAAGGAGTCCACAGTCTTAGAAGAGAGGTCTTCCTCTCACCCAGTGCTGCAGGATTGAAAAGAAAGTTGCCCATGGCATGGACTCAAGCTAATTTGTATTCTATTTTGTATATAATTTGCATATTATTCATTCTAGGTTCAAACCTACTAGAATTCCCCCCCTTTTTCCTTCCATCGACTTCATGCTGGACTTGGGTTAAACTCCTGGAGTCTCTTGATCCACCTCTCCAGAAAGGACAGGGGAGAATTGGAACAGGGGGGAACATGGTCAAAGGGATGGAATGGCCTAGGTAAGAGAAGTGATGGAAAGGGACAGGACTCTGCAGTCTAGAGAGACATAGCCTCAGAGTGAACAGGGTTATCATTTACAGAATCAGGAATTGCCAATCCTCAAATCTCATTCTCTGGTGGGAGAGGGCAAAGCAACTCACGGGAGGTTGAAAGTAGCAGGTTCTGAACAAGGCAGATAATGCTTCTTCCCCTTGCACTTGGATTTGTTGTGGGCGGGGAATGTGTCTGTTTACTGTATTGTACTTTCCCAAACGTTTAGTATGGTGCTCTGCACTAGGTAAGCGCTCAATAAATATGATTGAATGACTGAATGATTTGCACTTTTTATTCACCTCTCCCTCAGTCCCACAACAATTGTGTACATGTTCATCATTTATTTAATTATATTATAGTATATTCAGTTATATTAATGTCTGTCTCCCCTTCTGGACTCATTGAGGGGAGGAAATGTGTTTATCAACTGTTATACTGCACTTTCCCAAGCGCTTAGGATAGCGCTCTGCACACAGCAAGCTCTCAATAAGTACGACTGATCGATGGATTGTTTCAGTGGGGCTACTGGAAGAAGATTCAAGGATGGAGAGGGGAGAGATAAGGATGTTGGATGGTCCATCTCTAATGGGAAGGATGGGTGTCCAGGAGGGTAACCAGTGCCATTGTGGAGAGATAGTCCTGGGTTGGGGGGTTGGGAGTCTGGCTCTAGCAGGTGTTGCTCCTGGTCTCATGTCACTGGGCATGTAATGATAATAATTATTAGGGAATTTATTAAGCACTTACTATGTAGCAAGCATTATTGTTATTACTGTAGTTATTGTTATTATTATTGTTGTTATTATTACTACAATTATTATTATATTAAACATTGGGGCAGACTCAAGAAGCAGCATGGCTTAGTGGAAAGAGCCCGGGCTTCGGAGTCAGAGGTCATGGGTCCTAATTCCAGCTACGCCACTTATCAGCTCTGTAACTTTGGGCAAGTTGCTTCACTTCTCTGTGCCTCAGTTACCTCATCTGAAAATGGGGATTAAGACTGTGAGCCCCACGTGGGTCAACCTGATTACCTTGTATCTACCCCAGAGCTTAGAACAGTGCTTGGGACATAGTAAGCACTGAATAAATACCATCATCATCACTTAAGATAATCAGGTTGGACCTAGTCCCTGCCGCATTCATTCATTCAGTCGTATTTATTGAGTACTTATTGGGTGCAGTGCGCTGTACAAAGGGCTTGGGGGGCTGGGGCTCGCAGTCTAAAGGAGAGGGAGAACAGGTACTCCCCATTTTACAGATGAGAATGTTAAAGCACAGAGAAGTTAATTAACTTGCCTAAATTCTCACAGCAGGCAAATGGCGATTCCCAGGTCCTTAAGTCTTTTCAGTAGGCCACAATGCTTCTGATCCAGAGGCTTGCCTGGGAATTGGGAGCGTTTGCCTTTTCCAGCAGCGGTGGGAAAACTTCCCGGTGGGAAAACCGGGAATGCCGCCCTGGATCGCTGCTGCCACCTGGTGGCGCATGGGCCCGCAGCAGCCAAGCAGTAATAATAATTAATAATAATGATAATAATGGCATTTATTAAGCACTTACTATGTGCAAAGCACTGTTCTAAGCGCTGGGGAGGTTACAAGGTGATCAGGTTGTCCCACGGAGGGCTCACAGTCTTAATCCCCATTTTACAGATGAGGTAACTGAGGTCCAGAGAAGTGAAGTGACTTGCCCAAAGTCACACAGCTGACAGTTGGCAGAGTCGGGATTTGAACCCGCGACCTCTGACTCCAAAGCCCGGGCTCTTACCAGTGAGCCACGCTGCTTCCCCAATAATAATGGCATTTGTTAAGCGCTTACTATGTGCCAAGCACTGTTCTGAGCGCTGGGGGGATATAAGGTAATCAGGTTGCCCCACATGGGGCTCACAGTCTTCATCCCCATTTTACAGATGAGGGAACTGAGGCCCAGGGACATAAAGTGACTCGCCCAAAGTCACACAGCCGACAATTGGAGGAACTGGGATTTGAACCCATGACCTCTGACTCCCAAGCCAGGGCTCTTTCCACTTAGCCATGTTGCCTGTCTTGTTGCCCTCCACCCACAGCCTGCTCTCCCCACCCCAACAAACCTCAGCAAAAACTTCTCCCTCTTCCTCCTCCCTCCTCCTCAAAGCCTTACTGATGAGGCCTTCCAGACTAAGCCCCACTTTTCCTTATCTCCCACTCCCTTCTGCGTCACCCTGATTTGCTCCCTTTGCTCTTCCCCCGCTCCCAGCCCCACAGCACTTATGTATTTATCTGTCATTTTATTTATTTTTATTGATGTCTGTTTTACTTCAATCGATGTCTGTCTCCCCACTCCAAACTGTGAGCTCCTTCTGGGCAGGGATTGTCTCTCTTTATTACTGCGTTGTACTTTACCAAGCTCTTAGTACGGTGCTCTGCAAACAGTAAGCGTTCAATAAATACGATTGAATGAATGAATGAACGAGTACCATACGAGTATGGTATATGTTGCCAACTTGTACTTCCCAAGCGCTTAGTACAGTGCTCTGCACACAGTAAGCGCTCAATAAATACGATTGATGATGATCAATCAATCAATCAATCAATCGTATTTATTGAGCGCTTACTATGTGCAGAGCACTGTACTAAGCGCTTGGGAAGTACAAATTGGCATCACATAGAGACAGTCCCTACCCAACAGTGGGCTCACAGTCTAAAAGGGGGAGACAGAGAACAGAACCAAACATACCAACAAAATAAAATAAGTAGGATAGAAATGTACAAGTAAAATAAATAAATAAATAAATAAATAGAGTAATAAATATGTACAACCATATATACATATATACAGGTACTGTGGGGAAGGGAAGGAGGTAAGACAGGGGGATGGAGAGGGGGACGAGAGGGAGAGGAAAGAAGGGGCTCAGTCTGGGAAGGCCTCCTGGAGGAGGTGAGCTCTCAGCAGGGCCTTGAAGGGAGGAAGAGAGCTAGCTTGGCGGATGGGCAGAGGGAGGGCATTCCAGGCCCGGGGGATGACGTGGGCCGGGGGTCGATGGCGGGACAGGCGAGAGCGAGGTACAGTGAGGAGATTAGTGGTGGAGGAGCGGAGGGTGCGGGCTGGGCAGTAGAAGGAGAGAAGGGAGGTGAGGTAGGAGGGGGCGAGGTGATGGAGAGCCTTGAAGCCCAGGGTGAGGAGTTTCTGCCTGATGATGATGATGATGATGATACAAGTCCAGATCGTCCCCCTGGGCAAGCTAGGAGTGGGGAAGGGGAGAAACAGTGAGGCAGTGTGGCTACAGCAATGGGGCCTGGAAGTCGAAGGACCTAGGTTCTAATCCTACCTCCTCCACTTGTCTGCTGTGAGACCTTGGGCATATCACTTCACTTCTCCGGGCCTCAGTTACCCCATCTATAAAATAGGGATTAAGACTGTGAGTCCCACGTGAAACGTGAACTGTATCCAAACTGACCAGCTTTTATCTACCCCCAGGTTTAGTGCAATGCCTGGCATGTAGTGCTCAGTGAATATCATTAAAAAGAAAAATGTGACTTGACCATGCCCCACTCTCATTAACTCAGCCTCTTGTCATTCCACTCTTCAAAACCCTCTTTTAGCTTCCCATACCCCTCCTCACCAAGCAAGACATCCCTAGTGAGCCTCAGGGCTTTCCATCAAAATTCTGCATCACCCATGTTCATACCCCTTAAGCACTTCATATTCATCCCGCCCCCATCCCCGCAGCATTTGTACACATGTCCCTATCTTCCATTTCCCCTGTCTATAATATATGTTAATGCCTGTCTTCCCTTCTATAGTGGAAGCTTCTTGTGGGCAGGGATCCTATTTTGTATATTTGTTAAGTACTTGTAAAGCACTTACTATGTGTCAGGCACTGTACTAAGGCTGGGGTAGATGCGAGGTAATCAGGTTGGGCACAGTCCCTGTCCCACAGAGGTAACCAAGGCACAGAGAAGTTCCTGTGTGACCTTGGGCAAGTCACTTCACTTCTCTGGACCTCAGTCACGGCCAGGACAAATTTGGAGGCAGTATAATCTAATGGAAACAGCACAGGTCTGGGAATATAAGATACCAGTTGGCACTACTTCTTAGGATTTGGGTGAATTATGTGTAGCAGCATGGCCTAGAGGATAGAGCATGGGCTCAGGAGTCGGAAGGTCTGGGTTCTAATCCCTGGTCCACCACCTGTCTGTTGCGTGACCTTTGGCAAGTCACTTAACTTCTCTGTGCCTCTATTCTCTCACCTGTAAAATGGGGTTAAAGACTGTGAGCCCCATGTGGAACAGGGACTACATCCAACCTGATTTGCTTGTATCCACCCCAGTGCTTAGGACAGTGCCTGGCATATGGTAAGTGCTAAACGAAAACCACAGTCATTATTACTGTTATTATTATTATTAGATGGGGATTGGGTCTGATCTGATTATCCTGCACCTACCCCAGCTCTTAGCCCATAGTAAGCTTTGTATAAATACCATAAATAAAGCAAATACCGGAAGTCCTCAAGCAGGAGAAGCCCAGAATTGAGCCCCACATCCCAGGCCTGGCTGTTGGGTTGGACAAGATAAATGCTGTATCCCTCTGCCTTGGTGTCTGTGCCCCATCATCATCATCATCAATCGTATTTATTGAGCGCTTACTATGTGCAGAGCACTGTACTAAGCGCTTGGGAAGTACCAATTGGCAACATATAGAGACAGTCCCTACCCAACAGTGGGCTCACAGTCTAAAAGGGGGAGACAGAGAACAAAACCAAACATACTAACAAAATAAAATGAATAGAATAGATATGTACAAGTAAAATAAATAAATAGAGTAATCAAAGGGTGCCAAGTGGCAATACATTATGCCCTGTGTCCATCCCAGTCTCACCTTTCATTCATTCACTCAATCGTATTTATTGAGTGTTTATCCTGTACAGAGCATTGTACTAAGCTCTGGGGAGAGTACAATATTAACAATAAACAGATTCGTTCCCTGCCCAGAACATGGTGGCCAGAGGGGCGACTTCAGGCTTTCATCCACTTATCGTTCCCCTCCTGAGTCTCCCCCCCGCCGCCCCTGGAAGGCAGGCATCCTGCCAGCCGCCGCATCCAACGGTTGGCACAGCCCCAGCCTCAGGACGGAGAAGGACAATGTGGAGTCAGCAGCCCGTTTGGGCCAGGAGCCAGGAGGAGCCGTGTCGGGTCTCTGAGAGCTGCCTCCTCCCTCGGGGGTAGGGGGCTGCAGCTGGGAGCGGGCAGGGAGAACTGGGGACAATGCCAGACGGGGCGGGCGGAGGACCTGTGGGCTCCTGGAGATGTAGCCCACAGTTATCGGGGGTCTGAGCCCCTGGGTCTGACCCACCAGGAGGGAATCAGAACCAAGCTCAGGGGACGGGTGAGGAGGGTTGGGAGGTGAGCAGCATGAAGTAGTGGATAGAGCACTGGCCTGGGAATGCATTCTAATCCCGGCTCCCCACTTGTCTGCTCTTCAAGGCCCTGCTGAGAGCTCACCTCCTCCAAGAGGCCTTCCCAGACTGAGCCCCTTCCTTCCTCTCCCCCTTGTCCCCCTCTCCATCCCCCCATCTTACCTCCTTCCCTTCCCCACAGCACCTCTATATATGTATATATGTTTGTACATATTTATTACTCTATTTATTTTACTTGTACATATCTATTCTACTTATTTTATTTTGTTAGTATGTCTGGTTTTGTTCTCCGTCTCCCCCTTTTAGACCTCGAGCCCACTGTTGGGTAGGGACTGTCTCTATATGTTGCCAATTTGTACTTCCCAAGCGCTTAGTACAGTGCTCTGCACATAGTAAGCGCTCAATAAATACGACTGATTGATTGATTGACTGATTGCTCTGTGACTTGGGCGAATAACTTCATTTTTCTGGGCCTCAGTTACCTCATCTGTAAAATGGGGATTGAGACTGTGAGCCCTGTGTGGGACAGGTACGGTGTCCAACCCAATTTGCTTATATCTACCCCAGCGCTTAGTACAGTGCCTCACACATTGTAAGCACTTAATTAATACCATATTCGCCCCTCCAGGCTGTAAGCTCGTCGTAAGCAGGGAACGTGTCTGTTTATTGTTGTGCTGTACTCCCCAAGTGCTTAGTACAGCACTCTGCACATAATAAGGTCTCAGCAAATAAGTATATCCCTTCTCCCTGACCCCCTACAATCACAGGGCTGTTTCAGAAATGGCAACCCCCATCTGGCCCTGCTCAACACCCCCAGGGCCTTCCCTCCTGCCTCCTGGGTCCGGAAGCCCAGGATAGAAATGGCAACTTCTCCTCCCCTAGACTGTAAGACTCGTTGAGGGCAGGGAATGTGTCTGTTTACTCTACTCTTCCAAGCTCTTAGTACAGTATTCTGCATGCAGTAAACGCTCAATAAATACGATTGAAGGAATGAATGCCTACTTGGAGTCTGTCCTTGGGAGGCCTCTGGTTACCTATTCTCTTCCACGGACTGAGGAGGGGAAGGGACAGTAAAGATCCATTATTCATTTATTTATTTATGTATATTAATGCCTGTCTCCCCCTCTAGACTATGAGCTCAATGTGGACAGGGAATGTGTCTGTTTGTTGCATTGCACTCTCTCAAGACTTTAGTACAGTGCTTTGCACACAGTAGGGATCGATAAATATGATTGAATGAATGAACGAATGAATCCACTGGTCCCACCTTTCCCCTTCCCAACTCTGCTCCACCAAGTTACACTCCACCTCTCCTAAATGCATCAGATAAGTCCAGTCTTCCAGGAAGCCTTCCTGCATTGTTCCCCCACCTTCCCGGACCGTACCCCTCCTCATAACTCTCATGTACCAATTTATGCATCCATTTGCACCAATTCTTTACTTCTGTTCACTCACTCTAAACTAGGAAATATTAATAATAATAATAATAATAATAATAATAATAATAATAATGGCATTTGTTAAGCGCTTACTATGTGCAAAGCACTGTTCTAAGTGCTGGGGAGGCTACAAGGTGATTAGGTTGTCCCACGGGGCTCACGGTCAATCCCCATTTTCCAGATGAGCATAGAGAAGTTAAGTGACTTGCCCAAAGTCACACAGCTGACAATTGGTAGAGCAGGGATTTGAACCCACGACCACTGACTCCAAAGCCCGTGCTCTTTCCACTGAGCCACGCTGCTTCTCTCAATTTGTATCTACCGACTCCCTTGTTACATTAGACTGCAAGGTCCTTCAGGGCGTGCATTATAGTTTAAAATTCTGTCTGTTCCTTGAACACCTAATACATTGCTCAGCAAATAGGAGGCACCTGGTACAGCATTTTGCCCACAGTAAGGAAGCAGTGTAATCTAGTGGAAAGAGCACAGGCCTTGGAGTCAAAGGACCTGGGTCCTAATCCCAGCTCTGTCAACGGCTTGCTGTGTGACCTTGGGTAAGTCACTTACTTCTCTGTGCCTCAATCTCCTCAACTGATTCAATACCTGTTCTCTCCCCTACTTAGACTGTGAGCCCCATGCAGGACAGACCTAATTGACTAGTACCTACTAAGGCCCTTAAAACAGTGTCTGACACATAGTAAGTGCTTAACAAATGCCATAAAAAAGTAAGGGTTTGCTTTTTAGTACAGTCAGTGCTTACAGTGGGCACCCTGAAGGGTAAATGTATGTGGGAGAGGGAAGGGGGAAGTGGCGTTACCTCTGGAAAATTAAGCATTTTCTTCTCCATCTCTTGTATGTGGTAGATCCAGGACAAAAGTCACAGCCATAGCAGTTATTTCCTCAGTAAAGCAATGGACATGGTGTGGTCTTTCTGGCACAGCAACTGGCCTGGTGGTCATAATAATAATAATGATAACAATATTTGTAAAGTGCTCACTACGTTCCAAGCACTGTGCTTGGAACAATCAAATTAAGGCCTTCCTAGACTGCGCCCCCCCCCCTTCCTCTCCCCCTCCTCCCCCTCCCCATCCCCCCTGCCTTACCTCCTTCCCCTCCCCACAGCACCTGTATATATGTATATATTTTTGTATGTATTTATTACTCTATTTATTTATTGTATTTGTACATATTTGTTCTATTTATTTTATTTTGTTAATATGTTTTGTTTTGTTGTCTGTCTCCCCCTTCTAGACTGTGAGCCCACTGTTGGGTAGGGACCGTCTCTATATGTTGCCAACTTGTACTTCCCAAGTGCTTAGTACAGTGCTCTGCACACAGTAAGCGCTCAATAAATGATTGAATGAATGAATGAATGAATGAAAGTACAATCAAAACAGACACAGTCCTTATTTTACGTGGGGCTCACAGTCTGAGGGGGAGTGAGAACAGATATTTAATCCCCATTTTAGGATGAGGAAGTTGAGGCAAGTTGCCTAAATAATAATAGTAATAATGGTATTCGTTAAGTGCTTACTATGTGCAAAGCACTCTAAGTGCTGGGGGGGGACGACACAAGGTGATCAGGTTGTCCCACATGGGGCTCACCATCTTAATCCCCATTTTACAGAGGCGGTAACTGAGGCACAGAGAAGTTAAGTGACTAGCCCAAAGTCACACAACTGACAGGTGGTGGAGCTGGGATTTGAACCCATGACCTCTGAATCCCAAACCCGGGCTCTTTCCCCTGAGCCACGCTGCTTCTCTAACAGGAGCACACAGCAGGCAAGTGGCAGAGTAGGGATTAGAACCCAGGTCTTTTGACTCCTAGGCCTGAGCTCTTTCCAGTAGACCACACTGCTGGTGAGTGGTACATCGATGGGCTCCACTGCCCACCTGACACAGGGGAACTTCTTATGTGGTCCCACTCCATGTGGTAGGGTCAGTCTCAGGCTGACCCTAGGGACTGTCTCTATGTGATGCCAATTTGTACTTCCCAAGCGCTTAGTATAGTGCTCTGCACATAGTAAGCGCTCAATAAATACGATTGATTGATTGATTGACCGGTGCCCTGAAGTAAGAGCTGAAAGTACAGCCTACCAGGGAATGTACCAAAACAAGCATGTCAGGCTGCAGGTTGAGCACAGTGTGATTACAACACATATCATCATCATCATCAATCATATTTATTGAGCGCTTACTGCGTGCAGAGCACTGTACTAAGCGCTTGGGAAGTACAAGTTGGCAACGTATAGAGACGGTCCCTACCCAACAGTGGGCTCACAGTCTAAAAACACGTATCATGCGCCTGTGACATCCATCACAGTGCTTTGCACATTTAGTAAGCGCTTAACAAATACCATCATCATCATTATCATTACTATCACATCATACTGCTCCACACAGTAAAAGCATGTTTTCCAAAACTGACTAGTTCTACCAGCAATGCAGAGAGCATTTGGGGTTGACCACTGCCCTGGGCCCCAGAGCTACCCGGCAGCCTGCAGACCCCGGGGAGATTGGGTGAGGGACTAAAGGAAGGAGGGAAACAATCCATCCCATGGCTCTCCCGTGCTTAGATAAATAAACAAATGATTTCGGAAGCATCCTTTGACATTTTTATTTTGGGAGACAGTGGGTGGGAAGGGGGGGAAACAGTGAAGGATTGCTGTAAAAAATAAGACTTTCTATAAATGGCTATCATGTGTGCACAATATTAGCGGGGGTGGGGGTGCAGTGGGGGCTCTGTGCGGTGCAGCAGCCCTCTTCAGAAGGTGTGTTTGGACGCTATCTTGTTAATATTCCCAGGGGCCGTCATTTTGAGCGGGTTTAGAGGCTTGCTGCTGCCCCTGATGTGTCAGTCAATCATATTTATTATTATTAATAATAATAATGATGGCATTTATTAAGCGCTTACCATGTGGAAAGCACTGTTCTAAGCACTGGGGAGGTTACAAAGTGATCAGGTTGTCCCACGGGGGGCTCACAGTCTTCATCCCCATTTTACAGATGAGGTAACTGAGGCCCAGAGAAGTTAAGTGACTTGGTCAAAGTCACAGTTGACAATTGGCAGAGCCAGGATTTGAACCCATGACCTCTGACTCCAAAGCCCGGGCTCTTTCCACTGAGCCATGCCGCTTCTCTATTGAGCGCTTACTGTGTGCAGAGTACTGCACTAAGCATTTGGGAGAGTACAATATAATAATAATAATAATAATAATGACATTTGTTAAGCGCTTACTATGTGCAGAGCACTGTTCTAAGCGCTGGGGTGGATACAAGGTGATCAAGTTGCCCCACATGGGGCTCACAGTCTTAATCCCCATTTTACAGATGAGGTAACTGAGGCACAGAGAAGTTAAGTGACTTGCCCAAAGTCACACAGCTATTGGCAGAGCCAGGATTTGAGCCCATGACCTCTGACTCCAAAGCCCGGGCTCTTTCCACTGAGCTATGCCGCTTCTCTATTGAGTGCTTACTGTGTGCAGAGTGCTGTACTAAGCACTTGGGAGAGTACAATATACCAATATAAGACACATTCTCTACCCACAGTGAGCTTATGGTCTAGAAGGGGAGACAGGCATTAATATAAATAATTAATACTTATTAATATTAATAAATAAATAAATGACAGGTATGTACATAACAGCTGTGGGGCTGGGAGGGAGGATGGATGAAGGGAGCAAATCAGGATGACGTACAGTGCTCTGCACACAGTAAGCAGAGTACTGTACTAAGCACTTGGGAGAGTACAATATACCAATATAAGACACATTCTCTGCCCACAGTGAGCTTATGGTCTAGAAGGGGAGACAGGCATTAATATAAATAATTAATACTTATTAATATTAATAAATAAATAAATGACAGGTATGTACATAACAGCTGTGGGGCTGGGAGGGAGGATGGATGAAGGGAGCAAATCAGGATGACGTACAGTGCTCTGCACACAGTAAGCAGAGTACTGTGCTAAGCACTTGGGAGAGTACAATATACCAATATAAGACACATTCTCTGCCCACAGTGAGCTTATGGTCTAGCAGGGGAGACAGGCATTAATATAAATAATTAATACTTATTAATATTAATAAATAAATAAATGACAGGTATGTACATAACGGCTGCGGGGCTGGGAGGGAGGATGGATGAAGGGAGCAAATCAGGATGACGTACAGTGCTCTGCACACAGTAAGCACTCAATAAATACAACTGAATGAATGAAAGTGAGTGGGAGAAGAGGAAAGGAGGGCTTAGTCAAGAAAGGCCTCTTGGAGGAGGTGTGCCTTCAGTAAGGCTTTGAAGGTGGGAAGAGTAATTGTTGGATTTGAGGAGGGAAGGAGTTCTGGCTAGAGGCAGGACGTGGGAAGAGTAATTGTTGGATTTGAGGAGGGAAGGAGTTCAGGCTAGGGGCAGGACGTGGGCGACGATATAGATGAGATTAAGGTACAGTGAGAAGGTTAGCATTAGAGGAGTGAAGTTCGTTGTGCCAATTGATTACCTTGATTATGCTCTGAGGCAGAGCCGTGATGCTGGAGCCGCACCTCCTTCCCTTCCCCACAGCACCTGTATATATGTATCTATGTTTGTACATATTTATTACTCTATTTATTTATTTATTTTACTTGCACATATCTATTCTATTTATTTTATTTTGTTAGTATGTTTGGTTTTGTTCTCTGTCTCCCCCTTTTAGACTGTGAGCCCACTGTTGGGTAGGGACTGTCTCTAGATGTTGCCAATTTGTACTTCCCAAGAGCTTAGTACAGTGCTCTGCACACAGTAAGCGCTCAATAAATACGATTGATGATGATGATGATGCCAGGGCCCGGAGACCCGGGGGTGGGGAGCACCGGGGGGCCGGGATGCAGAGAGTGGCCTGGATGGACATTTCCTAACCGGTTCCAGCTGGGCGAAGGAGAAGGATTGAGGCAGCAGAGGATCTGGGCTTCCGTGAGACCATCTGCCTCCTAACACGTCTCCCGCTTCCACGGACTCAGAGCCTTTTCTTTTCCCGGAAAACCCTTGTCCCAGTTAAAAGAGGCGAACGCCGTCTCTGTGCCGGAGGGAATCGTGTGGTCCGCAGCCCCCACTGTGTCCTCCTCTATCCTAGCTCAGAGGGTGGAGGGCTTGAGGAGCAGGGTAGCCCGGTGGAGCTAAAGTACAACTGGAGGAAGGTTACTGCTCTTGGGCCTGACAGAGAGACAAACAGACAAACAGAGGGACAGTGAGAAAGAGGTTCGGGCCCTGGGGACAGAGGCGAAGGACACATCAAGTTCTGAGTTCCAGGTTCAAAAGCATCCCCTAGGCACCTATTTGCACGTGGTCCTCATCTAGCCTCTGGAAGCAGTTTTTCTTCCTAGCTCCCTCCTCCCAACAAGTCACCGAACAGTGGCAAGCCCTTCTCTTTGAGTTTCTGTTTACTTGAGGATAATCTCTTTCAAAATGATATTTTTGCCTCACCCCCTTGCTCAAAATAAACTGGCTTATTTGGTGATGTTAGTGAAGGTGAAGTTCAATTTTAAATGTCACGGACGGGTAGCGATTCTTGTAGTAATTTGGAGGAGGGTTGGGGACGTGGAGGGTTGGGGCATGGGGGAGCAGAGATGAGCATGAGAAGCAGCATAATATAATAATGGTATTTGTTAAGTGCTTGCTATGTGCCAATTACTGTTCTAAGCGCTGGGGTAGATACAAAGTAATCAGGCTGTCCCAGGTGGGGCTCACAGTCTTAATCCCCATTTGACAGATGAGGTCACTGAGGCACAGAGAAGTTAAGTGGCTTGCCCAAGGTCACACAGCAGACAAGTGGTGGAGTCAGGATTAGAACTCACGTCTTCTGATTCCCAAGCCTGTGCTCTTTTCACTATCATCATCATCATCATCAATCGTATTTATTGAGCGCTTACTATGTACAGAGCACTGTACTAAGCGCTTGGGAAGTACAAATTGGCAAGACACACTGCTTCTCCAAGGCGTAGTGGCTAGACCACGGGCCTGGGACTCAGAAGGTCATGGGTTCTAATCCCGGCTCCTTCACTTGTCTGCTGTGTGCCTTGGGCAAGACACTTTACTTCTCTGGACCTCGGTTCCCTTATCTGGAAAAGGGGGATTGAGACTTCGAGCCCCACATGGGACAGTGACTCTGTCCAACCCGATTTGCTTGTATCCATCCCAGCACTTAGCACAGTGTCTGACACATCCATAAAATGGGGATTGAGATTGTGAGTCCCATTATGGGTACGCCTTGTCTGCCCAGAGAATTATTTTACTTGTACGTATTTATTCTATTTATTTTATTTGGTTTATGTGTTTTGTTTTGTTGTCCGTCTCCCCCTTCTAGACTGTAAGCCTGCTGTTGGGTAGGGACCGTCTCTATAGGTTGCCAACTTGTACTTCCCAAGCGCTTAGTACAGTGCTCTGCACACAGTAAGCGCTCAATAAATACGATTGGATGAATGAATGAATGTGGAACACGGACTGAACCTGATTAACTTGTATCTATCCTAGCGCTTAGAAGCAGCGTGGCTCGGTGGAAAGAGCCCGGGCTTTAGAGTCAGAGGTCATGGGTTCGAATCCCGGCTCCGCCGATTGTCAGCTGTGTGACTTTGGGCAAGTCACTTCACTTCTCTGGGCCTCATCTGTAAAATGGGGATGAAGACTGTGAGCCCCACGTGGGACAACCTGATCACCTTGTAACCTCCCCAGCGCTTAGAACAGTGCTTTGCACATAGTAAGCGCTTAATAAAATGCCATTATTATTAGAACAGTGCTTGGCCCATAGTAAATGCTTAACAAGTACCGTAATTATTGTTATTAGACCACTGGATTCTTTCGTTCAGTTGTATTTATTGAGTGCTTGTGGTGTGCAAAGCACTGTACTAAGCGCTTGGGAGAGTATATTATAGCATTCGCCGCCCACGGCAAGCTTATATGGCTGGGGGCTGGGCTGGGAGGCTTGCTCCGGAGCAAGTTGGGATGACTGTGAATAGGAAATGGGCTGGGATTGCAGCATGAGGAAGTGGGGTTAATCACGAGGGAGAACTTCCTGGCTGATCCGTCAGGTGGAAGGGGTCAGAGAGAGAGAGAGGGTGGAGAAGCAGTGTGGCTCAGTGGAAAGAGCCCGGGCTTGAGAGTCAGAGGTTGTGGGTTCTAATCCCGGCTCCGCCACTTATATAATAATAAGGGCATTTATTAAGTGCTTACTATGTGCAAAGCACTGTTCTAAGCGCCGGGGAGGTTACAAGGGGATCGGGTGGTCCCACGGGGGGGCTCACAGTCTTCATCCCCGTTTTCCAGATGAGGCAACTGAGGCCCAGAGAAGTGAAGTGACTTGCCCAACGTCACACAGCTAAGTGGCGGAGCCGGGATTTGAACCCCTGACCTCTGATTCCAAAGCCCGGGCTCTGTATATATGGTTGTACATATTTATTACTCTATTTATTTATTTATTTATTTATTTTACTTGTACATTTCTATCCTATTTATTTTATTTTGTTGGTATGTTTGGTTCTGTTCTCTGTCTCCCCCTTTTAGACTGTGAGCCCACTGTTGAGTAGGTACTGTCTCTATGTGTTGCCAGTTTGTACTTCCCAAGCGCTTAGTACAGTGCTCTGCACATAGTAAGCGCTCAATAAATACGATTGATTGATTGATGATTGATTGATTTCCACTGAGCCACGCTGCTTCCCCACTTATCAGCTGTGTGACTTTGGGCAAGTCACTTCACTGCTCTGGGCCTCAGTTCCCTCATCTGCAAAGTGGGGATTAAAAGTCTGTGAGCCCCACACGGGACAACCTGATTACCTTGTATCTAGAGCAGTGCTTAGAACAGTGCTTGGCACATAGGAAACACTTAACAAATACCATCATATTAAAACAGACGCCACCTCCCTCTGCCTACACCAGCCAGGATGGGCTAGGGATTCACTGCCTGGAGGCAGGGGGTTGGACTAGATGACCTCTTAAATCCCCCGCTTTGCACGTAGTAAGCGCTTAATAAATGCCATTATTATTATTATCCTCTGAATCTTGTCGCTCCTCCCACAGTCGGTGCATACGGAAGGGGTGGTACCACCAATATTATTAATAATAACAATTACAGTGCTTATTAAATGCTTACTACATGCCAAGAACTGTACTAAGCGCTGGGGTAGAAGCAGCATGGCCTAGTGGAGAGAGCACAGACCTGGGATTCAGAAGGTCATGAGTTCTAATTCCGGCTCAGTCATTTCCTCTTTGATTTATAACAGCATCAGCTAACTCCCTGACCTGAGTCCCATTTACTGGAGTACCGTAAACTCAAAATGGGCAGGGAACGTGTTGGCTAATTCTGTTGAAACTGTTCTCTCCCAAGTGCTCAGTACAGTACCCCTGCATAGAAAGAGCTCAATAAATACCACTGATTGACTACCCCAGTGCTCAGTGCAGTGTTTGTTGTGTTTTCCCAAGCACTTAGTACGGTGCTCGGCACACAGTAAGTGCTCAATGAATATGATTGAATGAATGATTTTGGGCACAAAGTCAGTGATTGACTACCCCAGTGCTCAGTGCAGTGTTTGTTGTATTTTCCCAAGCACTTAGTACAGTGCGCGGCATACAGTAAGTGCTCAATAAATATGACTGAATGAATGATTTTTGCCACAAAGTCAGTGATTGACTACCCCAGTGCTCAGTGCAGTATTTGTTGTATTTTCCCAAGCACTTAGTACGGTGCTCGGCACACAGTAAGTGCTCAATAAATATGATTGAATGAATGATTTTGGGCACAAAGTCAGTGATTGACTACCCCAGTGCTCAGTGCAGTGTTTGTTGTATTTTCCCAAGCACTTAGTACAGTGCTCGGCACACAGTAAGTGCTCGATAAATACGATTGAATGAATGATTTTGGGCACAAAGTCAGTGATTGACTACCCCAGTGCTCAGTGCAGTGTTTGTTGTATTTTCCCAAGCACTTAGTACAGTGCTCAGCACACAGTAAGTGCTCGATAAATATGATTGAATGAATGATTTTTGGCACAAAGTCAGTGATTGACTATCCCAGTGCTCAGTGCAGTGTTTGTTGTATTTTCCCAAGCACTTAGTACGGTGCTCGGCATACAGTAAGTGCTCGATAAATATGATTGAATGAATGATTTTGGGCACAAAGTCAGTGATTGACTACCCCAGTGCTCAGTGCAGTGTTTGTTGTATTTTCCCAAGCACTTAGTACAGTGCTTGGCATACAGTAAGTGCTCAATAAATATGATTGAATGAATGATTTTAGGCACAAAGTCAGTGATTGACTACCACAGTGCTCAGTGCAGTGTTTGTTGTATTTTCCCAAGCACTTAGTACAGTGCTCAGCACACAGTAAGTGCTCGATAAATATGATTGAATGAATGATTTTTGGCACAAAGTCAGTGATTGACTATCCCAGTGCTCAGTGCAGTGTTTGTTGTATTTTCCCAAGCACTTAGTACGGTGCTCGGCATACAGTAAGTGCTCGATAAATATGATTGAATGAATGATTTTGGGCACAAAGTCAGTGATTGACTACCCCAGTGCTCAGTGCAGTGTTTGTTGTATTTTCCCAAGCACTTAGTACAGTGCTCGGCACACAGTAAGTGCTCAATAAATATGATTGAATGAATGATTTTAGGCACAAAGTCAGTGCTTAACAACTACAACAATTATTAGCAGCGTGGCTTAGTGGCAAGAGCACAGATTTGGCATTCAGAGGACATGGGTTCTAATCCTGGCTCTGCCACTTGTCTACTGCGTGACCTCGGGCAAGTCACTTAACTTCTCTGTGCCTCGGTGACCTCATCTGTAAAATGGGGATTAAGACTGTGAGCCCCATCTGGGACAACCTGATGATCTTTTATTCACCCCAGAGCTTAGAATAATGCTTGGCACATTAGTAAGTGCTTAACAAATACCATTATTATTATGCTCTGCACACAGTAGGCACTCAATAAATACGATTGAATGAATTATTATTATTAGGATGCTGGGAATTAACGATACCCAGGGCCCTGCAGGGTAACTACCCCCATCTTGGAAAGCGGATTGTGAGTGGTGAGCGATAACAATAATAATTATAATTGTGGTATTTCTAAAGCGCCTACTGTGTGCCTGACTCCGTTTTAAGAGACGGAAGCAGCGTGAAGCAGCATGGCTCAGTGGAAAGAGCACAGGCTTTGGAGTCAGAGGTCACGGGTTCAAATCCCGACTCCACCGCTTGTCAGCTGTGTAACTTTGGACAAGTCACTTACCTTCTCTGTGCCTCAGTTACCTCATCTGCCAAATGGGGATGAAGACTGCGAGCCCCCCAGTGGGACAACCTGATCACCTTGTAACCTCCCCAGCGCTTAGAACAGTGCTTTGCACAGAGTAAGCGCTGAACAAATGCCATTGTTATTATTATTCTAAGCTCTGGAGTAGATACAAGATAATCAGATTGGACTTGGGGCTCTCAGTCTCAATCCCCATGAGAAAACTAAGGCCCAGAGAAGTGAAGTGACTCGCCCAAGGTCACACAGCAGACAAGTGGCAGAGTCAGCATTAGAACCCAGGTGCCCCGACTCCCATTCATTCATTCATTCAATCGTATTTATGGAGCGCTTACTGTGTACAGAGCACTGTATTAAGTGCTTGGGAAGTACAAGTTGGCAACATATAGAGACGGTCCCTACCCAACAGCGAGCTCACAGTCTAGAAGGGGGAGACAGACAACAAAACAAAACATATTAACCAAATAAAATAAATAGAGTAATATTCATTCATTCATTCAATCATATTTATTGAGCACTTACTGTGTGCAGAGCACTGTACTAAGTGCTTGGGAAGCACAAGTTGGCAACATATAGAGACGGTCCCTACCCAACAGCTGGCTCACAGTCTGGAAGGGGGAGACAGACAACAAAACAAAACATATTAACAAAATAAAATACATAGAATAAATATGTACAAATAAAATAGAGTAATATTCATTCATTCATTCCATCGTATTTATTGAGCACTTACTGTGTGCAGAGCACTGTACTAAGCGCTTGGGAAGTACAAGTTGGCAACATATAGATATGGTCCCTACCCAACAGCGGGCTCACAGTCTAGAATAGGGGGAGACAGACACCGAAACATATGAACAAAATAAAATAAATAGAATAAATATGTACAAATAAAATAAATAGAGTAATATTCATTCATTCAATCGTATTTATTGAGAGCTTACTGTGTGCAGAGCTCTGTACTAAGTGCTTGGGAAGTACAAGTTGGCAACATATAGAGACGGTCCCTACCCAACAGTGGGCTCACAGTCTAGAAGGGGGAGACAGACAACAAAACCAAACACGTTTACAAAATAAAATAAATAGAATAAATATGTACAAATAAAATAGAGTAATATTCATTCATTCATTAAATCGTATTTATTGAGTGCTTACTGTGTGCAGAGCACTGTGCTAAGCGCTTGGGAAGTACAAGCTGGCAACATCTAGAGATGGTCCCTACCCAACAGCGGGCTCTCAGTCTAGAATAGGGGGATAATAATAATAATAATAATAGCATTTATTAATCACTTACTATGTGCAAAGCACTGTTCTAAACGCTGGGGAGTTTACAAGGTGATTAGGTTGTCCCACATGGGGCTCACAGTCTTAATCCATTTTACAGATGAGGGAACTGAGGCACGGAGGAGTAAAGTGACTTGCCCAAAGTCACACAGCTGACAAGTGGTGGAGGCGGGATTTGAACCGATGACCTCCGACTCCAAAGCCAAGGCTCTTTCCACTGATCCACGCTGCTTCCCCATAGAAGGGGGAGACAGACAACAAAACAAAACATATAAACATATAATAAATAAAATAGAATAAATATGTACAAATAAAATAAATAAATAGAGTAATATTCATTCATTCATTCAATCGTATTTATTGAGCGCTTAATGGAATAAATATGTACAAATAAAATAGAGTAATAAATCCGTACAAACATATATACAGGTGCTGTGGGGAGGGGAAGGAGGTAAGGCGGGGGGATGGGGAGGGCTCCCAGGCCCCAGCTCTGTCCACTAGGCCACCCTGCTTCTCCTTGGGGGGACTGCACATAGTAAGCGCTTAATAAATGCCATTATTATTATTATTATTATTTTTATTATTATTAATTAGTAGAGGTTCGGGGGAAGGGCGCCTGGAGGAGAGGGGAAGGGGCGGAGGGGAAGCAGGAAATGCAAACATGAGAGGTCCATTCCGGGCGCGGCCGGAGCTATTGTTCGGGGAAAGGGGCAGGAAGAGGGGGAGGCAGGGCGGGGCATCATCCGCACCTCCCGTCCGGCCCAGCGGGACGCGGCTCCGGCCTGCCCTCTCGTGGCCGGACTCGGCCTCGCACTCTCCCCGCCGGCGCCGAGCGGACGCGGTACTGCCCTCTCGTGGCCAGACTCGGCCTCGCACGCCCGCCGGCGCCGAGCGGACGCGGTGCTGCCCTCTCGTGGCCAGACCCGAAATCGCACACCCCGCCCTCAGGGGGAATCCGCCGAGCGGACCCCGCCCGGACCGACCGGTGCTGCCCTCTCGTGGCCAGGCTCGAAACCGCACACCCCGCCCTCGGCGGGAATCCGCTTCAATGCAGGCGCGGAGCGGAGGCGGAGATGGTGCTGCCCTCTCGTGGTCGGATCCGGCCTGGCACCCCCCCCCCCCCCGCCTTCGACGGAGAGGAGCCGAGGGCGGCGCTGCCCTCTCGTGGCCAGACTCGGCCTTGCACCCCCGTCCTCGGGAGAATTATTTATTTATTTATTTTACTTGTAATCATCATCATCATCAATCGTATTTATTGAGCGCTTACTATGTACAGAGCACTGTACTAAGCGCTTGGGAAGTACAAATTGGCAACATCTAGAGGCAGTCCCTACCCAACAGTGGGCTCACAGTCTAAAATAATAATGGTATTTATTAAGCGCTTACTACGTGCAAAGCACTGTTCTAAGCGCTGGGGAGATACAAGGTGATCAGGTTGTCCCACGGGGGGCTCACAGTCTTAATCCCCATTTTACAGATGAGGTAACGGAGGCCCAGAGAAGTGAAGTGACTTGCCCAAAGTCACACCGCTGACAAGTGGCGGAGCCGGAATTTGAACCCACCACCTCTGACTCCAAAGCCCGGGCTCTTTCCACTGAGCCACGCTGCTTCTCTAGTACATATCAAGCAATCAATCGTATTTATTGAGCGCTTCCTGTGTGCAGAGCACTGTACTAAGCTCTTGGGAAGTACAAGTTGGCAACCCTTAGAGACAGTCCCTACCCAACAGTGGGCTCACAGTCTATAACAGTGGGCTCACAGTCTATTCTATATATTTTATTTTGTTAGTATGTTTGGTTTTGTTCTGTCTCCCCTTTCTAGACTATGAGCCCACTGTTGGGTAGGAACTGTCTCTATAGGTTGCCAACTTGTACTTCCCAAGCGCTTAGTACAGTGCTCTGCACACAGTAAGTGCTCAATAAATACGATTGATTGATTGAATAATAATGATAATAATAATATTTGGAGTATTTGTTAAGCGTTTAGCACTGTGTTAAGCGCTGGGCTGTATAATAATAATAATGATGATGGCATTTATTAAGCGCTTACTATGTGCAAAGCACTCTTCTAGACTGTAGGGACTGTCTCTATATGTTGCCAACTTGTACTTCCCAAGCGCTTAGTACAGTGCTCTGCACACAGTAAGCGCTCAATAAATACAATTGACTGATTGATTGAATAATAATGATAATAATAATATTTGGAGTATTTGTTAAGCATTTAGCACTGTGTTAAGCGCTGAGATGTATAATAATAATAATGGTGATGGCATTTATTAAGCGCTTACTATGTGCAAAGCACTCTTCTAGACTGTGAGCCCGTTGTTGGGTAGGGACCGTCTCTCTAGGTTGCCAACTTGTACTTCCCAAGCGCTTAGTACAGTGCTCTGCACACAGTAAGCGCTCAATAAATACGATTGAATGAATGAATGTTCTAAGCGCTGGGGAGATTACAAGGTGATCACGTTGTCCCCGGCCGGGGGGGGGGAGGCTCACAGTCTTAATCCCCATTTTACTGATGAGGTAACTGAGGCACAGAGAAGCTAAGTGACTTGCCCAAAGTCACACAGCTGACAATTGGCCGAGACAGGATTTGAACCCATGACCTCTGACTCCAAAGCCCGTGGTCTTTCCATTGAGCCATACTGCATACAAGCAAATCAGCTTGACACAGTCCCTGTTCCACGTGAGGCTCGCTGTCTCAAGGCCCATTTTACAGATGAGAGAACTGAGGCACAGAGAAGTGAAATCCCCTCCTACCTCACCTCCCGTCTCTCCTTCTCCAGCCCAGCCCGCACCCTCCGCTCCTCTGCCGCTGATCTCCTCACCGTTAGGCCTCGTTCTGGCCTGTCCCGCCATCGACCCCTGGCCCACGTCATCCCCCGGGCCTGGAATGCCCTCCCTCTGCCCCTCCTCCAAGCTAGCTCTCTTCCTCCCTTCAAGGCCCTACTGAGAGCTCACCTCCTCCAGGAGGCCTTCCCACACTGAGCCCCTTCCTTCCTCTCCCCCTCGTCCCCCTCTCCATGCCCCTCATCTTACCTCCTTCCCTTCCCCACAGCACCTGTATATATCTATATATGTTTGCACGTATTTATTACTCTATTTATTTATTTTACTTGTACATATCTATGATATTTATTTCATTTTGTTAGTATGTTTGGTTTTGTTCTCTGTCTCCCTCTTTTAGACTGTGAGCCCACTGTTGGTTTGGGACTGTCTCTATATGTTGCCAACTTGTACTTCCCAAGCACTCTGCACACAGTAAGCGCTCAATAAACATGATTGATTGATTGATTGATTGATTAAGCACATACTTTGTGCCAGGCACTATACTAAGCGTTGGGGTAGAAAGAAGGTAATCAGGTTGGCCACAGTCCCTGTCCCACATGGGGCTCACTGTCTTAATAATAATAATTATGGTATTTGTTAAGCACTCACTATGTGCCAGGCACTGTACTAAGTCTTAATCCCCATTTTACAGATGAAGGAACTGAGGCACAGAAAAGTTAAGTAACTTGTCCAAAGTCACACAGCAGACAAGTGGCGGAGCCAATCCTGTTGTCGAGCGGACGAGAGCGCAGAATTATAGCAGGAATTCAGTCACTCAATCAGTCAACAGTATTTATTGAGCACTTACTGTGCGCAGAGCACTGTACTAAGCACTTGGGAGAGTACTACACAGCAATATAACAGCCACGTTCCCTGCTCAGAAGGAGCCTGCAGCAGCACTCAATCAATCAATGGTGTATATTGGGGGCTTACTGTGCGACGTGCACTGTACTGAGCATTTCAGTTTAGAACTGAATGAATGAATGAATATGTGCCAAGAGCCCCCTTTTTTCTCTCCCCCTCCCCATCCCCCCCGCCCTACCTCCTTCCCCTCCCCACAGCACCTGTATATATGTTTCTACAGATTTATTACTCTATTTTACTTGTACATATTTACTATTCCATTTATTTTATTTTGTTAATACATTTTGTTTTGTTGTCTGTCTCCCCCCTTCTAGACCGTGAGCCCGCTGTTGGGGAGGGACCGTCTCTATATGTTGCCAACTTGTACTTCCCAAGCGCTTAGTCCAGTGCTCTGCACACAGTAAGCGCTCAATAAATATGACTGAATGAATGAACAGCACAATAGAGTAAGGAGTCAAGATCCCTGACCTCAAGGAGCATACAGTCCGACAGGGGAGACAGATGTTAAAATGAATTGCAGATTGGGGAAGCAACAAAGTACAAAAATCTGTATGTAAGTGTTGTGGTGGGTGGGGTGAATATCAATCAATCAATCAATGAATGGTATTTATTGGCGCTTACTATGTGCAGAGCACTGTACTAAGCGCTTGGGAAGTACAAATTGGCAACATATAGAGACAGTCCCTACCCAACAGTGGGCTCACAGTCTAAAAGGGGGAGACAGAGAACAAAACCAAACATACCAACAAAATAAAATAAATAGGATAGATATGTACAAGTAAAATAAATAAATAAATAAATAGAGTAATAAATATGTACAACCGTACATGCATGATACCATGCATGCATGATACCATGCACTATCAAAGTGCATAGGGGATAGTGCACCTGTATATATGTATATATGTTTGTATACTCTATTTATTTGTACATCATCATCATCATCAATCATATTTATTGAGCGCTTGCTATGTGCAGAGCACTGTACTAAGCGCTTGGGAAGTACAAATTGGCAACACATAGAGACAGTCCCTACCCAACAGTGGGCTCATAGTCTAAAAGGGGGAGACAGAGAACAAAACCAAACATACCAACAAAATAAAATAAATAGGATAGATATGTACAAGTAAAATAAATAAATAAATAAATAAATAGAGTAATAAATATGTACAACCATATATACATAGATACAGGTGCTGTGGGGAAGGGAAAGAGGTAAGATGGGGGGATGGAGAGGGGGACGAGGGGGAGAGGAAGGAAGGGGCTCAGTCTGGGAAGGCCTCCTGGAGGAGGTGAGCTCTCAGTAGGGCCTTGAAGGGAGGAAGAGAGCTAGCTTGGCGGATGGGCAGACGGAGGGCATTCCAGGCCCGGGGGAGGACGTGGGCCGGGGGTCGACGGTGGGACAGGCGAGAACGAGGTACGGTGAGGAGATTAGCGGTGGAGGAGCGGAGGGTGTGGGCTGGGCTGGAGAAGGAGAGAAGGGAGGTGAGGTAGGAGGGGGCGAGGTGATGGACAGCCTTGAAGCACAGGGTGAGGAGTTTCTGCCTGATGCGCAGATTGATTGGTAGCCACTGGAGGTTTTTGAGGAGGGGAGTAATATGCCCAGAGCGTTTCTGGACAAAGATAATCCGGGCAGCAGCATGAAGTATGGATTGAAGTGGAGAGAGACACGAGGATGGGAGATCAGAGAGAAGGCTGGTGCAGTAGTCCAGACGGGATAGGATGAGAGCTTGAATGAGCAGGGTAGCAGTTTGGATGGAGAGGAAAAGGCGGATCTTGGCAATGTTGCGGAGCTGAGACCGGCAGGTTTTGGTGACGGCTTGGATGTGAGGGGTGAATGAGAGAGCGGAGTCGAGGATGACACCAAGGTTGTGGGCTTGTGAGACGGGAAGGATGGTAGTGCCGTCAACAGAGATGGGAAAGTCAGGGAGAGGACAAGGTTTGGGAGGGAAGACAAGGAGTTCAGTCTTCGACATGTTGAGCTTTAGGTGGTGGGCAGACATCCAGATGGAGATGTCCTGAAGGCAGGAGGAGATACGAGCCTGGAGAGAGGGGGAGAGAGCAGGGGCAGAGATGTAGCGTGTCATCAGCGTAGAGATGATAGTTGAAGCCGTGGGAGCGAATGAGGTCACCAAGGGAGTGCGTGTAGATCGAGAACAGAAGGGGACCAAGCACTGAACCTTGGGGAACCCCCACAGTAAGGGGATGGGAGGGGGAGAAGGAGCCTGCAAAAGAGACTGAGAAAGAACGACCGGAGAGATAAGAGGAGAACCAGGAGAGGACGGAGTCTGTGAAGCCAAGGTCAGATAAGGTGTTGAGGAGAAGGGGGTGGTCCACAGTGTCAAAGGCAGCTGAGAGGTCGAGGAGGATTAGGACAGAGTAGGAGCCGTTGGATTTGGCAAGCAGGAGGTCATTGGTGACTTTTGAGAGGGCAGTTTCCGTGGAATGAAGGGGACGGAAGCCAGACTGGAGGGGGTCGAGGAGAGAGTTGTTGTTGAGGAATTCTAGGCAGCGCGTGTAGACAACTCGTTCAAGGAGTTTGGAAAGGAATGGTAGGAGGGATATGGGACGATAACTAGAAGGTGAGGTGGGGTCAAGAGAGGGTTTTTTTAGGATGGGAGAGACATGGGCATGTTTGAAGGCAGAGGGGAAGGAACCAGTGGAGAGTGAGCGGTTGAAGATGGAAGTTAAGGAAGGGAGAAGGGATGGAGCGAGAGATTTCATGAGATGAGAGGGAATGGGGTCAGAAGCACAGGTGGCCGGAGTAGCACTTGAGAGGAGGGAGGAGAGCTCCTCTGAGGATACCGCTGGGAAGGATGGGAGAGTAGCAGAGAGTGTTGAGAGCCGGGGGGTTGGAGAAAGGGGGGAAGAGACTTTGGGGAGGTCGTACCTGATGGATTTAATTTTGTTAATGAAGTAGGAGGCCAGATCGTTGGGGGTGAGGGAAGGAGGAGGGGGAGGAACCGGGGGCCTGAGAAGGGAGTTGAATGTACGGAAGAGCTGGCGGGGGTGATGGGCATGGGTGTCAATAAGGGAGGAGAAATAGTTTTGTCTGGCAGAAGAGAGGGCTGAGTTAAGGCAGGAAAGGATAAACTTGAAGTGAACGAGGTTGGCATGGTGTTTAGACTTTCGCCAGCAGCGTTTGGCAGCTCGAGCATAAGAGCAAAGGAGGCGGACAGTGGCAGTGATCCAGGGCTGTGGGTTAGTGGTGCGAGAGCAGCGAAGGGAAAGGGGAGCGAGTGAGTCTAGCTGAGTAGAAAGGGTAGAGTTGAGAGCAGTAATCTGATCATCAAGACTGGGTAGAGAGGAGAGGGCGGCGAAGTGGGGTGTGAGGCGCTCCGAAAGATGGGTGGGGTCCAGAGAGCGGAGATCTCTGTGAGGGAGTAATACGGATTTACAGGGGAAAGGAGTGTGAGTGAGGAGGCAGGTGAGAAGATTATGATCAGAGAGAGGGATTTCAGAGTTGGTGAGGGTGGACACAGTGCAGCAGTAGGAGATGATGAGGTCGAGGGTATGACCAAGTTGGTCAGTGGGTGAGGTGGGGTGGAGGAAGAGGTTGGCAGCGTCAAGGAGAGATAGAAGGCGGGTGGCAGAGGAGTCGTTAGGGATATCCATGTGGATATTGAAGTCTCCGAGGATCAGAGTGGGCATGGAGAAGGAGAGAAGGAAGGTGAGGAAGGGGTCAAAGTCGTTAAAGAAGTTGGAAGTGGGGCTGGGAGGGCGGTAGATGACGGCTACAAGAATCTGGAGGGGGTGGTAGAGGCGAATAATGTGGGCTTCAAAGGAAGGAAAGGAAAGGGAAGGGGGAGGAGGGATAGTGTGAAAGCGACATTGGGGGGCGAGAAGGAAACCGACACCTCCTCCTTTTCCGGTGAGTCTGGGGGAGTGGGAGAAGAAGAGGCCTGCACTGCAGAGAGCAGCAGAAGAGACCGTGTCATCCGGAGACATCAAGTTTCAGTTAGGGCGAGGAGGAGTAGAGAACTGGAAAGGAAAAGGTCCAGGATGAAAGGGATCTTACTTAAAATGGAGCGGGGGTTCCAGAGGCCACACTTGGCATCAGCTGTCGAGGGTGGGGAGGGAGGGGGAAGGGTGCGAGGGGTGGGGAGGGTTTGGATTGGGATGAGTTGGCGGGGGCCTGGGCGGGGAGAGTGGGAAGGGGGGTGGTGATGGGAAAGGAGAACTGGAATAGGGTGGGGGCGGGGAGAAGGGGAGGGAGGGGGCCGGGAGGGAGGAGCGGAGGACCTGCGCTGGTACAGAGGAATCCTTGTTAGGGGGTGAGGGGGAGCGGTCTTGGTGGGTGAGAGGGAGGGAAAAAGCTGGGTGGGAGAGGGGAAGGGGAAGGTGAGGAATGGGAATGGCAGTTGGGAGCAAGGGAACTGAAAGTTCATGGTGAGGTCAGCAGGGCGAGTGACAGTACAGCGGGAGTTTAACAATTGAGATGCAGAAGCAATAAAACAGTAGCAATGATAAAAGTAGGCGATGGCATCACAGGGTGTAGTTAAGCAATCAATATGCTATGGCAATAATAAAATTGGCAGATAATGATGTTACAGAGAGCAGATACAAACTATTAAGTGCTGGAGTAGGGTGGGCCAGTTAAGGGGGGTCAGGGAGCAGAGATACCTGGGGAGGGGAGCGAACAGTCAACTAGCATGGGAGGGCTGAGGAGGTGTGAATGAGGTTGTCGTTAATGTAACATGGTGCTAACAAGGGCTTTTTACCTGGGGGCGGGGGGAGAGTCAGTCAGGACCGGACCGGGAATGGGGGGGGGGGATGGTGGGGCACTTTACGGAAGGCCTCCTAAATTGGGGGGGGGGGGGGTGGAAGCAGGGGGTCGTCCGTGGGGGCGCTGAGATGGCGGGTGGGTGGGCGGGCCTCTCGGGAACGGAGTCCCGTACATATTTATTCTATTTATTTTATTTTGTTAACATGTTTTGTTGTCTGTCTCCCCCTTCTATACTGTGAGCCCGCTGTTGGGTAGGGACTGTCTCTGTATGTTGCCAACTTGTACTTCCCAAGCGCTTAGTCCAGTGCTGTGCACACAGTAAGTGCTCAATAAATATGATTGAATGAATGAATAGGAGGCATAATCAATCAATCAATCAATCAATTGTATTTGTTGAGCACTTACTGTGTGCAAAGGACTCTACTAAGCGCTTGGGAAGTACAAGTTGGCAACATATAGAGACAGTCCCTACCCAACAGTGGGCTCACAGTCTAAAAGCGGGAGACAGAGAACAAAACCAAACATACTAACAAAATAAAATAAATAGAATAGATATGTACAAGTAAAATAAATAAACAGAGTAATAAATATGTACAAACATATACACATATATACAGGTCATCTGAGTTCTCTGGGTCTCAGTTGCCGCATCTGGAAAATGGGACTGTAAGCCCCATGTGGGACAGGGATGGTGTCTAAGCTGATTAACTTGTATCTACCCCAGTGCTTAGAGCAGTGCTTGGCACATAGTAACCACTTAACAAGTACCAGAATTATTATTATGCGGTATAATTATACAAAGCGCTTAGTGCAGTGCTCTGCACACAGTAAGCGCTCAATAAATACGATTGATTGATTATTATGATTAGGTTTCTGATACGGGACAACGCCACACAGCAGCACCTAGCAACGGGCGATGCCGCTCTCACCTGCCAAGTTCTCCGCCCTCCTTCCAGGATGGGGATGGAGGGGGAATAAGGAAGAATAGGGTTGAGAGAAGAGAGATTAGGCAGGGAGGGCTTCCTGGAAGAAGGTTTTAGTAAGGTTGGGGTGAAGATGCACACATGCATCAGCTTTAAAGCAGTCAATCAGCCCACCCCCTCTTACCTTACCACGCTGACCTTATGCTACAGCCCAGCCCGCACACTCCGCTCCTCTAGCACCAGCGTACTCACCGGGCCCCGATCTGGAGAAAAAGCACGGCATGGTAAATAGAGCACGGGGCCTGAGATTTAGAAGGTCATGGGTTCTAAACCCGCCTCTACCATTTGTCTGCTGTGTGACCTGGCACAAGTCACTTGACTTCTCTGTGTCTCAGTTACCTCATCTGTAAAATGGGGATTGAGACTGTAAACTCCACGTGGGGCAGGGACTGTGTTCAAGCCGATTTAGTTGTATCCACCCCAGCGCTCAGTAGAGTGCCTGGCACATAGTAAGTGCTTAACAAATACCACAAGTATTATTATTATTTTAATTATCTTGCCGCCGACCACTTTCCTCCCTCTGCCTTATGAGTCCCTCCCCCTCCATCATCAATCATCATCAATCGTATTTATTGAGCGCTTACTATGTGCAGAGCACTGTACTAAGCGCTTGGGAAGTACAAATTGGCAACACATAGAGACAGTCCCTACCCAACAGTGGGCTCACAGTCTAAAAAGTGGGCTCACCAGACCCTCACTCTCCCCACCTTCCCAGCATCATTAGAGAAGCAGCGTGGCTTAGTGGAAAGAGCACAGGTTTGGGGATCAGAGGTCGTGGGTTCTAATCCTGCTCCACCATTTATCAGCTGCGTGACTTTGGGCAAGTCACTTTACTTCTCTTCGCCCCAGTTACCTCATCTGTAAAATGGGGATTAAGACGGTGAGCCCCACGTGGGACAACCTGATTACCTCGTATCTCCCCCAGTGCTTAGAACAGTGCTTGGCACATAGTAAGCACTTAACAAATACCATCATCATCACCATTTAAGGTCACATCTTCTCCAAGAGGCCTTCCCTGATTAAGCCCTCTTTTCCCCAGTTACCTCTCCCTTCTGCATATCTATATACTTGGATCTGTGCCCTTTTGCCATTTGGTCAGTACTTCTGTACATATCCATAAATTATTTATTTCTATTAATGTCTATCTCCCCCTCTGGATGGTTAAGCTCCTCGTGGGCAGGGAATGTCTCTCAACTCTGTTGCATTGTAAACACTCAAGCGCTCAGTACAGTGCTCTGCATACAGTAAATGTTTAATAACTACCATTGATTGATTGATTGATTCAGGAGTGGAGGAAGGGTCCTCAGGAGGAGATCTGGGGCTGGGGGTGGGACATCAACTGAGGAGGGGTCTGGAGGTGTGTTCTGGGGGGGATTGAGTTTGAAAGGAAGGGCAGAGTTAAGGGTCGCACTGGAAAGGAGAGAGGGGGAGAGAGCGCCTCTTACAACCCCACCATGCACTCGGCTAATGGAGGACGGGGAGAGGGAAGTCAAGCACTCAGTCAATCATATTTATTGAGCGCTTACCGTGTGCAGAGTACAGCATGGAGTAGTGGACAGAGCACGGGCCTGGCCATCAGAAGGTTATGAGTTCTAATCCTGTCTTCACCGTTTGTCTGTTGTGTGGCCTTCACTTTTCTGTGTCTCAGTTACCTCATCTGTAAAACGGGGATTAAGACTGTAAGCCCCAAGAAGGACAAGGCCTGTGTCTAACTGATTTGCTTGTAACCACCCCAGCGCTTAGTATAGTCCTTGGCATATAGCTCAGTGCTTAACAAATACAATTATTATTATTAAGTGCCTGGGAGAGTACAATACAACAGTGAACAGACACATTCGCTGCCCACAACAAGCTTACAGTCTAGTCAGATCCCACGGGGCTGATGGGGCAGTGGGAGCAGACTAGGAACCAAAATCAATTAAAGAAATCAATCACAGAAGTAAACGGACCCGGGAGTGGTGAGGAGGCTGATGAGATGTCAGGGCCAGGAAAGTGGAGCCAAATCAGGGAAGGCTAACTGGTTGAAGTGGTTTTTTAGAAGAGCTTTTATGGCGGGGATGGCATAATAATAATAATCACCGTATTTATTAAGCATTGTCAGGCACTGTTCTAAGTGCTGGGGTAGGTACAAGATAATGGGGTTGGACACAGTTCCTAGCCCACACAGAGCTCGCAGTCTTAATCCCCATTTTACAGGTGAGGGAACTGAGACACAGAGAAGTGAAGTGACTTGCCCAAGGTCATACAGCAGCCAAGTGGTGAAGCTGGGATTAGAATCTATGAATCTCTGACTCCAGGCCCTTGCTCTATCCACTAGGCCATGATGGCATCCAGGTAAGGCGGCAAAGTTTCCAGGAGGGAAACAGCAGGCTGGGCACGGGAGAGTTGGGAACCAGGGGCTGTCGGAGGGTTTGCCTGGGAAGAGCTTGGGCAAGTCACGAGAAGCAGCGTGGCCTAATGGATAGAGCACGGGCCTGGGATTCGGAAGGATCTCGGGTCTAATCCCAGCTCTACCACTCTCGTCTGCTGTGTGACTTTAGGCAAGTCACTTTAACTTCTTTGTGCCTCAGTTCAGTAAAATGGGGATTAAGACTGTGAGCCCCATGTGGGACACGTGGACTGCATCCAACCTGATTAGCAGACAGGCGGGCGGGTGGGCGGACTGTGGGAGGAGGCTCGACCTCTCAGGAGGGCAAGGAATCCCTTAATGGGGGGCAGTTCCTCACCTGGCTGGTGGGAAAGTGAAGTGGTCAGCCCGGCTCAGCAGGGAGCTGGGGTCTCTGCAGGCAAACCAGCTGCCCGCTGACCCGGTGAAGGAATACAAGGGCGTCTCAGAGATGTTTAATGAGGAGGAGGTCGATGGGATGGTGAATCACCATGATCTGAAGAGACTCCTGGGCCGCCGGGCCCTCAACCTGACCCAGAGAGAGCTGGGCACCAACACCCAAGATGTGGATGGAGACAAGTAAGCACTCTGCCCACCCTCCCTCCTCCGCATCCAGGGGCTCGTGGAGGGGGGTAGGAGGAGGGGAAGCTGGAGGCGGTCTGATGGCACCTGCTGCGGGTGGGCTCCAGTGCCGGGACCCCCACCCAGAGCAGCCGCCAGCTCCTGCAGGTTGTGCTGGATCAATAGTAGGGCTTACTCAGCGCCAATCACTGTAGTTTAGAAGCGGTGTGGCCTAGTGGAAAGAGCGTGGGCTTGGAAGTCGAAGGACCTGGATTTGAATTCTGAGTCTTGACGCTTGTCTGCTGTATGATCTTGGACAAGTCACTTCAGAGAAGCAGCGTGGCTCGGTGGAAAGAGCCCGGGCTTTGGAGTCACAGGTCACGGGTTCAAATCCCAGCTCTGCCAAAGTGCCCAAAGTCACTTAACTTCTCTGGGCCTCAGTTACCTCATCTGTAAAATGGGGATTGACTGTGAGCCCTCCGTGGGACAACCTGATCACCTTGTAACCTCCCCGGTGCTTAGAACAGTGCTGCTTTGCACATAGTAAGTGCTTAATAAATGCCATCATTATTATTCAATATTATTATTATTTCTTTGTGCCTCAGTTTTCTCATCTGTAAAACGGGGATTAAGACTGTGAGCCCCACGCGGAACACAGTCCAATCCAATTATATCTACCCCAGTGCTTAGTACAGGGTCCAACACAATGAGAAGCAATGTGGCTTAGTGGAAAGAGCACGGATTTAGGAATCAGAGGATGTGGGTTCTAATCTGAACCGCTATCACCTTAGTACAATCACCCATTATATCCCGACTGGATTACTGCATCAGCATCCTTTCTGATCTCCCAACCTCCTGTATCTCCCTGCTTCAGTCTATACTTCACTCTGCTGCCCAAATTATCTTTGTACAGAAACGCTCTGGGCATGTCACTCCCCTCCTCAAAAGTCTCCAGTGGTTGCCTAAACTTCTGTATCAAGCAAAAAACTCCCCACTATTGGCTTCAAAGCTCTCCATCACTTTGCCCCCTCCTACCTCACCTCCCTTCTCTCCTTCTACCCCCTAGCCCGCATACTCTGCTCCTCTGGTGCCACTTGCCTTCTCACTCTGCCTCATTCTTGCCTGTCCTGCCGTTGACCCCTGGCCCACATCCTACCTCTGGCCTGGAGTGCCCTCCCTCCTCAAATCCACCAAACTAGCACACTTCCCCCCTTCAAAGCCATACTGAAAGCCCACCTCCTCCAGGAAGCCTCCCCATACTAAACCCTCTTTCCCTTTGCTCCCCCACCCCATCACCCCTACTTACTCCCTTTGCTCTACCCCCTACACACCCCACAGCACTTGTATATATATGTACATATTTATAATTATAATTCTGTTTTTATAAATGATGTTATATATCTATAATTCTTTTTATTTATAACAATGCTACTGATGCCTGTTTACTTGTTTTGATGTCTGTCTTCCCCCTTCTAGACTGTGAGCCCATTGTGGGCAGGGATTGTCTCTGTTGCTGAATTGTACTTCCCAAGCACTTAGTACGGTGCTCAGCACACAGTAAGCACTCAATAAATATGATCGAATAACTGAATAATCCCGGCAACTCCACTTGTCTGCTGTGTGACCTTGGGCAAACCACTTAACTTCTCTGTGTCTCAGTAAAATGGGGATTAAGACTGTGAGCCTCGCCTCATGTAGGACAATCTGATTACCTTGTATCTATCCCAGAGCGTAGGACAGTGCTTGGCTCATAGTAAGCACTTAACAAATACCAAGTACCATTATTATTGTTATTATTGGGGTAGAAACAAGTTAATCAGGTTGGACCCAGTCCCCATCCCTCCTGGGACTCCCAGTCTAAGTAGGAGGGAGAACAGGTATTTAATACCCATCTTAGACATGAGGAAACCGAAGCTCGGATAAGCGGAGTGATTTGCCCAAGGTCACACAGCAGATAAGCGATACATCCGGAATCAGAACCCAAGGGAAGGGCAGGCACAGTGACTGCCAAGGGCTGGGGGTTGTGGGGAGCGGACGACATGTTCATTCATTCAATCGTATCTATTGAGCGCTTACTGAGTGCAGAGCACTGCACCAAGTGCTGGAAAGTACAATTCAGTGATAGAGACAATCCCTACCCAACAACGGGCTCACAGTCTAGAAGACATGTGACCCAAGGGAGGGTTGAGGGTCTTCTCCACCAGCCCCACCCCTGTGGCTTTCTCTCTCCAGGTAAAGGTACCTTTGACTGTGATTGCCGCTTCCAGGTCCTGCTGGGCGTTTACCACCCAAAGTCCGAGAACCGTGATACGGCCCTCTGGTTGACGAGGAGGCCGAGGGCACGTCGCCTGGGGCACCTTCTGGGGAGGACCGCTGGCCCTGCGGGCTGGGGGAGGGGCTTTCCTGCCAGCTGGAAGAGGAGGTAAGAGGTTGTGCCAACTCAGTAGAAACCCCATCCCCCGAAACCGTGCTCCATTTTGTCTGGCCTCTGGCTGGGAGGGTCATGGAAAGATCATCCAGCCCATGCCCCTCCTTCTGTGGGACCTGGCACTCAGAAAGGGGAAGACAGGGGGAGGGAGAACAGGCACTAATAATAATAATAATTATGGCACTTACTATGTGCCAAGCACTGTTCTAACAGATGGGGTAGATACAAGTTAATCAGGTTGCACACAGTCCCTGTCCCACATGGGGCTCACACTCTTTAACGCACTTACTATGTGCCAAGCACTGTTCAAAGAGATGGGGTAGATACAAGTTAATCGGGTTGCACACAGTCCCTGTCCCACATGGGGCTCACACTCTTTAACCCCGTTTTACAGATGAAGGACCTGAGGCCAGAGAAGTGAAGTGATTTGGCCAAGGTCACACAGCAGTCACGTGGCAGAGCCAAGAGCCTTCTGATTCCCAGGCGCTCTTAGCCACTAAGCCATTCTGCTTCTCCGAACAAGGTCCTCATGATCAAGGGCAAGCCCCTGAAAGAGGAGGAAGCAGACAAGGATGGAGGCAAAACTAGATTATGAAGTTGACTTCCCTGTCCCCACATTCCCCTGCAAGAAGGACCAAGCATACAGTAACTCACAGCCCCTTGCCAGGGCTGGACTGAGCAGACTATTGGCCCACTGTGCCCCAAACCCGGTGGTTTTGGGACTCGGTTTCCCCTTAGCCAGGGAAAACTTCCGAAGGTCAAAGGGGTCGCCCTACAGGCAGCCCCTCCAAGCCAGCCCTGTTCAGTGCTAACCTGGGCTAAGGGAGGGCTAAAGGGATGGGTGGCAGGAAGGGAGGGACGGGGAAGTGGAAAGGAGTACTGGGAACAACTAGGAGGACTGGTTTTCAGAGATTCCCCTCTTGGAATCTCCTGCTGGGTTGGGAGGAGCAGCCCCCCCACCCCTTCACCCCACAGAGAGAATCCTCTGGGAAATCTACCCGAGGTAAGGATCACCGCGGGTAACAGTATCCCTTTCTCCCATCCCCAACAGAGGAGGAGAGAGGGGAACTCTGCACCTGTCCTGGCTGCGAAAGGTTCCGCAGCCTGAAGAGAAGCAGCGTGGTTCAGTGGAAAGAGCCCGGGCTTTGGAATCAGAGTTCACGGGTTCAAATCCGGTTTCCGCCACTTGTCTGCTGTGTGACTTTGGGCAAGTCACTTAACTTCTCTGTGCCTCAGTTACCTCATCTGTAAAATGGGGATTAAGAATGTGAGCCCCCCGTGGGACAACCTGATAACTTGTAATTTCTCCAGTGCTTAGAACAGTGCTTTGCACATAGTAAGTGCTTAATAAATGCCATTATTATTATTCTCTGGACTGATTAGTACAGCTCCTCCATCCATTCTGACTTCACTGTGCTTCTCAGGGCACCAACTGGCTCAGGATTGCTTCCTAGGGCCACCTGCCTTGGGTTCAGGCAGGCCAACCAGGAGGCTGGCAACTGGCAAGGGCACTTCCAAATCAAGCCAGACCCTGGGAGCCCTCGAGGAGACACAGTGAGATCGGGGGGCAGCTCCAAGTTCTTTCATTCATTCATTCAATCATATTTATTGAATGCTTACTGTGCACAGCACTGTACTAAGTGCTTGGGAGAGTACAGTATAAGAATAACCAGACAGATTCTAGTGGTCTTGCCCCCGTTCTACCTAGAGTGAAAAAGAAAATCCATAATTCTGCAGGAATGATAGTTAGGTTAATAATGATAATAATTGTGGTATTTGTTAAGCGCTTACTATGTGACAGACGCTTGGCACATAGTAAGCACTTAAATACCACTGTTATATTAAGCACTGGGGTGGATACAAACTATCGGCTTAGATGAAATCTCTGTCCCACATGGGGCTCCCAGTCTTAATCCCCATTTTACAGATTTGGCAACTGAGGCACAGAGAAGTCAAGTGATTTACCCATGGTCACAGAGCAGAGAAGTGGCAGAACCAGAATTAGAACCCAGGTCCTTCTGACTCCCAGTCCCACGATTTAGTCACTAGGTGACACTGCTTAACTGGTCAGTGGACCCTGGGGCCTGAGCGGCCAGCCTTGACCCCTAGCTTCCCTCCCCTTGAGTTTGTATCCGTGATGACCAGTAAGTCCCTCAAGCTTGTCTGACAGCGATACCTGGAGCTCTGCACCCAAGTCTCATACTGATCCCAGGAGGACCAGGAGGCCTCTCCCTCCATGAAACCCCCCAAACCAGCCAGGATGCAGGGACACAGTGAACTGGGGTCCCCCAGGCTGATGGACCCTGCCCACTTAAGGTGCTGAACAAGTTGTTTGGTTTTTTTTATGGTATTTTGTTAAAGCTTACTATGTGTCAGGTATTGTACTAAGCTCTGGGGTAGTTATAAACAAATCAGATTGGACCCGATCCATGTCCCACAAGAGCTAACAGTCTTAATCCCCATTTTACAGATAAAGTAACTGAAGCCCAGAGCGGTGAAGTGATTTGCCCAAGGTCACACAGCAGACAAGTGGCGGTGTGAGGATTAGAACTCAGGTCTTTCCGACTCCCAGGCCTGTGCTCTATCCATTAGAAGCAGCATGGCCTAAAGCATGTTGCCGCTTTTCTCCCCGAAGACTCAGGTGACCCCTTAATCCTTGCCCCAGGGTTTAGGGTTTTCCTTGCTCTCCTCTTCTCCTGCTCCCAGGTTTCCATAGGGACTGTGGGGGTCCCCCCGCTGGCCCCTCCCATCCCCAACCAGCCAGGCAGTTTCCAGAACAGAAGACAGACCCCCCCCCCCCACCACAAGGAATCAGGAGACTCTGGCCCAAATTAGAGCTGCAAGAGGTGGCGCCTTGCCCGCTCAGGAGCCCAACTGAGCTGCAGGCATGGCTGGAGCTTCCCTGGCACCAGGCCTTCAATTGGCATCACACACCTGCTCTGATGGGCGGCTGCCAGTGCCCGAGGAAGGGAAGACAGGTTCTCCCAGGCCCGGGGTTCCAGGAAGTCCGGGTCCCCCCACCCCCTCCAGCAGAGAGGGGGGAGCAAGCCCAAGCCACTAGGCGAAAGGTGAGGGGTGGAGGGGGGAGAACTGTTGCCAGCAGCCTCTCCCTAAAGCCAAGCACTCCCTCCCACCCCTCCCCAGGAAGACAGCTGTCAGGACTTGGGCTGGTCCGCTGTTGTTGCTCTGAAAGGGCAAGGACAGGCTGGGAGAGCCGGGGAGGTGGGGGTGCTGAGCAGCTTTGCGGAGGGCAGGTCACCTCCACTCAAAAGCCAGGCCCCTCCCAGATCTCATGATTGACAGCTGAGGGGAAGGGGCTAGGCTGCCGCTGGTCTGGGCAGGCCAGGGCAGATTGGACAGGGGTCACTCAGCTGCTGCACACAGGGCAGGTCACCTCCACTGGTGGTCTAGGTCGCTCCCTCTCTCACACTTGACAACTGAGGGGAGGGGGCTGGGCTGCTGCTCTTCTGGCCCCGGGAGGTGTAGGACCCTCCCTGTTCTCCTGATTGATAGCTGAGCAAAAGGGCCAGCCCCTCAGCAGGACAGGGGGCAGGTTAGTCCCAGCCAAATGACAACCAGGGGGAGTGGGGTACTCTTCCAAGCACTTGCTACAGTGCTCCGCACAAAGTAAGCACTCAATAAATATGACTGAATGAATAGCCACGCAGGTGAGACCCACTCCTCGGAGCAGAGTGAGCAACTAGAGTTTGCCATTTAAGGAACACCACTGCCTTAGGCAGAAACTGGCTCAATGTTTGCTCTTGCACAGGTTATTTTTTTATTCTATTACAGATCCTGTAAGTGGGAGCTCTGCCCCCGTCTTTGAGCAGTTCCTGTGGGGTGAGGGGAAAGGGGAAAATAAAATACAATTAAAAAAAAAATCAGTCCTCCTTCCTTCCAGGGATGGGACCAGCCCACCCCGTCCCTTAAGCCAAACAGGTGGGTATGACTAAAATCAGAAGTTGCAAGTACCCTTGCCTCTCCCAACAAAGCTCCTTGGTCTAGGAGCAAAAACAATCCAGTAAGCCCCCAGCCACAAACACTCCTTCCTGTGCGGCCACCTCCCTGCCCTGGACCACCACTAGCTGGAAGAAGAGGAGCAGGAATCCCCCCACCCTCCCCCTAAGCTGGTGGGTAGATCATTGTTGCTTGGAGGTTGAGTGGGGGCAGGGTTTTTTTCCCTGTTAAGGGGTAGAGTCATCTGGTGCCCCAAGTCTCCTCCCTCCATTCCCCCAAGCCTTCCTCTGCCCACCAAGGGCCAGGCCCGATGCTGCGTCCCCCCAGCCCGGGATGCGCTCAGCACAGTGCTCAGCGCTGTTCTCGGCCCTGCAGCTGGGGCTGCCCATCTTTGCTTCCAGGGTAGAGGCAGAAGCCGGGCCGGGCTACCAGCTCCTGGGCACCAGTGCCCGCTCCCCACCACCCCCCCCGTCGCGCCGCTGTCCTCAGAGTTCAGAATTCGACTCCTCCTCTGTGATCGCTGCAGCCCCCGCTGGGTTATTTTTAAAACGCTCGCGCTTCTTCTGTCACCCGATCCCGGCACAGGTGGGACGGAAGGTCACGGCGCCGGCCGAGGCGCATTCCTGCTCCGACACTGAGCTGGGGTGGGGGGCTGGCCGCAGCGGTCCCCCCCCCGACACCACCACTCCCCAACCCTGCTCACCGCAGCGCGGGCCTGGCTCTGTCCGCCACCCTTGGCCCAAGAGGAGGGAGAAGCTAGGGCTGGCTGGGCTGGGGGTCAGGGGGCATGGGGTTTGGGGGTGGACCCAGGCCCGGCTCAGAGGGGCCAGGGCTCAGCTTGGGCGGGGGTAGGGCACCGAAGTCAGGCTTCGCCATCTTGATGGCCTCGTCGTAGGAGGGAGGCAACTCTTGAGCGTAGAGGCTGTACGCTGGGGGGGAAACGGGGCCTCGATCCAGCTCGGCGAACGGCAGCGGCGGGGCCAGAGGGTACTGCAGTGAGCTGTAAGCTGGGGAGGGGCCGAAGAAGAGCAGAGAGTCAGGCCACTCAAGGTCCCCTCCCCCAGATTCCTCATAAAACCAAAGCATGGACCACCCCCCCCCCAAGAATTTGTACTTCCCAAGCGCTTAGTACAGTGCTCTGCACATAGTAAGCGCTCAATAAATACGATTGATGATGATGATGATGGACAGTTGTGTCCCCAAATCCCCCTGTGCCCCAAGGTGAGGCATTTTGGAACCTGGTCGCCTCCAGTTAGGGCAGACACAAGGAAACACTTCCTCCTCAGGCGACACTGAGAGGAGAAGGGAGTCAGGGGTGTCCGACAGTCCAAACTGAATCAGTGAAGGAGAGGCAGGGGTGTTGGACGGTCCGTGCTGGGTCACTGGGGGAGAGTCGGAGGTGTTGGACAACCTGTGCTGGGTCACTGGTGGGGATGGGCAGAATAATAATACTAGCTGTGGTACTTGTTAATTACTTACTGTGTGCCAGGCACTGTACTAAGCACTGAGGTGGATACAAGCAAATCAGGATGGACACAGTCCCTCTGTCCCCTATGGGGCTCCCAGTCTCAATCCCCATGTTCCAGAGGAGGTAACTGAGGTGCAGAGGAGTGAAGCCACTTGCCCAGAGTCACACAGCAGACAAATGGCAGAGTTGGAATTAGAACCCATGACCATCTGACTCCTAGGGCCATGCTACAAGTGTTGGGTGGTCTATGTTGGGTCACTGGGGGGTGAGTCAGTAGTGTCAGATGGTCCACCTCAACCATGAAGGGCGGGTGTCCACTTTAGTAACCAGCCCACGATTACCTCCCAACATCCTACTTCTCCTGTGGGAGACCATGGCATGCCAGGTTAGACTCAGAGGCTGATGTCACTTTTTTCTTTTTTTTAATCATACTAGTTAAGGGCTTACTAAGAGCCAGGCACTTTATTAAGTGCTGAGCTAGATACAAGCTAAATCAGGGTGGACACAGTCCAGGTCCCACGTGGGGCTCAGTCTTAATCCTCATTTTACAGATGAGGTAACAGGTACAGGAAAGTGAAGCGACTTGTCCAAGGTCACATGATAGACAAGCAGTAGAGCCGGGATTAGAAAATGTAATATAAAAATATGTCTTCGGCCCTCTGTGACCTGCATCTTGGCTTTGTGCTCCCAGACCAGTGCTGGCTGTCACCTAGAGGCAGGGGTCAGGCCATCTTCCACCCAATTGCCTCCAGAGGCTTAAGCAAAGCTCCCCCAGCCCTGCTGGCCCTGGCCAGAAGCCAGAGGAGCCCCGTCAGTCGTATTCACTGAACCCTTACTGTGTGCACAGCATTGCACTAAGTGCTTGAGAGAGCACAATATAACAACAGACATTTCCTGCCCACAACAAGCTTACAGTCTAGAGGGGGACACAGATATGTACGAAAGTGCTGTGGGAGTGGGAGTAAGTCAGGGTGATGCAGAAAGGAGTTGAAAGAAAAGAGGGTTTAGTCAGGGAAGACCTCTTGGAGGAGATGTTCTTTCAATAAGGCTTTGAGGGGGGGAGAGAAAGGGAGTAATTGTCTGTCAAATTTGAGGAGGGAGGGCGTTCCAGGCCAGAGGCAGAACATGGGCAAGAAGTCGGCGGCGAGATAGACGAGATTGAGGTATAGTGAGAAGATTGGCATTAGAGGAGTGAAGTGTGCGGGCTGGGTTGTAGTAGGAAAGCAGCAAGGTGAGGTAGGAGGGGGCAAAGTGAGCGACTGCTTTAAAGCCAATGGTGAGGAGTTTCTGTCCCTGGAGTGGGCCTCCCAGCCCCTGCCCTTCCCAATCCCGAGTCCCGGGCACTCACAGGTGACAGTGCTGTGGATGGTGCTGTCATTGTCGAGGGCAATGACCGTCAGGTCGTAGGGGCGTCGCGGGAAGGCCTGTGCTGGAGGCCGCTTCTTCCGGCAGCAGAACTTGATACAGCTGGCAGTGATGCCACAGAGCAGCAGCAGGAAGACCGTCAACAGGATGAGCCTGTGGGGGGCCCAGAGAGTCAGGGTCCCCCATCCCCCCAACACCCGCCCTTGGCATGGAAGTCTTATTCCACGAGAGAGAGGGAGACCGAGAGAGCCTTGTCCCCAAATAAGCTGCCGGAGCAGTTGTGGTTGAAAGCTGCCACTTGTTCACAGAAAAATAGAGGAATCGCATCACTATCCCGGGCCTGAAGGGACAGGGGAATTAAGGGGAGGATCATGATTGGGACTCTTCCCTGGCTCGACAAAATGGGGCTTTGAGATCAGTGGCCGAAAGCAGCCTCATGCCGAGACCCTCCCTCCCCCGGGCAGCTGGGGGCTGCAAGACCTGGCTTCCTGCTTCACGCCAGGCCTCACTGGCACGGACACCGTCGGCTTTTCTGAAAGGAGGAAAGGTCCTGCGGCCTGGGGGCTGGCAACAACTCCTTCCCAGGACCATAATGTTACTGTCTGAACTTGGAATTCCCTGGATCCTTGAGAAAGGGTCAGTTCTCCACCCCAAACAGTATTGGCGGCACTCCTGGGTGCTGCCCAACCCCGCTCCCTCTCCCCCCAACCCAACTGCGCTGCGGGCATGGAGATGGAGGGGATGGAGGGGAGGATTATATGTGAGTGTCCAGCTTCCTTGCTCCTGCCCTAGATAGGCCCTGGAACCATTCGATTCTAGGGATAGGCAGGCAAAACTAACAGTAACTCCCCATGCTGGACAAGTTGCTCCCCCTGCACTGCACCCTCGACAAATAAACTCTGGTGACGGCCACCCCTGAGCTCCACCCCCATTTCGCACCTGGGCCCAAAACGGCTAATGGAGACCCAGCCATGTCCTCAAGTGGAAGTACACACAAAACTCGCTGGGATCCCAAAAGGCAGAGGGGAGCAAGGCATTAGACAGGACCAATTTGCAGCCTGTTGGCTTCTGGGATGGGGCAGGTTTTGTGCGTGGATCCGCTGCGCTCAGTCAGCCAACGGATGGGAGAAAGAAAGAGATGGCAGAGCCGCAGCCACCTCAGTTCTTGTCTTTCCATCACACGCCCGGACGGCGGGGCACAGTGGGAGGCTGGGGAGCTAAAAGGAGCTGGACAGTGGGCAGATCACACCCAACAACAGCCTGGCACTGAGGTGGACGGTGGGAGCGGGACCCTTCCCAGTGGCGGCAGCCTAGGCTGGGAACCAAAGGAAGTGTGGTGGGGAAGCTGAAGGAACAGAACTGCCCAGGGACCAGGAATACGGAGGAGGGAGATACCCTCCCGTGCCCATGTGCCCACACGCACCCGGATGAGCGTCCCAGGGCCAGCCCGGTAGTCTGTCGCCCGTCTGCTCTCCCAGCTCACTTCTCTGGGGCCAGGCCTCTCCCTGGGCAAACCAGTCTAACCACCCTGGTACTGGGCAGGGGCAGCAAACCACACACAGTCCCCGCGCCAAGGAAACTCCTTTTGACTTACCAGACGTACCACAGGTTGGTCCAGCTGGTGCTCGGGGGGCACCTGGAAGGAGGAAGAGGAGGGTCAGCGAGGCCCCTGGGGATGGGGAGGCCCCCTGCGGCCCAAGACTGGGGCCGAGGATGGTCAGTTTTAAAAATAATGATGGTATTTATTAAGCGCCATGTGCCAGGTGCTGTACTAAGTGCTGGGGTAGATACAAGCTATTCGGGTTGGACACAGTCCTGATCCCACAGGAGGCTCACGGTCTTAATCCCCATTTTCCAGATGAGGGAATTGAGGCCCAGAGAAGTGAAGCGATTTGCCCAAGGTCACACAGCAGACCTGGGGATCAGAACCCAGGTCCTCCTGACTCCCAGGCCCGGGAGGGGGCTGGGGATGGTGGCTGGCTTTCACACTGGCTTTGGGGGCTCGTCAGCCCTGAAGGGGCCACAGGACAAGGCCCGTTCTCGGTCCCTCAGGTTGGAGCCCACACTACGGTGGCTACAGCCGGGGCGTCAGAAGGCCCCGGGTTCTAATCCCACCCCACCGCTTTTCTGCTGGGTGACCTTGGCCAAGTCCCTTCACTTCTCTGGGTGTCAGTTCCCTCATCTGTAAAATGCGGATTGAGACTGTGAGCCCCACGTGGGACAGGGAACCGCGTCCAACCCGGTTTGCTTGTCTCCACCCCAGCGGTTAGTACAGTGCCTGGCACATAAGAAGCGCTTAGCAAATACCAAAATTATTATAAGTGCGAGGGGAGGAGTCCAGGAGGGTGGAGGGGGCTGGGGTTTCCCGGGACCACCCAGAATAGAGTCGGGGGGCCCCAAGGTACACCTCCTCTCCCCGAGCAGACCCAGAGAGGGGAGGGGGCATGTGTTCTGCCGCCGACCCCCGGCCCACGTCTTTCCCCTGGCCTGGAATGCCCTCCCTCAGCCCATCCGCCAAGCTAGCTCTCTTCCTCCCTTCAAAGCCCTACTGAGAGCTCACCTCCTCCAAGAGGCCTTCCCAGACTGAGCCCCCTTTTTCCTCTCCTCCTCCCCATCCCCCCACCCTACCTCCTTCCTTTCTCTCCCCACAGCACTGCTATACATATTTGTACAAATTTATTACTGTATTCATTTTACTTGTACATATTTACTATTCTATGTATTTTGTTAATGATGTGCATCTAGCTTTAATTCTATTTGTTCTGCCTATTCTGACACCTGTCTACCTGGTTTGTTTTGTTGTCCGTCTCCCCCTTCTAGCCTGTGAGCCCACTATTGGGTAGGGACCATCTCTATATGTTGCCAACTTGTACTTCCCAAGCGCTTAGTACAGTGCTCCGCACACAGTAAGCGCTCAATAAATACGATTGATTGATTGATTGTTGGGGGGGGACCGTCTCTATCTGTTGCCGACTTGTACTTTCCAAGCGCTTAGTGCAGGTCTCCGCACACAGTAAGGGCTCAATAAATACGATTGATTGATTGATTGTTGGGGGGGGGGGACCGTCTCTATCTGTTGCCGACTTGTACTTTCCAAGCGCTTAGTGCAGGTCTCCGCACACAGTAAGGGCTCAATAAATACGATTGATTGATTGATTGTTGGGGGGGGACCGTCTCTATCTGTTGCCGACTTGTACTTTCCAAGCGCTTAGCGCAGTGCTCTGCACACAGTAAGCGCTCCATAAATACGACTGAGTGAATGAATGAACGAGTAGTAAAGACACAGTAAGCGCTCCGTAAATACGATTGAGTGAATGAATGAACGAGTAGTAAAGACACAGTAAGCGCTCCGTAAATACGATTGAATGAATGAATGAATAGTAAAGGCACAGTAAGCGCTCCGTAAATACGATTGAGTGAATGAATGAATGGGTAGTAAAGGCACAGTAAAGTGCTCCGTAAATACGATTGAGTGAATGAATGAATGAGTAGTAGACACAGTAAGCGCTCCGTAAATACGATTGAGTGAATGAATGAATGGAGTAGTAAAGACACAGTAAGCGCTCCGTAAATACGATTGAGTGAATGAATGGAGTGGTAAAGACACAGTAAGCGCTCCGTAAATACGATTGAGTGAATGAATGAATAGAGTAGTAAAGACACAGTAAGCGCTCCGTAAATACGATTGAGTGAATGAATGAATGAATGGAGTAGTAAAGACACAGTAAGCGCTCCGTAAATACGACTGAGTGAATGAATGAATGAGCAGTAAAGACACAGTAAGCGCTCCGTAAATACGATTGAGTGAATGAATGAATGAGCAGTAAAGACACAGTAAGCGCTCCGTAAATACGATTGAGTGAATGAATGAACAGAGTAGTAAAGACGATGATTTGAATGAATAATAAAGACAATGATGAGAAGGAAGAGGCGGGGTCCCGTACGGCTCCCACCGGCCTTCTAGCCTGTGAGCCCGCTGTTGGGTAGGGGCCGTCTCTCTATGTTGCCAACTTGGACTTCCCAAGCGTTTAGTCCAGTGCTCTGCACACGGTTAAGCGCTCAATAACTACGATTGAATGAATGCAGAGAGGGCCGGAGGCCGTGCCGGGCCACGAGGCTGCGGCGGTGAGGCCGGGGGTCCCGCCTGGGCCCGCCCCCCGGGCCCCCCGAACTTACTGTTCCGTCCGTCCGCAGCCGCTCTCCGACCCGCTCGGCGCCACCTGGAAGGACGGGGGACGCGGTGAGACAAGGGGAGCAGCCGCCAGACACCCCCCCCCCCCCACGAATACACAAGCGGCGCCTCCCGGGCTCCATAACCGGGGGAAAGACCCGCCCCCCCCCCCCCAGCTCCCCCGGGGTGGGTGGGGAGGGAGGGAGGGGGGCTCGGCCTCGGAACAAAGACCCCCGGCCCGCACCCACCTGCAGCAGCAGCAGCAGCGGGAGGAGGAGGAGGAGGCGGCGGAGGCTGCAAGCCGGGCAGCGCGCCCCCGGCCCGCAGGCCATGCTCCACGGACACCGGGCCGGCGGACCTGCTGCTGCAGCAGCGGCGGAGACCAGCCCAGCCTGCGCCCGCCAACGCCCACCGCGCCACTGGGTGCTCCTGCCCGCCGGCGCCGCCTATAACCGCCGGGACACGCCCCCTACCGAGGACACGCCCACACACAACAGGAGCACGCCCCAATCACCAAGCCCCGCCCGCAGGCCACGCCCCCATCACTCAGGCCACGCCCCCACACAACAGGGGCACGCCCCCGATCGCGAAGCCCCGCCCGCCCCTCAGACCACGGCCCCGCCACGCCGGCCACGCCCCATACCGAGACCACGCCCCCACACAGCAGGACACGCCCCCTAACGAGGTCACGCCCCTCAGACCACGCCCCCATCGCTCAGACCACGCCCCCTGCCCCGCGACGCCCACGCACAGCAGGACACCATCATCATCATCATCAATCGTACTTATTGAGCGCTTACTGTGTGCAGAGCACTGGACTAAGCGCTTGGGAAGTACAGACTGGCAACATATAGAGACAGTCCCTACCCAACAGCGGGCTCACAGTCTAAAAGGGGGAGACAGAGAACAAAACCAAACATACTAACGAAATGAAATAAATAGAATAGATAGGTACAAGTAAAATAAATAAATAAATAAATAGAGTAATAAATATGTACAAACATCTATACATATATACAGGTGCTGTGGGGAAGGGAAGGAGGTAAGATGGGAGGATGGAGAGGGGGACGAGGGGGAGAGGAAGGAAGGGGCTCAGTCTGGGAAGGCCTCCTGGAGGAAGTGAGCTCTCAGCAGGGCCTTGAAGGGAGGAAGAGAGCTAGCTTGGCGGATGGGCAGAGGGAGGGCATTCCAGGCCCGGGGGAGGACGGGGGCCGGGGGTCGACGGCGGGACAGGCGAGAATGAGGTACGGTGAGGAGATTAGCGGAGGGTGCAGGCTGGGCTGGAGAAGGAGAGAAGGGAGGTGAGGTAGGAGGGGGCGAGGGGATGGAGGGCCTTGAAGCCGAGGGTGAGGAGTTTCTGCCTGATGCGCAGATTGATTGGTAGCCACTGGAGATTTTTGAGGAGCGGAGTAATATGCCCAGAGCGTTTCTGGACAAAGATAATCCGGGCAGCAGCATGAAGTATGGATTGAAGTGGAGAGAGACACGAGGATGGGAGATCAGAGAGAAGGCTGATGCAGTAGTCCAGACGGGATAGGATGAGAGCTTGAACGAGCAGGGGAGCGGTTGGGATGGTGAGGAAAGGGCGGATCTTGGCAATGTTGCGGAGCTGAGACCGGCAGGTTTTGGTGACGGCTTGGATGTGAGGGGTGAATGAGAGAGCGGAGTCGAGGATGACACCAAGGTTGCGGGCTTGTGAGACGGGAAGGATGGTAGTGCCGTCAACAGAGATGGGAAAGTCAGGGAGAGGGCAAGGTTTGGGAGGGAAGACAAGGAGTTCAGTCTTCGACATGTTGAGCTTTAGGTGGCGGGCAGACATCCAGATGGAGATGTCCTGAAGGCAGGAGGAGATGCGAGCCTGGAGAGAGGGGGAGAGAGCAGGGGCAGAGATGGAGATCTGGGTGTCATCAGCGTAATCGCGAAGCCCCGCCCCTTAGGCCCCGCCCCACCGCTCAGACCACGCCTCCGCCACGCAGACCACGCCCCCTACCGCGGCCACGCCCCACACAACACGACACGCCCCTCGCCAAGCCCCGCCCCACCCCTCCGACCACGCCCCCATCACGCAGACCACGCCCCCGCCACTCAGGCCACGCCCCCTACCGCGACGCCCCCGCCCCTGCCGCTCAGTCCCCGTTCCTACCCCCGACGCCACGCCCTCAGTCGCCCAGGCCACGCCCCTGCCGCTCAGGCCCCGCCCCTAACCCCGACATCACGCCCCCTGTCGCTCAGATGATGATGGCCTTTATTAAGCGCTTACTATGTGCAAAGCACTGTTCTAAGCACTGGGGAGGTTACAAGGAGATCAGGTTGTCCCACGTGGGGGTCACAGTCTTAATCCCCATTTTACAGATGAGGTAACTGAGGTACAGAGAAGTTAAATGACTTGACCAAAGTCACACAGCTGACAATTGGTGGAGTGGGATTTGAACCCATGACCTCTGACTCCAAAGGCCGGGCTCTTTCCACTGGGCCATGCTGCTTCTCTAATACGTCCAGATACGTTCCCTGCCTCTCAGGCCACGCCCCCGTCGCTCAGGCCCCGCCCCTAACCCGCGACGCCCCACCCCAGCCCCTCAGGCCCCGCCCCTAGCCCCGACGCCACGCCCCCTGTCGCTCAGGCCACACCCCCACCACTCAGGCCCCGCCCCTATTGCTCAGACACGTCCCGTCGCTCTGACCACGCCCCTAACGCTCAGACCACGCCCCTAGCTCTGAGGCCCCGCACCTACCCCGCGTCGCCCCGCCCCTGCCGCTCAGTCCCCGTTCCTAACCCCGACGTCACGCCCCCTGCCGCACAGGCCACGCCCCCTCCACTCAGGTCCCGCCCCCTATCGTTCGGACACGCCCCTGCCGCTCCGACCACGCCCCCTATCGCTAAGGCCACGCCCCTACCCCGCGACGCCCCGCCTCGAGCCCGACGTCACGCCCCTGCCGCACAGGCCACGCCCCCCGCCACTCACGTCCCGCCCCCTATCGCTCAGACACGTCGCCCGTCCCTCAGACCACGCCCCTATCGCTAAGTCCCCGTCCCCTACTCCGCGACGCCCAGCCCCTGCCGCTCAGGCCCCGTTCCTACCCCCGATGCTACGCCCCTTGCCGCTCAGGCCACGCCCCCACTACCCAGGTCCCGCCCCCTATCGCTCAGACACGTCCCCTGCCGCTCAGACCACGCCCCCTATCACTAAGGTCACGCCCCTAACCCGCGACGGCCCGCCTCGAGCCTGACGTCACGTCCCCTGCCGCACAGGCCACGCCCCCGCTACGCAGGTCCCACCCCCTAAAGCTCAGACATCCTCTGCCGCTCAGACCACGCCCCCTACCGCTAAGGCCACGCCCCTACCCCGCGAAGCCCCGCCCCTGACGCTCAAAGCCCCGCCCCTAACCCCCTACGTCACGCCCCCTGCCGCACAGGCCACGCCCCCGCCACTCAGGTCCAGCCCCCTGTCGCTCAGACACGTCCTCTGCTTCTCAGACCATGCCCCCTACCGCTAAGGCCGCGCCCCAACCCGCGACGTCCCGCCCCTGCTGCTCAGACCCCGCCCCAACCCCTACGCCACGCCCCCCACGACACAGGCCACGCCCCCATCGCTCAGACACGACCGCTGCCGCTCAGACCACGCCCCCTATCGCTAAGGCCCCGCCCCATACACGCGACGCCCCGCCCCGCCTCTCAGGACACGCCCCCCACCAGAGGCCACTCCCCTCCGCTCAGTCCCCGCCCCATACCCTCGACGCCCCGCCCCTGCCCCTCAGGCCACGCCCCTCCCTAAGCCACGCCCACGGCAACACAGGCCACGCCCCTGCCGCTCAGACCACGCCCCTTGTTGCTGAGGCCACGCCCCATAATCGCGACGCCCCGCCCCCTGTCGTTCAGACCACGCCCCCTGCAAGCAGAGCCCAGGCCCTGCCGCACAGGCCTAGCCCCGTAATAATAATAATAATAATAATAATAATAATAATAATAATAATAATAATAAACAGCATTTGTTAAGTGCTTACCATGTGCAGAGCCCTGTTAGCGCTGGGGAGGATACAAAGTGCTCACGTTGTCCCACGTGGGGCTCACAGTCTTCATCCCCATTTTACAGATGAGGGAACTGAGGCTCAGAGAAGTGAAGTGACTTGCCCAAAGTCACACAGCTGACAAGCGGCGGAGCCGGGATTAGAGCCCATGACTTTTGATTCCCAAGCCCGGGCTCTTTCCACCGAGCCAAGCTGCTTCTTGTGCACCCGCGGCGCCCCCGGATAACAAATGCCTTCATTATTATTATTATTATTATGATCTCCAGCGTGGTTTAGTGGAAAGAGCCACTTTGAGAGTCGGAAGTCGTGGGTTCTAATTCCGCTCTGCCACTTGTTAGCTGTGTTTCTTTGGGCAAGTCACTTCACTTCTCTGCGCCTCAGTTACCTCATGTGTAAAATGGGGATTAAGACTGTGGGCCCAACGGGGGACAACCTGATTACCTTAATAATGATGGCATTTGTTAAGCGCTTACTATGTGCCAGGCACTGTTCTAAGCGCTGCTTACCTTGTATGATTACCTGGGGTAACCATACCGCAGCGCTTAGTACGCTCCGCCCTCGTGCTGATCTGGCCACACCATCATCAATCGTATTTATTGAGCGCTTACTGTGTGCAGATCACTGTACTAAGCGCTTAGTACACACGGGGCCACACACCCCAGTAGGGTTCTTTTCTTTGGGTCAGAGGGGTTCTGTGTGGTTCATTCTTTCATTCAATCATATTTACTGAGCGCTTACTCTGAGGAAAGCACTGTACTAAGCGCTTTGGAGAGTATAATAATAATAATAATAATAATAATAATGGCATTTGTTAAGCACTTACTATGAGCAAAGCACTGTTCTAAGCGCTGGGGGGATACAAGGTGATCAGGTTGTCCCGCGTGGGGCTCACAGTCATCATCCCCATTTTACAGATGAGGTAACTGAGACTCCGAGAAGTTAAGTGACTTGCCCAAGGTCACACAGCAGACATGTGGCGGAGCCGGAATTCGAACCCACGACCTCTGATTCCAAAGCCCGTGCTCTGTCCACTGAGCCATATAAGATCAAACACACTCCCTGCTTACAACGCGCTCACACAACAAGCGCTCAATAGATACGATAGAATGAATAAATGAAAGGGCTGGAAACTGGCCTTTTTGTGAGGTGGGTGGGGCTGGTGCGGATCTCATATAGTTTAATACTGACGGGGAGGCGGAGACACTCCCCCTGACCCTCGACATCCATTCATTCATTCATTCATTCATTCATTCATTCATTCAATCGTATTTATTGAGCGCTTACTGTGTGCAGAGCACTGTACTAAGCGCTTAGGAAGTACAAGTTGGCAACATATAGAGACGGTCCCTACCCAACAGTGGGCTCACAGTCTAGAAGGGGGAGACAGAGAACAAAACCAAATATGTTAACAAAATAAAATGAATAGAATAAATATGTACAAATAAAATAGAGTAATTAATACGTACAAACATATTTACATATATACAGGTGCTGTGGGGAGGGGAAGGAGGTAAGGCGGGGGGGATGGAGAGGGAGAGGAAGGGGAGAGTATGTGGGCACTCCCAGCCCCTCTCCCTCCTTAACAAGGTCACATCATCTTGGCCAGAGGGACTGCGGCGGGGAGAGGGGGGTGGTCCAATTCTAGGGAGGAGGACAGGGAAAGCTTGGGAAAGTACAATACAACCATAAACAGTCTCATTCCATACCTACAACAGCTAAGAAGCAGCGTGGCTCAATGAAAAAAACACCGGCTTTGGAGTCAGAGCTCATGGCTTCAAATCCTGTCTCCGCCAATTGTCAGCTGTGTGACTTTGGGCAAGTCACTTGACTTCTCTGTGCCTCAGTTACCTCATCTGTAAAATGGGGATTCATCATCATCATCATCAATCGTATTTATTGAGCGCTTACTGTGTGTAGAGCACTGTACTAAGCGCTTGGGAAGTACAAGTTGGCAACATATAGAGATAGTCCCTACCCAACAGTGGGCTCACAGTCTAAAAGGGGGAGACAGAGAACAAAACCAAACATACTAACAAAATAAAACAAATAGGATAGATATGTACAAGTAAAATAAATAAATAAAGAGTAACAAATATGTACAAACTGATCACCTCGTAACCTCCCCAGTGCTTAGAACAGTGCTTTGCCCAGAGTAAGCGCTTAATAAATACCATTAAAAAAATCTTACAATCTAGAGGGGGGAGACAGACAGCAATACCAATAAATAAAATTACAGCTATGTACATAAGTACTGCGGGGCTGGGAGAGGGGAAGAGCAAAAGGAGCAAGTCAAGGCGATGCAGAAGGGAGTGGGAGATGAGAAAAAGTGGGGCTTAGTCTGGGAATGCTTCTTGGAGAAGCTGTGCCTTCAATAAGGCTTTGAAGGAGGGGAGAGTAATTGTCTGGCAGATTTGAGGCGGGAGGGAGTTCCAGGCCAGAGGCAGGCTGTGGGCTAGGCGACAGGTGAGAAGTTTAGCTCTACAGAAGCAAAGTGTCGCCGACTGGGTTGTAGGATTAATGATGTGCATATAGGTATAATTCTATTTATTCTGACGGTTTTGACACCTGTCTACATGTTTTGTCTTGTTGTCTGCCTTCCCCTTCTAGACTGTGAGCCCACTGTTGAGTAGGGACCGTCTCTATATGTTGCCAACTTGTACTTCCCAAGTGCTTAATACAGTGCTCTGCACACAGTAAGCATTCAATAAATATGACTGATTGAATGATTGAATGAATGAATGCGTGAGAGAAGAGAGGTGAGGTAGGAGAGGGCAAGGTGGTGAAGTGCTTTAAAGCCAATGGTGAGGAGTTTTTGTTTGATAAGGAGGTGAATGGGGAACCGCTGGAGTTCTTTGAGGAGGGGGGGTGGGTGTGACATGTCCTGAAATTTTTTGTAGAAAATTGATCCAGGCAGCAGAGTGAAGTATTGGCTGGGGTGGGGAGAGACTGGAGGCTTGGGAGGACAGCAAAGAGGCTGATGCAGTAATCCAGGTAGGATAGGATGAGTGATTGTATTAACGTGGTAGCAGCTTGGACACAGAAGAAAGGGTGGATTTTAGCACTGTTGTGAAGGTGGGACTGAAAGGATTTGGTGACAGATTGAATATGTGGGTTGAATGATAGAGAGGAGTCGGGGATAACACCAGTTATGGGCTTGTAGGACTGGAAGGTTGGTGGTGCCAAGCCCTTGGCCTTGCTCCTTCAGGAGGAGTGGTAGCTCACTGTGGGCAGGGAATGTGACTGTTATATTGTTGCAAACAGTAAGCACTCAATAAATGCGGTCGACTGACTTGTCACAGAGGGCACAATTCTGCAGGAGTGAGAAGAACCGGAATCTGCAGATCCCTGACTCAGGGCCCTTGACTGCGGAGGGCAGTGGCCCTTTGGGCCTTGAAGCAGGAAAGTTGGGTGAGATCCAGCAATAGGGGACCTCCTTTCTCCCTGGACTCTCCCTGCCGCTTCTTTCCAAGGTGCCCTGGGTGAGCCTAATGAGCAGGTAAGGCAGGGGTGGTGATGGGGGGCGTGGGAGATATGGGTGCAGATGCGGGGAAATAAGTCACCCCCCAACCAGCCTGGGGTGAAAGGGGAACAGAGTGGACCTGCACAGGGCAGGCTAGCATCCCCTCACAATACTTTAAACCCCAGAGCTCCAGTTGGTCCAAAGCCAGACCTCTCATCTTCCCAGGGTGGTGGGGAGAGGTGAGATGGTGGGGTGTAGAAAGATTGGGGAGATGGCAAACAGGAGCTGGGAAGGACCCAGGGCCCCCCCAATCAGTGGCAACTCTGGAAGACTCCCTTCCATTCTGGACTCTGCTCAGGGTGGGGAGAGGGCAGGGCCAGGAATAGGGTGGCTTAGACCACGTCCCCATGACTCCTCCCTGCCTTGTTCTCTCCCCGACTCCCCAAAGAAGGCTCCAAAGGTCCCAGGATGAACACCCGCTGGAGGGTCCCGGAAACGGGATGGAAAGTCTCAGGGTGACCTAGAATTCTCAGCAATGGGGCAGTGCCAACCTGGCACCAAGGTTTGCTTTCTGTTTCCTAGTGCCCCCACCCCCCTCCCCTGGTCCTTCCCCCTGGAGCTTCTCCTGTCACCCAGTGGAGCTTCCCTGCAAGCCCAAAGCTTGCCCTTCCCACCATCTCCTGTTCTGAACCCCTGACCTCCCAAGTACGTGTGTACGTGAGCACGCGCACACACACACACACACACACACACACACACACGCACGCACTGATCTGCATGATCAGTCCCATCTCACAGTTGGGCCAACAGAATCAATCAGTCGTATTTATTGAGCGCTTACTGTGTGCAGAGCACTGTACTAAGTGCTTGGGAAGTACAAGTTGGCACCAGAGATTAATTCCAAGACTCCCAGGTGGCAACAGGGCCCCCCAGGAGTCATCTGTTCAGGTCCCTGCCTCCAACCAAGCTCCACTAACCAACCCAGATGGAGGGGACTGTCCTGTTCATCATCATCATCAATCGTATTTATTGAGCGCTTATTGTGTGCAGAGCACTGTACTAAGCGCTTGGGAAGTACAAATTGGCAACATATAGAGACAGTCCCTACCCAACAGTGGGCTCACAGTCTAAAAGGGGGAGACAAAACCAAACATACTAACAAAATAAAATAAATAGAATAGATATGTACAAGTAAAATAAATAAATAAATAAATAGAGTAATAAATATGTACAAACATATATACATATATACAGGTGCTGTGGGGAAGGGAAGGAGGTAAGATGGAGGGAATGGAGAGGGGGAGGAGGGGGAGAGGAAGGAAGGGGCTCAGTCTGGGAAGGCCTCCTGGAGGAGGTGAGCTCTCAGTAGGGCCTTGAAGGGAGGAAGAGAGCGAGCTTGGCGGATGGGCAGAGGGAGGGCATTCCAGGCCCGGGGGATGACGTGGGCTGGGGGTCGATGGCGGGACAGGCGAGAACGAGGTATGGTGAGGAGATTAGCGGCAGAGGAGCGGAGGATGCGGGGTGGGCTGGAGAAGGAGAGAAGGGAGGTGAGGTAGGAAGGGGCGAGGTGATGGACAGTCTTGAAGCCCAGGGTGAGGAGTTTCTGCCTGATGTGCAGATTGATTGATAGCCACTGGAGATATTTGAGGAGGGGAGTAATATGCCCAGAGCATTTCTGGACAAAGATAATCCAGGCAGCAGCATGAAGTATGGATTGAAGTGGGGAGAGACATGAGGATGGGAGATCAGAGAGAAGGCTGATGCAGTAGTCCAGACGGGATAGGATGAGAGCTTGAATGAGCAGGGTAGCGGTATGGATGAAGAGGAAAGGGCGGATCTTGGCAATGTTCTTTAAGAAGAAGTCTCTGTTACCTCCCAGGTCACCCATTCCCCCAGCTAAACATCGGTGCCAGCTCCACAGAGGCAGTAGAGGCCAGTGCCCCCAGTTGCCAAATATGGGGGCAATGTGGGCTGGTGACCCTTGGTTGCCAGCTGTGGGGACACTGGGAGCCCAGGATCCCCAGGCTGGACCTCAAGGCTTACCTTAGGTCTCTGGCCAGACTTCAGAGCAGCCAAACGGGCCTGAGACCCCAAACACCCTCTGAATCAGGTGTTTCTGACTTGTAACTCTTTAATATCTGTCTACCTCAAGGAAAGATAGGAAAGTCCTTCTTATCTTGTCCAGCTTAAACCTCTCCTGCTGCAAAGAATGCTTCTTTCCTCCCGTCTTGCAGGCAACAGAGCAAAGCTGCTGGGGATCCTCCCAGTGATATCCCTAGTCTAAGGATCATGTCTACCAACTCTTTTGTACCGTAATAATGATAATAATAAATGATAATGATGGCATGTGTTAAGTGCCTACTTTTTGCCAGGCACTGTCTTAAGTGCTGGGGTGGGTATAAGCAAATCAAGTTGGACACAGTTCCTGTCCCATGTGGGGCTCACAGACTCAATCCCCATTTTACAGATGAGGTAACTGTGGCACAGAGAAGTGAAATTGACCAAGGTCACACAGCAGACAAGTAGCAGACTTAGGATTAGAACCCATGACCTCCTGACTCCTAGGCTCAGGCTCTATCCACTATCCCATGCTGCTTTTCTATTCTCCCAAGCTCTGAGTACAGTGCTCTGCGATCAATCATATTTATTGAGCGCTTACTGTGTGAAAAGCACTGTCCTAAGCATTTGAGAAAGTACAATGTAACAGTTGGTAAACATGTTCTCTGCTCACATCAAACTTAAAGTCTAGAGGAGGGTCAAACAGTAAGTGCTCAATAAGCTTCTCCTCCAGACTAAAGTTTGTTTGGGGCAGGGAACGTATCTGCCAACTCTGTTGTATTATACTCTCCCAAATGCTTATTAAAGCGCTCAGCCCATAGTAAGGGCTCAATAGATCAATCAATCGATCAATGGTATTTATTGAATGGTTATTATGTGCAGAACACTGTTCTAAGTGCTTGGGAGAATACAATACAAGAGAATAAGCAGACATGTTCCCTGCCCATAATCAATCAATCAATCATATTTATTGAGTGCTTACTGTGTGCAGAGCACTGTACTAAGCGCTTGGGAAGTACAAGTTGGCAACATATAGAGACGGTCCCTACCCAACAGGTGCGGGCTGGGCTGTAGAAGGAGAGAAGGGAGGTGAGGTAGGAGGGGGAGAGGTGATGGACAGCCTTGAAGCCGAGGGTGAGGAGTTTCTGCCATAATGAGTTTACAGTCCTGAGGGGTAGACAGACATTAATAGATACCACTGATTGGTTCATTCATTCATTCAATTGTATTCATTGAGCACTTATTGTTCATTCATTCATTCAATCGTATTTATTGAGTGCTTACTGTGTGCAGAACACTGTGCTAAGCGCTTGGGAAGTACAAGTTGGCAACATATAGAGATGGTCCCTACCCAACAGTGGGTTCACAGTCTAGAAGGGGGAGACAGACAACAAAAAAAAACATATTAACAAAATAAAATAAATAGAATAAATATGTACAAGTAAAATAAATAGAGTAATAAATAGGTACAAACATATACACATATATACAGGTGCTGTGGGGAGGGAAAGAAGGTAAGGCGGGGGGATGGGGAGGGGGAGGAGGGGGAGAGGAAGGAGGGGGCTCAGTCTGGGAAGGCCTCATTCATTCATTCATTCATTTATTCAATCGTATTTATTGAGCGCTTACTGTGTGCAGAGCACTGTACTGAGCGCTTCGGAAGTACAGGTTGGCAACATATAGAGACGGTCCCTACCCAACAGTGGGCTCACAGTCTAGAAGGGGGAGACAGAGAACAAAACAAAACATATTAACAAAATAAAATAAATAAATAGAATATATACAAGTAAAATAAATAAATAAATAAATAGAGTAATAAATACGTACAAACATATATACAGGTGCTGTGGGGAAGGGAAGGAGGTAAGGCGGGGAGATGGAGAGGGAGAGGAGGGGGAGAGGAAGGAGGGGGCTCAGTCTGGGAAGGCCTCCTGGAGGAGGTGAGCTCTCAGTAGGGCTTTGAAGGGAGGAAGAGAGCTAGCTTGGTGGATGTGCGGAGGGAGGGCATTCCAGGCCAGGTGGAGGACGTGGGCCGGGGGTCGATGGTGGGACAGGCGAGAACGAGGCACAGGGAGGAGATTAGTGGCAGAGGAGCGGAGGGTGTGGGCTGAGGAAAGAAGGGAGGTGAGGTAGGAGGGGGCGAGGTGATGGAGAGTAGATGGAGAGGTGATGGTGTGCAGAGCACTGTAATAAGAGCTTGGGAGAGTACAACCTAACAATAAACAGACACATTCCCTGCCCACAATGAGCTTATGGTCTAGACAGGAAGTAAACACCATTGATAAACACCACTGATTGATTAATTGTGGGTACTGGGTCACCTCTTGAGGAGAGGTATAATAATAATAATAATGGCATTTATTATGCACCTACTATGTGCAAAGCACTGTTCTAAGTGCTGGGGAGGTTACAACGTGATCAGATTGTCCCACAGGGGACTCACAGTCTTAATCCCCATTTTACAGATGAGGTAACTGAGTCACAGAGAAGTTAAGTGACTTGCCCAAAGCCACACAGCTGACAATTGGCAGAGCCAGGATTTGAACCCCCGACCTCTGACTCCAAAACCCGTGCTCTTTCCACTGAGCCACGCTGCTTCTCACATGGGGGGAGGCATCTTCCCTCCCCCCATCTCTGTCTCCAGCAGAGTTGTTCTCTCGCCAGGTTCTGGGGCTTTGAGTCATTTGGGGAGGGGGAGCATAACCTCCAGCATTTGGAGGTAAAGGGGGATCAGGCTGAATGGAAAGCCAGAACCACCAGGTCCCATTGGAGAACTCTAAATTCCTGGCCTAATCTCAGGGCTGCACGTACTGCAGGTTTGGCTTCAGGGGGATGGATAATAATAATAATTATGGTACTTGTTAAGCGCTTACTATGCACCAGACACTGTACTAAGTGCTGGGGTGGATACAAAGCAAATCGGGTTGGACACAATCCCTGTCCAATTTGGGGCTCACAGTCTCAATACATATTTTACAGATGAGAGAACTGAGGTGCAGAGAAGTGAAGTGACTTGCCCAAGGTCACTCAGCATCATCATCATCATCATCATCAATCGTATTTATTGAGCGCTTACTGTGTGCAGAGCACTGTACTAAGCGCTTGGGAAGTACAAGTTGGCAACGTATAGAGACAGTCCCTACCCAACAGTGGGCTCACAGTCTAAAAGGGGGAGACAGAGAACAAAACCAAACATACTAACAAAATAAAATAAATAGAATAGATATGTACAAGTAAAATAAATAAATAAATATAGAGTAATAAATATGTACAAACATATATACATATATACAGGTGCAGACAAGCGGCAGAGCCAGGATTAGAAAGCATGACCTTCTGATATATACATGACCCCTGTATATATGTATATATGTTTGTACATATATACATGACCCTTGTATATATGTATATATGTTTGTACATATTTACTACTCTATTTATTTATTTATTTATTTTACTTGTACATATCTATTTTATTTATTTCATTTTGTTAAAATGTTTGGTTTTGTTCTCTGTCTCCCCCTTCTAGACTGTGAGCCCACTGTTGGGTAGGGACTGTCTCTATATGTTGCCAATTTGTACTTCCCAAGCGCTTAGTACAGTGCTCTGCACATAGTAAGCACTCAATAAATACGATTGATGATGATGATGATGATGATGATTCCCAGGCCCATGCTCTATCCACTAAAGGATGAGATGACCCCTAGAAACTCCCTGATTTGCTGAGCCAGAGGACCCCCTAACCCCCACTCTTCAATCCCAGTTTTCCCCTCTCCCCTGGGCTGAAATTTCCATCTGCAGCTGGGGCCACAGGAAGTTCTCTTTAATTGTCTGTTTCCTGCCTCCAGTTCTGTAGCTCACCTCACCCTAAACTGGGTCTTACTTGTGCAGACCCCCCTCCGTCCCACCCCTCCAACCCCAGCCCCTGCCTTCCTTCTCTCCAGGGGAATAAGGTACATCAATTATTATCAAGTCACCAATTATTTGAAGCCTCGTGGCTCAGTGGAAACAGCACGGGCTTGGGAGCCAGAGGTCATGGGTTCTAATCCAGCCTCCGCCACTTGTCAGCTGTGTGACTTTGGGCAAATCACTTAACTTCTCTGGGCCTCAGTTCCCTCATCTGTAAAATGGGGATGAAGACTGTGAGCCCCATGTGGGACAACCTGATCACCTTGTATCCCCCCCCAACACATAGAACAGTGCTTCTCACATAGTAAGCGCTTAACAAATGCCATCATCATTATTATTATTAAGTGCCATCGAGTCATTTATGATTCATAAATTTTCAGTCATATATGTTCTGCAGAATGTCCTGCCTTTTGCCATAATTCTGAGTTGTGCCAACAGTTCTTCTGCTATCGTTTTTGCAGTTTCTATCCATCTAGCTGCTGGTCTGCCTCTTCAGCGTTTTCCCTGGACTTTCCCTAGCATTAGTGTCTTCCCCAGAGAATTAGTCCTCCTGATTATGTGTCCAAAATATGCTAATTTAATTCAAGTCATTTGGCCTTCTAAAGACCACTTTGGTTTAATTTGCTCCAAAATCCATTTGTTTATTTTTCCGGCAGTTCGTGGTATTTGCAAAAGCCTTCTCCAACACCATATTTCAAAAGAATCGATGTTCTTCCTATCCTGTTTTTTCACTGTCCAGCTTTCAGATCCATACATTGTCACTGGAAACACCAAAGAGTTGACCATTTGTATTTTTGTGGCAATTGTTATATCAGCACATTTCATTACTTTTTCCAGGCTTTTCATAGCAAGTACTCCTAACATTAATCTTCTGCGCATTTCTTGACTAACAGACATCAATACAAATCCATAAAGTTACAGATATATACAGAAGTACTTTGGGGCTGGAAGGGAGGATGAATAAAGGGAGCAACTCAGGCAATGCAGAAGGAAGTGGGAGAAGAAGAAATGGGGGCTTAATCAGGTAAGGCCTCTTGGAGGAGATGTGCCTTCAATAAGGCTTTGAAGTGGGGGAGAATAATTGTCAGATTTGAGGAGGGAGGACGGTGGGGGAGTAACATGGCAGAAGGGAACACATGAGCCCCTTTCCTACCTCTGCTCTTCATCTCTGGGGAGGCCTTAAATCTGCCTCAGGTCCCCTCTGGGCCTCAGTTTCCCCATCTCCAAAACAGAAGCAGAGAGGGACTTGGTGGCTCTAGTGTCCTGCAGTCATGGACAGGGATCCTGGGCCCTCACCCTGCTGGGACATCTGGAGACTCGAGGCAGGAAGACAGTAGAAGAAGCTGATAGAGTACTCTAGTCAGGATACACTGAACGGTTATAGGAGTCAGAGGACCTGGGTTCTAATTCTGGCACTCCCAGGATCCCAGAGAGAAGGGCTGAGGAGGAAAGACCCCAAGGAAAGACCCAAGGAAGGTGTGGACTTCAAGGAGGGTAAGCTCCCTGTGGGCAGGGACTGTGTCTGTTTGTTGTTGTATTGGATCTACCCCTGCACTTAGTATAGTGTGTGGCACATAGTAAGCACTTAATAAATGACATGTGTCCATCACCTCGCCCCCTCCTACCTCACCTCCCTTCTCTCCTTCTACAGCCCAGTCCGCACCCTCCGCTCTTCCACCACTTATCTCCTCACCGTACCTCGCTCTCGCCTGTCCCGCCATCGACCCCCGGCCCACGTCATCCCCCGGGCCTGGAATGCCCTCCCTCTGCCCATCCGCCAAGCTAGCTCTCTTCCTCCCTTCAAGGCCCTGCTGAGAGCTCACCTCCTCCAGGAGGCCTTCCCAGACTGAGCCCCTTCCTTCCTCTCCCCCTCGTCCCCCTCTCCATCCCCCCATCTTACCTCCTTCCCTTCCCCACAGCACCTGTATATATGTATATATGTTTGTACATATTTTTTACTCTATTTATTTATTCATTTATTTTATTTGTACATATCTATTCTATTTATTTTATTTTGTTAGTATGTTTGGTTTTGTTCTCTGTCTCCCCCTTTTAGACTGTGAGCCCACCGTTGGGTAGGGACTGTCTCTATATGTTGCCAATTTGTACTTCCCAAGCGCTTAGTACAGTGCTCTGCACATAGTAAGCGCTCAATAAATACGATTGATGATGATGATGATGATGATTAAATGAAAAAAAATTGGGGGAGGGGGATGCCTGGTCAGCAGTGCTGGCTGGCCCCCTGGCACCAGGTACAAGGCTGGGATATTAGGGCCTCTGTCTCTCCCACAAGGGCACGTATACTGTGGCCTCTCCCCTTCTTTAAGTCCAGTTTAAGTACTCCTTCTCCAGGAAGCCTTCCTTGATTCCCTCTGCACCCCGTAAGCACTCAATAAATACGAATGAATGAATGAATGAATGAATGAGGGTATGGGCATGGACACACTAGGCTTCCAGCGGAGGGGGTGGGTCCCTCTATCTGGCTTCCTTACACTTGGCATGAGGCTAGACTAGCCTCCTTCAGACGGTCCTGTTCCCCTGCCCTGTCACCAAGTGGAATGGGGCCCAAAGGATGGAGCCAGGAGTCCGGGTGGCCTGAACCTCCCTGCCTGGATTAAGGGTCTTTACATCCTGTGTGACAAAGGCTAGGGCCCTGAAAGGGTGGGGGAGTTTCACCTTTGAGCCCCAATTAACATTCCTAGTCCCTGTTCCCCCTGCTATTGGGGGCAATGGACTCTTGCCAGAAACAGACGGCTCCCCCAGCCCTACCCCTGGCCCTTGCTCCTTGGTCCCCGTCCACCACCCACGGGCACCTGTTGCCCGACAAAAGCTCGGCAAGGAGCTGGCCTGCAGTGGGCAGGGTACCTCTCTCTGCAGGCCAAGGAAGGTACCCCCCTAATCTTGCCGTGACTTGCGGGAGCAGGGGAGGGTCTTTGCCTTGCTCTGGAATAGCCGGTGGAAAAGAGTATTTCAGGTCTATTCTGCAGTGTAGAGCAGAGTAGAGCAGAGTAGAGTAGAAACCCTTAGAGCAGAAACCCTTAGATTTCTAGACTGTGAGCCCACTGATGGGCAGGGACTGTCTCTATATGTTGCCAACTTGTACTTCCCAAGCGCTTAGTACAGTCCTCTGCACACAGTAAGTGCTCAATAAATACGATTGATTGATTGATTGATTGATCAGTGTGCCTTCCCTCCTTCTGCCACCCTCATCCCCAAGGAGACCCTCGGGTTTGGCTTCCTTGCCATCTGGGTTTCCCTGCCACTCCATCTCCTGTTCCCCTCTCCGCTGTGGCGGGGGTCTGGAACAGAGTGTGTGTCTCCTGTGTCCCCACTCTGGGGGATGGAGCCATTGAGAAGCAGCATGGCTATTGAGAAGCAGCGTGGTTACTGAGAAGCAGCGTGGCTCAGTGGAAAGAGCACGGGCTTTGGGGTCAGAGGTCATGGGTTCAAATGCCGGCTCTGCCAATTGTCAGCTGTGTGACTTTGGGCAAGTCACTTCACTTCTCTGTGCCTCAGTTACCTCATCTGTAAAATGGAGATTAAGATTGTGAGCCCCACGTGGGACAACCTGATCACCTTGTATCCCCCCAGCGCTTAGTACAGTGCTTTGCACACAGTAAGAGCTTAACAAATACCATCATTATTATCTTCCTGGTGGGGTGGGATGGTGGCAGAGGCCTTTCCTGGGGAAAAACTGGGGTTCTGCTTTGCTGCTTGGAGGGCCATCAAGCCAGATAAATAAGAGGAATGGCCCCCGGGACTGTTCTGGCCTGCCTTTCCCAGCGGCCCGGTTAAGGGCCTCTTTCCCCTCCCCTCCACCGATAACCCCAGCTAGGTATCTTCCAGCCCCTTACCTTCTCCCCACATCTGGGAGACAGTTCGCTTGAGACAAGGCTCTCCGCCCTCCGTGCCATCCCCTTCCTCTGCCCAGCCAAATCCCAGCCTGATATCCTGCAGTCAGTTAATTGAGTCAATTAGTCAGTCAGTCAATCGCATTTATTGAGTGCTTACTGTGTGCAGAGCATTGTACTAAGCGCTTGGGAGAGTACAATGTAACAATAACAGACACATTCTCTGCTCACAAGGAGCTTTCAGTCTGGGGGGAGACAGTCATTAGCATAAATGAATATAATTACAGATATGTACATGAATGCTGAGGGGTGGGGGGTTTGAATAAAGGGAGCAAGTCACGGCAGTGCAGAAGGGAATGGAAGAAGAGGAAAGGAGGGCTTAGTCAGGGAAGGCCTCTTGGAGGAGATGAGCCTTCAGTAAGGTTTTGAAGGTGGGAAGAGTGATTGTCTGTTGGATATGAGAGATATTCTATCTGTTCTGGCGATTTTAACACCTGTCTACACGTTTTGTTTTGTTGTCTGTCTCCCCCTTCTAGACTGTGAGCTCGTTGTTGGGTAGGGACTGTCTCTATATGTTGCAGACTTGTACTTCCCAAGGGCTTAGTACAGTGCTCTGTACATAAGCGTTCAATAAATACGACTGAATGAATGAATATGAGGAGGGAAGGCATTCCAGGCCAGGGGCAGGATTTGGGAGAGAGGTCGACGGCAAGGCAGACACGGAATCGTGGTACAGTGAGAAGGTTGGCAATGGAGCCTTCAAAGCCTTATTGAAGGCGCAGCTTCCCCAAGAGGTCTTGCCAGACTAAGTCCCATTTTTCCTCATCTCCTACTCCCTTCTGCAATGCCCTGACTTGCTCCTTTTTCTCTTCCCCACTCCCAGCCCCACAGCACTTATGTACATATCTGTAACTTTATTTTTATTGATGTCTGTCTCCCTCCCTAGACTGTAAGCTCGTTGTGGGCAGGGAACGTGAATGTTTATTGTTGTATTGTATTTTCCCAAGCTCTTAGTACAGTGCTCTGCAAACAGTAAGCCCTCAAAAAATACAATTGAATGAATAAGTGAATGAAAGGAGTGAAGTATGTGAGCTGGATTGCAGTAGGAGAGTAGTGAGGTGAGGCAGGAGGGGGCAAGGTGATTTAGGGTGAGGTGAGGTGATGGGACAGAGAAACCTCAGAGCAGCAGCAGCAGCAGCCCCATGGCCCTGGTAGAAATGATATTTATCATGCCACTCTCAGAGGAAATGTGTTGTACTCTTACCTCTTCCCTCTCTGCAGGTAGCTCCTCCTCCTCATTCCTTCACTCCACTCCAGGTGCATTTTCCAACCAGGCCCCACCCCTGCGGCAGGGCTCTCCTTTCCTGTCCACAAAAAGCAGCCTACTGGGCCAGGGCCCTTTTGCAGCAGGTAGATCTAGGAGGAAGGGAGGAAGAGGGGGCTTCCTCCCTTTTAAGCTTCCCCCATTTAGGGTGGCCCCTAGGGTAGAGCCAGTGCCTTCCGGGGAGCCCCCTTCCCTACCACCCCAGGATCTCCTGGGAACTGAGTCTGGACTTGGGGGTGGGAAGGCTGTCGGAATCATGCTCGGGGAGCCGCTGAGACTTTTTTCTCCCAACTTCGAGTTGGCAGCCGGATTTAAGGACTGAGTTTCTTCTCTTTAAACTTCCTGGTCTCCCTTGTTCAACTGCCTCTGCTTCTGGCTGGTCTCCTTTAACTCTGACACTCCCATAAGGAGAGCTCTCCTTCCCTCAGCAACCAGTGGTAGCCCTGGGCTACTGAGCCTCCCAAGCTGAACGTCGAGGCTACAGGCCAGAGACCCGGTGGCTCAGAGATCTGCTGGCACATTTCCCACTAAACTGTAGTAGAAGCCCTAATTGGCTTCGTTTTAATTTCTGTGCCCATGCTCGTTTGCCTGAGGCCTGATTTCATTTGCCCTCCGCTCACTTTATTAAGACTCATGGGCTTGGGCTGACTGTAGCCTGCTTGAATCAGGGTGGGCTGAGCTGTCTTTCCCCTCCTAGGCTTTCCGCGGGGACCCCAGAAGGCTGAAAGATCAAGGTGGTTGTAACCTTTCCCTTGGAGGGGGAAGGTGGTTTTGGGGAAGTAATAATAATAATAATGATGGCATTTGTTAAGCGCTTACTATGTGCAAAGCACTGTTCTAAGTGCTGGGGAGGATACAAGGTGTTCGGGTTGTCCCACGTGGGGCTCACAGTCTTAATCCCCAATGAGGGAACTGAGGCACAGAGAAGTTAAGTGACATGCCCAAAGTCACACAGCTAACAAGTGGTGGAGCTGGGATTAGAATCCATGACCTCTCACTCCCAAGCCCGTGCTCTTTCCTTTGAGCCACACTGGAAGAGTGGGAGTGGGAGGTTGGCCTCCTGGACCCCGACTGGAGGCCCTCAGAGCCCCTGCCCTGGGGTGGGGGGCACTGAGGTGGGCAGAGAAACCTCAATACCTGGGGTTGAGCATCTCTTGTGTCAGTCCTCCCCAGGCCGGGCACACTTCCCCTCACCCGTCCTCGTTCCCCACCTCGGAGGAGGAGAACAAAGGGGCTCTGTCCTTGGCCAGAGGAGTGGGGTGGCCGGGTGCCCGCAGGGCCGGCCCCAGGCATCTGGGCACGAGAAAGCGCAGAACTGGTCCGGGCTGTGCCCGCAGGAGCCAACGTAGGAGCCAACGCAGGAGGAAGTGGCTCCCTGGCCCTGACTTGTCCCCCTGCCCCCGCCAGTAAATGCTTCATTGTTCTTTCCCATCTCTGCAGCCCTGGTGGTGTGTTGGGTGTGTTGGTGTGCGGGTGGTGTGAGGGACCATGGCACGGTAGGGGGGCCATGAGCTGGGGCTAATCAGGAGAGAGAGAGAGAGAGAGAGAGAGAGAGAGAGAGAGAGAGAGAGAGAGAGAGAGAGAGAGAGAGAGAGAGAGAGTGAGAGAGAGTGAGTGTGTGCTCGGGCCCTGTGCTTGCAGAGGAAATTCAATCGTATTTATTGAGCGTTTATGGTGTGCAAGTCACTATACTAAGAACTTGAGAGAGTTCAATGTAGCAACAGACACATCCCTGCCCACAGTGAGCTCACAGTCTAGAAATGGGGTTTGTGAGTGTCATGTGGGACAGGGACTACTGTTGCTGAACTTGTACCTACTCCAGTGCTTAGTACAAAGCTTGGCATATAGTAAAACCTTAGTCATTATAAGAGGGAATCTGGGGGCCAGCCCTAGGCCATTCCCCTCAATGATACTACTACTACTACTAATAACAATAACAATAATAACTTACTGTGTACCAAACACTGTACTAAGCTCTGGGATAGATAAAAGATCTCAAGTTCTGTAGTGGGGCTCACAGTCTAAGTGGGAGGGAGAACAGGCATTGAATTGCCATTTTGCAGATGAGGGAACTGAAGCACAAAGAAATTAAGTGATTTGTCCAGGGTCACATAGCCGATAAGCAGCTGAGTCTTCCGATTCCCAGGCCCTTTCCACTCCAACACTGCTCTTGGGGGCTCTGGGAGTGTTATTGACAGGCCGGCTTCTAAACAAGGATCCCATGTGCCAATTAGTCATGGTTTCCCCAGAAGCTGTCCAAGATTGAGAGCGCTTAGGGGAGGGATGGAGGGGAGATGGAGAGAAGAGAGGCAGCCCTAGGCCCTGGGCCAAGTGGAGGCCCTCCCAGGCTATGGAGATGAAGGGCCAGTCTTGGGGGTTGACTGGCCCCCTGGCGTGGCCTCCATGGCTACCACACAGTTTCCCTGAGCAGGAGTAAGCACTCCATTCATACTACTGATTAATTGCTTGTTGTGAGCAGGGAATGGGTCTGTTATATTCTTATATTGTACTCTCCCAAGTACACAGTAAGCACTCAATAAATATGATTGAATGAATGAATGGGTGATTGATTGATTGAGGAGATCCAACTGGTTCAACCCACCCTGATAAGGGGGATATAACCAGAAGCCTCCTGGGGTTCATTACCCCTCCAGAGTCAAATAATGCCCAAGCGAGGGGCAGAGGCAGCCTAGCCTCAGGATTAGTGTGAGATGCCAGGTCCTGGGGAGGCCCGGCCTGGGGCTGGCCTTCTGGGGCGGGGAGAAGGAGCTGGCTCAGAGATGGGCTTCCCAGGGTGACAATTTCATAGCTGGAAGCCCTAAATTGCTCAACCATTTTGGGCCACTCAAAGTCATGGGGAGCATGGAGAGCCTGGATAATGGAAAACCACAGATAATCAATCAGTCACTGGTATTTATTGAGAGCCTACAGTGTGCAGAGCACTGTATTAAGCACTTGAAAAAGCCCAGTAGAATAGGTAGACACAATCCCTGCCCTCAAGGAGCTCAGTAATAACAACAATAATTGTGGTATTAAGCACTATGTTCCAGGTGTTGCACTAAGCACTGGGGTAGATACAAGATAATATGATATAAATAAATGACAGATATGGTCATAAGTCCTCCCTTCAAAGCCCTACTGAGAGCTCACCTCCTCCATGAGGCCTTCCCAGGCTGAGCCCCCTCTTTCCTCTCCCCCTCCACATCCCCCCCACCCTACCTCCTTCCCCTCCCCACAGCACCTGTATATATGTCTGTACAGATTTATTACTCTATTTTACTTGTACATATTTACTATTCTATTTATTTTATTTTGTTAATATGTTTTGTTTTGTTGTCTGTCTCCCCCTTCTAGACTGTGAGCCCGTTGTTGGGTAGGGACCGTCTCTATATGTTGCCAACTTGTACTTCCCAAGCGCTTAGTACAGTGCTCTGCACACAGTAAGTGCTCAATAAATACTATTGAATGAATGAATGAATGAATAATTGGGTGGGACGCAGTCCCTGTCCCACATGGGGCTCACAGTCTTAATCTCCATTTTACAGATGATGTATCTGAGGCACAGAGAAGTGAAATGATTTGCCCAAGGTCACACAGTAGACAAGTGGCAGAACTGGGATTAGAACTCAAACCCTTCTAACTCCCAGCCCCATGCTCTATCGACTAGGTCATGCTGCTTCCCTAGTACATAAAGTGCCCATCCTCATGGAGTTTATGATCTAATCAGGGAGAGCAAAACTAAAATAAATTACAGATATGAGGAAGAGAAAAATGGGTTATGTATATGGTTATGTATACCATCAATGGTATTTACTGAACACTTTCTATGTGCAGAACACTGTACTAAGTGCTTGGGAGAGTACACTAGAACTGAGTTAGCAGGCACGCTCTCTGCCCACAGTGAGTTTACAGTCTAGAGAATATATAAGGTATGTAAATAGATCTGTGTGTTGGTGCTTAAGTAACAGATATGTATGCAAGATATGTACATAAGTGCTATGAGAGGTTTTGAATACACAAATTTGCAGGTGAATCAGAACGGCTATAGAAGCAGTTGGAAGGAATATAACCTGGGGAGATGAGAATTTAATTGGAGAAGGCCTCCTGGAGGAGATGGGATTTCAGGAGGTATTTGAAGATAAGGATGGCTGTGGTCTGTTGGATTTGAAAGGGGAGGGAGTTCCAGGAAGGGGAAAATGAAGTAGCAGCTTAGTGGAAAGAGTATGGGCTTGGGATTCAGAGGATCTGGGTTCTAATTTTGGCCCTGCCAATTGCTTTTCATGTTACCTTGGGGAAGTCACGTAACTTCTCTGTGCCTCAGTATCCTCAACTGTAAAATGGGGATTAAATCCTGCTCCCTCTCACAGACTGTGAGCCCCACGTGGGATACGGACTATGTCCAACCTGATAGACTTGTATCTACCCCAGCGTGTAGAACAGTGCTTGACACATAGTAAGCACTTAATAAATACCACCCCACCACCAAAAAAATAAGAATATGGGCAAGAAGTTGGTGGCAAGAGACATGAGAACTAGGCAATGTTAAGTAGGCATGTTATCTTGAGAAGGAAGATGATTGCAATGTGGTGTGTGGTAGGAGAAGAGAGTTGATAAATGAAGGGGAGAGAACACTGATTGAATGCTTTAAAGTCAATAGTCAGATACTGATGCACAGAGGAATGGGTGGGTAACTATTGGAGGTTTTTGAGGTGTGGGGAGATGTACGCAGAATCACGTTTTGTTAACATGATCCAGGCAGCAGAATGGAATATGGACAGAAGAAGAAGAGACTGGAATCAAGGAGGTGATAACAATAATTGTGGTATTTGTTAAGCACTTACTGTGTGGCAAACACTGTATTGAGCACTGAGGTAGACACAAGATAATTAGGTTGGAGCAGTGTGGCTCAGTAGAAAGAGCATGGACTTTGGAGTCAGAGGTCATGGGTTCAGATCCTGGCTCCGCCAATTATCAGCTGTGTGACTTTGGGCAAGTCACTTAACATCTCTGTGCCTCAGTTACCTCATCTGTAAAATGGGGATTAAGACTGTGAGCCCCCCGTGGGACAACCTGATCACCTTGTAACCTCCCCAGTGCTTAGAACAGTGCTTTGCACATAGTATGTGCTTAATAAATGCCATCATCATCACACAGTCCCTCCTATCCCTCAAGGGGCTCACAGTGCAAACGGCATGGCCTAGTGGATAGAGCATGGGCCTGGGAAACAGAGGACCTCGGTTTTAATACTGGCTCCATTACTTGTCCATACTTCACTCTCATTTTTCTATGAAAAACATTTCGTTCATGTTTCCCTATTCCTCAAGAACCTCCAGAGGTTGCCCACCCGCCTCTGCATCGAACAGAAACTCCTTACCATCATCTTTAAAGCATTCAATCACCTTGCTCCCTTCTACCTCATCTCGCTACTCTGCTATTCCAACCCAGCTCGCACACTTTGCTCCTCTAATGCCAAGCTACTCACTGTACCTCAATCTCATCTATCTCGCCGATGATCTCTCACCCACATCCTGCTACTGGCCTGGATTGCCCTCCCATTTTATATCAATCAATCAATCAATCAATCGTATTTATTGAGCGCTTACTATGTGCAGAGCACTGTACTAAGTGCTTGGGAAGTACAAATTGGCATCACATAGAGACAGTCCCTACCCAACAGTGGGCTCACAGTCTAAAAGGGGGAGACAGAGAACAGAAACAAACATACCAACAAAATAAAATAAGTAGGCTAGAAATGTACAAGTAAAATAAATAAATAAATAAATAAATAGAGTAATAAAAATGTACAACCATATATACATATATACAGGTGCTGTGGGGAAGGGAAGGAGGTAAGACGGGGGGATGGAGAGGGGGACGAGGGGGAGAGGAAAGAAGGGGCTCAGTCTGGGAAGGCCTCCTGGAGGAGGTGAGCTCTCAGCAGGGCCTTGAAGGGAGGAAGAGAGCTAGCTTGGCGGATGGGCAGAGGGAGGGCATTCCAGGCCCGGGGGAGGACGTGGGCCGGGGGTCGATGGCGGGACAGGCGAGAGCGAGGTACAGTGAGGAGATTAGTGGTGGAGGAGCGGAGGGTGCGGGCTGGGCGGTAGAAGGAGAGAAGGGAGGTGAGGTAGGAGGGGGCGAGGTGATGGACAGCCTTGAAGCCCAGGGTGAGGAGTTTCTGCCTGATGCGCAGATTGATCGGTAGCCATTGGAGGTTTTTGAGGAGGGGAGTAATATGTCCAGAGCGTTTCTGGACAAAGATAATCCGGGCAGCAGCATGAAGTATGGATTGAAGTGGAGAGAGACACGAGGATGGGAGATCAGAGAGAAGGCTGGTGCAGTAGTCCAGATGGGATAGGATGAGAGCTTGAATGAGCAGGGTAGCGGTTTGGATGGAGAGGAAAGGGCGGATCTTGGCAATGTTGCGGAGCTGAGACCGGCAGGTTTTGGTGACGGCTTGGATGTGAGGGGTGAATGAGAGAGCGGAGTCGAGGATGACACCAAGGTTGCGGGCTTGTGAGACGGGAAAGATGGTAGTGCCGTCAACAGAGATGGGAAAGTCAGGGAGAGGACAAGGTTTGGGAGGGAAGACAAGGAGCTCAGTCTTCGACATGTTGAGCTTTAGGTGGCGGGCGGACATCCAGATGGAGATGTCCTGAAGGCAGGAGGAGATGCGAGCCTGGAGGGAGGGGGAGAGAGCAGGGGCAGAGATGTAGATCTGGGTGTCATCAGCGTAGAGATGATAGTTGAAGCCGTGGGAGCGAATGAGGTCACCAAGGGAGTGAGTGTAGATTGAGAACAGAAGGGGACCAAGCACTGAACCTTGGGGAACCCCCACAGTAAGAGGATGGGAGGGGGAGGAGGAGCCTGCAAAAGAGACTGAGAAAGAACGACCGGAGAGATAAGAGGAGAACCAGGAGAGGACGGAGTCTGTGAAGCCAAGGTCAGATAACGTGTTGAGGAGAAGGGGGTGGTCCACAGTGTCAAAGGCAGCTGAGAGGTCGAGGAGGATTAGGACAGAGTATGAGCCGTTGGATTTGGCAAGCAGGAGGTCATTGGTGACCTTTGAGAGCGCAGTTTCCGTGGAATGAAGGGGACGGAAGCCAGACTGGAGGGGGTCGAGGAGAGAGTTGTTGTTGAGGAATTCTAGGCAGCGCGTGTAGACAACTCGTTCAAGGAGTTTGGAAAGGAATGGTAGGAGGGATATGGGACGATAACTAGAAGGTGAGGTGGGGTCAAGAAAATTACTCTCTTCGCCTTCAAAGCCTTATTGAAGGCTCATCTCCTCCAAGAGGTTTTCCCCGACTAAGCCCTTATTTCCTCTTTTCCCACTCTCTTCTGCATAACCCTGACTTGCTCCCTGTATTCGTTCCCCCACGCCCAGCCCTATGGCACTTCTGTATATATCTATAATGTATTTATTTATATTAATGTCTGTCTCCCTCTCTAGGCTGAAAGCTCACTGTGGGCAGGGAATGTGTCTATATTAAATTATATTATATTATATCATATTATATTATATTTTATATTACATTATATTACATTATATTACATTATATTATATTATATTATATTACATTACATTACATTACATTACATTATATTATATTACATTATATATTATATTACATCATACACTATACATTATATATTATATTATATTATATATTATATTATATTACATTATATCATATATTATATATATTATATTATATTAATCATATATTATATTATATTATATTATATTATATTATATATTATATTATATTATATTATTATATTATATTACAAGCACTCAGTAATAATAACCATGGTATTTGTTAAAGTGCTTACTCTGTGCCAAGCACTGTTCTAAGCAAGATAATCAGGTTGTCCAATGTGGGGCTCATAGTCTTAATCCCCATTTTACAGACGAGGTAACTGAGGCACAGAGAAGTTAAGTGGATTGCCCAATGTCACACATCAGACAAGTGGCAGAGCTGGGATTAGAACGTACTCCTAAACTGGTGCTCTTTCCACTAAGCCATGCTGTTTCCCATACAGTGCCCTACACACAGTAAGTGCTCAATAAATATGATTGATTATTTCCTGTGTGACTTTGGGTAAGTCATTTAACTTCTCTGTGCCTCAGTTACCTCACCTGAAAAATGAGTATTGATTGTGAGCCCCATGTGGGACATGGGCTGTGTCCAACCTGATTAGTTTATATCTACCCCAGTGCTTAGTAGGCCCGTGCGCTATCCACTAGACATGCTGCTTCTCAGGGTTCAGGTGGTTTACTCAGTAGGCAGTCTCAGAGAGTTCAGATGGTCTACACAGTGGACAGTCCACACCCTGGATAGTCCACACCCTGGAAAATCCACGCCTTTGGTAGTCCACACCCTAGAAAATCCACACCCTGGCTAGTCAATACTCTGGATAACAGCACCCTAGATAAACCACATCCTGCTTCATCAGGACTGAGTTTCTTGTCAAGGAAAATTCCTACCCTCTCCTGTCTTCATTCACTCATATTTATTGAGCGCTTACTGTGTGCAGAGCACTGTATGAAGCACTTGGGATGTACAAGTTGGCAACATATAGAGAGGGTCCCTACCCAATAGCAGGCTCACAGTCTAGAAGGGGAGACAGACAACAAAACAAAACATATTAACAAAATAAAATAGAATAGTAAATACGTACAAGTAAAATAAATAGAGTAATAAATCTGTACAAACATATATACAGGTGCTGTGGGGAGGGGAAGGAGGTAGGGCGGGGGGGATGGGGAGGGGGAGAGGAAGGATGGGGCTCAATCTGGGAAGGCCTCCTGGAAGAGGTGAGCTCGCAGTAGGGCTTTGAAGGGAGGAAGAGAGCTAGCTTGGCGGATGTTGGGAAGGAGGGCATTCCAGGCCAGGGGGAGGACGTGGGCCGGGGCTCGACGGCGGGACAGGCGAGAACGAGGCACAGTGAGGAGGTTAGTGGCAGAGGAGTGGAGGGTGCGGGCTGGGCTGTAGAAGGAAAGAAGGGAGGTGAGGTAGGAGGGGGCGAGGTGATGGAGAGCTTTGAAGCCGAGAATGAGGAGTTTTTGCCTGATGCATACGTTGATTGGTAGCCACTGGAGATTTTTGAGGAGGGGAGTAACATGCCCAGACCATTTCCGCACAAAGATGATACAGGCAGTGGCGTGAAGTATAGACTGAAGTGGGGAGAGACAGGAGGATGGGAGATCAGAGAGGAGGCTGATGCAGTAATCCAGTCGGGATAGGATGAGAGATTGAACCAGCAGGGTAGCGGTTTGGATGGAGAGGAAAGGGCGGATCTTGGCAATGTTGCGGAGGTGAGACCGGAAGGTTTTGGTGACAGATTGGATGTGAGGGGTGAACGAGAGAGCAGAGTCGAGGATGACACCAAGGTTGCGGGCTTGTGAGACAGGAAGGTTGGTAGTGCCGTCAACAGTGATGGGAAAGTCAGGGAGAGGTCAGGGTTTGGGAGGGAAAATAAGGAGTTCAGTCTTGGACATATTGAGTTTTAGATGGCGGGCAGACATCCAGATGGAGATGGCTTGAAGGCAGGAGGAGACACGAGCCTGAAGGGAGGGAGAGAGAGCAGGGGCAGAGATGTAGATTTGGGTGTCATCAGCGTAGAGATGATAGTTGAAGCCGTGGGAGTGAATGAGTTCACCAAGGGAGTGAGTGTAGATAGAGAACAGAAGGGGACCAAGAACTGACCCTTGAGGAACCCCTTCAGTAAGGGGATGGGAGGGGGAGAAGGAGTCTGCGAAAGAGACTGAGAATGAACGGCCGGAAAGATAAGAGGAGAACCAGGAGAGGACAGAGTCTGTGAAGCCAAGGTTGGATAGCGTGTTGAGGAGAAGGGGGTGGTCCACAGTGTTGAAGGCAGCTGAGAGGTCAAGGAGGATTAGGATAGAGTAGGAGCCATTGGATTTGGCAAACAGGAGGTCATTGGTGACCTTTGAGAGGGCAGTTTCGGTGGAATGTAGGGGATGGAAGCCAGATTGGAGGGGGTCAAGGAGAGAGTTGGCATTGAGGAATTCGAGGCAGCGGGTGTAGATGACTCAAAACCACCTGGCCGGTCGGCCAGGATTGCCGGGTTGAATCCTCCGGACGGACTGCCCCTGCACTTCAGGGGTGAACAGGGTTCTTCCCCCTGAATCCTACTGAAAGTGAACATAGTAATAATAATTACGGTACCTCTTAAGTGCTTACTATGCACCAAGCACTGTTCTAAGCACTGGAATAATAATAATGGAATTTTTACAGTGCTTACTATATGCCAAGCACTGTTCTATTCACCGGGGTAGATACATGGTAATCAGGTTGGACACAGTCCCTGTCTCAATAGGACTCACAGTTTTAATCCCCATTTTACAGATGAAGTAACTGAGGTCCAGAGAAGTCCTCTTACTCCCAGGCCCATGCTCTTGCTGCTAGGCCACGGTCAGAAGAGGGAGCTGAGGGTCCTTCCCCGTGCTGGTTCCAAAAAAGATGTCTCTTTTTCTGTCCCCCAGGGACTCTCTTCCCTCTCCCATCCAGAAGGCACAGCTGAGGACGTCTGGGGCCTCAGGTTCATTCTAGGACAGCCTCCCGCATTCAGGGAGCAGATTGGTGGGATGGGGGATTCTTGAGCAGTAGTAGTCGTAATGGTACTTATTAAGCGCTTACTGTGTGCTGAGCACTGTACTAAGTAATCTTTTCCCCACCCACTTTGGACCTGGACTGTGTCTCCCTGCTCCCTCTGCGGGGGCTCTATTAATAATAATTGTGGTATTTGTTAAGTGCTTACTATGTGCCAGGACTGTACTAAGCACTGGGGTGGATACAAGCAAATCAGGTTGGACACAGTCCCTGTCCCATGTGGGGCTCACAGTCTCAATACTCATTTTACACACGAAAGAACTGAGGCATAGAGAAGTGAAGTGATCTGCCCAGGATCACACAGCAGACCAGTGGCAGATTCTGGATTAGAACCCATGATCTTCTGACTGTCATGCCCATGGTCTATCCACTAAACCATGCTGCTTCTCATAAGCTTCTGTTGGGCAGCTGACCTGGCCAACCTTAGTCTCCTTGGCCTGGACCCCTCCTGCCCACGGGCTTTGGAGTCAGAGGTCATGGGTTCAAATCCTGGCTCTGCCAATTGTCAGCTGTGTGACTTTGGGCAAGTCACTTAACTTCTCTGTGCCTCAGTTCCCTCATCTGTAAAATGGGAATGAAGAATATGAGTCCCCCATGGGACAACCTGATCACCTTGTAACCTCCCCAGCACTTAGAACAGTGCTTTGCACATAGTAAGTGCTTAATAAATGCCATTATTATTGTTATTATTATTATTATTATCATTTCTTCTGCCGCCCTAGGGTGGTCCTTCCACCTGTCTAGCAAGGACTGTGATGAGCCCTGTCAGAGGATGGGAGGGCAGGGAGGAAAGAGAAGAGAAGCAGCATGGCGTAATGGATGGGCACAGAACTGGACGTCAGAGGTCATGGGTTCTAATCCGGGCTCTACCGCTTGTCTGCTGTATGACCTTAGGCAAGTCACTTCTCTTCTCTGTGCCTCAGTTACCTAGTCTGTCAAAGAGGGATTGAGACTGTGAGCCTCACATGGGTTGTATCAGAAAATAGAACTTGATTTGCTTGTATCCACCTCCAGGGCTTAGTACAGTACCTGGCACATAGTAAGCACTTAACAAATACCATTATGAAAAAAAAGAAGGGAGGAGACAGATACCATCATGATCAGTGGAAGCCAGATAGTCCTGGGCTTGGCACTAGACAAGGGCCACCACTGGTCACTGGGCCTGCCTAGGCCCGGAGATGGGGGACGGCAGCCTTCAGGGTCAATCGATCAATCATATTTATTGAGCTCTTATTATGTACACTGGGAGTAAAATTAGCAGACATGTTCCCTTTATTCATAGTCATGTATTTTATTCATTTATTCATATTACTGTCTGTCCCCCCATCTAGACTGTAAACTCTTGGGCAGGGAATGTGTTTATTGTTGTATTCTGCTCTCCCAAGCGCTTAGTACAGTGCTCTGCACACAGTAAGCACTTAATAAATACAAATAAATGAATGAATGAATGACAAGCTTATAGTCTAGAGAGGGAGACAGACATTAGTATGAATAAAGGACATGATTAGGAATAAAATACATGAATATAAATAAAAGAAAAAAAGGATCAGGGTCTGAGGTTGGGGCACTTGGAACCCTGTTTTCAGAATGAACGAATGATGACAGTCAGACACAATATGATTGCCGGGGTGAGGGGTGGAGGAGGAGATATGTTAAGTGCCGATCCAACCGCAGACTCTGCTCCCCATCAGCACTGCCACCTCTAAACACATGGTCCTCCCCGATCTGTTAAACAGCCCACCCAGAGGGGCTTGGGAAGGGGAGCAGAGCAGGGGCTAGAGGCAGCCTCTCTGGTGGCTGGCTCCCCTAGCCCCCAGCTTGCCAGGCCCCAGACCTTGATGGAAGGCTGGGCTTCCCCAGCTGCTTTTGATCCTGAGTTTCTATGGAACAATAAATCCCCGGGTCAAAGACAGCAAATAAGCACAAAGCCTTTTACAGCCAGCCACCTGGCTGGCCGGCCACCTTCCCTCCATCCTCTCCCCCAACCCCCTCCCCAACAGGCCCCTGGCCCTCCGTGGAAACCCACACTAGAGTCCTGCAGCCAGGGCCAGTCAGAAGGCTGCAGGGAAGGCTGGAAAGGCAGAGGCAGGGCCCAACTACTTATTTTCCTAGGTTGGGAGGCTCAGTCGGGCCGGGATATTTCCAGGTCAGGACAGCTTGAGTGGGGGGTGGTCCCTGCTCTGTCACTGGGAGCATAAATCCCCCCTCCCCACTGCAGTCCTCCTCAAACTGTGAGAAGTCCCTCCCCAAGGACCAAACACAACAGCCCAGCAGTGAACTCCAGAGAGGGTGGAAGCTGGAGCCTCCTGCCCGGCCAAGACCAGCCTGTGTTGCCCCTGCTTCTTCCCCAAATTCCCTTTCATTCTTTCAGTTGTATTCCATTCAATCATATTTATAGAGTGCTTACTGTGTGCAGAGCACCATACTAAGCACTTGGGAGAATGCAATACAAAAATAAACAGGCATTCCCTGCCCACAAGGAGCTTACCGTCTTTTTGACCCAAGGTCTTCTGTACTACACCCAAGCAGTTCCAAGGTTCTGACAGAGAATGAGGGCCCAGGGAGGTAGAAGTGGAGAAGCAGAGGGGCCTGGATAATCCACCCTCTGGGTAATCAACTACTGGGGTGGCCAAGCTGGCTGAGAATCATATAGGGGAAGTGTCTAATGTCTCAATCTATCAGTGGTTTTTATTGAACGCTTACTGTGTGTGCAGAATATTGTACTATACATAGAGAAGCAGCGTGCCGCAGTGGAAAGAGCCCGGGCTTTGGAGTCAGAGGTCATGGGTTCGAATCCCGGCTCCGCCACATGTCTGCTGTGTGATCTTGGGCAAGTCACTTAACTTCTCGGAGCCTCAGTTACCTCATCTGTAAAATGGGGATGAAGACTGTGAGCCCCACGTGGGGCAACCTGATCACCCTGTATCCTCCCTAGCGCTTAGTACAGTGCTTTGCACATAGTAAGCGCTTAACAAATGCCAATTATTATTATTATTATTACTAAGCACTTGGGAGAATACAGTACAATAGAGTAGGTAGAAATGTTCCCTGCCCACAAGGAATTTACAGTCTTGAGGTCTAGATTACAGTCTCCTCTGGGGATTGGCTTTCCCCCTGCAGCTCTGCCTCCAATGCAGAGAGAGAGAAGGGAAAAAAATCTTTCTGGCAGACCCTGACCCTTGGCCTGTGACCCCATGACCCCTTGATCCCATTGGCTTGCCCCTTGGTAATTTCGTGATTGTCTCTGGGTCCTGGCCCCGGAGAGAACAGAGGGCTGGGTGCCAGGGATTCCTGGGTTCTGTTCCATCCCCATCTGTCTCAACTAGACCTCCTGTTCCCACTATGCCCCAGGGGATGAGAAGAGCTCTGTCTGGGAGAGCAGGGGATTTGGAGAGGGAATCCTCGAGGAAATGACTCCCCTCTGACCCTCCTCCCCCACCCCACAGAGCGTGGTCCTGGGAGTCAAGAAGCTCATGGGTTCTAATCCCAGCTCAGCCACTTGTCTATTGTGTGGCTTTGGCAAGTCACTTTACTTCTCTGTGCCTCAGTTACCTCATCTTTAAAATGGGGTTTAAGACTGTGAGCCCCATGTGGGACAGGGACTGTGTCCAACCCAATTTCCTTGTAACCACCCCAGTGCTTAGTACAGTGCCTGGCACACAATAAGCACTTAACAAATGTTACCATTTAAAAAATAATTATTATTATTATTTTTGAGAGACAGTGTTATCTAGTGGATAGAACACAGGCCTGGGAGTCAGAAGGACTTGTGTTCTAATCTTGGCTCTGCCACTTATCTGCTGACCTTGAGCAAGTCACTTAACTCCTCTATGCTTCAGTTACCTTGTCTGTAAAATGGGGATTAAGACTGTGAGCCCTATGTGGGACAGGGACTGTGTACAATCCGATTACCTTGTATCAATCCAGCACTTAGTACAGAGCCTGGCACATAATAAAGCGCTTAATAAATACCACCATTATTATTACTATTATTACTCTGCTCCTTTCTAACCTGGGGGCAATGAGTCAGTGCCATATGCCCTTCAACTGCCCAGTCCTCCCTGGGACCCTTTTCCTGCCACCCGCTGACATGTGGGTGACATCCACCTGCCTCTGGAGAGAGATCCCACTAGTATTCAAGAGGGGAGAGCACTGAGTTTTCCAGCTGGGGCCAATATACTCATCATTTGTTCTTTTAATCGGATTTACTGAGCGCTTACTCTGTACAAAGCACTGTTCTAAGCGCTTGGGACAGTACAATAAGCAGACACATTCCCTGCCCATAACGAGCTTACAGTCTAGAGGAGGGTTCCCTCCCCTTCTCTCCCAAGTGTGGAAAACCCTTGCTTCCACCCTTCTCTTTTCTCTTCCTGTGGTCTCTAGCAGCTCCCTCTTCTCCTGCTCCTTCCCCTCCTTCAACCTGCAAGGTTCCAGTTTCCACTATCCTGTGATCCCCCCACCTACTCCAGCTGTTTCCATCTTTGCCTCTCTGGGTTCAACTTCACCCTCATTCCGTCTACACCCTCTGCCTCCACATCCCCTCTGCCGACCCCCTGCTCCCACCCATGATCTGGTTTTTGCACTCTTCATTTTACCATTGGAGAAGCAGCGTGGCTCGGTGGAAAGAGCACGGGCTTTGGAGTCAGAGGTCATGGGTTCAAATCCCGGCTCCACCAACTATCAGCTGTGTGACTTTGGGCAAGTCACTTAACTTCTCTGGGCCTCAGTTACCTGATCTGTAAAATGGGGATTAAGAATGTGAGCCCCCTGTGGGACAACCTGATCCCACCTGATCACCTTGTACCCTCTCCAGCGCTTAGAACAGTGCTTTGCACATAGTAAGAGCTTAATAAATGCCATTATTGTTATTATTATTATTACCAAGACCTCTCTCATGCAGTGTGCCAGTGCCATCCATCAGACAGAGAAGACTGGCCTTTCCTCTGCCATCCTCCCGGGCCCGGTTCTGGACACGATTAACCACGCTGTTGTCTCCCGCTTAAGACTCTTGGCTTTAACTTTACTGACATGTTTCTCTTAATCAGTCAATCAATCCTTCTTATTGAGTGCTTACTGTGTGCAGAGCACTGTACTTAGCACTTAGGAAAGCACAACACAACAGAGCTGGTAGACACTTGCTCTGCCCATAAGGAGCTTACAGTCTAGAGAAGGAGAGGGAGGGTATTCTACTGTTTTCCCTGACTGCTCCTTTTCACTCTCCTTCAATGGCTCAGTCAATCGGTCATTCAGACAATAGTATTCATTCATTCAATTGTATTTATTGAGCGCTTATTGTGTGCGGAACACTGTACTAAGTGCTTGGGAGAGTACAATAAAGCAGTAAACAGACATTTTCTCTGCCCACATTGAGCTTACAGCCTGGAAATTACTGTGAGCAGAGCTCTATACTAGGCATCTGGAAGAGTCCAATAGAGGTAGAATACACCATCTTTACCCACAAGGAGCTTATGACCTAAATGGGAGCTTCTGACTTAAACGGGAGACAACCTCTACATAATGTACAAATCAGAGAAAGAAGCATTTAAAGAGTAGAGCATCTAAATCAAAGTGTGCAAAATGGAAAGGTAGGTTGTGAATTCGCACCCGTGGGTATGTTAGTTGGGAGGGTGAAAGATAATAACAATAATTATGGCATTTGTTAAGCACTTACTATGTGCCGAGAACTGTCCTAAGCTCTGGGGTAGATACAAGGTAATCAGGTTACCCCACATGGGGCTCACAGTTTTAATTCCTACTTTACAGATGAGGTAACTGAGGCACAGAGAAGTTAAGTGACTTGCCCAAAGTCACACAGCAGACAAGTGGTGGCGGTGGAATTAGAATCCATGTCCTCTGACATCTAAGCCCATGCTCCCTTCACTAAGCCATGCTGCTTCTATGAGGGAGAAAGGGGGGAAAAGGAGTTGGGCCCACTTCTCTTTCTTCCTATACCTGAGGCAGTCCCACAAAGCTCTGCTCTAAGTCCTCTACTTCTCTGATTCTACATCCCTACTTTCCGGGAGCTCATCCACTCCAACTTCCACCTGTCCATTGTAGGGAACTCCCAAATCTATCTTCCCAGCTCTTATCTCTTACCCGGGAACCTGTGAAGCCTAATGGAAAAAGAGCACGGTCCTGGGAGTCAGAGGGCCTGGGTTCTAATCCCAGCTCTGTCATTTACCTGCCATGTGACCTTGGGCAAGAAACTTTACTTTTCTGTGCCACAGTTCCTTCATCTGTAAAATGGGGATTCAAAACCTGTTCTCGATCCTGCTTAGAAAGATATGATCCCCATGTGGGACCTGATCATCTTGTATCTCCCCCAGTGTTTAGTACGGTGCTTGGCACATAGTAAGTGCCTAACACATGCCACAATTACTATCATCTGCTCTATAATCCTACATTACTACTGGCCTCCAAGGATGTCTCCAGCCAGGATGTTACACTTGAGAAGTCCAAAACTGAACTTGTCTTTCCTCTCAAGTCATTCCCCTCACTGACTTTTCCATCACAGCTGATGACACTCCCATCCTCTCTGTTCTACAGGTTAGCTACCTTGGTATCTGCAAACCTAGTCACCATGTCTCGTTCTCAGCTCTCCTGCCGCTACCGACCATTTGTCCTTGACCTTATCCTCCCTCCGGCCTGGAACCCCCGCCCTCTTCACAGCCGACAGACCAACGGTCTCCCCATCTTCCAGGCCCTTCTGAAATTACATCACCTCCAGGAGGGCCTTCCCTGATTAATCTCTCATATCCTCTAGCTTCTATTTCAGCACTTCCTAAGCATTGGAGTAGCCTTAGATTTAGCAACCATATCCTAATCTTTACATTCTATTACTTCCTCCTATTTGTACTTTATTTTAGTGTCTGTCTCCCCCTGTTAGACTGTAAACTTCTTAAGGGAGGAGATAATGTCTAATACTCTTTTGCACTCTCCCAAGCCCTTAGCATAGAGCTCTGCATACAGAAAGTGCTCAATAAACAATACTGATGGACTGATAGATTGATCTTGGACTCCCCTCTAATTTGACTCCCACATTCAGATTGCTTATAAATCATGCTGGTTATTCCTTTATAATATTTCATGATTCTGCCCTTTCCTCCCTCCCTCCCTCACCTTCATCATCTCCTGGTTGGACTACTCAGCCTCTTTACTGGTCTCCCTTCCTCCAGCCCCTTCGCTCTTCTTTATATCTTATACACTGCTGTTGGAATCATCCTTTTAAAACTCCAGAGTCCATCGAAACCTTCAGTGGTTCTCCTCTGTGTCTCACATCAAAGAAAACTCGTAGCCATCTGCTTCTAAACTTTTCATTGGCTCTCCCTCTCTTACCTGTTCCATGTGGGGCTCACAGTCTAAGAGGAAGGGAGAACGGGTATCAAATCCCCACTTTATAGATGAGGAAACTGAGGCACAGAGAAGTGATTTGCCTAAGCTTGCACAACAGGGGCCTCCGACCCCCCAGGGCAGTGCACTTTCCACTAGGCCATGCTGCTTCTCTTCTCCTGTTGTGCTTCAAGCCAGAACCCTATGACCCTCCCAAGAAAATCTCCTAAGAATTCCTTGCATTCAATTCTCCTGCCTCCGTTCCACTGCTCCCTACTTTCCCCCTAGCCTGCCATATCCAACTTGGCCAAACTATGGCCTTCCCCTTCTTCAAAGCCTTTTTAAAATGCCACCTCCTCCATAATGCTCACACTGCCACTTTTCCAGTCTGTCCATACCCCCAGGGTCTTCAGCTCTTACGTATCAACCCCCCGCCACCTTGCTGGGTTAGGTGGAGCTGGCTGGTCCCCAGGAAACTCATGGTGGCCCCGAGTCAATGATCTCGCCCTCCTCCACATGGGGTGTGCCCTCTGGCATGGAGACTGAGTGTTGTTTCCCCCGGGGCTGGCCCTATTCCCCGGCTCCATGCCCATCCCCACAGGGGAAACCCTATTGAGTTACATTCCTCCCTACGCCCACCTGCCAAGCCTGGCGCCAGGCTGAAACACCACCCTGCTCTGGTCTGGTTGACCAGCAGACCTCTCCAGAGCTTGCCATGCATGATGAGGGCCGTTGGCTGTCTTTGGAGAAGCAGAGCCTGGTACATACTAAGCGCTTAACAAATACATTTTTTTTTAAAGCAGCAAGGCCTGAGAGTCAGAGATCCTGGATTCTAATCCTGGCTCTGCCACTCATCTGCTGTATGACCTTAGGCAAATCACTTACCTTCTGTGTCTCAGTTTACCTAACTATAGAATGGGGATGAAATACCTGTTCTCCCTCCCCTCTTGGACTATGAGCACTGTGTGGGATGGGAACTGTATCCAATCTGATTGCATTACATCAACCTCAAGGCTTGTCACTAGTAGCTAGTAACTAGAGAAGCAATGTGGCCTAATGGAAAGAGCATGGATTTGGGAGTCAGAGGACCTGGGTTCTAATCCCAGCTCCACCACCTGTCTGTTGTGTAACCTTGGTCAAGTCACTAAACTTCTCTGTGCCTCATTTGCCTCATCCATAAAGTGGGGATTAAGACTCCAAGCATGTTGGCCCTTGCCCCCTCCAACTCAGAAGGAGACCAGACCCCACATTAGGCCCGCTCCGCCCACTTCCCTCATTCCTGTGAGCCCCATGTAGAGCAGGGATTGTGATCAACCTAATTATCCCATATCAGTGCTCAGTACAATGCCTGGCACACAGGAAGTGCTTAACAAATATCATAAAAAAGGTAACAAATACCACAATTCTTCTTCTTTTTTTTATAAAACTTGGATTGGGAGATTTGCAGAAAGTGGGATGGGCAACCAGGGAGCCCCTGAGGTCCCTCCTCTCCTCCCTAGATAGTAGTAGTAGGATTAGTAGTGGGAGTATATATGTATATATGTTTGTACATATTTATTACTCTATTTGTTTATTTATTTATTTATTTTACCTGTACATATCTATTCTATTTATTTTATTTTGTTGGTATGCTTGGTTTTGTTCTCTGTCTCCCCCTTTTAGACTGTGAGCCCACTGTTGGGTAGGGACTGCCTCTATATGTTGCCAACTTGTACTTCCCAAGCACTTAGTACAGTGCTCTGCACACAGTAAGCCCTCAATAAATACGATTGATTGATTGATTGATTGATTGATTGCATAGTAGGAGTAGTAGTATAGTAGGAGGAGGAATGGTAGTTGTAGTAAGAATAGAAGGAGTAGGAGGAGGAGATGGAGAAGGAGGAGTAGTGCTAGTTAATAGTACAAAGAGGGGTGGTAATAATAATTGTGGTAACTGCTCCCTTTTCTTAGTTCTGCAGTATCTTCTTTGGCAAGGGCCAATTCCTCCACCTTTTCCCTGCTGCTTTAGGTACTCCTGAGAGGTTAACCCCTTCCTTTCTGTCTTCTTCCTACTCCCATAATCCTCTTAATCCAAGCCAGGGTTTCCTGCGCCTCTTGTCAGTATGTCTGTATGAAGAGAAGTGAAATAATATGATTTCAACTCACTGATCCCACACAGAGCACGGGCCTTGGAGTCAGAAGATCTTGGGTTCTAATCCTGGCTCTGTCACACGTCTGCTGTGTGACCCTGGGCAAGTCACTTCACTTTTCTGGGCCTCAGTTACTTCATCTGTAAAATGGGGACTAAGAGTATGAGCCTTTGTGGTATGGGGACTGTGTCCAAACTACCTTGAATCTACCCCAGCACTTAGAACAGTGCTTGGCATGTAGTAAGTGCTTAACAAGTACCACAGCTATTAAGCACTTACTATGTTTTAAGCACTGTACTTAAGTCTGGGGTAGATACAAGATAACCAGGTACTGGGCCTGCAGTCTAAGTAGGAGGAAGCATAGGTATTGAATCCCCATTTTACAGGTGAGGGAACTGAGGCACAGAGAAGTTAAATGACTTCCCCAAGGCCACACAGCAGGCAAGTAGCAGAGCCAGGATTAAAATCCACATCTTCTGACTTCCAGGCCTGTGCTCTTTCAATCAATCAATCAATCAATCAATCAATCGTATTTATTGAGCGCTTACTATGTGCAGAGCACTGTACTAAGCGCATGGGAAGTACAAATTGGCAACACATAGAGACAGTCCCTACCCAACAGTGGGCTCACAGTCTAAAAGGGGGAGACAGAGAACAGAACCAAACGTACCAACAAAATAAAATAAATAGGATAGAAATGTACAAGCAAAATAAATAAATAAATAAATAGAGTAATAAATACAAAGCCATGTTGCTTCTCAAGTAGTGGTAGGAGTAGTAGTAATTATGGCATTTATTGAGGGCCCACTGATTCACAGTCAAGCGCTTGTGAGAGAAAACAGAAGCACAGCACTTTTCCTGGTCCCAGAGAGTTTACAGTGTAACAGGAGAGACAATCACTCCCTCCTTGTGGGATTTGAACTGGGATGCTGGGAACGAGGTTGGCCTGGCCCTGACTGCATCCCTGCCCTGCCCTGCTCTCCTCTACCCTACCCTGCCCTGCTCCTCCGCTCCCTGGGTCATGTGCTCAGGAAGGAGCAGGAAAGGAAGGTGCTGAGTGGAGTCAAGCTCTCTTTCAGTTGGAGGGAGATGCCGTCACTGCCGCCGCTGCCAGTGCCGTGAGATTGGCAGCCCCACCGGTGCAGTCCCTGGGTGGGGTGGGTGGTCTTGCCTTAGACTGTCCAGCCCACTCCTCTTAGATGTCCTCCCTGCCCCAACACTCAATCTGCTTCCCCGGGGCTGCTGAAACGGCAGAGCTGCAGGGGCTCCCCCTCCAGTGGCAAACGTTTGGTGGTGGGTGCCTGGTGGCACTTGGGGAAGACTTGGCCTGTGGCAAAGTGAATAGATCACGGGCCCAGGAGTCAGAAGGTCATGAATTTTAATCCCAGCTCCGCCACTTGTCTGCTGTGTGGCTTTGGACAAGTCACTTCGCTTCTCTGGGCCTCAGTTACCTCATCTGTAAAATGGGGATTAAGACTGTGAACGCCATACGGAACAGGGACTGTGTCCAACCGATTTCCACACCAGCGCTTTGTACAGTGCCTAGCACATAGTAAGCGCTTAACAAAAAATACATTCATTCATTCCCTGGGGGTCCCTGGCCGGCTGAGTTGTTTTCACCCCAGATGCCCCCACAGCCTTGAGAGTGTCTCAGAGCCACAGGCCCTCGCCCCCAGCCCCCCAGGATGGACGTTGGCCAACCACAGCAAGAAAGAGTGGGGATTTGAGGCTGAATGCCTCACTGAGTGGCTGAGATTGGCCCTGAGGAAAAAGGGACCAAGGAGCAGAATGTATTTACTGAGCACTTACTGTGTGCAGAGCACTGTACTGATCACCTGGGAGAGTATGGTATAACAATATAACACATTCCCTGCTCACAACGAACTTACCGTCTAGGGGGAATGCTGAGTTCATGGCTGCCTCTGAGCTTGCCCACACTCCCAAGAGTTCCAAAGTCAGCAGATCAAAGAGCTTGGGGGCAATCAATCAATCAATCAATCAGTCAGTCAGCAGCCATCTATCTTAGTGGATAGAGCACAGGCCTGGGAGTCAGAAGGACTTGGGTTCTAATCCCCGCCCTTCCACATGTCTGCTGTGTCATTTTTGGCAAGTCTCTTAACTTCTCCGGGCCTCAGTTACCTTATCTGTAAAATGGGAACTAAGAGTATGAGCCCCATGTGGGACAGGGGCTGTGTCCAACCCAACTTGCATCTACCTCAGTGCTTAGAACAGTGCTTGGCACATAGTAAGCGCTTAACAAGGACCACAATTATAATTTATTAAACACTTACTATGTGCAGAGTGCTGTACTCAGAGCTTGGGAGAGTACAATGCAACTGAATTAGCAGACACAGTCTCTGCCCATAATTAGCTTGTAGTCTACAGGAGAGGCAGACATTAATATGAATAAATAATTCATAATATATAATTTAAAGATATGTCCATAAGTGCTTGGTTGGGGGTGGGGCGAATATCAAATGTTCAAAGGTCACAGATCCAAGAGCACAGATGACGCAGAAGGGAGGGTGACTTGGGGAAAAGAGGGCTTAATCAGGGAAGTCCTCTTGGAGGAGATGTGACCTTAATAATGCTTTGAAGGTGGAGAGAGTGGTGGTCTGGCACATACGGAGGGGGAGGGAGTTCCAGGCAAGGGGGAGGAAATGGGAAAGGGGTCAGCAGTGAGACAGATGAGATCAGGGCTGCTGCTAGTGGAGTGTAGTGAGCGGGCTGGGCTGTAGTAGAAGATCAGTAAAGTGAGATAGGAGGGGCCGAGCTGATTCCTTTAAAGCCAATGAATGGTAAGGAGTTTCCGTTTGATGCAGAGGTAGGTGGGCAGCCATTGGAGATGCTTGAGGAGTGGGGAGACATGGACTGAATGTTTTGGTGGAAAAATGATCTGGGCAGTAGAGTGAGGTATGGACTGGAGTGGGGAGAGACAGGAGGCAGGAAGGTCAGCAAGGAGGCAGATGCAGTAGTCACGGTGAGAGAGGATAAGTGCTTGGATCAGCATGGAAGCATTTTGGATGGCAAGGAAAAAGTGGATTTTAGCAACGTTGTGAAGGAAGAACTGACAGGATCTGGTGACAGACTGAACATATGGGAGGAATGAGTCGAAGTCAATGCCAAGGTTACAGGTTTGTGAGACAGGGATATTGTGGTGTTGCCTATAGTGATGGGAAAGAGAACGGGAGGGCAGGATTTGGGTGGGAAGATAAGAAGTTCAGTTTTGGACAGTTTTAGTTTGAGGTGTTGGCAGGATATCCAAATCAAGGTGTCTTGAAGATAGGAAGAAATGTGAGATTGCAGGGAAGGAGAGAGGCTGGGACTGGAGATGTAGATTTGGGAATCATCTGCCTAGAGATGCTAACTGAAGCCAAAAACCATGGCCAGGGCCTGGCCCGCAGAGGGGAGCCCTGTAGGAACCAGGTTAGCCTGGCCCATCAGCGGGTGGGGAGAAGGATATCCTAGGAGGGGAGGTGCCTCAGGGCATCTAGAAATTAAGTGGAAATGCTCTCCAAATTAACCTCTTTAGAGTTTGGTTTCGCTATTGAGGATTCTCAGTTTGGACAGCAAGGCCACTTTACGCCAGACCCAATGGTGTCAGTTTCAGGGGGTGGATCCCCTCAAACTGGTAGCAGGCAGGGAATGTGCCTACCAACTCTGTTGTATTGTACTCATTATTATTATTACTCTCCCAAGCGCTTAGAATAGTGCTCTGCACACAGTAAGTGCTCAATAAATACCATTGACTTATCAGGGTTTAAGAGCAATCACAGCTGGAGTGGAAGGGGCTGGGGTCTCAGGAGCTGAGCTGTGAAGGGACTGGCCCAAAGAGTCCAGCAGCTTCTGTTCACTTCCTTATGAAGCACCCGGTGATCATTTAAGAGACAAAGTTCTCCAGCTACCCCAAACCCTTGGGTCTGGGGGCTGCAGCAGGCCTAGCCTTGGCCTCTTGTGGGTGGGGCTGGGCCGGGGCCAGGGCTAAGGCAGGGAGGGGCTGCCGCTGGGACGGCCAAGACCAGGGGCCAAAGAGCTCCATCTCTCACGAAGCGCACTCTGAGGAAAAATAGCTCTAGGAGTTTTTCCATTCTCGTGGGAAACTAAACAAACCCCTCCAATTGCCCACCCCCCCACCCCCAGCCACTTTGGAGGGGTGAGCTGCTCTTTGCGCCAGAGATAAGGGCCTGCTGCCTTTCCCTGGCCTTTGCTCAGTGTGCTCCGTGATCTAATCTCACAGACTCCGAGCAGGGGCGCAGTCAGAATCCCGGCCCGGACTAGCCGATGGGCAGTCGTGTGGTGGTGACCCCACCACGAACATTGACTTTCCCCTCTCTGGGGATTCGGTGGGCTGATTCTGCTCCCAGTCGGGACCCCCAGCTGGGGCAGCAGGACAGAATGGGGCGATGTGGGTAGGGCTGGCTGATTGACATTTGGGAGTGGCATGTTTCTGGTGTCTGGAGCTGCCCCACACCACATGCTAATCACGACACTCATATGGGGTTCCCAGATCAGCCTCCTGGTGATCTGGCAGCTAGAAGCCAGTGGGATCTTTTTTCTCTAACGCCCTGGCCTTTCTTGCCAGAAAGAAATGGACCCTCTAATAATAATAATAATTATGGTATTTGTTAAGTACTTACTAGTTTCGAGGCACTGTACTAATAACAGGGGTAGGTACAATCAAATCGGTTGGACACAGTCTCTGTCCCATGTGGGGCTCACAGTCTCAATCTCCATTTTACAGATGAGGAAACTGAGGCAAAGGGAAGTAAAGTGATTTGCCCAAGGTCACACTGTAGATAAGTGGACTGTAAGCTCGTTGTGGGCTGGGAATGTAATAATAATAATAATAATGATGATGGCATTTGTTAAGCACTTACTATGTGCAGAGCACTGTTCTAAGCGCTGGGGGTGGGGAATACAAGGTGATTAAGTTGTCCCATGTGGGGCTCACAGTCTTAATCCCCATTTTACAGATGAGGTAACTGAGGCTCAGAGAAGTTAAGTGACTTGCCCAAGGTCACACAGCAGACATGTGGCGGAGCTGGATTCGAACCCATGACATCTGACTCCAAAGCCCGTGCTCTTTCTACTGAGCCACGCTGTTTATTGTTATATCGTACTCTCCCAAGAGCTTAACACAGTGCTCTGCACACAGTAAGCACTCAAGGCACAGGATTGGTTGACTGACTGGCACTAACATGGCTATTTTGGAAAGGGTTTCAGCCTGCGGTTGGGTCTGGGATAGGGTGGTCAACTGTATTCTACGTTTAACCCCGCGTATCATCATCATCATCATCAATCGTATTTATTGAGCGCTTACTGTGTGCAGAGCACTGTACTAAGAGCTTGGGAAGTACAAGTTGGCAACATATAGAGACAGTCCCTACCCAACAGTGGGCTCACAGGCGTATCCCTTTACCACAGCTCTGGTTGCCAAGTTCCACAGCTCAGGTACTCCATTATTCCTCAATCCCACCTGGGAGGGAAACACAAAGGCTCTGGACCAAGTAGGGACCTCGGGGGTCTCCCCTGGAGAAACCCTCTAGGATGGTGCCAAATCCAGATACTTCCACAAACATGTGACATCATCACATTTTGCTGTGTGCCCATCCTCACTGCAGGTGACAGCCTGTGTTTCTCCTCCTCTTGTAGGCAAGTGAGCCTTTGGTGGCCACTTTGGCATGGGGCATATTAGACCTGCGGGGTGGGCTTCAAGGAACTATTTAATTTCCCAATGAAATGTCAGCCATGGGAAATGGGCAGGGGTCTGGAACCTTGGGAGCCCGGTGCAGCGGTCTCCAGCCATGGCCCCTATTGGCCCAAGAGGCTCAGACTGCTCCGAGTTCTTGGCTTCCCTGCCTTTCCTACACACCCCAGAGCAAGACCTCACATCTCACAGCTCCCTCACCTCTACCCTCCTGCTCACTCTGCCCTCCTCTCTGCTAGGGACATGCGGGAGTCATGAGGATCTGGGCTCACTAGTTTTCCAACAGCTATTTTCATTGGTTCTTCCTAACCCCCTTTTCCATTACCTTGGGACTCTCATTAGCCCCGCATTTCCGCAGAGTGACTCACCCGTGCTCCCTATTCATCAACTCTATTTACAGAATCCACTGGAACTCTGGCTGAGGGCTTCATCTAGAGAGAGCGTGGAGGGACATGCCCTTGGAGGGGAGGGGTCATAGAATACACCCCAGGCCGCTCAAATCAACCTGCTGTGGCCCAGCAGAAAGATCACAGGCCTGGGAATCAGGAGACTGGAGTTCTGGCCCCAGCTTGGCCCCTGGCCTGCTGTATGACCTCAGGCAAGTCACTTAACCTCTCTGGGCCTCGGTTTCCTCATCTGTTAAGTGGGATTTGGATAGATTGTGAAGTGGATCTAGACTGTAGATCCTCCATACTGCAAGCTTGCTGTGGGCAGGGAATGTGTCTGTTTATTGTTATATTGCAAGAGCTTAGAATGGTGCTCTGCACACAGTAAGCACTCAATAAACATGATTGAATGAATGGATCTGCCCCATTGCTTAGTGCAAAGTAAGCATCTATTAAATGCTGTAAATATTATGACTTACTACCAGGGGGTTAGAGGCGTCTCCATGTGGGCCCCTGACCAGCCCTGTATCTGGTCGAGAGTGGCCAGTTGAGGGTGTGAGGGGAATTTGGATGTTTGTGGTCCTCACGGCCCTGTTCCCTGGGGTTGCGTTTCCACAACGCTGGACCAAGATCACTACTATCCACTGGGGCTGTGGTCATGTGGATGGAGTCTGTTTCTGGCTGTGTAGTTTTGAGGGGAGTAGGCAAACCATACCTGGGCTTGTCCCTAGCCCTGATGGCGGCAGACAAGAAGGCCTCAGTGTGCAGAGGGGTGCGATGGCTGCCCTAGTGGACCAGCACCTGGCCTTAGTGGAAGATGGGCACCTTACCAATGGGACACCAGGAATGGGCTCGAACAATCCAGGATGGGCCGGTGAAGACTGATGAGGGCGGGAGATGGCAGGGGGTAGAGGTACCCTTGCTTCAAGGAAGTTAACCCCACCCCCTTTCCCAGTACCATCATCAAAATGGGATACTGCTCTGGTCTGGGCTAGAGAGGGCTCTGAGGTTGGCCCGAGGGGCATGGATGAAGGTGGGACTGGACAGGCTGCAGTGTGGGAGACCCAGCCTGGGATGGTGATGGCATAGGGGAGCAAAGAGTGGCCCTACTTGGGGCCATGGTGCACACCAAGGGCCTGCGCCAGATCCTGCCTCAGTTCTGAGCCAGTTAAGCTGTGATGGATGATCAGCCAAAGCCAATGGCTTCACCTGCCCAAGCCCCCTGGGAAGACCCATCTGCAGGACTGGTGGTCATGGAAGCTGTGGGCAGAGCCCTGCTCTGTCAGGAGGTCAGAGGTCTGGCAGGGGAAGGGGGACTGCGCATAATTAACCAGAGGAATCAAAAAAGAGAGAGAAACCGTCTTGTCAGCAACAGCTGAAAAAGTAGCCAAAGTTGAGATAGAGAGGAACAAAGCAGATAACTGGGAGGAGTGGATATGACTGGCAGCCATCCCCAAGGTGGGGGGCACTGCCCACTTTTAGGGGCAGAGGGCTAGCCCCTCCCAGCCCACTGACCCATTGATTGAGAGACTCCAGTGGAGAGACCTTTATCCAAAAGAGGTTCTGCCTGTGGCTGGATTTTGAGGGAAGGGTGGGCCTGGGTGAACATGACACTTTGGGGAATTCTTGCCTCAGCTCCCAACCCCATGACCACCCCGTTGCTCAGTCTTTTCGCCTCCCTTCCCCTGGCGGGGGTCGGCCCAGCCCCTGGGCTGGACTTCACTCCAACACCACCCGGCCTACGAAGAGGATGCGGTAGGTCTCCTTCACGTCTCCTTTGAGGGTCAGCAGTGCCGTCACTGTCAGAGGGTGGTGCGGCTGGAAAAGAGTTAGAGAGAGGTGTGTGTAGAGATGCGTTCTGGATTTTGGGCCCTAAGCATCGGTTCCATCCCCAGAGGTTGGGCCCAGGAGGCCTCTATTCCTCCCGGCCCACAGCTCTCACCTCAGCTCAGAGTGACCCCTACCGTGGCCAGTCCCTAAAATAACCCCACCTCCCTAGCCACCCCAAGAGTGAGGAGGCTGCTGAATTAAGACCTCATGACCCACAAGAGCCCAATTCAGGAAAAAACCCAACCAAACAAAAAAAACAGTGGGGCCTGGAGATGTCCAGAATTAGTTGGGTGGAGTTTTTGCAGCACTGAGCCCCAGTGGTTCAACCCCAAAGGTTGAAGAAGAGGAGCCCATCCCTGCGAGCGCTCAATGGACAGACTAGCCCCGGGTTCCAGTGGCAATCTCCGGCAATCCCCAGCGGCCTTTCCTCCCCTCACACCCTTGGCCGAGTCCAACTGGTTTGGAAGCATGTGGGAAAAGTGGGTAAGCTTGACTTCGCCCCCCAGCCTCCATATCTGGCCCCTGGCCATGCAAAGGGAACTCATGCTGGCTGGCTCACCCCGGGGAGGACTTTCCTGGCAGCTCTCCCATTCAGCCTTGCCCTGGTAGGTCAGCCCTGGGGCAAATTTAGAAGAGGCTTCCGGGAAAATACTGCAGAAGAGTACAAGCAGCCCTGGCCTCGCAGGAGTTGGGGGACAATGCCACAGGGAACTTACATCAAAGCCTACAGGTGGCAGCCACGTAACGGTGATGGACTTGGTCTGCCCGCGATCCACGGCTCCCTTCGTGGGGTCGATGGTGAAGCCTCTCTGCTGCAGGAGAGGGAGGCTGTCTAGGCTGAACTCCACTGTCTGCAAGATTGGCAAGGAGTGCTCTTTGGACATCGGCCAATGATCCAGAGACGACTGCTGCAGCAAGCCCAGAGGTAGCTGCTTGGGAGACCCTGGCTTTTGTGCCTATCCCGTGGCAATCTTCTACTACAACCCAGTCTGCAAACTTCACTCCTCTAATGCTAACCTTCTCACTGAACCTCAATCTCTGGCCCGTATCCTTCCTCTGGCCTGGAACACTCTCCTTCCTCTGTAATAACGATGGCTTTTGTTAAGTGTTTACTATGTGCCAAGCACTGTTCTAAGCACTGGGGGGGATACTAGGTAATCAGGTTATCCCACATGGGGCTCACAGTCTTAATCCCCATTTTACAGATGAGGTAACTGAGGCCCAGAGAAGATAAGTGACTTGCCCAAGGTCACACAGCTGACAAACGGCAGAGCCGGGATTAGAACCCATGACCTCTGACTCCCAAGCCCGTGCTTTTTCCACTGAGCCATAGACAATTACTCTCCCCGGCTTCAAAGCCTTATTGAAGACATATCTCCTTCAAGAGGCCTTCCCTGACTAAGCCTTCCTTTCCTCTTCTCCATCCCCTTTCTGCATCACCCTGACTTGATCCCTTTAATTCACGCCCCCTCCCAGCCCACAGCACTTAGGTACACATATGTAATTTATCTATTTATATTAATGCCTGTCTCCTCCTATAGTCTGCAAGCTCATTGTGGACAGGGAATGTGTCTGTTTCTTGTTATTTTGTACTCTCCCAAGTGCTTAGTACAGTGCTCTGCACACAGTAAAGCACTCAACAAATACAACTGAATGAATGAGTGGCAGGAAACGGTCAGTCTGGCACGCGTGGATGGCTGCCTCCTCAGACAGAGAGGGGATTCCCCGCCCACCTGGGCTCCTTATTCTCTCAGCACACCTGCTGGAGTTTCTTCCTCTTAGTTTGGTCTCCCCCTGTCATTTTGTGGTGGTTTATGGGGGAATAAACCACTTCTTCCCAATATGCTGGCCTGGCTTGGAACTGAGGGGTGTTGACCCGAGGCCAGAGGTAGGAATGAGGAGCCTGCAATTATGGGCAAGTCACTGTAACTCTTCCCCATTTTGTTCCATAATGGAAGAGTTGGGGCCCATGTCACCCTTATCTTCCAGGAGGGAGTGTCTCTGGGAAGAGCATCTTTGCCCGCTGAAAGCACCTGGAGGTGGTGTCCCCTGCTCTAGGGCTGGGCTGGGCCATGGCTGGCAATGCCATGTACCCCAAGGCAGTCCCCCAGTAGGAGGGAGGGAACTGGTCAGGGTGAGAGAGTGGTGGACAAATCTCAACTGGGAACTCCACATCCTGATGAAGTGACCAGAAAGCACAATGAGGCAGTGAGGTGGACCATCAGGACAAGTTGGAATCACTAGGAAAGTGAGAGGGTGCTCGCTCATGGATGTCTGCGTGTGTGTGTGTGTGTGTGTGTGTGTGTGTGTGTGTGTGTGCATGTGGTGTGTGTGGAGGGAACAGAGAGGAAGGAGGGGAAAGAGAGGGCTGTCAATGAGGTGTAGAAAACGATCCCTGCCACTGACCTTTTTGGAGGCAGGTTGAGAGGTCCGGATGCAGCCCACTTGCAGCTCCCGGGTGGCGGGGGCTTCTGATGCACCGGACTGGATGTACTCCAGGCTGAGCAGGATGGGCCGTGGGTGCTCCTCCACCTCTGGACAACAAAAGACTGGCAGATTATCTGAGGGGGACAGCCCTGCTGACTCCACTGAAGAGAGGATCAGACTTTTCCCCAAAGCTCCCTGCGTCATGTCTTCCTGGACAGGAGGGAGCCGACCTTTGGTTGGGACATTAGGAGCAGGACAGGGGTTCCAGTTCAGCAAGGGGCCTACCACCCCACTTCCCCGCTGGCTCAACAGTACCCAGTACAGTGCCACTGCTGTGCCTTTGGTACCTCAGGTGGGTTACCTTCTAGGGACTCTTCTCCAGAGGTGGAGATGCCAGCCAAAGACTCGACTGGCACATCCAGCGGGTCTCCGCCTTCCACAAACATCATATGCTCTCTTGCAGCTCCCTTCAGGTTCAGGACACATGCTATTTCCTGGCACCAAAAAGATTATTATTATTCTTACTAATTAATATATTATGATGATGATATTTGTTAAGACCTATGTGACAGCCCCTGTACTAAGTGCTGGGGTGGATACGAGCAAAATCGGGTTGGACACAGTCCCTGCCCCCCATGGGGCTCACAGTCTTGATCTTCATTTTACAGTTGAGGTAACCGAGGCACAGAGAAGTGAAGTGACTTGCCCAAGGTCACACAGCAGACAAGTGGGAGAGCTGGGATTAGAACCCATGACCCTCTAACTCCCAGGCCTGTGCTCTATCCACTACATCATGCTGCTTATACTGCCTGTTCACTCTGGTTCCCCAGAGATGGCTTGGTCCTCAGTGCTGAAGGAGGCAGATGGAGAGAGAGGAAGGGAGCCCAGTCAGCCTGCCCTTCCTCTGCCTGCTCAGCAGGTCTGGGGTCTGGGGGGGCAGGAAGATGGATTGATGGGCTCCTCTGCCAATAGCGTGGCCTAGTGGAAAAAGCACGGGGCTAGGAGTAAAAGCACCTGGTTTCATATCTTAGCTCTGCCACTTGCCTATTATGTGACCTTGGACAAGTCACTTAACTTCTCTGTGCATCACTTTCCTCAACTGCAAATTGGGCCTCAATACCTGTTCTCTCTTCTACTTAGACTGTGAGGCCCATGTAGGACAGGGATGATATTCGGCCTGATTAACTTGTATCTATCTCAAGGCTTAGAACAGTGCTCGATACATAGTAAGTGCTTAACAAATACTGTAAAAACAAAAATTACGACCATTATCAGGATGGTGGACTTTATTCCTTTAATGCTCACCTTCTCAGTGAACCTGGATCTCTGCTATCTCTCCGCCGACCTCTCGCCCGCACCCTATCTCTAGCCTGGAACACCCTCCCTCCTCATATCAGACAGCTACTTGCTCTCCCCCACTTCAATGGCTTACTGAAGGCACATCTCCTCCAAGAAGCCTTCCCTAAGTGCTCCTCTCCTCTTTTCCCACTCCCTTCTGTGTCACCCTTACTTGCTCCTTCATTCATCCTCCCTCCCATCCCCAAAGCACATATATATATATACATACATGAATAATATAATATACATGAATATACATTATATTATATAATAATATAATATACATGAATAAATAACATATATATTGTATTTATTCATGTATATTAATGTCTGTCACGAACTCACTGAGGGCAGGGAATGTGTTTGTTTATTGTTATATTTATTGTGCGCTTTGCAAACAGAAAGCGCTCAATAAATACAGTTGAATGAATGAATGAATGAATGAATGAATGAATGAATGAATGAATGGCCTTCCCCTGTTGAGCGCTCTGAGCAGTGTGCGAGAGGAACCATTAGGTGTCGCTGTCTCTCCGGGGAGGAGGAAGGCTCACGGGCTCCAGCGGGCCGGGCCAAAGGATGGGGAAGAGGAACAGGGAAGAGAAGGAGGAGAAGGAGGAGAAGGAGGAGAAGGAGGAGAGGGACGACGACAGACGAGGGAGAGTGGGGGAGACGAGGGGAGAAGGGGGAGGAAGGGGGAGGAGCAGGGAAGGAGGAGGAAGGGGGAAGGAAGGAGGAGAGAAGGGGAGGAAGGAAGAGGGAGGAGGAAGGAAGAGGGAGGAGGAGGGAAGGGGGAGGGAGAGGGAAGAGGGAGGGAGAGGAAGAAGGAGGGAGGGAGAGGAAGGAAGAAGGAGGGAGGGAGAGGAAGGAAGAAGGAGGGAGGGAGAGGAAGGAAGGGGGGTGGAAGGAGAAGGGAGGAGGGGGAGGAAGGAAAGATGAGGAAGAAGGGGGGAGGAAAAAAGAAGGGAGGAAGAGGTGGAAAGAAGAGGGAGGGAGGAGGAAGGAAGAAGGAGGAGAAGAAGAAGGATGGAGGAAGGAGAAGGGAGGAGGGGAAGGAAGGAAAGAAGAGGAAGGAAGAGGGAGGGGGAGAAAAAAGAAGGGAGGGGAAGAGGGGAGGAGGGAGGAAAGAGGGGGTTTAAGGAAGAGGGAGGGTGGAAGAGGGAGGAGGGGGGGAGGAGGAAGGAAGAGGGAGGAGGAGAGAGGAGGAAGGATGGAGGAAAGAGAAGGGAGAAGATGGGAGGGAGGAGGAGAGAAGAGGAAGGATGGAGGAAGGAGAAGGGAGAAGAAGGGAAGGAGGAGGGAGAAGGGAGGAGGCTTGCAGAGGAGGAGGGGGAGGCCGGCAGGCAGGAGGTGAGGCCTGTCCCTTGGCCCGTCCTTTGGGGACTCAGACCCTGAAGCACCAGATGACCCGGCCCTCCCATGGATCGATGAGAAGTGTAGGTAGGGGTCAGAAATGCCCCCGGACCCCTGCTTCCCACCCAGTTCTAAGCGCTGGTTCTCCTGAGCTGGGCTGCCACTCCCTCCGCTTCTGGCCCCGGGGGCCCAAACTGCAAACCTCCTTCTGCTCCCCCCCGGGGGCGAGGCTGGCCGAGGGTGAGTCTTCTGCTTTCTCTGCCCACCCTGCTGGGGACCTGGGGACATTTCGGGGCCTCCCCCTAGGCCGGATAGCACCACCCATGGCAGGTATTTACTGACCTGGCCTTGCCCGGCCTGGCCCTCTTACCCTGTCAAAGAGCACCACTTGCAGCTCATCCGAATAGTACAGGCTTTCGTGGTCAGGACTGAAGGTCACCGTAAAATCTTGGCTTTTCCCTGACTTGATGACCCCTTCTACTGGGACGACGCTGAAGACGCTGAGGCCGCTGTAGTTCTGCGTGCCTGCCGGCCCAAACGTGTTTCCAAAAGTAAAAGCGCAGAGAAAGATCAGACAGTGACAGTGACCTTCCCTCAGCCCTCCCTGCCTCTGGTGGGGTCTCTGTGGAGAGACCTGCAGCCCATCTGCTATCCAGGAGGGCTGGACTTGACATATAATTGCCATAGGAGAAGCTGAGGGAGGCTTCTAATAGTCTCAATTTTCTGTCTGCCCCTGTCTAAGTACTAAAAGCCACCACCAAAACTCACCCTTCTTGCACAGGGCGGTCGGCAGCCTTCACAACCTTCCCCAACAACTAGTCAGCTCAGGAAGCCAATGGGCCTCGCAGCATGTCATTGGGTTTGACTCATAATAATAACAATAATAATAATAATGGTATTTGTTAAGCACTTACGATGTGCCAAGCACTGTTCTAAGAGCTGGGGTAGATACGGGGTTATCAGGTTGTCCCACTTGGGACTCACAGTCTTCATCCCCATTTTACAGATGAGGTAACCAAGGCCCAGAGAAGTGAAGTGACTTGCTCAAAGTCACACAGCAGACAAGTGGCAGAGTCGGGATTAGAACCCGCGACCTCTGACTCCAAGTCCAGGCTCCTTCCACTAAGCCATGCTGCTTCTCTTCTTCCTTACCCACTATGCTCGTCCTTTGCGTTTGCGAAGTGATAAAAATGGGCAGCTGCTCTGGATCTTTATTCCTCATTATAGAAAGACTCTCCAGTTTCATGGAGTACTTGATCGGAAGGGAGGAACTGTTCTGGAGCTAAAGAGAAATAAAGAAAATTCAGGGATGGAGAGGGGAGAATCGGAGGTTTTAGATAGCCGTGTTGGGTCACTAGGGGAAGAGTCCGGGATGGAGAGGGGAAACATAGGCCCACCCTGACTAAGCCCTCTTTTCCTCTTCTTCCGCTCCCTTTTGCATCACCCTGACTTGTTCCCTTTATTCATCCTTCCTACCCACAGCACTTTCATACATATCTGTAATCTTATTTATTTATGTTAATGTCTGTCTCCCCTTCTAAACTGTAAGCTCCTTGTGGACAGGGAAAGTGTCTCATATTATTATATTGTACTCTCCCAAGTGCCTAGTATAGTGCTTTGCACACAGCATTCAATGAACATGACTGACTGAATGAATCAATCAATCAATATAAGGGCGAATGTCCAGTAGTAGTAATAGCAGTAGCTTTCTGAATGCTCACTTGGTGTGGTGCAGTGTTCTAGGTGTCTGGAAAGTATAGAATAAAGAAGTGATATGTTCCCTGCCTACAAGCTTTTAGTCTAATCGGGGAGGCTCACTCCTGATTCTTCCAAGCTTTCCTCTTTAGACTGTAAGCTCATAATGGGCAGGGACTCTGTCTGCTAATTCTGTGGAACTGTATTCTCCCAAACACTCAGTACAGTGCACTGCATATAGTAAGCAGGGATTGTCTCTGTTGCTGAATTGTACTTTCCAAGCACTTAGTACAGTCAGGGAAAAGACGGTACAATAGGTCCTCAAAAATCTCCAGTGGCTACCAATCAACCTAAGCACCAGGCAGAAACTCCTCACCCTGGGCTTCAAGGCTGTCCATCCCCTCGCCCCCTCCTCCCTCACCTCCCTTCTCTCCTTCTCCAGCCCAGCCCGCACCCTCCGCTCCTCTGCCGCTAATCTCCTCACCGTGCCTCGTTCTTGCCCGTCCTGCCATCGACTCCCGGCCCACGTCCTTCCCGTCCTGGAATGCCCTCCCTCCGCACATCTGCCAAGCTAGCTCTCTTCCTCCCTTCAAGGTCCTACTGAGAACTCACCTCCTCCAGGAGGCCTTCCCAGACTGAGCCCCCTCCTTCCTCTCCCCCTCCTCCCCCTCCCCATCCCCCCATCTTACCTCCTTCCCCTCCCCACAGCAACTGTACATATGTATATATGTTTGCATGTATTTATTACTCTATTTATTTTATTTGTACGTATTTATTCTATTTATTTTATTTTGTTAATATGCTTTGTTTAGTTCTCTGTCTCCCCCTTCTAGACTGTGAGCCCACTGTTGGGAAGGGACCGTCTCTATATGTTGCCAACTTGTACTTCCCAAACGCTTAGTACAGTGCTCTGCACACAGTAAGCGCTCAATAAATACGATTGAATGAATGAATGCTCAATAAATACGACTGAATGAATGAATAAATGCAGGAATGAATAAGCACTCAGTAAATACTGGTGATCTATTGATCCTGCGGTCCCAGTCAGGAACAGAGTTCTGGTCTGGATGGAACGTGAAGGTGATCCAAGAATGGCATTTTTTTAATGGTTTTAACTTTCCTTGCTTTGAAATTGTGTGTGTGTGTGTGTGTGTGTGTGTGTGTGCCCACGTAGTACAGTGCTCTGCACACAGTAAGCGCTCAATAAATACGATTGATTGACTAGATGAAAGAGGGAGGTTATACTGTGAGTTTAATAATGGATTTTGAACCCGTTAAGGGACAGGGTCCATGCTAATTCCCACTTGTTTACTCTTTTCCAGCACTTAGTACCAATGCGCTGCTCACAGTAAGTGCTTAATAAATATTATTATTACTACCAAAATGAAACAGATTTTTCTTCCTTTTCTCTACTCCCCTTCTGACTCATAAGTATCTTCCTAGTCATCAAAGCTGCGATCTGGCCATAGTGTAAGAAGGTTCTCCCCCTCCCCCAGCCGCCATCTCCCGCCAGGCCCCTTTCCACCAATGGGACTCCAATTGTTGCCTCTTTTTCCAATTGGGAGGGTGAGGAAGCATGAGGTCTTCTCAACTTACAAAACTTTGGGAAAGCTGTGGCTGCTGCCATGACTTCGTTGTGACTATTGAACTCTGAGCAGCCAGGAGCCCCGAACTCTTCTCCTCTAGTCACAATGCCCTACCACTCTTGCATATATCTTCATCCTTGTCTTTATATGTATATATATATATATATATTTTTTTTAATCACTTCTTTAAAAATAACAGTACACTAGGGCTTAGTACAGTGCTCTGCACTCAATAAATATCACTGATTGACTTCATCCTCCCTCCTGCAACTGACATCCATCAGCTCTCTCCACCCGCTCCCATTCTTAGGTTGTGTGTCCCTAGAACACCGAGAACCTGTCTAATTTTCACCTGGGTATTTTTTCCCCAGCGCTAGTACAGTGCTCCGCACAATGGAAGCGTTTACAAAATGCCATCACTACCGCTGCCACAAGAGAAACACAAAGTCATTTTCATCGTAAACTGAGTCATGCCAATCTGAGTGAAATGGTGGACAGTTCTCCCAGAAACAGAGGCCACTTTTCCCGATTCGACCTCCTCCACACCACGAGTTCGGCAAGAACTATCGGCCCGTGCACAAAGTAGCCAGATCTAATGGTGGTAAATGATGGAAGGAACAAAGAGGATAATCAAAACCCGGCAAACCGCTTGTGTCCTTGGTGTGGATTACCTGACCAAGGAATCTAGGGGGAAATATTAGTTTGCTGCAAGATGATGGCTTACCTTAAATGTGGAAATACTGGTCTCCCGGGCCATGACATATCCCATGTTGAGCACATCTCCTTCAATGGAGCAGGTGATGGTGGGGGCCACACCGGTCCCTAGAATGCTTAGGGTGAGGGTCCCTTTCTGACTAGTGATATCCAGTGTCTCAAAGAACTAAAAAGAATGAAGCAGTTAGCGTGGAGATGGCACACACTCACAGTGTCACTGGGAAAAATTGGTCTGGGTCCTGTTTAGTAGTAGCCTACTGATGTCTAATTTCGACAGGTTCACGTGTTTGGGCTGTTCCAAATCCCTTTATAGGAGGGAGAGAAGGAACAAGTAAGTGGGGCCTAGCGGAAAGAGCGCAGGTCTGGGGGTCAGTGGACCTGGGTTCTCACCCTGATCTCACCCCTTGCTTGCTGTGTGACCTTGGGCAAGTCACTTAACTTCTCTAGGCCTCAGTTTCTTCATCCGTAAAATAGGGATTCAATACCTGTTCCCTTTCCCCTTTAGACTGTGAGCCCCAAGTGGGGCAGGGACTGAGTTTGATCTGGTTATTTTGTAGCTACCTCAGCACTTAGTGATGAGCATGGGCACATGACAAATAACATTATTATTGTTGTTGTAATTAATAATAATAATAATAAGCCAGAACAGGAGAGGTAGAGAAATCCTCTTGGGCAAATCACTTAATTTTTCTGTGCCTTAGTTTCATTATCTGTAAAATGGGGATTAATTCTTACTCCTGTCTACTTAGACTGTGAGCTCCACGTGGGACAGGGACTGTGTCCAACCTGATTATCCCCCTTCTAGACTGTGAGCCCATTGTTGGGTAGGGACCGTCTCTATATGTTGCCAACTTGTACTTCCCAAGCGCTTAGTACAGTGCTCTGCACACAGTAAGCGCTCAATAAATATGACTGAATGAATGAATTATCTTGTATCTACCCCAGCACTTAGAACAGTGCCTAGAAGACAGTAAATTCTTACCAAATTAACAAATACCATGAAAATAAAAAAAATAATAACTTTCACACAGAAGCATCAAAAAATAAATACACAAATAATAGTATGTGTTAAATGCTTACTATGTGCCAAGCACTGTACTAAGCACTGGGGTGGATACAAGGAAATTGGGTTGGACACAGTCCCTGTCCCACATTCATTCATTCATTCAATCATATTTATTGAGCGCTTACTGTGTGCAGAGCACTGTACTAAGCACTTGGGAAGTACATGGGGCTCATAGTCTCAATTCCCATTCTAAAGATGAGGGAACTGAGGCACAGAGAAGTCAAGTGACTTGTCCAAGGTCACATGACAGACAGGTGGCAGAGCTGGTAAGCCACCAGACCCTGGAAATAATAGTGGATGGGCACTGGCTGCCCCCTGTCTCCACTGCTACCCCGTCCTCCATCCTCCACTCCAGTCACCTCTTCCTCCTCCTGGACCCCTTCACTTCGGCTAAGTATGCACAAGAGCAGGGTGGCCTACTGGATAGAACCCAGGCCTGGGCATCAGAGAACCTGAGTTCTAATGCCCACTCTGTCACTTGTCTGCTGTGTGCCCTTGGGCAAGTCACTTAATATCTCTGTGCCTCAGTTCCCTGATCTGCAAAATGGGGATTCAACACCCATTCTCCCTCATCATCATCATCAATCGTATTTATTGAGCGCTTACTATGTGCAGAGCACTGTACTAAGCGCTTGGGAAGTACAAGTTGGCAACATATAGAGACAGTCCCTACCCAACAGTGGTCCCTCCTGTGGGGTCTGATTATTTTGTATCTATCTTGTATTATTATTATTATTATTAATAACAGAAGCAGTGGCCTGGAGCCAGTCCCCACAGTCCCAACTTCCAAGAATTGGAGGAAGTAAAGATTCGAGGAAGCAGTGAGCAGTTCGACTCCCTGCCAGGGCCTCGGTGGAGGGTATGGGGCCAGGCCTGTGCTTATGGTTGACCTGGGTAACTTAGCCACACCTGGGAAGGTCAGTGGCCAGGACCCTCTCCTACCTTCCCCGCCCGACTGGGTAAAACCTGGCCCAAGTGAACGCCCCTTGAGTCGGATCTCCTCTCTTCCCCGATTTGGCAGAGGAATGTACTATTTTTATGCTCTTGTTGCAGGTGCTGCAATGAAAAACAGACTGTTCCCTTCTTGCCCTCCTCCTCCTCCTCGTCCTCCTCTTCCCCGGCAGGGAAGATAAGGCCGAACCCACATCCAGTCCTGGGGGCTGGAACAATGCTTTCTGGAGCGCAGCCCTGGCTTCATCATCATCATCCTCCTCCTCCTCCTCCTCTTCCCCGGCAGGGAAGATAAGGCCGAACCCACATCCAGTCCTGGGGGCTGGAACAATGCTTTCTGGAGCGCAGCCCTGGCTTCATCTCGAGGAGGCGGCTGACCTGGAGGTTTTGGAAAGCCCAACTCAAAGACGGCCCAGGGTTCCTTGGAAATGCTCACCTGAGTGCTCTCCCGCGGAGAGAAAGAGATCACCAAGACCCAGGTTTCCCCGGGTCTGAGAGCCCGGGTAGGATTCAGAAAGATGAAGGGACCATTGGGATTCAGGATGGAGAATTCAATCTGGAGCAGGGCTGGTCAAGGAAGAGCCACAGAAAGTGAGGGGGGCCGGGCTCCAGGTGAGCAGGAAGGGTCAAAAGGAGAACCAGCAAAGGCAAGCCCTGGGGCTGCCCAGGTAGCTAGCCGTGGTGGGGATGGTGAAAAATCCACTCTTATTGGGATGGCATGGGATCTGGTGAGGTTGGGCTTTGTGGGTGGCGAGCAGTGGAAGACAAAGCATTTAAACTTCAGTGGAGGTGTGGACCTCTCTGGAACCTGACGAAGTTAATGAAAACCTCACAAATCTCCGGGCCAGGTCAAAGGTCGCATCCTGCCATTTGAAAGAGCACGGGCCTGCTCGCCCCCGTCCCGACGCTGGAGCGGCCCCCATGTCCTGCCAGGAGCCAAGCCAGCTCACCAGTGGGGTAGCCAGCATCGCCAGTGGCCCATGGCTTCCTGGCACCCCTGCAATCAGGGCCCTGTACTGCCGTCTCCTGCAGGCACTGGAGCCATGTCGGGACTTCTTGGCATGGTTGACTTCGCTTTCAAGGGACAGCTTGGCTGCTGCCCCATTGGGGAGCCCCTGGTCCAGGCCACTCTGCACCAGAAAAAAAACCAACAAAAACCTTCCCCTGAAATAATCCCAAAAGAACAGAAGCCCTGTTTTACCGGTTCTCCTTTCCAGAGGGTTCCGGCTTACTTCCAACCCCAGGTCGGTCTGACTGACCCTAAGGCACCCCTTTCTAAAAGGTCTGCTCAATCCCTGAAGCCCCTGGCTCGAGGAGATGAGGCCAAGGATACAGTCAGGTGTTCTTGGCAGATGTTTTGCACTGTAATTCTTTTGATTCCCTTGTGACCTGGAAAAGAAAAAAAGCATTTGGGGAGTTGGGAGAAAGGCCCCAGGATTAAAGTCCCAGCTTTTTCGATGTGACCTCTTAAGGTAGCTTGTCCAGTCCCCTGTTGGTCTTTGGGTTCCTGTCTCCAACAACCTTCGGTCCTTCCTAATGGGTGGCATCGGAATGGCCACACTCAGGTGGGAGTGGGCGAGGGTGAAGCTGTCTCTTGTTCTGTTTCTTGCCCTTTCCTTATGGCACCATCTTTCCAGTCCTCTGCTCCTGGTGGGACACCCTGGGGTTAGCCCCACCATTATCCCCTGGTGCTCTTGAGCCATGTGGTATCATGGATCCACTGTGTAACCTTGGGCAAGTCACTTCACTGCTCTGGGCCTCAGTTCCCTCATCTGTAAAATGGGGATTCAGATCGTGAGCCTCACATGGGACAGGAGCTGTGCCCAACCTGATTTGCTTGTATCCACCCCAGTGCTTAGTACAATCCTTGGCACATAGCAAGCGCTTAACAAATGTGATAATTATTATTATTATTATTCACTCCCCAGTTCCCAGAGAACCAGCCACCTGCATGAGGCTCTCTACAGTCAGATGGCCACCAGCACCTTCCACCTCGTTGTGGGCTGGGAATGTTTTTGTTTAGTGCTATATTGTGCTCTCCCAAGCACTTACTACAGTGCTTTGCACATAGTAAGCGCTCAATAAATACGAACGACTGACTGACTGCCCACGGGAATCAGGAGATCTGAGTTTGAAAACGCTGGAAGTGACCATGACAGATCACCACTCACCCCATTTCGCACACAGTAAGTGCTCAACAAATACGTTTGAATGAATGAAATACATCTCCATAATTTATTTTAGTGTCTGTCTCCTCTAGAGTGGAAGCTCCTTGTGGGCAGAAAATGTGTCTGTTGTATTGTACTTTCCCAAGCTCTTCGTAGTGTTCTGCACAGTAAACGCTCAATAAATGCCATTGATTGAGTGATTGGTTGATAGATCAAAATGTCCTACCTATTGCAACTTCTCCAAAGTCAAAGACCCGTTTCCCATTATCTGAGGTGACCACAATAGGGGGAGCCACGGCTGGGCAGTGTAGTTCCAGGTGCAGAGTGTTGTAAGGACTGGAGAGAAGAGAGAACAGCTTTCAGTCACGGTCCAGCATCAGGAAACATGTTACTCCCCTCCTCAAAAATCTCCAGTGGCTACCAATCAACCTACACATCAGGCAAAAACTCCTCACTATTGGCTTCAAGGCTGTCCATCACCTCGCCCCCTCCTACCTCACCTCCCTTCTTTCCTTCTCCAGCCCAGCCCACACCCTCCACTCCTCTGCTGCTCACCTCCTCACTGTGCCTTGTTCTCGCCTGTCCCGCCATCGACCCCTGGCCCACGTCCTCTTCCTGGCCTGGAATGCCCTCCCTCTGCCCATCCGCCAAGCTAACTCTCTTCCTCCCTTCAAAGCCCTACTGAGAGCTCACCTCCTCTAGGAGGCCTTCCCAGACTGAGCCCCCTCCTTCCTCTCCCCCTCCCCACCCCCCCATCTTACCTCCTCCCCCTCCCCACAGCACCTGTATATATGTTTGTACAGATTTATTACTCTATTTTACTTGTACATATTTACTATTCTAATTATACTATTTTGTTAATATGTTTTATTTTGTTGTCTGTCTCCCCATTCTAGACTGTGAGCCTGCTGTTGGGTAGGGACCGTCTCTATATGTTGCCAACTTGTACTTCTCAAGCGCTTAGTACAGTGCTCTGCACACAGTAAGGGCTCAATAAATATTATTGAATGAATGAATTAATGAATGAATGAATGGCACATTGTAATAATAATGGTATTTGTTAAATGATTACTATGTGTGAGGCACTTTACTAAGCGCTGGAAAGTGCTTTAAAAATACCATTCAAAAAATAAGTCAGTGCATTGGAACTGGAGGGAGGGAGGGAGAGAGGAAGAATGGCGTGTGGATGGGGGATTGCTGGTTCTGGGGGATCTGGCCTGGCACAGTGCTCATCTTAAGCCCATCAGCAGCATCCTGGATCCTTGCAAGCCTGGGTCAGTCCAGACCAGAGTGGCCTCCAGGGCCAGTGGGACCCAGGAGAATTCTGGATAGTAGCATCAGGCTAGATCCCATATTTCCAGGACTAAGGGGTCTGAAATGGCTGGCATGGAAACACAGCACTGTTCTGTCCTGGGGCCTTGGTGCCTGTTCCAAGAAGGGCCATTCGTTGTCCCAGAGTCCAGATGATCCATTAGAGCCAGGCCTCCCTGAGTGGCAACCCAGAGAAACCAAAGGAACAGATCCCAGCCCACACACTTCACTTCTCTAGTGCTAACCTGTTCACTGTGCCCTGATCTTGCCTGTCTCACCACCGACCCCTGGCCCACATCCTGCCTCTGGCCTGGAACTCCCTCCCTCATTCATTCATTCAATCGTATTTATTGAGCGCTTACTGTGTGCAGAGCACTGTACTAAGCGCTTGGGAAGTACAAGTTGGCAACATATAGAGACGGTCCCTACCCAACAGCAGGCTCACACTCTGCCCTCCCTCCTCAAATCCGACAGATAATAACTTTCCCTGCCTTCAAAGCCTTATTGAAGGCATATCTCTCCAAGAGGCCTTCCCAGACTAAGCTCCATTTTCCCTCATGTCCCACTCCCTTCTACATCTCCCTGACTTGCTCCGTTTGCCCCCGCAACTCCCAGCCCCACAGAGCTTACATATATGTTTGTATTTTATTTATTTGTATTGATGTCTGTCTCCCCTCCTCTAAACTGTGAGCTCATTGTGGGTAGGGAATGTCACTGTTTACTGTTGTACTGTACTTTCCCAAGCGCTTAGCAGAGTGCTCTGCACACAGTAAACGCTTAATAAATACGACTGAATGAGTGAATGAATGAATCTCTGCTGCCGCCACCATACCAGGTCACTCAGGAGCCAAGGGGCCAGGAACCAGGGACCCTGCTGGGACCGGGTTGGGCAAAGGGTCTTTGCAAGATGAATGACAAGGACTCTGCCAAATCTCATTTCTCATGGGACACTCATCCCTGCTCCTAGATTCAGGGTCTTCCTGAGGAAACAGCATGGCCTAGAGGAAAGAGGGTGGGACTGGGAGTCAGAGAACCTAAATATAATAATAATAATGGTGGTATTTATTAAGTGCTTACTGTGTACCAGGCACTGTACTAAGCACTGAAGCGGATACAAGCAAATTAGGATGGATATAGTCCCTGTCCCACGTGGGACTCACCGTCTTAATCCCTATTTTACAGATGAGTTATCTGTGGCTCAGAGAAGTAAAGCGACTTGCCCAAGGTCACACAGCAGAAAAGTGGTGGGTGTGAGATTAGAACCCAGGTCGTTTGACTTCTAGGCCCAGGGTCTTTCCACTAGGCCATGCTGCTTCTTCGAGAAGATGAGGCCCCCTCCGGAGAGAGCAACAGGGGAGACCATGTCGTCTGGGGAGAGACAGGCTTCAGTGGAGGCAAGGAGGAGGAGTGACCTGCGTTCTAATTAGGACCTGGGTTCTAATCCCAGCTCTTCCAATTGCTTGCTGTGTGACTTGGGCAAGTCACCTTCTCTGTGCCTCAGCTCCCTCAACTGTAAATTGGGAATTAAATACATAATCTCCCTCCTACTCAAGTCCAAATCCTACTCAAGTCTAAGTCAAGTCCTACTCCCTCCCTCCTACTCAAGTCCAATGCAGGACAGGGACCGCGTCCAACCTAATTAACTTGTACTTACTTCAGTGCTTAGAACAGTGTCTGGCACGTAGTATGTGCCTAACAAATACCATGAAAAAAACAAAGCTTTCAGCCTTCACCCAAGATAAGGGGTTGTGATGGATGGGCTCCTGACATCTTTGGAGGGGTCCATCTCACTGTGACCCTGCTGCTGGGGGTGGCCTATGATGGCAGAAGCACTAATAGGGGGTCTGTTTTCCCCTGCCTCTCTTCTTTGCCCTGACCCCAATCAGTTGCCTGATATGGCCCCATTTCTGGGTCTCCTACCTGTAGTTGAGGGGTTTCGCTTCTTTTTCTTTAATATCTCCGCTTGCCACAACGCATGGAATTGTATATTTCTTAAGATTTCCGCGGAAATGCCGAGTCAAGGAAGCTTGGGCAGAAGCGTAGGCATCCGAACTAAGAACAGGCAACAAAACAGCGTCAGATGACCCGCAAAATCAATTGACCAATCAGTGGCATTAACTGAGCATTGACTGTGGCTGGAATGCTCTATCAAGCATCTACTCTGTGCAGAGAGCTGTATTGGGTATACATTTCTACTACAATCCAGCCCATACACTTCACTTCTCTAGCGCCAGCTTGCTCACTGTGCCTCAATCTCATTTTCCTCACCTCCGACCCACTCCCCACATCTTCCTGCTGGCCTGAAACTCCCACCCCCACCATATACGCCAGACCACCGCTCGCCCCACCTTCAAAGCCTTATTAACTCATTGTGGGCAGGGAATGTGTCGGTTTATTATAATGAATTCTCCCAACCACTTAGTACAGTGCTCTGCACATAGTAAACACTCAATAAATACGATTGACAGAATGACTTATTAAGATCACATCTCCTCCAAGAGGCCTTCCTCGATTAGACCCTCTTTCTCCGACTCTCTCTCCTTTTTATGCATCATCTATACACTTGGATCCGTACCCTTCGGGCACTTGGTATTCGCTCCACCCCCAGCCCTGCAGTGATTATGTACATATCTGTAATTACTTCTATTATTGTCTGTCTCCTGACACAATTCCTCTAAGAGTTGTCAGCTTGTCAAGGGAGCAACCAGTCTGACCTTACTGCTCTCCTGTCATTCATTCAACTGTATTTATTGAGTGTTTACTGTGTGTAAACCACTGTACTAAGCGCTTAGCACTGTACTACCTGTACTTAGCAGTGTATTTCTGCTATAACCTAGCCTGCACACTTCGCTCCTCTAATGCTAATCTTCCCACTGTACCTTGATCTTGTCAATCTTGCTGCCGACCACTCGCCCAAGTCCTGCCTCTGTCCTAGAAAGCCCTCTCTCATCATATCTGACAGACTCTCCCCATCTTAAAACCTTATTGGAGGCACATCTCCTCCAAGAAGCCTTCTCTGTCTAAGCCTTCCTTTCTTCTACTCCCACTCCCTTCTGCTTCACCCTGACTTGCTCCCTGTATTCATCCCCCGTCCCAGCCCCATAGAACTGAAGTACCTTCTGTATTTCCATTAATGTCTGTCTCCCCCTCTAGACTGTAAGCTCGTTGTGGGCAGCGAATGTATCTGTTATGGTTATGTTGTACTCTCCCAAGCACACAGTAAGTTCTCAATAGATACAATGGATGGACTGCGATCACTTATTTATCAAATGATTAGGGATGATCCTGGGCTCCCAAAGGAGGAGACGTCAGGAGGAATCCCGATGACTTTGAGCCTTCACGTTTCCACCCTGTTTATTTTTAATTTCCGCACGGAGGGGGAAGAATTAAAGTGTGCTGCGTCCTCAGGGCTATTTCGGTTCAGAACAGGCTCCACAGCAGGTGTTGTTGAACAGAGTGGTGGGCTATTCTAGCTGTGAGCCGGAGTCCTGAAATCCTAGCTCAGATCTTAAAGGAAAAGCTCTAAAAAGTCAGAGTGCTTATTCTAGGCTGAATAGCCAGTTAATCTCCAGGTTGCAAATTCGAAATAAAAGAAGTGCAGGCTCCCACCCGCTCCACAAAACAAATCTCCACCCCTATTTAGGGTCTACTAATGCATAAGGGTCAGAAATGTGCTTGTGCTTTACAGTGCATGAAGTATATTATTTGGGGATCAATTGGTGGTATTTATTGAATGCTTACTGGGGGCAGAGTGCGGTATAGAGCTGTAAAAGTCCTTAGAGTGGTAGACACAAATGACCAACAATAGAGCTGGCAGTCACGATCCCTGCCCACAGAGAGCTTACATTCTTCGGAGTAATTCAGTAGCTGGGCTTGTCATCGGCTTGGCATATTCCTCAGGAGTTTATCCAGGAGTCACTGGCTAGGAACTTGCCAGCAAGAGAGAACAGTGAGTTACCCCAGTACTTGAGCAGTCCATTTTTACCTTCAACATCACCATCAGTGGTATTTACTGAGGGCTGACTGAGTGCAAGGTCACTTTACTAAGTGCCTGTAATACAATAGGGTTGGTAGACATGTTCCCTGCCCACCAGGAGTTTACAATCTAGAAGGGGAGACAGCAATTACTATTAAAAAAAATATGCTGGGGGTGGAGTGAATAAGATGTGCTTTCCTATGTATTTCGCTACTTACACTAAGATTTTAAGATTAAGCATGCATTCTGTGGTAGAGTGAAAATTCAAAGTGGTTTTCAGGAGCTTCTGTTTTGACTGACTAAATCTTGGAGAAATTTAAAGTACATCTTCCCTGACGAAGCCCTCCTTTCCTCTTCACCCACTCCCTTCTGCATCACCCTGACTTACTCCCTTTAATCATCCTTCCTCCCAGCCCCACAGCACTCATCTACATATCTGTAATTTATTTATTTTTGTTAATGTCTGTCTCCCCGCCACCCCCACACCCGACACCCGCCCCAGACTGTAAGCTTGTTGTGGGCAGGGAATGTGTCAGTTTACTGTTATATGGTACACTCCCAAGCACTTAATGCAGTGCTCTGCACCTAGTAAGAGTTCAGTAAATATGACTGACTGAATGAATAAAGTTTTGAACTTTCCAAGTGCTTAGAATACCCCGAGTGTTCTCAGTAAAGGTTTTTATTACCACTACTACCAAGGGGTGGTTGCTTTGGCCATAAATAGGTTTTGAACATTAAATTTTTGGGTGCACTTGGCATTGTGATGCCCCCCGGCTCACTTGCTGCACCCCTTACCCCAGCAAGAACAAGACTAGCAGGGATGAGAGAGCCTTTATTGGTGTCACGCAAACCCCTGACCCTAGAATCAGCTCCTCTGTGCCAGTTTTTGGCCCTAATATCTTTGCAACTTGTCAATCAATGGTATTTATTGAGTGCTTAATGTGTGTAGAGCACTGTAGTAAGCACAAGGGAGAGTACATTATAGCAGAGTTGGAAGACATGTTCCCTGCCCACAAAGAGTTTACAGCCTACAGGAAGGCCAAGACTCATTTGTCTTTGGTGATGGGAGAACCCCATCACAACCCTGAATTTTGTCGGGTCCTTTGGCTTGCTCTGGCCTCTCATTTATTCATTCATCCAATCATATTTATTGAGTGCTTACTGTGTGAAGAGCACTGTATTAAGCACTTGGGAGAGAACAATATAACAACAAAACAGACACATTCCCTGCCCACAATGAGCTTATGGTCTAGAGGGGGAGAAAGACATTAATATAAATTTCAGATATATACATAAATGCTGTGGGGCTGGATGGGGGGGATGAACAAAGGGAGCAAGTCAGGGTGATGCAGAAGGGAGTGAGAGAAGAGGAGAGGAGGGCTTAGTTAGGGAAGGCCTTTTGGAGAAAATGTGCCTTCAATAAGGCCTTGAAGCGGAGAGTGTAATTGTCAGATTTGAGGAGGGAGGGAGTTCCAGGCTAGAGGTGGGCCAGGGGTCGGTGGTGAGATAGACTAGAGCCCCGCTTGGATTCATTCATTCATTCAATCATATTTATTGAGTGCTTACTGTGTGCAGAGCACTGTACTAAGTGCTAAGTACAAATCAGCAACATAGAGACAGTCCCTACCAAACAACGGGCTCACAGTCTAGAAGGGGATGGCAGGACCTCATTGGGAAGGGGCCACCATGCCAGGTGTTTCCACTAGCCACTTGTGACCAGACTTTGGCACCGGACAGAAGTGGATCGGGAAGAAAGACTGGGATTTGGAAATGACTTTTGTTCAAAAGTTATTTCTCTACCAAAGCTGGGATTTTCTTCCTTCAGGAGAGATTTGGAAGAGACTAAAAGCTGATGTGACAAAGTGGCTCTCAGGAGCGACGGCTTTGTGAACCTACCTAGGATTGATGTCTTCAGGCTTTGGGGGTTCAAAGGAGACTGTTACTGGGGCTTTTATCAGTTTTTCTCTTGTGGCCTGTTTAGTGATCTGGCTGGTGGATTGCTTTCTTATCTCTTTCTTCAAAGACATCGTTGGGTCCTTTGTAAACTGCCATCGAACAGGGGAAGTGGGGGAAGATCCTTCTGAGGGATGAATGGAGGCCTACAGGCAGAACAACAGGAGAGGAAAAATGGGGCTAAAGGCCGGGATCAATCAGTCAGTCAATTCTATTGATTAGATCTGGGACCTGTGGACATTTGATATTCGCCCCACGCCACCCCAACAACGTTTATGTATATATCTTTAAATTACATATTACAAATCATGTATTCATATTAATGTCTGGCACCCCCTCTAAACTGTTAGCTCGTTAAGGGCAGGGAATGTATCTAATTCTGTTGTATTGTATTCTCCCAAATAGTACAGTGTACTCTGCTCATAGTAAGTGCTCAATAAATACCTTGATTGATTAATTGGTATTTACTGAGCACTTACTGTGCAGAGTACTGGACGAAGGGCTTGGGAGAGAGTATGGCACAATAGAGCAGGTAGGCTCTGAACGACGTATGCCCAGCCAGCCCCTCAGAGTTTGACAAGTGAAGGCAGTGGTTTCCTCTACCATGACATGGTTTCACCCCAGAGGCCCCCTCGGCAATTCACAGTCACCTAATTGGGACCCAAGGATTACGGCAAGCACTTTGGGGGCACTAGATAATTTCATGGGGAAAGAGGCCAGGAATTCATTCCCTTTCTTTGTTAGGGATGGATTTTTCCCAAATTTGGGACCATCTTTAGAGGATGGCCAAGTAGATAGAGCATGGGTCTGGGGTCAGAAATCAATCAATCAATCATATTTATTGAGCGCTTACTGTGTGCAGAGCACTGTACTAAGCACTTGGGAAGTACAAGTTGGCAACATATAGAGACAGTCCCTACCCAACAGTGGGCTCACAGTCTAGAAGGGGGAGACAGAGTACAAAACCAAACATATTAACAAAATAAAATAAATAGAATAGATATGTACAAGTAAAATAAATAAATAAATAGAGTAATAAATATATACAAACATATATACATATATATATAGGTGCTGTAGGGAAGGGAAGGAGGTAAGACAGGGCAGATGGAGAAGGGGACGAGGGGGAGAGGAAGGAGGGGGCTCAGTCTGGGAAGGCCTCCTGGAGGAGGTGAGCTCTCAGTAGGGCCTTGAAGGGAGGAAGAGAGCTAGCTTGGCGGATGTTGGGAGGGAGGGCATTCCAGGCCAGGGGGATGAAGTGGGCCGGGGGTCGATGGTGGGACAGGCGAGAACAAGGCACGGTGAGGAGATTAGCGGCAGAGGAGTGGAGGGTGCAGGCTGGGCTGGAGAAGGAGAGAAGGGAGGTGAGGTAGGAGGGGGAGAGGGGATGGACAGCCTTGAAGCCGAGGGTGAGGAGTTTCTGCCTGATGCGTAGGTTGATTGGTAGCCACTGGAGATTTTGGAGGAGGGGAGTAACATGCCCAGAGCGTTTCTGGACAAAGACAATCCGGGCAGCGGCGTGAAGTATGGATTGAAGTGGGGAGAGACAAGAGGATGGGAGATCGGAGAGGAGGCTGATACAGTAGTCCAGATGGGATAGGATGAAAGCTTGAACGAGCAGGTAGCAGTTTGGATGGAGAGGAAAGGGCGGATCTTGCAATGTTGCAGAGCTGAGACCGGCAGGTTTTGGTGACGGCTTGGATGTGAGGGCTGAATGAGAGAGCGGAGTCGAGGATGACACCAAGGTTGCGGGCCTGTGAAATGCGAAGGATGGTAGTGCCATCAACAGTGATGGGAAAGTCAGGGAGAGGTCAGGGTTTGGGAGGGAAGACAAGGAGTTCAGTCTTGGACATGTTGAGTTTTAGGTGGCGGGCAGACATCCAGATGGAGATGTCCTGAAGGCAGGAGGAGAGGCGAGCCTGGAGGGAGGGGGAGAGAGCAGGGGCAGAGATGTAGATTTGGGTGTCATCAGCGTAGAGATGATAGTTGAAGCCGTGGGAGCGAATGAGGTCACCAAAGGAGTGCGTGTAGATCGAGAACAGAAGGGGACCAAGCACTGAACCTTGGGGAACCCCCACAGTAAGGGGGTGGGAGGGGGAGGAGGAGCCTGCAAAAGAGACTGAGAATGAACGACCGGAGAGATAAGAGGAGAACCAGGAGAGGACGGAGTCTGTGAAGCCTAGGTTGGATAGCGTGTTGAGGAGAAGGGGGTGGTCCACAGTGTTGAAGGCAGCTGAGAGGTCGAGGAGGATTAGGACGGAGTATGAGCCGTTGGATTTGGCAAGGAGGAGGTCATTGGTGACCTTTGAGAGGGCAGTTTCCGTGGAATGTAGGGGACGGAAGCCAGACTGGAGGGGGTAGAGGAGAAAGACCTGCATCCTATTCCTGGCTCAACCACTTGTCTGCTGTGTAATTTTGGGCAAGTCACTTCACTTCTCTGTGCCTCAGTTACCTCACCTGTAAAATGGGGATTAAGTCTGTCAGCTCCATGTGGGACAGGATCTGTATATAACCCAATTTGCTTGTCTTCACCCCAGGGCTTAGTACAATGATTGGCACATAGTAAGTGCTTAACAAATATCACTATTATAATTATCATTATTATTATCCTACCCCACTTATCTAAAGACATGCATATTGGACTATCACCCAAAGGATGGGCTAAGGAAAGAAAAAATTGGAATGTGTTGCCATTCTTCCAAGAGGCCTTCCCAAACCGAGCCCCACCTTTCCTCATCTCACTCCCGTCTGCATCACCCTCACCTGTTCTCTCTGCTCTTCCTCCCTCCCAGCCCCACATAATGTACATATATGTACATAAGTGCATATTTGTAACTTTATTTATTTGTATTCATGTCTTTATTTATTTGTATTCATGTCTTTCTCCCCTCCTCTAGACTGTAACCTGGTTTTGGGCAGGGAATGTGTCTGTTTATTGTTATTGAGAAGCAGCACGGCTCAGTGGAAAGAGCACGGGCTTTGGAGTCAGAGGTCATGGGTTCAAATCCCAGCTCCGCCAGCTGTGTAACTTTGGGCAAGTCACTTAACTCCTCTGGGCCTCTGTTACCTCATCTGTAAAATGGGGATTAAGACTGTGAGCCCCCGATGGGACAACCTGATCACCTTGTAACCTCCCCAGCGCTTAGAATAGTGCTTTGCACATAGTAAGCACTTAATAAATGCCATTATTATTTGTGAGAAGCAGCATGGCTCAGTGGAAAGAGCATGGGCCTTGGAGTCAGAGGTCATGGGTTCAAATCCCAGCTCCACCAATTGACAGCTGTGTGACTTTGGGCAAGTCACTTAACTTCTCTGTGCCTCAGTTACCTCATCTGTAAAATGGGGATTAAGACTGTGAGCCCCACATGGGACAACCTGATTACCCTGTATCCCCCAGCATGTAGAACAGTGCGTGGCACACAGTAAGCGCTTAATAAATACCATCATTATTATTATTATTACTGTTGCATTGTGCTCTCCCAAGCACTAAAGTACAGTGCTCTGCACATAGTAAGTGCTCAATAAATATGATTGAATGAATTCATTCATTCAAGTACAAGTTTGTAACATATAGAGACGGTCCCTACGCAACAGCGGGCTCACAGTCTAGAAGGGGGAGGCAGATAAAACAAAACATATAAACCAAATAAAAGAAATAGAATAAATATGTACAAGTAAAATAAATAAATAAATAGTGTAATAAATATGTACAAACATATATACATACATACAGGTACTGTGGGGAGGGGAAGGAGGTAAGGTGGGGGGATGGGGAGGGGGAGTACAGGGAGAAGAAGGAGGGGGCTCAGTCTGGGAAGGCCTCCTGGAGGAGGTGAGCTCTCAGTAGGGCTTTGAAGGGAGGAAGAGAGCTGGATGGGCGGAGGGAGGGCATTCCGGGCCATGGGGAGGACGTGGGCCGGGGGTTGACGGCGGGACAGGTGAGAACGAGGCACAGTGAGGAGATTAGCGGCAGAGGAGCGGAGGGTGCGGGCTGGGCTGGAGAAGGAGAGAAGGGAGGTGAGGTAGGAGGGGGCGAGGTGATGGACAGCCTTGAAGCTGAGGGTGAGGAGTTTTTGCCTGATGCGCAGATTGATTGGTAGCCACTGGAGATTTTTGAGGAATGAATGAATGAATGCGTGAAAGAGTTCCCACCGTAGGCTCTGCAGCCAAGACAGTTCAGTTGCCACAAACTGTGCGCTGAACAGGCTCAACAACAAGTCAACCCAAGTGTTTCTGTTCCCTTCAAGCCCTTGATAGTCACCCCACCCTCAGTCCCACACCACTTATGTACATATCCAATCAATTAATTGATCCACAAATCGTATTTATTGAGCGCTTACTATGTGCAGAACACTGTATTAAGTGCTTGGGAGAGTACACTATAACAGAGTTGGTAGACATTATTTATTTCTTCATATTAATGCCTGTCTCTCCCCTCTAGACTGTAAGCTCCTTGTGGGGAGGGAATTTATCTATTATCTCTGTTGTACTGTACTCTTCCAAGCACCCAGTACAGTGCTCTGCACATAATAAATGCTCAGTGAAATCCATTGATTGATTTCTGCCAGTTTCAGGAAACAAGCCCCTCAGAAGTAGTGTTTGTGCTTACAAGGATGACAATAATGAATCTGCATTTTGGGACAAGACCGGCTCTGTTTCTAATACCTGCTTCATTTCATTTTCTTGGATCAGTATGGCCACTGCTTCTTTTCTGATCAAAAGATCTGACAGCACTGGTCTGAAAGACACTCGAATCAGGCACTTCTGTCATGAAAAGAACATAAAGAGCATCTCAGTGAGAGGTGAAAATGAAGAACCTTCAACTTACTGCTAATAAATCCCCTGACAACCCTACGCCAACAGCCCTGGAGACCCCAAATCTCCCCATCTTCCAAAACTCCACTGTTTATCCATCCCTCTCTGCATCAAACAGAAACCCTAAACTCCTCAAGAAACCCTATTTCTCCTTACAACTTACCCATTTTCTTAGGCCTTGGATTGTCATTTCCCTTCCTCTCAAACTTACCTCTCAAACTCGCTGTGTCTTATTCTTGTTTCTCCTGACCCTCACCTTACCATTGGATTTCAGTCACCTTGCCCCTTTCTATCTTACCTCACTGATTTCCTACTTCCCCCAACCCGGGGGGCACACTGTGGAGATTTTGTGATCATTCATTTCCCTCTACCCATCTGTCAGTCACTCAACCGTATTTATTGAGTGCTTACTGTGTGCAGAGCACTGTACTAAGTGCTTGGGAGAGTACAATATGACAGTATATAACAGTCACATTCCCTGACCACAATGAGTTCATGGTCTAGAGGGAGAGACAGACATTTATAGAAATAAAAAAATAACAGATAGGTATATTCATTCATTCATTCACTCATTCAATCGTATTTATTGAGCGCTTACTGTGTGCAGAGCACCGTACTAAGCGCTTGGAAAGTACAATTCGGCAACATATAGAGACAGTCCCTACCCAACAAGGGGCTCACAGTCTATAAGGGGGAGACAGACGCGAAAACAAAACAAGTAGACAGGTGTCAATACCACCACGATAAATAGAATTATATATACACATCATTAATAAAATACAGTAATAAATATGTACAAATATACACAAGTGCTGTGGGGAGGGGAAGGGGGTAGTGTATAGGGAGGGAGTAGGGGTGATGGGGAGGGGAGGAGGAGCAGAGGATGGGGGAGGCTCAGTCTGGGAAGGCCTCTTGGAGGAGGTGAGCTCTCAGTAGGGCTTTGAAGGAAGGAAGAGACCTAGTTTGGAGGATGTGTGGAGGGAAGGCATTCCAGGCCAAGGGAAGGACGTGGGCCGGGGGTTGACAGCAGGACAGGTAAGAACAAGGCACAGTGAGGAGGTTAGTGGCAGAGGAGAGGAGGCAGGAGAAGATATGAGCCTGGAGGGTGGGAGAGGCAGAGGAGCAGAGTGTGTGGGCTGGGCTGTAGAAGGAGAGAAGGGAGGTGAGGTAAGAGGGGCAAGGTGATGGAGAGCTTTGAAGCCAATAATGAGGAGTTTTTGCTTCATGCAAAGGTTGATAGGCAACCACTGGAGATTTTTGAGGAGGGGAGTGACATGCCCAGAGTGCTCTTGTAGACAGATAATCTGGGCAGCAGAGTGAAGTACAGATTGAAGCAGGGAGAGACAGGAGGATGGGAGATCAGAAAGGAGGCTAATGCAGTAATCCAGTTGGGATAGGATGAGAGATTGAACCAGCAAGGTAGCGGTTTGGATGGAGAGGATAGGGCGGATCTTGGCGATGTTGTGGAGGTGAGACCGGCAGGTTTTGGTGATGGATTGGATGTGTGGGGTGAATGAAAGAGCGGAGGCAAGGATGACACCAAGGTTGCGGGCTTGTGAGATGGGAAGGATGGTAGTGGTGCCCACGGTGATGGGAAAGTCAGAGAGAGGACAGGGTTTGGGAGGGAAGATAAAGAGCTCAGTCTTGGACATGTTGAGTTTTAGGTGGCGGGCAGACATCCAGATGGAGATGTCCTGAAGGCAGGAGGAGATATGAGCCTGGAGGGAGGGAGAGAGAATGGGGAGGAGATGTAGATTTAGGTGTCATCAGCGTAGAGATGATAGTTGAAGCTGCGGGAGCGAATGAGTTCACCAAGGGAGTGAGTAGGGTGGGATGAAAAAGGGAGCAAGTCAGGGCAGTTTTTGGCACATAGCGAGCCCAATTCCACCACGATTCATTGTTACTTCCTACCTTCCCCGGCCACACAGTCCCCACAGATGGGACGATGGTGATAGGTGCTCCTTCGGGTGGAAGGAATTCGAAAGACGTGGGGCCCACTGGGGCGGGCTCCCCACTGCCAATGCGGGGCACGCAGTGGGTCATGTGGTTCATGCTCACGTGGGCGTTCACCACGTACAGGATCACAGAGGAGACGTCGTTCAGAGCTGTGGCCGGGAACTTCACCAGAGAGTGTGACAGCTCCAGGGGTGGGTGGACTCCGATTGCCCTGCATGGGAGCTTGAACTGCCTGCAAAACACATATAGTTTGGCTCAGACTCTCGAGGCTCAAGCCTCCCAGAGATGCACTTTTGAGCCCATGTGGGTGGATGTGGTCGAATTGGCAGAAATAGTGACAGTAGCTAATGGGCAAGACCCACCTGGGTTCTAATCCCAGCTCTGCCACTTGTCTGCCTTGGGACCTTGATCAAATCACTTCGCTTCTCTGGGCCTCAGTTCCCTCATCTGCAAAATGGGGATGGAGACTGGGAGCTCCATGTGGGGCAGGCACTATGTCCAATCTGATTTGCTTTTATCCACTCCAGCACTTAGTACAGGGTCTGCCACATAGTAAGTGCTTAACAAATACCAGAATTACTGTTATTATTATTATTACAGGCCTGGCACATAGTAAGTGCTTAACAACTACCAGAATTATTGTTATTATTATTACAGCATCTGGTACAGAGTAAGTGCTTAACAAATACCAGAATTATTATTATTATTTTAAAAGCTGTCCTCTCCCTGTCCAATCCCTGACTTTCCCGTCACTGTAGACAGCACTACCATCGTTCCCTTTCTCACAAGCTTGCAACCTTGGTGTCATTCTCGACTCCGCTCTCTCATTCACCCCACACATCCAATCTGTCACCAAAACCTGTTGGTCTCACCTCCACAACATCGCCAAGATCCACCCTTTCCTCTCCATCCAAACTGCTACCTTGCTGGTTCAATCTCTCATCTTATCCCGACTGGATTACTGCATCAGCCTCCTCTCTGATCTCCTATCCTCTTGTCTCTCCCTACTTCAGTCTATACTTCACTCTGCTTCCCGGATTATCTTTGTACAGAAACGCTCTGGGCATGTTACCGCCCTTCTCAAAAATCTCCAGAGGGCTGCCTGGCAACCTACAAATCAAGCAAAAACTCCTCACTTTTGGCTTCAAGGCTGTCCATCACCTCACCCCCTCCTACCTCACCTCCCTTCTCTCTTTCTACAGCCCACCCCGCACCCTCTGCTCCTCTGCCGCTAACCTCCTCACTGTGCCTTGTTCTCACCTGTCCCACTGTCGACCCCTGGCCCACGTCCTTCTCCTGGCCTGGAATGCCCTCCCTCTGCACATCCACCAAGCTAGCTCTCTTCCTCCCTTCAAAGCCCTCCTGAGAGCTCACCTCCTCCAGGAGGCCTTCCCAGACTGAGCCCCCTTTTTCCTCTCCTCCTCCCCATCCCCCCCACCCTACCTCCTTCCCCTCCCCACAGCACTTGCATATATTTGTACAGTTTTATTAATCTATTAATTCTACTTGTACATATTTACTATTCTATTTATTTTGTTAATGATGTGCATATAGCTATAATTCTATTTGTTCTGACGATTTTGACACCTGTCTACATGTTTTGTTTTGTTGTCTGTCTCCCCCTTCTAGACTTTGAGCCCACTGTTGGGTAGGGACCGTCTCTATATGTTGCCGACTAGTACTTCCCAAGCACTTAGTACAGTGCTCTGCACACAGTAAGCACTCAATAAGTACGATTGAATGAATGAATGAATGAATGAATGAATGAATGAATGAAAGAGCTCTTGAAGAAGCCTGCCCTCCCGTAGTTTATACTCTCTCAGGGGCTTCCCAGCTCTAGCTCTCAGAGATGGGGAGGATTATCCCCTTGGAGGATCAGCTCCCTGGGGGTGAATCCTGGTGCTCATCAGTAGGTGCTCAATAGCCACGGCCTCTCCTCACCGGGCTGAATGCATCCGTTTCGCAGGGAGGGCTGTGATGGTCAGAGCTGTGACCTGTCCACTTGGAAGGAGGGGAGAGGAAGAAACAGTCATTCCTCCAGCCAGGGAGAAAGGGGGATGACTGCTTTCTCCTGCCCTTGGCAGAAGATGGAAGGAGGGAGCCCTGGGACAGTCACAGATGAAGGATGATTCCCTTGGACCACCACACTCTGGCTAATAACTTCGATTTGTCCCTTGGGGTTATCTTGGTGCTGCTAGGTCTTGGTAACCCTTGAGAATCAGGATTTGGCTCTCTGAGACCTTGCTAGTTCTAGATCGCTGAGCCTTCTGGGCTGTTGCTTCTGAAACCTGAACTAAGGTCTATCTCTCCCCAGGCCCTCGCCATCTTTACATACTGGCTTTTCCTCATCTGCTCCTCTCCAACTGATTCTCTTCACTGTTCCCAAGCAAACCTTCTCACTATCCCTCATTCTCAACTCCCTTGCCTCCCACCTCTCTCCTGAAACTCCCTCCTGACCCAAATCTGCCAGACCACAACTCTCCCCATCTTCAAGGAACCTCCTAAAAATCCTATCTCCACTGGGAAGCCTTCCACATTTAATTCACAACACCCTAGTTATGTCAACCCCGTCCTTAGCATGTATATGTTTTATTCTTAGCCTCAACAACTGTGCATCTTTTTTTATTTGAATTTTTCTGTATTTATTTAGCTATTTCTTGCTGATGCATTCATATAACTTCCTGTGACAACCCAGTTTATTCCTCTTGCTCCTACTATCTGTAAGGAGTTTTTGCTCATCTGCCCAATCTCATGATTACATAATAAGCTCCCGGAGGGCCATGCTCATGCATCCTTCTGAGGAGGTGCCCTCCTGTGCACTTAGTACAGTGCTTCATGCTTAGAAGGTGCTCAATATGTGAATAAAAGCCTAGAAGGAATCTGGTAAAACATCTGGCTAACATAGGTGACAAAGACCAGAGTGACTACTGAGGCAACTGCCTGCCGGGTGCTGGCCCTAAAACACATCCCCAGTGCTAGCCTGAGGCCACTTTTTGCAGCTCCTCTGCTGCTCCTCCTTTAAAGCACTCCATCACCTTGCCCCCTCCTATTCTTTTACTACGACCCAGCTGGCACACTTTGCTCCTCTAACGCTAACCTTCTTCCTGTGCCTGGATTGCACCTATCTCGATGCCAACTTCTCACCCACGTCCTGTCTCTGGCCTGGAACGCCCTCCCTTCTCAAATCTGACTATTACCCCTTCCCCCCCGCCCACCTCCCTCAAAGCCTTAATGAAGGCCTAATGAATCTTCCCCCAGAGGGCTTCCCTGTCTAAGCCCTCCTTTCATTATCTCCCACTCCTTTCTTCATCGCCCTGACTTGCCCCCTTTATCCATCCCCACTCCCAGCCCCATGGCACTTATGTACATATCTGTAATTTATTTATATTAATGTCTGTCTCCCAATTTAGACTGTAAACTTGTTGTGGGCAGGAGATGTGTCTGTTTCTTGTTATATTGTACTCTCCCAACTGCTTAGTCCAGTGCTCTGCACATAGTAAGCACTCAATAAATAGGATTAACCAACTGACTGACTCTGCACGCCTACTCACTCACCGCACTCTGTCCCAGCAGGATCACCAGTGGGAGGAATGAGAGAGTGTGAGTGATACTGCATAAACTCAATCGCTTTGCTCTGTTTTTTGGTCCTGACATCTCAGGAGCAAGGCAGCAGGGCCTAGTGAGAAGTAGTGTGGCCTAGTGGATAGGACACAGGCCCAGAAGTCAGAAGGACCTGGGTTCTACTCCCGGCTCTGCCATGTCTTTGTTCTGTGACTTTGGGCAAGTTTCTGTACTTCTCTGTGCCTCAGTTATCTCCTGTATATAATGGAGATTAAGACTGTGAGTCCCATGTGGGAAATGGGCTGTGTCCAACCTTATTACCTTGTATTTACGCCAGTGCTTAGTAAAGGGCCTGACATAAAGTAAGGGCTTAACAAATACCATTTAAAAAAAAGGTTAATTCTAAGTTGCTGGTGGAAGATTCTATTTCTTGCTTTTTAGGGAATTGCTCTGGAACAACCAGTTTCTCACAGTCAATCAATGGTACTTATTGAGTGCGTACTGTATACAGAGCACTCTACTAACCACTAAGGTAGGTATAATACAACAGAATTAGCAGATAAATTCCTTGCCCACAAGGAGCTTACAGTCTAGAGGGGGAGACAGACATTAAAATACATACAGAGAGGGGAAATAGTAGAAAATAAGGATATGTACATAAGTGCGGTGGAGCTGGGGTGGCTATCAAAGTGCTTAAGAGGTACACAGTCAAGGGTGTGGGTGATGTAAAGGGGAGGGCAAGTAAGAGAAATCAGGGCATAATCAGGAAAGGCTTCTTGGAGGAACTGTGATTTTAAGAGGTTGTTGAAGGTGGGGAGAGTGGTGGGGGACTTTTGGATAATAATAATAATAATAATAATAATAATAATAATAATAATAATAATAATAATGGTATTTGTTAAGTGCTTACTCTGTGGTAGGAACTGTTCTAAGCACTTGGGTGGACACAAGGTTATATGTACAGAAGCAGCGTGGCTCAGTGGAAAGAGCCTGGGCTTTGGAGTCAGAGGTCATGGGTTCAAATCTCAACTCTGCCAGTTGTCAGCTGTGTGACTTTGGGCAAGTCACTTCACTTCTCTGTAAAATGCGGATTAAGACTGTGAGCCCCTCATGGGACAATCTGATTATCTTGTATCCCCCAGTGTTTAGAACAGAGCTTTGCACATAGTAAGTGCTTAACAAATACCAAAATTATTATTATTATATGTAGAGGGAAGGAGTTCCAGGACAGAGGGAGAAGGTGGTCAAGGCGTGGGTGGCGGGAAAGAAGAAATCAAGGAACAGGTTGACATTAGAGCAGCAAAATGTGCAGGCTGGGTTGTAGCAGAAGATCAACAAGGTAAGCTAAGAAGCAGAGAGTTCGTTGTGGGCCAAAATGCCGATAAGGAGTTTCTGTTTCTCCCAACCCAAAACACTTTAAAAATGTGGCATGAGAAAGTCACAAGGGGATGAAGCACTAAACGAATGGTTGCTCCTAGTGATTTTCTCCCTCGTCCCGTCCAGCCCTTCCCTCCAGAATGCACAGAGGGACCCTGGAATCGCAGCCCAGGGGCGTGCTGCCCCTTCGTGGACTCAGCACAGTGGCCGGGGCCAGGCTCACCTGTTAATCTCGGACTTGCACACCAGGTCAAAGCTGTATTCCTTGGCCTTGTTGGGCTTGAAGATGACATCGAGGTGGAGGGTTTCCAGGGGCAGGAGAGTTCCAAACCCATCATTGGGCTGGAATTCCACCACCTTTCAAATATAAAGGAACAAAGGAAACTGAGGTGGCAGCAAAGATGATAATAATAATTATGGTATTTGTTAAGTGCTTACTATGTGCCAGGCACTGTACTAAGTGCTGTGGGGGATACAAGCAAATCGGGTTTGTTACTATCCCTCTGTGCATAGGGCTCACAGTCTTATTCCCCATTTTGTAGATGAGGTGACTGAGGCACAGGGAAGTGCAGTGACTTGCTCAAGGTGACACAGAAGACAAGTGGCGGAGATTGGATTGGAACTCATGACCTTCTGACTCCCAGGGCCCTGCTCTATCTACTATGCCAGTTGACTATGTGGGTCTGAAGATGCTCTGACCCAGCCCCGTTACATAACATCTCCTTCCCAGTGCAGGGGAGGCTCTTTGGGCAACTGGGCTTTCAGGCCAGGGGGAGCCCTTGAAGCCCCCAAATTGGAGGCTTTCTAGCTGCACCCTGATCATCATCATCATCAATCGTATTTATTGAGCACTTACTGTGTGCAGAGCACTGTACTAAGTGCTTGGGAAGTACAAATTGGCAACATATAGAGACAGTCCCTACCCAACAGTGGGCTCACAGTCTAAAAGCCCTGATGACCTGCAAGAGTTCATGCCACTTGAATATGAGAACACCCCTGTCTTTCCTAAGCATTGGCACAATACTCGTTTCAGTCCAACCTCACAGCAGCTCTGAGAGGCTTGGGGAGGCAAGGATTATTATCCCCATTTTACAGAAGAGGAAACTGAGGCTTGAAGGGTAAGTGTCTTGCTCAAAGTCCCTAATCAGGCTAAAGGCAGATCTGGGACTAGAACCCGGGCCTTCTGACCCTCCAACCATGTTCTTTCCACCCGTGTTCCTGCCTCAGCGGTCCAGTGGAAAAGTGGCTCCCAGCAGAAAGCAGGTATGCCGGGAAAACCCGCCTCAGTAAGTTTCCAGGCGGTCTGTACTGCGGTTTACTTGTTTGCTTCTTAATCAATCAATGGAAGCAGTAGTGTGGCCTAGTGGATAGTGCACAGATCTGGAAATTAGAAGGACTTGGGTTCTAATCCTAGCTCCACCACTTGCCTGCTATGTGACCTCGGGCAAACCACTTAACTCCTCTGTGCCTCCATTCCCTCATCTGTATAATGGGGATTAAGGCTGTGAGCCCCATGTCCACCCTGATTAGCTTGTTCCTAACCTAGCACTTAGTTCAGTGCCTGGCACATAATACGTAATTAGCAAAAACCATTAAAAAAATGGTGCTCTATGCAGAGCACTGTACTAAGCACTGGGGAGTGCACAGGACAAAAAACCTAAGTAGAAACATTCCCTGTCCACAATGAGCTTACGATCTAGATGGCCATTTACTCAGTTTCAGAAAGTTTTGGGCCGGAAAGCTGCCTGGTCCCTGACCATCTTCCTCAGCCAGAGAAATGACACAAGTGGGGAAGCCTGCGAAAAGAGATGATAAGCAGGCTTGGGCCATTAGGGCTTTCTGGCAGAGTCAGGATTAGAACCCTGGGGGGTTGTTAGGAGCCTTAAAATGGGGAGGTCTGTGGTCTGGCAGATTTAATAATAACAATAATAATAACAACAACTGTGGTATTTGCTAAGCACTTTGTTAAGCACTTACTGTGTGCCAGGCACTGTATTAAGTGCTGGGGTGGATACAAGAAAATCGGGTTGGACATAGTCCCTCAATCCCCACTTTAAAGATGAGCCTTAAAATGGGGAGGTCTGTGGTCTGGCAGATTTAATAATAACAATAATAATAACAACAACTGTGGTATTTGCTAAGCACTTTGTTAAGCACTTACTGTGTGCCAGGCACTGTATTAAGTGCTGGGGTGGATACAAGAAAATCGGGTTGGACATAGTCCCTCAATCCCCACTTTAAAGATGAGGTAACTGAGGCACAAAGCAGCAAAGTGATTTGCTCAAGGTCCCACAGCAGACAAGTAGCAGATTTGGGATTAGAACCCATGACCTTCTGATCCCCAGGCCTGTGCTCTAACCACTATGCCATGCTGCTTATCTAGGTTGGGGATGGGTTGGGGTGGAGTTCCAGGCTGGGATTACAGTGTGAGTGAGGAGCTAGAAGAGGGTAAGATGAGGGCAAAGTTCAGACAGAAGGTCAGTTTGGAAGCAGTGAAGAGGCTCAGCGGCAAAACCCCAACCACCGCACCTCTGAGGCCTTCCCTTTGCCAGGAAAGGAGGCTGGGTGGAAAATCCACTCCCTCATTGCCATCTGTGTGGGTTGGCCTTGTCCATGACATTTACAGTGAGATGCTTTTTAGAAAGAAACAAAATAAGAAGCATTACTCACTTATCGTGCCCCCACGAAAACAATAGAAAATGTATACACAGAAATGCAACAAGCACTTGTTCAGGGTCATAGTGTTGTGGAGCGTTTCCAGAACTGGTTCTCGCGCATCCCAGCTTCCATGAATTTCGGTCTTCCTTTAGCAAGGACCTCTTTCTGGGTAAATGGAACAATTTGACTTCTCCGTTCAGAAAGGCAGGGCCTCCTCCACTAGTTTTACTAAAACTTTGTTTTGGAGTCTTCAGGATCATTTGAGCCAGGCAGTTAAGGCTCCCTGAAACAGCTTGAACAAAAATGGTAGCTACAACAAGGTCGGTGAACTATGCTTTTGATCCTCATCTTGATTTTATCCTCCTGAAGGGGAAAGCCACTGAAGGCACCTTCAAAGTCAAACATGGGTAGGGGTTTGTCCTAGAACACAAAATTATGGTCTTGAAGAACCTTGTATTATGGAGAAATCACATTCCAGGGACCAAACTCCTCAGCATTTATGTACATATCTGTAATTAATTTATTTGTATTGATGTTTGTTTCCCCACCTCTAGACTGTAAGCTCATTGTGGGCAAGGAATGTGTCTGTTTACTATGGTATTTTACTCTTCCAAGCGCTTAGTGCAGTCCTCTAAACCCGGTAAGTGCTCAATAAGTATGACTGAATAAATGAAAGAATGAACAGGTTGGCAGTAGGTTGTTCAAAAATACCATCATGACTGAATGTTGCCATCACAAATGCCTTTGTCCTGTATCCCTTACATCCTTGACCGCACAAACACACAAAAGAAACTTCAAGTATTGTGTGGCACAGTTTTGTAAGGCTAAGGCATAGCTGGAAGGCAGGGAAGCCTCATGCCTTCAGTCAGTCAATTGTATTTACTGAGTGCTTACTATGTGCACAGCACTGTACTAAGTGCTTGGGAGAGCACAATACAATATTACAATACAACCACCTTGACTGGCTCCACCCACTTGTATATAACAGCTTCTTCCTCCATCAAATCTACCTGTCCCCAGACTGAGCCCCCTTTTTCCTCTCCTCCTCCCCAACACCCCCCACCCTACCTCCTTCCCCTCCCCACAGCACCTGTATATATGTTTGTACAGATTTATTACTCTATTTATTTTACTTGTACATATTTACTATTCTATTTATTTTGTTAATGCTGTGCATTTAGCTTTAATTCCATTTGTTCTGATAACTTGACACCTGTCCCCATGCTTTGTTTTATTGTCTGTCTCCCCCTTCTAGACTGTTAGCCCGTTGTTGGGTAGGGACCGTCTCTATATGTTGCCAACTTGTACTTCCCAAGCATTTAGTACAGTGCTCTGCACACAATAAGCACTCAATAAATACGATTGAATGAATGAATGAATGTCCCACTTTGCGAACTCTGTTCAATTGGAACAGACTTGTGCTGTGGGAAGAAAGTGCTGAGTACATTGCTTCCCACATAGTAAGCGCAGAACAAATACCATTAAAAAAAGGTTTCCTAATTCTTCCATTGTGTTCTAGTGAAGCAGCATAGCCTAGTGGGAACAGCACAGGCCTAGGCATCAGAGGACGTGGGTTTTAATCCTAACTCCGTCACCTGGCTGCTGTGTGATCTTGGGCAAGTCATTTGACTTTTCTCTAACAGTTTCCTCGTCTGTGAAGTGGGGATTCAATACCTGTTCTCCCTCAATCAATCAATGGTATTTAATGGTGCTTACTATGTGCAGGGCACTGTACTAAGCACTTGGGAGAGAACACTACAACAGAGTTGGCCAACCTATTCCCTGCCCACAACAAGCTTACCATCTGGAGGGGGAGACAGACATTGATATAAATGAGTCATTTTAAATATATAATTTAAAGATATGTCCATAAGTGCTCTGGTGTTGAGGGTAGGGCAAATATCAAATGCCCAAAGGTCACAGATCCAAATGCACAGATGACACAGAAGAGAGAGAGCAGGGGAAAAGAGGGCTTAATCAGGGAAGGCCTCTTGGAGGAGATGTGACTTAATAATGCTTTGAAGATGGGGAGAGTGGTGGTGTAGAGAATATGGAGGGGGAGGGAGTTCCAGGCTAGGGGGAAGACGTGCGAAAGGGGTCGGCGGAGAGATAGACGAGATGGGGGCCCAGTGAGTAAGCTGGCTCTAGACGAGCGGAGTGTGTGGACAGAACTGTATTAGGAGATCAGTGAGGTGAGGTAGGAGGGGCGACCTGACTGACTGCTTTAAAGTCAATGACTGGCAATGAGTTTCTCCCTCCCCATTACACTGAGACCCAAGTGGGACAGGGACTGTGTCCAACTCAATTAATTTATTCATTCATTCATTCATTCAATCGTATTTATTGAGCACTTACTGTGTGCAGAGCACTGAATGCATAATTTATCTCTTCCCCAGTCCTTAGTACACGACTTGGCATGTAGTAAGAGTTTAAAAATACCACATTATTATTATTAGCCAAATTTTATGAATGAAAAAATACAGAACTGGTGTATATCAACTTTTTCCTAACTGGTAATAACAATACTCATAATAATGATAATGACAATAATAATTATGGTATCTAGTTATCTAGAGTACTTACTCTGTGCAGGCACTGTACTAAACACTGAGAGAAACAAGATAATCAGATCAGACACAATCCATCCCAAATGGGGCTTGCAGTTTAAGGTGGAAGGAAGAACAGATACCGAATCTCATTTTTTCCAGATGAGGAAACTGAGGCCCAGAGAAGTGAAATGGCCTACCTATGGTCACCCATCAGGCAAATAGAGGGGTCAGGTCACCCAGGTCCTTTGCAGGGCAGCACTGATCTGCTCTCATTCTTCAGACATCATCATAACTGTTTACATTTAGAGTCAACTGGTCGCCCACCCAAACTGAGAGATGTAGTAATCCTCTCCAAACATTAAGGGGAAAAAGAAAAATCTCAATAAATACCTCAGGGATCCCAACAAATCCAAACTCTTGAGGCAGGATGGCTTTATTCACTAGCGCGATTCTTGCTCGGACAGCTTCATAGATAGTGCAGTATCCAAAATCCACCACTGCTGGATGGAGTTCCAAATCAGAACTTGTGACAATTGCATGGACAATAAAGTTCACAGGCTTAATCTAAAAGGCAAGCGGGAGATTGGGGGAGTCAATCAATCATTCAATCCATCCAGGGTATCGCTTGAGCTCCTATTGAGTGCAAAGCACTGTACTAATAATGACAATAACCGTGGCATTTAAGTGCTTAGTATGTGTCCAACACTGTCCTAAGTGCTGGGATAGATACATATCAATCAATCAATTGTATTTATTGAGCACTTATTGTGTGCAGAGCACTGTATTAAGTGCTTGGGAAGTACAACATATAGAGACGGTCCCTACCCAACAATGGGCTCACAGTCTAGAAGGGGGAGACAGACAACAAAACAAAACAATTAGACAGGGACTGCAATCAGGCTGGACACTGTCCCTGTCCCACACAGGGCTCACAGTCTAGGTATGAAGGAGTGGGATTTAATTCCCATTTGTACAGTTGAGGAAACTGAGGTTCAGAGACGTTAACTGACTTGCCCAAAGTCACCCAGCAGACAAGTGGCAGAGTTGGGACTAGAACCCAGGTTCTCTGACTCCCGTTCATTCATTCATTCGTATTTATTGAGCGCTTACTGTGTGCAGAGCACTGTAATAAGCACTTGGGAAGTACAAGTTGGTAATATAAAGACACGGTCCCTACCCAACAGCAGGCTCAGAGTCTAGAAGGGGGAGACAGGCAACAAAACAAAACATATCCCAGCTCTTAGAACAGTGCCCAGCGCTTAGAGCAGTGCTTTGCACATAGTAAGTGCTTAACAAATGCCATTATTATTATTATTATATTAACAAAATAAAATAAATAGAATAAATATGTACAAGTAAAATAAATAGAGTAATAAATATGTACAAACATATATACAGGTGCTGTGGGGAGGGGAAGGAGGTAAGGCGGGGGAAGGGGGGTTTGAACCCATGACCTCTGACTCCAAAGCCCGGGCTCTTTCCACTGGGCCATGCTGCTTCTCTATAAGCAGAAATAATAAAAAAAAAAAATAATGGAAATTATAATAATAGAAATAAGAGAAATAATTTCCACCCTCAGGTTGTAGGTAGGGGGCTACTGGGCCCGGCTGGGTGACCCCCGCTACAGACTAGGCCTTTGCTCTTTCAACTAGGCCATGCTGTTTCTCTAAGAGAAAGGGGGAACAGTGTAATTAACTTATACCTATTCCAGCACTTAGAAAAAATACAAGTACAAGTACAAATACCATAAAAAACACGACCAGGGGAGACTTTAAATGTGGAGGGCTGTGGTCCGACAGACTTAGGGTGGAAGGTGGGTGTGGGTGGAGTTCCAGGCAAGTATTTAATAAGTACCACAATTATCATTCTTATTGCTGTGCACACAGTAAGTGCTCAATAAACACTACTGATGGGTTGATTAGTTACAATGTCAGTTTCTTCATCTGTAAAACAGGGATGAGACTTCCTTCCTCTGACTCAGCCCTGGGTGGGAAAGGCACTGTATGTGATTATTGATATCTATGCTACTGTTCAGCTGAGAGTAAGAGCTTAATAAATACCATAATTATTATTTAAGCTACATTGCTTTGCAGTGTCACAGACCTGATCAGCAACTGATATTGTCATTGGTGCTTCCAGCACTCTGGTATCTTTGTCAAAATACTTTCCTGCATCTTCTGGAAGTGAGTGCCTGAAAGAAGAAGAAATGAACCCTTTCATTCATTCAATCGTATTTATTGAGCACTTACTGTGTGCAGAGCACTGTACTAAGCGCTTGGGAAGTACAAGTTGGCAACATATAGAGACGGTCCCTACCCAACAGCAAGCTATACACTAGGAAAGCCATCGGATGTATGCGTAAGGCAGGTGAAATCTTCAATTCGGGCTGGTGTGCTAGTTAATTTACAAATAAGCAGAAGAACCAGAAAAAGCAGTGACTTACAGGTTTTGTGGCTGTCCAAGACCTCCAAAAACTGAAAATCCGAAGTGGGATATTCATCATAGGTTGCTCGCCTATGTCCTCCCTTTGTCCTGGAAATCCTCCCCCGTTCATTTTTGACAGACCACCACTCTCCCCACCTTCAAAGCTCCTACGAAAATCAAAGCTCCTGCAAGAAGCCTTCCCTGATCAACCTCTCTTTTCTCTACCCCCTTCTCTCCCTCATTTGAGAAACCTATGCTCTTCACTCTGTGCCCGTTAAGTGTTTGGATCCTCATTCCACCCCCATCCCCAAAGCACTTACATCAATCAGTAGTATTTACTGTGTGCAGAGTGCAGTACTAAGCTCTTGAGAAGGTACCGTACAGCAGAATTGGTAGACACAGTTCCTGCCCAGAAGGAGCTAATGGCCTGCAGGAGGATATGTACTTAGGTACACATCACTCTATCCTGCCCCTTCCCCTATCTGTAATTGATTTTATTACTTGTTTCTATCTTAGACTGTAAACTCTTACTAATTCTACAGTACTGTACTCTCCTAAGCACTTAGTACAATGCTCCCTACACAGCAGGCATTCAATAAATATTATTGATCATCTTCCATTATACTGGACTGTCCCATGGTCATTCAATCATATTTATTGAGCTCTTACTGACACATTCCCTGCCCACAATGAGCTTACAGTCTAGAGCGGGGGAGACAGACATCAATACAACTAAATAAATGACAGTTATGTACATAAGTGCTGTGGGGCTGGGAAGGGGGAAGAACAGAGAAAGCAAGTCAGGGCAATGCAGAAGAGAGTGGGAGAAGAAGAAATGGGGCAGGGGGGGTACTTAGTCAGTGAAGGCCTTGGAGTAAGCACAGTAAAATTTTTAAATGGGACTTGTTAAGTGCTTACTTTGTGCCAAGGGCTGTACTAAGTGCTGGGGCAGAAACAAGGAAATCAGGATGGGCTTTGTCCCCACCCCACATGGGCTCACAGTCTAAGTAGGTGGGAGTAGGATTTAATCCCCATTTTACAGATGAGGAAACTGAGGCTCAGAGAATAATAATAATGCTGATGATGATGGCATTTATTAAGCGCTTACTATGTGCAAAGCACTGTTCTAAGCGCTGGGGAGGTTATAAGGTGATAAGGTTGTCCCACATGGGGCTCACAGTCTTAATCCCCATTTTCCAGATGAGGTAACTGAGGCACAGAGAAGTGAAGTGACTTGCCCAAAGTCACACAGCTGACAATTGGTGGAGTTGGGATAAGAACCAGGTCCTCCCATGACCAGGCCCAGGCACTTTCCACTAGGCCATGCTACTTCCTGTGCATGATTCCCCTAAAAGGGGCTCCCCGCCATGAGGGGACTGGTTGCTCTATTGACAGGGCTGTAATAATGATAATTTTGGTCTATCTAAGTGCTTACTATGTGCCAGGCACTGTGCTAAGCTTTGGGGTGTTTACAAGCAAATCGAGTTGGACACAGTCCCTGTCCCAGGTGGGGCTCACAGTCTCAATCCCCATTTTACAGATGAGGTAACTGAGGCACAGAGAAGTGAAGTAGCTGGTCAAGGTCCCACAGCAGACAAGTGGCAGAGCTGGGATTAGAACCCATGACCTTCTAACTCCCACGTCCGTGCTTTATTCACTATGCTGTGCTGCTTCTATATCTGGAACCCCCCCATCTTTCCACTCCCAAGTTCAACCAACACCTCACTGTGGCCATGGAGGGCGGGGGACTGGAATAGCCTGAAGTAGTCAGTCAATTGTATTCATTAAGAACTTACTCTGTGCAGTGCACTGTACCAAGCACTTGGGAAAGTACACTACAATATAACAGACTCATTCCCTGCCCACAGCAAACCTACAGTCTAGAGGGAGAGACACACATTAATATAAATAAATAAATTAAAGATACGTACCTAAGTGCTGTGGGACTGGGAGGGAGGAGGAATAAAGGGAGCGAGTCAGGGTGACGCAGAAGGCATTGGGAGAAGAGGAAAGAGGGGCTTAGTCAGGGAAGGCCTCTTGGAGGAGATGTGCCTTCAGTAAGCCTTTGAAGGTGGGGAGGATGATCATCTATAAGATTCATTCAATCGTATTTATTGAGCGCTTACTGTGTGCAGAGCACTGTACTGAGAGGAGGAAGGTTGTTCTAGGCCGGAGGCAGGATGTGGGTGAAGGGTCAGTGGCCAGATAGACAAAATCGAAACACAGGGAGAAAATTAGCATTAGAGGAGCAAAATGTGCAGGCTGGGTTGTAGAAGGAGAGTATCGAGGAGAGGTAGGAGGGAGCAAGGTGACTGAGTACTTTAAAGCCATCGTGAGTAGTTTCTGTCTGATGCAGAGGTGGATGGGTGACCACTGGAGGTTCTTGAGGAGAGGGGAAACTTAGCCTGCCGGGGCTGGGCCTTCAGCAGTCAAGGCGTCTCACTAAAGAACCACCTAGGCATCTCGGTGAGGAGGACAGTCCCGGCAAGAATCCGGAAAAAGGCTGGCTAGCCTAGCTGGTGAGGAATGCTTCCTGACCCTGTTGCTTTGTCATAGCCCCTGACAATGTACTGCATGCCCCCTACCACGCGCTCACAAGCCTACCCATTCGTTGCTCTCCGGGCCCCTTGCAGGAACCAGTAGGCAGGGGTGAGAGAGTGGGAATAGTGTTCCACAAACCACCATCACTCTGATGATGATTATTATTATGGAATTTGTTAAGCGCTTACTCTGGGTCAAGCACTATACTAAGTGCTGGGGTAGATACAAGCTGATCAGGTTGGACACAGTCCCTGTCCCACATGAGGCTCACGGTCTTAATCCCCATTTTACAGATGAGAAAATTGAGGAATACATAAATTAAGTGATTTTTCCAAGGTTCCACAGCAGAAAAGTGGTACAGTCGGAATTAGAACCCAGGTCCTCTGACTCCCAGGTTTGTGCTCTTTCCATCAGGCCAAGCTGATCACTTCCTTTGTGTGGGTGCATGATCGTGATGTCTTTTTCAGGCCTGAGGCTCACCTGTGGGGTTTGATGGCCAACTCAATTACCGGTCACTACAGCAATTACAGACTGCAGGGAACCGCTGGCTCTTTGCAGCCCTGGCCCAAACAGCATCCAACATGAAGCAAGTAAATGCACCGCCTAGTGACAAGAGCACAGGCTTGGGAGTCAAAGGATGTGTGTTCTAATCCTGGCTCAACCACTTGTCTGCGGTGTGAGCTTGGGTAAGTCACTTCACTTCTCTGGGACTCAGTTACCTCATCTGTAAAATGGGGATTAAGACTGTGAGCCCCCCATGGGACAGGGGCTGTGTCCAACCTGAGTAACTTGTATCTACCCCAGCACTTAGAACAGTGCTCGGCACATAGTAATGCTTAACACATACCATTATTATTATTATTAGAAGTGCCCTATCATATCAGAACTCGTACAAGGGAGGTACAAACAGCTCTCTAAGGCTTAGATTCTATATTATGGAATAATAATTTTCCCACCAATTTACCTCAAGTAAATTGGGCCTGGAAGAGAGTCAAGTAAGATGAAGCCAGGGGTCTCCTCCCTCCCAGCAGCCTCCTCTTTGGCCAGGAATATTGTGAGAGCTAGCCCTGGGAGGGAACTGAACTCATAGTTCCACCCAAACTCTGCCCTCTTCCTGTCTTTCAATCACTATAGACAATGCCACTATCCTCCCAATGTCACAAACCAATAACCTTACTATTGTCTTTGACCCTTCTCTCTCATGCCACCCAATCTGTCACCAGATTCTGTAGGTTCCTTCTTCACAACGTTGCTAAAGACTGCCCTTTCCCCTCCATTCAAACTGCTACCATGTTAATCCAAGCACTTGTTCTATCCCCCGTCCTTCCCCTCCCCACAGCACCTGTATATATGTTTGTACAGATTTATTACTCTTGTACATATTTACTATTCTATTTATTTTCTTAATGACGTGCATCTAGCTTTACTTCTATTTATTCTGATGGCTTAACACTTGTCCACATGTTTTGTTTTGTTGTCTGTCTCCCCCTTCTAGACTGTGAGCCCGTTGTTGGGTAGGGACCATCTCTATATGTTGCCAACTTGTACTTCTCAAGTGCTTAGTACAGTGCTCTGCACAGAGTAAGCACTCAATTAATACAACTGAATGAATGAATGAATGAACCCATCGCAGACCAAGCCGACTGTCAATACGATTAGACCATCCGAACGGAAAACTGGACAGTGACTTGGTGATCTCACAGGGTTTCCTTTACTGCTGGGGTAATGAAGAGAAATTTCCCTGGTTGATGATGATAACCAGAGGCCTCCAAGATGCCTTCCCCATCTACGCCTTCATTTCCTCTTCTCCCACTCCTTTCTACCGGTCCCTGACTTGCTCCCTTTATTCATCCATTCTTCCAGCCCCACACAACTTATGTACATATCTGTATTTATATTATATTATATTAACTTATAGTTATATTAATATTTCTCTCCCCCTCTAGACTAAGCTTGCTGTGGACAGGGAATGTGTCTATTAATGTATTGTACTGTTCCAAGTGCTTAGTACACTGCTTTGCACTCTGTGAGCCCTCAATACAGTTGAACGAAAGAACAATGATGGGGATGATGATGAGAACATTTATTAAATTATTTTTATGTGTTAAGCACCGACTGGGGTAGATGCAGGATCATTATATTGAATATAGTTCCAGTCACTTACGGGACTCACAATCTAAGAGAAAGAGAGAGGAGGTTATCGTTACCTCCACATTACAGTTGTGGAAGATGAGGCCCAGAGAGGTTAAGTGTCTTGCCCAAGATCACACCCAGGCCAGTGGCAGAGCTGGGATTAGAACAAGGGCCTCTTGATTCTTCACTCTTCGCACAAGGCCACACTACCTCCCTGGTGAAAGCTAGCATCTCAAACCTTTTGACAATCAAAGTCCAGGCCAGAAGATGTTTTCTAGAGCATTCCCACCTGTCCTTTGGAAGGAAAGAAAAAAACCAGTGGCTACCAGTCAACCTACGCATCAAGCAAAAACTCCTCACTTTCGGCTTCAAGGCTGTCCATCACCTTTCCCCCTCCTACCTCACTTCCCTTCTCTCCTTCTACAGCCCAGCCCGCACCCTCCGCTCATCTGTGGCTAACCGCCTCACTGTGCCTCGTTCTCACCTGTCCCGCCGTTGACCCCACGTCCTCCCCCTGGCCTGGAATGCCCTTCCTCCACACATCCACCAAGCTAGCTCTCTTCCTCTCTTCAAAGCCCTACTGAGAGCTCACCTCCTCCAGGAGGCCTTCCCAGACTGAGCCCCCTTTTTCCTCTCCTCCTCCCCATCACCCCGCCCTACCTCTTTCCCCTCCCCACAGCACCTATATATATGTTTGTAGAGATTTATTACTCTATTTGTTTTACTTGTACATATTTACTATTCTATTTTGTCAATGATGTGCACCTAGCTTTACTTCTATTTATTCTGATGACTTGATACCTGACCACATGTTTTGTTTTGTTTGTCTCACCCTTCTAGACTGTGAGCCCGTTGTTGGGTGGGGACTGTCTCTATATGTTGCCAACTTGTACTTCCCAAGCGCTTAGTCCAGTGCTCTGCACAGTAAGTGCTCAATAAATACGATTGAATGAATGAATGAATGAATGAATGAATGAATGAATGAATGAATGAAAACCAAGTGCTAACAGGAGAGCGAGATGAATTACGTGGTAGTCAGGGTTGCCCATATTGGCTTGGTTTGAAAGGAATTCCAGTTATTTCTGAAGCAGCAGAGAGCTCAGAGAGGAATGGAGCAATGTGTCTTAGAGCCTTGTAAGACGCTTTTGCAATCTTTTCTCCTCTTTTCTTTCTTTCTTTTCTTTCAATCGTATTTATTGAGCGCTTACTGTGTGCAGAGCACTGTACTAAGCGCTTGGGCAGTACAAGTCCGGGCGCTCATTTACAGACTGGTTTAGAATCCACAGAGATGGCCTTGCTACCTGCCAGGGCTATTATGGGACTTACAACCCAAACTGGATTTGATGCCAAAGCCTCATCTACCACCATGTACCTCAGGTTCAAAGCTATTGCGGGCAGAAAATAAAATGATTTGGAAATCTTGGGGTTTTTTTATGGTATCTGTTAAGCGCTTACTATTCCGTTAAGTGCTATGTGCCAGACACTATCTAGAGCTGGGGTAGATACAAGATAATCTGGATGGAAACAGTCCCTGTTCCACATGGAGCTCACAGTCCTAATTCCCATTTTACAGATGAAGGAACTGAGGCACAGAGAAGTCAAATGACTTGCCCAAGGTCACACAGTTGACAAGTGGCAGAGCCAGGATTAGAACTCAGGCCTGGGCTCTTTCCATAAATCCACGCTGCTTCTCTTGCACCTCAAAAGGATGTTATCAAGTGGGCAGCCTTCAAAAGAGTTCCAACATGCAATGGTTACTGACCGAGTTACTCATTCCTAACCATGAGCCATTTCCTCAGCACATTTGCTGAGCACGACTGATCAAGGACAGGGAGCCAATAGGGTGTGCAATGATGGCTCCCCCGGGGGGTTGCAGTCAGGGAATAGTTGCAAGAAAAAAAGGATGAAGAGGACACTGTTTTCCAAATGCGACAAGAGTGTTCATTTAGAGTTTTAATCCCAGCTCTGCCTGAAAACATCTCAGACCATGGGGTATGATTCTTTTAGGAGCGGTTTTTGTCCTGCAAGGAAAATGTCACTGGTCATTCCTGTGTGCCACTCACTGGAATGACAACCTGAGCACATCCATCCAATTCCCACTGGTGTGAACACCAGATCCAATGGCTTACTGCCTCACGAAGACTATTTTCCGTGTGTTCTTTCCCTCTGGTGGGAGATGACCATAGTCACTCAGTGGGAAACAGGTACATAAGGGCTTTGGAGGCAGCTTTAAAGCACTCAGTCACCTGGCCCCTACATCACCTCACTACTCTACCACCCCCCAGCCCACACACTTCACTACTCTAATATTAACCTTCTTACTATACCTCCATCTCATCAATTTTGCCACCAACCTCTCGCCCTGCCTCCGTCCTGGAAAGCCCTCCCTCCTCAAATCTGACAGAGAATTACTCTCCCCGCTTTAAAGCCCTACTGAAGGCACACCTACTCCTGGAGACCTTCCCTAAGTCCTCTTTTCCTTTTCTTCCACTCCCTTCTGCGTCATCCTGACTTGCTCCCTTTGTTCATCTCCCCTCCCAGCCCCACCGCACTTACGTACCTAACTGTAATTTATTTATATTAATGTCCATCTCCCCTTCTAGACTGTAAGCCCATTGTGGGCAAGGAATGTGTCTGCTTATTGGTACATTGTACTCTTCCAAGTGCACAATACAGTGCTCTGCATACAATAAGCGCTCAATAAATACAACTGAATGGGTGAATGAATGAATGAATACAACTGAATGACTGATTGATTGATCCATTCATTGTCTACAGGAGGGTGTCAAGGTAGGCAACCAAGACACTGTTATTCCAAATATGGGGGTGTCCCTGTCCGAGTCCATAGTGAGTTACTATAAGGGGACTTAAGGATGGAGAGGGGAGAGTTAGAGGTGTTGAGTGGTCCATCCATCCCTAACTATGATCTGTCCAAGGTGAGCCACCAACACCTGCTTCCTCCAAGCATCCTGTTGTCCCTGTTGGTGATGGAGACTTGGGTTGGATGGATCAGTGGTCTGACCCAGTAAAAGCCCTGCTTATATATCATTTCACTTCTCCATAGTGAGAAGCAGCATGTCCTAGTGGATAAAGAACAGGCCTTGGAGTCAGAGACCTCGGTTCTAATCCCAGCTCTGCCACTTGTCTGGGCAACTCACTTAACTTCTCTGTGCCTCGTTCCCTCATGTATAAAATGGAACTTAGGGCCGTGAGCCCCATGTGGGACGGGGACTGTGTCCAACCTGATTAGCTTGTATCTACCCCAGCACTTAGTACAGTGCCTGACACATAGTAAGCACTTAATATCAGAAAAAAAATGATCCCTGAGTCTAAAGGACTTACAACTTGCTTAGAAATCCCTAATTTATCAAGCAGTAGTATTTACTGAGTGCTTACTATTTGTAGGACACTTTACTAGGCCCTTGTGAGAGTATAATTCAGTAGAGTTGGCCGGTATGCTCACAGCCTACAAGGAGCTTACAGACTTAGAGGGGACTGAAATCTACTGAAATCTCTTGCACCCAAGGTATGATCCAAAGCCCATTAGACAACCATCCTACCCAATCTATTCCTGTTGGCCCTGGCATTAAAGAGCTATCATCCTGTATATATGTATATATGTTTCTACATATTTGTTACTCTATTTATTTATTTATTTTACTTGTACACATCTATTCTATTTATTTTATTTTGTTAGTATGTTTGGTTTTGTTCTTTGTCTCCACCTTTTAGACTGTGAGCCCACTGTTGGGTAGGGACTGTCTCTATATGTTGCCAACTTGTACTTCCCAAGCGCTTAGTACAGTGCTCTGCACACAGTAAGCGCTCAATAAATACAATTGATGATGATGATGATGATCCATCCTAGTCAGTGCGGTGTGGCTTTGTGGATAGAGCATTGGCCTGGGAGTCAGAAGGTTATGGGTTCTAATCCTGGCTCCACCACATGTCTGCTGTGTGACCTTGGGCAAGTCACTTCACTTCTCTGAGCCTCAGTTATCTCATCAGTAAAATGAGGATTAAGAGTGTGAGCCCTCTGTGGGACAGGGACTGTGTCCAAACTAACTTGTATCTACCTCAGCACTTAGAACAGTGCTTGGAACATAGTAAGTACCATAATTATTATTAACAAGATTGGAACATGATAGGAAGATATAAGAAATTCCAAATGTCAGTCCCGAGTGGAAGCAGCAGTGCTTGTCTGATTGAGGACCAAATTGGTCATTCAGAGGGAATGTGTGGGTTCCATTTCCAGAGTCTTTCCGGGCTAATATAAACACCGTGCTTCTATTCCAGCCACCTCAGCCCCAGCATTAACACTAAATACCAGTGCCCCTATTTAGAACCCATGGAATTTAAGCTAAAATGAATAACAATCTCCCACTCACCCATCTCCTCAGTAATTGGATTCCCACTGCCTGCCTGCTCTGCAGGCTCCCTCCACCCCCACAAGTGACTGCTAGGCAACTGCGGCAGGGAGATTTTCAAGAAAAGTTGCATTTGGATCCTAGTAACCACTGCGCCACACTGTCAATCCGGCAGGCCCGATGTGACCCTTTAAAGAGATGGCTTTAAATATGTAATGTGCCCAGTCTGATTTTCCCCCATTGTTCTGGCTGGGGTTTTAATAAAAATTATGATAATGGTATTTTTTAAGCGCTTCTTATGTGCCAGGCACTGTACTGAGCGCTGGGGTGGATACGAGCAAATCGAGTTGGACACAGTCCCGGTCCCATGAGAGGCTCACAGTTTCAATTCCCCATTTTACAGATGAAGTAACTGAGGCACAGAGAAGTGAAGTGACGTGCCCAAGGTCACACAGCAGACAACTGGTGGAGCTGGGATTAGAACCCATGACTTTCTGACTCCCAGGGCCTTGCTCTATCTACCCACTACGTGATGCTTTACAGGAGGTGATTGCCATTTAGGCTAACTTCAGGGTCGTGGTGCAACTATGACTAGGATTCTTAGATCCAGATTGAAGAAGGAGTCAGACAAAAGCCAGAACCTCCTAATATTCCTGGTCTTTAAGGTGCAACTGGTACCAACTCTGCCAGGGAGGTCTGGAGGTATGAGGGAGGATACCAAGAAGGGTGTCCATCACAAAACATTCCTCATAGACTGGGGGAAGAGGGCAAGAGGTTGGCCGAAATGTCATTTTACAGTCCCGCCCCACTATGTACACCACTTCCACCCATAGGTATTCACACATCCCTCCACTCCCTGACACTGGTTTTAGAACACACTACAGAAAGCAGCTTGGCCTGATGGATAAAGCACGGGCCTGGGAACTATAGGACCTGGGTTCTAATAATAATAATAATAGCAATAACAATAATGAAATAATGGTGGCTTTGTTAAGTGATGGGCTCGAGGTCACATAGCAGACAAATAGTGGAGCCAGAATTAGAATCCAGGTCATTCTGGACCTGGACGGACCTGGTCCTCCCTTATTGACACCCATGTCCATCATCCCCGTCAGCTCTTCTGTACATTCAACTCCCTTCTCAGGCCCCCGGTTCCTCCCACTCCTCCTTCCCTCACCCCCAACGATCTGGCCTCCTACTTCATTAATAAAATTAAATCCATCAGGTCTGACCTCCCCAAAGTCACTCCCTCCCCTTCTCCAACCCCCCGGCTCTCAACACTCTCCGCTACTCTCCCATCCTTCCCAGCAGTATTCTCAGAGGAGCTCTCCTCCCTCCTCTCAAGTGCTACTCCGGCCACTTGTGCTTCCGACCCCATTCCCTCTCATCTCATGAAATCTCTCGCTCTGTCCCTTCTCCCCTCCTTAACTTCCATCTTCAACCACTCACTCTCCACTGGTTCCTTCCCCTTTGCCTTCAAACATGCCCATGTCTCTCCCATCGTAAAAAAAACCCTCTCTTGACCCCACCTCACCTTCTAGTTATCTCCCCATCTCCCTCCTACCATTCCTTTCCAAACTCCTTGAATGAGTCATCTACACGCGCTGCCTCGAATTCCTCAACACCAACTCTCTCCTTGACCCCCTCCAATCTGGCTTCCGTCCCCTACCTTCCACGGAAACTGCCCTCTCAAAGGTCACCAATGACCTCCTGCTTGCCAAATCCAACGGCTCATAATCTGTCATAATCCTCCTCGACCTCTCAGCTGCCTTTGACACTGTGGACCACCCCCTTCTCCTCAACATGCTATCCAACCTTGGCTTCACAGACTTCGTCTTCTCCTGGTTCTCCTCTTATCTCTCCGGTCATTCATTCTCAGTCTCTTTTGCAGGCTCCTCTTCCCCCTCCCATCCCCTTACTGTGGGGGTTCCTCAAGGTTCGGTTCTTGGTCCCCTTCTGTTCTCGATCTACACGCACTCCCTTGGTGACTTCATTCGCTCCCACGGCTTCAGCTATCATCTCTACGCTGATGACACCCAAATCTGCATCTCTGCCCCTGTTCTCTCCCCCTCCCTCCAGGCTCGCATCTCCTCCTGCCTTCAGGACATCTCCATCTGGATGTCTGCCCGCCACCTAAAACTCAACATGTCCAAGACTGAACTCCTTGTCTTCCCTCCCAAACCCTGCCCTCTCCCTGACTTTCCCATCACTGTTGATGGCACTACCATCCTTCCCGCCTCACAGACCCGCAACCTTGGTGTCATCCTCGACTTCGCTCTCTCATTCACCCCTCAAATCCAAGCCGTCACCAAAACCTGCCGGTCTCAGCTCCGCAACATTGCCAAGATCCGCCCTTTCCTCTCCATCCAAACCGCTACCCTGCTCGTTCAAGCTCTCATCCTATCCTATCTGGACTACTGTATCAGCCTCCTCTCTGATCTCCCATCCTCTTGTCTCTCCCCACTTCAATCCATACTTCACGCTACTGCCCGGATTGTCTTTGTCCAGAAACGCTCTGGGCATGTTACTCCCCTCCTCAAAAATCTCCAGTGGCTACCAATCAACCTAGCATCAGGCAGAAACTCCTCACCCTGGGCTTCAAGGCTGTCCATCACCTCGCCCCCTCCTACCTCACCTCCCTTTTCTCCTTCTACAGCCCAGCCCGCACCCTCTGCTCCTCTGCCGCTAATCTCCTCACCGTGCCTTGTTCTCGCCTGTCCCGCCATCGACCACTGGCCCACGTCATCCCCCTGGCCTGGAATGCCCTCCCACCCAACATTCGCCAAGCTAGCTCTCTTTCTCCCTTCAAGGCCCTACTGAGAGCTCACCTCCTCCAGGAGGCCTTCCCAGACTGAGCCCCCTCCTTCCTCTCCCCCTCCTCCCCCTCTCCATTCCCCCTGCCTTACCTCCTTCCTTTCCCCACAGCACCTGTATATATGTACATATGTTTGTACATATTTATTACTCTATTTATTTATTTTACTTGTACATATCTATTCTATTTATTTTATTTTGTTAATATGTTTTGTTTTGTTCTCTGTCTCCCCCTTCTAGACTGTGAGCCCACTGTTGGGTAGGGACTGTCTCTATGTGTTGCCAACTTGTACTTCCCAAGCGCTTAGTCCAGTGCTCTGCACACAGTAAGCGCTCAATAAATATGACTGATTGATTGATTGATTGATTCTGACTCCCAGACCCATGCTCTGTCCACTAGGCTGGGTTCTAATCCTGGCTCTGCTACCTGCCTGCTGTGTGACCTTGGGCAAAGTCTCAACTTCTCTGTGCTTCAGTTTCCTCTATTGCAAAATGGGGATTCAATATCTGTTCTCCCTCCTACTCAGGCTGTGAGCCCCATGTGGGACACTTATTCCAGCCTGATTAGTTTATATTTACCCCAGCACCTACAGCAGCGCTTGACACAAGTCAGCGCTTAAATACCATAAAATAATAAAAACACCCCGCTATCTTGTTAGATAGTGACATCTTTAGTGTAGGGTTGTGGCACTACTGGTCTGAGCCTCCACCCCTTAGTGTGTGCCCCTCTCTCTGCCTCCACAGTCATGAGATGGAAATGGGGTGCCTATGGCAATGCCCAGGCTGACCAAATGTTTGGGGTGCCTAGACCCAGATCTCTCAGAAACGATGGCTGAGCAGGTCCAACACAAAAAAGCACAAGTACAACCCCCCTCCCTATAGAGATGGCCGGTGACATTTTTCAGCTCCTTATGGGCAGGGAACATGGCCACTGACTGTTATATTGTTATATTGCACTCTCCCAAGTGCTTAGTACTGTGTTGTGCACACAGTAAGTGCTCAGTAAATACTCTTGATTGATCACCACCCTCCCTCCTTGAGACAATGATAATAATAATAATAATAATTGTGATATTTGCTAAGCGCTTGCTATGTGCCAGGCACTATACTAAGTGCTGGGATACATACAAGCCAATTGGGTTGGACACAGAACCCATCCCATATGGGGTTCACAGCCTTAATCCTCGCTTTACAGATGAGGTAGCTGAGGCACAGAGAAATGAAGTGACTCGCTCAAGGTCACACAGCAGACAAGTGGCAGAGCCAGGATTAGAACCACGCTCTACCCATTAGGCTACATTGCTTCACATGACCAATCGCTGCTCCATTCCCCTCTCACCTCCAAGATGGCTAGTCACCTCTCCCTTCCTGTCAGACAAAGAGGGCCACAAACAGATTACACTCTAACAGGGGGATTTTAAAACATTTACACCTGGAGTAATCAACAGCTACAGTAAACTGGAGTTGTTTTCCGTGAGGACTGGTGGTTTGCCAGAGCCGTACACATTCTCTCGCCGGGTCCTCCTGGAGCCAACGACGTGACTGGAGGAGGTGGTTTTTAGACTGTGAGCCCACTGTTGGGTAGGGACTGTCTCTATATGTTGCCAACTTGTACTTCCCAAGTGCTTAGTACAGTGCTCTGCACACAGTAAGTGCTCAATAAATACGATTGATGATGATGATGATAAGGGAGAAGTTGAGGGAAGGTATGTCTTTGTGTGTCCTCTCAGCATCTCACCCTGCTGTGCTCTCATCCAGTTTGTACAACACTGTTGAGACACATGCAGATCTGCTGTGCCAATCATTGCTAGATTGAGAAGCACCACGGCCTAGTGGAAACTCAGTCAATTAGTCAATCATATTTATTGAGCGCTTACTGTGTGCAGAGCATTGTACTAAGTGCTTGGGAGAGCACAATATAACAGACACATTCTCTGCCAACAACGAGCTTACGGGCTAGAAGAAAGAGCATGGGCCTGGAAGTTAGAGGACTTGGCTTCTAATCCCAGCTCTGTCACTTGTCTGCTGTGTGACCTTGGGCAAGTCACTTCACTTCTCTGTCCCTCATTTCCCTCATCTGTAAAATGGGTATTTAATTCCTGTTCTTCGTCCTACTTAGACTCTGAGCTCAATGTGGGATCTGATTGTCCTGTATGTCATCGAGTGTTTAGTATAGGGCTTGACACACAGTAAGTGCTAAACAAATACCACAATTATTAATTATTACTATTAATAATGCTTTTAAAATAGTATTTGTTAAGCACTTACGATGTGCCAGGAACTGTACCAAGTGCTGGAGTAGATACAAGCTAATCAGTTGATCACATGAAGTTCAAAGTCCTAATCCCTATTTAAAAGATAAGGGCAATTGACGTACAGAAAAGTTAAGCATGTCCAAGGTCACATAGACAAGTGGCAGAGCTAAGATTAGAACCCAGGTTCTCTGACTCCCAGGCCTGTGCTTTTTCCACTACGTAATACTGCTTCCCACCTTGGCATATTCTTGACTCTTCTTCTCTTTCAATCCCCATATTCAGCCTGTCACAAAATCCTGTCATTTTTCCTCCACAATATTTCCAGAGGTAGCCTCTTCCTCTCCATCTAACTTCCCACCATGCTGGTCCAGGCACCTGATCACCTTGTATCCCCCCAGCGCTTAGAACAGTGCTTTGTACATAGCAAGTGCTTAACAAATACCATTATTATTATTATTATTATTATTATATCCGGAATTGACTCCTGCATCAGCCCTCTCACCAATCTCCCCGTCTCCAGCCACTCCACACTTCACTAAGCTGCCCAGATCATTTTTGAATTGACTCCTGCATCAGCCCTCTCACCAATCTCCCCGTCTCCAGCCACTCCACACTTCACTAAGCTGCCCAGATCATTTTTCTAGAACACTATTCAGCTCACGTCCCCCCACTATTCAAAAACTCCAACGGTTGCCCATTCCTCTTTGCATCAAGCTGAAACTCTTGACCATTGGTTTTTATGGCATTCAATCAGCTCTCCTACTTATCCACTGTTTTCTCCCACTATGCCCCAGCTCGCCTATTCTGTTTCTTTCAAGCCAGTCTAGTCTCTCTCTCCCACCACTGAGCTCTTGATTCACACTCACCTTCCTATCTGGAGCTCCCTGCCCCTTCACATCTGCCAGAATATTGTTCTCCCAATTATCAAAGCCCTTCCAAAATCACATCTCCTCCTGGAGGTCTTCCCCAGTTAATTTTCCATGCCTCCATTCTATACGGCTCCAACTATCGTGTCAGCACTTCCGGCCACCGAAGACCAAATGACGACTTAGATTACCATATTTTGGACACAATCAGGAGGACTAATTATTTGGAGAAGGCACTAATGCTGGGAAAAGTCCAGGGAAAACATAGAAGAGGCAGACCAGGAGGTAGCTGGATAGATGCCATAACAATGATAATGGAAGATCTGTTAGAAAGGTTACGGATGATGGCAGAAGGCAGGACATTCTGGAGAAAATATATCCATAGAGTCACTGTGAATAGGAAACAACTCGACTACACTTGATAATAATAATAATAATAATAATAATAATAATAATAATAATAATAATAAGGACTTGGGTACTCACATCCTCTCCATAGCACTTACATACATATATTTATATGCCAAAACTTCCTCTATCAGAATATCGGCTCTGTTGAGGTCAAACAATGAGTTTGGAGCTAATTTCTAATCACTGGTTCCACCATGGGAAGCCAAGTTCAGAACTGGAGAAAATCTAGATAATAATCTCAGCTGCATCTTCCCAAAGGCTGGGAGGATTTCACACGGTCCCCTTGCTTACCTTCACTCCAAAGTGGCATTTCATGGAATCCAAGGGGCAGGGACTGATTCCTTATCCTACTACTGACACTGAGCCACTGGGGAAGTAGGGAAATGACCATTTTCTTTCTCTCCCTGGGTAATATCTGGGTGTTCTGGGCATTCATTTCAAGAATGAGTGATGTGGATTGAATTCTGTTGGGTGCCCAATCATAGTGCCCATCCTGTGCCCTACTGGAGGGGAGAAGAAGCATGGAGTAGAGAATAGAGCATGGTCCTGGGAGTCAGAAGGTCATGGGTTCTGATTCTGGCTCTGCCACTTGTCTGCTCTGTGACCTTGGATGAGTCAATTCACTTCTCTAGGCTTCGGTTACCTGACTCCCACCTCATCTGTAAAAATGGCGGTTGGGACTGTGAGCCCCACGTGGGACAGGGACTGTGTCTAATCCAATTTGCTTGTATCCACCCCAGCGCTTAGAACATTGCCTGGCACATAGTAAGTGCTTGACAAATACTACAGGTTTTTTTTTTTTAACTTTGTTTAAGGAGACAGGATTGGTCACTGCCTTCACCATACACCCATCACCTTCTGCCATGAACCTTCCCGCATAGTACCATTGCTGGGAAAAACACATGGAACGAGGAGCGCCTCCCCCACAGTATAACCCAAACAAAAACAAATGTTTATTTCTCAGAGCAAAGAGAAAGGAGGAAAAGCCTGAACTCTGAGCCCTGCTTTACCCTGTCCTTCTAATCATAATAATGATACTTATTGAGCATCCACTGGATATGGTGAATTGTACTGAGCACTTGGAAAAGTGCAAAAGATGTCTGAGATGTGTTCCCTGCCCACAAATAGCACTGAAGCAGTGTGGCGTTGTGGATAGAGCATGGGCCTGAGAGTCAGAAGGACCTGGGTTCTAGTCCTGACCCTGACACTTGCCTTCTATGTGACCCTGGGCAAGTCACTTCACTTCTCTGGGCCTCAGTTACCTCATCTGTAAAATGGGGATGAAGAGTGTGAGCCCCATGTGGGACAGAGACTCTGTCCAACCTGATTAACTTGTATCTACTCCAATGCCTGAAACAGTGTTTGGCACATAGTAAGTGCTTAACAAATAAGATGATTATTATTATTATTACAATTACATTCTCACGAGCCTCACTCCCCCATAGGCTAGGTTCTTGCTGGGACCTTGTGGCTTCACTTTTGTTCAGCCTGACCTTTTACTGCTCTCTAGAGGAAAGTAGTTTGACATCAGGGCTCAGTTCTGGCAGATGTCTGCCACGGATCTTTGACTTTGAAACCTGGAGCTGGGTGGGCAGGGATTGTCTCTCTTTACTGCTGTATTGTACTTATTAAGCACTTAGTACAGTGCTGTGTACAAAGTAAATGCTCAAATACGATTGAGTGAATGAATGAATGGGAAGATGGAGGTCCAGTGGTGGGAGGGAGAGAGAGGGAAGGACACTGGGTGTGGAGCAGAGGGGAGTGTCCCATCCATAACTCTAAGGGATAGAAAATGAAGGGTTATGAAAATGTGACCCTTTTCTTACCTGGGCAAGAACTTGAGTTGTACGGTGTAGGAGGCCTGGGCTTGGATGTAGCCACTTTGGGGAAGCAACTCCATGTGATTTCTCAGTTCTTTACATACTTCAAACTTCAGACGCAGGGCGGCTTTGGCTCTGTGAATAGATCAGATAGAAATGCTTTCGGCTGCATGTCCCTCCCCTACCCTCTGAGTGGCTGGCTGTAACCAGCACCTCTGCTCTCTGGGCAGAAGCAAAACAACACTTCTGCATACTAACACTTCCAAGTGAGTGGCTTCTGTGGGTTTCTACTACATTCTGGCTAATTGGACACATAAAATAAGCCTATCTACTGTCTGATAAAAGCACTGTATCCAATCCGTTTTCTTGAACATTTGGCATCAACTCTGGTACCTGGAAATTCGGGAACTGAAAGTACAGCAACATTCAAAATAATAATAATAATAATAATAATAATAATAATAATAATGGTATTTATTAAGCGCTTACTATGTGCAAAGCACTGTTCTAAGCGCTGGGGAGGTTACAAGGTGTTCAGGTTGTCCCACTTGGGGCTCACAGTCTTAATCCCCATTTTACAGATGAGAGAACTGAGGCCCAGAGAAGTGAAGTGACTTGCCCAAAGTCACACAGCTGACAAGTGGCGGAGCCGGGATTTGAACCCATGACCTCCTACTCCAAAGCCCGGGCTCTTTCCACTGAGCCACGCTGCTTCTCCTATGAAATGAGTTGAAATTTTTTAGACCAAACCAGGCCAACCAGAAACCCACAACGCCCAGGCTCCAGAGTTGGAGCAGGGTTGAGAAAGTAGGAGGAGCTTTTGCCCTTTTCAGACTCTGCACTCTCCCCTAAAACTCATAGACTGAGAGCTGAAACCAGCTAGAGAGTCCTACTAGAAAGAAAAATGTCAAGGCCAAGTTTTGGAGAAGGATGCTCTTTTCTCTCAGAGGACAATAACCTATCAATTCAAATCCAAATCATTCATTCAATCATATTTATTGAGCACTTACTGTGTGCAGAGCACTGTACTAAGCACTTGGGAAATACAAGTTGGCAACATATAGAGATAGTCCCTACCCAACAACGGGCTCACAGTCTAGAAGGAGGAGACAGACAACAAAACATATGGACAGGTGTCAAGTTGTCAGAACAAACAGAATTAAAGCTAAATGCACATCATTAACAAAATAAATAGAATAGTAAATATGTACAAGTAAAATAAATAGAGTAATAAGTCTGTTCAAACATATACATGCGTGCTGTGGGGAGGGGAAGGAGGTAGGGTGGGGGGATGGGGAGGAGGGGAGGAGGAGAGGAAAAAGGGGGCTCAGCCTGGGAAGGCCTCTTGGAGGAGGTGAGCTCTCAGGAGGGCTTTGAATGGAGGAAGAGAGCTAGCTTGGCGGATGTGCAGAGGGAGGGCATTTCAGGCCAGGGGGAGGACGTGGGCCAGGGGTTGACGGTGGGACAGGCGAGAACGAGGCACAGTGAGGAGGTTAGCGGCAGATGAGCTGAATGTAGGGGCTGGGCTGTAGAAGGAGAGAAGGGAGGTGAGGTAGGAGGGGGCGAGGTGATGGACAGCCTTGAAGCAGAGAGTGAGGAGTTTTTGCTTGATGTGTAGGTTGACTGGTAGCCACTGGAGATTTTTGAGGAAGGGAGTAACATGCCCAGAGCGTTTCTGCACAAAGATGACCCGGGCAGCAGCGTGAAGTATAGACTGAAATGGGGAGAGGCAGGAGGATGGGAGATCAGAGAGGAGGCTGATGCACTAATACAGTCAGGATAGGATGAGAGATTGAACCAGCAAGGTAGCGGTTTGGATGGAGAGGAAAGGGCGGATCTTGGCGATGTTGCAGAGGTGAGATCAGCAGGTTTTGGTGACAGATTGGATGTGAGGGGTGAACAACAGCGGAGTTGAGGATGACACCAAGTTGGGGGCTTGTGAGATGGGAAGGATGGTAGTGCCATCCACAGTGATGGGAAGTGAGAGAGAGGGCAGGGTTTGCAAGGGAAGATAAGGAGTTTAGTCTTGGACATATTGAGTTTTAGATGGTGGGCAGACATCCTGATGGATTTGTCCTGGAGGCAGGAGGAGACACGAGCCTGGAGGGAGGGAGAGAGAGCAGGGGCAGAGATGTAGATTTGGGTGTCATCAGCGTAGAAAACAGTTTATCTTTGTAACTGGAAAGAGTAAATTTAATTTTCTGTCAATGATATTTAGTCTGTGATGTTTGATGCATTGATTAGACAAGGAGAATCACCTTGAGGGCTGAGACCATGTTTCTTATTCCCCCGGGAACTTAGTAAATTGTTGCCTGTGCTGCTGTGGCTCAATAAATAACATTGATTGATTTACTGATCAAAGATCTTTTGATCCACCCTAATGCCACCTCATTCATAAACTGGGAAAGTACAATCTTGACCATCTACTGGAAGGCAGTTGTCCAAGTGGCTTATGAATAATACCCACAAATCAAGTTCAGTGATTCTTTTATGTCATTTGTTAAGTGCTTACTATGACCCAGGCACTGTATTAAGCACTGGGGTAGATACAAAGACACAAACTTTTCACTTCTAAGTTGATATCACCAACAAGGACGCAAAAAGTACAAGCTAATCAGGTTGATAGATACAAGCTAATCAGGTTGGACACAGTCACAGTGTCTTTGTAGACAAGAAAAGCCCAATCCTGGATTTGGTTGAAGGGCAAATCTTTTCCATTTGATAGGCACGATGCTTCCTTTTGCACTTTATAATCTTCTGACTGGCAAAAAGTGGTCTTGAGCCCCCGAAACAAGGAAAGTCTCTTATGTAATGAGCCCCCGGGATTTCTAAGCTGACTTTCTGAGATAACAGCCTTCCTTATTCCTTTCCAGCTGGGACGAATCTCAGCAGTGCTTAATTCTAATATGAAATTTAGAAATGTGGTGTGGGCCAGAAATAGTAGAAAGAACCCTATTAGTATGCAACGAAACAAGATCTAAAATAGGGAAAGTGTTATAAAGGGAAAGAGTTTAGCTGCTACGTCTGTACACAAGACTATTTTTTAGGATCAGAATTTTGACAAAACGTTGAAAGACACTGAAGATCTAGCAGTATAGAAAAGACTCCAGAAAGAAAACTGAACAGTGAACACTAGAACACACTGGGGTTATACAGAACCTTTTAGAGGCCTTCACACCTCACACCAAAACAGGAGAGTCTGCCTGCCAGAGTTCGGGGATTAGGCAAAGACTCAAAAACTCAAGCTTCTATTTAAGCTTTTCCATCAGTTCTCTGTCCCTTTAGGCCCTCTGGATGAAAGAAAAAGAACAGAAGACATTAAGGTCCCTGAAGAAGTGTGGGCTTTGTACAATCTGTTGGGTCCCTCTTGAAATAATTGTGACATTCAACTGTCCTGTACAACCAGCTTTCAGCTACTGCCTCATCTCCCTCCTCCCTTCCTGGTCCAAATTCCTCAAAAGGGTTGTGTTCACCCAGTGCCTCATCTTCCTCTCCTCCAACTTCCTTCCTGACCCTCTACAATCCAGGTTCTGTCCCCTAGACTTCGTTGAGACCCACTCTCCAAGTTCACCTAATACCCCCTCCTTGCCAAATCTAATGGTCCCTACTCTTTCCTAATCTTCCTCAACTTCTTGGCAGCCTTAAACACTAGGGACCACTCCCTTTTTCTGGAAACGCTTTCCAATTTTTTTTTTCTGGTTCTCCTCTTTTACCTCTCTGGTTGATCCTTCTGAATCCCTTTTGCTGGCTCTTCCTCTCTGACTCCTCCCTCAAGGTTCTGAGCTAGTTCCCTTTCTCTTCTCAATTAACACTCATTCCCATGTGGAGCTCATTCACTCCCACGGCTGCAACTACCATCTCTAGCAAGCGACTCCTAAATCTTCCTCCCTAGCTTTGACCTCTTTTCTTCTGTGCAATCTCACTTTTCTTCTTGCTTCCTGGATATTTCTAAGTGGATGTCCAGCCTGCCCCTTAAACCCAAAGTGTCCAAATCTGAACACCTCATCTGCCCTCTTAAATCCTCTCTTTCACCTAACTTCCATCACAGTTGACATCACAACGATCCTCCTCATCTTTCAAGCCTGTAACTTGCCATTATCCTTGACTCCTGCTTCTCTTTCAACCCCTATATTCAGGCTGTCATGAAATCCAGCTGGTTCTTCCTCCACAGCATTTCTAGAATTTGTCTCTTGCTCTCCAGCCAAATGGCTACCACAGTGGTCCAGGCACTTGTTATAGTCCGGCAGTAGCCTCGTCACTGGTCTCCTGGCCTCCAGTCTTTTTTCTTCCCAGACTAAACTTCACACAGTTGCCCATATCATTTTTCTACAGTGTCATTCTGCATGTCTTTTTTATGGTATTTGTTAACTGTTTATTATGTGCCAGGCACTGTACTAAGCACTGGGGTAGATACCAGCTAATCAGGTTGGACACAGTCCCTGTCCCACATGAGGTTCACAGTCTTAATCCCCATTTTTACAGATGAGGTAACTGGGGTCCAGAGAAATGAAGTGACTTGCCCGAGGTCACACAGCAGACAAGTGGCAGAGCTGGGATCAGAACCCAGGTCCTTCTGACTCCTGGGCCTGTACCCTAACCACTACACCATGCTGTTTTTCTAGACAGACAGAGAAGTTAGTTGACTTGCCCAAGGTCACCCAAAAAGCAGAATTGGAACCAGAACTCAGGTCTCTAGACTCCTGATTCCCAGTCTCTTGTTCTTGCCACGAGGGCTATCTGGAACATACTTTAGTTTCCATCTCCTTCACTGGATTGTAAAACTGACAGCAGGGATAATTCTGCTCTCAGTAATTCTGGGGTACTCTCCCAACCACCTAATACTGCACTCTGCAAACAGTAGGCCCTTATTATTAGCAATAATAATCACATTTATTGAGTGCTTACTGTGTGCAAAGCACTGTACTAAGCATTTGGGAGAGTACACTATAACTTCAAACACATTCCCTGCCCACAGTGAGCTCAAGGTCTGAGGGGGAGAGACATTATTATGAATAAATAAATAAATTACAGATATATACATACATGCCATGGGGAAGGTAGAGGGGATGAATGAAGGATCAAGTATGAGCAGTGCAGAAGGGAGTGGGAGGGGAGGAGAGGGTGGCTCAGTCAGGGAAGGTGCCTTCAATAAGGTTTTGAAATGGGGGAGAGCAATTATCTGTCTGATAAGAGGAGGGAGGGTGGTTCCAGGCCAGAGGTAGGATGTGGGCAAGAGGCCTTCCATTAATTATATCCATTGCCTGACTGACTCCCATCCCCACAGCACATATGCATGCTGTAATTTAATTACTTATTTATTTATATTAATGTCTGTCTCCCCCTCTAGACTGTGGGTTCATTGTGGGCAGGAATGTGTCTGTTCGTTGTTAAATTGTACTCTCCCAAGCACTTAGTACAGTGCTTTGTGTGCAGTAAGCACTCAATAAATACAATTGAAAGAATGAATGATTGAGAGGCAGTGTGTTGCTGAGTCCAGTTCTCACATTCCAACTTTGAAGGGTGCAATAACGTGGCTTGGCACCCCAGGGAGGGGAGCACGTTCCCTCTGCTTCTTGTGTGAGGGGTGAATGACTCCCAGAGAAGCAGCAGGCTCCGGCTGAGTTGGTGACTGCGAGCGGCTGCCTCAGGGTCCCCAGCAGCCTGGCTGCCAAAGCAAAGCCCCCGCTCTGCCCCTCTCCCTGATGGGCCACTTCAGGCCAAGTTCTGAAATGGTAGGGGCTGGATGGCTGGGCCAGGGTCTCCGCTCATGTACAGTGGCGCAGACCACCGACAGCTGTGAATGCCGGAGGTGAGGCCATTCTCTCTTCCCCCTCATCCCTGAGCCTACAGAGGACTTGTCGCCTCAGGTTTACTGCAGTAGTTTGCTATTGGACTTGTCAGTAAAGGGCATATATACAAAGAAGCAGTGTGGTCTACTGGATAGAGCATGGGACGGAGTCAAAAGGATCCGGGTACTAAACTCACCTCTGCCACTTGTCAGCTGTGTGACTTTGGGCAAATCACTTCACTTCTCTGCGTTTGTTACCTCATCTGTTCATTCATTCAGCCGTATTTATTGTGCACTAACTGTGTACAAGGTCCCGTACTAAGTGCTTGGGAGAGTACAATATAACAATAAAAAGACACATTCCCTGCCCATAATGAGCTTAGGGCATCAAGACTGTGAGCCTCATATGAGACATGGACTGTGTCCAACTTGATTAGCTTGCATCTACCCCAGTGCTTAGTAAGCGTTTAACAAATGCCACTGAAAAACAAAAAATATCAGATCTGTAAAAATGTTTGGCATTTACCTCGTCCTATTCTCAGAGCCATCCTCACCCACTCCTCTCACTCTCGATGTTCCCTCCACATTGTCTCCTCACCTTCAAACTCCCTCTTTCATCCCAGGGGCCCCCAGGCTGAAAGTGTCCAAACCCACGGGCCTCCTAACAGTCTCTCAGAGTCCCACGACAAACCCCATTTCCCTGGCAATTTCCCTTCAGGATCCATAGGCGGCATTCCCCGAGACCCCCTCGGGAGCTAGATCGAGGTGACTGGGCTCACCTGCTCTGAATGACGATGGAATCTTGGTAGAGTCGATCGTACATGCAGATCTTGAGATCGATGCTCTGATTTGGCACCCACACCGGGACATCGATAGAAACCCCAGTGGCTGTGAAATGTAACTGGGTCGGGGCACACAGAGTAACAACACTTAGAGCTTTAGAAAGGAGTTCTAACGATAACAATAATGATAATAATGGTATTATATAAAGAGCTTACTATGTGCCAAGCACTGTACTGACATAAGAATCAGACCCGACACAATCCCTGCCCCATTTGGGGCTCACAGCCTAAGTACAAAGGAGTTGGATTTAATTTCCCCCAGTTTGTAGATGAGGAAACAGAAACACAGAGAAGTGACTAGCCCAATTAAATAATCAATCAATAGTATTTCTTGAGTGCTTACTGTGTGTGCAGAGCACTGTACTAAGCATTTGGGACAGTATAATAGAGTTGGTAGACATGTTCCCTGCCCACAAGGTGCTTAAAGTCCAGAAGGTTACACAGACACAGACTGGCACAGACTTTGTTCTGCCGTGTTGATAAAGAGCCTCTCCTCTGCCAGTAAATAGCTCATCTTCCCTTTCCCAGTCCTAAGGCTCAGTTCTGCTGAGCTGCTTCCATCAGGGGAGAGACACTTCTGCTGGGGTTTCTGTGGGAAGAAGACACAATGCACGCCAGAGGGACACTCACAGACGGGCAGTCAGGGTTGTCAAAGGCAACCATGAAGCTGGCGGTCACACTTCCTGGCAACAGCGGAGTGAAGACGACTGGAAGTTTGATGGAGCCGAAGGATCCAATTGCACCTTCTGTGACCTAATTGAGGAGAGAAGCCCAGCTTATTATTTTACAGGAGATTCTCTGTCTCCTCATCTCTTGTTGGGTTGCTAAGAAGCTGCTCCTGGGATATCTTTGCCACAGCAAAAGGCTCTCGGCTCCTAGAAAAGTCAATCATATTTATAGAGTGCTTACTGTGTGCAGAACATTGTACTGACTGGGAGAGTACAACAGAATTAGCAGACATGTTCCCTGCCCATAATGAGCTTACAGACTAGATGGGGAGACAGACAATAATATGAATAAATAAGTCTGCTGAAACCTACCAGATCTCTTCTTGGGAAGTGGTGTGGCTTAGTGGAAAGAACATGGGCCCGGGCATCAGAGGACCTGGGGTCTAATTCCAGCGCCTCTGGTTGTCTGCTGTGTGATCTTAGGCCAGTCATTTCACTACGTCTCAGTTTCCTCAACTGTAAAATGGGGATTCAATACCTGTTCTCCCTCTTAGATTGTGAGCCCAACACGGGACAAGGATTGAGTCCAACCTGCTTCACTTCATTCATTCATTCATTTGTATTTATTAAGCGCTTACTGTGTGCACAGCACTGTACTAAGTGCTTGGAAAGTACAATTCAGCAAAAGATAGAGACAATCCCTCCCCAACAACTGGCTCACAGTCTAGAGCGGGGAGACACAACAAAACAATTAGACAGGCATCAATAGCTTCATAAATAGTAAGTGCTTAACAATGCCCATAGTAAATAAATATATCTACTTACCACACCCAGTTAATACAGGTGGCATCTTGAGGTACAATTGGGAAGCCTGTCTTCTAGAGCCCGTCTTCTAGACTGTGAGCCCGCTGTTGGGTAGGGACCATCTCTATATGTTGCCAACTTGTACTTCCCAAGCGCTTAGTACAGTGCTCTGCACACAGTAAGCGCTCAATACAATTGAATGAATGAATGAATGAATGAATGTACCAAGTCCAAGGTTGACCGTGGCTTTTACCAAATCTACTCCAATGGGATTATGACTAAATCAAAAGTGAAAGAAAACCTCTTCTGTTTCACAGATAAAGTGGGTTCCAATTCCTACAGCTGCTTGTCCCCCTTCCTCAGGCCCAGCACATGGGTGTGAAGGCTCAGGGAGGGCAAAGTGGCAGATGCCTGATGTAAAAATGTCAGAGGGAAAAGAATAGCTTCACAAACAGAAGTCAGTTGGGAATATAGTCAGGTAGTAAACTCCTTGTAGGCAGGGATCATGTCTACCAACAGTGTGGCTTAGTGGAAAGAGCCCGGGCTTGGGAGTCAGAGGTCGTGGGTTCTAATCCCAGTTCTGCCACTTGTCAGCTGTGTGACTTTGGGCAAGTCACTTAGCTTCTCTGTTCCTCAGTTACCTCATCTGCAAAATGGGGACTAAGACTAAGACTAAGCCCCACGTGGGACAACCTGCTTACCTTGTATCTACCCCAGTGCATAGAACAGTGCTTGGCACATAGTAAGTACTTAAATACCATCATCATTATTATTACTCTCCCAAGTGTTTAGTACAGTGCCCTGCACCCAGTAAGCACTCAATAAATATCATTGATTGATTGGTATTATTAACACTCCTGGAAGGCCTGTCTGCTTATGAGTGTTAAGAGGTTGATGGCTGAAAGTCAGGTGACTTGGGTTCTAATTCCTGTTCAGCCACTGACTGGGTGTGCATCCTTGGGCAAGTCACTTACTCTCCAGACCTGTTTCCTCATCAGTTAAAAAGCAGGTAAAACGTCTGGTCTCCCTGCGTCATAGATTGTGAATTCTCTGCGGAACGGGGACTCAATCTGCTCAATCTGCTTGCCTTTTATCTACCCCAGCTCTCAGCACAGGGTTTGGCATAAAATAAGCACTTAATGAGTACCATAATTCTTATTACTGCTCAGGAAGCCTAGGGCTTACAGCTTGCTATTCAAGGAAAAATGGTCTCCCTTGAAGGACCATGTTGAAGCAGACTTCACAGATTCTGTAATGTATTCGAGCATGTATGTCAGAGACAAGTATAATAATAATAATAATAATAATAATAGAGGTATTTATTAAGCACTTAACTAAGCACTGTATACCAAGCACTGTCCTAAACCCTGGGGTGGATACGAGCAAATTAGGTTGGACACAGTCCTTGTCCCACATGGGGCTGACACTCTTAATCCCCATTTTACAGATGAGATAACTGAGGTCCAGAGAAGTGAAGTGTCTTCCCCAAGGTCACGCAGCAGATACGTGGCAGAAATGGGATTAGAACCCAGATCCTTCTGATTTCCAGGCCCATGCTCTATCCACTAGGCCAAGCTGCTCCTCTACTAGCACTAGTAGGGAGCGGTGGTTGACAGGCAGAGTTTCCTCTACTAGTCAAAGCCAACTCCCCTCCAAGCAATACAGAGTTTCTTTATATATGGTTGGTACAGCACCTGAGCTTAGCATGTGATTGAAGAACACGATACACGACAGGACAGTCACTTATATACTCGAAGAACAGGCAGTAGTGTCCAAGGCAAAACGGTCTCTCTCGAGGGACCGCTACCGGCTGCGACCGGGCCGTCTTGGGATGGCAGCTCCTTCTCAGGACACGGGGTCCAGGACTCGGGCAGCTCCTTACCTCTCCAAGTCTGATTTCAGGGGGTTCTTCTTCAGGTGGCAGCTCCACTAGCGCGGGTGCAATCTCTTCAGAAGCGGTGGCCTCTTCTTGCCTGACGGGTTCTGTAATACAACATGGCGAATTCGTTCGCCAAAAGGAAAAACTTCAGGGCAGTTCGGGAGCTGCAGGAAGAACCACCATCGGTGGTGCAAATGGATCAGTCGGGTTAGAGTTCCAAATGCAGCATCCTTTTACTTTGAACTTCTCCATGTTTTGATGGAGCAGGCTGAGCAGGCTTTTAGAGACGGCTCATTGCCCACCCTAAGCTTTTCCTAAGCCTTTGACAAAAAACATGGAACAAAATTAACATTAGGCATAAGGTACTAATCTGTAATTAGGTAATAGACTCTATAGTATGTACATATTTGTAATTGGTAATGTATTTATTTATTCATATTACTGTCTATCTCCCCCTCAAGACTCTAAGCTCATAAGGGGCAGGGAAAGTGTCTATTGTTACACTGAACTCTCTCAAGTGCTTGCTTTGCACTCAGTAAGTGCTCAATAAATATGACTGAATGAATGAATATATTCATTGGATAGTGATTTTACTTGTACTTCCCAACTTCCCAACTTCCCAAGCGCTTAGTACAGTGCTCTGCACACAGTAAGCGCTCAATAAATACAATTGATTGATTGATTGATTGATTTTACCCTCTCCAGAGATAAGCGAACAATCTATTGCCTTCCCTTTTCTATCCCCTCCTGTCTGGACTGTAAGCTGCTTGTGGGAAAGGAACCTGTCCAACAGCTCTGTTACACTGTACTCTCTCAAAAGCTTAGTACAGTGCACAATAAATACGATTGATAAAGTCCATTAGGTATGGCTGGCAATATCATATTCTAACCCCACTATGTTATTTACTTTTATATGTATATATATTTTCCATTAGAGGGCAGACCAAGGAACCTTGTGCTTCTGTTGTACTCTCCCAAGTGCCCACCACAGTGCTCTGAACTCAGTAAGTGCTCAATAAAGAGCACTGTTTGATTAATTGAATCCATAGGAATTGGGGGGAAATGATGGATCAAATTTGAATGTTTAACTATGTTTCCAAAGGGCAATCAGGTCACATGCACCCAAATGGAAAATGATCCGTAAGATGGGGATCAAAAATCTGTTCTCCCTCCCACTTAGACTGTGTGTCCTGTGTGGGACAGGGATGGTGTCTGATCCAATTACCTTGTATTTACCCCAGAGCTTAGTACAGTGCTTGACACACAGTAAGCACTTCACAAACTCCACAATTTTTTATTGAATCCTCCCTTGTTTTAGGAAAGCCCTCCTTTCCTCTTATCCCACTCCCTTCTGCATCTCCCTGACTTGTTCCTTTTATTCATGCCCCCCACCCCCAACAGCACTTATGACCATATCTGTCATTTATTTATATCAATGTCTGTCTTCCCTTCTAGACTGTAGGCTCATTGTGGGCTGGGAATGTGTCTGTTTATTGTTACAGTGTACTCTCCCAAGAGCTTATTACACTGCTTTGCACACAGTAATTGCTCAATAAATACAATTAACTGACTGACCATTTGCTTTTGCCACATCAATTATTTTATATAAAAACAGGAATTCCTCATTGGTTTAAATTGACTGTGGTAAAGCCATCGCTGAAGAATACCACCACTTGCGAAGACTTTGAAAGGACGTTTGCCATCCTCAGACTGAAACATTAAATGTTCAGAATGCAAACATAAAATGTTTCTTCTTTGTCTCCACCCAACCACCACCTCTACCACTTTTGTATTCATTTCTACCCATCCTGAGCACCGGAGCATAGATGTATATTTTGCTTCCACCAGCTGTAAATAGTTTAATGTCTGTCTCCCCTGTTTGAGTGTAAGCTCTTTGTGGGCAGGATACACATGTTGTTCTCCTGCTGTACTGGCCCAAATGTTTAGGACAGTGCATTGCATCCAATTGGTGCTCAATAAATATTAATAATTATGATTATTATGGTACTTGTTAAACACTTACTATGTGCCAAGCACTGTTCTAGTGCTAGGGTAAGTACAAGCTAATAAAATTGGACACAGTCCCTGTCCCACATGGGGCTCACACTCTTATCCCAATTTTACAGATGAGGTAACAGGCACAGAGAAGCACTTAGTACAGTGCCAAGTGCTTAGTACACCGCTGTAAGTGCTCAGTAAACATGGTTGAATGAGTTGAATGAATTAAAAGACTTGCCCAAAGTCACACAGCAGAAATGTGGCAAAGCCTGAATTAGAACCCAAGTCTTTCTGACTCCCATGCCTGTGCTCTATCCACTAACCCATGCTGCTTATATTATTACTATTATTACTATATTACTCCTTAATTCAAATAATAGGGTCTTTTTTGCAGGGTGTCTTAATAGTCTCAATTTTGAGCAAAAGGGTTTGAATAGGTGAAATTCATCCCTTGAATTTCAGGGGGAAAAGCTACACTTGGATTTCTTTGATGGTAGATTTAGTTTGGGAGGAGAAATCCCATTGGAATGGTAGTGAAAATTGGATCTGGCTGAAGGAATGGAGGGTTCCAAGAAGACATAGTATACTCAAGCATTAGAACTGGAAAGGAAGACATCTTCAAATCCTTCGTGATCTAGGCTGAGAATGGAAATAGCCAGATGGAATCTTTCTTTGGAGCAAGATGGCTTGATTGAATTGTAATCAGATGATTATCTCTTTGTTGGGGCTCATTCCCCACAGGAAAAGAAAATTCAAAGATGAAAAAACTGTATAATCTGTCCAGAAGCTCTGAATGTTCAGATACTCTGCATCAAGGGCCTATTTATTCAAAACATGTCAATAATAATAATTGTGGTATTTGTTAAGGGCTTACTCTGTGCCAGGTACTGTACTTAGCCTTGGGGTGGCTACAATCAAATTGTGTTGGACATAGTTCCTGTCCCAGGTGGGGCTCCAAGTCTTTATCCCCATTTTACAGAGAAGTTAATAGACTTGCCCATGGTCACATAGCAGACAAGTGGCAGAGCTGGGATTAGAACCCAGGTCCTTCTGAATGCCAGGCCTGTGCTCTATCAGGTAGGCCATGGTGCTACTCAGAAAATGGTCAAATGGTCACCGGGAAAGGCAAAGACACTGAGTATGTTTCATTTTTAATTCCTTTCTAATAAAAAAATTTCAATCATATTATTGAGTGTTTACTATGTGCAGAGCACTGAACTAAGCACTTGGCAGAGTACAATGTGACAGAGTTGGTAGATATATTCCCTGCCCACAAAGAGCTTAGTCTAGAGAGATTTGAATGTTTCTTATAGTCCAATTCATTCAGAATGAAAGGAGATTTACCAGTCTTCTCCACCTGAAGCAACATTGCCTTTAAGTCACTAAACCAGCTTGGTCTTCCAAATTATCTATTCTCTTCTCCCTCTTTACCCAAGTCATTCTTTCTCCTTCACATGTCAGACCCCAGTCCACCTTGTCTTCAAAGCCCTTCTGAAATCACATCTCCTCTGGGAGGCCTTCAATCCATCCATCCATCAATCAATCTGTAGTATTTATGGAATGCCTTCTGTATGCAGAGCACTGTACTGAGCGCTTGGGAAAGTGCAACAGAGTCAATAGACACAATCCCTGCCCCTTGTTGGGCAAATGTGCAGTCACTCCTTCCTTCAGAGGAAGAAGTTTAAAAACCTTCCTGCCAGGTGGTTTATAGGTAATCACTGTTACACTTAAGTAGCTCTTTAAAAGCTATTGTGTCTCCCTGAGTAATTGCTCCACTCCTCTGGTTTTATTCCCCCAACTCTTTGTCCCAACCATGCACTTATGTACTTGCAACTCTTTGTGGCATTTAAGTAACCTACTGCTTAAGCATTCTCTCATCTAAGTGGCCATTTTCCTCTAGACTGTAAACGTCTTGTGGCAGGGAAAGTTTCTAGCAACTCTTGTTAAGCACTCTCCCAAGCTCTCAGTACCATACTCTGTGCATGGTAAGTGCTCAATAAATACCATTAATTGACTGAATTCCTTTTTCCTCCCATCTATAAATGACTTTGGTGTCTCTCTCCCTGGCGAAGCGGCAAGCTCCTGGTGGGTAGGGAATATGTCTATCAACTCTACTGTACTCTCTCAAGTGATTATTATTATTACAGTAAAAACCAGAGAACAGTAATAATAATAATAATAACCATAATAATGATATTTATTAAGTGCTTATTATGTGCCAAGCACTGTACCAAGTCTTGGGGTAGATATAAAATAATTCGATCCCACATGGGGCTTACATTTTAAGTAGGAGGGAGAATAGGAATTGAATCTCCATTTTGAGATGAGGGAACTGAGGCACTGAGAAGTGAAGCGACTTTCCCAGCTGACATTAGAACCCAGGTCCTCTACTCCCAGGCTCATGCTCTTTCCACTAGGCCATGCTGCTTCCTAGTGCTTACAACTGTGCTCTGCACACAGTACCACCTGTCAAACGTCCCAGCCCCAGTCCTGGAGAATGAGCCCAAGATTCATTCCCTTGGCCACAAGTCCAGCCCCGCCTCCCAGGTACCCAGGCGGCCTCAGCCTTTCATGACCCACCGCTCATCGTTGAGCTGGGTGTTTACCGAAGGAAAAATTAATGCAGCAACTGCAGTGTTCAAAGCAAAGTCCTCACCTTCTCCAGAACTTGGTTCTTGGCCTTCAGTGCCCTGGTTCTCGGTGGGAGGGAGGTTCTGGATCACTTCAGGGGAGGAATGGGGATTTGGTTCAACCTGGAGGACTTCAACGTTGCTAAAATCCTTCTCAGACTTTTCAAATTTCTCGTCTTCCAAAAAATAGGAACTCTCCTAAAAAGCAGATGAATGTCATCAGATGGCTTTTAGCTTTAACTTTAGATCCACCGACTCTGCACTCCAATGCCATTCAGGTGCAGATGTTCTGTGGGCTGCCCCAATGCCTTGGGAGAAAAACACTCCTTCAGGCAGACTGATGGGAATCTACTGCTTCCTTAGGCCTGGGAGGCAGAATCCATGACTTGGAAGACACTGTTTACTTCAGGTAGATGAGCACATGACCATGGATTTGCAAATAAGTTTTTATCACCTCACCCAAGGGTACAGACCCATCCCCTCAATGACCAAAACCCTTTCCCTGTCTCCTAGCCACTCCCCTCCCATTCCCCAGGGCCCAAGGCCATGGGCCAAACCTTCTGATGGTTCCAGAGAGCAAGTCCACTGGGACATCGAGAGCTCCTTGATTTCAAGAATCAGGGGGAGGGATACCAAATAGATGGGGGGTGGATGGCTGTTGTTTGAGAGTGGAATGAGGGTTGAGTGGGAAGAGGACATTTAGGTGGATGGGTGTATACTGGGTGATAATAATAATAATATTTGTTAAGTGCTTACTATGTATCAAGCACTGTTCTAAGTGCTGGGGTAGATACAAAGTTATCAGTTTGGATGCAGTCCCTGTCCCACGTGGGGCTCACAGTCAATCCCCTGAATTAGATCCCAGGTCCTTCGGCTCCCAGGCCTGTGCTCAATCCACTAGGCCACACTGCTTCTTATAACTTCCTAGCAGAGGAAGGTAGCTGGAGATGGGGGCTGGAGAGGGGAAAGAGATAGAAGGAATGGTTGTTGGATCTGGGGGACGCTGAATGGATGGGTTTTGAATGAGGATTGCACGGAGGCCTCTGGAGGAATCTACATTTAACATGGGTCTTAGGGTGAAACACATTATTCTGGTCATAGACACTAAACCCACCAAACGCTTCATGGTTTCAACTTTTATTTGTTCATTAAATGATCGTGATCGATCTTGCCTTCAGAATAAATATGTTAATGATTAAGCCCTTATAATGTAATGTATATATAATGCAATTATATAATATAATAGATATATAATGTATATAATGTAATTTTATATATATATAATGTATATATGTATATAATGTAATATATATTATTATAATATAATAATACACTGTACTAAGCCCTGGGGTGGAAGAAGCAGCATGGTGTAGTGGATGGAGCACAGGAATCAAAGATCATGGGTTCTAATCCCAACTCTGCCACTTGTTTGCTGTGTGACCTTGGGCAAATCACTTCAATTCTCTGTGCTTCAGTTACCTCACCTGCAAAATGGGGATTAAGACTGTGAGGCCCATGCGGAACGGGGACTGTGTCCAACCTGATTTGCTTGTATCCAACCCAGCACTTAGTATAGTGCTTGCTACCTAGTAACCGCTAAGCGCTGAGGTGTTAAGCGCTTACTATGTGGCAGGTACTGTAGTAAGCACTGGTGTAGATACAAGTTACACAGTTTAGACATATTCCAGGTCCCACAGGGATCTGTCTTAATCCCTATTTTTTTTTTTTACAGATGAGGTAACAGGCACAGAGAAGTGAAGTGACTTACCTAAGGTCACCCAGCAGATAAGTGGCACAGCCAGCATTAGAACCCAGGTTCTTCTGCCTCCCAGGCTCTTCTGCATTTGGCTCTTTACTTCTTTAAGCTCTTTGCTACTCACCCCAGCCCACAGCATTTCTGTACTCATAATAATAATAATAATAATGATAGCATTTATTAAGCACTTACTATGTGCCAAGCACTGTTCTAAGCACTGGGGGGATACAAAGTAATCAGGTTGTCCCACTTGAGGCTCACAGTCTTAATCCCCATTTTACAGATGAGGGAACTGAGGCCCAGAGAAGTGAAATGACTTGCCCAAAGTCACACAGCTGACAATTGGTGGGGCCGGGATTTGAACCCATGACCTCTGACTCCAAAGCCCATGCTCTTTCCACTGAGCCACGCTGATACTCATCCTTACACCTTACTATTTCCCCTACATGTAATACATTTTAATTTCTGCTTCTCCCATAGAATGCAAGCTCCCTGTGAGGAGGGACCGTGCCTACCAACTCTACTGTATTGTAGTTTCGCAAGTGCTTAGAACAATGCTCCACACATGAGTGACACTCAATAAATACCAATCAATCATACTTATTGAGCGCTTACTGTGTGTACAACACTGTTCTAAGCAATTGGAAAGTACAATTCGACAACAGATAGAGACAATCCCTACAAAACAATGGGCTCACAATCTAGAAGGGGAAGACAGACAACAAAACAATAACACCAATAACATCAAAATAAATAGAATTATAGCTATATACACATCATTAATAAAATAAACAGAATAATAAATATGCACAAATATACACAAGTGCTGTGGGGTGGAGAAGGGGGTAGAGCAGAGGGAGGGAGTAAGGGCGATGGGGAGGGGAGGAAGAGCAGAGGAAAAGGGGGGCTCAGTCTGGGAAGGCCTCCTGGAGGAGGTGTGCCCTCAGTAGGGCTTTGAAGCGGGGGTGGGGGAAGAGAGCTAGTTTGGCAGATGTGAGGAGGGAGGGCATTCCAGGCCAGAGGTGGGATGTGGACAAGGGTCGACGGCAGGACAGGCGAGAACAAGGCACTTGTACATATCTATTCTATTTATTTTATTTTGTTAGTGTGTTTGGTTTTGTTCTCTGTCTCCCCCTTTTAGACTGTGAGCCCACTGTTGGGTAGGGACCGTCTCTATATGTTGCCAACTTGTACTTCCCAAGCGCTTAGTACAGTGCTCTGCACACAGTAAGCGCTCAATAAATACGATTGATGATGATGATGATGATGATGATGATGATTGGATACTTGTGGGTTCAGTTAGCATGTGGGTCCTAAAATGACAGGCCAACAGAGAGACCAACAGACAATGACTCTCCCCAACTTCAAAGCCTTATTGAAGGCACATCTCCTCCAAGAGGTTTTCCCTGATTAAGCCCTCCTTTTCCCTTCTCTCACTCCCTTCTGCATAGACCAGACTTGCTCCCTTATGTACCTATCTGTAATTTAATTTACAGTCAAGTCTGTCTCCCCCTCTAGACTGCAATCTCACTGTGGGCAGGGAATGTGTCTGTGCATTGTCCAATAGTACACTCCCAAATGCTTAATATAGTGCTCTACGCGCAGTAAGTGCCCAATAAATATGACTGACTGACCTTTGCTGATGAATCCATATGTGCCCGCTGCTAATTGTTAATAATAATAATTGGGGTATTTGTTAAGTGCTTACTCTGAGCCAGGCACTGTAATAAGAGCTGGAGTAGATACAAGATAATCAAGGTAATTGGGTTGGATACAGTCCCTGCCCCACAAAGGCTCATAGTCTCAATCTCCATTTTACAGATGAGGAAACTGAGACCCGGAGAAGTGACTTGCCCAAGATCATACAGCAGATGAGTGGCAGAGCTGGAATGAGAACCCAGATCCTTCTGACTCTCAGGCCTGTGCTCTATCCACCAGGCCACACTGTTTCTCCTAATTGTTAGCTTTTTGCTTCTTAAACGCCAGATTGGGAAACCGAGTGGACTCACCGTTGTCCCAGTGGAGGACTTGGCTGCTGTCAGGTGGGAAGCACTGAGACCTGGTGATGTGAGGAGCCGGAATCTCGTCCCCAAGGCCCCCTGGTTCATCAGGGTGATGGTCCGGGAAATTGTCTCCCCCACCACATGCGTGCCAAAGTCAATGAGCTCTTTATCCAGTGCCAGCTGGAAGGAGAAAAACCATAATTACCGCTGTCCCCGATTGGCAGCATGTCGATTCAATGAATGGACAGCTACCATTTCAAGCAGAAGACTCCAAAAGTCCTTCTTACCACTTGAAAGACAATGTCAAATCAGGACACCAATTAGGAACCCTTTTCTATCTTGGATGTTAAAGCCAAATCCTTCGAACCACCAAGTCTCGTTTCAGGGAGCAATTTCCTTTCCAGCCTCAACGAACCAATCCTGGAAATAGTAACCCATTGGCGCTGCTTAAACAAATGCTCGCTCTCTAGACTGTGAGCTCATTGTGGGCAGGGAACACGTCTACCTACTCTGTTGCATTGTACTCTCTCAAGTACTTAGTACGGTGCTCAGCACAGAGTAACTACTCAATAAATACCATTGATCAACTGATTGATTTACTGAATGACTTCAAGGGAGGAAGAACCGGCTCCCAAAGCCAAAGACTGAAGCTTCGGCTAGGCTTTGCCACTCCTTCTGGAAAGGGCATAGGATCATCCTCTGGGGACCGAGGGAGTTCACTGCATTGCAAGGTATTTGTTAAGCACTTACTATGCACCAGACACTGTACTAAGCACTGGGGTAGATACAAGGTAATGGGATTGGACACAGTCCCTGTCCCACATGGGGCTCTCAGTCTTAATCCCCATTTTACAGTTGAGGAAACTGAGGCACAGAGAAATAAAGTGACTTGTCCAAGGTCACAGAGTGGACAAGTGGCGGAGCTGGGATTAGAAGTCAGGTCCTCTGGCTCCCAGGCTTGTGCTCTTTCCACTAGGCTTCTCGGGCCTCCTTCTGGCTGCGTAATTCCTACTTCTTTTCAACAATCTCTTTTCTTACAATATGGCCACACTTTCAAGCTTTTTGGTTTAAGCTCCTTTAGATCTAGAAAATCATTTCTAGGCCACATCATTGGCCAAAATGGTACACATCGAGGGAGCACTGGGGGCAATGCACTGTGTGAAATGCTTGCTCTAGTTTAAATAAATCTTTTTTTATGGTATTTGTTAAGCACTTACTATGCATCGAACACTGTTCTAAGTGCTGGGGTAATAATAATAATAATAATAATGGCATTTATTAAGCACTTACTATGTGCAAAACACTGTACTAAGCACTGGGGAGGTTACAAGGTGATCAGGTGGTCCCATGCGGGGGGCTCACAGTCTTAATCCCCATTTTACATATGTGGTAACTGGGCCCAGAGAAGTGAAGTGACTTGCCCAAAGTCACACAGCTGACAATTGGTGGAGCCGGGATTTGAATCCATGACCTCTGACTCCAAAGGGGTAGGTACATGTTAATTAGGTTGGACACAGTCCCTGTCCCACATGAGGCTCATAGATCAAGTAAAAGGGAGAACAGGAGAACTGAGGAACAGAGAAGTTAAGTGACTTGCCCAAGGTCATACAGCAAGCAATTGGCAGAGCCAGGATAAGGACCCAGGTCCTCTAACTCCCAGGCCTGCGCTCTTTCCACTAGGCCAGGCTGCTTCCCAATTCTAGCTTGTCTTAGAACAGTGCTCTGCACATAACCACCCAATAATACCATTGATGGAGATTTTATCCAGGCTTCAGGATTTTCTAGAACTTTATCCTACTCAGCACTTGGATTTCACTTAGACCCTTTCGTTCTTTTGAATTTCAAGCACTGTCATCATCAATCAATCATAATAATTGAGCACTTACTGTGTGCAGAGCATTATATTAAGCGCTAGGGAGAGAACAATATAACAGAGTAGGTAGACATTCCCTGACCACAATGAGCTTAAAAATCTAGATGGGGAAACAGACATCACTATAAATTATAGATATGTACATAAGTGTTCTGGGGCAAATAAAGGGCACAAATCCAAATGCAAGGGTGATGCAGAAGGGGGTGGGAGAAGAGGAAATGAGGGATTAGCTGGGGAAGGCCTCCTGGAGGAGATGGGATTTCAATAAGGTTTTGCAGGTGGGGAGATTGATCATCTGGATGATATAAAGGGGGAGGGAGCTGCAGGCTACAGGCAGAATGTGGGGGAGGGGGAGGGGTGAGATAGATGAGATAGCGGTACAGTGTGTTGGTTGTCTTTGGAGGAGCCAAGTGTGTCAATGGATTATGCTATTCAAAAAGGCTACCTTGTACCTGGTGAAAACTACCCTATTTTTCTCATTATGCCAAGATGCAATTCTGTAAAAGTACTATGAAACATGGTGGCTCTATGTCTCGCTTGCTCTTTAATACATTAACAGGTGCCTGTCTGTGTCCTCTGAAGAACAAGTACATTTCAGGATCAACTGATAACAGAGTATCGTAAAATAAATAGATGTAGTAAGCAGCTGCTACCCAGGTGAGGTAGGATGGTAGTTATTAGTCCCACATGGGGCTTGCAGTCCAAATAGAAGGGAGGACAGAAATTGAATCCCCATTTTACAGATGAGGAAACAAGTACAGAGAAGTGACTTTTCCAGTGTCACCCAGCAGGCAGGTGGTGGATCCAGGAATAGAACCCAGCTCTCTTGCCTCTCAGACTGGTACTCTTTGCACAAGACCTCAGAGAAGATTGATGAGGATGTTGACCATCTTCATCGTGGAGGCCAATTTATCACTCAATCAATAAATGGTATTTATTGAGCGCTTACTACAGGCAGAGCACTGGACTAGGTGCTTGGGAGAGTACAGTGCAACAGAGTTGGTAGGCATGTTCCCTGTCCACAACAAGCTTACAGTCTTGGCTATGATAGGAATGAGGAAGCAGGCCTGATGGAAGCAAGTTGGGGTGGAGGTAGTATTTGTCTGGGCAGGAGGCAGAGCAGTCGGGCTTGACCAAAGCAGTCACCTAGAATACTGTGGTCCCTTGGAAAGCTTCCTTGGAGGTGGCAACTTCATTCAATCGTATTTATTTGTGCAGGGCACTGTACTAAGCACTTGGGAGAATACATTGCAACAAAGACCAGACACATACCCAGCCCACAACCAGCTTGCCAAATGAGATTTTCCTTGGAGGGAACTTGAAGTTCAATATTAGCGAAAAAGGCACTGCTGGGATTGCTAGGGTGGCAGGAGAACTTCAGATCACACAGCAATAAAGTTCTCCCAATGAGGGAATCTGGCCCTCGCTCAAATAGGCAGGGATGGCATTATAAGATGGCCCTGCAAAGAATGGGCCATGGGTTCTTTTACTCCACAGATGGCTCCCCAAGAATTGGGGATGCTTTAAGGGGCACCGGTTGGGAAGTTGGCACTGATTTGTCCACTCCCCTGGAAACTGCCTTCTAAGTCTTGTGTGAATTCCAGTCATGGGCACTCCAGCAAACCTACCAGAAATCCAGGTTGGGCTACTTACTATGCTCTGAACTACAATAATAATGCATTTAGTAATGCAAAATGAGATCCAAGCCAGTCTTCCTAGGGATTAAAAGCCAGAGCAGCTATCAGAAATTTTCCTTCTCGTGGGGCACAGGGACATTTTAGCAATAGCATATAGAAACGAGCCTTCCCTGCCTAAGCCCTCATTTCCTCTTCTCCCACTCCCTTGCCTTTGGATTTACACCCTCTTTTTACCCCTCCCTCAGCCCCACAGCACTCAAATACGTACCCATAGTTTATTTGTGTATATTAATTGTCTGTCTCCCCGTCTAGACTGTAAGCTTGTTTTTTTTATGGCATTTATTAAGCGCTTACTATGTGCAAAGCACTGTTCTAAGCGCTGGGGAGGTTACAAGGTGATCAGGTTGTCCCACGGGGGGCTCACAATCTTAATCCCCATTTTACAGATGAGGTAACTGAGGCACAGAGAAGTTAAGTGACTTGCCCAAAGTCACACAGCTGACAATTGGCAGAGCCGGAATTCGAACCCATGAACTCTGACTCCAAAACCGGCTCTTTCCACTGAGCCACGCTGCTTGTTGTGGGCCGGGAACATGTCTACCAACTCTGTTATAGTGTATACTCCCAAGAGCTTAGTACAGTGCTCTGCACACAGTAAGCACTCTATAAATACGATTGATCGATTGAGTTCCCAAATTAGAGTGCAAACTCCATGTGGCCAGCTTCCCTTGCACTTTTTCAAAGGCTCAATACAGTGAATTGCACAAAATGGAAGCTCAGCAGATAACTAGTCTAATTACAAAGGAATCAGTACAGAGGGTGAGTTGAAACTGTATGGATGAGGAAGAGGGAAGAATTTGGGGAAGTTGATTAACATAATGGAAAGCCAAATATAGGCTGCTTAGGTCTTTGAAAACTGCACTCTGAATTTTATTTCTCTACAACTTTAAGCTTCCCTGAACTATTTTCCATTGGGATGATTTATAAAAGTAAGACATTCAAGGGGTGGGAGGCAATCGAACAACTTTACATATAAACTGTAGGGGGAAGGAGAGTGAGAGCCAGGGAATGCCTCTGCCAATCCTGTTGTATCGTATTCTCCCAAGCATTTAGTACAGTGCTGTGCACACAGTAAGTGCTCATTAAATATCACTGATGATGGTAGGTGGGGATCAGCCTTCCTGGATTTGGAGACCTGAGAAATTGCTGCAGAACGCCACATATCCTCTAAGTAGTTTCCTTTTAGTTTTGAAATTCTAGCATGGAATCTATTTGATTTGGGGCTCTCCCAACTCAAAATATTTCAAGGAAAATATCTAACTTACCACACATTTCTTTGTGGTACATTTCAGTGGGATGGAAAAAGCACCCGTCTGAGCCAGAAACTTAATGTCTCCTTCAAGATCTTTATTTATCTTAAAAAAAATTAAGGGGAGGGAAGAATTTAAATGTCATAAAAAATTCAGGTCATAACATAATTCCCCATTTCTGAGGTAGATACAAGAAAAGTCGATGGCTCCCACAAGGCGATCATAGTCCAAGAAGGAAGAACAGGTATTTTATTTCCATTTTACAGATGAGAAAACTGAGTCACAGATCAGTTAAATGACTTGTCCATGGTCACACCCAGGCCAGTGGCAGAGCTAAGTCTAAAACCAGGGTCTCCTGACTGCTAATCCCAGACTTCTTCCATTAGGTCACACGAGGGACATTGGGATGAATGCTCTCTATGCATTTATGGAGAAGCAGCATGGCTCAGTGGAAAAAGCAGGAGCTGGGAGTCAAAGGACGTGGGTTCTAATCCCGACTCCGCCACTTGTCTGCCGTGTAACTTTGGGCAAGCCACTTAACTTCTCTGTGCCTCATTGACCTCATCTGTAAAATGGTGATTAAGACTGTGAGCCCCACGTGAGACAACCTGATTACTTTGTATCTACCCCAGCATTTAGAACAGTACTTAGCACACAATAAGCACTTAATAAATACCATTATTATTACTAATGCAATCTTTGGTCCCAGCTGAGAATTTTGGTTTGGTATGGAGGAAAGCGTTAAGCACAGGCCCTCCAATAATCATACTTTGAATGCTGTTGGTGCTATTTAAGCTTCTCCTGGGACCCCCAAACCTGAAGATCTTAAGGACAGAATAGACACTCTCCTGTCTTGGATGGGTTAATTAGTCACCTGCCTGCCTCAGAGGCAGGGGAGTTGGCCCGATGAATACCTTTAAGCTGGTTGGGGGCAGGAAATGTGTCTATTTCTGTACTGTACTCTCCCAAGAGCTTAGTATGTGCTCTGCACACAGTAAGTACTCAATAAATATGATTGAATGAATGAATGGAATCCTTCCAGCCTTGGTTTAGGAAAGTACCACCAAAGCCCCTGTTCAATTCCCCGGAGATACTCTTCCACTCTTAACTGGACACTGATTTTCCCACCATTCTCTGCAAAAGAAGGCAAAAACCAGAAAAGAGCAACACCACCCGATCAGGCTATAAATTGAGTCCACCTCAATTACGATTCTCTTCCCGGGAGCAGGAAAACACCGAGGAGCAGTGTGGCCTAATGAAAAGAGCACAGGCCTGGGAGCCAGAGGACCTGGGTTCTAATTCTGGCTCCACCACTGCCTGCTGGGTGACGTTGGGCAAGTCACTTCACTTCTCTGTGCGTCAGTTACCTCAACTGTAAAATGGGGATTAAGGCTGTGAGTTCCATGTGGATCATGGACTGTGTCCAACCTGATCTGTTTGTATCTACCCCAGTGCTTAGTACAGTGCCTGGCACATAATAAGTGCTTAACTATTGTACTCTCACAAGCACTTAGAAAAGTGCTCTGTATATAGTAAGCTCTCACTAAATACCATGGATTGATTAACAAATACCATAAAAAAGGATAAATAGGTTAATTACCGAAGACACGTACCATCGGCTTAAAAGTGACTACCACTTTGCACGACATTCCAGCTGACATGGAGCCAGGAGGATCCAAGCTGTAATCACAATAACATTCAGCTTATAATTAGAGGCATTGAAGGAAGCACAAGTTCCCTAGTTCCCTGCATCAGGAAATAGCTTTTTCTTTGTGGAACGAGAGACTAGAGGTTCTTGAGCCAACTTGGCGAATATCCGCTCTCCAGGGTGAATTCAAATCAAAGAAATACTAATTCCTGGCCACAATTTCCCTTCCAATCCTTCCCCCAAGACACATAGAGGTGGTAAAGACCCATTTATGCTCAGGTCCTATTGTTACCCTAGGCCATGGGAAATTTGCAAGGCAGCAGTGAAAATGAAAACGGCAACAACAAGCTAACATGGATGTTAGCAAAATCAACTCATGATTTTGGGATGGAGACATCCACATTAAACCTATATTGAAAAGTCATTAGCTTAGTATTCCCCATGGCAGAAAAATTACCACATAATAATAATAATAATAGTTATAACAGTACTTAAGTGCTTACTATATGCCAAGTACTGTTCTAAGCACTAGGATAAATACAAGCTAGTCAGATTCGTCACAGTTGGACACAGGATGCATTTGAAAAGCCTTACTCTTACCCTTTGCACTTATTCACTCAATCATATTTACTGAGTGCTTACAGTGTGCAGAGCACTGAACTAAGTGCTTGGAAAGTACAACTCAGCAATAAAGAGAGACAATCCCTGCCCACACTGGGCTTACAGTCTAGAAGAGGGGAGACAGACATCAAAACAAGTAAACAGGCATCAATATAAATAAATAGAACTATAGATATGAATGTATATATATTTATTGGTGTTTGCATTTGTCATATTTACTTCTTTATTCTTCCTCCTACTTCCCCTATTGTTTTTCTTTTCATTATGGCATTTGTTAAGCTCTTACTGTGTGTCAAGTTCTGTTCTAAGTACTGGGGTAGATACTAGTTTAATCGGGTCGGACAAAGTCCCTGACCCACATGGGGCTCACAGTCTAAGTAGGAGGGAGAATAAGTATTGAATCCCATTTTTACAGCTGAGGAAACTGAGGCACAGAGGAGTTAAGTGACTTGCTCAAGGCCACATAGCAGACAACTGGCAGAGCCGAGAATGGAACCCAGGTCTTCTGACTCACAGGTCTGTGTTCTTTCCCGTAGGCCACACTGCTTTCCCGTTTTTCACTATTTGTAGAAAGTACTGCTGTCTGGCTGTCTCCTCCGTTAGAATGTAAGCACCTGTGGGTATGGAATGTGTGTCTTGTTGTTGATGTACTCTTTCAAGTGCCCAGCCCAGTGCTTTGTACTTTGAGTACTCAATAGGTAATCAATCATCATGGCATACTGGGTAGAACACGGGTTTGGGAGTCAGAGGGTCATGGGTTCTAATCCCGGCTCTGCCACTTGTCTGCTGTGTGACCTTGGGCAAGTCACTTCACTTCTCTGGGCCTCAGTGACCTCATCTGTAAAATGGGGATTAAGACTGTGAGCCTCATGTGGGACAGGGACTGTTTCCAACTGGATCTGCATGTATCCACCCCAGCGCTTAGTACAGTGCCTGGCACATAGTTAAGTGCTTAACAAATACTATTATTATTATCATTATTATTATTAGGAGTGGTTAGCAATGCTGAAGGGCCCATCTTAAGCAGTAGATGCTGAATTGCTGTTAGGAACTGTGCCTACTGACTTGCATATATTGTACTTAACACAGTGCTCTGCATACAGTAAATGCTTAATAAATACCACTGATGAGGTTAATGATGATGATAGTTAATGACAGACCCCACCTCTGGCTGCCAGCTCTCAGGGACAAAGGACACTGGGGAGCCAGGGAGAAGGGAGGGGAGGAGGAAGAGGTGAAGGAAGGGGAGGAGGAAGGGAGAGGAAGATGAGGGGGGAGAAGTAAGGGAGGAAGAAAGGGAGAGAAAAGGGGGAGAAGGAAGGGAGGACGGAGGGGGGAGAAAGAATGGGGAAGAGGAGGAGAAGGAAGAGAAGAAGAGGAAGGTGAGAAGGGAGGGGAGGAGGAAGAGGTGAAAGGGGAGAAAGAAGAAGAAAAAAGAAAGGAAGAAGGAAGGGGAGAGGAAGAAGGGGGAGAAGTAAGGGAGGAAGGAAGGGAGAGAATGGGGAAAAGGAGAAGGAAGAGAAGAAAAGGAAGGAAGGAGGAAGGGGGAAAAGGAAATAAGGACAGGAAAGCATTTTATGCTAAAATATTCTGTTTGGGATATTTCCCCCAAGTTTAAACACTAGCGTAAAAGACGGAGTGCCACCCAGCTTTAGCACTGTCAGACTCACAGTGTGAAGGAAGGGAAATGTTACCCTCCCAAGCTGCGGGGGTGGTGGCTGTTTACTTACTGAATGTCGATGAAATCTTTGAGATGCTCCCCAACTCCCACTATCTTGCAGTAGTTGACACTGTAGGATGCATTTATTAATGTCATCTTCTTCTTGTAGGTTTTACCAACATCAAAGTCCTGGAAACACAAAAGACAAAATCACTCTCCCAGAGGCATTAGGAAGCGGTTCTAGAGATTTGGGACCCGACGAAGCCAAATCCATTTAAGTGGTTTAATTCCTTCCAGGGTGACATTTCCCCCGCATCCCACCCCTCTCAGCAGTCACTCTTGATAACGAATGCAGGCCCTGCTCAGCCCGGCTAAACACAGGCCTCTCCATGGCTCAGACTCATGGCTGCCTTCATTAAAGGCAAATGAATCAACTGCACGGTTGCCAAGAAAAGCAAAGAAAAGGAGATTGACTACAACATGTCAGTCCCTTGGGGAAATCCCTGCTGTGAAAACGCTACAGTGTGTGGAAGACCGGAGGATGGGAGCCAGCAAATTGGAATCCTAGCAGGAACATCCCTGGCTTCCTGACCTAAAAAAGGGGTTCTGGGAAACAGAAATGAACCAGCTGGGGTAGAAGTATAAAGACCACTGGACTTGAGTCACTGTAGTTTAAAGTACATCTCATTTGAGCAGGATCTCCAGAAACCAGCACCCAGAATACGAATCTGCAAACCACTGGCTAAACTTGTGCAGAATAGAACTAAACCTTTCTAAATGCTGCTTAATACTCAAGACATTAATTATGCACTTATTATGACCTAAGTGCTGGGGTAGATACAAGACAAACAGACCTGACCAAATCTCTGTCCCTCATGAGGTTCAGAGTCCAAAAGAGTGGGAGAGCAGTTATCTTACTCCCATTTTACAGGTGAGGAAATTGAAGTACAGAGAGGTTAGTTGACTTGCCCAAGGTCACACAGCAGGCCAGTGGCAGAGCTGCAACTGGAACTCATGCTTCCTTTCCACTAGACCATGCTGCCTCCTTATTGATCCATTATCTACTTAAAATAGGTCATTTTAAGCCTCCTACCTGAAGATTTTTCAACTTTACTGGTCCCAGATACACATGGAGGGAAAAGAGCTCCCCTCCTCTGCCACTTTGTTCAATGGGTTTGAAGGGGTTTTGGGGTTTTTTTTGTTCTTTAGAAGAAAATATAAACCGTTTCCTGGGAAACTATTGGTCTCAGTGACAGGATCTTGGCTCAATACATCAATGGAATTTATTGAGCATTTACTGTGTGAAGACCTCTGTACTAAGCGCTGGGGAGAGAACAATGGCGTAGTGGATAGAGCACGGGCCTGGGACTCAGAAAATCATGGGCTCTAATCCCAGCTCTGCCACGTGTCTTTTCTGTGGCCCTGGGCAAGTCCCTTCACTTCTCTGAAACTTTCCCTCATCTGTTCAATGGGGATTGAGATTGTGAACCGCAAGTGGGATGGGAACTATATCCAACACAATTTGCTTGTATCCACCCTAGCGCTTACTACAGTGTCTGACACATAGTAAATGTGCAATTAATGAAATAATTATTATTTTAATTATTACAACAGAAGACAAAATCTCTGACTTCAAGGAACTTATGAGATCTTGCAAAGATGGTAAACTGGCTTGGTTCATATTTCACTATAAGACTCCTTTTTTTTTTTACAGAGACATCTAAAGTGAACATCTTACAGGAGGTGAGGTCCTAGAAGATCCATAGAGTTCATTTTCCATCTGCTCCTCTGAACAGTGTCCAGAGTCTAACGAGACAACCCACCTTAAAGTGAATGAGGTCTGGCTTGCTATAGAAGGGGCAGCCCTTAAATTCATGTCCGGACACAACTTGTTTGCGAATGATTCCGGCTCGGAGCTTCTCCAGGGTGTGAGCCAAGATATCCTTGTCCATCTGAGTCCCACCCACAGGCTTTCGATCCACCTCATCCTTTGGGACCTGGGGGCATAAAGAAAAAAAAAATCCACTTCCAAGTATTAAGAGCTAACAGTGGCTGTGATTTCTCTGTCACCAATCTCAGTGATAAGAAGGAGAGGGAAACGGAAATGAAGAGGAACTCTTGGGTGCGAGCGATGTCACATTTGTGGGGTTTTTACTTTTACCAAATGAGGAGCATGAATTACAGAGGCACCAAACTCCCGTGGGACACAGATGTATGGAAACGGAGAAAAAAGGCAGGTCAGGAAATTTCCAGCCCATGACATTACTGTGACATTACTTCAACCCTAGAGGGCTACAGGGAGGAAAATTTCTCAAAAAGGACAATAAAAATAAATGTTCTATTAGTCTAGATTTGCATGGGGAATTATGAGAACAAGAGCTGTCGAGTCCAGCTGCCAAGGGTCCTTCCCAGGTACTGGAGTAAAGCAAGACTGGCCAGGGGACCATGTGTCAGCCCTGTCCTGTCTCCTTCCCCTATGGATCCCTTCAACTGAGCCTCGTACTTGGTTTCAGCTTTTCATTCTGCATCATTCATTCACTCAATCGTATTTATCGAGCACTTACTGGGTGCACAGCACTATACTAAGCTCTTGGGAGAGTATGAAACAACAATAAGCAAACACATTCCCTATCCACAAGCATACAGTCTAGACCCAGCTTAGGATCCAGTCTCCAGGATCAGGAAGCAATCCAGGAATGGGTCTGGAAAGTGAGACAGTTGGTGCCACCCCTTGGGGATCAGAGACTGCCCTAGTCTTGTCATTTCAGTTTTGCATTTTGAGGGACCCAGTCCTCTGAGAATCCTCAAATGCCCCAATAAACTTGCATGAGTCAGCAGCAACTGTGTGTTTACACAGAAGGGCGGAATTGGATCTTTCGCATCTTAAAGAGACAACAAGGCGTAATTACAGTCATCCTTCATCTGTACAAAAATGGAATTATACCTTATGCACAAGAAAAGTGGCTTTTCTGCACAACTTTACAACACGACATTCGACCTCCATGCAAGCCAAGTCAACCGTGAGCACCACTTAAAATCAGCCTCGCTCACTATACCCTTGCCCGAAGGGTATAGTGATCTGATCTCTCCCTGCTGTGAGATCAGATTGGTAGTAGAACATAAGGCACAAGCAGTGCCCTTCTGGCTCAAACCAACAGCCCAAGGTTGCCAGCTGGAAGGCTGAGTTTGGAATCCGAGTTTTCCCTTGGGTTTGAGAAAGCTGAGTGGATCCTTAGATGGAGGCAGTCTCCAAGTGGGAAGGAGCCAAAAGTCTTGCTGCTAACTAGTCAAAAAGAGCAAAGCCTCTTTGACAGCTCTCAGCCACCTCTTGTTCTCAAGGTGTCACGCAGTGGGAAGGAGAAGTTTGGGGCTATTAGAAGACACCTGGCATCTGGATGTGCAATCTCTTTACCTGGGTTAAAAAGAAAATAAAAATAGGGTAATAGCAAACCAAACTAATCAAATTGAGCCAGGTTTTCCCACAGGCTAAGACAGAAAAATGCAATCCAGGTTGGAGGCTCATTTCCCTCACAGACTCTGGGCTTTTCATTCAATCTTATTTACTGAGCACTTACTGTGTGCAAAGCACAAGTACTAAGTGATTGTTTGAAGGGCTGGAAACTGGAAGGAGAAACAATGGGTGGTGGTGACCAAACCCAATTAACTATCTACCTTGCCGCCGACCCCTTTCCCACGTCCTCCCCCTGGCCTAGAACTCTTTCCCCATCCACACACACCAGATCATCATTCTTGCCACCTTCAAAGCCTTATTAAGGTCATATCTCCTCCAAGAGGTCTTTTGTGATTAAGTCATCTTTTCCCCGGCTCCCTCTCCCTCCCTCATAGTCTATGCACTTGGATCTGTGACATTTGGGCTTTTGGTATTCATGCCACCCTCAACCCCACAGCACTTAAGTATATATCTTTAAATTGTACATTATAAATTAGTTATATAATGATGTCTGTATCCCCCTCTAGACTTTATGCTCATTTTGGGCAGGGAACGTGACTACCTACTGTGTTGTATTGTACTCTCCCAAGTGCTTAGTACAGTAGTACAGATTTACACACCATAAGTGTTCAATTAGTACCATTGATTGATTGATTAATTGAACACTGGTCTCATCAATTTTCTGACACAGCTAAATCAGGAATGATGCAGAGGCGCTTCTTTACCAGACCAGGGTGATTCTGCATGGAGAGTCATCGTCGAGAGGAGGAGTGGGCCAAGGGGTACCCCTCTGGAGTCCCCCAGTTATATCTGATCCACAGAAAAAATGGGTGACTTGAGGAGTCCACATTCCTTAACTTCAGTTGCTAGGTACACACTCTCCTAGTAACTGCTCAACTTGCCCCTCATTGGAGGGTCAAATTTTTACTAAGAAATGCCAAAGGCCTGACTGATACCTTCCTTATTCTCCTTCCAGCCACCAGTCATCACAGGAATCAATCAATCAATATTTTTTACTGAGTGCTGTGTGCAGGGCACTGTTTCAAGCACTTGGAAAAGTAGAGTACAATATTGTTGGGAGACATGATCCCTGTACACAAAATCTTACAGTCCTCAGGGGGAGAAAGGCATCAAAATAACTTTGCCTGCTGTGAGATCCAGATGTCAGGAACTTCAGGACCTGTGGGCTCAGAGTCTTTGGAAAAGGATGAAAGTTAAGGAGCCGGTGGCAGTTTGGTTCCAAGCACTAAGACTGTGAGTCCTATGTAGGACAGGGACTGTATCCAACCTGATTATCTTCTATCTACCCCAGAGCTTAGTACAATTCTTGGCACACAGTAAGCACTTAACAAGCACCACTATACTTATATCATTATTATTATTTTTACTTTTATTATAATTATTGTGTGCCTGGAGAGGGGAGGACTTTATTCATCCTTATACCTTTCTACTCCCTTTGCTACTGTGACTTGTATTTTAAGTGCTTCCAATTGTCTGTGCCATGTCTATATTCAGTTTCTTGTACCTACCTTGTACCTATCCCAGTGCTTGGCACATAAAAAGTGCCTCTTAAATACCCTTATTTTATATGGAGGAGAAGTCTTTTGAAGATGTGCAGGTTTTTGGCTGTCCAGGGCAAATGCCTGGTTTTCACTTGCAGACTTTAGAGGCTCAGTCTCAGTCTTCATACTACTGGCTCCAGAATGTTGCTGGAAGACTCACTTTTATTATTTCCAAAAACCCCAAAAGGTTTTCCACAGGAAATGCTGGTCAGAGAGCCATATGAAGTTTTCAAAATTAAACAAAGGACCATATGTGCAGTGACATATGTCTTCCCAGACAGATTCTGGCTGGAGCTCCCCAGTTAGAACAGACACTAATATTGTACGAGATACTAATGAAATGATGACCACAAACTGGAGTCCCCTCTAGCCAGTTGCTTTGCCTGACTGCATTGCAACACGAATAATAATTACAGTATTTGCTAAGCATTTACTGTGTGTCAAGGACTGCTGGGGTAAATATAAGGTAATCAGGTTGGACACAGTCCCTGTACCACATAGGACTTATAATCTAAATCAGAGGAAGGGAGGATTTAATTCCCATTTTATGGATGAGGGGACTAAGGCCCAGAGAAGTGAAGTGAGTTGCCCAAGGTCACACAGCAGAAAAGTGACACAGCTAGGATTAGAACTCGGGGCCTCTGTCTCCCAGGCCCATACTCTTTCCATTAAATTTAGGACTGCACAGTCTGACCTCAGCTCCTCTGTGTAATGCTGACCACCTAGGCCATTTGAATCCTTCATTTCTTCTTCATTCAAAGGAGATCATTCCAGGAACATGATAATGATCCATAAAAGAACACTTGTAAAACTATCTAAAATGATCAATTGCTCTAGAAATGTTGGATACCCAGATCAGTGGTGGAAGAGTGCTCTGCACACAGTAAGCGCTCAATAAACACGATTGAATGAATAAAAGAGATGAGAAGCAGTGTGGCTTAGTGGAAAGAGCACTGGCCTGGGAATCAGAGGTCATGGGCTCTAATCCTGGTTTTGACCATTGCTCTGCCAGTTGCTTGCTGTGTGACTTTGGGCAAATCAATTCACTTCTCCATGCCTCAATTGCCTCAACTGTAAAATGGTGATTGAATACCTGTTTTTCCTCCTACTTAGTCTGTGAGCTCCATGAGGGACTGGGACTTTGTCTTACTTTGTTTGACCTAATTAACTTGTACTTACCCCAATGCTGAGAATAGTAAGCGCTTAAATGCCATAAAAAAAGAATTAGAGACAAATAAAAGCGACTGACAAAAAATTGGGTTTGAAATGAAAGATTACCTTATATGGTTTATACTCTTCAGCCCAAAGGCCCAGAATCTCGGGTTCAGCAAGTGTTTCTTCTTCAGTGTTAGTGTTGACGTGAATGGCCTCAGCTTGGACGGATTCACAGGAGACTGCTCCTACCAACCCTGGCCAGTTTTTACAGGAAGGAGCTGATGGGGAACGCAAATCCTCGGTGGGCTGAAATGGGAAAGGAAAAATCCTTTAGGAGCTTCTAGCATCTGGTGACGATCCACAGTCACTCCAGCCACACACTATCTGGTCACACACCATGACTACACTGGCCTAATACCAATCTGGTGGTACAGCACCACCACTCTGAACACACGCTGTCTGGCTACACACCATCACTCTGACCACATGCTGTCTGGTTTCACACCACCACCACCACTCTGACTACAGGCCGTCTGGTTACACAACCATGACTGCTGTGATTACGGGTCAACTGGTAACACACCATCACCACTCTGACTACAGCTGACATGTTACACATCATGACCACTCTAACTACACATAGGCCATCTGGTTATATACCTACACCATTCTGACTTCAGGCTGTCTGGTTACACACCACCACCATTCTGGTCACATGCCTGTATATATGTATTTATGTTTGTACATATTTATTACTCTATTTATTTATTTTACTTGTACATATCTATTCTATTTATTTTATTTTGTTAGTATGTTTGGTTTTGTTCTCTGTCTCCCCCTTTTAGACTGTGAGCCCACTGTTGGGTAGGGACTGTCTCTTTATGTTGCCAACTTGTACTTCCCAAGCGCTTAGTACAGTGCTCTGCAGACAGTAAGCACTCAATAAATACGATTGATTGATTGATGCCGCCTAGTTACACACCACCACCACTCTGGCCACACACTGTCTGGCTACATACCATCACTCTGACCATATGCTGTCTGGTTTCACACCACCAGCACTCTGACTACAGGACATCTGGTTACACACCATCACCACCAATCCAACCACATGCTGTCGAGTTACATATCATCACATCACCATCCTTCTGACCACACACACTCAGGTTACATACCACCACTCCAATCACTGGAGTGCCTGGTGGTCTGGTAATAATAATAATAATAATAACAACAATAATAATGGCGGCATTTATTAAGCACTTACTACGTGCAAAGCCATGTTCTAAGCGCTGGGGAGGTTACAAGGTTATCAGGTTGTCCCACGGGGGGCTCACAGTCAATCCCCATTTTACAAATGAGGTAACTGAGGCCAGAGAAGTTAAGCAATTTGCCCAAAGTCACACAGCTGACAACTGGTGGAGCCGGGATTTGAACCCATGACCTCTGACTCCAAAGCCCGGGCTCTTTCTACTGAGCCACGCTGCTTACACATGACCACTCTGAACACAGGCCATGTGGTTATACACTATCACTCTGACCACAAGCCATCTGGTTACACATGGCCCTCTAGACTGTTAACTCACTGTTGTATTGTACTCTGCATACGGTAAGCACTCAATAAATGCCACTGAATGAATGAACTCTGACTACAGGCCATTTGGCTACGTACCACCACCACACTAGCCACAGGTCCTCTGGATACATCTCACTACTCATCACATATTCTGATTACAAACCATCTCTCTAGCTGCACATGGTCCTTTTACAGCCTGTCAAACAGTGCCTGGATCAGACGCTGGAGTGGTGGAATTTTCATAACCTCTGAAGCGTAAGTCATTGATCTTAAGCTAATTGAGTCTGCCAGAACAGATACCCAGTCGGGTTGTCATCTTTGCATGAAAGAGATCTATTTGAGCCTTAAGTCGCTGGTATAAAATGACAAGGAGATAATGAGTAGCAAAGTGTTTCTAAGTGGATAAAATATCTCAAACATCAGGGGTGCTGAGGAGGATGTTTACACACAAAAAGTGACAGAATAGTCCTGTTTCACCCATTTATGCACACTTCAGGCAGCTGGTGGGGCCTACGCTTACACTGACAAGAGAAACAGTTTTCCAGAAATCAGTCACTAGGTCAATCAATCAGCAATACCAATTGCTTGGGAGAGGACAGTAGAATTAGTAAACATGAGCCCTATTCTCAAGGGGCTTGCAATCTAGCAGGATCTCAGGGCTGCGATGAATAATAATAACAATGATAATAATGATAATAATTATGGTACTTTTTAAGCACTTACTATGTGCCAAGCACCACAATAAGCACTGGGGTAGGTACAAGCAAATCGGGTTGGACACAGTCCCTGTCCCCTGCGGGGGTCACAATCTCAATCCCCAATTTACAGATGAGATAACAGGCATAGAGAAGTGAAGTGACTGCCCAAGGTCCCACAGCAGACAAGTGTTGGGGCCGAGATTACAACCCCTGACCTTCTGACTCCTAGCCCCCTGCTCTATCCACCTCACCATGCTGCTTCTGAACCAGAATTCTGGTTTCACAGCAGATTCTAGAAGGACCTGAAGTGCAAAATCAAGTTTAAAGTTCCCCTATTTCATCCAAAGGGAAAGACGTTACAGTTGATCACCGTAAAGAGATCAGGAGAATCAAGAGATCTGAGTTCTAGTCCCAGTTCTGCAACCAGCCAACTGTGAGGCGTTGGGCAAATAAATTCACCTCTCTGGGCCTCAGTTTCCTCCTCTGAGGGCCCAAAGGTCACAGATCCAAGTATACAGAAAATGCAGAAGGGAGAGAGAGGTGGGGGAAAGAGGGCTTAATCGGGGAAGGCCTTGGAGGAGATGTGACTTAAATAGGGCTTTGAAAGTATTTTAGTATGTCTACACTCTAGATGGAAAGCTCTTTGAGAGCAGGGGTTCATGCCTACTAATTTTATAGCTGTCTCCCAAATGCTGAGTACAGTGCTCTGTCCACAGTAGGCACTCTTAAATGACTGATTGACTGACCTATTTTCACTTTCCTTTTTTCAAAGGAACCCTGATGATCTCCCTCTGGACCCATTCATTCATTCAGTTGTATTTATTGAGTGCCTACTGTGTGCAGAGCACTGTACTAAGTGCTTGGGAAGTACAAGTTGGCAACATATAGAGATGGTCCCTACCCAACAATGGGTTCACAGTCTAGAAGGGGGAGAAAGACAACAAAACAAAACATGTGGACAGGTGTCAAGTAGTCAGAACAAATAGAATTATAGCTAAATGCACATCATTAACAAAATTAATAGAATAGTAAATATGTACAAGTAAAATAGAGTAATAAATCTGTTCAAACATATACAGGTGCTGTGAGGAGGGGAAAGAGGGGGCTCAGTCTGGGAAGGCCTCTTGGAGGAGGTGAGCTCTCAGGTGGATGGAAAGGAACCAAGGGAATCTACCTTGCCTCCTGAAAGTTCAGGTGAGTTTGAATCAAGCCAGACAGTCTTTGCAGGCGAGGGCCAAGTTCCTAGGGTCTTGTCTGGTTTTGTGAGAATATGAGTCCCCAGCATCCCTCACAGCCCAAGCTGCGGGGGGCTTTTTGGGTTCTACTAATGTAAGGGAAGGGGAATTTGGATTTTGAGACACATTTTGGTTTCCAATTGAAAACCGCTCTCAGCTTACCTGGAGGGCTGGGGCAGCTGCTGCCATTGGCTCACTGTCGAGAACCTTCAAGAAACCCTGGGTCTTGGCTCTCACGCTTGAGTGGATTTTGATTTTTTCTGGAACCTTCCGGGCATTGAAGCCAAGCTGTTTTGCCTTCAGCTTTTCTCCTTGAGCTTCTTCTTGCAAGAGTCGAGCCACAATCTCACACTTTCTAGTCTTCTGCTCCTCCTCAAAGGCTCTGTATGAAAACACAGAAACCCCTATCTACTGGAAGAGTGTGGGGCAGAGACTCTTGCCTCCAGGAGGAAAACTCTCTGTTTTGTACTCTTCCAAGCTCTTAGTACAGTGCTCTGCACACAGTAAGTGATCAATAAATACCACTGACTGATTCATTAACTCTTGGGGGGCTCCAAACATGGAGACAAGGCCAGGGTGAAACCTAAGTATAAGCTTTGCTGAAGGAGAATTTTAGCAGCTTCCTTGTTTCTCAGTGAGTGAACACCCTTAAAAGGGGAGTCGGGAAGAAGTATGGCCTAATTAGAAAGAGCCTGGGAGTCAGAGGATCTGGGTTCTAATCCTGACTCCACCACTTATCTGCTGTGTGACTTTGGGCAAGTCACTTAACTTCTCTGTGCCTCGGTTACCTCATCTGCAAAATGAGGATTCAAACTGTGTCCAACTTGACTAGCTTCTATCTGCCCCAGCACTTACTACAGTGTCTGGCACATAGTAAACACTTAAAAACCTAAAAAAACAAAAAAGCAAACAAAACAAAAACCTGGGGTCTTCTGACTCCCAATCCTGTGCTCTTGTTTTTAGACTAGGTTGCCCTGATTGCTAATAAATTGGGTCACTTTAGCCTGTTAAGAAACAGGTTGGATCTGTGGATACTTTTCAACCTGCCACTTTCAAGTTTTGCCCTGGGCAGGCTGTAGGCATGTGTGAGCACCCATACACACATGCACATGTATGCGCGCACACACACACACACACACACATTCCTTGCCCTTGAAGATGTGACAAATCAATGGGACACTTGAGAGAGGGCAGCACTTAATAATTATGGTACTTATTCAGCATTTACTATGTGCCAATCAGTATACTAAGCAGTGGGGTGGATACAAGCACATAAGGTTGGACATGGTCCCTGTCCCATGTGGGGCTCACAGTCTCAATCCCCTTTTTACAGATGAGGTAACTGAGGCCCAGAAGTGAAGTGACTTGCCCAAGGTCACATAGCAGACAAGTGGCAGAGCCATGATTAGAACCCAGGATCTTCTGACTTCCAAGCCTATGCTCTATCCACTATACCAGGCTGCCCCACTGAGCACTGCCCTGCAATAATAATAATAACAATGATGGCATTTGTTAAGCACTTACTGTGTGCCAAGCACTGTTCTAAGCTGGGGAGGATACAAGGTAATCAGGTTGTCCCACATGGGGCTCACAGACTTAATCCCCATTTTACAGATGAGGTAACTGAGGCACAGAGAAGTGCAGTGACTTGCCCAAAGTCACACAGCTGACAAGTGGCGGAGCGGGATTAGAACCCATGACCTCTGACTCCCGAGCCCATGCTCTTTCCACTGAGCCATGCTGCTAATGGTTTGGGAAGACTCTGAGCAGATGGAATTGAGGACAGGGATGGTGATGTTCTGGTGAATCTGACCCGTGGGGATAACCAGACTAGGTATTTCCTCCACTCCAGATGGCGAATGCCATTGGCTCCCCCAACCCAAAGCTGCCTTGACAAAACAAAAACTGTCAAAAACAAAAACAAAACAAAAACTTGACAAAAACAAAAAAAGTTGCCAACTTTTCCTTTCTCCCCACTGCCTTACTGTTTCTGTTTTTCCAGTTCCACAAGCCGCTTGTGATGGAAAAGGTGCTTGGTAACATCTCCACCTTGCGCTAGTATAGCTTCCTTCAAATTCTGCTCCTGCTGTTTGACTTCTTGTGCTCTGGCTTTCTCTCGTGCCTGAAGCAATCGGAGGATTTCCTTGAGGACAAAGAAAATCAGAGTTTCGTCATCTTTAGTGCACACCAGGCAAGGGAAGTTACTAAATCCAGGTTGCAAAATGCAGCAGATATATACGGATTTTCACAATAGTAAGACCATCTTAAGCTCCCCTTTTAAACTGTAAGCTCATTATGGGCAGGGAAAGTGTCTTAATTCTGTCGTACTCACCCAAGCACTTAGCAAAGTGCTCTATACATAGTAAGTTTTCAATACAATTGATTATCTTATCATGACTTTCCCAAATGGTAAATTCAGTGCCCTGCACACAGGAGACACTCAAAAAATGCTGGTGTGGGTGATGATAAAGATGATGATGATGATATTCCTTCCTCTGAATTCACAGATAGATTATGACTCTGAAGTGAAAACCAGAGTCCCCAATAATCCCTACTGTCATTATTCTTATTGCATTTAAGTGTTTATCGTGTGTCAGGCACTCTCGGCACACGGTGAGCTCTCAATAAATATTACTGATTGATTGGTTGCTATTGACCCAATGTGACCCTTTGGAAAGAACTGGAGCCTGGGAGTCAGAAGACCTAGATTCTAATCTTAGCTCTGCCACTTATCTGCTCTGTGACCCTGGGCAAGTCCCTTAACTTCTCTGTGTCTCAGATTCCTCATCTGTAAAATGGGGATTCATTACCTCTTCTCCTACTCAGATGTTAGCGGGACAGGGATTGTGTCTATCTTGAGTAATAAGCACTTAGCAAATTCCACTATTGTTATTATTCATTCAAACGTATTTATTGAGCGCTTACTGTGTGCAGAGCACTGTACTAAGCGCTTGGGAAGTACAAGTTGGCAACATATAGAGATGGTCCCTACCCAACAGCAGGCTTACTGTCTAGAAGGGGGAGACAGACAACAAAACAAAACATGTGGACAGGTGTCAAGTCATCAGAACAAACAGAATCAAAGGTAAATGTACATCATTAACAAAATAAATAGAATAGTAACATGTACAAGTAAAATAAATAGTGTGATAAATCTGTACAAACATATATATAGGTGCTGTAGGGAGGGGAAGGAAGTAGGGTTGGTGGGATGGGGAGGAGGAGAGGAAAAAGGGGGCTCAGTCTGGGAAGGCCTCTTGGAGGAGGTGAGCTCTCAGTAGGGCTTTGAAGGGAGGAAGAGAGCTAGCTTGGCAGATGTGTGGAGGGAGGGCATTCCAGGCCAGGGGAAGGACGTGGGCCGGGGGTCAATGGCGGGACAGGCGAGAATATGCACCCCATCCTCAACTGCACTGCACTTATATCCATATCTATAAACTATATATTACAAATTATTTATATTAACGTCCATCTCCCCTCTAAGCTGTAAGCTATATTCTATACTCTGTTATATTGTACTCTCCAAAGTGCTTAGTACAGTGCTTTGCACACATTAAGCACTCAAATACAACTGATGATGGTGGTACACAATAATCAAATTGGCACAGTTCCTATGCCACATGGGGTTCACAGTTTAAGTAGGAGGGAGTAGGATTTATTCCCCATTTTCCAGATGAGGCAACAGGCACAGAGAAGTGAAGTGAGTTGCCCAAGGTCACACAGCAGGCAAGCGGCAGAGCCGGGATTAGAACCCAGGTCCTTCTGACTTCCAGGCCTGTGCTCTATCCACTAGGCCACACTACTGGCTTCTCTGGTCTGGTGAGACTGTCCAGACCAGTTGGACCCTTAGCCCACCGAGGCTTCCGTCAATTGTCCGATGATGCGAGCCCGTTTCGATATGGTGCTCTGCCGGGTCAGAAGAGATGGCTGTGGCCATGTGCAAGGCACTGGACACACTGTGAGTTAGTTTGCCTTACTGCAAGACCACAACCCAGGGCCGACATTAGACATTTGGCCACTCTAAGCTAGAGAAAAATGTGGTACCCCCTGTCTTTCCAAAGACATTATTACTCAAAGTAATATTACGTTAATGAAAGCAGCATGACTTAGCGGAAAGGGCACGGGTTGGGAGTTGGCAAACCTGGGATTTAATCTTGGCTCCACCACTTGCCTGCTGAGTGACCTTGGGGTAGCCACTTCACTTCTCTGGACCTCAGTTCCCTCATCTGCAAAATGGGGATTCAATACCTGTTCTCTCTCCTACTTAGCCTCTGAGCCCCATGTGAGACCGGATTATCTTCTGTCCACCCCAGAGCTTAGAACATTCTTGGCACATAGTAAGTGCTTAACAAGTACGACAATTATTAACAACTTCCAGGAGTGACCCTGGGCATGAAGAATAATGTATTGATATTATAGAGAAGTCTGCCCAAATCCCTGAAACTAGAGTGTTTCTCTAGGGGCCTCTGAAGCCCTCTCTTCTTTCTTCGTTCCCCTCTCAGGTCCCTGTTGACTCAGGTGAAGCTTCTGATTTGGGCAGAGTGAAGCTGGATGCTTTCAAATTTTCAGCTGTGATAGACCCCTCTGACAGCACTCCCCGAGACAGATTCCTCCCTCACTTACCATCAGGAACCAGTTTTCATTCATCATCCCTCCCCTCGTGGGGTTCTAGAACAACTGGGGGGTACAGGAGGAGTCTTATAGAGAAAATGGGCAGGGCATAGCAGGGCATAGCAGGTCAGAGCATATGAGACGCCCCCTTCCCCAAGTCATTTCCTGTTATTATGAGGCAATTAAGGCCAAACATGGGTGGGTTTGACTGGCATCAGTTGGCCAACAATGCCAATGACTGAAATCCCTCAGCCCACATCACTGGGAAGAAGTGGCCAGATGTGGAGTGGGGCTCCTCATAACGAGAAATCTTGAGGAAAGGCACTGGGGCTTATTTGCAGATTTGTACCTGGTTTGCGGTGAGGTTTTTTTTCAGCGTCAGCACAGCTTCCATCCGCTTTTTCATGTGCTCCCGGGATTTCAGTTCTTCCTTTTTTTCTTTCTTTCGAATTCTGTAGGAAGAAAGAGGTATTTAAGTCGTGGATCACTTTAAGAAAGGTTTGGCTTTAAAAGAGTAAAAAAGGAATGAAAATTAATAATAAAAAAAAGAATTAAAAAAACAAAACAAAACAATACTGCTGCGCTGAGTCCCCACTTACCCAAGAACATTTGTCCAATTACGCTCTAGACGCATCCCTTGGGAAAAATCAATACATGTACTTGTGGGGAATATTACAGAATTGGCAAGTGTTTTTTTAACTCATTTTCAATTTGGAGTCCCGGGGTGAAAAAGCATGACAGAATAGACTGACAGATGGCATGACAGAAAGTCCTCTAGACTGCAAGCTCAATGTGGGCAGAGAATGTCTCTATCAACTCTGTTGTGTTGTACTTTCCCAAGGGCTTGTTAAAGGGCTCCGCACATAGTAAGTGATCAGTAAATACCATTGAAAACAGTAAGAGGACAGTCTTTGGGTGCATATGATGTGCTTGTGGCTGTGGGTCCCACATTGGCTTTTTCATTCACACCAAAGCGCCCGCCAAAGAACATCACCATCTTCTTCAAATATTAAGAACAGACAGATAGAAAGACAGACACACACACACACCCTCAGGTGAATATAACTGTTTTCTTCAAATATGAAAGAAACACACATATTTAAAATTCATTCATTCATTCAATTGTATTTATTGAGCGCTTACTGTGTGCAGAGCACTGTACTAAGCGCTTGGGAAGTACAAGTTGGTAACATATAGAGACGGTCCCTACCCAACAGCGGGCTCACAGTCTAGAAGGGAGAGACAGACAACAAAACAAAATATATAAACCAAATAAAATAGAATAAATATGTACAAGTAAAATAAATAGAGTAATAAATATGTACAAACATATATACATATATACAGGTGCTGTGGGGAGGGGAAGGAGGTAAGGCGGGGGGGATGGGGAGGGGGAGTAGGGGGAAAGGAAGGAGGGCGCTCAGTCTGGGAAGGCCTCCTGGAGGAGGTGAGCTCTCAGTAGGACTTTGAAGGGAGGAAGAGAGCTAGCTTGGTGGATGTGTGGAGGGAAGGCATTCCAGGCAAGGGGGAGGACGTGGGTCGGGGGTCGATGGCAGGACAGGCGAGAATGAGGCACAGTGAGGAGGTTAGCAGCAGAGGAGCAGAGGGTGTGGGGTGGGCTGTAGAAGGAGAGAAGGGAGGTGAGGTAGGAGGGGGCGAGTGATGGACAGCCTTGAAGTCAAGGGTGAGGAGTTTTTGCCTGATGCGTGGGTTGATTGGTAGCCACTGGAGATTTTTGAGGAGGGGAGTAAATGCCCAGAGCATTTCTGCACAAAGACGATCAGGGCAGCGGCGTGAAGAGAAGGAAGACTGCGTATTTGGACATAGTCCAAATTCATCATTTAGAAAAATCAGATTTTTCTGTTAACAAACCGATATCTCAATCAATCCACTGGTGGTATTTATTAAGTACTTACAGAGCACTGAACCAAATGCTTGGGAGAGTACAACAATATAACAGAGTTGGTGGGCACATTCCCTACAGATGGCAAGTGTCCCCTAGGTGCTAAAGCAAAGGAAAGAAATGTTGCAGGGCAGAACACTTCATGAGTACCTCGCCATTGTGGCTCTTAGAAACTGCACTGCTTTCTTGTGATTCAGCTGAGCATCTTGTATAATTTTGCGATGTTGGAGCTCATAGTCCGCCTGGGCTTCCGCCTCTTTCCTGCAAAGGAGAAGCCAGGAGACAGATTCCGGAAACACAGAAAGGGAAGTTTGGAGAAGTAAGTATGTAACACATTCACGAAAAAGCCCCTGACCTGCAGGGTGAAGCAATGATACCTGAGTTTGTTTAAATGAAAAATATCAATCGACGGTATTTATTGAGCTCTTTCTATGTGCAGAGCACCATACTAAGTGCTTGGGAGAGCACAATACACCAGAATTAGCAGAATGCCCTGTCCCTAACAAGCTTACAGGGAAATAGATACAGAAATTTCCATTTTCTATTTCAATCGAGTACTTGACTAAATGGTAGGGAAAGTACAACACAAGCAAAATACAGGCTCCGTGCCCTCTGACGGCAGTGATAGAGTGGCAGAAGTTATTTCCATACAGTGGGAGCAAGTGGAAGAACAAAGTTAAAATGAGGAATAGCACAAATGTGTCAGGATGAAATAGCTGACAAAATAATTAAATCTGCAAATAAATACACATATGCACATAAGTGTTGTGGGTAGGATTAAATTACATAAATGTTAAGCGGGGGGAGATGTTGGATTGACACAAGGAGGGTGTTGTGAATTAATTGGGAAAGATGTCTTGGAGGAGAGAAGATTTTCAGAGGGCACTGAAGAGAGGTGATAGATTCGGGGAGGGGAGGAGAGAGTTCTAGACAGGATTAGCCAAGGGTTGGAGGAAGGAGAGTCAAAAGTGAGGTACAGATAGGAGCTGATCATGAAAAAGGATGAAGATTGCAAGCTGGGGAGAAGTTGGAGAGGAGAGTTGGTGGACAGCCTTGAAGCCAATGATAAGAAGTTTTCGCTTGACAAACTAGGAGGTGGGTGTCGACTGGAGGTTTTTGGGGAGTGGGAGGTACGTACTGGGAACGCTTCAGGAAGATGAGGTGGAAGAGGAGCTAGTGAACAAGAAAGTGAAGGAATTTTGTTTATTACTGTTTTTTAAAATAGTAAAATATTCTGCCTCAAATAAATAACACTTCAGCAAAATTACAGAACAGTCTCTTGTTTCCAGTGATACAAACCCTAGCTGCCAAAACTTATAAAAACTGGTGCGCTTTGTCGCCGATCAGAAATATTGTTCGATATTAGTCGAATGAGATTTTTGAATGATTCATAAAATACAGGGAATCAGTATTTCAAGTCACCTGAATAATTCAAAAGGAATGTGAGATGAGTAGCATTAGGTACTACTTAACCCATTTCTGTTGACACCAATTACAAAATAAGCTCCTTCTGGGCAAGGAACATCTTGAGTTTCCATCGTACTTTCCCAAGCCTGTAGTCTAGTGCTTGCACAAAGTAGGTGCTCAATAAATCCCTTTACTTCTACAGTAAGCATGAGAACTGAAATCTGAAGCTATCATATGATCCTGCATCCAAAGAATGCCAACATACCATATATTTCTAACTTCAGTCCTTCTTTATGAATGTTTGTGTCATAGGTCACAGGCTTTAAGCCCGGTAAACCAACTTACCTAACTGAAGGTTGAGGGGGGTGATTGTGGCATTTCTTGGGCCAGATTTTCTTCCATCTTCAGTGGTGATAATTCAGGCTTTCACAACCTCACCGTCGGAGAAAATGGGCAGTGCTCAAAGGGAGGCCCGTCACAAGTTTGTGATACTTACTTCTTCCTGATCTGTTCCTTTCGCTTTGCCTTTGAAAATGCTGCTTTCTCCTTCCAAAGTCTCTCTGCTGCCTGTTCAATGCGCTGTCTCTCTAACTCCTCCTCTTCTTTTTCAAGAGTTTGGCGAAGACTTGCCAATCTTCCTTCTTCAATGGCAACATGCCACATATTGTACCTTGCAAATAGAGTCCTCATCATTAACCTGGAAAAAGCATTCGCTTTCGGATCTCTTCACCTCACTTGCTAGAGTGGAAGTTGCTTGTGGGCAGGGACTGTGTCTTGGACAGCTGATGTGCTTAGTACAGTGCAGTGCAGTATGTAGGGGCTCAATAAGTACTATTACTACTCCTATACTCACGCTTACATGAGTTTAGATGATTAGATGATGTTTACAAGACAGCAAACATTCTGGCAAAGAATAAATTGGTGGCCACAGTTGCCTACTGCCATTCTTCCATGGCAAAACTGGATGCCCTAGACAAAATATTTCAGAAAAGTTTTGTTATTTCCATATTGGTTTGTTTGGCCTTGGTGAGGACAGAAAAGCAGCTTGGCCTAGCAGGCTTGGAAGTCAGAAGGACCTGGGCGTTAATCTTCGCTCTGCCATTTGTCTGTTGTGTGACTTTAGGCAAGTCTCTTCACTTCTCTGCACCTCAGTTACCTCATCTTTAAAATTGGGATTAATACCATGAGCCCCATATGGGACAAGGACTGTGTCCAGCCCAATTTTACCACAATTATTATTATTCTATCAACTATAATAATAGTTCTCAGATGATGCCCTGCCCACAGTAAGTGCTCAAAAAATACCACTGATTGACTGATTGTCCTAATATTGATTCCCTAGTGATTTTCCAAGGCCAGTAAAATCACCAATCTCCAAGTACAGGAGCTGTATGGTGGCTTGGGGCCATTGGGGCTTGGCTAATCAACCTTTAGCTTGGGTCAATGCATCAGTGATACCTTTGTCACAGGAACAGGACTATTCTGTTACAAGCACTTACTACAACAAATTGGCCCCAGGAGGCTCAGTGAACACCATCCCTACTCCAATTTAACAAATGAGAACGCTCAAGAACACATGAAAAATCTGAGTTCTTTGGACCGTTCTGGAGCTGCAACGTTTGATTGCTTTCAGGCTATCTGAATTTAACAATATTTAAAGTTGTTTTATATTTAGGTTGGGGGAGGCTCTCATGGAAAGAGCGAAAGCATCAAAAACCCAGTAGAAAACAGAGCGTGCTGCGGCATGTGGGCTAAAAGCTACCCATCTGCCTCAAGAGGCAGCTTTGATGCCTGGACCTCAACCGTGACCCGCAACATTCTAGCACTGCCTTCTCCACAGGCGGTAAATGTGTTTCCATTTATCGGCTGAATGAATAATTCAGTGATAATTAAAAGCACACAATATTAATGATGCAGGAATCAACCTGATGAGGAATTCTGCTGACTCGCCTATCCCGGCCCACACGAAAAGAGCCATTAAACTTGTTCTTAAAGATTGGATTCTGTCCTGCTGAGACCCAGATGACCTCTGAAGGGACAAAGCGAGGGACAGTGAAGAGAAGGCTGCCTTACCCCCAACCCACCTCACCTCACTACTCTCCTACTACAACCCAGCCCAAACATTTCGCTCCTCTAATGCTCACCTCCTCATGGTACTTCAGTCTTGTCTATCTTGCCACCAACCTCTCGCCCATGACTTGCCTCTGGCTTAGACTGCCTTCCTTCCTCATATTCAACAGACAATTACTCTCCCCAACTTCAAAGCCTTACTGAAGGCACATTTCCTCAAGAGGTCTTCCCTGACTGAGCCCTCCCTTACTTTTCTCCCACACCCTTCTGCATCTGACTTGCTCCCTTTTTTCTTCCCCCCTCCCAGCCCTTCAGCTCTTATGTACAGGATCTGTAATTTATTTACAGATGTCTGTTTCCCCACCTCTAGACTTTAAGCTTGTTGTGGGCAGGGAATATGTCTATTTATTGTTGTACTGTACTCTCCTAAGTGCTCAGTGCAGTGTTCTGCATCCAGTTAGTGCTCAATAAATATGACTGAGTTAATGACAACCATTTTGGGAGCTTCTAGGTGGCATAGGCCAGAGCTACGAAGCAGGAGGGTGGGTTGGGAAAGGGAAAAATGGTCAATAACGGTTCCAGCCTTGAAGTTGGGCTGCTGTCACAGCTCTTGGAACGCAGGTCTAGGGTGCATGCACACATCAGCCCCTGAGGAGCAGTCAATCAATCAATAAAAATCGATAGTGTGGGTCAAGCACTGTGCTAAGTACTTAGAAGAGTACAATACAGTAGACCTGGTAGATAATGATCCTTACCCAAAAGTCTAAAGGGGGAGACAAACATTCAAATAAATGACACATGGGGAGACGGCAGAGTATAAGGATGTAGACCTAAGTGCTGTAGGGGTGAGAGTGGCATGGAAATCAAGTGTTAAGGGGGTACTGGTCCAAGTGCAAAGGTGATGCAGAAGGGAGAGGGATTAGGGGAAATGAGGACTTAATCAGGGAGGCCTCTAAGAGGCATGATCCATACTGAGATCACCAGCCTATTCCCTGAGCATGTGGTTTAATCATATCATAGAGTCATGTCGAAAAACACTGGATCAACGTTGGAGTGGTGGTGATGGAATTGCTCACTGGGAATGACAGATGCCTTTTGCAGGACTTGTGAGGAGGAACTGATTCGAGTGCTAGTGATTTGCGCAGTGCCACTCTCAGTCCCTCGCCCCTGCCAGTCGCGCTCCTGGGAGGCCTGGGGTACCATGAGTGAGTGGGTGGGCAGGTTTGCAGTACACTGTGAAGTGTACATGAAGGTTTAAGTTCCTGAAGGACCCATTGACCACTTTCATTCACTCAATTATATTCATTGAGAGCTCGCTGTGCGCAGAGCACTGTACTAAGTGCTTGGGAGAGTACAGTTTATTATAAATAATAAACAGACATTCCCTGCTCACAGTGAGCTCACAGTCTAAACCGCTTGTAGAGTGCTTATTTGGAGTGGGGCAGTGATTGAACGTGCTTGCTTCAGGAAGACATGGGCTAATAGTGAAGAAAATCAATAGCTCCTTTGAAGGGGTGTTGGTCTAGAAAGCACTTTTTGTCCTAAATTTATCCTACAGTTTTATTAGCTGGATATTCTGGGACATGAAACAGAAAGCCCTCTGGATTCTCACCATCTGGTTGTTTTTTTCTCCAGAACCCACCACTCTCTCACTAAAACATTAAAATATCGCCCAAACCATCATTGCTATTTTGAAGGGTCTGCACAGTAAAAGATTTTTGGAATTTTTTCACAGCCTTTCCAAAGGGTTAGGGAGAAGCGCTCCTTCTCAGCCCATTAGAAACAGCCTGCAGATGAAACAGTGAGAAGGGAAAGATGATTTAAAAGTCTTCAAGAGGTCAATCCAGGAGAAATGGCTGAAAACACAACCCCAAAATGACTGCGTTTGTCCCTTTGAGTCTCAAATCAGTTTAAATCCCCAGGGCAAGGCATTTGCAAACTTTTTACTTATGCCCTGTCCCATCTGGGGGTCATGGCCGGTGGCCTCATGTTGCCAGCCACTTAATCTCCCTGTACCTCAGTTTCCCCAGCTGTAAACTGGGGAAAATAATACCTGAACCCTACCTCACAGGGGTGTTGCAAGAAGTAACTAGTGTAAGGCATTTGGGTAATTAAAGCACCAAATAGAAACACAGTTTTGGGATGCCTCATGGCGTAGTTAATAGAGCACGGGCCTGTGAGTCAGAAGGTCATGGGTTCTAATCCCAGCTCCATCAGTTGCCTGCTGCGAGACCTTGGGCAAGTCACTTCACTTCTCTTTGCCTCAGTTACCTCATCTGTAAAATGGGGATTGAGAGTGTGAGTCCTACCTGGGACAGAGACTGTGTCCAACCCGATTTGCTTGTCTTGATCTCAGCGCTTAATATAGCACCTGGCACATAGTAAGGGCTTAATACTTTACAGAGTAAGCACTCAATAAATTCGACTGAATGAACGAAATTAATAAATGGCACAGTCATTATGACTATTATTAGAAAAATCATTCAGGAATGTGAAACCTCCTCCTCCCCCAGCCTCCCGCCCATCTCTCCCACTCCCAAACTTACTCATGCTCCTTCAGCAGCCTCGCTGTTTCCAATTCCAGGTCCTTCTCATTCCTCAATTCGGTGCCCAGGCGCCGAAGAGTGGCCTGTAAGCGGAACACAGTCGCACTGGAGGGGAGTAAAGAAAGGGTAAAGGGGAAATCATGAGTGTGTTAGAATCTTAGTAGAAGTGCTTAGTATAGAGAGAGTCAGCATGGCCTAGTGGATAGAGGACGGGCTCGGGAGTCAGAAGGTCATGCCCTTCCATCCGCTGTCTGTGTGATCTTGAGCAGTTCCCTTAACTTTTCTGGACCTGTTTTCTGATCTGAAAACCAGGGATCAATTAATCAATCAATCATATTTATTGAGCACTTACTGTGTGCAGAACACTGTACTAAGCGCTTGGGCAGTACAAGTTGGCAACATCTAGAGACGGTCCCTACCCAACAGTGGGCTCACAGCCTAGAAGGGGGATAAAACCCCTCTCCTCCTTCCCATGTGGGACACGAACTGTATCTAACCAGATCATCTTGTATCTAGAGAAGCGGCGTGGCTCAGTGGAAAAGAGCCCGGGCTTTTGGAGTCAAATTCCGGCTCTGCCAATTGTCAGCTGTGTGACTTTGGGCAAGTCACTTCACTTCTCTGGGCCTCAGTGACTCATCTGGAAAATGGGAATTAAGACTGTGAGCCCCCCGTGGGACAACCTGCTCACCTTGTAACCTCCCCAGTGCTTAGAACAGTGCTTTGCACATAGTAAGCATTTAATAAATGCCATCATCATTATTATTATTATTATTACCCCAGCGCTTAGTGCAGTGCTCCCCCTCCCCATCCCCCCCGCCTTACCTCCTTCGCCTCCCCACAGCACCTGTGTATATGTATATATGTTTGTACGGATTTATTACTCTATTTTATTTGTACATATTTATTCTATTTATTTTATTTTGTTAATATGTTTTGTGTTATTCTCTGTCTCCCCCTTCTAGACTGTGAGCCCACTGTTGGGTAGGGACAGTCTCTATAAGTTGCCAACTTGGACTTCCCAAGCGCTTAGTACAGTGCTCTGCACACAGTAAGCGCTCAATAAATACGATTGAATGAATGAATGAATGGGTTCTTATCCCGACCTTGGGAAAGTCACTTCATTTTCTGGGCCTCAGTGACCTCATCTGTAAAATAGGGATTGAGCCCCACGTGGGACAGGGGCTGTGTCCAACCCGATCTGCTTGTAACCACCCCAGCACTTAGTACAATGCCTGGTACATAGTTAAGCACTTAAATATCATAATTAGTATTATTACTACAGGGCTTTGCACACAATAAGTGCTCAATAAATACAATTGAATGAGTGAATCTTGTGAGAAAGGAAACAGCGATGGGTCCTTAAGACAGACAGGGCTTCTTAGGATGCTTCTGATCCATTTTAATACAACATATTTTGAACATGTTGCCTAAAAAGCCATTCTCTTCTTAAGCGACATGCTTAAAATGCTGCCTCGAGGCTGTTCTTCCCTCTGGCTGGATCTGATTGCAGCACAGAGAAGCTCTGGGTGTGACATTAGACAAGTTACTTCACTTTGCTGTGTCTCAGTTTCCTCATCAGCCAAAAGAGGATTCAATGCCTGCTCTCCTTTGCTCTCGGGCTGTGAGCTCTATGTGGGACAGGGACTATGTCTGATCCAATTACCATGAATCCACCCCGACACTTAGTCCGGTCCTTGGCACGTAGTAAGAAGTTACCAAAGACCACCAGTATTATTGGAGGAGAAAATGGAGGGAAGAAGCTGCTGATTCTGAGATTCCCTCAGGCTGGCGCTACACTTGTCAAATCAACTCCCCTGCCTAAAAATAGGCGGCTTTTCCTTCATCCTTGTGAACTGTTCTAATTTAAAAAGTACAACCAAGTGAAAGAGAAGAATTACTGCGAACACCACTGATTTCAAAGCTGTATCTCTGCCGGCTCACTGAAATGCAAGAACGGTGCTTGGTGCCCTTTTGAATTGAGAGGGCAGTGTAGATGCGCGTTTGATGTATTTTTAGAAAGGAATTTTCCAGAGGAAGATGCCCTTACTGATTCAAATATACAGGGAGTAAATCTACCTTTAAGCACCAACTCAGTGGTTGGGAGGATTACCCTGGCCAGACAAAACCGATGTTTCTCGAGCCCTTCCCAGCTGGTTCTGCTTCACTGTCTGCTCTGGGAATGCTGGTGACACCCACAGGTCTGACAGGCACAACAATCCAGGTTTTACTAGGCCCAGCCCGCCAGTCAATCGTATTTATTGAGCACTTACTGTGTGCAGAGCACTTTACCAAGCTCTTAAGTGCTGTCGAGTCGCTTCCGATTAATAGTGACCCCATAGATATACTTTCTCCAGAACGTCCTGTCTTCTGCCATAATCCGCAAACTTTCTAACAGTTCTTCCGTTACCATTGTTATGGTCTCTACCCATCTAGCTGCTGGTCTGCCTCTTCCTCATTTTCCCTGGACTTTATCTATTCAATTGTATTTATTGAACGCTTACCGTGTGCAGAGCACTGGACTAAGTGTTTGGGAAGTACAAGTCGGCAACATATAGAGATGGTCCCTACCCAACAACAGGCTCACAGTCTAGAATGGGGAGACAGTCAACAAAACATGTAGACAGGTGTCAAAATCGTCAGAACAAATAGAATTCTAGCTATATGCACATCATTAACAAAATATATAGAATAGTAAATATGAACAAGTAAAATAAGTACAGTAATAAATCTGTACAAATATATACAAGTGCTGTGGGGAGGGGAAGGAGGTAAGGTGAGGGGGGAGGAGGGGGAGAGGAAGGAGGGGGCTCAGTCTGGGAAGGCCTCCTGGAGGAGGTGAGTTCTCAGTAGAGCTTTGAAGAGAGGAAGAGAGCTAGCTTGGTGGATGTGTGGAGGGAGGGCATTTCAGGTCAGGGGAAGGATGTGGGCCGGGGGGGGTCGACGGCGGGACAGGCAAGAACGAGGCACAGTGAGGAGGTTAGCAGCAGTGGAGTGGAGGGTTCGGGCTGGGCTGTAGAAGGAGAGAAGGGAGGTGAGGTAGGAGGGGGCGAGGTGATGGACAGCCTTGAAGCCGAGCATTAGTGTCTTCTCCAGATTAGGTGACCAAAGTATGCTAATCTAAGTCTAGTCATTTGGCCTTTCAAAGATCACTTGGTTTAATTTGCTCCAAAATCCATTTTTTTGATTTTCGGGCAGTCCTTGGTAATCACAAAAGCCTTCTCCAACACCACATTTCAAAAGAATTGATGTTCTTTCTATTCTGCTTTTACTAAGTGCTTGGTGGGGTACAATATAACAATAAACAGACACATTCCCTGTCTACAACGAATTTACAGTCTAGAGGGGGAGACTACATTACAGAAATGGACATAGGTGCTGTGGGGCTGGCGGGAGGGATGAATAAAAGGAGCAAGTGAGGGTGATGTAGAAGGGAGTGAGAGAAGAGGAAAGGAGTGCTTAGTCAGGGAAGGCCTCCTGGCTTGGCTGCGATCCTGGTGGGGCGGGGGGGGGGGGTTCCCAAGAGGGCCTCAAGGGCAACTGAGTTGGGGGGTGGAGTTGCCATTTGCAGCAGTTACCTAGCAGATAGCTAACCCAAGGAGGAGACCTTCCACAATCTATCAATCAATGGTATTTATTGAGCACTTACCATTCTGCACTGTACTAAGCATTTGGAAGAATTTGTAGACATGTTCCCCACTCACAAGGAGCTTACAGTTTAGAGGGATGTTCTGTCAGATTACAAATATGTAAACTGACAAAAGAGTCTTTATTTGCAGATTCTCTGTCTAAAGCTTTTTAACTCCTTCTATGCTAAACACAAAGTACCAGCAGCCCACCCCTGATCAGTTAGGACCGTTAAACACATGTGGATGGACAATATTTTTGCACCATGAATAAAGAGTTACCAGACAGACTCTACCAATGAGGAAGTGGCCAGGGTGAGGATGGCATTTGCTCCTAGGGTGAGTGAGGACAACCTGCAAGGAGAGTAGTTGTAGCTTCCTGGTTGTTGAAGAAGCAGTTCCCTCTAGACTATAAGCTTGTCCTCTAATAATTATGGTACTTGTTAAGCACTTACTATGTGCCAAAGACTGTTCTAAGTGCTGGGGTAGAAGTGAATTGGGTCGGACGCAGTCCCTGTCCCACATGGGGCTCACACTTTTATCCCCATTTTACATGAGTGGTAACAGGCACAGCGAAGTGAAGTGATTTAGTACAGTGCTCTGCACACAGTTAGCGCTCAATAAATATGATTGAATGAATGAATGAATGACTTGCCCAAGGTCACATAGCAGACATATGGGGAATCCGGGATTAGAACCCAGGTCTTTCTGGCTCTCATGCCCATGCTCTATCCACTAGACCATGTCGTAAGCTAGTCATGGGTAGGGAATGTGTCTATTGTTGTATCACATTCTTCCAAGTGCATAGTACAGTTCTCTGCACACAGTAAGCGTTCAATAAATATGACTGAACAAATGAAATTCCCCAGCACGGCCCTCCAGCTCAGAAAGTCACCCCACCCTGCAGAGCCATAGGAGGTTTTGGGGGTTTTTTTGAGATGGTATTTGTTGAGTGCTTACTCTGTGTCAAACAGTTCCAAGCTCTGGGATAAATACAAGTTGATTAAGTTGGACACAGTCCCTGTCCCACATGGAGTCCACAGTTTAAGTAGGAGGGAGAACAGGAGAACTGATGCACAGAGGAGTTAAGCGATTCACATAAGGTCACACAGCAAGCAATTGCCAGAGCTGGGATTAGAATCCAGGGCCTCTGACTTTCAGCCCATGCTTTTTCCACTAGGCCACACTGCTAGTTTCATCTTCAGTCCTATGGTCTCAGGCTGAGTAACAAACCCAGCCCCAATGGTTACCTGGTCCCAACCCCCATGAGTCTGTTGGCTGTCTCCAGCAGAAAGAACTATTCTGGAAACAGGCACCAAAGCATCTCTCACGGCATTGCTCTGGCTGCCAACCGGGGAAACTGGAGCCAAGCAGCAGGGCGTTTCCTCTACCTACGTGTTGTTGGCCTCTTTCTCAGCCTGGATTTCTGCCTCCACAGTTTCTTGCTGTTGGATTATCATCACAATCCGTTTGCGACAGGTGTTCAGCTCCTCCCTGAAACAGAAAGTGGGATGCGGGGTTGGTGTTCAACCTGATCATTTCCTGCCTCTTCTGGGAGGGGAGATAGAATTCCGGGCAGGGGTCCCTCAGTCCCTCCTGAATAGCAGGAAAGCATTCTCGACTGTCCTTCTTGATGGAAATTTTCATCAGCGGCAACAGCAGGATAAAACACCTGAAGGATAGAGCTGAGCTAGGGAAATGCAGACAAATCTCCTTTACTAGAAATCTCTAGCTACCATTTTTGAAAATTTCCAAGGGCTCTTCCCAGTCCCCCCCTCCTCCCTTTTCCTCTCCTCCCTCTCTGCTTCCTTTCCCTGACTTTTAACCTCTCTGGTGACTCAATCCCACACCGGACTCTATGACTTCCTGCCTTGTGGTGATGCCGTTGGGGATATTCAGTCTGTTCTAAGGCCCTCCAGGCTCAGAGTTCGGCCTGCTCTAGGGGACGTTTCTTTCAGCAAACAACTTGGGCACTATCCCAGCTCCGCTTCCAATGGATTTCAAAATCCATTTTTAATGACTTCTTTGGTTTATGTGCATTAGGCTCACTTCCATGATGAGCACCCAATAGAGTGTAAGCTCCTTGCGGGCAGGAACTGTTGTCTTGTGCTTCTATTGAACTTTTTCAAGCACTTTTATAGTGCATTGCATCCAGAGGGCATTTGACAAGACATTATTACTATGTTTGCAGGTGATGAGGGAATCAGTGGAATGTGGCATTAGATTTAGTTCAACTTGGCCCACCCACAGGCCAGCAGAGCATTGGTCTCCTCTCTAGACTTTCTAAATCATGGCTATAGATCACTTCTGGGTGCCAGGTGTGATTCCCAGGTGCCAGCCAACACTCGGTGTCTCTCTAACCACTATTAATGGGGCCAATTAGAGTTTTGGAGCAGCCCCATTGGCTGTCCGGGACCGGGCAAAAGCATCTGGGATGGCCTCTGCCTGCTGCAAAAGCTGAATGCAGCAGGCAGATCCTGCAATGCCCAGGCATGAGGGTTGCAACCTGAGCCTGGAAAGCAGAGTGGAAGCTTCCTAACACCTATGTTTTCCAAGGTTTCTTCTGAGTTGGAGGGAGGGGGAAATAAATGGCAGAAAGGGGAAGGAAATAGGCTCCCTTCTGGTGCCTACCAAATCCTAAAGTGGACTCCCTCCCTGGGGGAGGGGAAATTCGGGGTTTCGAAGAGATGGCATCTTTATTCCCACACAGCTTCCTGGTTCAGCAGTCCCTGCAACCCCGAGCATTAATCATGTCAAGTGGGTTAGTTGCGGGGGAAGGGGTAGTAAGGAAAAAAGAGGGGAGGGTAGTTTGTGAGCAGGTAAAGGAACGCTTTATTATTCCCAGGCTAGAAGCAGAAGGACTTCCTCCTCTCACCCCCAGTATCCTGTCTTGAAAAAAGCAGTGTGAAGCAGCATGGCCTAATGGAAAGAGCACAGGCCTGGGAATCAGGGGACCTGAGGTCTGACCCTGGATCCACCATGTACCTGCTGTGTGACCTTGGGCAAGTCACTTAACTTCTCCGTTCCCTCATCTGGAAAATAGGGATTCAATACCTGTCATCCTTCTTGCTTGTGAGCCCCACGTTGGGACTTGATGATCTTGTATCCACTCCAGTACTTTGTACAGTGCTTGGCAAATAGTAAGCACTTAAATACCAAGATTATTATTATTATTATTATTCAGCCTGGGAGAAAAAGCCTCACCGGGTTTTCCGAATAAGAAGCTCTTTTTCGTCATGCATCCTGTCCAATTGGCTCAGGTTCCTCCGCAAGTGCAATGTGCAGACTCGGTCTTTTAGGCACATTTTTTTTTTTGGCTTATTAGCTTGGGCATTTTCCTCGTGACTTTCCCTGGAAATGAAGGAGAAAACACCGCAATTGGGCTGGCATCAAGAAATCCCATGGTAATCCTGGTTAGGTTCTGTGGTGCTGGAGAGCCCTGCCTGTTATGAAGGAGGGTTCAGCTTAGACACCATCTCAGATGTAGGGGTTTTGAGAGGGTCATCGTGTCCATGCTTCACTTGCCAGAGACTTTTTCTGAGTTTTAGCAGGTTGATGTGCATTGGATGCTCAAGGCTAGGAAAGACTTGGAGAGCCAAACCAGAAAGGGTTTTTCAGGGATCCCAACTGCCACTGTCAAAGAATCTCAGCATTCATTTATTCATTCATACCCTTAAATTATATATTCTAAATGACATTTATTCATTTTAATGCTGTCTCCCCTTCTAGACTGTAAATTTGTCATGGGTAGGGAAAGTGTCTGCTAATTCTGTTGTAGTGTACTCTTCCAAGTGTTTAGTACACTGCACTGAACTTACTAAGCACTCAAATACCATTGATTGATCCATTCAGTCAGTGGTATTTGGGTGCTTATTGGGTGTGGAGCCCTGTACTAAGCACTTGGTAGAGTACAATAGATTGGATAGACAATGATCCCTTTAATGACCCCTAGTGGATAGAGCATGGGCTTGGGAGTCAGAAGGTCATGGGTTCTAATCCTGGCTCTGCCACTGGTCTGCTGTGGCACCTTGGGCAAGTCACTTCACTTCTCTGTGCTTCAGTTACATCATCTGTAAAATGGGGATTAAGACTGTGAGCCTCATGTGGGACAGGCACTGTGTCCACCCCCATTTGCTTGTATCTACCCCACCCTAATACTTAGAACATTCATTCAATTGTATTTATTGAGCACTTACTTGTGCAGAGCACTGTACTAAGCACTTGGGAGAGTATATATGTAACAATAAACAAAGTCCCTGCCCACAATGAATTTACAGTCTAGCGTGGGAGACAGATATTAATGTACATAAATGAATTACCTGGCATACAGCAAGTACTTAAATACCACAATTATTATTATTATTAAGCTTAGTATATGGGGGAGACACAGACATTAAAATAAATTATAAACAGGGAAAATGATCCCCCCGTGGGACAACCTGATCACCTTGTAACCTCCCCAGAGCTTTGCACATAGTAAGCATTTAATAAATGCCATCATTATTATATAAAGGCTATAGGGCTGGAGTGAGTAGAAGAGGATCCAAAACTGAATCTTGAAGGATCTCTGCAGAGGGTAGGAGGCAGAAGAGGACCTGGCAAAAGAGGCTGAAGCAGCACCCAGAGAGAAAAGAGGGGAACCAGAAGCGGACAATGTCAGTGAAGCCAAGGTTAGGTGATGTTTCCAGGATAAGGGGATGGTCTACAGTGTCCAAGGCAGCTGGGAGGCCAAGGTGGATGAGGATGGAGTAGAAGCTGTTAGATTTGGTTAAAAGAAGATCACTGGTGAGTTTAGAGGGGGTTGTTTCTGTGAAAGGGACAGAGCCAGATTAGAGGGGGTCAAGGAGAGAACTGGAGAAAGGGAAGTGGAGGCAGTGGGTGAGACTATTCAAGGAGCTTAGATGGAAAATGAGGTGATAACTGGAGGGAGCTGGGGGTTAAGGGAGGGTTTTTTTTAGGATAAGGGAGAAACAAGCATGTTTGAAAGTAGTGGAGAAGAAACCATTGGAAACTGAGCAGTTGAAGATGGCAGTCAGTGAGGGAAGAAGGAAAGGGGCAAGTGTTTTGATAAGGCAAGAAGGAATGAGGTTAGTGGCACTGGTGGAGGGAGTGGATTTTGAGAGGAGGCAGGAGATCTCCTGAAGAGGGGCAAGAGGAGGGTGGGACTGGAGAGGAGCAAGGGAGATCTTAGGGTGATCATGTCTGATGGGTTCAATTTTATTGATGAAATGTGTGGCAAGGTCATTAAGGGTAAGAAATGGGAATGAAGGAACAGGGGATTTGAGGAGGGAGTTAAAAGTTTGAAACAGTCAGTGTGGGCAGTGAGCACAGGAGTCAATAAGGGTGGAGAAATATTGTTTCCAGGTGGAGGAGCGGGCAGTTATAGCAGGTGAGGATGAGTTTGAGTTGGCAGAGGTCGGCCTGGTGACTGGATTTCCTCCAGCAGTGCTCTGCAGTTTAAGAACAATAGTGGAGGAAGCAAACTGTGGAGGTGATCCAGGATTGCAGGTGCAGTATGAGATTGGTGGAGGGTCAGAGGAGTGAGAAAATTGAGTTTGGGGAAGAGGGTGGCATTGAGGGCATGGATATACATGTCAAGAAAATGTAGGTTGGGTTTGCAGACCCAATGAGGCAAGATGACTTTGGAAAATTGGAGGGGATAGAAAGAGCAGAGGTTTCTGTGGGGGAGTAGGACAGATCTGTGGGGAAGGGGCGTGTGGGAGAGAAGTAACCTGGCCTAGTGGAAAGAGCACAGACCTCAGAGTCAGAGGACCTGCATCAGTCTCCTTTCTGATCTCTCATCCTCCTGTCTCTCCTCGCTTCAGTCTATACTTCACTCTGCTGCTCAGATTATCTTTGTACAGAAACGCTCTGGGCATGTCATTCCTCTCCTCAAAAATCTCCAGTGGTTGCCTGTCATCCCGAAGAGGGGCAAGAGGAGGGTGGGACTGGAGAGGAGCAAGGGAGATCTTAGGGTGATCATGTCTGATGGGTTCAATTTTATTGATGAAATGTGTGGCAAGGTCATTAAGGGTAAGAAATGGGAATGAAGGAACAGGGGATTTGAGGAGGGAGTCAACTTTCAACCTTCAGGGAAGGTTGATTCCTTTGGAATCAAGCAAAAACTCCTCACTCTTGGCTTCAAGGCTCTCCAACACCTTGCCCCCTCCTACCTCACCTCTCTTCTCTCCTTCTACAGCCCAGCCCGTACACTCTGCTCCTCTGCCACTAACCTCCTCACTGTGCCTCGTTCTCGCAACCTCCTCACTATGCCTCATTCTCGCAACCTCCTCACTGTGCCTCGTTCTCGCAACCTCCTCACTGTGCCTCGTTCTCGCAACCTCCTCACTGTGCCTCGTTCTCGCCTGTCCCGTCGTCAACCCCTGGCCCACGTCCTTCCTCTGGCCTGGAATGCCCTCCCTCCACACATCTGCCAAACTAGCTCTTCCTCCCTTCAAAACCCTACTGAGAGCTCATCTCCTCCAGGAGACCTTCCCTGACTGAGCCGCCCCTTTTCTCCTCTCCCCCTCCTCTCCCCATTGCTCTCCTTCCCTCCCTCTGCCCTACCCTTTTCCCCTCCCAACAACACTCGTATATATTTACTACTCTTATGTGTACATATTTACTATATTTACTTTATTAATGATGTGTACATAGCTATAATTCTTTTTATTCTGATGGTATTGACACCTACTTGGTTTTTTTTTTGTCTGTCTCCCCTTTCTAGACTGTGAGCCCGTTGTTGGGTAAGGACAGTCTCTATACGTTGTTGATTTGTACTTCCCAAGCAGTTAGTACAGTGCTCTGCACACAGTAAGCGCCCAATAAATATGATTGAATGAATGAATGAACCTGGCTTCTAATTCCAGCTCTGCCACTTGTCTGCTGTGTGATCTTGGGCAAGTCACTTAGCTTCTCTATGCCTCAGTTTCCTCATCTGTAAAATGGTGATTAAATCCTACTTAGACTATGAGCCTCATGTGGGACAAGGTCTGTATCCAACCTCATTATCTTGTATCTACCTTAGTGTTTAGAACAGTACTTAGCACATAGAGCTTAACAAACACTAAAACAACCCACTGAAGCTTCTGGACTCTTGCTCGAGGCCAATAACCAAGCTGTCCCTAAACCATATTTTCAGACAAGAGTCTGGGTCTAGGAGTCAGGAGACTTGAGTTCTAGTCCCAGCTCTGCCCCTGGCCTGCTGCGTGGCCTTGGGCAAGTCATATAAGTTATCTGGACCTCAATTTCCATACTTGCAAACTGTGGAGAAAAATCTCCATTCTCCCTACGTGGGATAGGGATGGTATCCAAATCTGATTGTCTTTTATCATCACTTGTTTTGTCTTACACTGTGGAGTCATCTCCGACCCACAGCGACACTATGGATACGTCTCTCTCTGAACTTCTCACCTCCATCTGCAATCGTTCTGCTAGTGTATCTATAGAGTTTTCTTGGTCAAAATATGGAAGGAGTTTTCCATTGCCTCCTCCTGCACAGTAAACTTCAGTCTCCACCCTCGACTCTCTCCCATGCCACTGCTGCCCAGCACAGGTTAGTTTTGACTTGTAACAGATTGCCTTCCACTTGCTAGCCACTGCCCAAGCTAGAAATGCAATGGATATGCCTCTGCTTGACTCTCCCTCCCATAGTCGAGATCAGTAGAGTACTGGAAACTCTCCAGGTGTGACCCTGAGAGGGGAAAATATCATCACTAACATTAAATGAGGTAAAGTTTTGGCTTATAAGTGCTCAGTACAGTGCTCTGCTCACAGTAAGCACTCAAATTCCATTGATTGATTTCCTAAAGTAAATGATGACTGACTCATGTTTCAATTCTAGCTGCCGCTTGGCAGCTTCAGCGGCGGTAAGCACATTTATTAATCTGCTGACATGACAGAGGCCCTAAATAAGATTTGTCTACTAGTTTTTCAAATGAAAAGTTAGCAAACTGGCTGCTGACTAATAATAATAATGGCATTTGTTAAGCACTTACTATGTGTCAGACACTGCACTAAGCGCTGGGGTGGATACAAGCTAATCAGGTTGGACATAGTCGCTATCCCACATGGGGCTCAGTCTCAACCCCCATTTTACAGATAAGGGAGCTGAAGCACAGAAAAGTAAAGTGACTTGCCCAAGGTCACACAACAGACAAGTGGTGGAGCTGGGATTAGAACTCATGACCTTCTGGCTTCCAAGCCTATGCTCTACCCACTACACCATGCAGCTTCTCCAACTACCGAAGTGGGAGAATTGTCAGCACCGCTTAAGTTGATGTATTCCCCCTTCAGGAGCCTGATCTACTCAAGAGCTTTGTTTACCACAAAAAGGCCTACCAGTCCCTTCCTACAATTATAATAATATAGTATTTGTTAAGTGCTTACTATGAGTCAAGCATTGTTGCAAGCTCTGGGGTAGATAGAAGATCATCAGGTTGGACACAGTCCCTGTCCCTCCTGGGGGTCACAGTCTTAATCCTCATTTTCCAGCTGAGGGAACTGAGGCCCAAGGAAGTGATCTGCCCTAGGTTGCACAGCAGACAAGTGACGGTCAGGATTAGAACCCAGGTCCTTCTGAATTCCAGGCCCATGCTCTATCCATTAGGGCATAGCTGTCCTTTGCGTATTTACGTATGGATGTGTGTGTATCTATGTCCTCTCATATGAAGACTAGGGAAGAAATGACAGCCGGAGGTCAGTATTAGCTCAACTACCTGCGAAAGGCAAACCCGGTGCCTTCAGCAACTTCCTTCGGATTGGCTACCCTGCTGGCCGTTTCCTCCTCAAGCTCTTCTTCACGTCCATCTGTGGGCAGAAATTAAAGCCATAGTTGGAGAAACCAGGCAAGACCCTTCAAGACAGGAAGTTCTAGTTGCTTCCTGATGAATCAGAATGGGCTGCCCCTCCCCACTGACAACACTGTAAAAGACTTGTTGCTGTGTAATCACATCCTCCTTGTCACAAAATACCCAGGAAAGCAAGTTTGCCAGAGTGGGGGGAATGGAAGGAGGCAATGCACTCCCCACATCACTGGTTAGACACAGTGGAAAACCCAAGGGCTAAGAATAAGACGTCGACATCAGGCAAGCCTTCCTGTCTGTCAGTTGCTTCAGGAGATGGCTTAATGAAGCCCATTGTCTCTCTGCCTACCAAATCTGTGACACTGGACAATATGAGCTCTTCTTGCAGTTTTGGGGATGAGAGGAAAAAAAAGTGGATGTTTTCATCAAATATGTCCCAAGCAGACTCCCTATAAAGCCATCATTGGCTGAGGAAAAAAAAAAGGGGGGGGGGGGCAGCACTTTTCATCTTGGACTCTGAGGAGGAAAAATAGTAGTCATGGGAATAAGTCAGAAAACCTGGTTCTGATTCAGGCTCCTCCACTTGTCTGCTGTGTGACCTTGGGCAAGTCACTTCACTGTGCCTCAATTACCTCATCTGCAAAATGGGGATTAAGACTGTCTGTCACACAATAAGTGCTTAAATACCATTTTTTTTAAAATGGGAAGGCCAAGAAGGGTCTCTTTGTCAGTTGTTGGTTTTCCCAGAAGGAGGGGCATATTCCAGAGGAATCCAAAAGCATTTCCATTCCTTTTCGGTTCATACATTACCAAATCATTTGGGAGTCTTCACCTCAAGGAACTCACAGTCTAGCAGGGGCAAGAGATGCTAAAATAAGGTACAGCTAAGAGGAAGAAAACCCAACAGTATTTCCATTTCTTTTCAATTTACACATCACCAAATCATTTTAGAGCCTTCACCTGTCCTGCCTTCTTCCTCATTCCACGTGAGTCCTGTCACCAGGTTTTCTTCCACATCAGGAGATGGGGTCAACTGCTCCTCATCATGAAGGGTAAGTGATTCAGGCATGTCCATTATGATTAGCCAGTTAGCTACCAAAAAAAAAAAAACCACTTTGGTAATAATAATAATAATAATGATGGCATTTATTAAGCACTTTATTGTGTCCCCCTCAGAACAGGTTTTCAAAAGAATTAATCAAACTGACCTAGCAGATCCTCCCCCCTCCATATGAGAAGGCTGTCTATGTATGAACAATAAACTAAGAAAGATTGCTAATTATTTCATTCTGGGGGCTGGGAATTTTGGGAAGCAGCATGGAGTAGTGGATAGAGCACAGCCAAGGGTGTCAAAAGGTCATCGGTTCTAATCCCAGCTCCGTCACATGTCTGCAGTGTGACCTTGTTTCTCTGTGACTCAGTTGCCTCATCTGTAAAACAGGGATTGAGACTAAGTCCCACCTGTGACAGGGACTGGATCCAACCTAATTTGCTTGGATCCACACCAGTGCTTAGTACAGTGTCTGGAACATAATAATACTATTATTATTATTATTAATGGGGTCTTGGAAAGCAACTGAGAAAAACAGCAGTGTTTCCAGTTTGATTTTACATACTGATCAAACTTACTACTGTTAACAATATGAACTAATGTTTAATTTGCAAACATCTTCTGGTGGATAACACAGGCAGAGAAGCACCATGATCTAGTGGAAAGCTCAAGGGCTTGGGAGTCAGAGGACTTAGATTCCAATCCCAGCTCTACAACTTGTCTGCTCTGTGGCCTTGGGCAAGTCACTTCACTCTTCTGGGCCTCAGTTATCTCACCTGTAAAATGGGGATTGAGCTGTGAGCCCCTTGTGGGACAGAGACTGTGTCCAACCTGATACTCTTGTATCTACCCCAACGCTTAGTACAGTGCCTGGCGCAGAGGAAGTGCTTAAAACATACCATTAAAAAAAGTACTTAGTGCATTGCAATGTTATTGATTGGACAACAGCTGTGAGATTTTTCCTTCTTGTCCCCAGGTCGCCTTCAGGTTGTGACATTACTGTGTAGTACAATAGTCAACAGCCAAGCAAGAAAAAAGAAGAGGAGAAATGATGGGGGCCGGGAAAATCTGTAAAGTGTAAAACCAGCCACTGTTTAATCAAGAGCTGAATGTATGGAAAAACAAAAACAAACTAGAATGTTCAGGGAATGTTTGAAGCAAACCTCTGAGGTTAAAACAACCACCGAGGACCCAACTCCAATCTGAACAAGGTCAGAAGAGCCAAGCAGCCTCTTGCTGTGCTCAGTGCTGATCTAGTCATTCACCATCCTCTAGAATTATTTGCCTAATTTATTATCTCTGCAAAGTGCTTACTGTGCCAAGCCCTCAACTAAGCACTGGGGAAAGGTACAGGGATGCTGAATCAGATAATAATAATGATTTAGGTATTTGTTAAGTGTTTACTATGTGCAAAGCACTGTTCTAAGCGCTGGGGAGGATACAAGGTGACCAGGTTGTCCCATGTGGGGCTCACAATCTTAATCCCCATTTTACAGATGAGGTAACAGGCACAGAGAAGTTAAGTGACATGCCCAAAGTCACACAGCTGACAAGCGGCGGAGCCGAGATTTGACCTCTGACTCCCAAGCCCGTGCTCTTTCCACTGAGCCACGCCTGTCCCACAGGAGGGGGGCAGATACACTACAAAGGAGATAATGCGACAGAAATCAGTAAACAACAGCTGGAGGATGCTTTCGAGTCCTCCTTCGGTTCAAAGACTATACTGCTGATGGTGTGGCTGTATCCAAGATTTTAAGTGTTGTGTTGTTTTGTTTTTATGGTATTTGTTAAGCGCTTCCTATGTGCCAGGTACCATGCTAAGCTCTAGACTGTACACTCATTGTGGGCAGGGAATGTGTCCACCAATTTTTTTTACATTTTACTCTCCCAAGCACTTAATACAATGCTTTGCACAAAGTAAGTTCTCAATAAACAATGTTGATTGATTACTAACTTCTGGGATAGTACAAGATAATCAGGATGAACGTAGTCCAGGTCCCACATGGGCTCACAGCTTTAATCTCCATCAATCAATCAATCATTTTCATTGAGTGCTTACTGTGTGTGGAGTACTGTACTAAGCACTTGGGAGAGCACAATATAACAGTATAACAAATTCCCTGCTCCCATTGAGCTTATAACCCCATTTTACAGATGAGGTAACTGAAGCACAGAGAAGTGATTTGCCCAAGATCAAACAGCAGACAAGTGGTGGAGTCGGGATTAGAACCCAGGTCCTCCGACTCCCAGGGTCGTTCTCTTTCCACCAGGCACGTTGCTGAGAAACAATTTCATGCCCACTTTGTCCATGAAGATACTTTAATGCATCTTTTCGGGCACCTTGTCATTAAAGCTGAAAAACTGCTCAGATTCCAAAGGTTAGGAAGGGAAAGGTATTTTCTAGCCAGTAGGACTTATGGTCAGCTAGTTTCTGCAGTAAGGGTGATATTCCTCTTCTTTCTCTCCCTCTCCTTCACCTCCCTGCCACCCACTCCTGTTCCCATACTCAGCAGCCCGCACTGTGAAATGGTTGGCATGGAGAAATAATGTTTCTGAGACCACCACAGCTGCAGACCCCACTGTGTCCTTAACCATTCGATAAGTCATCATTGGATATAATACTCAGATTGGCTCCCTAAGGGGAGCCACTTCCTTGCGAAAAAACTGGGGAAAAGTGAAAAATAATACACCCAAAACATAATAACGATAATGGTATTTGTTAAGCACTTTCTATGTGCCAAGCACTGTACTAAGTGCTGGGATAAATACATGATAATCAGGTCCCACATGGGGCTCACGGTCTGAGGAGAAGGAAGAACAGATAGACTGTGAGCTCGTTGTGGGCAGGGTATGTCACTGTTTGTTGTCGTACTGTACTTTCCCAAGTGCTTAGTACAGTGCTCCGCACACAGTAAGCACTCAATAAATACGATTGAATGAATGAATTAATCTCCATTTTGTAAATGAAGGAACTGAGGCACAGAGAAGTTAAGTGACTTGCTCAAGTTAAGTGACTAGCTCACCTGCCATAGTAGGTACATGGCAGAGCTGGGATAAGCAACAGCAGCAGCAACAACAAAAAATACCGATAGACAAATCATGGTACAGAGAGATGGTTGGCATTAGAAGAGCCAAGTGTGTGGGTTGGGTCGTAGTAGATCAGTGAGGTAAGGCATTGGTGGAAGAGCTGATTAAGTGTCAAAGCCGATGATAAGGAGTTTCTGTTTTGTGTGGAGGTGGATGGGCAACTACTGGAGGTTTTTGAGGAGAGGGAAGATAAGGACTGAATACTTTTTCAGACGAAATGATGCAAGCAGCAGAGCAAAGTTTGGCCTGGAAGGAGGGAGAGACAAGAGGCAGGGAGATCTGTGAGGAGGCTGAGGACTTAGCTTCTAATCCCAGCTCTACAACTTGTCTGCTCTGTAACCTTGGGCAAGTAACTTCACTTTTCTCATATTTATTGAGCGCTTACCGTGTGCAGAGCACTGTACTAAGTGCTTGGGAAGTACAAGTCGGCAACATATAGAGACAGTCCCTACCCAACAACGGGCTCACAGTGTAGAAGTGGGAGACAGACAACAAAACATGTGGTCAGGTGATGCAATAGTCAAGGCAAAATATTATAAGAGCCTGGGTCGGCATGGTAGCAGTTTTGATGGAGGGGGAAAGGGTGGAGTCTAGAGATGTTGTGAAGGTAGAACTGAAAGGATTTCATCACAGACTGAAAGTGAGGGTTGAATGAGAGAGAGGAGTTGAGAATAATGCCAATGTTACAGGTTTTTGAGACCGGGAAGGTCGTAGTGTTACCTAAAATGATAGGAAAGTCATGGGGAGGACAGGGCTTGGGTGTGAAGATGAGTTCTATTTAGTGTTAGTGGGACATCCACCTAGAGATGTCTCGAAGGCAGGAGGAAATGCAACATAGCCAAAAAGGAGAGAGATCGGGACTGAAGAGGTAGATTTGGGAATCATCTGTGTAGAGGTGGTAGTTGAAGCCATGGGAGCAAACGAGTACTCCAAGGGAATGGGTGTAAATGGAGAATAAAATGGAACTGAGAATTGAGCCTTAAGGGACTCCACAGTTAGAGAGTGGGAGGCAGAGGAGTAGCCCACGAAAGAGACTGCGAATGAACATCCAGAGAGATAGGAGCAAACTAGGAGAGGACAGTGTCAGTGAAGCCAAGGACAGACAACGCTTCCAAGAGAAGGGATGGTCCATAATATTATTATATTATACATTATATTATTACTACTACTAATAATAATAATAATGGTATTTAAGTGCTTACTATGTGCCAGACACTGTACTAAGTTCTGGGCTGGCTACAAAGTTGGACACAGTCCCTATCCCTTGTGGGATTCACAGCCTCAATCCCCATTTTACAGATGAGGTAACAGGCACAGAGAAGTGAAATAACTTGCCCAAGGTCACCCAGCAGACAAGTGGCAGAGCCGGGATTAGAACCCATGATCTTCTGACTCCCAAACCCATGCTCTACCCACTTATGCCATGCTGCTTTGCAGGAGGGAGGTTGAAGAAGATTAGGATAGAGTGGAGGTCACTGGTGACCTTAGCAAGGGCCTTTTCCTTGGAGTGAAGTGGGAGGAACAGTGTCAGTCAATTCAGACAATTGGGTTAGTCGGTTTCTCCCTGGTCCCCTTTCCCCGGACAGCGCTTGTCCCGAGTGACGGCCTCAGGAAGCAAGGTAGGAAGCAACAAATCTCCAGATCCTGACCCACCGATCCCAAGCCGACTTCTACGGGACGAAGCTCCCCCAGGGCTCTTTCCTCCAAGCCATCGCTTTACAGTCCCATCACCCTTCAGTAGCAACCTAAGTAGCAGAGCTGACTTATTTGGAGCAACTGAGAGAGCTCTGGGACCAAAGGAAGGGTTACGAACATAACTAGGGTAGCTGAACAACATTCTTGCTCCTGAGAGTGATGGCTTTAGTCAGTGCGGTGTGATAGCTTCAAGTGACATTTTTAATGGTGCAGCTTCAAAGATTGCTGAGTGACATGTTTTGTCATCAAAATCCAGTAGTGGCTGAAAGTAGCAGACTTAGGCATCTTGTTAACATTCAGCCTAATAAGTTATGATTTACAAGAAGTTACATAAAGTTGTTTCCTCTTAAAGGAAGTCTGCACAGAAAGAGAAAAATGAAAAGAAGCACTGTTGCCTAACAGATAGATCCCGGGCCTGGAAGTCAAAAGGCCTAAACCGGGCTCTGCTACTTGTCTGTTGTGTGACCTTGGGCAGATCACTTAACTTCTCTGGGCTTCAGTTACCTCATCTGTAAAATGGGGATTAAGACTGAGCCAGTTGTGGGACAGGGACTGTGTCCAACCCGATTAACTTGCTCTTAGTACAGTGTCTGGCACATAGTAAGTGCTTAAATACAGAAGAAAGGAAGGCAGGGAGGAAGGCAGGGAGGAAGGCAGGCAGGGAGAAAGGCAGGCAGGGAGAAAGGCAGGCAGGCAGGCAGGAAGAAAGGCAGGCAGGCAGGAAGGAAGGGAGAAAGGCAGGTAGGAAGGAAGGAAGGGAGAAAGACAGGTAGGAAGGCAGGAAGGGAGAAAGGCAGGTAGGAAGGCAGGAAGGGAGAAAGGCAGGTAAGAAGGCAGGAAGGGAGAAAGGCAGGTAGGAAGGCAGGAAGGTAGGAAGAAAGGGAGAAAGGCAGGAAGGAAGGAAGGAAGGAAGGGAGAAAGGCAGGAAGGAAGGAAGGGAGAAAGGCAGGAAGGAAGGGAGAAAGGCAGGAAGGAAGGAAGGGAGAAAGGCAGGAAGGAAGGGAGAAAGGCAGGAAGGAAGGAAGGAAGGGAGAAAGGCAGGAAGGAAGGAAGGAAGGGAGAAAGGCAGGAAGGCAGGAAGGAAGGGAGAAAGGCAGGAAGGAAGGGAGAAAGGCAGGAAGGAAGGGAGAAAGGCAGGAAGGAAGGGAGGAAGGAAGGAAGGAAGGAAGGAAGGGAGAAAGGAAGGAAGGAAGGAAGGGAGAAAGAAAGGAAGGGAGAATTTTTCTGTCTTGACAGGAGATAAATGAGCACTTTTCCCCAAAAATGGTAGCCTTGTGATTTCTGATTTACAGTGACAGTATGAGTCATGGTCTAATTGGCCTTGGTTCTTGGCAAGTTATCTTTGCACAGGAAGGAATAATAAAGCTTTGTCTTTTTAAAGTGTCATCTTCTTAATCCAGTTTTACTCATTCCCTCTGGGAGCTCATCTGCTCCCTCAACTTCAACTACCACCTCTATTTGGACGACTCCCAAATCTACCTCCATAGCCCCGGCCTCCCTACTCTGCAATCTCGCATTTCTTCCTGCTTCCAGGACATCTCTATCTGGATGCGCTGCCGGCACCTCAAATTCAATATGCCCAAATCTTAATTCACCTTCCCTTCCAAATCCTCTCCATTCATTCAATTGTATTTGAGTGCTTACTATGTGCAGAGCACTGAGCTAAATGATTGTGAGAGTACAGTATAATAACATACCCACTCTCTGCCTACAAGCTTACTGTCTAGAGGGGGAGAGACAGTAATAAAAACTTCCAATTGACAATACTGCCATCCTCCCTGTTTCTTCGTTCTATAATCTTGACGTTATTTTTGAGTCCTCCTTCTCTTTTAACTTCCACATTCAGGCTGTTGCCAAATCCTGTCAATTGTTCCTCCACAACATTTTCAGCATCTATTTCTTTCTCTCCACCCAAATGGCCACTAAAGTGGTCCAGGCCCTAGTCATATCCTGGCCTCCTTTCTCTTCTCCTTGCTTCCAGTTTCTTCCCTTTCCAGCCAATAAGTCACTCTGCTGAACCGGTCATTTTTCTAAAAACATCATGTTGCACACATCTCCCCACTCTGCAAAAGCCTCTAGTGGTGTTCCATTCATCTCTGCATCAAAGAGAAACTCCTGACCACTGGCTTTAAGGCATTCAATCAGTTCTCTCCCTCTTACTTACCCACTCTCTTTTTCCATTACCACAGCTCACAACCTTAGCTCATCTCATTTCCTCTACTCCCTCTCCCTTCTGTGTCACCCTTGCACTTGGATTTATACCCTCCAAACACTTGATATTCACCTCACTCTCAGCCCCATAGCAGTTATGTAGGTTTCCTATTTATTCTATTTTATTTTGTTAATGTTTTGTTTTGTTCTCTGTCTTCCCCTTCTAGACTGTGAGACCACTGTTGGGTAGGGACCGTCTCTATATGTTGCCAACTTGTGCTTCCCAAGCGCTTAGTACAGTGCTGTGCACACAGTAAGCGCTCAATAAATACAACTGAATGAATGAATGAATTTTATCCCCCTCTAGACTGTATGTTCCTTCTGGGCAGAGAACAGGTCTCCCAACTCTGTCATACTGTACTCTCCCATGTGCTTATTACAGGGCAATAGTAGACTGTAAGCTGTAGACTGTAAACTGATTGTGGGTGGGGAATATGTTTGTTTATTGTTATATTGTACTCTCCCAAGTGCTTAGTACGGTGCTCTGCACACTAAGTGCTCAATAAATACCATTGATTGATTCTACTGTAATCTATCAAGCAGTCAGCACAATGTTCTGTATCCAGTAACTGCTCAGTAAACACTAATGACTGATTGATATATTGTATATATACACCAAAAGTGAAAAAAAGAATAATACTTTCAAATTTAAGTCTCAGAGGAGTTTCCAATTGCTTGCTGTGTAATCTTGGGCAAGTCTCTGTGCCTCAGTTTCCTCAACTGTAAAATGGGGATTCAATCCCTGTTCTCCCTCCTACTTGGACTGTGAGCCCCATGTGGACATAGTTGACCTGTACCTACCCCAGTACTTAGAAGAGTATATATATTTTTTAAACACACAGTAAGCACTTAAATACCATTTTGTAACTCCTAAATCAGAAGCAATCAGCATTCATTCATTCAATTGTATTTATTGAGCACTTACTGTGTGCAGAGCACTGTACTAAGCGCTTGGGAAGTACAAGTTGGCAACATATACAGTCCCTACCCAACAGTGGGCTCACAGTCTAGAAGGGGGAGACAGACAACAAAACAAAACATATTAAAATAAATAGAATAGTAAATATGTACAAGTAAAATAGAGTAATAAATATGTATAAACATACATACAGGTGCTGTGGGGAGGGGAAGGAGGTAAGGCAGAGGGGATGGGGAGGGGGAGGTGGGGGAGAGGAAGGAGGGAGCTCAGTCTGGGAAGGCCTCCTGGAGGAGGTGAGCTCTCAGTAGGGCTTTGAAGGGAGGAAGAGAGCTAGCTTGGCAAATGTGCAGAGGGAGGGCATTCCAGGCCAGGGGGAGGACGTGGGCCGGGGGTTGATGGCGGGACAGGAGAGAGCAAGGCACAGTGAGGAGATTAGCGGCAGAGGAGCAGAGGGTGTGGGCTGGGCTGGAGAAGGAGAGAAGGGAGGTGAGGTAGGAGGGGGTGAGGTGATAGAGAGCCTTGAAGCCAAGGGTGAGGAGTTTTTGCCTGATGCATAGGTTGATTGGTAGCCACTGGAGATGTTTGAGGAGGGGAGTAACATGCCCAGAGCATTTCTGCACAAAGATGATCCGGGCAGCAGCATGAAGTATAGATCGAAGTGGGGAGAGACAGGAGGATGGGAGATCAGAGAGGAGGCTGGTGCAGTAATCCAGTAGGGAAAGGATGAGAGATTGAACCAGCAGGGTAGCCGTTTGGATGGAGAGGAAAGGGCGGATCTTGGCGATGTTGTGGAGGTGAGACTGGCAGATTTTAGTGACAGATTGGATGTGAGGGGTGAACAAGAGAGCAGAGTCGAGGATGACACCACAGTTGCGGGCTTGTGAGATGGGAAGGATGGTAGTGCCGTCAACAGTGATGGGAAAGTCAGGGAGAGGGCAGGGTTTGGGAGGGAAGATAAGGAGTTCAGTCTTGGACATATTGAGTTTTAGATGGTGGACAGACATCCAGATAGAGATGTCTTGAAGGCAGGAGGAGACACGAGCCTGAAGGGAGGGAGAGAGAGCAGGGGCAGAGATGTAGATTTGGGTGTCATCAGCACAGAGATGATAATTGAAGCCGTGGAAGTGAATGAGTTCACCAAGGGAGTGAGTGTAGAGAACAGAAGGGGATCAAGAACTGACCCTTGAGGAACGCCTACAGTAAGGGGATGGGAGGTAGAGGAGGAGCCCGCAAAAGAGACGGAGAATGAGCAGCCGGAGAGATAAGAGGAGAACCAGGAGAGGACAGAGTCTGTGAAGCCAAGGCTGGATAGCGTGTTGAGGAGAAGGGGGTGGTCCACAGTGTCGAAGGCAGCTGAGAGATCAAGGAGGATTAGGATAGAGTAGGAGCCGTTGGATTTGGCAAGCAGGAGGTCATTGGTGACCTTTGAGAGGGCAGTTTCCGTGGAATGTAGGGGACGGAAGCTAGATTGGAGGGGGTAGAGGAGAGAGTTGGCATTGAGGAATTCGAGGCAGCGCGTGTGGACGACTCGTTCAAGGAGTTTGGAAAGGAATGGTAGGAGGGAGATAGGGTGATAACTAGAAGGTGAGGTGGGGTCAAGAGAGGGTTTTTTTTAGGATGGGAAAGATGTGGGCATGTTTGAAGGCAGAGGGGCAGGAACCAGTGGAGAGTGAGGGCAGAGGGGAAGGAACCAGTGGAGAGTGAGTGGTTGAAGCAGCGTGACTCAGTGGAAAGAGCCCGGGCTTTGGAGTCAGAGGTCATGGGTTCAAATCCCAGCTCCGCCAATTGTCAGCTTTGTGACTCTGGGCAAGTCACTTCACTTCTCTGTGCCTCAGTTACCTCATCTGTAAAATGGAGATGAAGACTGTGAGGCCCCATGGGACAACCTGATCACCTTGTATTCTCCCCAGAGCCTAGAAGAGTGCTTTGCACATAGTAAGCACTTAACAAATGCCATTATTATTATTATTATTATTATTATTATTGAAGATGGAAGTTAAGGAGGGGAGGAGGGACGGAGCGAGAGATTTCATAAGATGAGAGGGAATGGGGTCAGAAGCACAGGTGGCCGGAGTAGTACTTGAGAGGAGGGAGGAGATCTCATCTGAGGATACTGCTGGGAAGGATGGGAGAGTAGCGGAGAGGGTTGAGAACTGGGGGTTGGAGAAGGGGGACATTCAGCAAACACTGAATGTCACTAGTTCTCTGGGCTTAGAAAGAAATGAAGGTACAAGATAAGAGAAATCCCCACATGCTGGAATAGAAGCTTCCCATGTGATTCCCTTGGAATCCAGAAGATGTATTGAATGCAAACTACTCATTCCCAAAGCAAAAGCTTCTACCCAACCAAACACATGAGCACCGAGAAAAAGAGCTAAATATGAGCAAAGATAGTCTATACCTCCTGCGCTTTTTAATCCAAGAATGATTAGCATAAAGTATTTTTAAACTATTATGTAGAAAGGCACTAATGAGCAAAAATAATTGTCTTTTCAAAGAAGCTTTAAGGAGCCCCTGACACCCTTTGGAAAACTTTGAAAAACATTCTATTTAAAACAATTCTGTTGATACAGAATTCATTTTCCGTATTTTTTTCTTCTTTTTAAAAAATTATCGAGAACACAGACAAAGAAATGAGATCTTGGCTTCTTTCCTGCAACTCTGCCCCACTCCGAAACCCCATATCTTTCAGTTACAGTCTTGGCTACTTCCACAGTAGTAGAAATAAAGAACTATGTATTGAGCACTTACTGAATGCAGAGCACTGTACAAAGTGCTGGGAAAGGATACATAGCTGTGAATTAGCTAGCATCGTGAGGAAAAATAGTCTGCCTTCCCCACTCTCAGTTGCCGGGTGGGGGGTTTTCTTCCTTCTCATTATTAGAAGCAGCGTAGACTAACGGAAAGAGCAAGGGCCCAGAAGTCAGAGGACGTGGGTTCTAACCCCAGCTCGGCCACATGTCTGCTGTGTGACCTTAGGCAAGTGACAACTTCTCTGTGCCTCAGTTCCCTCATCTGTAAAATGGATATTAAGACTGTGAGCCAAAGGAGACGAGACAGGGACAGGAACTCTGTCTGACCTGATTACCCTGTACCTACCCTAGTGCTTAGAACAGTGCTTGGCACATAGTAAGTACTTAACACATACCATTACTATTATTATTTCTAACATTAGTGATAGTCCACAGGATTTCTTGAGCACTCTGCCTCTAAAGCCCACTGCTTGAGGTGGTAGGCTTTGTAGACTGTAAACTCCTTGAAGGCAGGGATTGCATTTTCCAACTCTATTATATTGTATCATCATCAATCGTATTTATTGAGTATTTACTGTGTGCAGAGCACTGTACTAAGCGCTTGGGAAGTACAAATTGGCAACATATAGGGACAGTCCCTACCCAACAGTGGGCTCACAGTCTAAAAGTACTTTCCCAAGCACTTAGTACAGCACTCGGCACCCAGGAAGAGCTCAATAAATACCACTGATTGATGTTTTAGGGTCAAAGGCGGTTCACACTTAGGGAGTTTGGGACTCTCCCCTGCCTCAGAGAGGGCTGGTTGACTGGGAGCATCTTACTAGGAAATCTCCAGTATGAAGGCTTGAGAGGTGTAGGGAAATCCTAGAGAACAGGAGCTTCTCTACTTCCAGCAACCCAGAGCCTATAGCTCCAGCCTCCAACTTGCCCCTTGTCTGAGGTCGTGGCCCAATCTGACCCAGAGGGATTTCTTCTGGAGGCCAGTAAGTTTAGCCCATCCATGTCTACAGAAGATGAGCAGGGTAAGGATGATATTAACACATTTCCTAGATAATTATTCTAATTGTTCCATTTACAGCTGGAGGATAATTGAGCTGGAAGCAACCTCAGGAGACCAACTGTTCTGGTCCCCTGCCTCTAGGCCAGCAAAAGGTTAACAAATCCAGGGTGTGTGCCCTTTTCCAAAGCATTTCCAAGGATGGAAGCTCCTCAACCTCCCTCAGACACCTGTTCTGGGATTTAGCCATCAAGAAGTTCTCACCACCCGACTCAACTCACAGCTGCTGTGATTTAACTGCACTCCCTCGAAGCTGAATAAAGCTGAATCTGTGAGAACCTTTAAATTCTGCCAAGAGGGGGGCAGATGAGGCTCCATCCCAGGCTTTCCTCTCCCCTCCACCCAAAATCTATTTTCTACCTTCTCAAGCAAAAGTACAGTGCTCTGCACACAGTAAGTGCTCAATAAATACAATTGAATGAAACAAAAGAACACTACACTCCTGATCAGTGGGATTGCAGTTGTTCCTATGACAAGGAGTGTGGGGCTGCCATCATTTGGGGGTGAGAGCTTATACAGGGGATGAGGCAGGGGAACATGAGTAAGAAGTTGGGCCAAATTACGGACTTCTGTTTGTACAGGACACAGATGGACGGACTGGGACAGGAAAAGTCCCTGTTTCCCACCCCAGGGCCTAAAAGATCCTGTGGTCACTGTCTCCTCTCCCTTCCGCATCAAGAATGAGGTTCCCCCTGCGTGGCCTAGTGGCAAGAGCAAGGTCTTGGGAGTCAGAGGATGTGGTTTCTAATCCTGGCTCTGCACTTGTCTGCTCTGTGACCTTGGGCAGGTCACTTCACCTCTCTGGGCCTCTGTTACCTCATCTATAAAATGGGGATTAAGACTGTGAGTCCCACGTGGGGCAACCTGCATACCTCACATCTACCCCCACGCTTAGAACACTGCTTGGAACATAGTAAGTGCTAACAAATACCATAATAATAATATCAGACAAGTCACTTCACTTTTCTGGGCCCCAACCACCCATGTCTGCTAATGCCCTGGCATTACTGTGGGTAGGAATTGTCTCTTGCTCTATTGTGCTTTCCCAAGCGCTTAGTACAGTGCTGTGCACACAGTAAGCGCTCAATAAATACGATGGACTGAATGAGGAGAGCTCTCCCTCCCCTGCCACATCACCTCCTCCATCAGCAGGCATCACCACCTCGGCATCCTCCCACCCCCATGAAGGAGACAAGATGTCCAGGGGAAGTGCTGGATGGGACACCCAAGGGAATTCTAGACTGTGAGCCAGTTGTGGGCAGGGATTGTCTATTTGTTGCTGAACTGTAGTACCCAAGCACTTAGTCCAGTGCTCTGCACACAGTAAGCTCTTAATAAATATGACCGAATGAATTCCTTATAATAATAATGATGATGGCATTTGTTAAGCACTTACTATGTGCAAAGCACTGTTCTAAGCACTGGGGAGGATACAAGGTGATCAGGTTGTCCCTCTTGGGGCTCACAGTCAATCCTCATTTTACAGATGAGATAACTGAGGCCCAGAGAAGTTCAGTGACTTGCCCAAAGTCACACGGCTGACAATTGGCGGAGCCGGGATTTGAACCCATGACCTCTGACTCCAAAGCCCGTGCTCTTTCCAACGAGCCACGCTGCTTCTTGAAAGTGTGTTGTACTCTCCCGAGCGCTTAGTCCAGTGCTCTGCACACAGGAAGAGCTCAATAAATACGATTGACTGCCTGATCGACCCTCCAAGCTCTCCTGGTCACCCTCCGGGGTGGGGAGGGGGGAGGTTGAGGCCCCGTGCACACTTACAGACAAGCGCTTCTCCCGAAAGGCAGGATGCTCACCCGGGGTCCAGGCGGTGGGGTTTGTTGTAGGCGTCACCATGGCAACGGGCCGCGCCACCGGGTCGGGGGTGCGGTCCTGCGGAGCAAGCCATGCGAGGGTTCCCTCCACCCCCAGCGGCTGCTAAATGGTACCTTCCAACCGCCTATATCTGCTAATAATAATCATCATCATCATCAATCGTATTTATTGAGCGCTTACTATGTGCAGAGCACTGTACTAAGCGCTTGGGAAGTACAAATTGGCACCATATAGAGACAGTCCCTACCCAACAGTGGGCTCACAGTCTAAAAGGGGGAGACAGAGAACAAAACCAAACATACTAACAAAATAAAATAAATAGAATAGATATGTACAAAATAAATAAATAAATAAATAGAGTAAAAAATATAATAATAATGATGGCATTTGTTAAGCGCTTACTACGTGCAAAGCACTGTTCTAAGCGCTGGGGAGGGGAAACAAGGTAATGAGGCTGTCCCATGTGGGGCTCACAGTCTTAATCCCCATTTTACAGATGATGTAACTGAGGCTCAGAGAAGTTAAGTGACTTACCCAAGGTCACACAGCAGACATGTGGCGGAGCTGGGATTCGAACCTATGATCTCTGACTCCAGAGCCCGTGCTCTTTCCACTGAACCATGCTGCTTCTCCTGCTAATGCCCTTGCATTAAACTCTTCCAAGCTCTTTTCATTCACTCATTCATCCAATCGTATTTATTCAGCGCTTACTGTGTGCAGAGCACTGCAGTATGTATGAAGCAGCATGGTGTAGAGAATAGAGCATGAGCCTGGGAGCCAGAAGGTCGTGGGTTCTAATCCTGTCTCCGCCACTTGTCGGCTGTGACCTTGGACAAGTCACTTCACTTCTCTGGGCCCCAGTTAGCTCATCTGTAAAATGGGAATTGAGCCTGTGAGGCCCATGTGGGACAAGGGACTGCATCCCTATGCTTCAGAGAAGAAGCGTGGCTCAGTGGAAAGAGCACGGGCTTTGGAGTCGGAGGGCATGGGTTCAAATCCCCGCTCCGCCAATTGTCAGCTGTGTGACTTTGGGCAAGTCACTTAACTTCTCTGTGCCTCAGTTACCTCATCTGTAAAATGGGGATTAAGACTGTGAGCAACCCCCGGGGGACAACCTGATCACCTTGTAACCTCCCCACCTCTTAGAACAGTGCTTTGCACATAATAAGCACTTAATAAATGCCATTATTATTATTATTATTATCCAACCCGATTTGCTTGTATCCACCCCAGTGCTTAGTACAGTGCCTGGCACATAGTAAGCGCTTAATAAATGCCATCATTATTATTATTATTATCAAACCCAATTTGCTTGTATCCACCCCAGTGCTTAGTACAGTGCCTGGTACATAATAAGTGCTTAACAAATACCATCATCATTGTTATTAGTATTATTACTAAGCACTTCAGAAAGTACAATACAACAATAAAGAGGGACAATCCCTGCCCACAGCAAGCTCACAGTCTAGAGGGGGACAGATATCAATACAGATAGACATCAATACAAATAAATAAAATGACAAATATGTGCAAAAGTGCTGAGGGGATGGGGTGGGTGGGGAAGAGCAGAGGGAGCAGGTCAGGGTGATGCAGAAGGGAATGGGAGATGAGGAAAAGTGGGGCTTGGTCTGGGAAGGCCTCCTAGTACAGCCTCTTAGCACTTATGCCCATATCTGTCATTTTATTTATTTGTTTATCCAAGAATAGATACCATTGATTTACCGATGACATCTGGGTGCCCTCCCTGGCTCTAGACTGTCAGCTCGTTGTAGACATGGAATGTGTCTGTTTATTGTTATACTGTACTCTACCACGCGCTTAGTTCAGTGTTCTGCACACAGTAAGTGCTCAATAAATACAAGTGATTGACTTGAGGTAGCGATTGGGTCCGGGGCAAGCCAAACCCTGACGTGTTATGAAGTCAATGCGTGACAAGGTCACATTGCCCCACGTGATGAAATTTGGGGTGATGTGAATGTGGTGCTCCCTATGACGACATACATCTGTGTCATGATGCCATCTCACCCGCTGTCTTCTAGACTTTGAGTCCGTTGTTGGGTAGGCACCGTCTCTGTATGTTGCCAACTTGTACTTCCCAAGCGCTTAGTCCCATGTGAGTCCCATGTGGGGCAACCTGCATACCTTGCATCTACTCCTGCACTAGAACACTAGCCAGCACTGTGAGGTAGTTCAAGCCTTCTAGATTAAAATGTAAAATAGGCATATCCAGTTCTTTCAGCACAGAATTTTACTGTATGTTTCAGAAAGAACACTTCTGAGGACTATGGAAAACTTGTGACGCTGCACATCTATCTGGATGCTGCATGCTAAGATGTCAGAAGAAAACGGTTGTATAGGGTCTTTCCTTAACATGGGAGTCATCAGAAAGGGATCCTTTGTTATGGGAGAATTGATTTTACCAGAACTGACTGAGAAGCAGTAGTGGCCTAGTAGAAAGAGCATGAGTCTGAGAATCAGAGGTTTGGGTCTTAAACCCAGCTCCAGTGCTTATCTGCTGTTTGACCTTAGGCAAGTCACTTAATTTCTGTGTCAGTTCCCTCATTTGCAAAATGGGGATTGAATAACTGACCTCCCTTCTATTTATACTAAGTAGCAAGTAGTTCCTACTCAGAACAAGTCTGTTATAATGGGCCATTTGGGCCTGAACTTTTAACTACATTCAGTCCAATCAGTCAATCAGTCAACAGTATTTATTGAGCACTTACACTGTGCAGAACACTTGGGAGAGTACAGCACAACAGAGCTGGGAGACACATTCCCTGCCCACAAGGAGCTCACAGTCTAGAGGGGAAAATAAACTTTAAAACATATAACAGATATGTATATATCATTGTGTACCCAAATGCTGTGGGGCTGAGGGGTTTTGGGGGTGAGGAGTGGATATCAAGTGCTTAAAGGGAACAGATCTAAAGTGCAATGCAAGAGAGAGAGTAGGGGAAATGAAGGCTTAGTAGGGGAAGGCCTCTTGGAGGAGATGGGATTTTAATAACTCTTTGAAGGTTTGAGAGATTGGTGGTCTACCATTTCCGAAGTGGGAAGGAGTTCCAGGCCAGAGGCAGGAGGTGGGCATGGTGTTGGCAGCAAGATAGATGAGATCGAGGTACAATGAGTAGGTTGGCATTAGAGGAGTGAAGTTTGCAGGCTGAGTTGAAGTGGGAGAACAGTGAGGTAAGATAGGATGGGCCAGACTGACTGAGTGATTTAAAGACTGTGGGAAGGAATTTCTGTTTGGTGCAGAGAGGAATGGGCAAACCACTGAGGCTCTTGGGGAGATGTGGGATGAATAGTTTTTTTAGAAAAATGATCTGGGCAGCAGAGTGAAGTAAGGACTAAAGTGGGAAGAGACAGGAGGCAGGCAGATCAGCAAAGAGACCGATATAGTAGTCCAGGCAGGAGAGGATGAGAGCTTGGATAAGCATGGTATCAGTTTGGTTGGAAAGGAAAAAAGATTGTAACAATGTTGTGAAGGTAGATCTGTCAGAATTTGGAGACAGATTGAATACGTCGGTTGAAGGAGAGGAAGAGAGAGGAGAAAGAGGGAGAGAGACAGAGAGAGAGAGAGAGACAGAGAGAGAGACAAAGACACAATCACAATTTTTTACAGTGGAGGAAACTGAGGCCCAGAGAAGTTAAATGACCTGCCCAAGGTTACACAGCAAGCATGCCGCAAAGCCAGGATTAAGACCCAGGTTTTCTGATTTCCAGGCCTGTGCTTTTTCCCCTAGGCCATGCTGTTTTTCCTCCCTGAACTGACAGCCCTTTGGCTATAAATGCTGATTTGTATTAACGTTTTCTAAACATTTAAAGGAATACAAATTACCACTTTTGAAAATATATATTATTCAAAAATAGAATTCAGGCTTGCGTTTCATTAAGCATGAGTAATTACACATAGTGACCTTTTTAATTCAAGTATGGGGAGAAATAGGCCACTTTAAGTTCCGTTGTTCCACTAAACCTAACTCAGGGGCGCGATCATTAACATAAATAAAAATTCACCAAACATCCATGGCAAAGCTGCATTTTCATGGAATGGGGTCAACCTGGTGTTAGGGGCTGAATATTCACATTCTGAATAATTTAAGAGGCTATCTCTCCTCTTAGGTTTTTTTGGCATTTATTCACGCTCAGGATCTAAGGCAAGAAATAGCTGAAGCATAACCACCCCCTGCCTCATGTGCACATTTCCCTTTTGGCTGAAAAAATTCCCTTTCTAGGGTCCGGCCAGAGCCTGCCCTGAGGTTCTGTCCCAATGAAGGTCACCGACCACCTCCAGGGCAAGCTTCTGCAGCTTCTGTTCCTGAGGCCAGTCATCCTGTTGGCCATTCATTCATTCATTCATTCAATCGTATTTACTGAGCGCTTACTGTGTGCGGAGCACTGTACTAAGCGCTTGGGAAGTACAAGTTTTGGCAACATATAGAGACGGTCCCTACCCAACAGGCCATCCAGAGTAATGATGATGGTGATGCTAATCCCTGGCCTAGAGAAGCAGCATTGCCTAGTGGATAGAGCACGGGCCTGGGATTCAAAAGGACCTGGGTTCTAATCCCAGCTCTGCCACCTGTCTTGTGACCTTGGGCAAATCGCTTCACTGGGCCTCAGTTACCTCATCTGTAAAATGGGGATTAAGACTGTGAGCCCTATGTGTGTCCGACCAGATTAACTTGTATCTACCCCAGCCCTTAGAACAGTACTTGACACAGAGTGCTTAACAAGTGCCATAATTATAATTGCCAGAGCCTCAGCCCTAAGCAGAGAGCGAGAAAGCGGCGATAGCCTCCTTGCAGGCTGACCCGCCCAGCTGGCACATTGCAGATCCAGAGACTAAATCTGGAAAAGGAGCCGAAGAGCCCAACAGGAACCGGCCCGCGGCCATCGACCGAGCTCCAGAAAACTGTCAGGGGAATGGGATGAGTTCAGGAAAAAATACCTCATCTCTGCCACCCTGCCTGCTGCGCTGTATGCATTCCACCAAGCTAGCATATGCCTAACCCAGAGAATCAGAAAAGGAAGGCTCTCAGTAAATACTATTATTGCTACTTCTGCTTCTAGTCTTCATGTTCAATCAATTAATAAATCAATCATATTTCAGAGCATTGTACTAAGTGTGTGGGAGAGTACAGCAGAATAGAGCTGGTAGACACATCCCCTGCCCACAACAAGCTTAGGGTCTAAAGGGCAGACTATCACTCTCCCCACATTCAGAGCTTTTATTGAAGGAGCATCAAGAGGTCTTCCCTGACTACATCCTCATTTACTCTTCTTACACTCCCTTCTGCATTGCTCTTGTACATAGATGTGCCCCCTTTACTCACCTCTAACTCAGTCCCACAACACTTAGGTACATATCCATAATTTATTTTTATTAATATCTGTCTCTACCTCTAAACTATAAGCTATTGTGGACAGGGAACATTTTTTTTTACCAACACCTTTATAGTGCACTCTCCCAAGCACTTAGTACAGTGCTCTGCACACAGTAAGTGCTCAATAAATGATTCATTGATTGACTACTTCATTGCCGCTGGTTAACAGATGAGGAAGTGGAGAGTGGCTGATATGCTGGGATTTTATTTTGTTAGTATGTTTGGTTTTGTTCTCTGTCTCCCCTTTTTAGACTGTGAGCCCACTGTTGGGTAGGGACTGTCTCTATATGTTGCCAATTTGTACTTCCCAAGCGCTTAGTACAGTGCTCTGCACATAGTAAGCACTCAATAAATACGATTGATGATGATGATGATGATGACACGCCCTGAGAGCCAGGGCCAAGGCTCAAGGACCATCTCTCCCGACCCTGGCCCAGATCTGCCCCACTGGGCCTCTTCGTTCCCATTCATTCATTCAAACGTATTTATTGAGCGCTTACTGTGTGCAGAGCACTGTACTATGCGCTTGGGAAGTCCAAGTTGGCAACATATAGAGACGGTCCCTACCCAACAGCGGGCTCACAGTCTAGAAGGGGGAGACAGACAACAAAACATATTAACAAAGTAAAATAAATAGAATAGTAAATATGTACAAGTAAAATAGAGTAATAAATATATACAAACATATATACAGGTGCTGTGGGGAGGGGAAGGAGGTAGGGCGGGGGGATGCGGAGGGGGAGGAGGGGGAGAGGAAAGAGGAGGTTCAGTCTGGGAAGGCCTCCTGGAGGAGGTGAGCTCTCGGTAGGGCTTTGAAGGGAGGAGGAGAGCTAGCTTGGCGAATGTGCAGAGGGAGGGCATTCCAGGCCCAGGGAAGGACGTGGGCCGGGGGTCGACGGCGGGACAGGCGAGAATTGGCAGTTATAATAATCATAATTGTGGTATTTGTTAAGCCCTTAAGCGCTTAGTACAGTGCAAGCGCTTAGTACAGTGCTCTGCACACAGTAAGCGCTCAATAAATAGGATTGATGATGATGATGTGCCAGGCACCATTCTAAGCACTGGGAGAGATACAAGCAAATTGGGTTGGACACAGTCCTTGTTCCATATGAGGATCACAATCTTAATCCCCATTTTACAGATGAGGGAACTGAGGCATAGAGAAGCTCATTCATTCAGTTGTATTTAACGAGTGCAGTACGCAGAGCATTGTACTAAGCACTTGGAAAGTATAATTCAGCAACAAATAGGGACTATCCCTGACCACAACAGGCTAACAGTCTAGAAGGGAGGAGACTGGAAGCGGGGAGAAGGGAGGTTTAACGCCCTGGCAGCAGAGAAGCGGAGTAGCGGGATTAGAACCCAGGTCCGTGCTCTATCCAGGAAACCTCACTGTTTCTCTGAGAACAGAGGCAGTAGCTCCGGGGGCGGGGAATTAAAAGTGGAGGTCACAGAATGTGGGGAGAGGGAGGTCAAGGGATTATTCCTGTTTCTGTGACTGTAACCCCAGCCTGGCTGCTGGAATCCATGATGGATCCATTTGGGGGAAAGCTTGAAGTAAAAGTAACCAAGTGTCTATTCTCCAGGCTGGAGATGAAACGCTCGTTAGAGGCAATATACAACTGAGAGGAAATCTTGTGAACTCAGGGAAGGAGCCTAACTACATTAATTTAAGGTTAGTGAATTTCCCTAGGGCCCTGGATGGCTTAGCTGTGTTAGAAAAACTCTAAGACTGCCAGAACGGGTCTTGAAAACCTCCGGAAAGTCTGTGGCTGGCTGCCTCTGCCTCAGCTGGCAAGTGCAATCTCCTCCTCATCAATCGTATTTATTGAGCGCTTACTGTGTGCAGAGCACTGTACTAAGCACTTGGGAAGTACAAGTTGGCAACATACTAGACTGTAAGGTTGTTATGGGCAGGGATCATGTCTATACACTCTATTGTATTATACTCTCCCAAGCACTTAGCACAGTGTTCTGCACACAGTATATAAATGATAAATTATCAGTATTATTATTAATAATAATAGCATCTGTTAAGTGCTTACTCTGTGCCAGCCACTGTAGTAAACACTGGGTCAGATACAAACTAATCAGATTGGAATCAGTACCTGTCCCACATGGGGCTTACAGAGTTGAAGTTCTACCCTGGTCTTTGTTGTCTTGGGCTGGGGAAAATGCCCAAAAGTCACAGACTGTTTTGTAGGCACATATCTGTGTCTGCCAGTCTCCCACATTAATCCCCATTTTATTAATTCATATTTATTGAGCGCTTGCTGTGTGCCGAACACTGTACGAAGAGCTTGGAAAGTACAGCTCAGCAACAAAGAGAGATAAACCCTGCCCACAACAGGCTCACGGTCTAGAAGGGGTGAGGCAGACATCAAAACAGGTAAAAGGGCATCAATAGCATCAGTATAAATAGAATTATATCTATACACGCACACACCAGAGAAGTAGAACAGGCATTAATGTAAATAAATAGAATTATAGATATAATTCTAGGTAGGGATTGTCTCTGTTGCCGAATTGTACTTTCCAAGCGCTTAGTACAGTGCTCTGCACACAGTAAGCACTCAATAAATATGATTGAATGAATAATAACAATGGTATTTGTTAAGCACTTACTATGTGCCAAGCACTGTTCTAAGCGCTGGGTAATCAGGTTGTCCCACGTGGGACTCACAGTTTTAATCCCCATTTTACAGATGAGGTAATACTACTACTACTACTATTGTGGCTCAGTGGAAAGAGCACGGGCTTGGGAGTCAGAGGTCATGGGTTCTAATCCCACTCCGCCACTTATCAGCTGTGTGACTTTGGGCAAGTCACAACTTCTCTGTGCCTCAGTTACCTCATCTGTAAAATGGGGATTAAGACTGTGAGCCCCATGTGGGACAACCTGATTACCTTGTATCTCCCCCAGCGCTTAGAACAGTGCTTGGCACATAGTTAGCACTTAACAAATACCAAAATTATTATTACTACTACTAATGGTAGTAAGCACTTAACAAATACCAAAATTATTACTACTACTACTACTAATAATGGTACATGTTAAGTGCTTACTATGTGCCAAGCACCATTCTAAGCACTGGGGGAGATACAAGGTAATCAGGTTGTCCCATGTGGGGCTCACAGTCTTAATCCCCATTGTACAGATGAGGTAATTATGGTATATGTTAAGCGCTTACTATGTGCCAAGCACTGTTCTAAACACTGGGGGAGATACAAGGTAATCAGGTTGTCCCATGTGGGGCTCACAGTCTTAATCCCCATTGTACAGATGAGGTAATACTACTACTACTAATAACAATAACTATTCTGGTATATGTTATTATTAATAATAATAATAATGGTATGTGTTAAGCACTTACTATGTGCCAAGCACTGTTCTAAACTCTGGGGGAGATACAAGGTAATCAGGTTGTCCCATGTGGGTCTCACAGTCTTAATCCCCATTGTACAGATGAGGTAATACTACTACTAATAATAACAATAATTATTATGGTATATGTTATTAATAATAATAATAATAATAATGGTATATGTTAAGTGCTTACTATGTGCCAAGCACTGTTCTAAACCCTGGGGGAGATACAAGGTAATCAGGTTGTCCCATGTGGGTCTCACAGTCTTAATCCCCATTGTACAGATGAGGTAATACTACTACTACTAATAACAATCATTATTCTGGTATATGTTATTAACAATTAATAATAATAATGGTATATGTTAAGCACTTACTATGTGCCAAGCACTGTTCTAAGCGCTGGGGTCGATACAAGGTAACGAGGTTGTCTCACATTCATTCATTCAATTGTATTGATTGAGCGCTTACTGTGTGCAGAGCACTGAACTAAGCGCTTGGGAAGTAAAAATCGGCAACATATAATAATAATAATAATGGCATTTGTTAAGCGCTTACTATGTGCAAAGCATTGTTCTAAGCGCTCGGCCCCTACCCAACAACGGGCTCACAGGTGCTCAAAGTTTTCATCCCCATTTTCCAGATGAGGTAACTGAGGCCCAGAGAAGTGAACTGGCCTGCCCCCAGGCTCCAAGCTCAGCCCCAAATAATAATAATAATAATGATATTGGCATTTATTAAGCGCTTACTCTGTGCCAAGCACTGTTCTAAGCGCTGTTGGGGGGGAATACAAGGTGGTCAGGTTGTCCCACGTGGGGCTCACAGTCTTCACCCCCCTTTTCCACATGAGGGAACTGAGGCACAGAGAAGTGAAGTGGCTTGCCCAAGGTCACGCAGCTGACAAGTGGCGGAGGTGGAATTCGAACTCATGACCTGTGACTCCCGAGCCCGGGCCCCTCCCCTCAGAGCCCCGAGCCCGCCCTCAGACTTCAAGGCCCTCCCCTCAGAGCCCCTAGCCCCGCCCACAGACTTCAAGCCCCGCCCCTCAGAGCCCCGAGCCCCGCCCACAGACTTCAAGCCCCGCCCCTCAGAGCCCCGAGCCCCGCCCCCACGCCGCTAGCCGCGCCCCTCAGAGCCCCGAACTTCCGCCCCCAAACTCCAAGCCCCGCCCCTCAGACTGCAAGCCCCGCCCCCGCCCCAAGAGCCCTGGGCTCCGCCCCCAGGTCCTGAGCCCCTCCCACAGACTCCAAGCCCCGCCCCTCAGAGCCCGAGCCCCGCCCCTAGAGCCCGAGCCCCGCCCCATGCCTCTAGCCGCGCCCCTCTGAGCCCCGAACCTCCCCCCACAGGCTCCAAGCCCCGCCCCTCAGAGCCCCGACCCCCGCACCCCGGAGCCCTTAGCCCCTCCCCTCAGAACACTTAGCCACGCCCCCCAGAGCACTTGGCCACGCCCCAGGTCCTGAGCCCCTCCCACATACTGCAGGCCCCGCCCGTCAGAGCCCAAGCCACGCCCCCAGGCCTCTAGCCGCGCCCTTCAGAGCCCCGAACTTCCGCCCCCAGACTCCAAGCCCCGCCCCTCAGAGCCCCGCCCCCGCCCCCCGGAGCCCTTGCCACGCCCCAGGACCCGAGCCCCCCCCACAGACTCCAAGCCCCGCCCCCAAGAGCCCCGAGCCCCGCCCCCATGCCTCTAGCCGCTCTCCTCAGAGCCCCGAGCCCCGCACCCCGGAGGTCTTAGCCCCTCCCCTCAGAGCACTTAGCCCCGCCCCAGAGCCCTTGGCCACGCCCCTAGGTCCTGAGGCCCCCACAGACTCAAGCCCCTCCCCTCAGAGCTCTTAGCCCCACCCCCGAGCCCTTGTCCACGCCCCAGGTCCTGAGCCCCTCCCACAGACTCCAAGCCCCGCCCCTCAGAGCCCTAGCCCCGCCCCATGCCTCTAGCCACGCCCCCAGGCTCCAAGCCCCGCCCCTCAGAGCCCTGAGCCCCGGAGCCCATAGCCCCGCCCCTCAGAGCCCTTAGCCCCGCCTCCAGAACCCTTAGCCCCGCCCCCGGCATCCCACCACTGCGCTCCAGAGTCCCTAGCCCCTCCCCCAGAGCATCTAGCCCCGCCCCCAGAGCCCTTAGCCCCGCCCCCAGCCTCCAAGCCCCGCCCCTCAGCCCCCCCAAGCCCCGCTCCCACCGCCCTTAGCCCCGCCCCCAGACCCCTTGCCCCACGCCCCGGGCTCCGACGCCACCACCTGCTCTCCGGAGCCTGGAATGGCCTGGAATGCCCTCATTCATTCATCCAATCGTATTTATTGAGCGCTTACTGTGTTCGGAGCACTGTACTAAGCGCTTGGGAAGTACAAGTTGGCAACGTATGGAAACGGTCCCGAGTGGGCTCACAGTCTAGAAGGGGGAGACAGAGAACAAAACAAAACATATTAACAAAATAAAATAAGCAGAATAAATATGTACAAATAAAATAAATAGAGTAATAAATACGTACAAACATATATACGTATATACAGGTGCTGTGGGGAGGGGGGGACTGGGAGGGGGAGGAGGGGGAGAGGAAGGACTCCTCCGCACATCCGCCAAGCTAGCTCTCTTCCTCCCTTCAAAGCCCTACTGAGAGCTCACCTCTTCCAGGAGGCCTTCCCAGACTGAGCCCCCTCTTTCCTTTTCATTCATTCATTCAATCGTATTTATTGAGCGCTTACTGTGTAAAGGAGTGAAGTGTGTGGGCTGGGCTGTATTGGAAGAGGAGCGAGATCCCAAGGAATATCACGGCTTGTGGCTTTTTTTATGGTATTTACTAAGCACTCACTATGTGCCAGGCACTGTACCAAGTGCTGGGGAGGATACAAGCTAATTCATTCAATTGTATTTATTGAGCGCTTACTGTGTGCAGAGCACTGTGCTAAGCGCTTGGGAAGTACAAGTTGGCAACATATAGAGACCGTCCCTACCCCGCAGCGGGCTATGATGGTACTTGTTAAGCACTTACTATGTGCAAAGCACTGTTCTAAGCCCTGGAGGGGGGGGGGGAATACAAGGCGATCAGGTTGTCCCACGTGGAGCTCACAGTCTTAATCCCCATTTTCCAGATGAGGTAACTGAGGCCCAGAGAAGTGAAGCGACTTGCCCAAAGTCACACGGCAATAGGCAGAGCTGGGATTTGAACCCATGACCCCTGACTCCAAAGCAGTGTGACTCAATGGAAAGAGCACGGGCTTTGGGTCATGGGTTCAAATCCTGGCTCCGCCAATTGCCAGTTGTGTGACCTTGGGCAAGTCACTTCACTTCTCTGGGCCTCAGTTACCTCAGCTGTAAGAGGGGGATTGACTGTGAGCCCCCTGTGGGGCAACCTGATCACCCTGTATCCCCCCAGCGTTTAGAACAGTGCTTTGCACATAGTAAGCGCTTAATAAATGCCATTATTATTATTATTATTAAGGCCCGTGCTCTTTCCACTGAGCCACGCGGCTTCTCTGATCCTCCCCCAGACGTCAAGACCCGCCCCCAGGGCCCTTAGCTCCGCCCCAAACTGCAAGCTCCGCCGCCACCTGCGCTCCATTCATTCATTCATTCAATTGTATTTATTGAGCGCTTACTGCGTGCTCCACCTTCCCCGCAGCTATGGGCGCCTCGTCTTCGTCGTCCCCATCGCCCCGGAGCCCCTGCTGACCGCCTGATCCGACGGGGAGACATGGAGATGCTCGCCTGGATCCTGCCCCCGCTCGTCCTGCTCTGCACCCAACTGCACCGCTGCCCCAGGTCAGCTCGGGCCCCCTCCCCAACCCCCGCCCGGGGGGGCGGGGTCAAAGGTCAGGGGAGCCGGGGGGAGCCGGCCTCCTCGGGCAGTGTCGGAGGCAGGGGCATGCCCGACTGCCGCTCGGGGGCTGGGGGCCCCGGGGGAGTGAGGGTGGTAGGTTGGTCGATCAATCAATCATCAGTCAATCGTATTTATTGAGCGCTTACTGTGTGTAGAGCACTGTACTAAGCACTTGGGAAGTAGTACAAGTCGGCAACATCTAGAGATGGTCCCTACCCAACAGTCACAGATCAGGGGGTGAGGGGCACCTTATCGTTTTCATTACCCAGAACTGGGTTGGACAAGACCTGATCTAGCCCAGAATGGTCAGAAATAATAATAATATAATAATGGCATTTATTAAGCACTTACTATGTGCAGAGCACTGGACTAAGCGCTTGGGAAGTACAAGTCGGCAACATCTAGAGACGGTCCCTACCCAACAGTCACAGGTCAGGGGGTGAGGGGCGCCTGCTCGTTTTCATTACCCAGAACTGGGTTGGACAAGACCTGATCTAGCCCAGAATGGTCAGAAATAATAATAATAATAATAATCATAATGGCATTTATTAAGCGCTTACTATGTGCAGAGCACTGTACTGAGCGCTTGGGAAGTCCAAGTCGGCAACATCTAGAGACGGTCCCTACCCAACAGTCACAGGTCGGGGGTGAGGGGTGCCTGCTCGTTTTCATTACCCAGAACTGGGTTGGACAAGACCTGATCTAGCCCAGAATGGTCAATAATAATAATAATAATAATAATAATAATAATGGCATTTATTAAGCGCTTACTATGTGCAGAGCACTGGACTAAGCGCTTGGGAAGTCCAAGTCGGCAACATCTAGAGACGGTCCGTACCCAACAGTCACAGGTCAGGGGGTGAGGGGCACCTTATCGTTTTCATTACCCAGAACTGGGTTGGACAAGACCTGATCTAGCCCAGAATGGTCAGAAATAATAATAATAATAATAATGGCATTTATTAAGCACTTACTATGTGCAGAGCACTGGACTAAGCGCTTGGGAAGTACAAGTCGGCAACATCTAGAGACGGTCCCTACCCAACAGTCACAGGTCAGGGGGTGAGGGGCGCCTGCTCGTTTTCATTACCCAGAACTGGGTTGGACAAGACCTGATCTAGCCCAGAATGGTCAGAAATAATAATAATAATAATGGCATTTATTAAGCGCTTACTATGTGCAGAGCACTGGACTAAGCGCTTGGGAAGTCCAAGTCGGCAACATCTAGAGACGGTCCCTACCCAACAGTCACAGGTCAGGGGGTGAGGGGCGCCTGCTCGTTTTCATTACCCAGAACTGGGTTGGACAAGACCTGATCTAGCCCAGAATGGTCAGAAATAATAATAATAATAATAATCATAATGGCATTTATTAAGCGCTTACTATGTGCAGAGCACTGTACTGAGCGCTTGGGAAGTCCAAGTCGGCAACATCTAGAGACGGTCCCTACCCAACAGTCACAGGTCAGGGGGTGAGGGGTGCCTGCTCGTTTTCATTACCCAGAACTGGGTTGGACAAGACCTGATCTAGCCCAGAATGGTCAATAATAATAATAATAATAATAATAATAATGGCATTTATTAAGCGCTTACTATGTGCAGAGCACTGGACTAAGCGCTTGGGAAGTCCAAGTCGGCAACATCTAGAGACGGTCCGTACCCAACAGTCACAGGTCAGGGGGTGAGGGGCGCCTGCTCGTTTTCATTACCCAGAACTGGGTTGGACAAGACCTGATCTAGCCCAGAATGGTCAGAAATAATAATAATAATAATAATAATAATGACATTTATTAAGCGCTTACTATGTGCAGAGCATTGGACTAAGCGCTTGGGAAGTCCAAGTCGGCAACATCTAGAGACGGTCCCTACCCAACAGTCACAGGTCAGGGGGTGAGGGGCGCCTGCTCGTTTTCATTACCCAGAACTGGGTTGGACAAGACCTGATCTAGCCCAGAATGGTCAATAATAATAATAATAATGGCATTTATTAAGCGCTTACTATGTGCAGAGCACTGGACTAAGAGCTTGGGAAGTACAAGTCGGCAACATCTAGAGACGGTCCCTACCCAACAGTCACAGGTCGGGGGTGAGGGGCACCTTATCGTTTTCATTACCCAGAACTGGGTTGGACAAGACCTGATCTAGCCCAGAATGGTCAGAAATAATAATAATAATAATAATAATAATAATAATAATAATAGCATTTATTAAGCGCTTACTATGTGCAAAGCACTGTTCTAAGCGCTGGGGGATACAAGGTGATCAGGTTGTCCCACGTGGGGCTCACAGTCTTAATCCCATTTTACAGATGAGGTAACCGAGGCACAGAGAAGTTAAGTGGCTTGCCCAAGGCCCCACAGCTGACAAGTGGCGGAGCCGGGATTCGAACCCATGACCTCTGACTCCGAAGCCTGTGCTCTTTCCACTGAGCCACGCTGGGTGGGGGATAGAATGGAGCTGGTTGGCTTGGAGGGCTTTTTAATTATTATTATTTTAGTTATTAATGGTATTTGTCGGAGGTCATGGGTTCGGATTGCGCCTCCACCACTTGTCTGCTGTGTGACTTTGGGGAAGTCTTCCCAGACTGAGCCCCCTCCTTCCTTTCCTCCTCCTCCCCCTCCCCATCCCCCCCCCGCCTTACCTCCTTCCCCTCCCCACAACACCTGTATATATGTACATATTTATTACTCTGTTTATTCATTTTATTTGTACATATTTATTCTATTTATTTTATTTTGTTAATATGTTTTGTTCTCTGTCTCCCCCTTCTAGACTGTGAGCCCGCTGCTGGATAGGGACCGTCTCTATATGTTCCCAACTTGTACCTCCCAAGCGCTTAGTACAGTGCTCTGCACACAGTAAGCGCTCAATAAATACGATTGAATGAATGAATGGGGTCGGCAGGGGTCGGGGTCCGGAGCTGAAGTCGGGGACGTCGAGGGCTGGGGTCTGCAGGGAACCGGGTCGGGGGGTCGGAGACAGGGGAATGAGGGGCTGGGGTCGTCAGGAGATGGGGTCGGGGTCTGGGCTGGAGTGGGAAGTTGGAGACAGGGGTGTTTTTAGGGGCTGGGGGCTGCAGGGGACTAGGCTGGCAGGGAGGTGGGGGGCCGGGGGCGGCAGGGGAGCTGGGACCTGGCGGTCGGGGGCTGGGGGGCCGCGGCCGCAGAGTGGCGGGCATCTGTCTGCCCTTGGGGACGGAGGAGGGACGGAGGAGGGCCGGGCCCGGGGTCACCGGGGGCCGGCGCAGGCCACTCTTTCCCCCGCTGCCCCCGGCTCCCCTCGGACTGGGCAGAACCGCCTGGCTCTTCGGTCCACCTCTGCGGATGAGGACTCGGTCCCGCCTCTCCTGATCCCCTCCCCGCCCTGTTCCTGCACCGTGGGCTTCCTTCAGCTCCCCCCTCCTCTTCTCTCTCCTTCCTCCCAACTCTCCTTTTTCTCTTCTCTCCTTCCTCCCCTTCTTTCCCTCTCCTTCTTCTTCCCCTCCTTTCCCTCTCCTTCTTCTTCCCCTCCTTTCCCTCTCCTTCTTCTTCCCCTCATTTCCCTCCCCTTCTTCCCCTCCTTTCCCTCCCCTTCTTCCCCTCCTTTCCCTCCCCTTCTTCTTCTTCCCCTCCTTTCCCTCCCCTTCTTCTTCTTCCCCTCCTTTCCCTCCCCTTCTTCTTCTTCCCCTCCTTTCCCTCCCCTTCTTCTTCTTCCCCTCCTTTCCCTCCCCTTCTTCTTCTTCCCCTCCTTTCCCTCCCCTTCTTCTTCTTCCCCTCCTTTCCCTCCCCTTCTTCTTCTTCCCTTCCCCCCCTCCTTCCCCCTCCCCCTCTCCTTCCCCCTCCCCCTCTCCTTCCCCCTCCCCCTCTTCCTTCCTCTCCCTCTCCCCTTCCCCTCTTCCTTCCTCTCCCTCTCCCCTTCCCCTCTTCCTTCCTCTCCCTCTCCCTCTCCCCTTCCCCTCTTCCTTCCTCTCCCTCTCCCCTTCCCCTCTTCCTTCCTCTCCCTCTCCCCTTCCCCTCTTCCTTCCTCTCCCTCTCCCCTTCCCCTCTTCCTTCCTCTCCCTCTCCCCTTCCCCTCTTCCTTCCTCTCCCTCTCCCTCTCCCCTTCCCCTCTTCCTTCCTCTCCCTCTCCCCTTCCCCTCTTCCTTCCTCTCCCTCTCCCCTTCCCCTCTTCCTTCCTCTCCCTCTCCCCTTCCCCTCTTCCTTCCTCTCCCCTTCCCCTCTTCCTTCCTCTCCCCTTCCCCTCTCCCCTTTTTTATGGTATTTGTTAAGCACTTTACTAAGTGTCAAACACTATTCCAAGCACTGGTATAAGTATATGTCAGTTAGGTCAGACAAAGTCCCTGTCACATATGGGGCTCACAGTATAAGTAGGGGGGAGAACAGGTATCCCTGTTTTAGAGTTGAGGAAACAGAGGCACAGAGAAGTTAAGCAACTTCCCCAGCAAGCAATTGGTAGAGCCAGGGTTACAACCCAGGTCCTTCTGACTCCCAGGCTTGTGCTTTCTCCACTAGGTAATACTGCTTCTTCCCCCCTTTCCCTTCTTCTCTTCTCCATTTTCCCCTCATATTCTTCTTCCCCTTTCCCCTCATATTCTTTCCCCTCTTCTTTCCCCTTCCCCTCTTCTTTTTCCCCCTTTCCCCTTAACTTCTTTTCCCTTTTTCCCCTCTCCTCCTCTCCCCCTTTCCCCTCTCCTCCTCTCCCCCTTTCCCCTCTCCTCCTCTCCCCCTTTCCCCTCTCCTCCCCCTTTCCCCTCTCCCCCTCTCCCCCTTTCCCCTCTCCCCTATTCCCCTCATTCCTCCCCTTTCCCCTGTCGTTCCTTCCCCCTTTCCCCTGTCGTTCCTTCCCCCTTTCCCCTGTCGTTCCTTCCCCCTTTCCCCTGTCGTTCCTTCCCCCTTTCCCCTGTCGTTCCTTCCCCCTTTCCCCTGTCGTTCCTTCCCCCTTTCCCCTGTCGTTCCTTCCCCCTTTCCCCTGTCGTTCCTTCCCCCTTTCCCCTCTCGTTCCTTCCCCCTTTCCCCTCTCGTTCCTTCCCCCTTTCCCCTCTCGTTCCTTCCCCCTTTCCCCTCTCGTTCCTTCCCTCTTCACTTTCCCCTTTCCTTCCTCTCCTTTTTCTCCCCCTTCTCCTCTTTCCTCCCTCCCCCAGCAGGTACTCCAAACCTACCTTGGGAAAATAAAATGTGTGGGGGGCTACCTCTTCAGGAGCCTCCAAAAGTAAGGGTGAATGGTTTGGTCAGTCTCTGGGGAGGGGAAGAAAAAAATCTATGTTCTGTCTTCCTGGGGTTGGAAGTTGGGGAGACAGATGGGCCATAGAAGAGCAAGGCCATAGAAGCTGAGGCTCCTTTTCTGGTAACACTGAGGGGCGTTCCTTTCTTGTAACACCAATCCTCCAGTGTTGGGCAGATTCATGGACCAGTGGGGTCACTGGGGCAAAGTGAGGGATGGAGAGGTGAAAGTTAAAGGTGTTCCATTGTCTATTCTGGGTTACTGGGGGGGAGAGTCAGGGATGGAGAAGGGAGAGTCAGGGATGGAGAAGGGAGAGCCAGGGATGGTAGATGATCCATGCTGGGTCACTGGAGGGAGAGTCAGAGACTGAGTGGTAAAGAGAATTATTGGATGGTCACTGAGGGGGAGTCAGGGATGGAGAAGGGAAGAGGCAGGCGTGTTGCATGTCCCAACCCTAATCATGAGGGTGGGTGTCCAGGAGGACAATCAGCACCTGGTTTCTCCAAGTGTCCTGGTGCCTCATTTGGAGGCAGAGTCCAGGCCTGGATGGATGTGGAGAGCTGAAAGGGGCTCTGAAGTCCCCAGGGCAAACTGTGTGTGGCATGAGCACCCAAACTTGGGAACTGCCTCTCCTGGAATCGGCACAAAGGAGAGAGTCAGCTGGGAGCCGGGCAAACAGTCCAGCGAAGAGACAGTTGCCTGTTCCCAGGCCGAGGAAAAAACAGTGTCCATTCTCTTTAGAAAGTGTGGTCTTTGGGGTGTGGGCTGTGAGCTGGTGCTGAGGGGTGGACAATGGGGCTTCTGGGATGGGCCCCTGATTGGCTGTCAGCCTGGATTGGAGAGAGCCACACGCCTGCCCCTCTAGAGTCAGGAGCTGACCAGCGGGTGTCACGGTTTCTGCACCCCCTCCCCCCCCCGCCCCATCATGAGTTTCCAGACCCAAGAGCGCATGACCCACCCAGAGGCCATCTCTGCCCCTTTTGTGTACGTGCACATTGGTGCATCTCCCATATCCATGCGTCTGGGGGGTGTGTGTGTGCACGCGCCCACTGCTGTGTGCTGTGTGTGCAGGGATGGAAGTGGGCGCATCCGGGTGCATGTCTGTGTGAATGTATACCCACTGCTGGGATCCCAGCAGTGGGCGAGAATGGGTGTGTGTGTGTGTGTGTACCCGTTGTGCGTGAGAGGATAGAAGTGGGCATATCTAGAGGGTGCGCATGCATGTATGTGTGTGTGTGTGTGGGGGGGGGGGTGCATGGTCCTCTGGGTCGAAGGTGATGCCGTCCTGCTCTTGGGAAATGTCAGTCTACAGGCCCAGTTCGAGGCTTGACCTCCATCCGTACTGGGGGCGGCGGCGGTGTCTTCTGCACCCTTCTCCACCCATTAGACTAGTTTCCATCCAGAAATGGGGCCCTGAGCCCATGAGGATCTGCCACCGTCCACCCACCCACGGCATCACTGAACAAGTGTGCCAGGAATGAGGGGAGGGGAGTGAAAGAGGGCAGCCTCTCGGCCCCTCGGTGGCATTTACTGAGCACATTCTCTGAAGAGCACTGCAATAAGCGCTTAGGTGGTTACAATAAATGAAGTAGGAGAGGGGAGGGAGGATAGACTAGAGGTGCAGAAGCAGGGCTCCCTGGTTGCATTGAGCTGTCCCCCTCCTTGTTCTGACACAGGGAAATATTCCGGTTGTGAAGGAGAGCTTCTCTCCTAAGGTCCCAGCCTGCGGAGCATATCCCTCTGAAGGGAAATCCGGGATATGGTGAAGATCCCACCCAGGAAAAGCCCCAGAGAAGGGTGATATAGGGAAAGGGTCGTTTAGTACCTTCTGGTGGCCGCAGATTTTTCTGGTTTCCTGTCCTGGCTCACTGCCTGGGCCAGTCTTATCCCGGTCCGGTTCAGGCCGGTGATGCTTTGGGTCTCCCAGCGCCCACTTATTCCCTGAGCGGCTCCAGGGTGCCCACCGCAAACATCACGGACGAGGCATCCAAACGGGTTCCACACTTTCATGATTCTTCCAAGACTCCTCCCGGCTGGATCCTGAGCATCGTGACTCTTCTGAGGTCTATTTCCAGGTCCTCTGCATGGAGGCTGGTGGGTCACCCCTGACCCTCCCTGGGGAGGCCGGGGGCGGGTTGCACCCCCTACCCCATACTCTATTGCAGAGCTGAAAGGTGTCCCGGGAGAACAGGGGCCTCTCCCACCCAGCCCCACCCAACCCTGAGGTCACGACGGGGGGTGCTGCAAGCCCAGTTTGGGGGATCCTGCGGCTTCTGCCTCTTTCCCCTGCTCATCATCCCCTTGCTCCCCTCCACTGGGTAAGGGAAAGCTTTGCACCCACCAGGGGCCAGCTGCGCTCTGCCCTCCACTTACCCTGGGCACAGCTGGAGAGGAGGATTCATCCACTATAGGAAGGGGGAAGGAATCCCTGTGAGCTAGACTGTGAAGTTAGACTGTGAGCCCACTGTTGGGTAGGGACCGTCTCTATATGTTGCCAACTTGTACTTCCCAAGTGCTTAGTACAGTGCTCTGCACACAGTAAGCGCTCAATAAATACGATTGAATGAATGAATGAGGGGAGAGGGGAGGGTGAGGGGAAGAGGCATACGGAGGAGGATGAGGGGAAGGAAGGGAGGGGGAAGAGGAAGGGGGATGGGGAGAGAATGAGGGAGAGGGAGGGGAAAATCAGACAATTGTATTTATTGATCGCTTTCTGTGTGCAGAGCACTGTACTAAGCACTTGGAACAATACAGCGCAACAATAAGCAGACACAGTCCCTGGGAGGAGGAGGAGGGGGAGGAAGGGGAGATTGAGGGGGAAGGGCTGGAGAATGAGGGAATAAGGGAAAGGGGAAGAGAGGGGAGAATGAAGGAAAAGGAATGGGAGAGGGAGAGAATGATGGAGGGGAGGGAGAAAATAAGGGACGGGAGAATAAGAGGGAGAGGGGAAGGGAAGCAGCGTGGCTCAGTGGAAAGAGCACGGGCTTTGGAGTCAGAGGTTGTGGGTTCAAATCCCGGCTCTAACAAGTGTCAGCTGTGTGACTTCGGGCAAGTCACTTAACTTCCCTGGGCCTCAGTTTCCCCCATCTGTAAAATGGGGATTAAGACTGAGCCCCCCGTGGGACAACCTGATCACCTTGTAACCTCCCCGGCGCTTAGAACAGCGCTTTGTACATAGTAAGCGCTTAATAAAATGCCATCATCGTTATTATTATTATTATAAGGGGGTGACGGGAGAAAATAAGGAAAGGGAAGGGGAAGGGGAATGAGGAGAGAGGAGGAAGGAATGGGAGGGGGACTGAAGTGAGCAGGTAAGCAAGGGAAGTGAGACTGGAGGTGCAGGAGCAGGAATCCCTGGCATTTCCCTCAGAGAAGCTCTCTGCCCTCAATACCATCAGCAAATGGGCCACTGGGCAGAGACAGTATTTCCACCTCCGCCGGGAAACCTTTTATCTCTAACACCCCAATCCAAGGAGGCAACCTGTTAGCTGCCTCTAGCACTTTTACGGTTTCAACCGGGCTCTCCCCTCTGCTCCCACTGTTTGTAAATCATTTTTGTCTTGGGAAGGGACTCTTTTGCCTGGCCCTGCCTCCAGCCCCTGCTATGGGGGAGATCTGGGCCTTGCCCTACCGTTCATTCATTCAGGCATATTTATTGAGCTCTTACTGTGTGCAGAGCGCTGTACTAAGCACTTGGAAAGTACAATTCAGCAGCAGAGACAATCCCTACCCAACAATGGGATCACAGTCTAGAAGAGGGAGACTGACAACAAAACAAAACAAGTAGGTATCAATAGCATCAAAATAGATAAATAGAATTACAGATATATACACATTATTAATAAAGTAAATAGAATAATAAATATGTACAAATATATACAAGTGCTGTGGGGCGGGGAAGGGGGTAGAGCAGAGGGAGGGAATAGAAGTGATGGGGAGGGGAGGAGGAGCAGAGGAAAGGGGGGGCTCAGTCTGGGAAGGCCTCTTGGAGGAGGTGAGCTCTCAGTAGGGCTTTGAAGGAGGAAAGAGAGCTAGTTTGGCGGGTGTGAGGAGGGAGGGCATTCCAGGCAACAGATAGGGCTTGGGCCAGGGGTCGACAGTGGGACAGGCGAGAATGAGGCACAGTGAGGAGGTTAGCGGCAGCAGAGGAGCGGAGTGTGTGGGTTGGGCTGTAGAAGGAGAGAAGGGAGGTGAGGTAGGAGGGGGCAAGGGGATGCAGAACCTTGAAGCCAGTAGTGAGGAGTTTTTGCTTGATACAAAGGTTGATAGGAGATTTTTGAGGAGGGGAGTGACAAGCCCAGAGCGTTTCTCTAGAAAGATAATCTGGGCAGCAGAGTGAAGTATAGACGGAAGTGGGGAGAGACAGAAGGTTGGGAGATCAGAAAGGATCACCAGCGGGCTGACCTTGTACACACCTCCTCCCTTCCATCTGTGCAATGCCCCAGGGAGTGGACTGGTGCCATTCTGCAGGGGCTGGTACCCAGTAGCGTCCCGGGGGGAGCCATATTCATTCATTCAATCATATTTATTAAGCGCTTACTGTGTGCAGAGCACTGTACTAAGCACTTGGGAAGTACAAGTTGGCAACATATAAAGATGGTCCTTTACCCAAAATGGGGCCCACGGTGGCCTAATGGATAGAGCACAGGCCCGGGAGTCAGAAGAGCCTGGGTTCTAATGCCGGCTATGCCACACTCTGCTGTGTCACCTTGGGCAAATCACTTAACTTCTCTGTGCCTCAGTTACATCATATGCAAAATGGTGATTAAGACTGTGAGCCCCATGAGGGTTGTGGACTGTGTCCAACCTGATTAGCTTGTATCTACCCCAGTGCTTAGAACAGTGCCTGGCACATAATAAATGCTCAACAAATACTAAATACAGTAATACAATATTAATAAAAAAAAGCATGCCAGGCCCCACCACTCCCTCTGCCTCCCTGGCTGTCCATCATCAATATCCACAATGCCTGGGCTGAGCTTTTTTAAATCTTCATTTCCCTTCCAGGAAGTAATCGGGTTCACGTATCCCAGTGCTATTTCTTGCAATGTCCTGGCTGGCTTTCTGTCGTTCTGATCCTGACTAAACCCTCTTTCTATTTCTTCCACTCCCTTCTGCATCACCCTGACTTGCTTTGCTTTTCATTCATTCAGTTGTATTTATTGAGCGCTTATACTGTGTGCAGAGTACTGTACTAAGCTCTTGGAAAGTACAATTCGGCAACTTATATAGTCCCTACCCAACAGCAGGCTCACAGTCTAGAAGGGGGAGACAGACAGCAAAACAGAACAAGTAGACAGGTGTCAATACCATCAAAATAAATAGAATTATAGATATATACAAATCATTAATAAAATAAGTAGAGTAATAAATATGTACAAATATACACAAGTGCTGTGGGGAGGGGAAAGGGAAGGGGCAGAGGGAGGGGGTGGGGGCGATGGGGAGGAGGAGGAGAGGATAAGGGAAGCTCAGTCTTGGAAGGCCTTCTGGAGGAGGTGAGGAGGGTGGAGAGTTGGGTGAGGTGGAGGTAGTGGGGGAAAAAGAGAAAGCTGATGGAGTGCTTTTAAAGTCAATAGCGAGGAGCATCTGCTTTTTGGGGAGAGCTCTGGGAGAAGCAGCATTGCCTAGTAGAAAGAGCACGGCCCCTGGACTCAGAAGTTGTGAGTTCTAATCCCAGGGCTGCCACGTCAGCTGTGTGACCTTGGGCAGGTCAGTTAACTCCTCTGTACCTCAGTTCCCTCATTTGTAAAATGGGGATCACGGCTGTGAGCCCCAAGAGGGACTGTGTGCAACCTGATTACCTTGTAACTACCTCAATGCTTAGAACAGTGCTTGGCACATAGTAAGCGCTTAACAAGTACCAAATTTTTTTTTGGCTCCTTTTATTCATTCCCCCCTGCCCATCCCTAAAGCACTTATGTACATATATTACATAAATCTGTAGTTTATATTAATGACTGTCTCCCCCTTTAGACTGTATGTTCACTGTGGGCAGGGAATGTGTCTTATATTGTACACTCCCAAGTACATAGCACAGTGCTCTGCACAGCTGTGCACGACTGATTGATTACCTCTGGCAGTTGGCTGGCCCTGGGTGTGTTTCTTCTATGTACACATGCACATGTGTGTATGCGCGCGTACCCACACCCACCCACCCACCCACACACACACACACACACACACAGAGTCTTCTTGTGCTACAGGCAGCAGCAGGGTTCCAGTTAGAAAATGTTTTCACTTTCACCCGTGAAGTTAGGAGGGCAGGTTCCAAACCCAGCCCTACTATTAGCTTGCTGGGTGACCTTGGGCAAGTTGCTTAACCTCTCTGGGACTCCCTTTCATTATCCATTAAATGGGAAGAACCCTTCTCCTAATCCTTCAGGGATGATGTGAGGATGAAATGAGATCACTTTGAATTTAAGAGGTGACTAAATCTGGGCTAAAAGGAGAAGCCCTCGCACTCTGTGATGCAGTTGCCGATTCTACTACTTCTGGCAAAGCAGCATGGGAAGCAGTGTGGCCTAGTGGAAAGAGCATGAGACCGGGAGTCAGAGGACCAGGGTTCATTCATTCAATCGTATTTATTGAGCGCTTACTGAGTGCAGAGCACCCCTTCGTCCCCCTCTCCATCCCCCACATCTTACCTCCTTCCCTTCCCCACAGCACCTGTATATATGTATATATGTTTGTACATATTTATTACTCTATTTTACTTGTACATATCTATCCTATTTATTTTATTTTGTTAGTATGTTTGCTTTTGTTCTCTGTCTCCCCCTTTTAGACTGTGAGCCCACTGTTGGGTAGGGACTGTCCCTATATGTTGCCAATTTGTACTTCCCAAGCGCTTAGTACAGTGCTCTGCACATAGTAAGCGCTCAATAAATACGATTGATGATGATGATGACTAAGCGCTTGGGAAGTACAAATTGGCAACATCTAGAGACGGTCCCTACCCAACAGCGGGCTCACAGTCTAGAAGGGGGAGACATACAACAAAACAAAACATATTCACAAAATAAAATAAATAGAATAAATATGTACAAGTAAAATAGAGTAATAAATACGTACAAACATATATACAGTGAGCGTTTACTGTGTGTAGAGCCCTGTGCTAAGCGCGTGGGAACTACACGGCCATCATTCATTCATTCAATCGTATTTGAGTGCTTACTGTGTGCAGAGCACTGGACTAATAATGTTGGTATTTGTTAAGCGCTTACTATGTGCCAAGCACTGTTCTAAGCGCTGGGGGTGGGGGGGGGGATACAAGATCATCGAGGTTGTCCCACGTGGGGCTCACAGTCTTAATCCCCACTAAGCGCTTGGGAAGTACAAGTTGGCAACATTATTATAGGGTTCTCATCCTTGACTTCACCACCTGCCTGCTGTGTGACCCTGGACAAATCACTTCACTGCTCAGTGCCTCGGTTTCCTCTTCTGTAAAAATGGGGATTCAGTATCTGTTCTCCCTGTTACTTATATTATGAGCTCAAGACTGTGTCCAACCTGATTATCTTGCATCTATGCCAGCACTTAGTAGAGTGCTTGGCATGTAGTAAGAGCTTAATTACCATTATTATTAGTACTCTTAAACAATGGTATTTACTGAGTGCTTATCCTGTGCAGAGCACTGTACTAAGGTGATAATATACTAAGCTATCTGCTCCCCTCAATGCAGGGCAATGAACGACATTGGTGACTACATTGGCTCCGATGTGGAGATCTCCTGGCTCCCTAACCTGGATGATTTGATGACCGGCTATGCCCGGAACTTCCGGCCCGGGATTGGCGGTAAGATGGGCAGTGGGCCCTGGGTGGAGGGGAGAGGGGTGGCAGTGCCCAGGGAGACTCTCCCTGTGGGGTGAGTCAGACCTCATCTGGGGTGATAGGAAACCCGCCCTCACTGGGGTGACTACCCCCCTACCCTTCCCCACCAATCAATCAATCGTATTTATTGAGCGCTTACTGTGTGCAGAGCACTGTACTAAGCGCTTGGGAAGTACAAGTTGGCAACGTATAGAGACAGTCCCCACCCAACAGTGGGCTCACAGTCTAAAAGGGAACCACCTACAGAACTATCTCTCGCAGGGAGAATGAGCTGAATAGCAGCTCCCGGATTTCTTAGCAGCCTCTCTGATCCAGCCCTCAGAGGACTTCTGTTCTAATAGTACAGAAAGAAGATCCTGGGGAAATAATAATAATAATGGTATTTGTTAAGCACTTACTATGTGTCAAGCACCGTTCTAAGTGCTGGGGGAGATAGAAGATATCAAGTTGGACACAGTCTCTGTCCCACATGGGGCTCACAACATTAATTCCCATTTTACAGCTAAGGTAACTGGAAATAATAATAATAATGGCATTTGTTAAGCACTTACTATGTGTCAAGCACCGTTCTAAGTGCTGGAGGAGATAGAAGCTGTCAGGTTGGACACAGTCTCTGTCCCACATGGGGCTCACAACATTAATTCCCATTTTACAGCTAAGGTAACTGGAAATAATAATAATAATGGCATTTGTTAAGCACTTACTATGTGTCAAGCACCGTTCTAAGTGCTGGGGGAGATAGAAGCTATCAGGTTGGACACAGTCTCTGTCCCACATGGGGCTCACAACATTAATTCCCATTTTACAGCTAAGGTAACTGAGGCATAGAGAAGAGAAATGACTTGCCCAAGGTCACACTGCCTGCCCCACTGGGAGCCCTAGCCCCACACCCATCAGCTGCTGGAAACCCGGGCTTTCTGGACCAGGGCTATCTCTGGCCCATGTTCCCTCCCAGATGTCTGCCTGGGCCCTGAATTCTTCAAGCTGGGAGGCAGAAATAGGGTGGCAATGCCTAAGGTCAGACCATCCATGTCTGTGTATGTGCATGTGTGTGTATATATCTGTAAGCCCCTTGTTCTCTCACATTCAGGTCCTCCTGTGAATGTGGCTCTTGCCATCGAGGTGGCCAGCATTGACCACATCTCAGAAGTTAACATGGTAATATCCCATGGGGGCCCTGAGCTGGGACAATAATGTTGGTATATGTAAAGTGCTGACTATGTGCCAAGCAATGTGAAAAGCAGTGGGGTAGAGACAAGATAATCAGGCCAGATACAGTCCCTTCCCATATGGGGTATACAGTCTAAGTGGGAGGGAATACAGATATTTAATCCCCATTTTTCAAATGAGGAAACTGAGGCACAGAGAAGGATGCCACAGCTCTCCCTCCTCCCTGACCTCCCCAACCTCCCATCACATCCAAATAAGAAAGTTCAACCACTCTGACACTCTAACCACAATTCCTTGATCACTGCATCAATCAGTGATTTTTATCAAGCACTTACTGTGTGCAGGGCACTGTACCAAGGGCTTGAAAAGTACAATAGAATAGAGTTGATAGATGTGATTCGCTGCCCACAAAGAGCTTCCAATCTACTGGGGGAGACAGACATTAAAATTGATTACAGATAGTATACCAACCCTGGTCTTGTCATTTTCTCCAACAATTGCCCAATAATTAATCAATCAGTTGCATTTATTGAGTGCTTACTATATGCAGAGCAGTGTACTAAAAGTTAGGTAGAGTACAGTCTAGCAGAATTAGCAGATACGTTCCCTGCCCATAACAAGCTTATACTCTAGAGGGAGAAACAGGCATTGATATAAATGAGCAAATTACAGATACTTAAATGCTGCGGGGAATCAATCAATTAAGAATACTATTGAGCACTTATTGAAGGCAGAACTCTGCACTGGGTGCTTCCTGGGGCCAGTGGAAATAAAGGATATGAGCCTGGCCCTCGAAGGACTTTTGTTCTAATAGTGGAGAAAGAAGATCCTGGGGAAAGAGTAATAATAATAACAATAATAGTACTTGTAAGCACTTACTATGTCAAGCACTGTTCTAAGCGCTGGGGAGATGCAAGCTAATCAGGTTGGACACAGTCCACGTCCCACATGGGGCTCACAGCATTAATCCCCACTTTACAGATGAGGTAACTTGGGCCCAGAGAAGTGAAGTGATTTGCCCAGGGTCATAGAGCTGACAAGTGGTGGAGCCAGGATTAGAACCCATGACCCCTGACTCCCAGGGCTGGGCTTTAGCCACTAGGGAGGAGGTGGCTGCAGCAGGTGGCAGCGACCGGTGGGCAACTCTTCTTGGGCCTTGGTGTTCCTGGGCAGGGGCTGAATCTCGGGGGTTCCCCAGCAGATGGCCGGCCTTAGCGGAGGGGACCCAGGGGATCCCGTCCGCCTGGTAGCCCGGGTAGTGCCACATGGCCAACCCTGCGGCTTTCCACCCCTGCCACTCCTTCCGACCCCTTGGCTCCAGGAGTACACCATGACGGTTTTCCTGCATCAGAGCTGGAGGGATGACAGGCTGTCTTACAACCACACCAACGAGACGCTGGGCCTAGACAGCCGCTTCGTCGACAAGCTCTGGCTGCCCGACACGTTCATCGTGAACGCCAAGTCGGCCTGGTTCCACGATGTGACTGTGGAAAACAAGCTCATCCGCCTGCAGCCCGATGGGGTGATCCTCTACAGCATCAGGTGAGGGGGAGACCCCTGACCGGTGGCTTGTCCGGCGGCCGGGCCCGGCTTTCTCTGGGCAGCCGCTGGGCAGGAGGGCTAGGTCGTGGACTTACTTCTGCCATTGACTTGCTGTGTGAACATGGGCAAGTCACTTAACCTCTCTGGGCCTGTTTCCTCAACTGCCCGGTGAAGAGCAATCTCAACCTTTCTTTCCCTCAAAAGGATGCTGGGAAGACATATGAAACATCATGCGGAGGGCTTGGGGGTAGGGCAAGTTCATTCATTAATTCATTCAATTGTATTCAGCGCTTACTATTTGCAGAGCACTGTATTAAGCACTTGGAAGAGTACAATATAACAATAAACAGACACCTTCCCTGCCCACAGTGAGTTTTCAGTTTAGAGGGGGAGACAGACCTTTTAAGCAGGGGAGAGGGGAAGGAAATAAGTACATCTGTGCTCAGGAGACAAAACCAACACCCCCCACCAGGACCCCCTGAGCCTTCTCTGTGCTTAGTTGACCCAGCATTTTCATAAGGAAATAGACTCTCTCTTAACTCATCTTCTTCCACTTCCCTCCCATCTTCCTTTCTCACTTCCGCCTCTCCTCTCTCTTCAGTCCTGCTCCCTCCCGTCTCTCTGACTTTTCCTCTCCATCTGTCTCTTCCTATTCTTCCCCATGCATCACAGGAGAGAAGCCATTAACAAGATGCATTCAGCCTCAGGCCAGATATTGGATACCTCAGGGGGAAGGAATTCTCCATTTCCATCTCCATAGAGGAGTAATATACCTAACCCCGTGGGTTGGGTTTTCCAAACCTGGATAAACCCCTGGTCTCTCACTTGCTGAACAGCCTCCAAGGGGGCCTTTATACAATGGAAGCTTTCCTGCCAGGGGGCTAGTCCAGGCCTCAGGGCTAAGTCACTTGCTCAAGGTTGCCCAACAAATCTGTGCCTTGCTGGGATTGGATTTCAGGACTCTGGACTGCCCCTCCCCAGGGAAGTCTATGGCCTTTTAGCCCATCCAGTCTAACCGGCCCTTAATTGCACAGCCAGTAGAGCTGTAGGAGAGAATCCTGGCAGGGGCAGAGGGAACTTTGTGCCTCTTCCCATGGCAAGGATAGGGGTTAGGTCACCATATGTCCCAAATGTTTTGGGACAATCCCTCAAATTTGCAGTTTTAACAATAATAATTGTGCTATTTGTTAAGCTCCTACTATGTGCCCAGCACTGAATTAAGCGCTGGGGTGGATACAAGCAAATCAGGTTGGAAACAGTCCCCGTCCCACATGAGGCTCACACTCTCAATCCCTATTTTATGGATGAGGCAACGGAGGCACAGAGAAGTGAAGCGATTTGCCCAAGGCCACACAGCAGACAAGTGGAGGAGCCAGGATTAAAACCCCAAAACTTCGAACTCCCAGGTCCATGCTGTATCCACTACACCATGCTGCTTCCTATGGTCACCTGACCCCCACTCTGCCCCTGGCCCATATACACACACACACACACACACACACGCACACACACACACAAGCACACACACGCAGACACAAATGCACACACACACACACACACCCCGCCCAAGGTGACACAGCACCTCGCCCCCTCCTACCTCACCTCCCTTCTCTCCTTCTCCAGCCCAGCCCGCACCCTCCGCTCCTCTGCTGCTAATCTCCTCACCGTGCCTCGTTCTCGCCTGTCCCGCCATCGACCCCCAGCCCACGTCATCCCCCGGGCCTGGAATGCCCTCCCTCTGCCCCTCCGCCAAGCTAGCTCTCTTCCTCCCTTCAAGGCCCTGCTGAGAGCTCACCTCCTCCAGGAGGCCTTCCCAGACTGAGCCCCTTCCTTCTTTTCCCCCTCGTCCCCCCTTCATCCCCCCATTTTACCTCCTTCCCTTCCCCACAGCACCTGTATATATGTATATATGTTTGTACATATTTATTACTCTATTTATTTTACTTGTACATATCTATCCTATTTATTTTATTTTGTTAGTATGTTTGGTTTTGTTCTCTATCTCCCCCTTTTAGACTGTGAGCCCACTGTTGGGTGGGAACTGTCTCTATATGTTGCCAATTTGTACTTCCCAAGCGCTTAGTACAGTGCTCTGCACATAGTAAGCGCTCAATAAATACGATTGATGATGATGATGGGGCAGAGCCGGGATTAGAACCTGGGTTCTTCCAACTCCCAGGCCTGTGCTCTGTCATCAGCATGTGCTGTGGAGAGGAAGAAAAGAAGTTAATACTTTCCAAAATCTTGGGGGAAGGGAGGGGCAGTCGGTCTCTGGAGGAGGCTTGGTATTGCCACCTTCACCCTGCCCAGCCTCTCTAAACACCACCTCTGGTGCCAGAGAACTGCCTGGCCTGGGTAGAGGTGCCTAGATTGGCCAGTCACCGCTGCTTTCCCTCCCCTTCTCTGGCAGAATCACCTCCGCCGTGGCCTGTGACATGGAGCTCTCCAAGTACCCCATGGACGAGCAAGAGTGCATGCTGGAACTGGAGAGCTGTAAGCCAGCCCTGCCCGCAACCCCTCTCCGGGGAAGCCCACCCGGGGTGGAACGCCTCCTCGGCCACAGGCGAAGCTCCCTTGCATCCGAGCTGTGGAGAAGCGCGTCTGTCTGGGTGTAACCCCTTCCCCCCAACCCCCACACTAGTCCCATAATCCTCAAGGCCCCCATCCCTACCGTGGCTTCTCACTCATCTGCAACCTAGTTCACAAATTGAATGAATTGTTAGTATTTATTGAACACCTACTGTGTGCAGAGCACTGTACTTGGGCACGTGTAATAGAATAAGTGAGCATGACCCCTGCCCTCAAGGAGTAGCAGATCTTGAGGTCGAGACACACTAAAATAAATTACAGTTAGGAGGGAATAATAAAGTATATAATCAATCAAGCAATCATATTTATTGAGCACTTACTGTATGCAGAGCACTGTACTGAGTGCTTGGAAGAGTACAGTATAACAGAGTTGGTATTCAATCATTTATTGAGCACATACTGTGTGCAGAGGATTGTACTAAGTGCTTGGGGAGAGTACAATATAACAAGCAGGCACGCTCCCTGCCCACAATGAGCTTACAGCCTAGAGATAAACATGTTCCCTGCTCACAAGGAGCTTTCAGTGTACAGGGGGAGAAAGACATACAAATAAATTACAGATATGTACATAAGTGCTGTGGGGTGAAAAAAGGGTACAAATCCAAGGGCGAGGGTGACCCAAAATGGAGTGGGTGTAGGGGAAATGAGGGCTTAGTCGGGGAATCCCTCTTGAAGGAGATGTGATTTTTAATATAAGATATATGCGAAGGGGTTAGAAAGGTTATGAGTACTTAAGACCTTAGATGATGCTGAAGGGCTGAAGTGGTAACTGGGGAGATGAAAAGTAGGGAGGACCACAGGACACTTATTGGGGAAAACGTGGAGGAGAAGTAATTTCAGAAGTGCCTTGAAGACAGGAAGAGCTATGGTCTGACGGATGTGAAGTAGGAGGGAGCTCTAAACAGCAGGGAAGATGGGTCAGTGATGGAAGAGACAAGAATGAGGCACAGTGAGTAGGGGGGAAGTTGTGAGAAAAGAATAGATGAGAGAGCTGTTCGAGCACCTTTCGGCCGAAGGTCGGAAGCTTCTGCTTGAAGTGAAGAGGAATCGGCCACAATTAGAACGTTTTGAGGAATGGGGCGATGGCTGCAGAATGTTTTAGTGAATCTGTCTGGAGAGTGAAGTTTGGACTGGAGAGGGGAGAGACTAATGGCGGGGAAGTTGATGAGAAGGCTGAGGTCGTAGTTAAACGGGTTATGCCAAGTGCCTGGTCCAGGGTGGTGGCTGTTTGATTGAAGTTGGCAGAGTTGAGGAGTGAAAGGAAGCAGGTGGCTGGAGACACAGGGGGTGGACGGTCATCAGGACCATCCATATGGATGTTGAAATCCCTGAGCTGATGCTGTGCAAGGGAGGAGAGAAGGATGATGGGTAAGGCATCAAAATTGCTCAGAAAATTGGAGGTGGAACCTGGGGACTAGGAGAGAAATGGGGAATAGGCCTGTTTACTAATAACAGCAGTCTCTTAGTGACATCCCCTGGGGTCAGTTCCATAGCCCATTCAGCCCTGGCCCCTGCCTCCAAAAGGTGTACCAGCTTACTTGGAGGCTGTGGTTTTGGTAGTTTTTGTCCTGGACCCCCACTCTTCTGGTTAGAAATGGACCATCTAGCATCCCTGCCTTTCCCTTCTCCATCCCTGCCTTTCCCTTCTCCATCCCTGCCTTTCCCCTCTCCATCCCTGCCTTTCCCCTCTCCATCCCTGCCTTTCCCCTCTCCATCCCTGCCTTTCCCCTCTCCATCCCTGCCTTTCCCCTCTCCATCCCTGCCTTTCCCCTCTCCATCCCTGCCTTTCCCCTCTCCATCCCTGCCTTTCCCCTCTCCATCCCTGCCTTTCCCCTCTCCATCTCTGACTTTCCCCTCCCCATTCCTGACTTTCCCCCTGTGACCCATCATGAACCATCCAAAATCCTTGACTCTCCCCTCTCATCCCTGACTCTCCCCCAGTGACCCAATATGGACCATCCAAAACCCCTGACTCTCCCCTCTCCATCCCTGACTCCCCTGTCCACCCTTGACTCTCCCCTCTCTATCCCTGATGCTCTCCGCAGTGACCCAGCATAGTCCACCCAAAACCCCAACTCACCCTCTGATGACCTCACTAAAAGTAGTGTTTCCTTGTGTTTAGTTTGACCCTGCCACCCTCCACCTCCAGTGTGTGCCCCTTGCCCTGGTGGGGTGGGATTTGGGAAACTATAATTCTATGTTTGCCCCCTCACTGGTTCTGTAAACGCTAGTCCTCCCAACTCTCAATTTTGGGGAACCAGTAAGCCTCCATTCATGTGGGGTTGTGTGGAGGGTTGGGCTGGCTCAGAATAAGAAGCGTGGCTGGAAACTGAGCTGCTGAGAGTTACAGAGGTAACTTCTCCTTACTATAAAGGCAAAAGACTGGAAGCTCCTTCTTTCCCAACCCTCAATCTCCTTTCCCCTTCCTACACCTGTTCCACTTCACTAAAGGGATTCCTATGCCCTGGGTCACCCCCTCCACCTCACCCGCACCGATCTGGGGCCCTCCCAGTTCTGCCCACTGAGTCCAACTCAAGCATCCCTAGACCTCGCCCTTTCCATCTCAGAAATGGGCTCGCCCCTCCAGACCATCTGATTCGATAGGGCCGCAGAAGTCCAAGCCCCGCAGAGGCTCTGGTTGTCCGGGTTGGTGAGCTTGTGCCAGCCGGGCTCCAGCCAGCCACCGAACCACCCCCAACGAGAGGAGCAGATGTTTGCCAAAACTGTGGGTGGTGGGGGGGAGCGGGGAGAGGCGGGGGTCTCCCACCCAGCCGACGCGGTGGACTCCGTCCCGGTCCCCTGGCAGACGGCTACTCCTCTGAGGACATCGTGTACCGCTGGTCCGAAAATCAGGAGCAGATCCACGGGCTGGATAAGCTGCAGCTAGCTCAGTTCACCATCCCCAACTTCCACTTCACCACGGAGATGATGAATTTCAAATCTGGTACCTGGAGGGCTCCAGCTGGCGGGGGTGGCTGGGGTCCGCGGGGAGGTGGGCATCAGGCGAAGGCATTGGAGAGGAAGGGGTCCATTGCCCCAAAGCTCCAAGCTGGATTTCCCGTTTCCCTGGGTTCCTCGGCTCTTTCTCACCGTGAGTCCCGGGAAGGGGTGGCAAATCTCCAGTCTCCCCACCCCAGAACATCCCTGGGAAGACACCGGGCTGGGTTAGCAGGGATCCCTCTGGGACCTCCCCTCAAGAGTGGGGGGATGTCCAAGGCGAAGGGGTCTTGATGGGCTCCCCCCATTTTCTGGGCCCGAATGGGGCTGGGCTGGCAGCAGGTCAGTTCCCCCGCCTCAGCCTGCACTTCCACCTGCGACGCAACCGCGGCGTCTACATCATCCAGTCCTACATGCCGTCCGTCCTGCTGGTCGCCATGTCCTGGGTCTCCTTCTGGATCAGCCAGTCGGCCGTGCCTGCCCGAGTGTCACTAGGTAAAGGCGCCAGGGACCCTGGGCCCGGGGACCCCGCTAGAGACCAGACAGGCAGAACTGGAACATGAATACCGGCCTCTCTCAGCTGCATGTAGTTTGAGCCCCTGTAGGTGCTGGTGGTGTTTAAGCACTTACTATGTGCCAGACACTGTATTAAGCGCTGGGATAGACACAGCAGCTCCATCACTTGTCTCCTGCATGGCCTTGGGCAAGTCGCTTAACTTCCCGATGCCTCAGTTAACTCATCTGAAAAATGGGGATAAAGTCTGTGAGCCCCATGTGGGACAGGGACTGTGTCCTACCTGATTTGCTTTTATCCACCCCTGTACTTAGTACAGTGCCTGGCACGTAGCGCTTAACAAATACCATAATTATTACAAGCATGTTGTAGGCAGGGAATGTGTCTGTTTATTGTTATGTTGTACTCTCCCAAGCAGTTAGTACAGTGCTCTGCATACAGTATGCACTCAATAAATGCAATTGAATGAATGAATACAAGCAAATCATGTTGGACGCAGTCCCTGTCCCACATGGGACTCACACTCTTAATCCCTGTTTGGCAGATAAGGGAACTGAGGCACAGAGGAAGTGAAGTGACTTGCCCAGGGTCCCACTGCAGGCAAGTGGCAGAGTCAGGATTAGAACCCAGGTCCTTCTGACTCCTTGGGCCGTGCCCATCCACTGGGCCATGCTGTTTCCCTTGAGGGATGGAGACTATGCCAGACCTGATTATCCTTTACCTATCTCAGTGCTTGGTAATAATAATGATAGCATTTATTAAGCACTTACTTTGTGCAAAGCACTGTTCTAAGCTCTGGGGAGGTTACAAGGTGATCAGGTTGTCCCACGGGGGGCTCACAATCTTAATCCCCATTTTACAGATGAGGGAACTGAGGCCCGGAGAAGTAAAGTGACTTGCCCAAAGTCACACAGCTGACAGTTGGCGGAGCCGGGTTTTGAACCCATGACCTCTGACTCCAAAGCCCGGGCTCTTTCCACTGAACCACGATGCTTCTCCTAGTACCTACTAAGCACATAGTAGAGGGTACTAAGCACACAGTAAATGCTGAGCAAATACTACCGATTGATAAGGGTTTAATAAATTCCTTAATGATCATTATTCAGAGTAGGTTATCGGTTGTAGAGCCCTGCTTCCCCCCGGGTTGGGTGGCTGGTAGTCATGGAGACAAAGCCATGAGGCTGAGGTGTCGGGAATGGGACAGTGGCAATGAGAAGCTGGAGACAACAAAGTTCCCCCTCAGAAGAAACCCTTCCCTGTCTCCCCGTGCCACCCTTCCACATCCTAGGCCAGGCTCCTTCTCAGCTGGGCCCTGGGGGCAGGGTAGTGAGGATGGACTGAGCAAGGAGAAGAGACAGGTGGTGCTCAGTGGGCCTGGATGAAGGCTTCTCTGAGGGGGGTGGCGAGGGCAGCCAGAACCCAGGCGTCCTGGGGACACAGCCTCCTGTCGTGAAAACAGAAGTCCAGGGTCCTGGAAGGCCACTGCCTTTTTTTTAGACTGTGAGCCCACTGTTTTTAGACTGTGAGCCCACTGTTGGGTAGGGACTGTCTCTATATGTTGCCAACTTGGACTTCCCAAGCGCTTAGTACAGTGCTCTGCACACAGTAAGCGCTCAATAAATACGATTGATTGATTTTTTAAAATATTTGTTAAATGCTTACTATGTGCCAACCACTGTTCTAAGCGCTGTGGGGGGATAACAAGGAAGCAGTGTGGCTCAGTAGCAAGAACATGGGCTTTGGAGTCAGAAGTCAAGGGTTTGAATCCCGGCTCCGCCAGTTGTCAGCTGTGTGACTTTGGGCAAGTCACTTCACTTCTCTGGGCCTGTTACCTCATCTGTAAAATGGGGATGAAGACTGTGAGCCCCCCGTGGGACAACCTGATCACCTTGTAACCTCCCCAGCGCTTAAAACAGTGCTGTGCACATAGTAAGCGCTTAATAAATGCTATCATTACTAGAGAAGCAGCGTGGCTCAGTGGAAGGAGCCCGGGCTTTGGAGTCAGAGGTCAGGGGTTCAAATCCCGGCTCTGCCAATTGTCAGCTGTGTGACTTTGGGCAAGTCACTTCACTTCTCTGGGCCTCAGTTACCTCATCTGTAAAATGGGGATGAAGACTGTGAGACCCCCCCCCCCCCGTGGGACAACCTGATCACCTTGTAACCTCCCCAGCGCTTAGAACAGTGCCTTGCACATAGTAAGCGCTTAATAAATGCCTTCATCATTATTATTATAACAAGGTCATCAGGTTGTCCCACGTGGGGCTCACAGTCTTCATCCCCACTTTACAGATGAGGGAACTGAGGCACAGGGAAGTGAAGTGACTTGCCCAAGGTCACACAGCTGACAAGGGGTGGAGCCGGGATTAGGGCAAATGGATGCAAGAGGCTGGGCTAGAGTCAGGCTTCACAGATCAGTGCATAGAGCTGCTGGGTAATGCCAAGCCCACCAGGTATGGCAGGTAAACGGCTCTTTTCCCTCCAAGCGGCTTAGCATTCCTGGACCTGGAGAAGCCCAGAGAGAAGCTTCTTGGTCTTATGGAAAGCGCCCAGCCCTGGGAGTCAGAGGGCCAGGGTTCTAATCCCGGCTCCACCACTTGCCTGCTGTGTGGCTTTGGGCAATTTACTTAACTTCTCTGAACTCGGTTTCCTCAACTGTAGAATAAAGATTCAATTCCTGTTCTCCTTCTAACTTAGACTGTGAGCCCCGGGTGACGCTTGGAGAAGCAGCATGGCTTAGTGGATAGAGCACGGACCTGGGAGTAAGAGGGACCTGGGTTCTAATCCTGGCTCTGCCGCTTGTCTGCTGTGTGACCTTGGGCAAGTCACTTCACTTCTCTGGGCTTCAGTTCCATCACCTGTAAAATGGGGATTAAGCTCCATGTATGAGCCCCACATGGGACAAGGACTGTGTCCAAGCCAATTTGCTTGAATTCACCACAGCGCTTAGTATAGTGCCTTGCACATAGTAAGCACTTAAAAATACCACAATTATTATTGTTATTATCTTGTATCTACCCCATTGCTTAGAACAGTGCATGACACACAGTAAGTGCTTAACAAATATTATTATTATTAATAATTATTATTACGGTATTTGTTAAGTATTATTATGGCATTTGGAGAAGCAGCGTGACTCAGTGGAAAGAGCATGGGCTTTGGAGTCAGAGGTCATGGGTTCAAATGCCGACTCCGCCAACTGTCAGCTGTGTGACTTTGGGCAAGTCACTTAACTTCTCAGGGCCTCAGTTACCTCATCTGTAGAATGGGGATTAAGACTGTGAGCCCCCTGTGGGACAACCCGATCACCTTGTAACCTCCCCAGCGCTTAGAACAGTGCTTTGCACATAGTAAACAATAAATGCCATTATTATTATTATGTGCTTACTGTGTGCCAGGCAAGGTACTAAGCACTGGGGTGGATAGAAGCAAATCAGGTTGGACACAGTCCCTGTCCCACGTGGGGCTCACAGTCTCGATCCTCATTTTACAGATGAGGTAACTGAGGCCCAGAGAAGTGAAATGACTTCTCCGGGTAAGTCATTTCACTTCTTACCCAAGATCACACAGCAGACAAGTGGCGGAGCCGGGATTAGAACCCTAAGACCTTCTGACTCCCAAGGCCGGGCTCTATTATCATCATTGCTATTATTAGGGATGTAGAAGCCAGCAACCCAGGGTTTTGGAGCTGGGGATATCGGGGCTGGCCGGCCCTGGGGTCTGTCCAGTGTCCTTTGGGTTTTCCTAGCCCATCATTCCTGGGGAGGAATTTGGGCCTTGTGTAATGATCCTAGACTCCCACACCCCGTCTGGGTTTTGGAACGGGCCAGGAGAAGTAAGGGAAAGGAAATTGCAATGCCAAGTCCCCCTTTCTGTCCCCTGTCACTCCCTCTCCCCCCCAATCCAGGTATCACCACTGTCCTGACAATGACCACTCTGATGGTCAGCGCCCGCTCTTCCCTCCCACGAGCCTCAGCCATCAAGGCCCTGGACGTCTACTTCTGGATCTGCTACGTCTTCGTTTTCGCTGCCCTGGTAGAGTACGCGTTTGCCCACTTCAACGCCGACTACATGAAGAAGCAAAAAGCCAAGGTGAAGGTCACCAAGCAGAGCAGTGAGGTCAGTGAGCGTGGCTGCTTTCCTCCGGGGATGGATCTCTCCCCTTCCCTTGAGGGAGCCGGGTTCCGTTCACCCACTCGGCCCAGAACGCTTAGGTCTCACAAGTGAGACCCTCCCTGATGGACGTTTCCTTTCATTCATTGAATCATATTTATTGAGCGCTTACTGTGTGCAGAGCACTTTACTAAGCGCTTGGGAAGTACAAATTGGCAACATATAGAGACGGTCCCTACCCAACAGTGGGCTCACAGTCTAGAAGGGGGAGACAGAGAACAAAACAAAACATATTAACAAAATAAAATAAATAGAATAAATATGTACAAATAAAATAGAGTAATAAATACATACAAACATATATACAGGTGCTGTGGGGAGGGGAAGGAGGTAAGGCGGGGGGATGGGGAGAGGGAGAGGAAGGAGGGGACTCAGTCTGGAAAGGCCTCCTGGAGGAGGTGAGCTCTCAGTAGGGCCTTGAAGGGAGGAAGAGAGGTTTTGATTGAAAATGCAGTTTGGTAATAATTATTAGGGCAGAGAGCCAGCAGTGGGCAGCCACCAAGCCAAGAAACAGGAAATCAGGTCTCAGAGGGGCTGAGCACTGTTTGGACAGTGAGCCAGTTGCCCCTAGGCAGGCTGACTGGCCCCTGGAAGCCATCCCTTTCCGTGTGTGAGGAGTCGTCTGCCGGTTGCACCAGAGTAGAGCCTGTCTTCGGGCTGGACTGGGCTCGGGAAAAGGGCTGAGTAGGCTTTTCCTGGGGTAGGGTAGCCAGCAGCAGCCTTTTTTGCCCCCATTTCAGGATCTGGCTTTCTGGAAGGTGGTCTAGTGACTAGAGCATGGGTTGGGATTCAGAAGGACCTGGAATCTAATCCCATCTCTGCCACATGTCTGCTGTATGACCTTGGGCGAGTCATTCCTCTGTGCCTCAGTTACCTCATCTGTAAAATGGAGATTAAGATTCTGAGCCCAATTTGGGACAGGGACTGTGCACAACCCAATTACCTTGTATCTACTTAGTACAGTGCCTGGCACATAGTAAGTGCTTAACAAGTATCACAGTTGTTATTATTATTATTATTGTTATTATTATTAGAACACTTCTACATTTTTTCAACCAATAGCTCTTGCAAAAGCATCCCATATTTGCTCCCAGTGCCCAGGGGAGATGGAACCTGACTGGGCTGGGCCTGGGACTGAGCTTAACTAGATTGGGCAAAACACTGTACCAAACACTTGGGAGAGTACATTAAAGGTAGAATCAATTGTATTTATTGAACAATTACTGTGTGCAGAGCACTATACTAAACAACTTGGGAGAATACATTAGAGGTAAAATTGATCAATAGCATTTTTAACGGTATTTATTAAGTACTTACTATGTGCCAGGCAACGTACAAAGCACTGGAGTACATACAAGCTAATCAGATTAGACATGGGGCTCATGGTCCTAATCCCCATTTTACAGATGAGATAACTGAGGCACAGAGATGTTAAGTGACTTGCCCGAGGTCACGCAGCAGACAGATGGTGGAGTCAAGATTAGAACTTGGATCAGTAGTATTTATTGAGCATATACTGCACCAAACACTAGGGAGAGTACACTAAGCGCTTAACAAATACCATCATTATTATTATTAGAGGTAGAATTAATCAATTAATGCTATCTATTGAACACTTACTGTGGTCAGAACACTGTACTAAGCACTTTGGAGAGTACAGACATGGTCTTGAAGAATTATCAATTGGGGTGGGGGGGATACACAAAATGATTTATAGAGAGGAGGAAAGAGAATGCAAAGAAAGCTAGATGAATAAAGGCTTAAACAGAAGAGTGCACAAAATGGTATATTCTAGTGTGTTTCAGGTGGCAGTGATTGTTTAATTGCTAAGAGTCATTGAGAGGTTATTACCTGGGGAGAAGAAAATTAATCAGGGAGAGCCTCCGGGAGGAGGTGGAATTTCAGAGCTTTGAAGATGGGCAGATTTGTGGTCTGGTGGATTTTGAAAGGGAAGGTAGTGAGTGAGGGGCTGGGAGCAGGAGAGGTGAAAGTGAAGAACAGTGAGAAGGCTCATTTGGAAGGAGTGTGGCAGGAGTCAGAAGGACCTGGGTTCTAATCCCATCACCTCCACATTTCTGCTTTGTGACCTTGGGCAAGTCACTTAACCTCCCCGGGCCTCGTCTGTAAAATGGGGATTGAGGCTGTGAGCCCCATGAGGGATATGGACTGTGTCCAACCTGATTAGCTTTTATATACCCCGGAGCTTATTACAGTGCCTGGCACATAGTCAGCGCTTAACAAATACCATAAAAAAAGGTGATGAGGGCTAATAGGTGAGGTGGAGATCCCTGAAAGATGATGATCAAGAGTTGCTTGATGCAGTGGATGGCACAGATGTTAGCAGAGCTATATCTTTCATTTATTCATTCATTCAATCGTATTTATTGAGCACTTTCTAAGTAAGCACTTACGAAGCTGTTACTTAAGTGAGTAAAATGCTCTATCCTCCATGCCTCACTCTGCTCTCCAGCCCCTTCTCCACCACTGACCCCCTTTGTTTCTCGATGACCCCAGCCCAGTTCTTGCTCAACCATCTCCCCAGCGGCGGGGTCGAGGGTGGAGTGGGCTGAGGTGAAGCTGAGTGTCCCGGTAGATTCACAGCAGCTCTCGGCCTGGTCTTCTCTTCCTCTCTCAGCTGAACATGAAGAACGCCATTGTGCTGTTCTCCCTCTCCGCCGCCGGCGTGAACCAGCAGCTGGCCATCTCCAACCGGCAGCACAAGATCCCCCGGAACCTGATGGGCTCCTACCGGTCCGTAGAAGTGGAGACGGGACAGGTGAAGAAGCAGAAGAGCCTGAAGCCTGGGAAAAGGGAAGGCCTCAAGTCCCTCTTCAAGCCCATCGACGCCGACACCATTGACATCTATGCCAGAGCTGTTTTCCCGGCTGCCTTTGCCGCGGTCAATGTGATCTACTGGGTGGCCTACACCATGTAGGGGCACAGAGCTCCCTTGGGCCAGCGGGGCCCGAGTGTCACTGCTCGCTCTTGGCTCCAGCCAGGAGCCAGCATGTCTGCTGAGGTTTTCCTAGGTCAAGAACTGCCTGGCCTAAAAGCAAGTTGGGATAACTGCCCAATGGGCAATGAGGCCTATTTTTTGAGTTTTGGGCTGGGAGTAAGAACAGACCAAACCAGCACTTGGTCTGAATTCAGGCTCTCATGTGGGCAGGAGCCTGATTTCCAATCAATCAGTGAGTCAGTGGTACTTATTGAGCACTTGCTATGTGCAGAGAACTGCACTAAGTGCTGGGGAGAGCACAGTACAGAAATATTAGCAGACGTGTTCCCTGCTCATAACGTTTTCAATCTCTGTTTGGGCCATTTGCTGAGATTCGAATCAACCACCAAATTGACCCATCTCCTCAGCTCCTCAGGACTGGGGCCCAGCACTGCTTCAGCCCCAGAGGGGCCTGGGGCAGGCCCTACCCCACTTCAGTTCTTCCCTTGGGACGGCACTACTGACCTCACCTGGGATATTCAGAGTCCGGCCCTGATGTAGCAGATGGGAGACAGACGGAGCATTCAGTTCCCCGGTCATGGTTGGACTCTCAGATCTTGGGGACGTGTGTTTGAGGCAGAGCTGTAAGGAGGACTGGGGGCTCTGCGGTTATTTATTGTCTTGGATGAAATGTTTAAGCAGAAACCCTTAGCTGCAGCATGAAATAAAGAATTCTGCGTAGAAGTGTCCCGGTCCTTTGATCCGCCACCCCTGAGGCCTTCAGCTAGCGATTGTGGAGATTTGAAAATCTGCCTCTGCAGGGGCTTGTTGTGATCTGCTGGACCTTGCCTGGGTTTCGGTGCTCTTAGAAGGGAAGCAGGGGAAGCATTTGATCTGAGCTCATGCTTTCCATTTGGCCCTATTTGTGATTGAAATTGAATCAGTCAGGATCCCAGTGGAAGAGACTCTGACCTGAGGAAAGAGCAATCGGTGTTGGAACCAGGGAGCCATCTTAACCTCTATCTCCACTATAAATCACTCCAAGGCCCAAGTTGGCCTTTAATTTCACTCTCCACCGGAAACCTCCGTCTCTCCGATGTGGGTGAGAGCTCACACAAGCACAGTTTTGCCTTCCAGGAGGCTCACGTTTGAGATGGGCATGAAGTGTGATGGAGAGCTGATCTGGAATGTTGTGTTTCACTGGAAACAAGGTAGTAAAATCTGGAGACTCCCAGAAATCTGGAAAGCCCCATGCCCTATAGAGCACTGGCTGAGGGGTTGGGGGTGGCAGAAGTCTTGGGAGAGGCCTGATTATTTTACTTGTTCACTTAATACTGCAGCCCAAGCCTAGATAATAATAATGATGATGACATTTGTTAAGTGGTTACTATGTGCAAAGCACTGTTCTAAGCACGGGGAGGTTACAAGGTGATCAGTTTGTCCCACGAGGGGCTCACAGTTTTAATCCCCATTTTACAGGTGAGGTAACTGAGGCACAGAGAAGTTAAGTGACTTGCCCAAAGTCACACAGCTGACAACTGGCAGAGCTGGGATTTGAACCCATGAACTCTGACTCCAAAGCCCGTGCTCTTTCCACTGAGCCACGCTGCTTCTCTTGATGGTGTGAGTATGGGGTGACCAGTCATCTGGTTCTATACTGCAGTGGTCATTGAGTACTGCCATTGCACTGGGTGAATTTTGAGGTGCCACTTTCAATATCCAGCCTCTTCCTTGACTTCTCGGCTAGGTTGGGCATACAACCCTTGGAGCCCTGGAGTCAGGACAAGGGAGACAGGGTTCCCCAGAGTGGAAAACCCCATAGTGGTTGAGTTCCAGCTTGGCCTCATTCACGGGTAGAAAAACTTGGTGGGGTTTCCTTATTTGCGCTGGAAGGAGTGACGGGGAAAGGCGCCTTGCCAGGGAGAAGGGATGGAGTCAATCATGATTAAACAAGTAGAGAAATGACCCAGCTTTGTAGGCACTACAGGTTTTTTTGCCCCTCAGAGAGGAAGAGCTGGAAACCCAAATGCCTTGGGTGAATGAGTGTCTCGTTCGAGAGTCTATCTGTCTTCCCTTCTAGATGTAAGCTCGTTGTGGGCAGAAAAATGTCTTTTTTTATTGTATTGTGCTCTCAATCAATCAATCAATCGTATTTATTGAGCGCTTACTGTGTGCAGAGCACTATACTAAGCGCTTGGGAAGTACAAGTTGGCAACATATAGAGACAGTCCCTACCCAACAGTGGGCTCACAGTCTGTAAGGGGGAGGCAGAGAACAAAACCAAACATACTAACAAAATAAAATAAATAGAACAGATATGTACAAGTAAAATAGAGTAATAAATATGTACAAACATATATATATATATATATATACAGGTGCTGTGGGGAAGGGAAGGAGGTATTTGTACAGTTCTCTGCACACAGTAAATGCTCAATAAATACGATTGACTGACTGACTGACTGACTGTCTTCCCTATGTGCCCACCAGCCACTATTTGGCCCTGGTAGCAGGGAGCCCCAGAAGCCTCTGGACTGGAAGTGCATCTCCATGGAGAAGCTGCAGCTTGGTGACCAGTCAATCAGTGGTATTTACTGAGTACTTAGTATGTGCAGAGCACTGTACTAGCACTTGGGAGAGTATTCATTCACTCAATTGCATTTATTGAGCACTTCGTGCAGAGTACAATTCAATAGGGTCTCACAACCCTATTACACTCAGAAGCAGTGTGGCTCAGTGGAAAGAGCATGGGCTTTGGAGTCAGAGGTCATGGGTTCAAATCCCTCTCTGCCAATTGTCAGCTGTGTGACTTTGGGCAAGTCACAACTTCTCTGTGCCTCAGTTCCCTCATCTGTAAAATGGGGATTAAGACTGTGAGCCCCCCGTGGGGCAACCTGATCACCTTGTAGCCTCCCCAGTGCTTAGAACAGTGCTTTGCACCTAGTAAGCACTTAATAAATGCCATTATTATTATTACAATCTTGGGGGGAGAGATGTTAAATTATAGATAGAGGAAGAAACAGTGTAAGGATATATTTATGTAAGTGTATAAGTGCTGTGGAGGTGGGCATCAAAGTGCTTGGGGGGATGGATTTAAGTGCATAGGTGATGCAGAAGGGAAGGTGAATGAGAGGGTGAAAGGTAAGTCAGGGAAGACTTCTCAGAGGTGATGTAGTTTTTAAGAGGGAGAGATGGAGAGAGTGGTGGTCTGCTGGGTATGAGACTGTAAGCTCATTGTGGGCAGGGAATGTGTCTGTTTATTGTTATATTGTACTCTTCCAAGCGCCTAGTACAGTGTTCTGCTTACAGTAAGTGCTTAATAAATACAATTGAGTGAATGAATGAATGGAGTTTGACAGGAGGGAAGATATGAGCAAGGGGTGGATAGCAAGAAACAGGAAATTGAGGCACAGTGAGTAGGGTGGGGTTAGAGGAATAAATTACGAGGACAGAGTTGTAGTGGGAGAGAAGGGAAAGTTAGGTGGGGGTGGAAGTTGGAACTGGTTGAGTGAGATTCAAGAAAAAGCAGAGGGAATGAAGGAAGGAACTTTCTTTGGAGGTTTCTAAGCCAGGCAGAGGACATTTAACTTCATGCTCTTCATCAAGTCAATTGTTCAGCTTTGACTTTCTGCTCTCTCCTGCTTCTGGAAGGAAAGAATCATCTGGAAGGAAGCATCTCCAAGATCTGCCCTTTCCTCTCCAACCAAACTGCTACCTTTTTGGTTCACTCTCTCATCCTATTCCGACTGGATTACTGCATCAGCCTCCTTTCTGATCTCCCAACTTCCTGTCTCTCCCCACTTCAGTCTATTCACTCAGCTGTGCAGATTATCTCTGTACAAAAACACTCTGGGCATGTCACTCCCCTCCTCAAAAGTCTCCAGTTGCCTATCAACCTTCGCATGAAGCAAAAACTCCGCACTATCAGCTTCAAAGCTCTCCGTCACCTCGCCCACTCCTACTTAACCTCCCTTTTCTTCTTCTACAGCCCAACCCACACACTTCACTCCTCTGCTGCTCACCTCCTCACTATACCACGTTCTTGCCTGTCCACCCGTCGACCCCCGGCCCACGTCCTACCACTGGCCTGGAATGCCCTCCCTCTACACATCTGCCAAACTAGCTCTCTTCCTCCCGTCAAAGCCCTGCTGAGAGCTCACCTCCTCCAGGAGGCCTTCCCAGACTGAGCCCCCCCTTTTCCTCTGCTCCTTCTCCCCTCCCCATCGCCCCCAGTCTCTCCTTCTGCCCTACCCACTTCCCCTCCCCACAGCACTTGTGTATATTTGTACATTTTTATTACTGTATTTACTTTATTAATGATGTGTATATAGCTACAGTTCTATTTATTCTGATGGTATTGTCACCTGTTTACTTGTTTTGTTGTCTGTCTCCCCCTTCTAGACTGTGAGCCCGTTGTTGGGTAGGGACCCATCCCTATATGTTGCCAATTTGTACTTCCCAAGCGCTTTGTACAGTGTTTTGCATACAGTAAGCACTCAATAAATACAATTGAATGAATGAATGAATGAAAGAAAACCAACCTAAATTCCCTCCACCTTCTGCTGCTCCACCAGGGAAAAATGTGAAAACCAATTTGAACTCAATGAGCTGTCAGCAGCCAAGGCAATTTACGTGAGCCTTAATGGACTTTTCCAGCTTTTCAAGAAACCAGTTAAAGAGCCACCATCCTGGCTCCCTGGCTACCCCAAGGCCAGGAAGAAATGCCAGATCACTGGCAGTGTAGCCTTCCAGAGTCTCCTAGGGAGACTGGATGATAAACCAAATTTCTAAACTGTGAACCCATTATTGGGTAGGGACCATCCCTATATGTTGCCAACTTGTACTTCCCAAGCGCTTAGTACAGTGCTCTGCACACAGTAAGCTCTCAATAAATATGATTGAATGAATGAATTCTTCGGAAGGGAAGATGCTGGAAGCAACAGGCATGTGAGGAGGGAGCTGAGAGAGGCCTCCTAGAGGTTCAAAAGTAATAATAATAATTGTGGTTGCTAAGTGCTTACTATGGGCTGGACACTGTACTAAGCACTGGAGTAGATACAAGTAAATCGGGTTGGACAGAGTCCCTGTCCCACATGGGGCTCACAGTCTTAATCCCCATTTTACAGATGAGGTAAATGAGACAGAGGAAGTCAAATGGCAGCGTGGCTCGGTGGAAAGAGCACGGGCTTTGGAGTCAGAGATCATGGGTTTGAATCCCGGCTCTGCCACATGTCTGCTGTGTGACCTTGGGTAAGTCACTTAACTTCTCTGAGCCTCAGTTCCCTCATCTGTAAAATGGGGATGAAGACTAGGAGCCCCATGTGGGACAACTTGATCATCTTGTATCCCCCCCCAGTGCTTAGAACAGTGCTTTGCACATAGTAAGTGCTTAACAAATGCCATTATAATAATTATTATTATTATTACTTGACCAAGGTCACACAGCAGACAGGTGATGGAGCTGGGATTAGACTCCTGGTTCTTCTGATTTCCAGGCCCATGTCCTATCCATTAGGCCATGCCATTTCCCATAAGGCCTGCAAACAGTACCCATGGCAGGCATTGAAGCCCACTTTGCTGCAGGGGCTAGTCAGTGGAAAGAGCATATGCCTGGACGTTAGAAGCCCCTGCTCCACCTGTCTGCTATATCACCTTGATCAAGTCATTTCACTTCTGTATGCCTCAATCACCTCATCTGTAAAATGGGGATTAAGACTGTGAGCCCCACGTGGGACAGGGACTCTCTCCGACCCAGTTTGCTTGTATCCACTCCAGTGCTTAGTACAGTGCCTGGCACATAGTAAGTGCTTAACAAATACTATTATTACTATTAGCAGAGCCCATTTTTCTCTCAAGATGAAACAGTCCATGGGGGTCAGCTGGGGGCAGGGGTTGGGGGGGAGCAATGACTATCAAAACCTTGACTAGTGTGGAAGGGGGAAGTGGACAAATGCCTGCAGCAGTCCAAGGTGCTCTGAGCCGGGGTCTTTGTGAGGAGTGTCTGTTGAGGCAGAGTAGGATGGGAAATCACTGGAGTTTCTTGAGGAGTGGGTAAACAGGTTGCCAGCAGCCCAAGGCACAAAGCTCATATTTCCTGTTTCTAAGACAGCCTCCCTGGGCTTGCCCAGGTCCCCCTCCTAAAGCCCAACAAGCCCATGAGGTGGGCAGTCAAGAGTCAGAGCTCTGTAAACTCTTTGTGGGCAGGGATTGTGTCTACCAACTCTACGGAATTGTACTCTCCCAAGCATATCGTCTCCTCTCAGGAACACACCTGCAGATTATCCAGTACTCTTACCAGTCTTGGCTTCAGGAGAGAGAGTGAAGCAGAGGCCTACCCTTTCCATTCCTAGCTTGGCCAGTGGCTAGCAAGTGGAAGGCAACCTGCTACAAGTCAAAACTCACCTGTGCTGGGCAGCAGCAAAATGGGAGAGAGTCGAGGGCGGAGATTCAAGTTTATTGCGCAGAAGGCGGCAATGGTAAACCATTTCTGGATTTTTATCAAGAAAATGTTCTGGAATGCTCTGAGAAGCAGCGTGGCTCAGTGGAAAGAGCACGGGCTTTGGAGTCAGAGGTCATGGGTTCAAATCCCTGCTCCGCCATTTGTCAGCTGTGTGACTCTGGGCAAGTCACTTAACTTCTCTGGGCCTCAGTTACCTCATCTGTAAAATGGGGATTAAGACTGTGAGCCCTCCGTGGGACAACCTGATCACCTTGTAACCTCCCCAGTGCTTAGAACAGTGCTTTGCACATAGTAAGCGCTTAATAAATGCCTTCGTCATCATCATCATCTGGATACACTACCAGAATGATTGCAAATAGAGATGGGGTGTTCTGGAGGAGGTGAGTCCGTGGAGTCGCTGTGGATCAGAAACAATTCAACAGCATAAGGCAAGACAAAAGAAGCACATAGTACAGTGCTGTGCACACAGTAAAGTGCTCAATAAATACCATTGATTAGTGGTGCTTCAGGCCCTTGCCTCAGTGCATTTAGCTGGATAATAATAATAATAATAATGGCATTTATTAAGTGCTTACTATGTGCAAAGCACTGTTCTAAGCACTGAGGAGGTTACAAGGTGATTGGGTTGTCCCACGGGGGGCTCACAGTCTTCATCCCCATTTTACAGATGAGGTAACTGTGGTCCAGAGAAGTTAAGTGACTTGCCCAAAGTCACACAGCTGACAATTGGCAGAGCCGGGATTTGAACCCATGACCTCTGACTCCAAAGCCCGTGCTCTTTCCACTGAGCCACACTGTTTCTCTAGAATATATAAACTATGGAGAATCTGGAGCCTGAAGGGACAGGATTTTATTTTTATCCTCTTCCTCCTCCTCCTTCTCCTAGTCCCTTCATGTTTCCTGGGCTTCTTATTGTTCCCATCCTCCCGTCCATGCAATGTTCCCTCCCTGCTGTTGGGTGCCAGAGAGGCTGCTATTTAAAGGAGAGGCCTTTGTTAGCCACCGCTGGCATCCCGCAGCCCACGGAGAATGCTCTAGCCTCAACAGCAAGGGCGCGAGGTGTAAATAAATGAAGAAAAAAGCCTCCCCTCTCCTCCAACAGCCACTTTTGTGGGCCCCAGCTGTCTGCCACTGCCACTCCTCCATTGGCAGGGCAAGAAGAGAAATCAATCAATCAATCAATTAATCAATCAATCGTATTTATTGAGCACTTACTGTGTGCAGAGCACTGTACTAAGCACTTGGGAAGTACAAGTTGGCAAATATAGAGACGGTCCCTACCCAACAGTGGGCTCACAGTCTAGAAGGGGGAGACAGACAACAAAACAAAACATATTAACAAAATAAAATAAATAGAATAGATATGTACAAGTAAAATAAATAAATAGAGTAATAAATATGTACAAACATATATACATATATACAGGTGCTGTGGGGAAGGGAAGGAGGTAAGGCGGGGGGGATGGAGAGGGGGAGGAGAGGGAGAGGAAGGAGGGGGCTCAGTCTGAGAAATTGTAAATCTGCTTCAAACTTCAAACTAGATTAGACACCGATCCATTCCCGGTAATTAGGATGGGAACAGATTGAGAAGCAGTGTGGTCTAGTGGTCTCTTTCCAAGCCCGGGCCTGGGGGTCCGAGGACCTGGGTTTTAATCTTGGCTCTGCTACTTGTCTGCTGTGTGACCTTGGGAAAGTCACTAGTGGATAGAGCATGGGCCTGGGAATCAGAAGGGCATGGGTTCTAATCCCAGCTTTGCCACTTGTCGGCTGTGTGAACCTGGGCAAGTCACTTCTTTTCTCTGGGCCTCAGTTCCCTCATCTGTAAGATGGGGATTGAGACTGTGAGCCCCACTTGGGACAGCCCCATTTGCTTGTATCCACCCCAGTGCTTAGTACAGTGCCTGGCACGTAGTAAGTGCTTAACAAATACCACAGTTATTATTATTATTCACTTCTCAGTGCCTCAGTTCCCTCATCTGTAAAATGGGGATTACGACTGTGAGCACTGTGTGGGACAGGGACTGTGTCCCACCTGATTTTGTTGTATCTACCCCAGTGCTTAGTACAGTGCCTGCCACATAGTAAGTGCTTAACAAATACCTTAAAAAAATTAAAGATCACAGTTGCATCAAAGTCTGGGGCTTGAAGGGAAACTGATTAGAGGATTTCATTCATTCATTCAATCGTATTTATTGAGCACTTACTATGTGCAGAGCACTGTACTGCTTGGGAAGTACAAGTCGGCAACATTTCCTTGAGGAGCTCCACATTTTCTGCCCCTGGGCTCTCTGGGGCTGTGGGTCAGGTCAGCAGAGGCGTTAAGAGGGGCCTCTCCCTAGACTGGGCTAATAATAATAATTGTGGCATTTGTTAGGTGATTTCTATGTTCCAGGCACTGTACTAAGCGCTGGGGTAGACATAAGATAATTGGATTGGACACAGTCCCTGTCCCACATGGGGCTCACACTCTTAATCCCCATTTTACAGATGAGGTGACTGAGGTCCAGAGAAATGAAGTGACTTTCCCGAGGTCACACAGCAGACAGGTGGCAGAGCTGGGATTAGAACCCAGGTCTTCTGACTTCTGGGCCCGGGCTCTTTCCACTAAGCCATAGCCAGGTCCATCTGTCCTTTGTTCCATCTACAGGCCTATTGGCTCAAAGACAGCGGCTCCCCGCTGACCGAACCTTCACAGGGGACGGATGACACTCACCGTGGCCGGAGAAGCCATCTGGTCCCAGAACAGTGGTTGGGGAGAGGATGAACCTCCGGGCAGTTTTCCTTGCAGTGGAGGTTGACTTCCCCACTGAGTTTCTCCATTTGTTTTTCGTCCGTGTGTGCTGCCATCCCCAACCGCCTCCTCGCTGGCACTGGAGCTGCTAAATCTAAGAATAACCATTCCTTCTCCCGCAGCCAGATTTTCCACCAACGGGAGCAGCGTTGGAGTGTGGGTTTGGCTGAAGCCATGTGGCCTAGTGGAAAGAGCCTGGGCCTTGGAGTCAGAGGACCTGGGATCTGGCTCTAATTCCAGCTTTTTTAATGGTATTTAAAAATTGTCTTTTTAAAAACCTGTACTTCATCAACATCATCATCATCAATCGTATTTATTGAGCGCTTACCGTGTGCAGAGCACTGTACTAAGCGCTTGGGAAGTACAAGTTGGTAACATATGGAGACAGTCCCTACCCAGCAGTGGGCTCACAGTCTAAAAGGGGGAGATAGAGAACAAAACCAAACATACTAACAAAATAAAATAAATAGAATAGATATGTACAAGTAAAATAAATAAATAAATAAAGTAATAAATATGTACAAACATATATACATATATACAGGTGCTGTGGGGAAGGGAAGGAGGTAAGGTGGGGGGGATGAAGAGGGGGACGAGGGGGAGAGGAAGGAAGGGTCTCAGTCTGGGAAGGCCTCCTGGAGGAGGTGAGCTCTCAGTAGGGCCTTGAAGGGAGGAAGAGAGCTAGCTTGGCGGATGAGCAGAGGGAGGGCATTCCAGGCCAGGGGGATGACGTGGGCCGGGGGTCGATGGCGGGACAGGCGAGAACAAGGTACGAGGTACTTAAGCACTGTACTAAGCACTGGGGTAGATACAAGGTTGGACATAGTCCATGTCCCACATGGGGCTTACATTCTTAATCCCCATTTTGCGGATGAGGTAACTGAGGCACAGAGAAATAAAGTGACTTGCCCAAGGTCACACAGCAGATGAGTGGTGGAGCTGGGATTAGAACCCAGGTCTTCCTGACATCCAGGCCCATTCTCTATCCACTAGGCCACCCTGCTTCACTTGTCCGCTGTGCGACCTTGGGCAAGTCACTTAATTTCTCTGGGCCTCATTTCCCTCATCTGCAAAATGGGAATCAATACCTGTTCTCTCTCCTACTTAGACTATGAGCCTCATGTGGGACCTGATTATCTTGTATCTACCCTAGAGCTCAGAACGGTGCTCGGCACATAGTAAGGATTTAGTACGGTGCTCAGCACATAATAAATACTACTTAACAAATACAAATACTTAAGTGCTTAACAAATGCTACTGTTGTTTAGCTGAGGCCGATCTCATATCCCCTCCAAACAAGTGGTCCCTTCTCGGGGGTTGAGGTTGGAGACTTGGGGGGCTGCTAATTGATCTCACCAACCCTGGACCCTGAGAAGCACCTAATATTGGGTTGGATCTGGCCAACATGTAGGATCAAATGACAGGTCTTTTCTACTCCATCCAAACTGTATTAATCCAAACATTAATACAATCACTCATCCTATCCCACCTGGACTACTGCATCAGCCTCCTTGCTGACCTCCCTGCCTCCTGTTTCTCTCCACTCCAATCCATACTTCACTCTGCTGCCCAGATCGTTTTCCTACAAAAATGTTTGGGACATGTCACCCTCCTCTTCAAAAACCTCCAGTAGTTGCCCATCCACCGCCATATCAAACAAAAACTCCTCACCGTTGCCTTTAAAGCACTCCATCACCCAGTCCCCTTCTACCTCACCTCGCTTCTCTCCTTCTACAACCCAATCCACACACTTTGTCCCTCTAATGCTAACTTTCTCACTGTGCCTCGCTCTCACCTGTTTTGCCAGTGACCCCTAGCCCACTCTCCCCCCCATTTCAAAGCCTTATTGAAGGCCCATCTCCTCCAAGACGCCTTCCCAGACTAAGCTTCACTTTTCCTCATCCCCCACTCCCTTCTGCATTGCCCTGACTTGCTCCCTTTGCTCTCTTTGCTCAAAGCCCCACAGCACTTATGTACATATCTGTCATTTTATTTATTTCTACTGATGTCTCTCCCCTGCCCCCCGCCAGGACTGTTAGCTCATTGTGGGCAGGGACTGTCCCTGTTTATTGTTGTATTGTACTTTCCAAAGCGCTTAGTACAGTGGTGTGCACACAGTAAGCTCTCAATAAATATGATTGAATGAAGGTCCTCTGTCTTCCAGGCCCTGGCTCTCTCCCCTAGGTCACACTGCTCCTCTGAGTGCTGAATAGGGAAAGGACCTGTTGAAAGCCAGATAGGATAGACACCTCGCTGGAGAGGGAATTGGCTGGCACAGATCTATTGTGACTCCCTCATAGAAGGCCCCCTTCCCTGACTTCTCATTGTTGAAGACAGAACGGGGTCCCCTCCAAACCCCTGACACCGCCTCAGGGATCAAACATGCACCTCCCTCTGTTTGTCCCCACCTCCCTCTCTCCCATGAATAATAATACTAATACTAATAATTGTGGTATTTGTTAAGTGTTTAAAATGTGCCAAGCACTGTACCAAGCGCTGGGGTAGGTAAAAGATCATCAGGTCCCATATGGGGCTCACAGTCTAAGTAGGAGGGAATAGGTGTTGAATCAGAGTCAGAAGGTCATGGGTTCTAATCCTGGCTCTGCCACTTGTCTGCTGTGTGACCTTGGGCAAGCCACTTCACTTCTCAAAGCAGTGTGGCTCAGGGGAAAGAGCACGGGCTTTGGAGTCAGAGGTCATGGGTTCAAATCCCTGCTCTGCCAACTGTCAGTTGTGTGACTTTGGGCAAGTCACTTAACTTCTCTGGGCCTCGGTTACCTCATCTGTAAAATGGGGATTAAAACTGTGAACCCCCTGTGGGACAACCTGATCACCTTGTAACCTCCCCAGAGCTTAGAACAGTGCTTTGCATATAGTAAGTGCTTAACAAATACTATTATTATTATTATTATTATTATTATTATTATTATTATTCTCTGGGCCTCAATTAACTCATCTGTAAAATGGGGATTGAAACTGTGAGCCCCATGTGGGTAGGTATGTTTGATGGTATAATAATAGCAATAATAATAATAATAATATGCAAATGATGGTACTTATTAAGCACTTACTAAATGCCAAATGCTGAGGTAGTAATAATAATAATGATGGTATTTGTTAAGCACTTACTATGCATCAAGCACAGTTCTAAATATTGGGGTAGATACAAGCTAATCAGGTTAGACATAGTCCCTGTCCTACATGGGGCTCATACTCTTAATCCCCATTTTACAGATGAGGTAATTGAGGTACAGAGAAGTTAAGTGACTCACCCAAGGTCACAGATACAAGAGAATCAGATCCACATAGTCCCTGTGTCCCACATAGTCCCAGCACTCAAGAGTCTAAGAGGAAGGGGCAACAGGTATTGTTAACCCCATTTTACAGATGAGGAAGCTGAAACCCAGAGAGGCTAAATGACTTGGCCAAGGTCACACAGCAGGCAAGGAGAGAGGGGCGGAGAAAATAAATAAACCCGGGATTCCGGAATCCTAGTCCCGAGCTCTTTCTACGAGGAGGCACTGCTTCCCCAGGGCGGCATGAGATTATGGCCAGGAGAGTGTGTGTGATGGATTCTTTTAGGAGTATGTGTCTGTGGCCCTGTTTGAGAATATTATGTGTTTGTGGGAGTGGATGTCTGTAAGAAGGTTACATGTGGGAGAGATTGTGATTCACATGGGAGCAGAGGACGAAATGAGAGTTATGTGTGGGAGTGTGTGTGTGTGTGTGGATGAGCATGTGACTGTGTGAGGGCACAAGTGCGCCAAGTGTTTTGTGTGTCTGTTTGAGAGTGTCTAGAGTGTGTCTGTACATATAGGTTAGTGCTATCTGACTTTGGGAGGCTTCTTTGACCAGGCTGACTCTAAGTGGTAACTTATACACAGATTCCATTGTCTGCCACCTTAAAAAACTTTTTAAATAATAATAATTATAATAATGGTATTTGTTAAACGCTATGTGCCTAAGTGCCAGGGCAGTTACAAGTTAGGTTGGACACAGTCTTTGTCCCACATGGGGCTTACACTCTTAATCCCCATTTTACAGATGAGGTAACTGAGGCCAAGAAGTGAAGGTCTTGCCCAAAGTCACCCAGCAGACATGTGGGGGAGCAGGGATTAGAACCCAAGTCCTTCTGACTCCCAGGCCCCCTCTTCCTCCTCCCCATCCAGCCCTAAATTGTGAAATAATGCTCAGGACAGCCCTGTCCTGAAGCTTAATGGTTCCTTCTCCTCTTTTTTGGCAGGAATGAAGGAAAAGCAGAAAGGAAACCGGAAAAAAAGGGAACACCTATCACTGTGAACAATATTGAGGCTATTTTAATATATGTTAGGATAACATTAGCATTTGGTATTGAATTCTACAGATTAGCAAAAAAATCACCATGGTGACCCGTGTTTTTATGTACCATCGTGTTTAACTTGGTATTCAACTGAGCACCACTTGGTGGATTATTTTGTAAATCCTAGATGGTCCATGTAAATCATTTCCCGAAGTCATGATGAAGTGGGACATGGTATGAAGGAATGATCTTGAGTCAACTCTGTTCCTTACCCACCTGCCCCCCATTAATATTAGTACTGGAGATGTGGCGTCAATAAGGCTTTGAAGCGGGAGAGAGGAATTGTCTGTTGGATTTGAGAAACGAGGGCGAGAGGTTGGTGGCGAGATAGACGAGATGGAGGTACAGTGAGAAGGTTAGCCCTACAGGAGCGAAGTGCGTGGGCTGGTTTATAGTAGGACAGTAGCCTGGTGAAGTTGGAGAGGGATTGAGTGCTTTAAAGCTAATTGTCAGGAGTTTCTGTTTGATGCAGAGGTGGATGGACAACCACTGGAGTTTTCTGAGGAGTGGGGAAACATGTCCTGAATGTTTCTGTAGAAAAATGACCTAGGCAGCAGAACTGGGTGTTCTACATTTGGTGTTGATGGAGTCTGGACACCCCTCCTCCATCTCTTCCTTCCTAGAGAACCTCTAGGGAGAAGACACTTTTCAGCTTATTTTCCGCTAGTCCCATTTCTTCACATGAAACACCCTGCAGAATGGCCTAGTGGAAGGGCACGGGCCTGGGATTTAGAGGACCTAATAAAAAAATAATAAAAACTAGCTATGGTATTTGTTAAGCGCTTATTATGTGCCAAGTGCTGTTCTAAGCCTTCTCTGAGCCTCAGTTCCCTCATCTGTAAAATGGGGATTGAGACTGTGAGCCCCATAGGAGACAGGGACTGTGTCCAACCTGATTTGCTTGTAATCAACCCCAGCGCTTAGTACAGTGCCTGGCACATAGTAAGAACATAATCAATACTATAATTATTATTATTATTATCATCCTGTATCTGACCCACCACTTAGTACAGTGCATAGTAAACATATGGTAAGTGTTTATTAATTATTATTAGTAGTACTATTATTTTTATTATCATCCATCTCCCAAGGGTACCAGAGTTCTCTGTGGAGAAGCATTCTCATCACTGATCTTCCCACCACAGGAAACGGAGAGATTACCCACCCACTGGATCTCAAACTTTTCAGCTCACAAAATGAGTGAATTTGTAAATCGGGCAAACCTCATGACCGTTCCCATAGTTACCCAGCATTAGGGGAGAGCTAGTGTTCAAGGAAGGCTACTATCAATTAATCAATCAAAGACATATAAAGAAGCAGTATGGACTAGTGGAAAGAGCATGGGCCTCAGAGTCAGAGGTCACGGGTTCCAATCCCGGCTCTGCCACATAAATAATAATAATGATGGTATTTTTTAAGCGCTTAGTATGTGCCAAACACTGTTCTAAGCACTGGGGTAGATACAAGGTAAACAAATTGTTCCATAGGGGGCTCACAATCTTAATCCCCATTTTACAGATGAGGTAACTGAGGCACAGATAAGTGAAGTGACTTTCCCAAAGTCACACAGCTGACAAGCGGCAGAGCTGGGATTAGAACCCATGACCTCTGACTCCCAAGCCCGGGCTCTTTCCACTGAGCCATGCTGCTCCTGCACAGCAGCCACCTACAGCCACAGCCACCACATGTCTGCTGTGTGACCTTGGGTAAGTCACTTTACTTCTCTATGCCTCAGTTACCTCATCTGTTAAATGGGGATTAAGACTGTGAGCCCCACATGGGACAACCTGATCACCTTGTATCTACCCTAGTGCTTAGAACAGTGCTTGGCACATAGTAAGCACTTAAAAAATATCACAATTATTATTATTATCATCATTACTATCATTATTTATTAAGCACTTACTCTCTGCACTGAGAGTTTGGGAAAATATAATACAACAGAATTAACAGACACATTTCCTGCCTGTAACAGGCTTACAGTCTAGAGGATTACTAGGGAAGTAGCGTGGCTCAGTGGAAAGAGCACAGGCTTTGGAGTGAGAGGTCATGGGTTCAAATCCTGGCTCTGCAACTTGGCAGCTGTGTAACTTCGGGCAAGTCACTTCAGTTCTCTGTGCCTCAGTTCCCTCATCTGTAAAATGGGGATTAAGACTGTGAGCCCTACATGGGACAACCTGATCACCTTGTATCCCCCCCCAGTGCTTAGAACAGTGCTTTGCACATAGTAAGCACTTAACAAATGCCATCATTATTATTATTCTGATTATCATGGTTGAACAGTTAATTAGTTAATTGATTAAGCATCAATTAATCAATAGCCCAAAGCCTTCCCCTCATCCAAATCATTAATAGGGAGGAGAGAACACTGTGTCTGCTGGATTCTTGCTGAAGGTTTTGAAGGTGCCGTCAGAGCTCAAGTTCTTCTCCATGACCACCTTGCCATCTGCTGGATGGAGGGAAATATTTCTTGCTCAGAAGGACTTTGAGCCTTGCAGAAGCAGCCTGGCACCATGGAAAGAGTCAGAGGACCCGAGTTCTAATTCCAGATCCTCACTTGTCTGCTGGAAACTCATCGTGGGCAGGGAATGTGGCCGTTCATTGTTGTATTGTACTCTCCCAAGCGCTTAGGGCAGTGCTATGCACAGGATAAGTGCTCAATAAATATGATTGAATTGAGTGAATAAATGAATGCTGTGTGACTTTGGGAAAATCACTTTACTTCTCTGTGCCTCAATTTCCTCATCTGTAAAATGCAGATTAAGTCCTACTCCCTCCTACTTAGACTGTGTGCCCCATGTGCACAGGGACTATGTCCAGCCTGATTATCTTATATCTACCCCAGCACTTAGTACAGTACTTAGCATGCAGTAAGCACTTAACAAATACCACCATAAATTGGAGCTCTTGAGAGGAAGTCAGGCCATAATCAGCTAGTGTAGGGCAGGAAGTTAAGGGCTTGTTTTGTGTTATCCAGTCATCTTCGACCCATAGCGACTCCACGGACACATCTCTCCCAGAACATCCCACCTCCATCTGCAATCGTTGTGGTAGTTTATTCATAGAGTTTTCTTGATAAAAATCTGGAAGTGGTTTACCATTGCCTCCTTCCACGCAGTAAACTTGAGTCTCTGCCCTTGACTCTCTCCCATGGCACTGCTGTCCAGCACGGGTGAGTTTTGACTTGTAGCAGATTGCCTTCCACTTGCTCGCCACTGCCCAAGCTAGGAATGGAATGGGTAGGCCTCTGCTTGATTCCCTCTCCCATAGTTGAGACTAGTAGAGTACTGGAAACTCTCCAGGTGTGACCCTGAGTGGGGGAAGTTAAGGATCCGGGTTCTATTTCCAGCTCTGCCACTGGCCTGCTGTGTGACCTTGGACAAGTCACTTTACCTCTCTGAGCCCCAGTTTCTTCAAGCTGCAAAATGGAGATGAGATACTGGCTCTCCCTCCTTCTTAGATTGTGAGCCCTTTGTGGAACAGAGGTTGATTATCTTGGAACTACTCTAGCACTCAGCATGATGCTTAGCACAGAGCAAGCCCTGGATAATAAACTCATTATGGGCAGGAGATATGTCTGTTAATTCTGTTGTATTGTACTCTCCCAAGCACTCAATATAGAGCTCTGCACATAGGAAGTGCTAGATAAATACGATTAATTGATAAATTCTGTAATAAAAAAAATGCTGTTCATTGAAATCCACAGTCCAGATCCAAGGGGCATCTCCTCCCTTGCCAAGTGAGTTATTGTGGAGGTAATTGGATTTTCACTGGAAGAACAGAGAGAGCTTGGGAGCTCAGGGCCGCCACGCTACTATGCCCAAATAACCTTTCTCAGCCCACGTGACCCAGAGGTCATGACCTGTTGGAAGGACGAGTTCTTGACCTATGGAATATAGGGGCGTCAGCTGTCTAGACTGTGAGCCCACTGTTGGGTAGGGACCGTCTCGATATGTCGCCAACTTGTACTTCCCAAGCACTTAGTACAGTGCTCTGCACACAGTAAGCGCTCAATAAATATGATTGAATGAATGAATGAATGAACCCTGGAATCCAGGGTTCTGGAACGGAGAACAGGATTGTCTTGCCTAAGGGCTGTTTATCCATTCATTTAACTTTCTCTTCTCCTCGCTCTGGAGTCCTGTATTTTAAGACTGCATTTTATTTAAGTGTTTTATTGTACTGCATTTAAGATTGCATTTCATTTGTGTTTTATTCTATTTAAGCTTGTATTTTTAGATTCTTGCATTATATAGAGAATCAGCATGGCCTAATGGAAAGAGCGTGGTCCTGGGAGTCAGAGGGCCTGGGTTCTAATCCCTACTTTGCCACTTGTCCTCTGTGTGACCTTAGGGAAGCCACTTTACTCTGTGCTTCAATTTCCTCACCTGTAAAAAGGGGATTCAATATCTGTTCAATCTGTTCAATCAACCAATGGTATTTATTGAGCGTTTACTGTGTGCAGAGCACTGTACTAAGCTCTTGGAAGAGTACTGATCTCTTTCTTACCTAGATTGTGAGCCCGATATGGGAAAAGGACTATGTCCAACTTTATTATCTTGTATCTACCTCAGCTCAGAACAGTTCATGGCACATAGCAAGCACTTAACAAATGCCACAATTATCACCACAGTTATTTAAGGGTTCCCATTGTCTGCTTCCTATCTACAATTTCCTTCTCTTTTCTAAGCTCCAAGATCTGTGATCCTTGTGTAGGGCAGGGACAGTGTCAGTCAGCCAATCATATTTATTGAGCACTATTTGTGTGCAGAGCACTGTACTAAGTGCTTGGGAGAGTACAATGTATCGATAGCCATATAGTTATATTATCATATACCCTTCATATAACGAGCTTACAGTCTAAAGGAGGAAACAGACATTAATGTAAATAAATAAATTATAAATATGTTCATCTCCTCTCAGGCTCGCACCTGGAGAGTTTCCAGTACTCTACCAGTCTCGACTATGGGAGGGAGAGTCAAGCAGAGGCATATCCATTCCATTCCTAGCTTGGGCAGTGGCTAGCGAGTGGAAGGCAATCTGCTATAAATCAAAACTCACCTGTACAGGGGAGAGAGTAGAGGGCAGAGATTCAAGGTTACTGCACAGAAGGAGGCAATGGTAAACCACTTCCAGATTTTTACCAAGAAAACTCTACAGATATGCTACCAGAATGATTGCAGGTGGAGGTGGGGCGTTCTGAGAGAGATGTATCCGTGGAGTTGCTATGGTCAGAAACGACTCGACAGCATAGGACAAGACAAGATATGTACCTAAGTGCTGTGGGACTGGGAGGAGGGATGAATAAAGGGAGCAAGTCAGGGCAATGCAGAAGGGAGGGGGAGAAGAGGAAAGGAGGGCCTCTTGGAGTAGATGTATCTTCAATAAAGCTTTGAAAGTGGGGAGAGTAATTGTTTGTTGGAAATGAGGAGGAAGGGTGTTCTAGGCCAAAGATAGGACGTGGGCGAGTGGCCTGCGGCAAGATAGACGAGATCGGTACAGAAAGAAGGTTAGAATTAGAGGAGCGAAGTGCGTGGGCTGGGTTATAGTAAGAGAGTATCTGAATGCCATTATTTTTTCTTCACCTCAGGACAGTGCCCTACACATAGTTGGTGCTCAATGAAAACTATTACTAATGTGATTTATGTTGGGTCGGACCGTCCGATGGCTTCAAACATCTCGTTGTGCCAGCCAAGCTACTTATTTCCAAAGTTAAACAGTCCTCCCCTCCCGGCTTTATTTATTTAGTTCTTAGGGGAGACAACACGATCTTTTAGAGAGCAGCAGCACAACATTCATGTGGCTTTCTAACCCTTCTGGTTCCCATCAGCGTCTCCATGCAGACAGGCTTATCATGGCAGGGGGGAACTGGTACGACCAGGTCAACCAGTAACCAGGGCCTCCGCAATGACGGAAAGTGGTCTATTGGTCTAGCCAGATGCTATCTAGAAAAATGAGCTCGCTCTTATGCTCCAAGGTTTCCATTCCCAGAATCTTGCCTGAATGGGCTTGGGAGTCAGAAGGACCCGGGTTCTAATCCTGATTCCCCCGCTTGTCTTCTGTGTGACTTTAGGCAAGTCACAACTTCTCTGAGCCTCAGTTACCTCATGTGTAAAATGGAGATTGAGGCTGTGAGCCCCATTCGGGACATGGACCTTGTCCAATTTGACTTCTAGACTGTGAGCCCGCTCTTCTAGACTGTGAGCCCGCTGTTGGGTAAGGACCGTCTCTATATGTTGCCAACTTGTACTTCCCAAGCGCTTAGTACAGTGCTCTGCACACAGTAAGCGCTTAATAAATATGATTGAATGAATTAGCTTGTATCCTCCCCAGCACTTGGTACAGTGCCTGGCACATAGTGAATGCTTAGTAAATACCATAAAAAAGCCACAAGCTGTGATATTCCTTGGGATCTCGCTCCTCTCCCACTACAGCCCAGCCTGCACACTTCACTCCTTTACCACTTTACCACTTTACCACTCCTTTACCTGTATATATGTATATATGTTTGTGCATATTTATTACTCTATTTATTTATTTATTTTACTTGTACATATCTATTCTATTTATTTTATTTTGTTAATATGTTTGGTTCTGTTCTCTGTCTCCCCCTTCTAGACTGTGAGCCCACTGTTGGGTAGGGACTGTCTCTATGTGTTGCCGACTTGTACTTCCCAAGCGCTTAGTACAGTGCTCTGCACACAGTAAGTGCTCAATAAATACAATTGATTGATTGATTGATTACCACCCACCTACTTACTGTGCCTGCATCTCTGATCTTACTGACCATGGATCCCTAGCTCACTCCCTCCTTCCTCCCTGGAACTCTCTTCTGGCTCAAACCTGGCAGATCACCACTCATCCCATCTGCAAAGCCCTACTAAAATTGCATCAATCAATCAATCAATTAATGGTATTATTGAGTGCTTACTGTGTGCAGAATGGTTAATAATAATAATATTAATGGCATTTGTTAAGCGCTTACTGTGTGCCAAGCACTGTTCTAAGCGCTGGGGGGGATACAAGGTAATCAGATTGTCCCACACAGGGCTCAACAGTCTTAGTCCCCATTTTACAGATGAGGTAACTGAGGCACAGAGAAGTTAAGAGACTTGCCCAAAGTCACACAGCTGATAAGTGGTAGAGCCAGGATTAGAACTATGACTGACCTCTAACTCCCAAGCCCATGCCCTTTCCACTAAGCCACACTGCTTCTCATATTGTACTTTCCAAGCACTTAGTACAGTGCTCTGCACACCATAAGTGCTCAATAACTAGGATTGAATGAATGAATAATGTCCCACTCCTGTCATGATCACTTCTCAGCAAGATCAATTTAGAGACTGGTGACATAATAATAGGTTTACTTGTTAAGTGTTTACTATGTGCTAAGCACTGTACTAAGTGCCAGGGTGGATCCGAGTTAATCAGGTCCCACAGGGAGCTCACCATCTTAGTAGAAGGGACAAGAGGTAATGAGCCCCCATTTTGCAGATGAGGGAACTGAGGCAAGAGAAGATGAATGACTTGCCCAAAGTCACACAGCGGGTACGTAGCAGAGCCGTAATTAGAACCCAGGTCCTCTGCCTACCAAGCCCGTGCTCTTTCCATTAGGCCACACTGCTTCTGACAGAAATGAAGCTGGAGAAGGATGGAGGCTTTGGGCCAGGATCCATCAATCGATGGTACTTACTGAATGCTTATGGTGTGCACAGCACTGTACTAAGTGCTTGGGAGAGTAGGTACCACAGAGTAGGTAGTCATGATCACTGTCCACAAGGAGCTTACAGACTAGAGAAGGAAACAGAAATTAAAATAAATCCAGGTGACGATATCACATAAATTGGTTCCAAGCCCGAAAGTATCTTTAACACTTATGTATGTATTTATATATATCCTCAGCACTTATGTATATAGGTGCATTTAGCTGAACATCTGCTTCTTTATTCTATCACTCTTTGTAATTACTTTTGTTGTGCCTGCCTGTCCTTTGAGAGTGGAAGCTCCTGGAGGGTAAGGAATGGGTCTTGAGCTTCTCTTGAATTTTCCCTAGGGCTTAGATCAATGCAGGGCTTTCAGTGGGTTCCTGTGCTTGACACTCAGTCATTTCTTCTGTGCACTCTGAGTTCTCACCCACTAAAGGTTTAGGTATTCACTGCACCCCATAATAATAATGATAATAACAGTAATAATTCTGGCATTTGTTAAGCGCTTATTGTGTGCCATGCACTGTATTAAGTTGGGTTTGGTGCACTCCATGTCCCACATGGGGCTCAGTGTAGGAACATAATATTTCTATTGGCATCACCTCAAATTTCTACTCATTGGCATTCCCAAAACCCTACCCCACCCCTGCTGTACATAAGTGCATATTTTAAATCAATCAACCAATTAATCACTGGCATTTATTGAGCCCTTTGGGAGCGTACAAAACCCTTTGGCTTGTTGATAATAATAATAATAATAATAATATTTGCTAAGTGCTTACTATGTGCCAAGCACTGTTCTAAGCACTGAGGTAGATACAAGGTAATCAGGCTGGACACAGTCCCTGTCCCTCATGGGGCTCACAATCTTAATCCCCATTTCACAGATGTGGTAACTAAGACCCAGAGAAATTTAATCACTTGCCCAGGGTCACACAGCAGACAAGTGGCAGAGCCGGGATTAGAACCCACATCCTCTCTCCATAGGCCCGTGCTCTTGCCACTAGGCCATGTGAGCTGCTTCCTCCTACTTATAATTTATTTTAGTGCCTGTCTCCCCTATTAGATGACAAGATCCTTGAGGCTGAATCCCTTGTACTTTTCCCAAGCACTTTAGTGCTCTGTTCATGGAAAGCACTCAATCCATCAATAGTATTTACTGAGTGCTACTGTGTACAGACCACTGGACTAAGTGCTTTAGAGAATACAACAGAATCAATAGGGTTGTTCCCTATCCAGGAGGAGTTTGCAGTCTAGAAGGGGAGGCAGGCATTAAAATATACCTTGGCTTTCACGGGCTCCCCTATCCTGCAAGCTCCAGGCAAGGCACAGGTGTGTTCCCCTCTCATCCTTTCCCGACTGGATTAATGCATCAGCCTACTCTCTGATCTCCCTTCCTCCTGTCTCTCCCCGCTTTGGTCTATACTTCACTCTGCTGCCCGGATTATCTTTGTACGGAAACGCTGTGGGCATGTTACTCCCTTTCTCAAAATTATCCAGTGGTTGCCTGTCAACCTATGGATCAAGCAAAAATTCCTCAATCTCAGTTTCAAGGCTCTCCATCACCTCGCCCCCTCCTACCTCACCTTCCTTCTCTCCTACAGCCCAGCCTGCACCCTCCGCTCCTCTGCCGCCGCTAACCTCCTCACTGTGCCTCGTTCTCGCCTGTTCTGCCTTCGACCCCCGGCCCTCGTTCTTTCCCTGGCCTGGAATGCCCTCCCTCCACGCATCTGCCAAGCTAGCACTCTTCCTGCCTTCAAAGCCCTACTGAGAGCTCACCTCCTCCAGGAGGCCTTCCCAGACTGAGCCCCATTTTTGCTCTCCTCCTCCCCATCCCCCCTCCTGCCCTACCCCGTTCCCTTCCCCAAGCACTTGTGTATATTTGTACAGATTTATCATTCTATTTATTTTACTTGTACATATTTACTACTCAATTTTTTTAGTGATGTGCACATAGCAGTAATTCTATTTATTCTGACAGTTTTGACATCTGTCTACATGTTTTGCTTTGTTGTCTGTCTCCCCCTTCTTGACTGTGAGCCCGATGTTGGGTAGGGACCGTCTCTGTTGTCGACTTGTACTTCCCAAGCGCTTAGTACAGTGCTCTGCACGTAGTAAGTGCTCAATAAATACGATTAAATGAATGAATGAATACTGTGGATGTGTACGTGAGTGCTGAGAGGCTGTGGGTGGGGTGACTACCAAGTGCTTAAAGAGTAAAAGTTCAAGTGCAAGGGCAGAAAAGAAGTTAGGGAAATGAGGGCTTAGTCGGGAAGGCCTCCTGGAGAAGTCTAAAAATACGGTAAGCTTCATGGATTTGCATGTCAATAAGTACAATTGATTAATTGACTAATAATGAATGCTCCGAGGAGTCCCTAGCCAGCAGCATTACAACCCAACTTAATTGAGCACTTACTGTGTGCAGAGCACTGTATTAAGTGCTTGGAAAGTACAATAAAGCAATACAAAGAGACAATCTCTGCCCACAAAGGGCTCACAGTCTAGAGGCGGGGAGACAGACATCAATACAAGTATTTATTCATTCATTCAATCGCATTTATTGAGCGCTTACTGTGTGCAGAGCATTCATTCATTCCATCGTATTTATTGAGCGCTTACTGTGTGCACAGCACTGTACTAAGCACTTGGGAAGTACAAGTTGGCAACATATAGAGATGGTCCCTACCCAACAGCGGGCTCACAGTCTAGAAGGGGGAAACAGACAACAAAACAAAACATATTAACAAAATAAAATAAATAGAATAAATATGTACAAATAAAATAAATAGAGTAATAAATGCGTACAACATATATGCATATATACAGGTGCTGTGGGGAGGGGAAGGAGGTAAGGTGGGGGGGATGGAGAGGGGGAGAGCACTGTATTAAGTGCTTTGAAAGTACAATCTGGTCACAGATAGTGACAATCCCTATCCAACAAAGGCCTCACACTCTAGAAGGGGGGAGACAGAAAACAAAACAAGTAGACAGGCATCAATAGCATCAAAATAAATAAATAGAATTATAGATATATGCACATCATTAATACAATAAATAGAATAATAAACATGTACATATATACGCAAGTGCTGTGGGGAGGGGAGGGGGGTAGAGCAGAGGGAGGGAGTCGGGGCAATGGGGAGGGGAGAAGAAGCAGAGGAAAAGAGGGGCTCAATCTGGGAAGGACTCCTGGCATCAGTGATTTTTGTTTGGGAAGCAGCATGGTGCAGCAGATAGGGCACAGGCCTCCGAGTTAGAAGGTCCTGGGTTCTATCTGCCACTTGTCTGCTGTGTGGCCCTGGGCAAGTCACTTTACTTCTCTGTGCCTCAGTTACCTCCTCTGTAAAATGGGAATTAAGATTGTGAACCCAATATAATGATGGCAACATGCATCAAATATAAATAGAATTACAGAAGTGTACATATACACGTAAGTGCTCTCCATCACCTCACCCCCTCCTACCTCACCTCCCTTCTCTCCTTCAATAGCCCAGCCCACACCCTCCGCTCCTCTGCTGCTAATCTCCTCACTGTACCTCGTTCTCGCCTGTCCCGCCATCGACCCCCGGCCCACATCCTCCCCCGGGCCTGCAATGCCTTCCTTCCCTCCACACATCCGCCAGGCTAGCTCTCTTTCTCCCTTCAAAGCTCTACTGAGAGCTCACCTCCTCCAAGAGGCCTTCCCAGACTGAGCCCCCTTTTTCCTCTCCTCCTCCCCATCCCCCCCGCCTTACCTCCTTCCCCTCCCCACAGCACCTGTATATGTTTGTACAGATTTATTACTCTATATTTTACTCGAACATATTTACTATTCTATTTATTTTGTTAATGATGTGCATTTCGCTTTAATTCTATTTGTTCTGAGGACTTGACACCTGCCCACATGTGTTGTTTTGTTGTCTGTCTCCCCCTTCTAGACTGTGAGCCCGTTGTTGGGTAGGGACCGTCTCTATATGTTGCCGACTTGTACTTCCCAAGCACTTAGTACAGTGGTGAGTACAGCACAGTACAGCACACAGTACACAGCACACATAGTACAGCACACAGTAAGTGCTCAATAAATACGATTGAATGAATGAATGCATACTCTCCCAAGCACTTAGTACAATGCTCTGCGTATAGTAAGCACTCGATAAATACCACTGATTGATTGACGTAGACGACCTTTTGGCAAGAACACCGAGTGATCTCTCAAACAGGCCGGCCCAAGTAAAGGAGCAGTCCCTTTCCAAAATGGCAGCCCGCTCATTCTGGCCCATTCAAGAAAACGTCCCCAAGCCCATGCCAACCCCCAATCCACAACCTGGGTTAACTCTTTGTCATACAAACACTTGTAAGTGGTCCTGGGCTTTTCTCTTGTGGGCTGAATCATGATGAGTCAACCCCTTAGTATCTCCTTGTTTGATATTGAATCTACCCTGACCCCCCCACCCAAATGTCCTTTGTTTGGGAAGCAGCATGGTATAGTGGATAGGGCACAGGCCTGAGAGTCAGAAGGTCATGGGTTCTAATCCCAGCTCTGCCACTTGTCTGCTGTGTGGCCTTGAGCAAGTCACTTTACTTATCTGTGCCTCAGTTACCTCATCTGTAAAATGGGAATTAAGATTGTGAACCCAATGTGGGACAGGAACTGTGTCCAATCTGATTTGCTTATATCCACCCCACCGCTTAGTACAGTGCCTGGCACATACTAAGCTCTTAACAAATACCACAATTATTATAAGAGCTTAACCAATACTGTTATTCCTATATAATTATTTTTAAATCAGGGTGATGCAGAAAGGAGTGGGAGAAAAGGAAATGCAGACCCAATCAGGGAAGACCTCTTGAAGGAGACCATCTTTCCTACTCCAGCTCTGTTCTTCCCCTTCTCTTTCTCTCATGGAAAAGAATCTCTTATTTCTGAATCATCTTTCTCTAGCTGAAATCGTTTTCTGCCTCTGTCCATTTGTCTTACTTTCTCTCCCTTGACTCTCTCCTTTTTCATCTATTCGAAGCTCTTTCAGCTTCTCTCTCCTCTCTTTTTCTATCCATTCTCTCTATCTCTGAAGCCTCTTTCTGTCTACTCTGTTGCTCTCCACTCTCTCTTTTCTGTCTCTCAATCAATCAATCAATCAATCAATCAATCATATTTATTGAGTGCTTACTGTGTGCACAGCACTGTACTAAGCACTTGGGAAGTACAAGTTGGCAACATATAGAGACAGTCCCTACCCAACAGTGGGCTCACAGTCTAAAAGGGGGAGACAGAGAACAAAACCAAACATACTAACAAAATAAAATAAATAGAATAGATATGTACAAGTAAAATAAATAAATAAATAGAGTAATAAATATGTACACACATATATACATATATACAGGTGATGTGGGGAAGGGAAGGAATCTCCAATTTGTCTTTCTTCTCTATCCAGTCTTAGTGTCTTTATTTGAAATCTCTGTTTCTATCCATTTTCTCTCTCTTCCTCACCCTCCCTTCTCTTTTTCCCTTGGTCCGTTATACCACATTGTGACTCATCATGGGATAAATTCAATTGTAGCCCAGAATTCTCCAGCATGGCTGTTCTGGGACACTGAATATTCCTCAATTTTATCCCATCATCCTCCTGCGCCAATGTCGGACCCCGTTCCTGTCCAGCCTCTCTGCCCTGCTCTCTGACCCACTGTAGCTTTTCATCACTCACTTCTTCTTCCGTCTCAGATTGTGAGTCCCGTGTGTCACAGGGTTTGTGCCAGATATGTGGAAGCAGCATGGCGTAATTGAGCCCGCTGTTGGGTAGGGACCGTCTCTATATGTTGCAAACTTGCACTTCCCAAGCACGTAGTACAGTGCTCTGCACACAGTAAGCGCTCAATAAATATGATTGATTGAATGAATGAATAATAATAATGATGGCACTTATTAAGCGCTTACTATGTGCAAAATACTGTTCTAGGCGCTGGGGAGGTTACAAGGTGATTGGGTTGTCCCACGGGGGGCTCACAGTCTTCATCCCCATTTTCCAGATGAGGTAACTGAGGACCAGAGAAGTTTAGTGACTTGCCCAAAGTCACACAGCTGACAATTGGCAGAGCTGGGATTGGAACCCATGACCTCTGACTCCAAAGCCCGGGTTCTTTCCACTGAGCCATGCTCCTTCTCCTGAGTAATGTAGTGTATAGAGCCCATGTATTGAGTGTATGGAGTAGTCTGTACACTATATAGAGTGTATAGTGTATAGAGCATAGTGTATACAGCACAGGTCTGGGAGTCAGAAGGTCATGGGTTCCAATTCTGGCTCTGCCACGTGTGCTGTGTGACCTTAAGCAAGTCATTTCACCTCTCTGTGCCTCAGTTCTTTCATCTCTAAAATGGGGATTGAGACTGTAAGCTCCACGTGGGACAAAGACTGTGTCCAAACCAATTTGCTTGTATGCCCCCACCCCCAGCGCTTAGTACAGTGCCTGGCACATAGTAAGCACTGAAGTACCACAATTATCACTATTATTATGTACATACCCATAATTTATTTGTTTATATTACTGTCTGTATCCCCCTCTAGGCTGTAAGTTCATTGTGGGCAGGGAACATGTCTACCAACTCTGTTATACTGTACTCTCCCAAGCACTTAGTACAGTGCTCTGCACATTGTAGGTGCTCAATAAATATGATCGATTGGTCGATTGATTTTCCTTTTAAATTTGCTTCCTTTTCCGTTTTCTTTCATTCATTCATTTAAGTGCTTGCAGTGTGGCTCAGTGGAAAGAGCCCTGGCTTGGGAGTCAGAGGTCATGGGTTCAAATCCCAGCTCCACCAATTGCCAGCTGTGTGACTTTGGGCAAGTCACTTAATTTCTCTGTACCTCAGTTCCCCTCATCTGGAAAATGGGGATTAAGACTGTGAGCCCCCCGTTGGACCACCTGATCACCTTGTAACCTCCCCAGTGCTTAGAACAGTGCTTTGCACATAGTAACTGCTTAATAAATGCCATTGTTATTATTATTATTATTATTATTATTATTATTACTGTGTGCAGAGCACTATACTAAGTGCTTGGGAAACTACAATACAGCAATAAAGAGTGACAATCCCTGGCCATAATGAGTTCACAGCCTAGAGGTGGGGAGACAGGCATCAATACAAATGAACAGACATCAATGTAAATAAATACAATTACAGATAAATGCATAGGTGAAAAACATGGAACACTTCACAAATTTGCATTTTCTTTTCTCTAATGCCAACTCTTCCCCTTTTCCTTGGCCTAGGTTTTGATGATTTTATGTGGGGGACTGCTTTTGTGTTTGGATATTATCAGACTTTTTGTTTTTGAAATGAAATGACATCATTTCCTGAGGAAATAAAAGGGACACCCCTCTCCCCTGACTCTGACCCCTCACAGCCCAGGCAATGCTCTGCAGCTTTGTTTTCCCTCTTGGACAGTTGTGCCCCACAAGGTGGAAACGACTGAGCCAAGGCAGGAAGGCAGCTGAACGGAAAAATCATCAGCAAGGAAGACTATATTTCTGTTCACAGAGTCAGAGGTCATGGGTTCAAATCCCAGCTCCGCCAATTGTCAGCTGTGTGACTTTGGGCTAGTCACTTCACTTCTCTGTGACTCAGTTACCTCATCTGTCAAATGAGGATTAAGACTGTGAGCCCCCCGTGGGACAACCTGATCAATCTGTAACCTCCCCAGCGCTTAGAACAATGCTTTGCACATAGTGAGCGCTTAATAAATGCCATTATTATTATTATTATATTCATCCCTCTGGAGGCAGTGGATTTTTTTTTTGTTTTTTTCCTTCTTTTCTTGAGGTGCGGGGCGACCTCTGCTGTTCTCAACTGGCACGGGCCTCTCAGTCAATTAATCAATCATCATCATCAATCGTATTTATTGAGCGCTTACTATGTGCAGAGCACTGTACTAAGCGCTTGGGAAGTACAAATTGGCAACATATAGAGACAGTCCCTACCCAACAGTGGGCTCACAGTCAATCAACCAATCAATCAACCGATTACAGCAGACCCCAAGTCAGGCACACGTTCCCTGCACTGAAGAAACTCACAACAAACTAATGGGGCGGGCCAGACAGAAATTATTTACAAACCGGGGGAGCAGGAGGAAGAACAAAGATACAGCAGGAAGCACAGTAGTAAAAATACACCGGGATGAAATGCTGAATAAATACTTAGGTGTATAAATATACAAATAAATTAAAATCTACATGCATGCTTGTGTGCTGAGGAAATCAATCAATCAATCAATCGTATTTATTGAGCGCTTACTGTGTGCACAGCACTGTACTAAGCGATTGGGAAGTACAAGTTGGCAACATATAGAGACAATCCCTACCCAACAGTGGGCTCACAGTCTAAAAGGGAAAGGAAAAATATACCCAAGAGGTACGGGTGGCAGTTAGGCTGACATCAATGAATGGTATTTATTGAGCACTTACTGTGTGCAGAGCAGTGTACTAAATGCTTGTGAGAAGACAGTATAACAGAGCTGGTAGTTCCAACATGACTAGATCGGTAGAAGCAGTGTGGCTCTGTGGAAAGAGCCCGGGCTTGGGAGGCAGAGGTGGAGGGTTCTAATCCTCCCACCACTTGTTCATTCATTAATTCAATCATATTTATTGAGCGCTTACTGTGTGCAGAACACTGGACTAAGCACTTGGGAAGTACAAATCGGCAATTTATAGAGACGGCCCTACCCCCCAATGGGTTTACAGTCTGTTGGCAAGGCACATCTCTGTGCCGCAGTTACTTCATCTGTAAATTGGGGATTAAGACTATGAGCCCCACGTGGGACAACCTGATTACCTTGCATCTATCCGAGTGCTTAGAACAGTGTTTGGCACATAGTAAGCACAGTAAGCGCTTAATCAATCAATTGTATTTATTGAGCGCTTACTGTGTGCAGAGCACTGTACTAAGCGCTTGGGAAGTACAAGTTGGCAACATATAGAGACAGTCCCTACCCAACAGTGGGCTCACAGTCTAAAAGGGGGAGACAGAGAACAAAACCAAACATACTAACAAAATAAAATAAATAGGATAGATATGTACAAGTAAAATAAATAAATAGAATAAATGCCATCATTATTATTATTATTATTATTATTCTTATTTGTTTGCTAGGCACTTACCATGTGCCAGGCACCAGTCATCATCATCATCATCAATCATATTTATTGAGCGCTTGCTGTGTGCAGAGCACTGTACTAAGCGCTTGGGAAGTACAAGTTGGCAACATATAGAGACAGTCCCTACCCAACAGTGGGCTCACAGTCTAAAAGGGGGAGAAAGAGAACAAAATCAAACCTACTAACAAAATAAAATAAATAGAATAGTTATGTACAAGTAAAATAAATAAATAAATAAATAGAATAAATGCTATCATTATTATTATTATTATGATTATTTGTTTGCTAGGCACTTACCACGTGCCAGGCACCAGTCATCATCATCATCATCAATCGTATTTATTGAGCGCTTACTGTGTGCAGAGCACTGTACTAAGCGCTTGGGAAGTACAAGTTGCCAACATATAGAGACAGTCCCTACCCAACAGTGGGCTCACAGTCTAAAAGGGGGAGACAGAGAACAAAACCAAACCTACTAACAAAATAAAATAAATAGAATAGATATGTACAAGTAAAATGAATAAATAAATAAATAGAATAAATGCTATTATTATTATTATTATTATTATTATTATTATTATTATTATTTGTTTGCTAGGCACTTACCACGTGCCAGGCACCAGTCTAAGAGCTGGGGTGGAAACCAGTAAATTGGGTTGGACCCTCTCCCTATCCCACGTGGGGCTCACAGTCTCCATCCCCATTTTGCAGATGAGGGAACTGAGGCACAGAGGAGTTGAGTGACTCGCCCAAGGTCATGCAGCAGACAAATGGCAGCAAACCTTGTGACTCCCAGGCCCGTGCCCTGTCCCCATGCAGCAGACAAATGGCAGCGAACCTTGTGACTACCAGGCCCGTGCCCTGTCCCCATGCAGCAGACAAATGGCAGCGAACCTTGTGACTCCCAGGCCCGTGCCCTGACCCCATGCAGCAGACAAATGGCAGCAAACCTTGTGACTCCCAGGCCCGTGACCTGTCCCCATGCAGCAGACAAATGGCAGCAAACCTTGTGACTCCCAAGCCCGTGCCCTGTCCCCATACAGCGGACAAATGGCAGCAAACCTTGTGACTCCAAGGCCCGGGCCCTAACCCATACACCGGACAAATGGCAGCAAACCTTCTGACTACAAGGCCCGTGCCCTATCCTCACGCAGCAGACAAATGGCAGCAAACCTTGTGACTCCCAGGCCCGTACCCTGTCCCCATGCAGCAGACAAATGGCAGCAAACATTGTGACTCCCAGGCCCGTACCCTGACCCCATGCAGCAGACAAATGGCAGCAAACCTTGTGACTCCCAGGCCCGTAACCTAACCCTATGCAGCAGACAAATGGAAGCAAACCTTGTGACTCCCAAGCCCGTGCCCTATCCCCACGCAGCAGACAAATGGCAGCAAACCTTGTGACTCCCAGGCCCGTGCCCTGTCCCCATGCAGCAGACAAATGGCAGCAATCCTTGTGACTCCCAGGCCCGGGCCCTAACCCCATGCACCGGACAAATGGCAGCAAACCTTCTGACTACAAGGCCCGTGCCCTATCCCCACGCAGCAGACAAATGGCAGCAAACCTTGTGACTCCCAGGCCCATACCCTGTCCCCATGCAGCAGACAAATGGCAGCAAACATTGTGACTCCCAGGCCCGTACCCTGTCCCCATGCAGCAGACAAATGGCAGCAAACATTGTGACTCCCAGGCGCGTGCCCTATCCCCACGCAGCAGACAAATGGCAGCAAACCTTGTGACTCCCAGGCCCGTACCCTGTCCCCATGCAGCAGAAAAATGGCAGCGAACCTTGTGACTCCCAGGCCTGTGCCCTGTCCACATGCAGCAGACAAATGGCAGCAAACCTTGTGACTCCCAGGCCAGTGCCCTCTCCCCATGCAGCAGACAACTGGCAGCAAACCTTGTGACTCCCAGGCCCATGCCCTGTCCCCATGCAGCAGACAAATGGCAGCAAACCTTGTGACTCCCAGGCCCGTGCCCTGTCCCCATGCAGCAGACAAATGGCAGCAAACCTTGTGACTCCCAGGCCCGTTCCCTAACCCCATGCAGCAGACAAATGGCAGCAAACCTTGTGACTCCCAGGCCCGTGCGCTGTCCCCATGAAGCAGACAAATAGCAGCAAACCCGTTGACTCCCAGGCCTATGCATTATCCCAATGCAGCAGACAAATGGCAGCAAACCTTTTGACTCCCAGGCGCGTGCCCTGTCCCCATGCAGCAGACAAATGGCAGCAAACCTTCTGACTCCCAGGCCCGTGCCCTGACCCCATGCAGCAGACAAATGGCAGCAAACCTTGTGACTCCCAGGCCCGTGCCCTGACCCCATGCAGCAGACAAATGGCAGCAAACCTTGTGACTCCCAGGCCCGTGCCCTGACCCCATGCAGCAGACAAATGGCAGCAAACCTTGTGACTCCCAGGCCCATGCCCTGACCCCATGCGGCAGACAAATGGCAGCAAACCTTGTGACTCCCAGGCCCGTGCCCTGACCCCATGCGGCAGACAAATGGCAGCAAAGCTTGTGACTCCCAGGCCCGTGCCCTGTCCCCATGCAGCAGACAAATGGCAGCAAACCTTGTGATTCCCAGGCCCGTGCCCTGACCCCATGCAGCAGACAAATGGCAGCAAACCTTGTGACTTCCAGGCCTGTGCCCTGACCCCATGTAGCAGACAAATAGCAGCAAACCTGGTGACTCCCAGGCCCATGCCCTATCCCCATGCAGCAGACAAATGGCAGCAAAGCTTGTGACTCCCAGGCCCGTGCCCTGTCCCCATGCAGCAGACAAATGACAGCAAACCTTGTGACTCCCAGGCCCGTGCCCAAACCCCATGCAGCAGACAAATGGCAGCGAACCTTGTGACTCCCAGGCCCGTACCCTAACCTCATGCAGCAGACAAATGGCAGCAAACCTTGTGACTCCCAGGCCCGTGCCCTGACCCCATGCAGCAGGCAAATGGCAGCAAACCTTGTGACTCCCAGCCCATGCCCTATCCCCATGCAGCAGACAAGTGGCAGCAAACCTTCTGACTCCGAGGCCCGTGCCCTAACCCCATGCAGCAGACAAATGGCAGCAAACCTTCTGACTCCCAGGCCCGTGCCCTATCCCCATGAAGCAGACAAATGGCAGCAAACCTTCTGACTCCCTGGCCCATGCCCTATCCCCATGCAGCAGACAAATGGCAGCAAACCTTGTGACTCCCAGGCCCGTGCCCTGAACCCATGCAGCAGACAAATGGCAGCAAACCTCCTGACTCCCAGGCCCATGCTCTATCCCCATGCAGCAGACAAATGGCAGCGAACCTTGTGACTCCCAGGCCTGTGCCCTGTCCACATGCAGCAGACAAATGGCAGCAAACCTTGTGACTCCCAGGCCAGTGCCCTGTCCCCATGCAGCAGACAAATGGCAGCAAACCTTGTGACTCCCAGGCCCGTGCCCTGTCCCCATGCAGCAGACAAATGGCAGCAAAGCTTGTGACTCCCAGGCCCGTGCCCTGTCCCCATGCAGCAGACAAATGGCAGCAAACCTTGTGACTCCCAGGCCCGTTCCCTAACCCCATGCAGCAAATGGCAGCAAACCTTGTGACTCCCAGGCCCGTGCCCTGTCCCCATGCAGCAGACAAATAGCAGCAAACCTGTTGACTCCCAGGCCTATGCATTATCCCAATGCAGCAGACAAATGGCAGCAAACCTTGTGACTCCCAGGCCCGGGCCCTAACCCCATGCAGCAGACAAATGGCAGCAAACCTTTTGACTCCCAGGCGCGTGCCCTGTCCCCATGCAGCAGACAAATGGCAGCAAACCTGGTGACTCCCAGGCCCGTACCCTGACCCCATGCAGCAGACAAATGGCAGCAAACCTGGTGACTCCCAGGCCCATGCCCTATCCCCATGCAGCAGACAAATCGCAGCAAACATTCTGACTCCAAGGCCCGTGCCCTGACCCCATGCAGCAGACAAATGGCAGCAAACCTTGTGACTCCCAGGCCCGTGCCCTGACCCCATGCAGCAGACAAATGGCAGCAAAGCTTGTGACTCCCAGGCCCGTGCCCTGACCCCATGCGGCAGACAAATGGCAGCAAACCTTGTGACTCCCAGGTCCATGCCCTATCCCCATGCAGCAGACAAGTGGCAGCAAACCTTCTGACTCCCAGGCCCGTGCCCTAACCCCATGCAGCAGACAAATGGCAGCAAACCTTGTGATTCCCAGGCCCGTGCCCTGACCCCATGCAGCAGACAAATGGCAGCAAACCTTGTGACTTCCAGGCCCGTACCCTAACCCCATGCAGCAGACAAATGGCAGCAAAACTTGTGACTCCCAGGCCCGTGCCCTGACCCCATGCAGCAGGCAAATGGCAGCAAACCTTGTGACTCCCAGGCCCATGCCCTATCCCCATGCAGCAGACAAGTGGCAGCAAACCTTCTGACTCCCAGGCCCGTGCCCTAACCCCATGCAGCAGACAAATGGTAGCAAACCTTGTGGCTCCCAGGCCCGTGCCCTATCCCCATGAAGCAGACAAATGGCAGCAAACCTTCTGACTCCCTGGCCCATGCCCTATCCCCATGCAGCAGACAAATGGCAGCAAATCTTGTGACTCCCAGGCCCGTGCCCTAACCCCATGCAGCAGACAAATGGCAGCAAACCTTGTGACTCCCAGGCCCATGCCCTATCCCCATGCAGCAGAAAAATGGCAGCGAACCTTGTGACTCCCAGGCCTGTGCCCTGTCCACATGCAGCAGACAAATGGCAGCAAACCTTGTGACTCCCAGGCCCATGCCCTATCCCCATGAAGCAGACAAATGGCAGCAAACCTTCTGACTCCCAGGCCCGTGCCCTATCCCCATGCAGCAGACAAATGGCAGCAAACCTTGTGACTCCCAGGCCCGTGCCCTAACCCCATGCAGCAGACAAGTGGCAGCAAACCTTGTTACTCCCAGGTCCGTGCCCTGACCCCATGCAGCAGACAAATGGCAGCAAACCTTGTGACTCCCAGGCCCATGCCCTACCCCCATGCAGCAGACAAATCGCAGCAAACCTGGTGACTCCCAGGCCCGTGCCCTAACCCCATGCAGCAGACAAGTGGCAGCAAACCTTGTGACTCCCAGGCCCATTCCCTAATCCTATGCAGCAGACAAATGGCAGCAAACCTTGTGAATCCCAGGCCCGTGCCCTAACCCCATGCAGCAGACAAATGGCAGCAAGCCTTGTGACTCCCAGGCCCATGCCCTAACCCCATGCAGCTGACAAATGGCAGCAAACCTTCTGACTCCCAGGCCTGTGCCCTCACCCCATGCAGCAGACAAATGGCAGCAAACCTTGTGACCCCCAGGCCCGTTCCCTAACCCTATGCAGCAGACAAATGGCAGCAAACCTTGTGACTCCCAGGCCCGTGCCCTGTCCCCATGCAGCAGACGAGTGGCAGCAAACCTGGTGACTCCCAGGCCCATGCCCTATCCCAATGCAGCAGACAAATAGCAGCAAACCTTGTGACTCCCAGGCCAATGCCCTATCCCTATGCAGCAGACAAATGGCAGCAAACCTTGTGACTCCCAGGCCCGTGCCCTGTCCCCATGCAGCAGACAAATGGCAGCAAACCTTGCGACTCCCAGGCCTGTGCCCTGACCCCACGTAGAAGACAAATGGCAGCAAACCTTGTGACTACCTGGCCCGTGCCCTAACCCCATGCAGCAGACAAATGGCAGCAAACCTTGTGACTCCCAGGCCCGTGCCCTGTCCCTATGCAGCAGACAAATGGCAGCAAACCTTGTGACTTCCAGGCCCGTGCCCTAACCCCATGCAGCAGGCAAATGGCAGCAAACCTTGTGACTCCCAGGCCCATGCCCTATCCCCATGCGGCAGACAAGTGGCAGCAAACCTTCTGACTCCGAGGCCCGTGCCCTATCCCCATGAAGCAGACAAATGGCAGCAAACCTTCTGACTCCCTGGCCCATGCCCTATCCCCATGAAGCAGACAAATGGCAGCAAACATTGTGACTCCCAGGCCCGTGCCCTAACCCCATGTAGCAGACAAATGGCAGCAAACCTTGTGACTCCCAGGCCCATGCCCTATCCCCATGCAGCAGACAAATCGCAGCAAACCTGGTGACTCCCAGGCCCGTGCCCTAACCCCATGCAGCAGACAAGTGGCAGCAAAGCTTCTGACTCCCAGGCCCGTGCCCTATCCCCATGAAGCAGACAAATAGCAGCAAACCTTCTGACTCCCAGGCCCGTGCCCTATCCCCATGCAGCAGACAAATGGCAGCAAACCTTGTGACTCCCAGGCCCGTGCCCTATCCCCATGCAGCAGACAAATGGCAGCAAACCTTGTGACTCCCAGGCCCGTGCCCTATCCCCATGCAGCAGACAAATCGCAGCAAACCTGGTGACTCCCAGGCCCGTGCCCTAACCCCATGCAGCAGACAAATGGCAGCAAACCTTGTGACTCCCAGGCCCGTGCCCTATCCCCATGAAGCAGACAAATGGCAGCAAACCTTCTGACTCCCTGGCCCATGCCCTATCCCCATGCAGCAGACAAATGGCAGCAAATCTTGTGACTCCCAGGCCCGTGCCCTAACCCCATGCAGCAGACAAATGGCAGCAAACCTTGTGACTCCCAGGCCCATGCCCTATCCCCATGCAGCAGACAAATCGCAGCAAACCTTGTGACTCCCAGGCCCGTGCCCTAACCCCATGCAGCAGACAAGTGGCAGCAAACCTTGTGACTCCCAGGCCCATTCCCTAATCCTATGCAGCAGACAAATGGCAGCAAACCTTGTGAATCCCAGGCCCGTGCCCTAACCCCATGCAGCAGACAAATGGCAGCAAGCCTTGTGACTCCCAGGCCCATGCCCTAACCCCATGCAGCAGACAAATGGCAGCGAACCTTGTGACTCCCAGGCCTGTGCCCTCACCCCATGCAGCAGACAAATGGCAGCAAACCTTGTGACTCCCAGGCCCGTTCCCTAACCCTATGCAGCAGACAAATGGCAGCAAACCTTGTGACACCCAGGCCCGTGCCCTGTCCCCATGCAGCAGACAAGTGGCAGCAAACCTGGTGACTCCCAGGCCCATGCCCTATCCCAATGCAGCAGACAAATAGCAGCAAACCTTGTGACTCCCAGGCCTATGCCCTATCCCTATGCAGCAGACAAATGGCAGCAAACCTTGTGACTCCCAGGCCCGTGCCCTGTCCCCATGCAGCAGACAAATGGCAGCAAACCTTGCGACTCCCAGGCCTGTGCCCTGACCCCACGTAGAAGACAAATGGCAGCAAACCTTGTGACTACCTGGCCCGTGCCCTAACCCCATGCAGCAGACAAATGGCAGCAAACCTTGTGACTCCCAGGCCCGTGCCCTGTCCCTATGCAGCAGACAAATGGCAGCAAACCTTGTGACTTCCAGGCCCGTGCCCTAACCCCATGCAGCAGGCAAATGGCAGCAAATCTTGTGACTCCCAGGCCCATGCCCTATCCCCATGCGGCAGACAAGTGGCAGCAAACCTTCTGACTCCGAGGCCCGTGCCCTATCCCCATGAAGCAGACAAATGGCAGCAAACCTTCTGACTCCCTGGCCCATGCCCTATCCCCATGAAGCAGACAAATGGCAGCAAACCTTGTGACTCCCAGGCCCGTGCCCTAACCCCATGTAGCAGACAAATGGCAGCAAACCTTGTGACTCCCAGGCCCATGCCCTATCCCCATGCAGCAGACAAATCGCAGCAAACCTGGTGACTCCCAGGCCCGTGCCCTAACCCCATGCAGCAGACAAGTGGCAGCAAAGCTTCTGACTCCCAGGCCCGTGCCCTATCCCCATGAAGCAGACAAATAGCAGCAAACCTTCTGACTCCCAGGCCCGTGCCCTATCCCCATGCAGCAGACAAATGGCAGCAAACCTTGTGACTCCCAGGCCCGTGCCCTATCCCCATGCAGCAGACAAATGGCAGCAAACCTTGTGACTCCCAGGCCCGTGCCCTATCCCCATGCAGCAGACAAATCGCAGCAAACCTGGTGACTCCCAGGCCCGTGCCCTAACCCCATGCAGCAGACAAATGGCAGCAAATCTTGTGACTCCCAGGCCCGTGCCCTGTCCCCATGCAGCAGACAAATGACAGCAAACCTTGTGACTCCCAGGCCCGTGCCCTGTCCCCATGCAGCTGACAAATCGCAGCAAACCTTGTGACTCCCAGGCCCGTGCCCTAACCCCATGCAGCAGACAAGTGGCAGCAAACCTTGTTACTCCCAGGTCCGTGCCCTGACCCCATGCAGCAGACAAATGGCAGCAAACCTTGTGACTCCCAGGCCCATGCCCTATCCCCATGCAGCAGACAAATCGCAGCAAACCTGGTGACTCCCAGGCCCGTGCCCTAACCCCATGCAGCAGACAAATGGCAGCAAACCTTGTGACTCCCAGGCCCGTGCCCTGTCCCCATGCAGCAGACAAATGACAGCAAACCTTGTGACTCCCAGGCCCGTGCCCTGTCCCCATGCAGCTGACAAATCGCAGCAAACCTTGTGACTCCCAGGCCCGTGCCCTAACCCCATGCAGCAGACAAGTGGCAGCAAACCTTGTTACTCCCAGGTCCGTGCCCTGACCCCATGCAGCAGACAAATGGCAGCAAACCTTGTGACTCCCAGGCCCATGCCCTATCCCCATGCAGCAGACAAATGGCAGCAAGCCTTGTGACTCCCAGGCCCATGCCCTAACCCCATGCAGCTGACAAATGGCAGCAGACCTTGTGACTCCCAGGCCTGTGCCCTGTCCCCATGCAGCAGACAAATGGCAGCAAAGCTTGTGACTCCCAGGCCCGTGCCCTCACCCCATGCAGCAGACAAATGGCAGCAAACCTTGTGACTCCCAGGCCCGTGCCCTGTCCCCATGCAGCAGACAAATGGCAGCAAACCTTGTGACTCCCAAGCCCGTACCCTAACCCTATGCAGCAGACAAATGGCAGCAAACCTTGTGACTCCCAGGCCCGTACCCTAACCCTATGCAGCAGACAAATGGCAGCAAACCTTCTGACTCCCAGGCCCGTGCCCTGACCCCATGCCATACTGCTTAATTGTCGATGGTTATTGATTGATCCTTGGTATGTACTGAGCGCTCGCTGACTTTGTGGATTGCCCCGTACAAAACACTTGGGAGGCTCCACTCCAACGGAGTTGGTTGATGGTACCCCTGCCCACAAGAAGTTTAGAGGAGTTGGGCATTCAAAACAGATTATTGGATTGGTTTAATCACACTCCACAGACAAACGTTTTCAGTCAATGCCTGCCGATGACAAAGGAAGAAATCATCTTTAGGAGGCGTGAAGATGGAGCCATCTAGTCTCGGCTTGCTACCGCTTCAGCAGAACCCTTTCATTTTGGCCTCATGATGGCTTCTGCTTAGTTACTCGGTTTTATGGAGAAAAATTGGATCTGGCACCTGCAGTATTGGGGAACATCCAGCTCCTCAATTTTACTCGCTTTTGGCCCGCTACACATCCACCATACACCCACTGGCCTGGAATGCCCCCCCTCCCCACAACCGCCAAGCTAGCTCTCTTCCTCCCTTCAAGGCCCTACTGAGAGCTCACCTCCTCCAGGAGGCCTTCCCAGACTGAGCCCCTTCCTTCCTCTCCCCCTCGTCGCCTTCTCCATCCCCCCATCTTACCTCCTTCCCTTCCCCACAGCACCTGTATATATGTATATATGTTTGTATGTATTTATTACTCTATTTATTTATTTATTTTACTTGCACATATCTATTCTATTTATTTTATTTTGTTAATATGTTTTGTTTTGTTCTCTGTCACCCCCTTCTAGACTGTGAGCCCGCTGTTGGGTAGGGACTGTCTCTAAGTGTTGCCGGCTTGTACTTCCCAAGCGCTTAGTACAGTGCTCTGCACACAGTAAGCGCTCAGTAAATACGATTGATTGATTGATTGATTGATTGTGAACCCACTGTTGGGTAGGGACCGTCTCTATGTGTTGCCGGCTTGTACTTCCCAAGCGCTTAGTACAGTGCTCTGCACACAGTAAGCGCTCAATAAATACGATTGATTGATTGATTGATAGTAAGCGCTTAACAAATATCATAATTATTATTATTATCTGTATCCTGTGGCTGGATCTGTATCCTTTAAGCACTAGATAATCACTCCACCCTCAGCCCCCAAACACTTAACCTCGGTATCCTTATACCCTGACATTTCCCCTATCTGTATTTACTTCAACGTCTGTCTCCTCCTCTAGATTGCAAGCTCCTTGGGAGTGGGGACTGTACTGTATTACCCTCTCCCAAAGTGCTTAATATGGTGCTCTGTCCACAGTAAGTGTTTAATAAATATGACTGATTGACTGTGTTGACCCGAGAGGATTTGGAGAAGCAGCGTTGCTCAGTGGAAAGAGCACGGCTTTGGAGTCAGAGCTCATGGGTTCAAATCCCGGCTGCACCAACTGTCAGCTGTGTGACTTTGGGCAAGTCACTTAACTTCTCTGTGCCTCAGTTACCTCATCTGTAAAATGGAGATTAAAACTGTGAGCCCCCCGTGGGACAACCTGATCAATTTGTAACCTCCCCAGCGCTTAGAACAGTACTTTACACATCGTAAGCGCTTAACAAATACCATTATTATTATTTCTGGAAAAGGTGGGTTTCGAAGCTGAGGTCTGGTGGATCTGGGTGTGGGAGGTAAGTTCCAGGCCAATTGAAAGGGAGGTACAGCTGCCTTTCAGATGAGGGAACTGAGGCTCAAAGAAGTGAAGTGACTTGCCCAAAGTCACACAGCTGACAATTGGCAGAGCTGGGATTTGAACCCATGACCACTGACTCCAAAGCCCGTGCTCTTTCCACTGAGCCACACTGCTTCTCTGTAAGGGTAACCCAAGACACTTCCCTCCTGGCCAGAACCACCTGTGCCCCCGAATCCTGTCTGTGCTGTGCCTGGCTTGGGGTGAGGCATATCCACCCCAATGGAATCAATTGTATTCAATGAATTCAAAGTACAATAAGCACTAGGGAAAGTGCAACAGGAGCAAGACACAAGTTCTCTGCCCACAAGGAGCTTAAAATCTTAATGGGGAAGACAGAAAAAAAGGATTTACAAATAGTGGAAGTAGGAAGAAGAACAAGGACAGGGCAGGAAGTAACATGAACATGTCAGGATGAGATAAAAATGAATGCTTTATCCAAGAGGCAGCCTGCAGATTGTGGTGGGGGGTTAAGGGGAAGCAGCCTTAAAATCCCCTGTACCTTGGAGCGCTTTGCCACCTTTCTTTCATTCATTCATTCAATCACATTTATTGAGCGCTTACTGTGTGCAGAGCACTCTACTAAGCACTTGGGAAGTACAAGTTGGTAACGTATAGAGACAGTCCCTACCCAATAGCGGGCTCACAGTCTAGAAAGGGGAGACAGACAACAAAACAACATATGTTAACAAAATAAAATAAATAGAACAGTAAATATGTACAAGTAAAATAAATAGAGTAATAAATCTGTACAGATATATATACAGGTGCTGTGGGGAGGGGAAGGAGGTAGGGCTGGGGAGGATGGGGAGGTTGCATTGACTCTGAAGAAACCCATGGCCTCTGACTCCAAAACCCGTGCTCTTTCCACTGAGCTATGCTGCTTCTCCAATTGTCAGCTGGGTGACTTAGGGCAAGTCACTTAACTTCTTTGGGCCTCAGTTCCCTCATCTGTAAAATGGGGATGAAGACTGTGAGCCCCACGTGGGACAACCCGATCACCTTGTAACCTCCCCAGCGCTTAGAACAGCGCTTTACACATAGTAAGTGCTTAATAAATGCCATTATTATTATTATTGTTATTACTGGATGACTTCGGAGTCTGTGCCAGCTGCTGGGAGCTGGCCGTGACAGAGGCAAAATGATTCCGCCTGATCCAAGCTTAATGTGCCATCCGTGAGACTAACACATTTCCGTCAACAGCAACAGGCTCTGGAAGTCGTGGTTGTTTTGGTAGCCTGTAGTCCTCAGGGCACACCCATGAGAAATAACGAGCTCTCTTAATGGCTGCCCCTTGGCACTCAAAGAATGGCAAATCCTTTTCCACAAAATGGGAAGCAAGGCTCCGGGGTCCTGATTGTTGCCCTGTGACCTTGGTGGAAGCGTCTGTTCCTCTCTGTGCAGAGGGGGAAATGGGGAGAGTTAGACAACTCTGCCAATGTGGGTGTGGCAACGGGAGTGAAAGATTTCAAAAGAGTCTGAAAGTTCCTGATAAAGCACCAGTCCTGTCATTTACAGCCGGAGAGGAAAGATGTGTGTGTGAAGAGCCACTCCCTGGCCCAGGGCCGGGGGAATTTTTGCCCAGCAGAATCCCACCCCTGGACTTCCTGCTCTTCCAGGTTCTTCAGTAGGGAATTGGGGATAATAATAATTATTATTATGGTATTTGTTAAGTGCTTACTATGTGCCAAGCACTGTTCTAAGCACTGATAGCAGAGGGACTGAGTCTCCCTCTCTCTCTCTCATGGAGTTAGTATGGCCAGATATGAAGACAGGGGACGGATAGCCTGGGCTCTGCCCCTGGCCTTCTGTGACAGCTGGGAGGTCATTAATTTATCTGAGCCATAGTTTCCTATCTGTAAAGGCTCAGGGATAATAATTACCTGCATCTTTCCATCTCACAGGGATTTGTGAGAATGAAATAATTGAACACTCCGGGAAAATGTTATAATAATAATAATAATGATGGCATTTGTTAAGCGCTTACTGTGTGCAAAGCACTGTTCTACACTGTTATATAAAAGCAGGATATATTTATGGGGTGGGCAGTGGAGTATAAATTACTTGAGGGCAGGGATTGTATCCACCGCTCGCACTGTATTGTATTCTTGATTGTAAACTTGTGGTAGGCAGGGACTATATCTATCAACTCTGTTATATTGTACTCTCCCAAGCGCTTAGTACAGTGTTCTGCACATAATAAGCACTGATTCTAAGTCTTTAGTTCTGTGCCCTGCACACCATAAGCACTCAATAAATACCATTGATTGACTGGAATGGCAAAGAAGGTAACAACATTGAGTTTATTACACAACAGAGTTTATGTACCACATTATTTTCTCCAGGCATTTCTTGTGATATCTTTAGACTGAAAGCACAAAGCCCAGACGGGGGTCTTCTGGGCTCTCTGAAAGTCCTGTAGAACCTGTTGTAGCAGGAGAGTTAAGGGAGAAAACAGAACTGACCAGGGCTAGAAACTTGCAGGGGGGAAAGGACTATTTTAGGGCAGTTGGGCAATAAATGGCAGCACTCCCTGTTTCACCGAGTTCAGTGTTTACTCGTCGTTTTGGTGACAGTCTTTCTTTCTCTCTTGGACAATCAGTCCCATTGCTGGCTTCCTGGCTGGCTGTCAAAATTTAGTGATGGGGAGAGTAATGAAGTTGGGATAATACTCGCTTTCCAGATACAAGCTTGAGGAACAGGAACGGTCATGGGTTCTAATATCCGCTCCACCTCATCTGCTGTGTGACCTTGGGCAAGTCACTTCACTTCTCTGGGCCTCAGTTCCCTCATCTGTAAAATGGGGAGTGAGACTGTGAGCCCCAAGTGGGACAGGGATTGTGTCCAACCCAATTTCCCCCTAGACCTTGAGCTTGCTGTGGGCAGGGATTGTCACTGTTTATTGTTGTATTGTATTCATTCATTCAATCGTATTTATTGAGCGCTTACTGTGTGCACAGCAGTTTATTAAGCGCTTGGGAAGTACAAGTCGGCAACATATAGAGACGGTCTTACAGTCTAGAAGGGGGAGACAGAAAACAGAACAATAAAACAAAATATGTAAACAGGTGTCAAAACTGTCAGAATAGAATTATAGCTATAATTGTACTTTCCCAAGTGCTTAGTACAGTGCTCTGCACACAGTGAGTGCTCAATAAATATGACACTGAATGAACCCAGTAAGCACTTAATAAATATGATTAATAAATGATTAATAATAATATGATGGCATTTGTTAAGCACTTACTATAATAATAATAATGTAGGTATCTGTTAAGCGCTTACTATGTGCCAAGCACTGTCCTAAGCACTGGGGTAAACGCAAGGTGATGAGGTTGTCCCACGTGGGGCTTTACAGTCTTAATCCCCATTTTCCAGATGTGGGGATGGAGGCCCAGTGAAGTGGCTTGCCCAAAGTCACACAGCTGACAAGTGGCAGGGCCGGGATTAGAACCTACGACCTCTGATTCCCAAGCCCGGGCTCTTTCCACTAAACCACGCTGCTTCTCATGGGCCAAGCACTGTTCTAAGCGCTGGCACTTAATGAATTGGCTTGTAATAATAATGGTATTTGTTAAGCGCTTACTATGTGCAAAGCACCATTATCCACCCCTGTGCTTAGTTCACAGCCTGGAACATAGTAAGCGCTTAATAAATGCCATTATTATTACTATTATTACCTAGATTTAATTGTACCTGATCACCTTGTAACCTCCCCAGCGCTTAGAACAGTGCTTTGCACATAGTAAGCGCTTAATAAATGCCATTATTATTATTATCTAGATTTAATTCTATTTGTTCTGACGACTTGGCACCTGTCCACGTTTTGTTTTGTTGTCTGTTTCCCCTGCCCCGCCGCTTCTAGACTGTGAGCCCGTTGTTGGGTAGGGACCGTCTCTCTCTGCTGCCGGCTTGGGCATCCCAAGCGCTTAGCGCAGTGCTCTGCACACAGTAAGCACTCAATAAATATGATTGAATGAGTGAACGGAGATGTGTCTTGGTCCCTCGCTTGCCTGGAGGCAGGTGTCTGGACTGGTTGGCTTCTCCTAGGCTGGGAGTCTATACTAGGCTTTCCGTTCGGGCAGCCCTGGTCGTTACTCCCCGCACTACCCCTCTGCATCCCCCCCCCGTCTAACGTCATCATCATCATCATCAATTGTATTTATTGAGCGCTTACTATGTGCAGAGCACTGTACTAAGCGCTTGGGAAGTACAAATTGGCAACATATAGAGACAGTCCCTACCCAACAGTGGGCTCACAGTCTAAAAGGTGGGCTCACAGTCTTAAAGACTGTCTAAAAGGCAGTCTAAAAGACTGTCCTTCCCTTCCCCACAGCACCTGTTTATATGTATATATGTTTGTACATATTTATTACTCTATTTATTTATGTATTTTACTTGTACATATCTATTCTATTTATTGTATTTTGTTAGTATGTTTGGTTTTGTCCCCCCCTTTTAGACTGTGAGCCCACTGTTGGGTAGGGACAGTCTCTCTATGTTGCCAACTTGGACTTCCCAAGCGCTTAGTACAGTGCTCTGCACACAGTAAGCGCTCAATAAATACGATTGATTGATTGATTGATTGATTGATAATATGATCCCAGCCAGGTCTTCCGACGTCTGGATTAGTTTCCCTTCCCCCCACCACCAGCCGCCTCACTATCTGCCCTCGGGTGGGGGGGGGGGGGGGGGCGCGGTTGCTAGGTAGACTCTGGCCAGCTGAGTTCCCGCCCCTCCCTCATTGGCTGCAGGTGTCCGATCCGCCCCCGCCCCCCCGGGGAAGCCGAAACAGGTAGAGCGTCCGGCGCGACGATTGGTCCGGAGTCGGCGGGCCTCTCAGTCAGTCAGTCAATCAATCATATTTATTGAGCACTTACTGTGTGCAGAGCACCGTACTAAGCGCTTGGGAAGTACAAGTTGGCAACATATAGAGACGGTCCCTACCCAATAACGGGCTCACAGTCTAGAAGGGGAAGACAGACAACAACACAAAACATGTAGACAGGTGTCAAAATTATCAGAACAAATAGAATTAAAGGTATAAGCACATCATTAACAAAATAAATAGAATAGTAAATATGTACCAGTAAAATAGAGTAGTAAATCTGTACAGGTATATATATACAAGTGCTGTGGGCAGGGGAAGGAGGTAGGGTGGGGGGGATGGGGAGGAGGAGAGGAAAAAGGGGGCTCAGTCTGAGAAGGCCTCCTGGAGGAGGTGAGCTCTGACCTGGGGAAGTGTTTCATTCACTTTTATTATTTTTTCTAGACTATGTTTCTATATTTCTAGACTGTGAGCCCACTGTTGGGTAGGGACTGTCTCCATATGTTGCCAACTTGCACTTCCCAAGCACTTAGTACAGTGCTCTGCACACAGTAAGCGCTCAACAAATATGATTAATTAATTGATTGATTGATTGATTCACAGATTGGCTCTCCAGGTGCCCTCCAAGGGTCCAACTCTCTCATTGGCTAACAGGTACCTCGCTCGGTTCCCCCTCCCCCCCACCTCGCGCGCCCGGACGCCCCTCACCTCCCACCTATCTCATTGGCTAACAGGTACCTCGCTCGCTCTCCACCCCCCCCCCCCCGCCCCGCAACTCTCTCATTGGCTAACAGGTAACTCTCTCGCTCCCCCCTACCCCTCATTCATTCATTCAATTGTATTTATTGAGCGCTTACTGTGTGCGGAGCACTGTACTAAGCGCTTGGGAAGTCCAAGTCGGCAACATTTAGAGACGGTCCCTACCCAACAGCGGGCTCACAGTCTAGAAGGGGGAGGCAGACAACAAAACAAAACATGTAGACAGGTGTCAAAATCATCAGAACAAATAGAATCACGGTCCCCCCCCCCACCTCTCTCATTGGCTAACAGGTACCTCTCTCACTCCCCCCCGCCGCGTCCGGACGCCCCCCCCCCCCCCAACTCTCTCATTGGTCAACAGGTACCTCGCTCGCTCCCCCCACCACACCCCTCTCGTGCCCGGACGGCCCCCCCCACAACCTCTCTCATTGGCTAACAGGCACCTCGCTCGCCCCCCCACCTCTCTCATTGGCTAACAGGTACCTCGCTCGCCCCCCCCCACTCTCTCATTGGCTAGCAGGTACCTTGCTCGCTCCCCACCACACCCCTCGCGCGCCCGGACGGCCCCCCCCCCACCTCTCTCATTGGCTAACAGGTACCTCGCTCGCTCCCCCCCCCCCATTGGCTAACAGTTACCTCGCTCGCTCCCCCCCCACCTCTCTCATTGGCTAACAGGTACCTCTCTCACTCCCCCCCGCCGCGCCCGGACGCCCCCCGCCCCAACTCTCTCATTGGTCAACAGGTACCTCGCTCGCTTCCCCCCACCACACCCCTCTCGTGCCCGGACGGCCCCCCCCACAACCTCTCTCATTGGCTAACAGGCACCTCGCTCGCCCCCCCACCTCTCTCATTGGCTAACAGGTACCTCGCTCGTTCCCCCCCCCCCCCACTCTCTCATTGGCTAACAGGTATCTTGCTCGCTCCCCACCACACCCCTCGCGCGCCCGGACGGCCCCCCCCCCACTCTCTCATTGGCTAACAGGTACCTTGCTCGCTCCCCACCACACCCCTCGCGCCCGGACGGCCCCCCCCACCTCTCTCATTGGCCAACAGGTACCTCGCTCGCTCCCCCCCCCACCTCTCTCATTGGCTAACAGGTACCTCGCTGGCTTTCCCCCCCCCCCACACCCCTCGCGCGCCCGGACGCCCTCACCCCCAACTCTCTCATTGGCTAACAGGTAACTCTCTCCCCCCCCCCCACCTCTCTCATTGGCTACCAGGTAACTCTCTCGCTCCCCCCCCGCCCCGCGCGCCCGGACGCCCCCCTCGACTGTGAGCCCACTGTTGGGTAGGGACCGTCTCTCTATGTTGCCAACTTGGACTTCCAAAGCGCTTAGTGCAGTGCTCTGCGGGCAGTAAGCGCTCAATAACTACGACTGAATGAAGGAATGGATGAACTCTCTCATTGGCTAACAGGTACCTCGCTCGCCCCCCCCCCCCCCATTGGCTAACAAGTACCAAGTTCGCTCTCCCTCCCCCCCCCCCCTCATTGGCCCCCAGGTAGCCCCCTCGCCCCCCTCCCCTTGGCTGCCCGGGCCCTAATCAGCTTAGTCCGCCATGTTCGGACCGTCCCGGGCGGAGCGCTGAGAGGCGCGCGACCCCCCCCCCCGCCCCGTTCCCGCGTGTGTGCGCGCCCCCGTCCCGGGAGCGCGCGCCGCCAAGTTTTCCCCCCAAGTGGTCGCGGGCCGCGTTCCCCGGAGCCCCCCCGCAGCGGAGCCCCCCGCAGCGGAGCCCCCCGCGCGGGGAGCAGGTGAGGACCGCCCGCCCGTCTCCCCCTCCTGCGCGATCCCCGCCCTGGGGACCCGCCCCTGGGGTGACACCTGCCGCCCCCCTCCTCGGGAGCCCCGAGGGGCCCGTCTGCCTCCCCCTCCATCGTCTTCCTCGGGTGTCCAAAGGGGGCCGCCGCCCCCCCACCCCCACCGCCTTCTCCTGTTCGGGCCGTCCTTTTCCTCAGGTGCCCAAAAGTGACGGCCATCCTTCTCCTCCTCCTCCTCAGGTGTCCCCGTCCTCCTCAGTTGCCTAAGGGTGATCGCCATCCCCTTCCTCAGGTGCCCAAAGGTGGCCACCATCCCCGTTCCCGTCCCGTCCTCCTCAGGTGTCCAAAGGTGACCGCCATCCCCCTCCTCAGGTGTCCAAAGGTGGCCGCCGTTCTCCTCAGGTGCCTAAAGGTGGCCGCCGTCTTCCTTCTCACTGTCCCCTTCCTCAGGAGCCTAAAGGTCGCCTCCATTTCCCTCCTCCTGTTTGATCAGACCTCTTCCTTCTCAGGTGCCCAAAGGTGGCCACCGTCTTCCTTCTCAGTTGTCTAAAGGGGGCCACTGTCCCCTTCCTCGGGAGCCTAAAGGCCGCCTCCATTTCCCTCCTCCTGTTTGACCAGTTTTCTTTCTCCTCAGGTGCCTAAAGGTGGCCACTGTCTTCCTTCCCAGATGTCTAAAGAGGGCCACTGTCCCCTTCCTCGGTAGCCTAAAGGTCGCCTCCATTTCCCTCCTCCTGTTTGACCAGTCCTCTTCCTTCTCAGGTGCCCAAAGGTAGCCACTGTCTTCCTTCTCAGTTGTATAAAGGGGGCCACTGCCCCCTTCCTCGGGAGCCTAAAGGTCCCCTCCATTTCCCTCCTCCTGTTCGACCAGTCCTCTTCCTCCTCAGGTGCCTAAAGGTGGCCACCGTCATCCTTCTCAGTTGTCTACAAGGGGCCACTGTCCCCTTCCTCAGGAGCCTAAAGATTGCCTCCATTTCCCTCCTCCTGTTTGACCAGTCCTCTTCCTCCTCAGGTGCCTAAAGGTGGCCACCGTCATCCTTCTCAGTTGTCTACAAGGGGCCACTGTCCCCTTCCTCAGGAGCCTAAAGATTGCCTCCATTTCCCTCCTCCTGTTTGACCAGTCCTCTTCCTCCTCAGGTGCCCAAAGGTGGCCACTGTCTTCCTTCTCAGATGTCTAAAGGGGGCCACTGTCCCCTTCCTTAGGAGCCTAAAGGTCGCCTCCATTTCCCTCCTCCTGTTTGACCAGTCCTCTTCCTCCTCAGGTGCCCAAAGGTGGCCACTGTCGTCCTTCTCAGATGTCCAGAGGTGGTCACTGTCCCCTTCCTCAGGAGCCTAAAGGTCACCTCCATTTCCCTCCTCTTGTTTGACCAGTTCTCTTCCTCCTTAGGTGCCTAAAGGTGGCCGCCGTCCTCCTCAGGTGCCTAAAGGTGGCCACCATCCTCCTTCTCAGATGTCTAAAGAGGGCCACCATCCCCTTCCTCAGGAGCCTAAAGGTCGCCTCCATTTCCCTCCTCCTGTTTGACCAGTCCTCTTCCTCCTCAGGTGCCTAAAGGTGGCCGCCATCCCTGTCTTTGGCCCGTCCTCCTCAGGTGCCTGAAGGTGGCCCCTGTTCCCTTCCTCCTGTTCGACCAGTCCTCTTCCTCCTCAGGTGCCCAAAGGTGGCTGCCGTCACCCTCTTCCTGTTCAGCTCGTTCTCTTCCTCAGGTGTCCAAAGGTGGCCACCGTCTCCCTCTTCCTGTTCGGCTCATCCTCTTCCTCAGATGCCCAAAGCTGTCTTCCATCCCCCTCCTGCTCCTTTTCCTGTTGGAGGGAGGCCAGGTGGCGGGTGGGACTCAGTTTCCTCAGGGAGCCTGAGGAGAAATGGACCCCATGGGGGCCTGCGCATCGGCCGACCTTGCCGCAGTGGGACCACCCCAGTGACCTCCGGGGAGCCAGGGGTCCGGCCTCCAGCCTGTTGTTGCTCCTCTGCAGAGCGCTCTGCCCTCCTTATTCACTTTGCTGTTTTGCTCTGGCAGGCGCGTCAGCTGTGAAATGCACGAGATCCAGAAACGAGGACCCCTTGCTGTGCCCCAAATGCAGAGAGGCTATTGCTTGCCCAGACTAGTTGCCGGACAGCCAAAGGACCCCCATCAGAAAACATATATTTTTGCATGAGGACGCCGAGATTGATGCCATGCCGAGCAGGATGGGATCGAAAATGAATCTCAGAGATGTTCGAATAAAGGCACACTATAATGGGTGAGTGAAGCTGCTGTCTCTTCCCCTGTCAAGTTTGCCCCTACTCCATCCTGAAATGGATGAGTTGCCCAACGCATCATTGAAATGTTAGTCAACAGGATGGGGCATTTTGGCAGCTACATAACAAATTCCATAGAAAAACCTATAATTTTTTTAGTGCTTACTATGTGTCAGACACTGTTCAAAGTCCTGGGGTATCCATAAATTAATCAGGTTGGACACAGTCGATGTCCCACCTGGGTTTTACATTCTTAATCCCCATTGTACAGATGAGGAAATTGAGGCACAGACAAGGGAAATGACTTGGCCAAGGTTCAGGTTATAATCATTAACTGCGTGGTAGAACAGGATGGAAGAGGAAACTCTTTGAAGCCACTTTTTTCAAAATCACCTTAGCAGCAAACTTGTTTGTTCTCAAAATTTAATTTTCTTCTGGCCCTCTGAAATGGGTTAGAACATAACTCCTTCAGTTGTTTTTTGCAACACATTCAGTAACTCCAGCCACTTTTTGGTAGTCTGGCAGCCAAAAAGGTATTTATATACACAAAGCATTGCTGAGGATCCAAACTTATGAGTGCAATTAACAAGTTTAATTTATCTGTTCTTTTTTATCTGTTTGCCTGCTTAGAGCAACATAGGGGTCTAGAACAGCATAGAACACCTGGATTCTAATCCCGGGTCTAGAAGAACATAGAACATCTGGGTTCTAATCCCGGCTCTGCCACTTGGCTATTTCGGCAAGTCATTTAACTGCTCTGTGTCTGTTTCATCATCTGTAAAATGGGGATTCAGTACCTGTTTCCCCTTCTGTTTACACAGTAAACCCCATGTGGGGCAGGCACTGTGTCCAACCTGATTATCCTGTATCTACCCCAGTGCTTAGTATAGTATTTGGCACATAGTAAATGCTTGACAAACACCACAGTTATGATGATGATTATCATTAGAGAAAGGAATGTCTTACAAGGAAAGTAGGCAAACAGTGGAAGGTATAAAAGAGAGAGAGTGTCCAGTTCTCAAGCTTGGGTGGCCTAGGTGCGGAATTGCTTTGAAGTGACATCATCACTGCCAATCATAGCTTGAGCTTCTCTGAGTGCTCTGAAAACTCTGTTCTGGCATGAAGTGGCGTTCCAGAAGACAGAGACAGATTCAGCCTGCCCGTGGAGTGATTATCATCCAAGGGGAAAGATGGAGAATGGTGCAAACCAAATTACATAAAATCCCCAGTGAACCAGAAGTGTCTATCTGGGCTCTGCTGTAGTTGGTTATGGAGTATTTTCTAATTCTGAGGGAATTCCTGGAGGATTTGGAGGCAAAAGACCACTGATTTGCACCCTGGGTGAGGATGCTTGTTTGCTCTTCACCCAGCATTTGGCTTCTCTCGGGGTGAGGGGCGGTTGTAGTGGAAACCAGGGAGGGACTGGCCCAAAGTGCAGCTCCCATCCCACCCCTTTCTGATGTCATCAAGGAGGCTCCCATTTCCAGTGGCAGTTAAACCTCCCTCCCGAAACTTCAAGACTAAGAACCTGAACAAAGGAATGGATGATAGTGTTAGTGTCTTGCCCGCTTGTGTGTTTCCTGTTGGGTCTGTGGGTGCAGCAATCAAATATGTGGACAGGGGTGTGGGACAGTCATTCGTTCAGTCATATTTATTGAGCACTCACTGTGTGCAGAGCACTGTTCTAAGCACTTGGGAGAGTCCAATATAACAGTAAGCAGGTATATTCCCTGCCCACAACACACTTACATTTCCAGTTGCCTCCAAGAACTCTGCATAACAATTTACACCTGACAGGACCACAGCATAGCGCCAGGCTGTTGAATTTTATCTGAGAAAGAGGTATTTAATCCTGAGTGATTAAGCAGGTGACATTGTCATATATTTATAGTTTTATGTTTCAGTCTCAGTGATCAAGAAGGCGCTGCCCCTTTGATCTTCCATGAAAGAATTTGGATTTTGTCTAATTGAAAGTTGCACAAGGCTTTAGACATATGTTATTTTCATAACTAACTCAGAATATTTTGGTAGGGGTTTATTTTAGTTCTGTTTTAGCAAGTTGCTGGAGAAATGTTTCCATCCATTTGTTGAACTGAATGCTCTTTCTTGAAGAGGGGGAAGAAGTCTTATGTATTGGCCGTAGAAGTACTGCACATTGTCTCGGTTAATGGTCTAATCATGATAATCCTGATTGTATTTAAGAAGCATCTACTAAGTGTCACACACTGTACTAAGCGCTGGGATAGATAAAAAATAATCAGGTTAGACCCAGACCCTACCTCTTGGGCCTCACAGTTTAAAGGTGAAGGGACTACAGGTATCGACTCCCCGTTTTACAGATGAGGAAACCGAGGCCCAGATAAGTGACGTGTCCAAGGTCACAAAGCAAGCAAGTGGCAGACCCCAGGCTGGGGCTCTTTTCCTTTAGGCCACACTGACAGGACCATCTGTGGAACTAGTGAAGCCTGATGTTCATTATATTGGAACATTTGTCAAGAAAAGTCTTAATTACTGTTGAGAATTATTCAGGCAGCTGCTAATGCATTTGGAGTAGAAATAGTTGCTAAGGGGCCACGTTTGAAACTGTGATCAAACAGACCTCTCTATCAGCCACTTAAGAAGTAGAAAGGCCTGAATGAGGTGTGTCTCTCTTTGGAGTGGAAAGCTGTTTCGCAGCACAGCTGGGTTAGAAGACTGGGGATGAACAAAGAGAGGATGAGCTGTTGAATACAGTGGAATAATTGCCTGGTTCCTAGAATTTATGCTGAACAGCACCTGACTCAAAGATTGCAGGGAATCTTCTTCATTAAGGTTTGCCCACCCCAGAATTATTTAAAGCCTAGGGCAGTTGTGCCTGACTTGGCAGGATGTAGTTGACTTAAAAAACTAGGCGTAGAGACTTGTCTTTGAGTGTAGTGTTTATCAGCCCCTTGGATATGTGGCAAAGGGAAACATCTGGAGAGTAACATGCAGGAAAATACAGTTTCACCTTTCTTTGCCTATATTGTCCACTTCCTAGGAATAATTCGGGTAAATGAAAGTTAAGGAATGGGACATTTAGTGGAGTTTGACCCCAGTGAGTAATTGGGGTCAGTTGGTGGGGATTTAAAGCTGGGAGCTCAGTTTCTAGCTTTCCTGATGAGTCTTTTGGGAAGCTCATATGTGTGTCCGGCTTTACCCAGCCCTATGATAAGGCATCTTGGGAATTTGGGTAAGACTTGATATGGTTAGTAAAACAGCATGGGGAATTCATTTTCATTCAGTCGTATTTATTGAGCGCTTACTGTGTGCAGAGCACTGTATAAGTGCTTGGAAAGTACAATTCAGCAATAGAGACAATCCCTGGGTTTCTAATCTAGAAGTGGGGAGACAGACATCAAAACAAGTAAACAGATATCAATATAAATAGAATTATAGATATATACACATCAAAACAAGTACACAGGCATCAATATAAAGAAATAGAATTATAGATATATACATAAGTGCTGTGGGGCGAGAAGAGGGGGTAGAGAAAAGGGAGCGAGTCGAGACGACGCGGAGGGGAGGGGGAGCTGAGGAAAAGGAGGGCTTAGTCTGGGAAGGCCTCTTGGAGGAGGTGAGCTCCAAGGCGGGGTAGAGTGATTGGTGGATTTGAGGAGGGAGTGTGTTCCAGGCCAGAGGTAGGGCATGGGCCAGGTGTCGACGGCGACAAGCACCATCTCCTGTCGACAGGCAAGAACGAGGCAGTGAGGAGATTAGCACCAGAGGAGGAGAGTTTGCGGTTTGGGCTGTAGAAGGAGAGAAGGGGCAAGGTGATGGAGAGCTTTGAAGCCAATAGTGAGGAATTTTTGTTTGATATGGAGATTGACAGGCAACCACTGGTGATTTTTGAGGGGAGGGGTGACCTGGTCAGAACGTTTCTGTCGAAAGATAATCCAGGCAGCAGAGTGTAGTTTTGACTGAAGCGGGGAGAGACTGGAGGTTGGGAGGTCAGAAAGGAGGCTGATGTAGCAATCCAGTCGGGAGAGGATGAGTGATTGTAGTAATGTGGTAGCGGTTTGGATGGAGAGGAAAGGGCGGATCTTGGCGATGTTGTGAAGGCGAGAACCGCAGGTTTTGGTGACGGTTTGGATGCGTGGGGTGAATGAGAGAGCAGAGTCAAGGATGATGCCAAGGTTGCAGGCTTGTGTGACAGGAAGGATGGTAGTGCCGTCCACAGTGACAGGAAGGTTAGGGAGGGGAAAGAGTTTGAGTGGGAAGATAAGGAGCTCTGTCTTGGACATGTTGAGTTTTGGGGTAGTGGTTAGAGCACAGGTTAGGGAGTCTGAAGGTCATGGGTTCTAATCCCAATCCCGCCACTGGTCTGCTGTGTGACCCTGGGCAAGTCACTTCACTTCTCTGTGCCTCAGTTCCCTCATCTTTAAAATGGGGATTGAAATTGTGAGCCTCACATGAGACAGGGACTGTGTTCAACCCGGTTTGCTTGTATTCACCCCAGCTCTTAGTAAAGTAAGTACTTAGTATAGTAAGTGCTTAACAAATAACACATTATTATTATTATTATTAATAATAATAATATTAAAAGGGTGTGATGCTTCTGGGGGTTTCCCTTCCTAGACTCTAAGCTCTCTGGGTCGGGAATGTGTCTACCAACTCTGTATCGTATTCTTCCAAGCTGTTAGTCAGTGCTCTGCAAACAGTAAGCTCTCAGTAAATAACAGTGCTTGTAAAATGGGGTTTAAGACAGTGAGCCCCATGTGGGGACATGGGCTGTGTACAACCTGATTATCTTGTAATAATAATAATAATAATGGTATTTGTTAAGCATTCACCATGTGCCAAGCACTGTTCTAAGCACTTGTATCTACTCCAGTGCTTAATACAGTGCTTGGCCCATAGTAAGTTCTTAATAAATACCATTAAAAAATTGGTTGAGGTGCATACCTGGAGGCTTCCCCTCTTTTCCTTACTGATTCATCTTCCTGATTGGTTGGGTTTCATGTTTAATTCCAAATAGAGCTTAATGTTTAGCAGTCACCCCACCCTCAGCCCTACAGTACTTCTGTAGGTGTCTATAAATGATGCATTATTTTTATTAATGTTTATCTCCCCCTCTTGACTGTAAGCTCATTGTGGGCAGAAAATATGGCTTCCAACTCTGCTGTATTGAATTCTCCCAAACTCCATAGTGGAGTGCTATGCACATATAGTAAATACCATTCATTGGAATTCAGGCGTTTACCATGTGCCAAGCACTATATTAACTGCAGAGGTAGATACAGGATAAGTATGTTGGACACCGTTGCTGCTTTAATTAACTGTCCATCAAGGAGAAGCCCTTGGAGTTCACCTCTTCTTGGGTTTCTTGTCCCCTTCCCAACTATGGGGGCTGCTTAGAGTGCCTGCCACAAAGGGCTTAAAACTTCCTGGAGACAGAGAGAGCCCTAAGAGCAGCCTGAAACCCAATGAGCCCATCCCTCCTCTTCTGTTTCATATATAGGAGGTGACTCTGAGAGAAGCAGCATGGCCTAGTGGGCCTGGGAGTCAGAAGGACCTGGGTTCTAATTCTGCCTCTGCCACTCATCTGCTCTGAGACCTTGGGCAAGTCTCTTAGCTTCTCTGTGCCTCAGTTCCCTCATCTGTAAAATGGAGATTAAAACTATGATATAATAAAGACATATAATAGATAATTATAAAGAAGAAATATATATTATATAATTAAGAAATACGATGTGGGACATGGACTGTGTCCAACCTGATCAGCTTGTATCTACCACAGCATTTAGTATGGTGCCTGGCTTGTAGTAAGTGCTTAACAAATACCATTAAAAAAGAGGGGGGAGGCCATGTCAGGGTGGGCAGGACAGGAAATCTGTAGTCTACCAGATTTCTGTGTGCTAGAGGGAGAGTGGCAACGTTTAGCTTGGTGTGGGCAGAAGCTGGGTGCTGTAAAGTGTGGTTGCCACCAAATCCTGCCCCTGCAGCCTCCAGCTGTAGAGTGGGCACAGGCCGCTGATACCAAGGGGTCAGTCTCCCCTTGTAACTGCTCCAGAGGACCCTGTGAAGGGGATTGCCCCTTCTCCTCCCTTCCCCTCTCAGCTGAACTGGTGGGGACCTGATATACAGGAAATGCATTCATTCATTCAATCGCATTTATTGAGCGCTTACTGTGTGCAGAGCACTGTACTAAGCGCTTGGGAAGTACAAGTTGGCAACATATAGAGACAGTCCCTACCCAACAACGGGCTCACAAGATACCAGATTTACTTTAGCATATGGTGTTTGCTCATTTCATTACTTGTTAACCCCTCCACTTAAAGGTGAGTAGGAAGAGGAAGGGAAATTCAAATCATTGATTTTCTTAGTGCCTGCCAGTAGTCTGCTAGATTGTAAGCCTTTTGAAGGCAGGCAGTATATCTACGGTACTCTCCCAAGTGCTTAGTACAGTGCTCTGCTTAATGGAGATGCTCAGTAAGCACTATTTATTGATATAAGGAAGGGGGTTCAACAAATCTTTAACAAGATTTTTGTCATCTGTGAATTTTTTTTTATGGTATTTGTTAAGCACTTAACTGTGTACCAGGCACTGTACTAAGTGCTGGGGTCGATGCAAGCTAACAAGTTTGGGCACCGTCCCTGTCCCACATAGGACTCACAGTCTTAATCCCATTTTACAGATGAGGTAACTGCGGACCAAAAAAATTAAGTCACTCGTCCAAGGTCACACAGCAGATAAATGGTGAAGCTGGCGTTAGAACTCAAGTCCTTCTGACACCTAGGCCCATGCTGTATCCACTAGGCCATGCTGATTGTTAATTTTTCTTGCTCTTCCTAAATCCTGGATGGGTAGGAGGCCTTTATGAATTTAATATTACCGACTCTGTTAAACGAGACTATAATTTTTGTGTGCTATTCAAAAGAGCATTTCATACTCCTTAACTTTTGTGGGTAACAAAATTAGGCATTTTTATGGTGAAATTAATAGTCTGTTCTTAAGTGTCTATTCACTATTCTATTTTCTGGAAGCATAGGCAGGAAATTGAGCTACAGTTTCCAAATTCCTCTGTAAAATCTTTGTCCTTAGGATCAGAATAATTTCACCTGACTAGAGGAGAGCTCTCCCTTCAGTATTAATCAAGAGAATTTATTGATCACCTTCTGTATGCAAAGCCCAGTACTAAGAGCCTGAGTGAGTACAATAGAATTAGTGGATATGATCGCTGCCCTCAAGGATCTTACAATTTAGGAGATAGATCCTGAAGTCAACTGTAGGAGGAAATAATAGAGTATATGATACGTATAAAACTTCTAGAGGGGGTTAAAGATACTTGCATGCTTAGGAGACAGGAAAGTGCTGATGTGGCAGTTGGGATTCAAAATGGAGAGATGAGATTAATTAGGAAAAGCCTCTTGGAGAAGATGAGATTTCAGAAGGGCTTTGAAGGGAGTTCAGATCTGGGCGGCGGGAGGGTGCGAACAAGAGGTCAGGGGTGGAAGACACAGGAATGAGGCACAAAGAGTAGGTTAGCTTGAGAGAAACCATGTGTGTGAGCGGGGGTGTTGTGTGGAAAGAGTGGATATGTAAGCGAGAGAGAGAGAGAGAGAGAGAGAGAGAGAGAGAGAGAATTGATTGCTTGCCTTAAAACTAATGACCAGGAATTTCTGCTTAATGTGGAGAAGAAGAGGTAGCTCTTGGAGGTTTTTGAGGAATGGGGAGAATGATGTTTTAGAATAATGATCCAGTCACCGGAGTGAAGTATGGATTGGAGAAGCAATCGGCTGGAGTTAGGGAGAGCCTTGAAGAGGGTGATGATGTCGTAGTCAAGCTGGAATATGTTAAATGTTGTGTCCCAGAGTGAGGATTGTTTGGAGGAAGGGGTGGATCCAGGAAATGTTATGGAGGAAAAATCATCAGGATCTAATGATAGAGTGATTGTGGGGGTTGAAAGATAAGGAGTCAAGGGTAATGCCAAGGATATGCAATTGAAAGGGAGGATGTTGTGATGTCAACATTGATGGAAAAGTTAGCTGGAAAAGAGCATGTGGGAGACAAGATGTTCAATTTTGGACATATTGAGCTTGAGGTGTCGTTAGGAAATTCGTGGAAAGAGACTCTGGAGGCTGGATAAAATAGGAGATTTGTAGAGCGAAAGGGAGGTCAGAGCTAAGGCGCTAGATTGAGAAGTCATGCATCTAGAGGTGGTAGTTGAAGCCACGGGAGCTACTGAGCTCCCCAAGGGAATAAGGGTATATGGAAGAGAGAGGGGGACCCAGAACAGAGATTTGAGGGTCTCTCACAGTTGAGGAGTGGGAGGCAGAGAAAGAACCAATGAAAGACTGAGAAATATTGGCCAGAGAGGTAAGAGGAGAATTGTGTCTAAAGGCCGAGGTTGGATAGGGGTTCTGGGAGAAGGGGATGATCCACAGTGTTGAAGGCAGCCAACGTGCCAAAGAGGATTTGGGCAGAGTAGGAGGAGATCATTGGTGAACTTAGAGAGAATGGTCACAGTGAAGTCAGGAGAAGTGTGCCTTTCTCATTTCTGTATAATGACCGCTGACGAGTGGGGAGTCTGACCATTACTATTTTCCTCAATAATGTGAAATATCTGTGTGTACAGAGCACTTTACAGTGCCTATGGAACATGCCATGAATATAAAAGGCATGATTCCTGCTTTCGAGGAGCTCACAGTCTAACGGATGGAATAGGAGTCACTTGGCCCCATCTAGAATCAGTTTTAAACTAAATTCCTTTCCTTCAGGACAGTAAGTGCATAGGGATCAACTCTCTCCAAACAGGTCCAAACAGAACTCCTCAGCTTCCCACCCAAATCCTGTCCTCCCCCTGACTTTCCCATCACTTTAGACAGCACCACCACTCTTCCTGTCTCACAAGCCCATAACCTTGGTGGTATCCTTGGCTTATCTGTCATTCAATCCACATATTAAATCCATCACCAACCCTTTTGGTTCTACCTTCACAACATTGCTACAATCCTCCCTTTCCTCTCTATCCAAACTGCTAATATGTTGATCCAAAGACTTATCCTAGCCCACCTTGATTACTGTATCGGCCTCCTTTGCTGACTACCCTGTCTCCTGGCTCTACCCACTTCAGACATACTTCACACTGCTGCCTGATTCATCTTTCTACAAAAACATTGTCCATGTTTCCCCTCTCCTCAAGAACCTCCAGGGGTTGCCCATCTAACTCCACATTGAACAGAAACTCCTCTCCTATCTTGCTGATTTCCAGCTACAACCCAGCACTCTCCCTTCTCTCCTCTAACACCAGTCTACTTACTGTACCTTGATCTTGTATATGGTTCTTGTGTATTTTGCTGTCAATCCCTCACCCACATCCTACCTCTAGCTTCGATCTCTGTCTCCCTTCATCAGTCTCCCCTCCTCCGAAGCCATCCTAACATCACAACTCCTTCAAAAGGCCTTCCCTGACTAAGCCCTCATTTCCCCTACTCCTTCTCCCTTCTGCATTGCCCTTGGATTTGTACCGTTTACTCAGCACACCCTCATCCCCACAGCCCTAATGTTCATGTCTGTAATTTATTTTACTGTCCATCTCCCCCTCTAGACTGTGAGTGAGTTGAGGGAGGGGAACGTTTCTGCCAACACCGTTGTACTGTACTCTGTTACACTGCTGTACTGTGCTGAGCACAGCACTCTGCATGCAGTAAGTGCTCAATAAATATGATCGATCAGGTCTGTTTAGTGCTCTAGTTTATGCATTCAGTAGGCTTCATTTTCTGGCCTTTTGAAAAGGGTACAAGTGAGCGTGGGACAGAGATTCAGAATTCACACAAAACAGTGCAGTCGTTAGAACCCCGCCCCATACAACTCCTAGTCCCTGATCTTAAAAACCCTTGAAAATGAAGTTGCTGGGTGGAAGGAATCCAGCTCCAATAGGCTTTCAAATTTTCATGCCTGAAATCTATCTTAGTGACCCTTCAGTTTAATTCAAACTTATCTATTTATTGTGCCCCTGTAAAGGGCAGAGCATTAGAATTGGGGATTGGGGAGGAATAAAAACCAGTGTAAGATGTGGCCCTTCCTCTTAGGGAGCTTCAGTGACGTAAGCTCGTTGTGGGCAGGGAATGTGCCTGTTTTTATATTGTACTTTCCCAAGTGTATAATACAATGCTCTGCACACAGTAAGTGCTCAATAAGTATGATTGAATGAAAGACAGGCACACAAGGCAAATATGCTATAGTTAATATGTGAGCTTATGTAAAAATAAACCCAAGTAGATAAAATATAAAACTACAAGAAGATTCACAAAGGGGCAGTGATAGAAGGGAAGTCGTGCCTGAGAGTGTGGGGGAATTTAATCAGGGAACTTCTGCTGCTAAAGCGGGGGCTTTCTAGGAGGACTTTGAATAAAAGGAGGTTGGAAGTGACCAGTGAAGGGTAATCTGGGAAGGGTTAGAGCAGTGACTTGTCAATCATATTTATTGAGCACTTATGAGTGCAGAGCACTGTACTGAGCACTTGGGAGAGTACAATATAATAATAAACAGTCCCTGCACACAGCAAGCTTACAGTCTAGAGGAAGAGGTGGGAGAATCAAGGGAAAGGTGTGCAGGGAAAAGCATGAGCTGGGTTCAGGTAGAGCACCGATCAGTCATTCAGTGATATGTTTTGAGCGTTTAGTGGGTGCAGAGCCCTGTACTAAATGCTTGGGAGAGTCCACTACAACAGAGTTGGAAGACATGGTCCCCGCCCACAACACATCATGGGACATCCCCCGGGCTGGCTCTCTTCCTCCCTTCAAGGCTCTACTGAGAGCTCACCTCCTCCAGGAGGCCTTCCCAGACTGAGCCCCCTCCTTCCTCTCACCCTCGTCCCCCTCTCCATCCCCCATCTTACCTCCTTCCCTTCCCCACAGCACCTGTATATATGTATATATGTTTGTACATATTTATTACTCTATTTTACTTGTACATATCTATTCTATTTATTTTATTTTGTTAATATGTTTGGTTTTGTTCTCTGTCTCCCCCTTCTAGACTGTGAGCCCACTGTTGGGAAGGGACTGTCTCTACATGTTGCCAACTTGTACTTCCCAAGCACTTAGTATAGTGCTCTGCACACAGTAAGCGCTCAATAAATACGATTGATTGATTGATTGACTTGCTCCAGAAAGAACAGTCTGGGAATGGCAGGGGCATGTCTAAAAAGGTATCTGAACTATTTGAATCTTGTACTTGTGAAACTCATTTTGAAAATGGATAAAAGAGAAAGTGTTAAAGCGTACATTTGGTATGAAGAGTGTCATGCTATTTTTGAAGCAACTTATTTGACATCTGTACCTGCAGACATTTTAGAAGCATCTTATTCCTCTATTAGTAGTATTGGTGGAAGTAGTAGTAATGGTAGTCCATGCCCATGAGGTGCAAAGCATTTTACTAAGTGAAGGAAAAAAATGTTAGTTGGAGAATTAAGCAATCCCTGGTCCCCCAAGGGGCTCCCAATCTACGAATAAGTGGGATAGATAGGATTGGTGACATAAAAACCTCTTCGCAGTCGGCCTCGAGGCTGTCCTCCATCTGATCCCACCGTGCCCATCCAACTGCTCTCTTCTCCCGCTGTTCCCTAACTCGCTTGTTCTCCCAAGCCAACCTTTTAGCCATTTCTCCCTCTCAGTTCTCCCTCCTCCCTCTCCTGGTTCCTGCCACCCAACCCACCTCCCTCTCTCCCCACATGAAATGGACCCCAACTCTCCTCTCATTCAAATCCCTTGGGTTTGGGATTTATGGGATTTAGGAGATAGAGCAGGAGCCTGGGAGTCAGAAGGTCATGGGTTCTAATTCCGGCTCCACCACTTGTCTGCTGTGTGACTTTGGGCAAGTCACTTCACTTCACTGTATATATGTATATATGTTTGTACATATTTATTACTCTATTTTACTTGTACATATCTATTCTATTTATTTTGTTAGTATGTTTGGTTTTGTTCTCTGTCTCCCCCTTTTATACCGTGAGCCCACTGTTGGGTAGGGACTGTCTCTATATGTTGCCAACTTGTACTTCCCAAGCGCTTAGTACAGTGCTCTGCACACAGTAAGCGCTCAATAAATACGATTGATTGATTCACTTCTCTGTAGCTCAGTTAGCTCATCTGTAAAATGGGGATTGAGACTGAGCACCCCTCATGGGATAGGGACTGTGTTTAACCCGATTTGCTTGTATCCACCCTAGTGCTTAGTACAGTGCCTGACACATAGTTAGTGCTTAAAAATACCATAATAATAATTATTATTTATTCTAAAAATCCCACCTCCTCCAAGAAGCCTTCCCTGAGTAATTTCCCAGCACCCTCAGGGCTTATCATTCCTTCAGCTGACTCTAGTGCAAATGAATTTATTTTCACCTTTGCATTCATGAATATGTATGTTGCTTATGGCATTTTTTAAGCACTATGTGTCATACACCATTCTAAGCCCTAAGGAACATACAACTTAATCAGGTTGGACACAGTCTCTGTCCCACATGGGATTCACGATCTAAGTAGCAGGGAGACCAGGCATTGACTCCTCATTTTACAGCTGAGGAAACTGAGGCGCAGAGGAGTGAAGTGATTTGCCCAAGGTCATCCAGCAGTCAAGTGGTAGAGTCATATGAGAACCCAGTACTTCTGATTCCCAGACCTGTACTCTTTCCACAAGGCCACATCATTTCCCAAAATATATGCACTCAGTGTATCATTTTGACCCCTCTAGTTATGAGTATTTTCATGTCTGTATTCCCTGATGGAGTGTCAGCTCCCTGAGGGCAGGGAACGTTTCACCGTATTATTCAGATATATCGCCAGTGCCTAGTTCAGTGCACCTTTCTCATTAAAAGTCACTGCTACTCCTGCTTACTACTACCTTATCTCATTTATTCATTCATTCAATTGTATTTATTAAGCATTTACTGTGTGCAGAGCACTGTACTAAGCTTGGGAAAGAACAATACAGCAATTAACAGTGACAATCCCTGCCCACAATAAGCTCATCTCTTGGAAGGAGGTCCCCCATTTTGGGGGCAGGTTTGGTAAGCTCATTCGCTAGACTGTAAGCTCGTTGTGGGTAGGGAATGTCTGTTTATTGTTTTATTGTACTCTCCCAAGCACTTATTACGTGCTTTCATACAGTAAGCGCTCAATTAATACAACTGAATGAATGAGTGAATGGAGGCCCACCTCCGCCCTACACCCTTCCCCCTCTTGGTTACCCTCCCTCAGACCCACAACAGTTATGTACATATCTGTCCTTTATTCAGTCGATTAATCGATGGTATTTATTAAGTGCTTACTGTTTGCAGAGCACTGTAGTGAGCGCTTGGGCGAGTACAGTATAACAGTAGGTAGACTAAAAAGAGCAAGAGGACACTGTAAATTAAGGGCACACTTTCCGTCTCCACAGGCTCAGGGTCTGACAGCCACAATAATAATAATATGGTATTTAAGTGCTTACTGTGTGTCAGGCACTGTACTAAGCCCTGGGTGGATAAAAGCAAATCGAGTTGGATACAGTCCCGGTTCCGCATTGGGCTCACAGTTTTAATCTCCATTTTACAGATGAGGTAACTGAGGCTCAGAGAAGTGAAGTGACTTATCCAAGGCCACACAGCAGACAAGTGGCAGAGCCGGGATTAGAGCCCATGATCTTCTGACTCCCAAGCCTGTGCTCTATCCACTAGGCCATGCTGCTTCCCAGTAGTTACAGCTGCAGCCAGTCACAGCCTTCCCAATGTACTCAAACTTGATAATTTGCTACTTCTTCCTGAAGAGGTGGAGCTAAGGAGTCCCCGTAATGTGGGGTTGGGGAGTAGAGCTCTGGCCTTTTTTTTTTTAAAAAAAAAAATGGTATTTAAGTGCTTACATTTGGGTTAGAAGATGAGAAGTTCTGTTTTGGACAAGCTGTTTGAGGTGCTTGACGGGACATCAAAGACGACATGTCCTGAAGGCAGGAGGAAATACGAGACTGGAGAGAGGTCAAGGCTGGAGAGGTAAATTTGGGAATCAATTGTAAAGAGGTGGTAACTGAAGGTGGGGGAAACAGAGTCTCCCAAAGGGGTGGGTATAGATGGAGAATAGGAGAGGACCCAGAACTAAACCTTTGAGGGGGACTCGACTGTTAAGGGGTGGGAGGCAGAGGAGAAGCCTGAGACTGAGAATGAGCAGCCAGAGAATTAGGAGGAAAACCAGGAGAGGATGATGCGAAGCCAAGGTGTTTTCAGGAGAAGAGGGTGGTCGACAGTATCAAAAGCAGCTTGAGAGGCCTGCGGGGATTAGTATGGAGTAGGGTCTGTTGGATTTGTCAAGAAGAAGGTCCTTGGTGACCTCTGAGAGGGCTGTTTGAGGGAGTGGAGGGTGTGGAAGCCAGACTGCAAGGGGTTGAGGAGAGGAAGTGGTGGCAATGAGTGTGAGAAACTTGTTCTGATACGGTATGGTTTCTGTTTCAAATTGCAGCCAGAGCCTGTAATGGATAGGGCAGGTAATACAGCTCAGGCCTTTGCAAATGATCTGGGTACTTGGATAAACAAAGAAAACTAAAGGAAGCATTACATTTTTCCTGTCATTTTCCCTCTCCTTGTTAACTTTTGTATGGAATATGAATCGCTTGTGCGTTGCCCTGCAGAACGTACTCCTAACTGTATGTGCATTCTTTGAACATCCACTAGAGGGTCTTTCTAAACACAAGGCAGCTTCGATATTTTTCCCGTAGATTTTCTCCATCGTATGTATTCTTTTTCCCGTAGATTTTCTCCATCGTATGTATTCCCATTTACCAGCGCTTGAGAACACAGTAATTTGACATCTTGTTACTAGCATGACCCAGTTAGTGTCTGTTGTAATACCTTCATCTTATTGTGGCCTGTAGCTCCATGATTTACATCTTCTAGCCATAAATCCAATAAATTTTGACTAGGAAAGTGGTTTATTTACAAGGTCCGGAGACTTCTGTTCTTTGAGAAATGTGGTTTCCGAGATTTGTGACTGCAACTAATTCATATTTTTAAGGTTCTCTCCACCCTCTTGACCCTGAGATAGGAGCAAAGTTGGAATGGATGAGGGGAGCGCTTCCTTTTGTGCTTGAATTTCCTTTGCCTTTCTTTCTCTTCTTCAGTTTTGTCCAAACTTCTCGCTCCCTCCTTAATAATAATAATGATGATAATGATAATTATGGTACTTGCTAAGCACTATGTGCCAAGCACTGTTCTAAGTGCTAGAGTAGGTACAAGTTAATCAGGTTGGACACAGTCCCTGTCCCACATGGGGCTCACAGTTTAGGAGGGAGTAGGATTGAATCCTCATTTTACTGACGAGGGAACTGAGGTCCAGAGAAGTCAAGTGGCTTGCCCGAGGTCACATAGCAGACACATGGCAGAGCTGGGATTAGAACCCAGGTTCTCTGATTCCCAGAACTGTGCTCTTTCTACTGGGCCATGCTGCTTCTGCTTCAAAGGCTTTCTAAGAATCTACCTTCTCCACGTGGTTTTCTTTGATTGATTCCCCCATCCTCCGTTATGTCTCTCCGTAGCCACCTCAGCAGTCATATAGTTATCTATGTGTTTGTTTTATTTTTCCATTTGTGTCATTTCTTACACATTTAAGCGCACTGCAGTCGTCGTTATGTCTTTTTGCCTTTCGCATTAAACTGTAAACTCTGGAAAGACAGGGACCATATCATCTGCTTTGGGGGTGCCTAACCAGCAACACAAACAGAAAAACTTGAGGATATTGTTCAGCTCATTGTAGGTAGGGCCATGTTACCTACTCTGTTGTATTTTAGTCCCCCAAACAGAATAGTGCTCTCTGCACACAGTAAATGCTCAGCAAATTCCATTGATTGATTGATTGTCGTTGCCCTAAAATGTGGATTAACCTCCAAACTGCAGAGATTGGTATGTGTGTTGGGGGCGGGGGGGCGGTGGTCAAAGGGTTTTACCGAAGTTGAGAAGATTTCAGAAGAGATCCGAAGGGCCCCAAAATACCCTTGTTCACTTGCTTGGGGTTAAGGTTTATTTTTGGCAAGAAATGATCTTGGATTAGGGGCTTCAGTGCAACTCAATTATTTTCACTTCCTTTTTCTTCCAGAGACATTTTGATCACCAATTTGGATGTGTCGGTGACATATGATGATCTTTGTGATGACGTGAGAGAAATGTGCAGTCTACATCAGGAGCAGCCAATCACCCTCAAGTGGATTGATGATGAAGGTATTCTTCATGGTGCAGGGGTACTTTGTATTGTTGCGGTCTGTAAAGTTGTTTTGGGGATAATAATAATAATAATAATAATAATAATGGTATTTGTTAAGTGCTTACTCTGGGGCAGGTGCTGGGGCTGATGCAAGATCATCAGGTTGGACATATCCCCTGTCCTACTTGAGGCACTTCATCTAAGTAGGAGGGAGGAGGATTTAATCCCCATTTTGACAGCTGAGGAAAGTGAGGTATGGAGAAGTCACTCAGTCACTTTGGATCCTTTCCAACCCAATCCCCACCACCACCTTACCTCACTACTCTTCTACTAAAACCCTGCCCACATTTTGCTCTAGTGCCAGCCTACTCACTGTACCTTGATCTCATCTATCTCTCTGCTGACCTCTCACCCATTTCCTACCTTTGCCCAGGAACTCCCTCCCACTCTGCATCAGACAGAAATTTGCTCTCCTCATCTTCGAAACCTTATTAAAAAGCACGTGTCCTCCAAGAGGCCTTCCCTGACTAAGGTATTTCCTCTTCTCCCACTTCCTTCTGCATCACCCTTGCCCGTGGATTTGCACCCTTTATTCACCCAACTCTCAGCTCCATAGGTCTTATGTACCTATCCATAATTTATTTAGATTAATGTCTGTCCCTCTAGGCTGGAAGATCTCTGTGGGCAGGGAATATGTCTCTCAACTCTGTTATATTGTACTTTCCTAATAGTATAGTACAGTGCTGTGCACACAGTGACTGCTTAATAAATACAATTGATTGATTAGACCTTGCTATTTCCAAGCTCTTGGGTATTCACCCCACTTTTGAACCTATGTACTACTGTTTACACTCTGTTGTTTTCTCTTACCCATAATGTATTTTAGGGCCTGTCTTTCCCTTTGGGTTATAAATTGTAAAATAAGGGCCAAGATCCTGTCTGCACTTAGTGCTCTGCACAGAGTAAGCACTCATTAAGTATTATTGATTAGTTCTGTCATGGATAATAAATGCAAACCCTGAAAACAAACATTTTGAGAACAAGAACCCTACAAACCACATGTCTGTTTTTTCACAATTTTGTTCCAGACCTTGAAAGGTTAAATTTAGTGTTGCTCATTGATATTTCATTTGTTCCTCTTGACTGTGCTTGTTTTTATTCGTAGGATTTGGAGGATTTTATGTTGGGGGCTTGCCGGGGTCAGGGGGCAGTGGTGCAAGAGGATATGGGAGCATCATCCTTCCATTGTTTGAACTAGGCACACTGGACCAAGATGAAGGATTCCCATGGAGGGTTTCCTTTTGGTGGTTCACAAATCTAAGCCTAAACATATGGAATCTTCATGGCTTAGTCTGTAGTAGCGTTTGTTGAGCACCCCCTTGGTATAGTGAACTATACTAGCCGCTTGAGAGGTATAGACTAACAAAGTGACATGTTCCCCACCATAAGGAGCTTATATTCTAACAGAGGAGACAAACATAAAAATATCTACACCTACGAAGGTGCCAGATAAAGTGAACATATATACACTGGCGATAAGGAGGGTGGAAATTAGTTCATAAGGGCTGAAGGGATATTTTGTGGCTTAGGGTGGTGGGAAATTAATTGGGAAAGGCTTGTTGGAGGAGGGGTGGGATTTTAGGAGGAAACTGCACGTGAGGAGAGCTGTCATCCATCTGCGGGGGTGGAGTTTCAAGCTGGGGGGCAAGGGGATAGAGATAGAGTTGAGGATGAAGTACAGCTAGAAGGTTGGCTTAGGAGAACAAAGGTAGCGAGTGGAGAAAGGCGGAAGAAGAGAACAAATAGGTAAAATGGGGCCAAATGGTGAAGAGCCTTGAAGCTGATTTTGAGGAGTTATTGTTTTGTGTAGGGAGACCCAGGGAACTGGTTGGGGGTTTTGAAGAGGAGAGTTGTGGATCGAGCTATGCTTCGGGAAGATGATCCATGCAGCAGCTTGAAGTATAGACTGGCCTCTCACCCTTTAAGCTGTAAACTTTTTGTGGGCAGAGATTGCTTTAGCTTGGTGGAAAGAGCACGGGCTTGAGAGTCAGAGGTCATGGGTTCTAATCCAGGCTCTGCCGTTTGTCAGCTGTGTGACTTTGGGCAAGTCACTGAACTTCTCTGGGCCTCAGTTACCTCATCTGTAAAATGGGGATGAAGACTGTGAGCCCCACGTGGGACAACCTGATCATCTTGTATCCACCCCAGCACTTAGAACGGTGCTTTCCAAATAATAAGCACTTAACAAATGCCATTATTATTATTATTATTATCATCATCATCATTATTATTATTTTGTTGTGTTGTTCCCTCCCAAGCGCTTAGTACAGGGCTCCACATTCAATAAGTGCTCAATAAATGCGATTAGTTGATGGAGTGAGGAGACCATTGTGAGGAGGAAAGACCAAAGCTTGTACTAGGGGAGTAGCACTTTGGGAGGAGAGGAAGGGTTGAAGCCAGGAAATGCTCTGCAGGGAAACCAGCCCGATTTGGCACTGGATTTATGAGAGTTCATTCATTCATTCAATCGTATTTATTGAGCGCTTACTGTGTGCAGAGCACTGTATTAAGCGCTTGGGAAGTTCAAGTTGGCAACATATAGAGACGTTCCCTCTTACTGTGTGCAGAGCACTGTATTAAGCGCTTGGGAAGTTCAAGTTGGCAACATATAGAAATGTTCCCTACCCAACAATGGGCTCATAGTCTAGAAGGGGGAGACAGACAACAAAACAAAACATGTGGACAGGTGTCAAGTCCTCAGAACAAAAAGAATTAAAGCTAAATGCACATCATTAACAAAACAAATGGAGAGTTGAGGATGCCCCCGAGACTTCTGGGACAGGTAGGGTGGTGGGGTGGGTAGGGAAGTCCTGAAAGGGAGAGGGTTTAGGGGGAAACCCTAACTCATCAGAGTTTGGTTTTTGATTTGTCGAGTTTGAGGATCGGCAGGACATCCAAATGGACATCTCCTGGAGAAGGAGCACGGAGTAGTGGACAGAGCATGGCCCTGGGAGTCAGGTGGTCACGGGTCTAATCCTCCCTCTGCCTGTCTACTGTGTGACCCTGGGCAAGTCACTTCACGTTTCTGGGCCTCAGTTACCTCATTTGTAAAATGAGGACTGAGACTGTGAGCCCCGTGTAGGGCAGGGACGGTGTCCAAAATGTCTTGCTTGTATCCACCCCAGAGCTTAGTACAATGCCTGGCACATAGTAAGTGCTTAACAGATATCACAATTATTATTATTATTATCTCCAGAAGATGGGGAAGGGCAGGACAGATGAGAGGTTGAAGCTAAAGCTCAGGTTTTGTCCTTCCCGAGGTGTAAGTGGAAGAGGATAGTGGCATAACAGGGAGAAGTGGCTGATTAAATGATCCTTGGAGGTCCCTTAGCTCTTTTGTTCTGCTATTCTGCTGTTTCAACATTTAATTTTCTCTTGTCCTCTCTTAAAATTAATTGACAAAAATTTTAAACCCCTCCTCTCTTTCACAGTTCACTTATCTCCCTTCAACTCCCTGAATCAGATCGCACTTTTGACATCATTTGCATGAATGCAATTTTTCCATCTTAATTAGCTCACCTTCCATCTACTCTGATGAAGTTTCCAGTGTTGGTCTCTAGAGTAATTGACGAGAAATAGGAAAGATAATGGGATTGGGATATGCACCATTATCACCTTTGTAACTTCTGAGTCTTTTTTTCTTTCTTTTTGTTTAATAAGTGCAAATTTGCCCAAGGTTGAGCTAATAGTGGAGGGAGGGATTTTTCTGTTTTTCATTAATGCTGAGCGATTTCGGCTTCTGTTTTGCTTAACCCTTCTGTGGCCATACAACATTCTGAGTACTCAGAAGAGGGTATGCTTATTTGCTAACTGAGGGAAAAAAAAAGAAACAGTTGTGTGACTGTGGAAGTGATGACCAAAATCAAATATACATCTTTAACCCTTTTTATAATAATAATGATAATAATAATGATGATGATGATGGCATTTATTAAGTGCTTACTATGTGCAAAGCACTGTTCTAAGCCCTGGGGAGGTTACAAGGTGATCAGGTTGTCCCACGGGGGGCTCACAGTCTTCATCCCCATTTTACAGATGAGGAAACTGAGGCACAGAGAAGTGAAGTGACTTGCCCAAGGTCACACAGCTGATGGAGCCAGAATTTGAACCCATGACCTCTGACTCCAAATCCCGTGCTCTTTTCTACTGAGCCACACTGCTTCTCTGCTTCTTGTCATCTGGATGTTCATTCCCCAGACCCAAAAGAAGTAACAATTAGAACATGAGTTTCCCCTGCGAGAAGGAGTGTGGCCTGGTGGAAAGAGCTCTGGTCTGGGAGTCAGAAACCCTGGGTTCGAATCCTGCCTCCTCCACCTGTCTGCTGTGTAACCTTGGGCAAGTCACTTCACTTCTGTGCCTGTTACCTCATCTGTAAACTTAGGTGTTAAAGACTGTGAGTCCCATTGGACTGTGCCCACCTTTCTTGGATCTACCCCAGTGATTAGTAATCAATCACACTTATTGAGTGCTTAGTGTGTACAAAGCATTGTACTGAGTGCTTGGGTGAGTACAGTGCAACACAGTTGGTGGACACATTCCCTGCCTACGGAGAGCTTACAGTCCAGAGCTTAGTACAGTACCTGGTACATAGGAAGCACTTAACAAATACCATTAAAAATCCCCATAAAACTCAGCATTCACAATCATGGCTACGGTGACATCATCAGTGCTTTGAACCGAAGGGTGATGTCAACGGTTGAAGGGTGTTTTTAGCTGATTTTTGTAGCACCCTTTCTTTCACAGTGGGTCTGCCCCATTCCTGTTTGGTAGGGGCTGCGTCTGAATCAGCCTCCTTGTACCTTTCCCCAGGACTGAGTTCGACAGTAAGCGGCACAGTTAGCACTTAGCCAAGGCAATAAAGCATGCAAGTAATTCTAGATTGATGACGAATGACTAACCTGATTACCAGGAATCTACCCCAAGCACTTAGCATAGTGCCTGGCACATAGTAAGCACTTAACAAATACCATTAAAACCACAGTGCTTCGGCTGGAAAATTGGTAGGAATTGTTCGCCTGGAACCACCAGACTGTTGGATTACAGCATGCCTCAGTGTGAGAGGAATGCCCTTCGATGCTTGCGTGCCGTTGACCACTGGATGAGTTCTCCAGGTGGGTTCTGAAAGAACGCAACTCCAGCATTCTAGGGAAACACAGAGTAAAAAATAAATAAATAAATGATGGCATTTGTTAAGCGCTTACTATGTGCAGAGCACTGTTCTAAGCGCTGGATACAAGGTGATCAAGTTGTCACACATGGGGCTCACAGTCTTAATCCCCATTTTACAGATGAGGTAGCTGAGGCTCAGAGAAGTTAAGTGACTTGCCCAAGGTCACACGTACTGTGGCCTAGTGGATAGAGCACGGATCTGGCAATCGGAAGGACCTGGGTTCTAATCCCATCTCTGCCACTTCTCCGCTGGGTGACCTTGGGCAAGTCGCTTCAGTTTTCTGTGCCTCAGTTACTTCATCTGTAAAATAGGGATAAAAATTGTGAACCCCATGTAGGAGTGTAAGTGTGTTGTGGGTAGAGAATGTGTCTTTTACTATTCCAAGTGCTTAGTTTCCAGTGCTCCACACACGGTAAGCACTCAATAAATGATTGAATGAATGAATGAACTTTTCTGGTTGTGCCTCGGTTCCCTCACCTGTAAAATAGGAATTAAGGTTGCCAACTTGTACTTCCCAAGCGCTTAGTACAGTGCTCTGTACACAGTAAGCGCTCAATAAATACAATTGATTGATTGATTGACGACTGTGAGCCTCCTGTGGGACAGGGACTGTGTCCAACCCGATTTGCTTGTATCCACTCCAGCGGTTAGAACAGTGCCTGTCACATAGTAGGCACTTAACAAAAACCATAATTATTATTATAATTGCTATTATTATTGTCATTTCTCTTTAGCCAACTATTAGATCATTTTTAATCATCATCATCAGTCGTATTTATTGAGCGCTTACTGTGTGCAGAGCACTGTACTAAGCGCTTGGGAAGTACAAGTTGGCAACATATAGAGACAGTCCCTACCCAACAGTGGGCTCACAGTCTAAAAGGGGGAGACAGAGAACAAAACCAAACATACTAACAAAATAAAATAAATAGAATAGATATGTACAAGTAAAATAAATAAATAGAGTAATAAATATGTACAAACATATATACAGGTGCTGTGGGGAAGGGAAGGAGGTAAGATGGGGGGGATGGAGAGGGGGACCAGGATTATAATACTAAATAATGATACTAAAATCATCATCATTATGGTGTTCAAACACTTGCTATGTGTCAAGCACTGTTCTAATCAGGTCCCACACGGGGCTTACAGTGTAAGTAGGAGGGAGAACAGGTACTGAATCCCCATTTTGCAGATGAAGGAACTGAGGCCCAGAGAAGGCAAGTGATTCGGAGCTGGGACTAGAAGCCAGGTCATCTGCTTCCCAGGCCCGTGCTCTATCTGCTAGGCCCCTCTGCCCCTCAGGTTCTAATCCCGGCTCCACTACTTCTCTGCTGGGTGGCTTTGGGCAAGTCACTTCACTTCTCTGTGCCACAGCTACCTCATCTGTAAAATGAGGATGGAGAGTGTGAGCCCCATGTAGGGCAGGGACTGTACCCAACCTGGTTTGCTTGTATCCACCCCAGCACTTAGTACAGTTCCCGGCACATAGTAAGTCTTAACAAATACCACATTATTATTATTAGTAGTAGTAGTAGTGTCTGAGTAAGTGTGAGTGGGTGGGTTGTCGCTGGCTAGTTAAGTGAAGAAATTATCCCTCCCCTGAGAGTAGGCTTGGCTCAGCTGGTGTGTCTGTCTTGGGCTGCGCTGGACTAGAACACTATATTGGACTGGTGGGGCCGTTGCCCAGTGAGCGGGGCATGTCTGCAACCATCTGCCAAGGGACCTTCGGCCTGGGAGCCTCTTGTTTGTCGAACCGGTCCACCAGTCAGCCGTATTTGAGTGCCTTCTGTGTGCAGAGCACTGTGCTAAGCGCTTGGGAGAGTTCAATCAATCGTATTTATTGAGTGCTTACTGTGTGCAGAGCACTGCACTAAGCGCTTGGGAAGTACAAGTTGACAACATATACAGTCCCTACCCAACAATAATAATTATAATTACGGTTTTTGTAAAGCACAGGGTACTGTGGCCTAGTGGATAGAGCTCGGGCCTGGGAGTCCGAAGGACCTGGGTTCTAATCCCATCCCTGCCGCTTCTCTGCTGAGTGACCCTGGGCAAGTCACTTCACTTGTCGGTGCCAAGTGGGGAAGTTTGCTCATTCTGTTGTCCTGTACTCTCCCAATCACTTAGTACAGTGCTGTGCACACAGGAAGCGCTCAATAAATAGGATTGGTTGAAACTGTGGAATGAGAAGCATCATGGCTCAATGGAAAGAGCTTGGGCTTTGGAGTCAGAGGTCATGGGTTCAAATCCCGGCTCTGCCAATTGTCAGCTGTGTGACTTTGGACAAGTCTTTTAACTTCTCTAGGTCTCAGTTACCTCATTTGTAAAATGGGGATTAAGACTGTGAGCCCCCCGTGGGACAACCTGATCACCTTGTAACCTCTCCAGCGCTTAGAACAGTGCTTTGCACATAGTAAGCGCTTAATAAATGCCATTATTATTATTATTATTATTATTATTTGGCTGGGACTTGGGTGGGCCAGGTGGGAACTTTTGAGCCCATTCAGCCTTCTAAAACCAGTAAAATAAAATAATTAGGCTAATGAGTATGATTCACCTGCACATTTCAAAGACTCAACCTTCTTTTTGACTGTTGTCTTTTAAAGGGGAATCTGTAGGTTTCGAGAGCACAAGTTTGCTGATTTCCTCCAGCATTGGGTTCTGCAAGGTTTTTTTTTTTTCCCTTCTTGCATAGTGAGAAGATGTTGGCATCCTGTTTCATGTGGACAAAATAAAGGCCCGTTGACTCTCTCCTGTTCTCCTCCCAGTTCCCTTACAGTCTGTGGCACTTGAGGGCATCAGTAGCACCTATCAACTCTTTTTGTACTGTACTCTACCAGTAATAATGATAATTGTATTTGTTAAGCATTCGCTATGTGCTAAGCACTATAGTAGGTGCTGGGGTAGATAAGTTAAGCTGGACAGTCCATGTCCCACATGGGCCTGACAGTCTTCCTCCCCATTTTTCAGATGAGGTAATTGAGGCATAGTGCTGTGCACTCAGTAAATACCATTGATCGATATCTCTGTCTGAGGGTCCTCCCCCTACCAAAAAAAAAAAAAATTCCCAGGATTTTAATTTTAAAACCTCTGCCTACCCTGTAAGTTCAGGAAGTAGCAGTCTTTCTTGATGAAGCGTTTTGTGCACTTACAGAATTGTGGGGCAATGGCATTTTATTGGAACTAGCAAGTTTGTTAGTTTTGTTGCTTGAAATTAAACATTACTTTGGTCTCTGTGCTGCGGTGCAGCCTTTTGTGATGAGTCGGTTGCACAAGGAGAGTGCCTGAGGAATTCTCAAGTGAATTCCTAAGACTGACTTTAAAATAGATTTGGCAGCTATACAATATATATACACACACTTTTTAATCTTTCACTGTCTAGAAATGGTACATTTGGGGAAAGAGGCTTTTCATCATTTGGGAATTGTATTCTGAAACTCATTATAGAGAATCGGTGATAGTGTGAATGACTCCAGAAAATGCCTTGAAAAGTAAATTTCTCTCTTTCACACTTGGGCCTCACACTTAAAGCAAGATGTTGTCATTTGTTACTCTGCTAGCTCCAATTACCTTGCTAAAATGTCTGAAGTTGATGATGTGGAATATTTGCCAGGTTTGAACTACTGGTTGACTAAAAGAGGTGGTACAATTATTTGGGGTTTTGTCCTGTTCTCAATTGTATTGAGTCCTTTGATTAAACATCCTCAATTAGCACTGTTATAAACTTACAGAACAGCCACAGTTGTGTCCTCTGTTAAGCGCTTACTGTGTGCCAGGCAATGTACTACTTTCTTTACTTTCTCAAGCATCATTTTGTTCACAGGTCCCTATTCTTCTAAAGCTGCTGGTTACCCACAGTAATAATGATAATAATAATTAATAATCATGGTGTAAGTTAAGCGCTTACTATGTGCCAAGCATTATACTAAGCGCCAGGGTAGATACAAGATCATCAGGCCCCACATGGGGCTTACAGTCTAAATAGGAGGGAGAAGCAGCGTGGCTCAGTGGAAAGAGCACAGGCTTTGGAGTCAGGCGTCATGGGTGCAAATCCCAGCACCGCCAATTGTCAGCTGTGTGACTTTGGGCAAGTCACTTAACCTTTCTGTGCCTCAGTTAACTCATGTGTAAAATGGGGATTAAGACTGTGAGGTCCATGTAGGTCAACCCGATCACCTTGTAAACACCCCAGCGCTTAGAATGGTGCTTTGCACGTAGTAAGCACTTAATAAATGCTATTATTATTATTATTATTAACAGGGATTGAATCCCCACTTTACAGATGAGGTAACTGAGGCCCAGAGAAGCTAAGTGACTTGCCCAAAGTCACACAGTTGGCGGGGCCAGGATTAGTATCCATTATTTTCCACGTCAGAAGCAGAGCTTCCTCACAATTGGCTTTGCAAGCCCTCAGTCAACTCCGACCCTCTCACCCACTCTGTTGCGGCTCACACTAATCATTCCCCTTGCTCACCGGGCCTCCTTCTGCCTCAGCCCTCTCATTCACGCCCTTCCTCCGGCCTGGCATTTCATCTCCCTTCCAGGCCACCAGAACATTGCCCGTCTGATCATCATCATCATCAATCGTATTTATTGAGCGCTTACTGTGTGCAGAGCACTGTACTAAGCGCTTGGGAAGTACAAATTGGCAACATATAGAGACAGTCCCTACCCAACAGTGGGCTCACAGTCTAAAAGGGGGAGACAGAGAACAAAACCAAACATACTAACAAAATAAAATAAATAGAATAGATATGTACAAAGTCTGATCTTTGAAACCCTTGTGAAATCCCATCTCCTCCAGGAGGCCTTCTATGATTAATTTCTACTTTCCCCAGGTTCTGTTTTCCCCCAAGTACCACCTCCACACTTTGGTCCCGACTACTCGCTTACATGCTCCACTCACAGCAATCAGCCAATCGAAGTGCTTTGTTGAGCATTTACTGCATACAGAGCATTGTACTGAGCGCTTGGAGAAGTATAATACAATAGAGTTGGTAGATGCAATTCCCGCCTACAAGTAGCTTACGGTCTGTCAATCAATCAGTGGTATTCGAGCACTTACTATGTGCAGAACACAGTTCTAAGTGTTTGGGAGAGTACAATACAAGAATAACCAGGCGCGTTCCCTGTTCATTGGGAGCTTACACTCTAGAGGAGGAGACAGACATTAATATGAATAATGCCCCCCTGGGGGGATAAAGGAGGGATACACAGTAGAAGCAGCGTAGCCAAGTGGCTTGGGAGTCGGAGGACGTGGGTTCTAATCCCAGCTCTGCCACTTGTCTGTTGTGTGACCTTGGGCAAGCCACTTAACTTCTCTGGGCCTCATCTGTAAAATGGGGATTAAAACTGTGAGCTCCATGTAGGATAATCTGATTACCCTGTATCTTCCCCAGCACTTAGAACAGTGCTTGGCACACAGTAAGCACTTAACAAATACCATCATCATTATCATCATTCAGATTAAAATCAATTACAGATAGGGGAAATAGTAGAGAATAAGGATGTGTACCTAAGTGCTGTCCCATTAAACTTAGGCACATACTCAGCTCTGTGTCCATATTCATTCAATCATATTTATTGAGCGCTTACTGTGTGCAGAGCACTGTACTAAGCGCTTCTTTTTCCTTTCTATCCGTAAATTCCTTTGCACGTCTCTCTGCTAGATGATAAGCTAGGGAAGCACCGTGGCTCAGTGGAAAGAGCACGGGCTTTGGAGTCAAAGGTCATGGGTTCGAATACCGGTTCCGCCTCATGTCTGCTGTGTGACCTTGGGCAAGCCACTTAACTTCTCTGAGCCTCAGTTACCTCATCTGTAAAATGGGAATTAAGACTGTGAGCCCCACGTGGGACAACCTGATCACCTTGTATCCCCCCAGCGCTTAGAACAGTGCTTTGCACATAGTAAGCGCTTAACAAATGCCATTATTATTATTATTGTAAGCTCTTTGAGGGCAGGGATGGTGTCTTTTAACTATTGTGCTCTCCAAGTTCTGCACACAGGCACTCAATCAATCACTTAGGTCCATATCTGAAATTTATTTATTTGTGTTAATGTCTGAATCCCCCTTTAGACTGTAAGCTCGTTGTGGACAGGGACTTTATCATCATCATCAATCGTATTTATTGAGTGCTTACTGTGTGCAGAGCACTGTACTAAGTGCTTGGGAAGTACAAGTTGGCAACATATAAAGACAGTCCCTACCCAATAGTGGGCTCATAGTCTAAAAGGGGGAGACAGAAAACAAAACCAAACATACTAACAAAATAAATAGAATAGATATGTACAAGTAAAATAAATAGAGTAATAAATGTGTACAAACATATATACATATATACAGGTGCTGTGGGGAAGGGAAGGAGGTAAGATGGGGGGATGGAGAGGGGGATGAGGGGGAGAGGAAAGAAGGGGCTCAGCCTGGGAAGGCCTCCTGGAGGAGGTGAGCTCTCAGTAGGGCCTTGAAGGGAGGAATTTATCTGTTAAGTTGTTCTCTTGTACTCTGCCAAGTGTTTAGTACAGTCTCTGCACACTGTAAGCACTCAGTAAATACAATTGAATGAATCTCCTGGTTGATTTTTTTTTGCCGTGGTGATTGGGCTCAAGGGACAAGATGCCAATGCAGAAGACTGAGGCAGTCAGGTCTGCTGGGCAGTGCAGTGAATTCCCCCTCCTGCGCTCCGCACAGGGGTAGCTATCTGAGGTGGAGGCGGGGGACTCCCTTGGATACAAGGCCTGACACATTGGCGCTACTCTAGGGTGGGATCAGTCAATCACTCAGTGGTATCCTCTAGACTGTAAACTCACTGTGGGCGGGGAACGTTTCTACCAACTCCGTACTCTCAATATCTACAATTGATTGATTACTTGGTATTTATTGGGCACTTACTGTATGCAGAGAAACATACTGAGGGCTTGGGAGGGTACAGTACAACAGAATCAGCAGGCACGTTCCCTGTCTGCAACAAGTTTATGGTTTACAGACTAATATAAATTTATATTGATGTCTGTCTCCCCACCTCTAGACTTTAAGCTCATCACGGGCAGGGAACGTGTCTACCAGCTCTGTTGGAGTGTACTTTCCCAAGCGTTTAGTATAGTGCTCTGCCCAGAGTAAGTGGTCAATAAACATGATTGATTGTGTAAGCTCGTTGTGGGTAGGGAATGTATCTGTTTATTGTTTTATTTTTGTATTGTACCCTCCAAGTGCTTAGTATAGTGCTGCGCACATAGTAAGCACTCAGTAAATATGATTGAATGAATGATCTACCAACTCTGTTGTAGTGCATCCTCCCAAGTACTTAGTACAGTGCTCAGTACCCAGTAAATGATCAATAAATATGGATGACTGATTGATTCTGTCCTTGGCACAATCTCTCAGATGAACTGCTGGGGCTTTGAGTAGGCATGGGTCTTCCCAAATTTGGCCAAGGGAACACGAGTACCCCACTGATGGGCCCTGTCAGCTGTTATCTTGCTTGTATCCACTTAGAACAGTGCCTAGCACATAATAAGTGCTTAACAAATACCATCATCATCATTCTTGGGGCCTCAGTTCCCTCATATGCAAAATGGGGATGAAGACTGTGAGCCCTATGTGGCACAGGGACTGTGTCCAACTCGACTATCTTGTATCTACCCCAGTGCTTGGAACAGTGCCCGGCACTTAGTAAGTGCTTAACAAATACCATAATTATTAAATGAGAGCAAACCGTGGGACACTGCTACTTTCATTGAAGGATCTCAAAGCATTGAAACAATCAGAGGTATTTACTGAGTGCTCACGGTGTGCAGAGCTGGGTACTACTACTACTACTGCTACTACTACTAATAATGGCATTTGTTAAGCACTTACTGTGTGCAAAGCACTGTTCTTAACTCTGGGGAGGTTACAAGGTGATCATGTTGTCCAACGGGGGGCTCACAGTCTTAATATCCATTTTACAGATGAGGTAACTGAGGCACAGAGAAGTTGTGACTTGCCCAAAGTCACACAGCTGACAGTCGGCGGAGCGGGGATTTGAACCCACGACCTCTGACTTCAAAGCCCGTGCTCTTTCCACCGAGCCACGCTGCTTCCCATACTAGGTACTAGGGGCATGGGAGAGAACAACTGAACTGACAGAACAAACCGTAGGAAGTAGAATGTTCCCGATGAAGTGTAAAATGTATTCAAAACTAAAGTGCTAGTTTTCCAAAAATGGAAATGAGATCAGGGTTTCTGTGGCAGATGTGAGTTTCTAGGAGCAACTAGGTTTGGGGGTGATGACATCAGGAGTGGCCTGGTTGCGGTGCTCCTCGCTGAAAGGCACTTTGGGGAGTGCGGGTCGGGAAGGATGAGGTTGGTGCGGAAAAGGAATCCAACAGTGCATCCTTTATTTACACCAGCAGCTCAAATGTTTTGCTTCTGCAGGGGTGGTGATTTTAGGCCAGCCCATTCCTGGAGGGTCTTAATAATAACAATAGTATTTGTGAAGCAGTTACTATGTGCCATGCAGTGTTCTAAGCACTGGGAAAGATAGAAGGTAATTAGGCTGGACACAGTCCCTGTCCCACGTGGGGTTTGCACTCTTAATTCCCATTTTACAGACGAGGAAACCAAGGCCCAGAGAAGTGAAGTGACTTATCCAAGGCCACACAGCAGACAAGTGGTGGAGATGGGATTAGAGCCCACATCCTCTGACTCCCAAGCGCAGGTCTTGCCACTATTCACTCACTTTAGTGGTTAGAATGTCTGGGCTGAGATTTTATAATGTAGCTTTTATAGTAGAGCAAGACTTTAGAAGATAGAGAGCAGGTACTGTGAAGGTTTACATTGATGCTTGGCACATCTGCTGCACAGGAGGGGCCCTAGGAAGATCCTGGCTTTGCATTTGTTTATCTGAAAACTTGTGTTCATAATTGTGGTAGTATTCATTAAATGGTTACTATGGGCCAGACACTGTACTAGGCACTGGGGTGGATACAAGCAATTTGAGTTGGATACAGTCCCTGTCCCATGTGGAGTTTACAGTCTCAATCCCCATTTTACAGATGAGGTAACTGAGTCCCAAAGAAGTGAAGTGCATTGTCCAAGGTCACACAGGAGACATAATAATAATAATAAGGATGGCATTTATTAAGCGCTTACCATATGCAAAGCACTGTTCTAAGAGCTGGGGAAGTTACAAGGTGATCGGGTTGTCCCACGTGGGCTCACAGTCTTCATCCCCATTTCACCGATGAGGGAACTGAGACACAGAGAAGTTGTGACTTGCCCAAAGTCACACAGCTGACAGGTGGCAGAGTCGGGATTTGAACCCATGACCTCTGACTCCAAAGCCCGGGCTCTTTCCACTGAGCCACGCTGCTCCTCATGCTCTACCCATTACACCATGCTGCTTTACCACTGGAACTGGTTCAGTTTTTTTTAGGAACATTTACTCACAAACATGGTTTAGAATGTATCACTAAATGAAAAATTTGTTACTAGGGTCATTGAGGTGAGTTGACTGTGAATTTCATTTCCAGGACCAACTGATGGCAAATGTTTGCAAATCTGTCCTCCCCCTGACTTTCCCATCACTGTAGACAGCACCACCGTCCTCTGTGTCTCACAAGGCAATAGCTTTGACATTATCCTTGTCTCCCTCATTCAGATCCTGTTGGTCTGGTTTTCCAACACTGCTAAAATCGGCCACTTCTTCTCTATCCAAAACGCTACCGTGCTGATCCAAGCACTCATCCGATCCTGTCTTTACTGCATCAGACTGTGTCAGTCATGCTGAAAGCAGAAAGTGTGGAACTCCAAATGGTTTCAGGCTTTCCCTATCCACACTTCACCCCCGTTGGCGGGGCCAAGCACCATTGAAACATTTTGGTCTTTAACTTTCACCTGGTTGGATTGCTTGGAATTCGTAAGCAGCAATAGAAGTAGTTCAGTCTCGGCTAAATTCTTGCAGTGTGAAAAATGCTCCGGAAATAGTTTCCCCATTGAGGCTGACTCTTAGGGTGGTCTTGCCAGCCCAAGTGCTTACTACAGTGCTCTGCACAGTAAGCGCTCAGTAAATACCCTTGATGATGGTATTGCTGCGTGGGATCTTTGAGAAGGCGTAATTACGGGTAGCTCTCTGAATATGATTTTGTTCCCTCTCTAATTTGTCAGATCCTATCCACTTTATTCCCAGCCCTAAGGCTGGAATATCATTAGCAAACATCTCGTTTGACCTGCCTCATCTTCTTGGGGCCAAGTGTTAGATAAGTGATAATTACATGCCAGCTTTTTCACTGGACAATTTACCCATAACTAGTAAAGCCTGTGATACTCCGACTCCTAGATCTGATGATTATATCATTGTCTGTCTCCCCCTTTAGACTGTAAGCTCACTGTGGGCAGGGAACGGTTCCGTCAACTCTGTTGATTTGTACCCTCCCAAGCGCTTGGTACAGTGTTTTGCACACAGTAAGCACTCACTCAATAGCTGCCAATATCAGTGGTATTGATTGAGTGCTTACTGTGTGCAAAGCACTGTACTGAGCGCTTGGGAGAGTACAACAGTGTTGGAAGGTACTTTCCCTGTCCACAAAGTGCTGACTGTCTAGAAGAAGCTTGCGAGAGGAGCAGCATGGTTCAGTTGAAAGAGCACAGGCTTTGGAGTCAGAGGTTATGGGTTCAAATTCCGGCTCCACCACTTGTCAGCTGTGTGACTTTGGGCAAGTCACTTAATAATAATAATAATAATAGTAATGGCATTTATTAAGCACTTACTATGTGCAAAGCACTGTTCTAAGCGCTGGGGAGGTTACAAGGTGATCAGGTTGTCCCACGGGGGGCTCACAGTCTTAAGCCCCATTTTACAGATGAGGTAACTGAGGCACAGAGAAGTTAAGTGACTTGCCCAAAGTCACACAGCTGACAACTGGCGGAGCCGGGATTTGAACCCCTGACCACTGACTCCAAAGCCCGGGCACTTTCCACTAGGCCACGCTTACTGTGCCTCAGTTATCTCATCTGTAAAATGGGGATGAAGACTGTGAGCCCCCTGTGGGACAACCTGATCACCTTGTAACCTCCCCAGCGCTTAAAACAGTGCTCTGCACATAGTAAGCTCTCAATAAATGCCATAACAGCAATAGAGAAGGGGAAGCTGAATTCAGATTCTTCTCTTTGCCAGCCCCGGTGCACTTTTATGGTCACTGGGAGTGTAGCCTTTTCCTCTTACCTGTTGCTCCTGTAAATAGTCTTCGAATTCTTGAAATGTTTTTCACCTGATGGATGGTGTGTTTTAGTATTTAGTCAGTTAGCGTTTAGTATGGGCCCGGAGAAGATCCCGTGGCTTTCGTGGCTTCCTCTGCTGATATCGGCCAGGAAATGCTCAGCTCCCGAGCAGGTCTTTTTTAAAGTAATCCATCCTTAATGCTGATTTAGGAATCCTGGAAAGACATCTGGCTAACGTGGGCGGTGAAGACCGCGGCTGCTACCATGGCAACCACCCGGTCGGGACACGGCGCTGTAGCAGAGCGTCAGCTCCGGGCTGGGGTCGGATGAGCCATGAATGGGTCTTGCATAATATACGGCGCTTCTGCCTGCCTACAGGGGTTGCCTCTTGGGCCCTAGTGGGAATCTAATGGGGAGAACGAGACGATTTGTATATATGTTTGTACATATTTATTACTCTATTTTACTTGTACATATTTATTCTATTTATTTGGTGTATATGTTTTGTTTTGTTGTCTGTCTCCCCCTTCTAGACTGTGAGCCCGCTGTTGGGTAGGAACCATCTCTATATGTTGCAAACTTGTACTTCCCAAGCGCTTAGTACAGTGCTCTGCACACAGTAAGCGCTCAATAAATATGACTGAATGAATGAATGAATATCCAGACTTCTGTGGCACTGATTCAAGCACTTATTGTCTTCCACCTAGACTGCTGCATCGGCCACCTCGCTCACCTTCCTGCCTTTTGTCTCCCCACACTCCAGTCCTTATTTCCCTCTGCTGCCCGGATCCTCTTTCTACAAAACGGTTCGGTCCACATGTCCCCACTCATCAAGAACACGCAGCGGTTGCCCGACCATTTCATCATCGAATAAAAACTCCTTAACAACGGCTTCAAAGCGCTCAACCAGCTGGCCCCCCCTGTTACCTTACCCCCCCCAATCTCGTACTGGGAGGCAGCCTGCACACTTGGCTCCTCTAACGCCAACCTACTCACTGTACCTCAGTCTTGTCTATCTCGTTGTCAATCCCTAGCCCATGTCCTCCCTCCGACTTGGAATTCCCTCTCCTTTCATATATGACCGACCACCACTCTCCCCACCTTCAAAGCCTTGTTAAAACCACATCACCTCCAACAAGTCTTCTCCAACTAAGCCCTCATCTCCCTTACTCCCCCTCCTTTCTTCTCTTGGCCTGCCTACTTGGATCTGTTCCCTTTAAGCACTCGATATTCACCTGATCCCTCCGGACTTACGTGCATATCCATAATTTATTTTAATATCTGTCTTCCTTTCTATACAACCAGGCCTTTTTTAATGGTATTTTTAAGCAATTACTATGTGCTAGGCACTGTACTAAGTGCTGGGGTTGATACAAGATAATTAGGTCGGACACAGTCCGGGTCCCACATGGGGCTCACGGTCTTAATTCCTATTTTTGCAGATGGGGGAACTAAGACACAGAAAAGTGAAATGATTTGCCCAGGGTCACACATAGATGGTGGAGGTGAGATTAGAGCACAGCAGGTCCTTCTGACTCACAGGCCTGTGCTGTATCCACTAGGCCACTCTTTTTGTGGGCAGTGAACATATCTCCCAGTTGTATTGTACTCTCTCAAGCACTTAGTACAGTGCTCTGCACAATAAGTGGTCGATACCTAACATGGATTGATTGGCACTATGCAACCCTGTCATTATAATCAATTTCTCCCCCTGTGGAGGCCCCACCCCACATACCTCCACAGCATGAAGCCTCCTCAAAACCCCAGGAAGATTGGTGGCTGTTGGGTGGACCCTGAGCTCTGACTCCCGAGGAGCCTGAAATTGTGCTTCTAGCCACAGAACTCTTACTGATTTTGTTCTTATTTTGGGCATTTGTCCGGGTTGCGATTTAATACTTCATCATTCCTTATGTCTGTCTCCAGTCCCTTCTCCCCACTTATATTCTTAGATTCTGAGACCACCAAGGGGTAAGGACCCTAATTAACACCTTTGTATTTTCTCCCACTGTGTAGTACTGTCCTCCATGCCCACCTAACTTAGTGGAAAGAGCACGGGCTTGGGAGACACAAATTGGGGGTTCTACTCCTTGCTCCACCACTTATCAGCTGTGTGACTTTGGGCAAATAACTTACCTTCTCTGTGCCTCAGTTACCTTACCTGTAGAATGGGGATTAAGACTGTGAGCCCCACATGGGACAACCTGATTACCTTGTAACTACCCCAGTGCTTAGAACTGTGCTTGGCACATAGTAAGTGCTTAACAAATACCATTATTATTATTAATAAATAAGTGCTTAAATGCCATTCCTCCTCCTCCTCCTCCTCCACCACAAGTTTTCAGCCCTGCATCTCTCAAGGGGAGACTCCATTGTCATCACCATCATTTATTGTGTATCAATCAATCAGTAGTATTTATTGAGTGCTTACAGGGTGTAGAGCACTGTACGGTGCGCTTGGCAGTCACGTTCCCTGCCCGTGTGCTTTCTGTGTGCCAAGAACTGTGCTGAGATATGGCTGGGATGTGGGTGGGATGATCTGTGGGATGATCTGCAAGGTATTCGAGTGGACTGTGTTGTAATGTACTCACCTAAGTCCTTGTACAGTGCTTTGCACACAGTGTGCCCAATAAATATCAGTGATTTGATTGGGCACAGTTTGTCCCACTGGGGGCTCGCCAACTATGAGGAAGGGGCACCTGTCACCAAACCCCTGTCCCCACCCTTCTTAGACAGTAAATCTCCCAGGAGCCAAAGACCATGTCTGTCTTCTGTGGGTATTTTTTTCCCAACACTTAGTATGGTGCTTTTGACATTGCAGGCAGTCAGTAAATTCTAGTGGATACATGGAGAGAGCAGGTACACTTCAATCCGAGAAGGTCGCTTTGTTATGCCTGATTGTTTCCTATTTAAACTCTGGGTGTAGAAGATGAAGAATGTGCTTTTGAAAATGAAACTTTCTTACCTTTCTTGAACTTTGGGCTACACAGACTAGAGCAAGGTAGTTGATCAGTCAGTAGTAATTACTGAGCTCTTCCTGGAGGCAGAGCACTGTATCATGCACTTGGGAGAGTACAACAGAGGGCTGGGACACGTGATTTCAGGCCTCAACGATCACACAGTCCCAACATGGGAGACGGACACAAAAGAATTTGCAGAGAAGAGGAAGAAGCCTTTCAGTGGGATATCTAAATTAATATGTTCAAAAGCGCAACAGTGCCAAAATGGTAGTTGGGAGGCTGTGACCTGGAGAGAAGAACAATTCACTGGGGAATGTTCCCTGGAAGGTGTGAGATTTCAAGAGGCCTTTGAAAATGGGGAGCGTGGGGTTAGAGTCGAGAGCGGGAAGTGCGGGCCAAGTGGGAAGGTGAGATTGGGAGAGATGGGAAGTCCAGGCTGGGGTCTATTGGGAGGAGAGACTGGATAAGAAAGAAAGAGACTGCGGATGTCATGCCCACCAACAGCTGACGGCCAGGAGTTTCTGCCGAATGAGGAGAGGAAAGAGTTTAGTAAGCTTATCCTTATTTTATTCATGGGTACGGTTTTTAATTGTCTTATTTTTCCCAGTTTACTTTCTCTCCAAATAAAATCACGACCTTTTCAAAGGGCTGGGGGCTGTGCTTTTCTTCCGAGATGCTCCACCGGGGCGCTAAGCAAATTTCCCTGCCGTTGAGAAGGAACCATCTCATTAGGTTCGAAATTCATTTCCAAACGTAATGATGTATCTTCTGCCTTTCTTCTCCTTCTGTTAGGAGATCCCTGTACCATCTCGTCCCAGATGGAGCTAGAAGAAGCTTTCCGCTTGTACTGTCAACACAGAGAGGAAGGACTCATCATTCACGGCAAGTCACGGATGGTCAGACAACCTTCGGTTGGGAACGTGCGGGTGGACCTATGGCTGGTGTATTAATAATAATAATAATGACGATGGTATTTGTTAAGCGCTTACTATGTGCAAAGCACTGTTCTAAGCACTGGGGAGGTTACAAGGTGATCAGGTTGTCCCACAGGGGGCTCACAGTTTTAATCCCCATTTTCCAGATGAGGTAACTGAGGCCCAGAGAAGTTAAGTGACTTGCCCTAAGTCACACAGCCGACAGTTGGCAGAGCCGGGATTTGAAGCCATGACCTCTGACTCCAAAGCCCGTGCTCTTTCCATTGAGCCACAAGGAGCAATGTGGCCTAGTGGCTAGAGCACAGACCTGGGAATCAGAAGGACCTGGATTCTAATCTCTGCTCAGCCACTTGTCTGCTGTGTGACCTTGGGCAACTCACATAACTTATCTGGGCCTCAGTTACCTCATCTGTAAAATGGAGATTAAGAGCGTGAGCCTCATGTGGGACAGGGACAGTGTCCAACCTGAATGACTTGTATCTCCCCCAGCACTTAGAGCGGTGCTTGGCACATAGTAAGTGCTCAACAAGTATCATTATTATTATTATTATTATTATTATTATTATTATTATTATTGGTAGTAGTAGTATTATTACTACTACTGTTACTATTACTACTACTACTACTAATGCTACTAATCCAAAGCATTCCGAGGTTGTCCTTGCTGGTGTTGAAATTGCTGGGGAACCAATGGCCTGGCCATGTCTCCTGTACTGGGAAGCTGCCATCTTGCCACTTGCCACTTCCTTCCTTCCTTCTTCACTGCTTTCAAGCATTCTTATGTCTCTTCTACCCTAAAGAACCCTCCCCTCGACCCCATGATCCCCTCCAGTTATCACCCCACCTCCCTCCTATTGTTCCTCTCCGGACTCCTCGAACCAGTTGTCTACACTCGCTGCCTCCACCTTCCTCTCTTCCAACTCTCTCCTCGGCCCCAGGCAATTGGGCTTCCACCCCATCCGCTCCATGGAAGCAACCCCCTTTAAGGTCACCGATGACCATGATTCCAGCCTATTCCTCCTTGACCTTTCCTCCACCTTCATCAGTGTGGAGACCCCCCTTCTGCTGGCATCACTATTTAACCTCGGCTTCATCGACATTGTCCTCTCCTGGTTCTCCTCTGATCTTTCTGATTGCTCTTTCACAGGCTCCTTCTCTGCCTCCCACCCTCTAGGTTTGGTTCGGGATCCCTTTCTATTCTCCATCTACATCCATTATCATGGAGAGCTCATTCACTCCCACAGCTTTAAAACTACCATTGAAGCAGCATGGCATAGTGGATAGAGTGCAGGCCTGGGAGTTGGAAGGTCATGGGTTCTAATCCTGGCTCTGCCATTTGTCTGTTGTGGGCCTTGGGCAAATAACTTCACTTCTGTGGCTCAGTGAGCTCATCTGTAAAATGGGGATTAAGACTGAGCCCCATGCGGGACAGGGACTATGTCCAACCTGGTTTGCTTGTATTCACCCCAGTGCTTAGTACAGTGCCTGGCACATAGTAAGCACTTAAGAAATACCATAATAATAATGTAGTTATTATTCTTATCTCTACACAGTTGGTTCCTAAATCTACTTCTCCAGCCCTGACTGCTCTCCTTCTCTGCAGTCTATTTCCTCCTTCCTTCAAGACATCTCTCCTTGGATTTTCTGCCGACACATCAAACTTAACTCCTCACCTTCCCACCCACACCTTGTTCTTCTCCTGACTCTCCTATAGCTGTAGACAGTACTGTCATCCTCCCCATCTCACAAGCCCATAACCTTCACATTATCCTCTAGACTATAAGCTCATTATGGGCAGGGAATGTGTCTGCTAATTCTGTTGTATTTTCCCAAGCGTTTAGTACTGTATTCTGTGCGTAGTAATCACTCAGTAGATATCGTTGATTGATTAATCCTCGACTCCTCTCTCATTTCAACCCCCCACATTCAGTCTTGTCAGGAAATCTTGTCAGTTGTACCTTCACAACATTGCTACAATCCACTCTTTCCTCTCCATCTACTCTGCTACCTTGCTGGTCCTGTCTTTACTATTGTTTCAGCCTTCTTGTTGACCTCCCTGAATGCTTTCTCCCGTGCTTTGTAGTCCACACTTCACTCTATTGCCAGGACCATTTTATTGAAAGACTGTTCAGCCCCTATATTCCCACTCCTCAAAATACTCCAGTGGTGGTCCATCCACCTCTGCATCAAACAGAAATGCCTTACTCAGTTTAATCCCTCCTACCTTAACTCACTAATCTCCTGCTACAACCCAAAAGTTCACTCTGCTCCACTAACACCTACATACACTCTAAACCTTGATCTTGTCTACCCCTCAGACCTGGAACTCCCTCCCGCTTAGTATCCAACAGTCCACAACTCTCCCCATCTTGAAAACTCTCCTAAGATCACATCTACTTCACGAGGCCTCCCCAGGTTAAGCCCTTTATTTTTCCTTTCTGTCCTCCCTTCTTGTCAACTGTGAATCTGGCCGTATTAAGCACTTAAGTACTCTGATGCTCACCCCAGCCCCGCGGTATTTTTGTAAATCTTCGTTTACTCTGTTTCCCATATCTATTTTAATGTCTGTACTCGACTGTAAACTCGTTGTGGTCAGGGATCTCATCTTCCAACTCTGCTGTAGACATTCAGTCAATGATATTTATTGAGCATGTAGTGTTGCAGAGTACTGTACTAAGTGCTTGGGAGAGCCTGCCCACAGAGAGCTTACAGTCTAGTGGGAGAGGCAGACACTAATATAAATAATTGACTGCTTTAGAGAGAAGTGCTGTGGGGCTGAGGGTGTGACAAATACCAGGTGCCCAAAAGGTCCAGATCCAAGTATTTGGATCTGTACTTTCTCAAGTGCATAGTACAGTGCTCTGCACACGGTAAGCACTCAATAAATATCATTGATTGATCGATCTTCTGCCCAAATTTCCTGTCTAATTGTTCAGAATGGCATGAAGAGAGTGACTGAAATACATGGAAGTTGCAATAAGTTCTTAAATGTCAATAATATGCATTCTGTGAACTGTCAGCTATACAGCTGTGAGAATCAGTTACTGTGGGTGAATTGTCTCATTAAAAATGTTGATTTACTTAATTCTTTTCAAGCAAACTCCTTTGACTCTTTGAAATGGGCTGGTCATGTTAAGGAAGACTCAGTCCTGTCCCATGAATGACCCACCCTTGCCCACCCCTGCACCCACCCCCAAGTTTTGTAATTCAGTTGGATATTCTGAATTAGTGACACAGGAGTAATGTGGTAATATAGTTTAGATTTGTCTCAATTCTCCATGGCTTGCTAACGAGAAGATCTTTTAAATCAATCAATCAATTGTATTTATTGAGCGCTTACTGTGTGCAGAGCAGTGTACTAAGCGCTTGGGAAGTACAAGTTGGCAACGTATAGAGACAGTCCCTACCCAACAGTGGGCTCACAGTCTAAAAAATGAAATTTTAAATGAAACCTTTGGTCAGTAGGATAAAATATACAACAGCACTATCAATCAGTGATCAATGATGGTATTCAGAACATTTTTATAGTACTTTTATGAATCTTCAATTTATATTTGACTGCATTTACTGAATTTGTTGGTAAGGAAGCATTTTGATTATGTGTCTCTATCTTGGAAGCATTACTACATTAAAGATTAATTCCAGGTGTATATATTATTTGAAGAGTTTTTTTGGAAGCGGTTCTATTTTAACTAATGCTTTTAATAAACTACCTTTCCTACCGTTTTAAGGATTAATTGAGTAAGCTCTGAGCAGATTTCAGATGTTTCACTTTAAGCTGTATTTTCAAATAAAGCAATCGTGAGATCTTGAGACTTCTTTTTATCATTTTTCAAAGTAACTGCTGTTCTTTCTTTATTCTCATATTAGTTCATACGCAATGTGAGTCACATCCTTTCACCCTTGTCCGGTTTGTACTTCAGACTCCCCCAGCCATTTCTGTCGATTTTTCCATTCACGCTGTTGCCTGGTCCTTTAAAAGCTGAAGAATGACATATGTTAGAAGCATCATGGCCTAGTGGAAAGAGCATGGGTTTGGGAGTCAGAGATCCTGGGTTCTAATCCTGGCTCTGCCACATGTCCGCTGTATGACCTTGGGCAAGTCACTTAACTTCTCAGTGCCTGTTACCTCATCTGTAAAATGGGGATTATGACTTTGAGCCCCCTGTGGGACAGGGATTGTGTCCAACCTAATTACCTTGTACTTACCCTGGCGCTTAGAAAAGTGCTTGGCACATAGTAAGTGCCTAACAAGTACCATAATAATAATAATTATTATTTTCATTATAGAACTGTGTGTCTACACATGCCAAGTGTCTAAGGAGAAAAATGTTCTATTTTAAGGGGGAAAAGAGAAACATTTAGCATTTCTAGAAGAATTTGTAATTGGTTATGGGAATTTGTATTTGAATATATTAGTTTCAGGTGGCCATTGACCCAATTTTTTTTCTTTTTCCATTTTCTGTTCAGTTTTCCCCAGTATTCCAGAGAAACCTGGCATGCCCTGTCCTGGAGAAGACAGTGAGTACCCAATTTTTTATAAAACTAAAGCGGTGTTTATACTGGAAAATATTAAGCCTGCATTTCTTTATGAATGGTTTATACTGTGTTTTTTTTTTCTTTTTTTCCACAAGTGACTCTTTCTGAGTAAGCCCAATTTATACAGGAAATTGACGCCGCCTGGAAAGTTGCATTGGGATTCGGCGTGTTTAAAAAAATATAGCCCTGAAGTTGATGGTCAGGATATTGGAATATGAAATTGTCATAGGTCTGTATTTCAGTTTATACTTTTATTTTGTATGGAGATCTAGGTCAGTGATACCCTTTGGCTATTGCTTAGGGAGAAGCTGTAGAGAGCAATCGTGATCCGCTGTTGCTATGGACACTGTGACACTAGGTTATCATTAGTTGATAAAGTGTTGTTGCATTATAAAGCAACACCAAGATTCTCTTGCGGGTTTTTTGGTGTTTTTTTTTAAACTACCTCCTTGTTGCACTTCCTGACAGGTTAAGTCCGGAAATGGGTTCTAGAGGGAGAGTGGCACTCTTTCTTGGGAGATCAAACAATAAATGGAATTTATTGAGCACTTGTTATGTGCAGAGCACTGTACTAAGCACTTAAGAGCATATAATGTATCAGAATTAGCAGACACAGTCCCAGCCCATAATGAGCTTACAGTCTAGAGGGGGAGACAGACAATATGAATCAATAAGTAATATGTAATATATAATTAAAAGATATAATAATAATGGTATTTGTTAAGCGCTTACTATGTGCAAAGCACTGTTCTAAGCACTGGGAGGGGATATAAGGTGATCAGGTTGTCCCACGTGGGGCTCACAGTCCTCATCCCCATTTTACAGATGTGGTAACTGAGGCACAGAGAAGTTAAGTGACTTGCCCAAAGTCACACAGCTGACAATGGGCAGAGCCGGGATTTGAACCCATGGCCTCTGACTCCAAAGCCCGGGCTCTTTCCATTGAGCCACTCTAGTGCTGTGGGGTTGCGGGTGGGGCGAATAGCCAATGTCCAAAGGTTACAGATCCTAAAATAGGGTAAGCATCAACCTGGCCAAGTTGGTATCGGTAGATGTGAAAGCTTGCTAGAGGTTAAGGGCTGGACTAGACTGTAAACTCGTTGTGGGCAGGGATCGTGCCTGCTATATCTTACTCACCCAAGTGCTAAGTACAGTGCTCTGCCCACGGTAAGCATTCAGTAAATACGATTGATGGACTGGCCAGCCTAGCACGAGTAGAATCACTTATTATGGAATCACCTACATTTATTTTTATCACTCGTACCTATTCTCTCTCATACAGTCAATCAGTAGTGTTTATGGAGCACCTAGTGTGTGTAGAGCACTGTACTAAACTCTTGGGAAAATACAGTGGAGGTAGTAGACCTGATTTCTGCCACTACAAGAAATTACAGGTAGGAGGAAGTAATTGAGTGTAGGGTGTGAGGACACAAGTGCTCACAGGACACAGACGGGCTTAAGTGATAGCTGGGCAGATAGAGGATGACAAGATGAGAAATGAATCAGGGACGGCTTCTTGGACGAGATGTGATTTCAGAAGGGTTTGGAAAATGGGAAGGACAGTGGTCTGCCCTGTGTGATGGGGAAGAGAGTTCCAGGCAGAAGGGAGGGTGAATGTTGTGCCCACCTGTGTCCCCCTAAAGAAGGTTGAAGCAGCAGGGTCTAGTGAATATAGCATCATCATCATCAGTCGTATTTATTGAGCGCTTACTGTGTGCAGAGCACCGTACTAAGCGCTTGGGAAGTACAAGTTGGCAACATACAGAGACAGTCCCTACCTGGGAGGCAGAAGGTCATGGGTTCTAATCATTCATCCATTCATTCATTCAATCGTATTTATTGAGCGCTTACTGTGTGCAGAGCACTGTACTAAGCACTTGGGAAGTACAAGTTGGCAACCTGTAGAGATGGTCCCTACCCAACAACGGGCTCACAGTCTAGAAGGGGGAAGTCCTGACTCCACCACTTTTCTGCTGTGTGACCTTGGGAAAGTCACTTCACTTCTCTGGGCCTCAGTTTCCTCATCAGTAAAATGGGGATTAAGACTGTGAGCCCCGACGGACAGTTACTCTCCCCACCTTCAAAGCCTTATTGAAGGCACATCTCCACCAAGAGGACTTCCCTGACTAAGCTCCCCTTTCTTCTTCTCCCACTCCCTTCTGTGTCACCCTGACTTGCTCCTTTTATTCATCCCCCACCTTCAAGCCCCACAGCACTTATGTGCAAATCTAACTTATTTAATGTCTATCTCCCCCTCTAAACTGTAAGCTCATTGTGGGCAGGGAATGTGTCTGTTTATTGTTATATTGTACTCTCCCAGTGCTTAGTACAGTGCTCTGCACACAGGTAATGCTCTATAAATATGATTGAATGAATGAATGAGCACCACATGTGACATGGACTGTGTCCAACCTGATTAGCTTGCTTCTTCTCCAGAGCTTAGTGCAATGCCTGGCACATAGTAAGCACTTAATACCATTAAAAAACAAAACAAAACCGAAAAGAGAGATCTTTGAGCTAGTGAAATCAAGCAAGTGAGCTTCATCCTGAGGAGTCAGTTTCTCCAGAGAAGTTGCAGGGATTGATGACTTGATTGATTCAAGTATTTAGTAAGAAGTCGTCATTGAAACTTTAGGCTCCTTATACTGCAAAGCTCAAAATCCCAGGCTTAGCTTATCTTTCAAATCACCTTCATTTTTGAAAACGTTTTTATTGGACCCGTTCATAAATTCCAAATATAACAGCCTGCAAGTATCCAAGGCAGCAGCAGAGAGATGTACTATAAATTACATATTTAGGGGTTTTTCATGTTGAAACTCTTCATTTCAAAGTGATATAGTTTGCTTTTAAGTCTTAAATATTTAGGCATATAGAATTCAGCGTTGATATATCCGTGGAGTCATTAAAATAGTGGAAGCAGGTTGAAAAGTTGTTTTGAAATCTTGACTATTGAATCTCATTGGCTTAAAGAGGACCAATGATTCTGAGCAGTAAAGTAGATGGTTTAGGAAAACACTGTGGGTATAGAGCTGGAGTCGGGAGCCCTTGGCTGTGGAACCAGGTATGGCTCCTCTTGATATCAAATTGTGGTATTTAAGCATTTACTACTTGCCTGGCATCATACTAAGCCCTGGGGTGGATACAAGGAAATGGGGTTGAACACAGTCCCTGTCCCACATGGGGCTCACAGTCTTAATCTCCATTTTACAGATGAGGTAACTGAGGCACAGAGAAGTTAAATGACTTTTCCAAGGTCACCCAGCAGACAAGTGGTGGAGCCGGGTTTAGAACCCATGTCTTAACTTCCAGGCCCGTTCTCTGTCCACTAGGCCACACTGCTTCTCATAATGTCCCCACTCCCCTGAGGCCATCACCCCCAAGGCACCTGTGAGGATAATACCGTGATTAGAAGCAGCGTGGCTCAGTGGAAGGAGCACGAGCTTTGGAGTCAGAGGTAATGGGTTCAAATCCCAGCTCCACCAATTGTCAGCTGTGTAACTTTGGGCAAGTCACTTCACTTCTCTGTGCCTCAGTTACCCTCATCTGTAAAATGGGGATTAAGACTGTGAGCCCCCCGTGGGACAACCTGATCACCTTGTAACCTCCCCAGCGCTTAGAACAGTGCTTTGCACATAGTAAGCACTCAATAAATGCCATTACTATTATTATTAGTATCTGCCATCCCCCCGCATCAAAAAGCTGTGTAATAATAATAATAACAATAATAATTATGGTACTTGTTAGTGCTTACTATGTGCCAAGCATTGAGGTAGGTACAAGTTTGTCAGTTTGGACACAGTCCCTGTCCCAGATTGGGCTCATACTCTTAATCCCCATTTTTTACAGATGAGGCAACTGAGGCCCAGAAAAGTGACTTGCCCAAGGTCACACAGCAGATAAGCGGCGGAGCCGGAATTAGAACCCATGACTGAATGCTGGAGTGTTAAGGTGTGGACCCCATATGGAGGGGCAAGGGAGCCGTGGCCCTATTCTGAACCTATATGGTGCTCCGGGTTCGAGCTGCAACATCTATTGATCTGGGGCTCCCCTTCCCATCTGCCTGAGCCGCAGCAGGGATTATTATTATTATTATTATTTGGTAGATCCAACTAATCAGGTTGGACACAGTCCCTGTCCCACATGGGGCTCTCAGTCTCGGAGGGAGAACAGATATAGGATGGTTGGGAGCCTGAGAAGGACACTGGAGAGACTGAGAAGGACGGCGGTGAGGGTGTACTCCGGGGCAGCTGTGTGTGGGTCTTGGCCTCAATTTGACCCCAAGAGCATCTTAAAAGTCTAGGTGAAAACTGATCAAGTTTGAATTGTGGAAGAGTGATTTAAAAACCCTCAAACTGAAGATTCTGATTTTAGCAGAAAACTCTCCTGCTTCTCTTACTGGGACACTTATAAAAGTGAAATATTTTAGTCACAGCACGTCTAGTTTGATCAGCACAAATGCCCCTACCAGGCAACCACCAAAGCACTGCCCCGACGATGGGTCTGTTGAAAGTGACTATAGACTGTAAGTTCTTTATGGGCAGGGAACTTGTCTACTAACTCTGTTGGATTGTACACTCTCAAGTGCTTAGTACAGTGTTCTGCGCACAGTAACAATAATGGGAAGCGGCATAGTGCATTGAAGAGAGCACAGGCCTGGGAATCAGAAGGTCATAGGTTCTAATCCTGGCTCTGCCACTTGTCTGCTGTGTGACCCTGGGCAAGTCTTGTCACTTCTCTATGCGTGTTAACTCATTGGTAAAATGGGGATTAAGATTGTGAGCCCCATGTGGGACAGGGACTGTGTCTAAGCTGACAACCTAGTATCTATCCCTGTGGTTAGTACAGTGCCGGCACAAAGTAAGCACTTAACTAATACTAAAGACACTTACTCATCACTGAAGAGACTATACCTAGCCCCATACTCATTCAGATAGCCCAGTAGAAGTTTGCAGATGACCCCATCCTCATCTTACCCAAGGAAGTAATCCCGTGGAGGTAAATCAGTCAGTTGTATATATTCATTCAGTCGTATTAAGTGCTTACCGTGTGCAGAGCACTGTACTAAGTGCTAGGGAAACACTCCTCATAACTAAAACTTTTCACTGGCCACACAGAGCTGAATGCTTTCTACATCCTAGGCTCCCTGGCAGGTGCCCGTATCCAGTGATGCCTGGTAACCAAAGAGGTAGGAAACTGAATCCACAGGGTCAGTAGGTCCTTCAGGAAACAGAGACAGACAGGCATCAAGCTTCATATGCCACTAGAGGGTCTCAAGGCTATAGTAGTGCTCTTGTTTATTTCATAATAATAATAATTATTACGGTATTTGTTAAGCATTTACGTGCCAAACATGTTCTAAGCGCTGGAGGATACAAGGCAATCAGGTTGGACACAGTCCCTTTCCCACCTGGGGCTCGCAGCCTTAATCCCCAGTTTGCAGATGAGGTAATTGAGGCCCAGAGAAATTAAGTGACTTGCCCAAGGTCACACAGGAGACAAGTGGTGGAGCTGGGTTTAAAACCCAGTAGTGTGGGTTTTGCATGGGTTAGAGCAACAATGTGGCTTAGTGGAAAGAGCACGGGCTTGGGAGTCAGAGGACGTGGGTTCTAATCCCGGCTCCGCCACTTGTCAGCTGGGTGACCTTGGGCAAGCCACTTCACTTCAATGTGTCTCAGTCACCTCATCTATAAAATGGGGATTAAGACTGTTAGCCCCAGTGGGACAACCTGATTACCTTGTATTTACCCCAGCACTTAGAATATTCATTCATTCATTCAATCCTAATTATAGAGCGCTAACTGTGTGCAGAGCACTATACTAAGCACTTGGGAGAGTACAATAATAATAAACAGTGCTTGGCACATAGTAAGCACTTAAATACCATAATTATTAACTATTATTATTATAGAACCCAAGTCCTCTGACTCCCAAACCCATGCTCTTGGTACTAGGCCATGCTGCTTCTCATGTTTTGCTTCCCATGTTGCTATCATGTTTTGCATAGAATCCTCCTAAGGTATTAGGGAATATTTTTCCTTCAACACGCAAGTGTGTAGAAAGCGAAGGGAAACAGTGTGCCCGAGTGGATAGAGCACAGGCCTGGGAGTCCGAAGGACCCGTGTTCTAATCCCTCGTCGGCTGTGTGACATTGGGCGAGTCACTTCACTTCTCTCTGCCTCAGTGACCTTATCTGTAAAATGCGGATTAAGACTGTGAGCCCCATCATGGAACATGGACTCTGTTCCAACCTCTTTACTCTGTATGTATCCCAGTGCTTAGAACAGTTCCTGGCATGTAGTAAGTGCTTAACAAATGCCATAAAGTTGAAAAAAAAAAAAGACGTGATTGGATGAAACTATTGTGCTCACGTGAGATGCCAGTCAAGTTTCGTATTCTATGACACGCGCCTTTCCTAAAGCGGGGTTCGTCATAGTAATAATAATAATAATTATGGTATTTGTTAAGCGCTTACTATGTGCCAGGCACTCTACTAAGCACTGAAGAGGATACAAACAGATTGGGTTGGATGTAGTCCCTGTCCCACATGGGACTCAGTCTCCATCCCCATTTTACAGATGAGGTTACAGAGGAATGAAGTGATTTGTCCGGTTATGGGGCCACCAGAGGCATTTCGGGTTTCCTGGGGAGTTAAGTCTCATTGAGGGCATCTCCGAGCCACCCTCGCCATCCAATGGCAAGATGGGATCACCAACAATGAAGTCCCAAAATAGTCCACTCACCAGCCCCGATACAATGCTCGTCACAAGCTGGTTCGGCCGGGCAGCACATGGGAGAAGAATGGACAATAACAGGATTCCTAAACAGCTGCCGGGTGGTGAACTGAAATGAGTCACACGCAGGCACCGAGAAATAGGGGGTGGGGAGGGCAAGAGCAATTGCTTTAAAGGCCTGGTAAAGTGCAGCCTCACAAAGAGTTATAAGAATGGGCTGCTATGAGCAGAGAGACCAGCCTGGTGTGTGGCGATCGGGAGGGAGCTGACTGACTGACCTGAAGTCAAAGATTCAGGAAGATCTAGAGGCAGAGAGACAGGTAAGGGACAGACGACATCATCATCATCAATGGTATTTATTGAGTGCTGACTGTGTGCAGAGCTCCGGATGAGAGACTTGACATCAAGTCTGAGCTCAGAGATGCCTCCCACATCCAGGGAGCTGTTGAGGAGAGCCCTGCTTTTAAGAAGAATTGTGGGATTTGTCAGATAATAAGATTAATAATTGTGGTATTCATTAAGCGCTTACTGGGTGCTGAGCACTGTTCTAAGCACTGTGGTAGATACAGGGTAATCAGGTTGTCCCACGTGGGGCTCAGTCTTCATCCCCATTTTATAGATGAGGTAACTGAGGCACAGAGAAATTAAGTGGCTTGGCCAAAGTCACACAGCAGACAAGTGGAGGAGGCAGGATTAGAACCCATGACCTCTGACTCCCAAGCCTGTGCTCTTGCCACTTAAGCCACGCTGCTTCAGATGCTTACTGTCATCATCCATAGTACATATTGAGCGCTTCCTATGTGCAGAGCACTGTACCAAGCACTCTAAAGAGTACAAGACCGCAGAATCAGTTGACTGGTTCCCTGCCCTCAGTGAGCTTTCGGGCTAGAGGGGAAGACAGACATTAATATAAATGAATAATTCGTAATATATGAACCCATCAGTATTGCAAAGGACTATCTTTCTGAGCACACAGACAGGCATTCACATCCACACCCGTGGAAGGAATGCTAAGAACAATGTCACCTTCCAAACAAAGGAAACAGCTGATTAAGACTAATGGTGAAAATTAGGTGATCCTCTGTAGACTGTAAACTCCCTGTGGGCAAGCATGGTGCCTGCCAATTCTTGTATTGCACTCTCCCAAGCAGTTGCTGCAGTACTCTGCACACAGTAGGTGCTCAGTAAATACCACTGATTGGTAATTTCAATAGGCTGGTTTGGCTTAGCTGCTATTAATAATATGCTTTCCCCACCTTGGCCAATTGAAACATCTGGGTTTAAACAGATGTGTTACACAGACCTTGTTGGGAAGGGAAATATGGCCTAATGATAGAGCACGGGACTGGAAGTCAGAAGGTCATGGGTTCTAATCCCGGCTCTGCCGCCTGTCTGCTGTGTGACCTTGGGCAAGTCACTTCAATTCTCTGTGCCTCTGTTACCTCATCTGGAAAATGAGGACTGAGACTGTGAGCCCGACAAGGGACTGTGTCCAACCCGATTTGCTTGAATCCTCCCCCAGCTCTTAGTGCAGAGCCTGGCATGTAGTAAGCACTTAACAAATACCATCATTATTATTATTATTTAGTGAAAGTTTTATAATGAAATCTTACACTCTGGCTGAAAAGTCCTCTTTGTGTTCCTCCCTGGTAGTTCTCCTCTAGGCTTTCCCAGATAATTTGGAGATTCCCAGAATGGGAACCACAAATAATTATCAGAGACAGTAGCATTTATCGAACACCTACCAAGCCCAGAGATTTACACTGAGCACCCTGGACAGTGCAACAGAAGCAAAAAACATAAGTGGAATTGTGGGGAGTTGAACAGATCTGAACGGCCAAATATTAGTAGGAAATTGAACGGGAACAGGGAGAAGCAGTGTGGCTTAGTGGATGGAGTACGGGCCTGGGAGTAGAAGGACCTGGGTAATAATAATAATAATAATAATAATGGTATTTGTTAAGCGTTTACTATGTGCCAAGCCCTGTTCTAATTCCGGCTCCGCCACTTGTCTGCTGTGTGACTTTGGGCAAATCACTTGACTTCTCTGCGCCTCTGTTGCCTCATCTGTAAAAAATGGGGGAAAGAATGTGAGCCCCATGTGGGACAGGGACTACATCCAACCTGATTAACTTGTATCTACCCTAGTGCTTAAAACTGTGCTTGGCACGTAGTAAACACTTCAAGAGTACCATAAATATTATAAATGAAAAGCTAAAGGTCAGCAATGAAATAGGAAGTCGACAGACATGCATGTTACTGCTAAGGTTGTTGGTGGGCATAGGCAGCCCTCTTGGAGGAAGTAGCTGCCTAACAAGGCTTGGTGAAGATGAAAAGGGAAGAGCGTTTTCAATAGGGGAGAGCCATGAGGGATAGGTTGGAAAAAGGAGAGTTACGAACAAGGTAGAGTTAGAAAGTTGATTGTGGAGGGAAAAGTCCCTTGGAGAAGCAATGTGGCCCAGCCAGAAGACCTGGGTTCTAATCGTGGTTCTGACACTTGTCTGCTGTGTGACCTTGACAAGTCACTTGACTCTTCCATGCCTCAGTTTCCTAGTTTGTAAAATGGGGAATAAAGCTGCGAGCCCCATGTGGGACAGCGACTGTGTCCAACCTGATGATCTTGTATCTACCTTGGTGCTTAGTACCGTGGTTGGCACCTAGTAAGCACTTAACCAATATCATTATTGTTATCATTAGTATTACTGAGGAGCTTTTGGGGATGTTCATGTCTGATGGCTTCTATCAGGTCACCCAATTAGTGGGGTCGTTGGGGATGGGAAATTGGAGCATTTCCCATTATACAGGAAATCTGTTGAGCAGGCAGCTTGCGTAGTGGTTCTGAAGTTGGGGTGGTTAGGCGGGCCCACAGAAGGAGAGAATGCGCCAGCCGTCCAGGGAATACTTAGGCCTGGTGGCTGAGGGTTCCTGGAACATTCTCGGCCATGCTAAAGAATCTGGGCCCCACGGTTGGCACAAGAATAGCCTTGATTTCTCATCACCCCGCTTACTTCGGGGCCACGCCAAGGGAAGTTGCTCCACCAGTTAACCCACCAATGAGGAGGCTCGAAGAAGGCTGAAAGCTTTTGGGATTTAGGCGCTCCTAATCCTCAATCTGCTCTTTCCGTGACCCAGTGTGGTGTGTATTGTTTGTTCTTTTTTTTAATTGGAGAAGGTTCCCATTCTTCCCAGAGAAGCAGGGCTTGGAGGGACAGGTAGGTTTGGGGGTGGTCATGTGCCTGCTCCCCTTCTGACTGATCTTTGTCCTCTCTGGGACCCCCATCCCCTATCCTCAACTGGTTTATTCTAGAGGCCTGCTGGTGCCCTATGACTTCTGTGCCTCGCGACTCAGTGACTCACTTTCTTTCCATGGTCTTTGGCCTGTTTTGCAAGCCTGGCTTTTCATCTTCTGCTTGGCCTTCCACCTTACATGCTTAAGTAAACTCAGCCAGTATTCCGCCTTACATTGTATAGCCCTTCTGGGGTCGTGTGGGACCCAGCCACCAATGATCCCTCTCTTTTGAATCTCGAGGCAACATTCCCACCGTGGTCACGCCACCTTCAGTTACACCACCATTGACTGCACATACGCCTACCATTTCCTGAAACTTTTGGGCCTTTGTGCAACATAACAGGAGAAATGCCATTAGTGGGTCAGAACGATGGTCCATCCAGCCAAGTGTACTCCTGACAGTGGCAATAAGTTAGGAAGGCAAGAAGGGTGCTAGAAGATGACTGAGGACATGCATAAAGGGATGGGTTCCTCTAAGGCTAACATATTCACGCTACCTCTTGCCCACATCCTGCCTCTGGCCTGTAGCGCCCTCCCTCTTCATATCTGACATATCTCCCTCTTCATATCCCAATTTGTACTTCCCAAGCGCTTAGTACAGTGCTCTGCACACAATAAGCGCTCAATAAATACGATTGATGATGATGATGACAGACAATCATTCTCCACCCTCAGAGCCTTACTGAAGGCACCTCTCCTCCAAGGGGCCTTCCTCAACTAGACCCTCATCTCCTCTTCTCCAGCGCTTGGAACAATGCTTCGCACATAGTAAGTGCTTAACAAATACCATCATTATTATTACCTTCTGCATCACCCTTGCATTTGGATTTGCACTCTTTGTTCACTCCTCTCTCAGCCTCACAGCACTTGTGTTTATTAATAATTTATTCTGCATATTTTGTATACATAGTGTATATTTTCATTCATTCATTCAATCATATTTATTGAGCGCTTACTATGTGCAGAGCACTGTATTAAGTGCTTGGGAAGTACAAGTTCTAGACTGTGAGCCCACTGTTGGGTAGGGACCGTCTCTATATGTTGCCAACTTGTACTTCCCAAGCACTTAGTACAGTGCTCTGCACACAGTAAGTGCTCAATAAATACGATTGAACGAATGAACAAGTTGGCAACATATAGAGACAGTCCCTACCCAACAGCGGGCTCACAGTCTAGAAGGGGGAGACAGACAACAAAACATGTAGACAGGTGTCAAAACCATCAGAATAAATAGAATTATAGCTATATGCACATCATTAACAAAATAAATAGAATAGTAAATATGTAGAAGTAAAATAGAATAATAAATCTGTACAAATATATACAAGTGCTGTGGGGAGGGGAAGGAGGTAGGGCTGGGGGGTGGATGGGGAGGAGGAGAGGAAAAAGGGGCTCAGTCTGGGAAGGCCTCCTGGAGTTATTTTGTAATTTATGCTACTTGTGTATTTGTAATTCATTTATATTAATGTCTGTCTCCCCTCTAGATTGTAAGCTTGTTGTGGACAGGGAATGTTTCTACCGGCTCAGTTATTGTACTCTTCCAAGCGCATAGTACAGGGTTCTGCACCCAGTAAGTGCTCAATAATATGGCCGATTGAGTCACTGCTAGTGGTGACCAAGGTTGTGTGGCAAGGGATGGGGCCTAATGGCGACTGAGGACGTGTGTGGAGGGATGAAGCCCACTGTTGGGTAGGGACTGTCTCTGTATGTTGCCAATTTGTACTTCCCAAGCGCTTAGTACAGTGCTCTGCACACAGTAAGCGCTCAATAAATACGATTGATGATGATGATGAAGGCTAGTGGTGACAGAGGGATGGGGGCTCGTGGTCATCAAGAACATATGTGGAGGGATATGGACAGGAGGTGACAATGTGCCTATGTGGCATCGTGGCTGGTCCTGTTGCAGACTGGTGGTCCAGCCAAGAATGATGCCAGCAGTATTAGTGGCAACATCTCCAAATGAAGAACGCTGATGCAATTTCCTCTCCCATGTTTCCCTTTCACCCATTCACCTCTGACGGGAGTTCTATTTGTTAGGTTTGCTCGGGGCCCGATTGCATTCATGGCCCTGCTCTGAATGCAGTCAAGATCTCCAGACTGTATGCTCTTTGTGGGCAGGTACCGTGTCTGCCAACTCTGTTCCATTATACTCTCCCAACCACCTAGCACAGTGCTCTGCACATAGTAAGCACTCAATAGATACCATTGATCGATGGATTATTGGGCATAGGTTGTGGCTGTAAAGGGGAGTGATCAGGTAACAAAAAAAACCAGGTTAGAATATGGCATCAATGCCAAGGTATTCAGTATGGTACTGCAAATCCAGGGTAGCAGGGTTTTTGGCGTTCTGCTGAGCAAGGCACAGAAAAACAGGAGAAAGAAAGCCACAACAATATTTAGTCTCGCCTTAAAAATCTTGGTCTCATCTCAATGGCCTTACTGAATGACTGAGAATTCCATTAAAGGGAATATCTTTTTCTTTAAACTAGAAGAATTTTGGTAAGCTCTCTTACTCTAAGGCTTATGAAAAATTTGGGATTGGGAAGACATTGACTGGCGGATCATTAGAAGTTGAGATCCTGCACTTTTCTCAGGCTGCCTGTTCTGTGTTTCACCCTGACCTCGGTGGTGTCTGACTGGGTTATGTCTCTAAGTGCCCACTGTCCAGGCTTCAGGGGCACCGCCCCAATAGCTTTGCCCCTGCAGTTTGCTAGAAAGGGAAGGTGGTGGCATTGTTTTCCCATCCCATAATTTGGATTTGGAAAAGATTCGGAATCTACCTCTTGTGCCCTGTCCACCGGGACTGGAGTCTGAACGCGGGGCAGTGGGGGCGGGTCACAGGCTGGCATCTTTGCAGGGGAAGCTGATCTCAGCCTGGAGGCCCTGCAGTGCGAACAAGGGCTGGGGTCCTTGGGATGCTGACTGGGGGTGAGCAGAGTTCCTCTGGAGAAGGGACAGGGGGCAGCTGTCTTGCTGGAAATTTATGGAGACCCATTCATTTCCCATTCCCTGCCAAATGGAAGCCAAGACTGTCAGGACCTCACCACCTGGGGCTGGGTTTAAAACTGCTGCTTAAAGAAAAGCATTTCATATCGATAGATTCTTCAGCACATTCTTCAGAGTTGTTAATCATAATTATGGTACTTATTAAGTGCTCATTTCTGGATCATTTTTCTAGATTCTGCTCCAAAGGGAAAAGCACATGTTAATGCTTATTCACAAAGTTCCTTATTACAGTTTGTGAATTTCTTTTAATGGTATTTAAGCGCTTACTATGTGTCAGGCACTATACTTTAGGGAAGATACAAGATTGGACATAGTCCTTATCCCACATGGGGCTCACAGTCTTAACCCCTGTTCTACAGATGGAGACACAGAGAAGTGAAGTGACCTGCCCAAGGTCACACAACGAACAAGGGGTGGATCCAGAATTAGAGCCCAACTCCTTCTGTCTCCCAGGTTTGGGCTCTATTTCCTAGGCCATGCTGCTCTTTCCTTCTACTTTGAGGAAAAGAAAAAAAGCAAAAGTCAAGGAAACATGCCTTCTGAAGCTACTGTTTTGGCAATAGATTTTTGTAGGGTAGTAAATCTTTTGGTTTAATTGCAGATGCTCTGACTATTGAGATCCACATTCCTTCATTGGACAGTGCAGTCTCATGTAACTAATGTAAATCATTGACAATGGACGGAATGTTTGTTTAGTTTTTCCCTTAGAAGGGTTGTAGAACCTCTTTTGATCTTTTGAAAAGCCAAGCTTTCACTCATTCCTTCACTGTCGTACTTATTGAGCGCTTACCATGTGCAGAGCACTGTACTAAGCCCTTGGGAGAGTACAATGCAGCAATAAACAGACACGTTCCCTGCCCACAACTATCTTATCGTTTGTTCTCAGGGTGTGGCACTTAATTCCATTTCTCCAGATTTAATGAGTGAATTGCCCTGACCTGTCCCTCCGTGGTACCTTCCTGACAGACTGGTGTTGTGAGATGGTCACAGCTGGCTCCCCATCGTACCAAGGACGGAATAGTTGTTCCCATCACTTTTCCAGTAGCTTCAAGCTGATGAATTCACCATTATCGCTCATTAGTTGTTTTGATGTAAAGCCCGGGTGCATCTTCAATTTGCATTAAATCACAGAGAAGCAGTTTACACAGAGCAGCATTATGAGGTTAGCATCTCAAAACCATGGAGAAACTATATTAAGCAGAGACTGAATAGAGTCGGTTAGACTGGAATATTTAGCAATTGGAGGCTAATGGATTTGGGTTTTGCATTTTGTGTACTCTTTTTTTCTGATAGTCTCTTAGTGAAGTAGATCTGTAAACATGGGGTACTTAAAAATATCAGCAAATGGCTGGGTTTACTTTTGCCTTACTTTTATTAAGATCACTAATATAGCTTTTAACCCGGTTTCATATCATTTGTAGTGGTTCCGAGGGGAAATTAGCTTTACCTCAGGTGGACTGCCATAAATTTCTGTCTGTTTCCTTCAGTTTTGCAAAACTATGGGTACATGGAATCGACCACAATACTAGCAGTGGCTTGAGGGGAAATTTGGTTTGAATTTTTTCCTTTGGATCCAGAGGAATTCAGTCTAACTGCTTATACTATGTCACGAACTAGCCTCCCCTGGAAGACTTTGCTTTTGGCTTTTTGATCTCAACTACTGACTGCTCTAGTTAAAGGGGATGTAGGGCTTATTTTGGAAAAATTGAACCTACTTATTAATCAGACTGTTTTCAGGACACTCTGCCATGGGTTAGTGTTAGTCTGAGTTTGGGTATAGAGAAGCAGTGTGGCTTACTGGACAGAGCACGGGTCCGGGAGACAGAAGGACCTGGGTTCTAATCCTGGCTCCGCCACGTGTCTGCTGTGTGACCTTGGGCAAGTCACTTCACTTCTCTGGGCCTCAGTTACCTCATCTGTAAAACGGGGATTAAGAGTGTGATCCCCATGTGGGACAGGGACTGTGTCCAACCTGATTAACATGTATCTTCCCTAGTGCTTAGAACACTGCTTGGCACATAGTAAGGGCTTAACAATTACCATTATTATTATTATTACTTAATAGCCAGATGAATCCAGGAGGTTTATGAGTCTGTTCATCTAAATGTTGATTGACTGCAGGATCTTAGAAGTTGATTAAGCCCACCTCCTGGCTATATCCTGCTTTTATCTTGCTCTATCCAACCCCTTGTTTACATCATCCCCAGGGTGTGGGACCCCCCAGCCCCCAAATTCTGCAGACCTCAACCTTCCTAGCCCTTCAAAACTCTCCTAAAATACCATCTTCTCCAACAAGCCATGTCTAATTGTCAGTGTCCTGATTTTTAGCAACCCTTTAGCTGCCCTTTTCACTTATATATCTATGCACTTCTGCCTAGATTCATATTGGATATTTCTGTCTCTCCTCTGAGAATAAGCTTCTTGTGGGCAAGGGACATGTTTTGTGCTTCTTATTCTTTCGAAGTGCTCAGTACAGTGCCTAGGACTCAATAGGCTCTTGGCGTAGTGGATAGAGCACGTGCCTGGGAATCAGAAGGTCATGGATTCTAATCTGCCATTTAATGATGGCATTTATTAAGCGCTTACTATGTGCAAAGCACTGTTCTAAGCAGTGGGGAGGTTACAAGGTGATCAGGTTGTCCCATGGGGGGCTCACAGTCATAATCCCCATTTTACGGATGAGGTAACTGAGGCCCAGAGAAGTGAAGTGACTTGCCCAAAGTCACACAGCTGACAATTGGCGGAGCTGGGATTTGAACCCCTGACCTCTGACTCCAAAGCCCGGGCTCTTTCCACTGAGCCATGCTGCTTCCCTTGTCTGCTGTGTGACCTTGGGCAAGTCACTTAACTTCTCTGGGCCTCAGTTCCTCATCTGTAAAATGGGGATTGAGTGTGAGCCCCATGTATGACAGGGACTGTGTCCAACCTGATTACTTTGTGTCTACCCCAGCGTTTAGAGCAGTGCCTGACACATAGTAAGCACTTAACCAATACTGTTATTATTGCCGTTATTATTAGCAACAGTAATAATAAGGACCATTATCACTACTAAGATGAATTTTGAGGTCCATATAGTAGTTCTTCTCATTTTAAAAATTAATGAAGAGAAGCCTTAGATAATTCAGACTCTGCTTTCTGTTTTTGCCGAAATTAGAGGAAGTTTTCAGCGTGGCAGAAATAGAATTTGCATTTCACACCGTCGGAGTGGAGCCACAAATAATCTCCCTCCCTTGTTGCTGTTTGAAGGGAGCCAGGATTTCCCAGACGACAGCATCCTCCTCATGGAAAACCAATGTATGCTTTGTGTCTGTCTCGTGAACTTTCTTTCCACTTTCTGTTCTTCCTCCTCTCCATTCCCCTGGGGGCAGCCACCTTTTCTCTGGAGTCAGGGGGGCGTCCTTTCTGCCTCATTTCTCCGTAGCCTGCCTTCACCCGTCACCAGGCAGATCCGCCTGTTCAGTCGGAGGCGGCCTGTGTAGGTTGTCGGTTCCGAAGATAGAAGGACCCAGAGAGTGTCGTTTGGTCTGGGTGTCGTTTGGTCTGGGTGTGAGTGTGTGTCCTTAACCATCTGCACGCCCCCCCCGCCCCTTTCGAGGCAACCCGCCAGACTCTGGATGAGGGTTCCCCCAGTACTTAAATATCTTTGTCGGGAGCCCACCTGTACTCACCATCTTCCGGTCCCCCCAGTAAAGATGCGAGGATTTGTCTTGGAGCATCCTCCCTATCCTTGCAAGGCTCTATCTCCGAGAGGCCCCCCCGTAACATTATTGCAATCCCTCCATTTTTCCCGTCCGCTTCGGATTCGTTTGGGTGGGCACCGAACCTTCCCGATGCTCTAATGCCATCCTCTGCGGGGCGTTTCGAAAAAGCGTGCGAGGACCGGCGGAATCTTTCCTTTCCCGTCTGCTTTTCGGAGAGCTCTTATTGCAGAAATATTTGTTTTTCTGTGACATCAGCTCCTCGACGTCCATGCCGTGTTTTAGTTTGTGCCTCAGCTGCTCGCTACAGCCTCCCAAGGGAACCAGTACCACCCGTGCCTGGATACATGAGGCAGAGATGTGAAAGGGAGAGGAAAGGATAACCAGTCTTCCATTAAATATTTGCTCGAAACGTTCAAGCCGCTCCCACCTATTGTCCTCGGTGTCTGATGGTATTCAAGCTGCCGCATCAGGGAAATAAGGGAAGGGAAAGATGTTGTCTTTTCCACCTACCGCATTGTAAAGCGTGAAGAATCAAACACTGAGGAGGCAAAAGAATAAAACCCAGTGAGTAACGCATGTCTCTGTTATAGACTTTTTTTTTTGGTTTGGTTTTTTTTTTTTTTTTTTTAATGTTTCTTCCCCGAGATGGCTCTGGTGAATTGTGGCCATCGATGCAGAGTGTGTGTGTGTGTGTGTGTGTGTGTGTGTGTGTGTGTGCAGTGTGGAGCGAGAGATAATAGAAGTCAGCATTTTGGTTATCATGTAGTTGCTCTGCAACAGTCCTCCTTTGCTACCACAGAGTGTCAGGAAGCCAGATAGCACCAGTGCCTCTTGCGTGTGTTGGGATGAGGCTGACATCGCTCTGAGGAATGGGGAAAAAAATGCAGTGAAAACACCGCCAGCTTCGTTGGGCGTTCGATTTTTTTTTTTCTTCTTAAGCAGAAGGAAGGCCAGAGGACTGTGTATAGCGGGAGTGATGCTGCTGCTAGGGGAGATTAACGAAGGAAATGTACCCCAAAAAAGCTGACGGTATGGGATCGGGGCCTGTTTATAGTAAGACTGCTAATTTACCAATTCTTTCTTTTTGGTCACCAGAGAATTGTCTGAACCATTGAAAAACATTCTCCATGAATTACATTTAGAGCAGGGCATGTTTTCTTAGGTCGTAGAGTTGATCTATTTATGCCGTATCCTTTTCACGTTCCTGGGAAAGGAATGGGCTACATTTCTTCATTTTTGTTTATTCTGCAGTGCTGCAACTGGAGAAATCAATATTGCGTTTCATGGTAAAGTGTCAAGACGTCTGGTAGCTAATGTTAATTTATTTTAATTCTGGTATTTTACACTTGTTTTTGTAAACCAGGCATCAAGGGAAGAAGCAAATTCACGAGAAGCTATTAACGTTCCCTCGCCTTTTAAGATGATGCATTTAAATAGTCTGAACCTTAAACCTGCTCTCAGTGCAATTTTTCTGGTCCCTGGCTCGCGCTCTCTGCATGTTGTTTATGTTTCTCAGATTTGGAGTTGTCTCTGCTGAAGTTGTTTAAAATGAGATCGTATGGTGGGACTCTTTCTTTTTTTCTTTTTTAATACAGTTTTTTATTCAGAATTTCTGAGCTGCGTATCGCTGTGCTGTATCCTTAGCTTTTCCAGAAGGGTGAAAAACATTCCTTGAGCAGCGTAAGTGATCCAGGTCAGGTGTTTTGGTGAGGACACTGGAATGTTGCAGATTGTACTTAGGGTTTTTGCTTTTTTCTGACCTCCATTTTGCAAGGAATGAGAAAAAAGCGCTGGGCCCGGTTTGTTATTTGGGTTGCCTGGCCTGTAGGTGTTGGGCTAGCTCCTGGAGATGGGCTTTTCCCTTGATTTGTACCCTATTGGCAGAAATGATTAGGTTATTCTGAGCACAGGAGCAGGTCTCAGCCCCCAGTGAAAGAAGGAACTCTACCGTGGCAAGGTAGAGACCCCTCCAGAAATCCAGCCTGGATTCGTAATGGGTAATTTGTTGGTTTTTAATCTGCGAAGAAAAAAAGGAAAATGTGCCTTCTCGGTAGAGTTGGCGCAAGAGGGATCGGGAGCCAAATGGCCAGATCAAAGATATTATGGCTTAGAAGAGGAAATTAGCTGTGTCATAGTTTCGGAGGAATGTCTGGGAAATCTTTGCCTGTGTCCTTTCGTGGGTACCACGTGCCGGCGCGGCGCCTGGATGGGGGTGCTGGAAAATAGAAATAGGGATTGCCGGGGGCCGGCGGTTGGCGGGGGCGGGGAGGGGGGCAAGGAGGTGGGTGGTGAAGTTTATGAGCTAGAATTACAATTGGGCACCCTCCTCTGGTTTTAATGCCCTTACCCACAACTGCATAGGACTTGGAAAAAAAAAAAACAAACATCCTGTGAAGTTTTACAAATGAGAAAATAAAGGGTTAGTTGGCTGTATTTTTTTGGTTCGTGTGTTCGAATTTAAAGGGCACATTGGCCCTATTGAGAGTTTCTTCTTTTATCTTCAGGCACTGTGATTGTGTTATCAAATGCGCCTACTACAGTCTGTTCATTCGAAATAGATTTTTGTTTATTGCCAAACGCATAGGACTGTGCTATAATGAACTGGCTGAGGAGCTAGAGTTATGAGCTTTGCGCTTTCTCTCTCTCTCTCCCCTCTCTCTCTCTCTCCTAATATCAGAGCACAGTTGGTGGACAGTTATATTTTTAAAGTGATGCTTTTAAACTGGGGTTTTTTTACAATTTAAGTTTAGGCTCTTCTTCTGATTATTTTCTCCACCCACCAACATGGAGTAGCCCCTTCAGCCAGACTCGAGATTGGCTCCTCTGTTTGTTGACAAAGTTAATGGCAAAATTGGGCCTGTGCGTGAGGTTGAGCATCAGTTCGCACAGCAGAGTCGTTGAAATCCATGCTGGGCCAGAGGAATTTCGGTAGGGTAAAAATCGAGTTGAGAGTTTATGCGGAGGCTTTGGTTTGATTGGGTTGTTAATCTTCCTCATGCCTGCCTGTTTAACTGGGCTAAGCTCATTGTGGGCAGAGAAAGTGTCTGTTTATTGTCGTATGATACTCTTCTAAGTGCATAGTACAGTGCTCTGCACACAGTAAGCACTCAATAAATATGATTGAATGAATAAACAGATGCAGGTCAATTCCCTATAACGGTTGTGGCAAAGTTAAGGACTCTTTCTGCTCCTGTTGAAGTTTTAAGATTGACCACCCTCCTTTGCCAACTGCCATCACTAATCCTGGTTCCCCACCCATGTTCTGCTGTGTGACCTTGGACAAGTGACTTCACTTCTCTGGGCTTCAGTTCCTTCATCTGTAAAATGGGGATTAAGACTGTGAGCCCCACGTGGGACAACCTGATTACCTTGTATCTACCCCAGTGCTTAGAACAGTGCTCGGCACATATTGAGGCTCAACAAATACCATAATTATTATTACTATTATTCACTTCTCTGTGCTCAGTGCCCTCATCTGTAAAATGGGGATTACAACTGTGTGCCTCTTGTGAGACAGGGACCGTGTCCAACCTGATTAGTTTATATCTACCCTAGTGCTTAGAACAGCAAGTGACACCTCGTAAGCGCTTAACAAATCCCATCATTATGACTGCCACATTGTAAATACTCTTAGGTTTCCAGGAAAATTGAGCAAAATGTATTAAGGTTGCAGTGAACAGGTGCCAGTCAGCATAGAAAAGCCAGGATAGCTCTTCTCGCTCTGGAATTGGGTTGCAAGTGCCAGAGCAGATCAATCCAGCCAGGAGATTGGAGGTGAACCTCAAATTTGGGAGGGTGGAAGTTGCCCCCAGTTACCGGGTGGGCCCTTTAGAGATCTGTGGACCCAAGCAGGGACTGCCCCAGCAGAGTGCCCCCATTCCAGAACTTCAGAGTGAAGATGGTTCATTCATAAATGTGATTCAATCGTATTTATGGAGCGCTGAGCGTGTGCAGGGCACTGCACTAAGCACTTGGCTGAGTACAATATAACAATATAACAGACACGTTCCCTGCCCACAACGAGTTTGCAGTCTAGAAAGGTAGGTAGACATTAATTAATAACTTATAGTATTTGTTAAGCTCTTATTATGTGCCAGGCACTGTACTAAGCGCTGAATGGCGTTCAGGGGTGGGTGGGTGGAGCTTGCCCTCTGACGGCCAAGCACAGTTAGACTGACTGCAGCTCTGCACGTTATCAGAGATCTTCTGAAATCACATCAATCCATCAGTGGTATTTGTTGAGTGATTACTGGGTGCAGAGCACTGTACTAAGCCCTTGGGAGAGTACAATACAACACCGGAAGCCTTCCCTGCTGGATTTTTAAATCGTCCCTGCTTAGCTCCTGCCGTTTGTCTCTTTAACAGAGTCCTCACGGCTTTCCATAGTGCCTCTGTACGTACCTTCCCCGCTTCTCTTCCCACCTCTCTGACCATCCCTTCTCAGATTCATTCTCCGGCTCCTGTTGAGCCCCTCCACCCTTAGCTGTGTGGACCTCTCCCTTCTCCATTCGGGATCCCCTGTTCTCCTCACTCTTCACTGACTTTCCTGGGCATCTCATCTGCTCACATGGCTTCGGCTACCATTTCTACATCTCTAAAATCTCTCTATCTCACTCAGTTGTATTCATTGAGTACTAACTGTGTGCAGAACACTGTACTAAGCTCTTGGGAGAGAACAACATAACAGAGTTGGGCTCCTAAATCTGTTTCTCTATCATCAATCAGTTGTATTCACTGAGCGCTAACTGTGTGCAGAACACTGTACTAACCTCTTGAGAGAGAACAACATAACAGAGTTGGTAGACACATTCCCTACCCACATCAAGCTTGCAATCTAGAGGGGGAGACAGACATTAATATAAAGAAATAAATTACAGATCTGCACGTAAGTGCTGTGGTGGGGGGAGTGAATAAAGGGAGCAAATTGAGGCGATGCAGAAGTGACAGGGAGGAGAGGAAATGAGGGCTTAGCTGGGGAAGGCCTCTTAGAGGAGATGTGCCTTCAGTAAGGCTTGTGGGGGGAGAGTCATTGTCGGTTATGAAGGGGAGGGGGTGTTAAAGGCCAGAGGCAGGACATAGGCAAGAGATCGGTGGCGAGGTAGACGAGATCGAGGTACGGGGAGTAGGTTGGCAGTAGAGGAGTGAAGTGGGTGGGCAGGTTGTAGTAGGAGAGGAGAATGGTGAGGTAGGAGGGGGCAAGGTGATCAAGTGCTGTCAAGTTGATGGTAAGGAGTTTCAGTTTGATGCAGAGGTGGGTTGGCAACCACTGGAGGTTCTCGAGGAGTGGGAAAGCATGGGCTGAACGTTTCTGTAGAAAAATAACCTGGGCAACAAAGTGAAGTATGGACTGGAGCGGAGAGAGGCAGGGAGGCTGATACAATAATCAAGGCAGGATAGGATAAGTGCTTGGATTAATTTGGTAGCAGCTTCTCAACTCTCCTGCCTCCATCTCCCAGCTCATTCTGCTCCCCTGCTACTTGGAACTTTATCCCTTCTTAAATTTGTGGCCTAGTGGCTAGAACAAGGGCCTATGAGTCGGAAGGACCTGGGTTCTAATCCTGACTCCACCACTTGTCTGCTGTGTGAGCTTGGGCAAGTCACTTCTCTGGGCCTCAGTTACCTCATCTGGGAAATGGGGCTTAAGATGAGAAGCCCCATCTGGGACAGGGACTGTGTCCAACCTAATTTGCTTGTATCCACCCCAGCACTTACAACAGTGCCCAACACATAGTAAGCTCTTAACAAATACCACAATTTATCATTATTATTAATACTACTTCCTTCCAACAATCCTTCCCTGATTAATTTCTGAAGCTACTTAAACCCATCAGCTCTGAGTGTCAACTCCACCCATCCTTATCATCATCAATCGTATTTATTGAGCGCTTACTGTGTGCAGAACACTGTACTAAGCGCTTGGGAAGTACAAGTTGGCAGCACATAGAGACAGTCCCTACCCAACAGTGGGCTCACAGTATCCACCCTTGAGGAGTAGCATGGCCTAGTGGCAAGAGCACAGGCTTGGGAGTCAGAGGTTGTGGGTTCTAATCCCGCCTCTGACACTTGTCTGCTGAGTGACCTTGGGCAAGTCACTTCTCTGTGCCTCAGTTACCTCATCTGTAAAATGGGGATTGAGACTGTGAGCCCCACATGGGGCAACCTGATTACCTTGAATTTACCTCCTTGCTTAGAACAGTGCTTGGCACATAGTAAGCGCTTAACAAATACCATTGTTATTGTATCTGTCTATTCAATTGCACATTTAATTATTTTGACTATCATTTGGTGGTATTTATTGAGCACTTAGTGTGTGCAGAGCACTGTACTGAGCATTTGGGAAAGTAAAATAGAGTTGGTAGACAAGTTCCATGCCCACTAGAAGCTTACAATCTAGAGGTGGATAGACATTAATATAAATTGCAGCTATGTACAGAAGAGCTATGGGCTGGGTGAATATCAATGCTTAAAGGGCACACACATAGGTGACACAGAAAGGAGAGGGAGAAGGTTTAATTGGGGAAAACTCCTATAAATATTTTTATGTTTGTTTTTCCCATTAGAGTAGAAACTCCATGTGGACAAGGATCATGTCACTTCTGTATTTCCCATGCACTTAGTACAGTGTACCACACCCAGCGAATGCTCAATCAATTCTAATACCACTATTAATACCCTATTCTTTAAATTCATTCATTCATTCAATCGTATTTATTGAGTGCTTACCATGTGCAGAGCACTGTACTAAGCGCTTGGGAAGTACAAGTTGGCAACATATAGAGACGGTCTCTACCCAACAGCGGGCTCACAGTCTAGAAGAACAATAATAATGATGGCATTTGTTAAGCGCTTACTATGTACAAAGCACTGTTCTAAGTGCTGGGGGGATACAAGGTGATCAGGTTGTCCCACGTGGGGCTCACAGTCTTAATCCCCATTTTACAGATGAGGGAACTGAGGCTCAGAGAAGTTAAATGACTTGCCCAAGGTCACACAGCAGACGTGGCGGAGCCGGGATTAGAACCCATGACCTCTGACTCCCAAGCCCGGGCTCTTCCCACTGAGCCATGCTGATACTAACTCGTGTCCATATCTTGTTTTTCTCCTTCCTCTTATCTGCAGTGAATTTTTGTGACTGTTCCCCAGCTTGATTGCAAGCTCTGGGCAGGAATCGTGTCTACTCATTTGATTATACCTGCCTGATTACTGAGTTATAAGGCTCTGCACATCGCAGGTGCTTAATAAATAGTATTGATGGACTGTAAGCCCATTGTGGGCAGGGATTGTCTCTGTTGCTGAATTGTACTTTCCAAGCACTTAGTGCAGTGCACACAGTAAGCACTCAATAAATATGATTGAATGAATGAGTGAATGAGAAAACCTAAGCAGGTGGCTCTTTGATGCTGCTGAAACTCTTATTGAAAGGGCGGAGGGTGTGTGTGTGTATATGCATGCACATTTATCTCTTCCTGAGGTCAACTAACCCCCTAAATAAATTGAACCCTAACTTTAGATTTCCATTTGGGGGATCAAACAAATAAACTTGCAGAAAGCAATGTTTTTTCTTTTTTTTTATGAGATGGTGGAAAAAAGACACTTGGGCATAGTACAGTGGTTTTAGTATATTTGGGTATTTGGTCTTAGTGCAGCGGCAAGCACTCAGTAAATGCCATTCCTTGATTGATTGATTTTTAGGAAGGTCGCAAAGGTATCAAGCCACATGGTTTTCCAGTTGGTTTCTTTTTTGAATGAGTGAAATGAAATATTCATAAAGCCCCATGTCTGGAAGAACCCTCTAGAGTGCTGTTTCCATCTCTGCCCCAGCCACCCACCCGCCTCCTCCCCACAACCAGGCCGCTAAAAACATTTAGGCAGTGGAATAACCCTGTGATTTAAAAATGTCCAAGAAAGATTATACGACCTACTTGGGTAAGCGGTTCTAGAATTGATTACCACTTTATGGCAAGACAGTCCTCCTTTCCTTAGCATCATCACTGATGTTTATGCTTTGAGCACTGTGTGCTAAGTGCTTGGGAGAGCACAATACTACAGAGTTGGTAGATACGCCCTCTTTCAAAAAGGACCATTGGTTTTTGGGTCTGGGCCTGGAAGGGTAGAGGGATAAACAGAAAGGTGGGAAGCTTAGATCCTGGAGAACAGAGCTCAGACTATCTGAGGAGTTGCTTTGAGGTGATGGGGACAGGTACCTCTCTCTCTTTTTTTTTTCCAGTCATCATCATCATTGTCATCATCTATGAGTTAACTATGTGTACAGCATTGTGATATATGTTGCCGACTTGTACTTCCCAAGCACTTAATACAGTGCTCTGCACACAGTAAGCGCTCAATAAATATGATTGAATGAATGATAATAATAGTATTTAAGTGCTTACTATGCGCCAGGCACTGTACTAAGGACTGGGGTGATTCAAGCAAATTGGGTTGGGCACTGTCCCTATCCCACATGGGGCTCACAGTCGTAATCCCCACTTTCCAGATGAGGGAACTGAGGCCCAGAGAAGTGTAGTGGCTTGCCCAAGGTCACACAGCAGACAAGTGGCAGAGCTGGGGTTAGAACTCAGGTCCTTGTGAATCCCAGGCCCCTGCTGTATTCACTAGGCCACACTGCTTCTAAACTCTCAGTAGAGTACAGTACAACAGCGTTGGCAGAAACATTCCCTGTGCACAACAGTCTAGATGGGAAGACAGACATTCCTATAAATAAGCCAAATCCCAAACACTCCCTCCGCTTCTTAACTGTTTATAAGCCACCTTCTTACACCCTTGCTGCTCATCATTAGCATTTACTGAGCACCTGCCATTCCAGTTTTTTCCAGTGACATTAACCCAAGTACACTAAGGTTCAAGGATGAGATGACGATCTGAGCCCGGAGTGGCTAATTGTGTTAGTTAAAAGGAATCACTTTGGCACCCAGTGGGTGGTAAGCATGTTGGATTTGTTATGCGGAAATAGCAGTGGATCCCAAGAGGAGCTGGAATAAATTTATTCAGAACTCGAAGTGGGGTTGGAGGGAGAGAGCTAATGATGTACATCCCGGGGAATGAGAACATCAGCCCAGGAGGGTCTCTATCATATTCTTATTATTATTAATAATAATAATAACACCAACAATAACAATAATTATGGTACTTGTAAGCACTTACTATGTGCCAAGCAGTGTTCTAAGCTCTGGAGTCGATACAAGTTAATAACAATAATAATAATTTTGGTACTTGTTGAATGCTTACTAGGTGCCAAGCGCTATTTTAAGCACTAGGGTAGATACAAGTTAATCAGGTTGGACACAGTCCCTGTCCCACACGGGGCTCACGCTGCTGATCCCCATTTTATAGATGAAGGAACTGAGACCCAGAGCAGTGAAGTGACTTGCCCAAGGTGACACAGTAGACATAATAATAATAATAATGGTGGCATTTGTTAAGCACTTACTATGTGGAAAGCACTGTTCTAAATGCTGGGGAGGTTACAAGGTGATCAAGTTGTCCCACAGGGGGCTCATAGTCTTCATCCCCATTTTACAGATGAGGTAACTGAGGCACAGAGAAGTTAAGTGACTTGCCCAAAGTCACACAGCTGACAGTTGGCAGAGTCGGGATTTGAACCCATGACCTCTGACTCCGAAGTCCGGGCTCTTTCCACTGAGCCACGCTGCTTCTCTATGTGACGAAATCAGGATTAGAACCCAGGTCCTTCTGAGTCCCAGGCCCATGCTCTATCCACTTAGCCTCATCGCTTCTTAAATTCTTCTTCCAAACATCCCATTGCTGCTGTCAGCAGCAGAATTCTGGGCTGCATCGACATCTTTTCCTTTAACTCTTCCAACTCCTCCGTTAATCTCTCCACTCCGGTGCGAGTCTATGAAGGAAACACTCGCCGGTCTCCAAAGTTCAACTAAGACATGAGTGAGACTTGGAGCTGCAATTTGTAAGTCGGTTCTACATTCTTCCTGTGTCTCTTCTAATGCAAGTTTCTGCATGAAAGAAATTTGCAAACTACACTTACCCCTAGTTGTAGGATATGAGAGCCAAGTGACTTCATAGCCCAAATGATTTTTTTTTTGAGCTGTAGTTCTCTTGGATTTTGAAATAAACTTTTTTAAAAAATAATTTAATAGAGGAAGCCTAAAAACCACAGTGTAGGGTCCCAACTAACCAAATTTTGGCTAAAGAAGAATCCTCAGTGTACTGTCTCCTTTGAAGGATAACTGTTTCGTTGTGTTCTTTTTTTTTTTTTTTTTCCAAAATAGCATTTTGGAAGTCTCCCTGCATGGGTGTGTGTATATTTGTGTGCTCAGGAATTAAGGTAGGAAATATGTATATGCATGGACCCAATCAGCGTGGAAAAGATGAAATCGGGCTGGGTCTAAAAGAAAACGGACACGAGGCTTTACAAAAACACTATTAAGTGTAATAAACGGTGCCCGGTCTTTACTAAAAAAGTTTTGTACTCATGGGATGCTCAAATGGCAGGTGTTGCAGTAGATACTTCTCTGACTTCTTCCTTCAGGAACTCTCTTAGCCTGGGAGAATCACTTGCAGGTCAGGGACTCTGTGTCCCACCTGAAGCTCTTGGCTATCCCCCAGTGCTTAGTTCAGATAGTAAACACCATAATCATTATCACCATGATTATCACCATATTAGTAATTATTATGTTAATGTTAATGATTGTTGTCTTCATTAGTATTTTAAGGCAGCAGCGTGGCTTAGTGGAAAGAGCCCAGGTTTGGGCATCAGAGTTCATGGGTTCTAATGATAGCTCCGCCACTTGTCAGCCGTGTGACTCTGGACAAGTCACTTAACTTCTCCATGCCTCAGTGACCTCATCTGTAAAATGGGGATTAAACTTGTGAGCCCCACAGGGGACAAATTTGTATCTATCCCAGCGCTTAGAACAGTGCTTGGCACATAGCAAGTGCTTAACAAATACCATCATTATTAAGGTGACATGTGCCTTGAGTGGTTGTGACTTGGTCGATCTGATAGAAGGGTAGAGAATCAATCAATCAATGGTATTTATTGAGTGCCGACAGTATGGAGAGCACTACGTACTATGAGATTGGGGGAGTAGAGTATAACAGAGTTGATAGACACGTTCCCCGAGGAGGGAAGAGAGGGCAGAAAAGAGATGTGGAGATTGGGTTGCTGGGGATTGAAGAAGGAGGAAAGGAGGAGAAGAAAAGGGGCTTTGATCCAATAGCCATTTGGAGTGCCAGAGCACCAGTCATTCATTCAATCATATTTATTGAGCGCTTACTGTGTGCAGAGCACTGTACCAGTCTCCATGACCTTCCCTTTGGAGAAACAATCGCTTAGTGAAAAGGGGAAGAGATGACATGGGGCAAGGGCTGGGGGACGGGGGGGATGTGTCATAAGAAAAATTTATCCCGGCTCAGCTCTCTTTTTAGTCTCATTTGTAAAACTTCAGGGGGTGAGGGTAGGGAGCTGAGCAATTGTAAAAAAAAAAAAAAAATGATGAGTGTAAACTCCCATTTTGGGCTCCCCAAGGTGCCTCTGACCATCCTCGTTGGTGTCATGCACCTAGTAGATGTGAGAAGCAACACGGCCTAGTGAAAAGAGCACAGGCCTGGGAGCCAGAGGACCTGGTTCTAACCCCAGCTCTGCCAGTTGTCTACTGTAATAATAATAATAATAATTGTGCTATTTAAGTGCTCACTATGTGCCAAGCACTGTACTAATTGATGGGGTAGATACAGGATTATTGTGTTGGACCCAGTCCCTGTCCCACATAGGGCTCATAGTCTTAATCCCCATTTTACAGATGAGGTGACTGAGGCACAGAGAAGTGAAGTGACTTGCCCAAGGTCACACAGCAGAAAAGTGGCCTTGTCACTTCACTTCTCAGGGCCTCAGTACCCTCATCTGCAAAATGGGGATTCCATACCTGTTCTCCCTTCTGCTTGATTGATCACTTTAGGCTGTGAGCCCCATGGGGGACCTGATTATCTTGGGTCTACCCCAGGGCTTAGTACAAGGCTTGGCACATAGTAAGCCCTGAACAAATACCACAGTTATCATTATGTTTAGGAAGCATAGGGTGGTAGAGGTACCCCTGGTTCAAAAACCCCACAGAAAATCACAATCATCAATCCTCGGTCTTTATTGAGTGCTTACTGTGTGCAGAGCATTGGATTAGTGCTTGGGAGATCACAGTGTGGTTCATAGAGTCGACCCCTCCCCACAAGGAGTTTACTGGGTTAAGTCGTCTTTGGTAGTTTGGTAGGTGATGTAAGTTTCCATCTGTTTCCCTTTAGAGAAGATCTGGAGTGTTTGTTCACTTCTTGTTCTGAAGGTAGGAGAGCTTCTTTAATGACACTGCTAACTTGTTGCTGTTTGAGATGGATTGTAAACTCTCTGAGGGCAGGGATTGTGTGTCTTGCTTCCCTTATACTTTTGCTTGGTACAGTTTTATGCCCAGTAGACATTCAGGAGAGGTCATTGATGATGATGATCTAAAACATCTGGTGAATGGAGTGGAAAATAATTTCAAAATTCCTCTACATATAGCCTGACAGTGCGATATGATTTATGGATGAGTAAAGCAAATTCATTTTCTTTCAAGTCTGTAGTTCAGATTTTTTAAATTTGGAGGGTTAAAACAATGTGGTCTAAGATATCATTACAGTGCCTTGTCTGTAATCTCTGCTTGATTCTCCAAGAGCTGTTTAACGGGAAAAAGATGGACTTGAAAGGGTTTTGGGTCATTAGGTAAAATTGTTTTAATCTCCATTTTTTCTTCATTCTAATAACATTACATCAATAAATGTAAGCTAAAATTTTCTTTTCCCCTAGGTAACGATTGAAAAGAAAAAGCTCGAACGTTATTGCACACTCCTAAGTACCAAATTATAATTGAAATCCACCTCCAAGTTCTGCAGATAGAAATTGGCACCTGAGAAGGAATACAGAGCCCATTGGGAAATGCTCATTTCTACAGCTTTTAGATCCCGCAAGAAGGATGAGGACAGAAGGCGGTTTCCAGACGCGGCAGGCTCTGCGTGCGGATTGGGGAAACCAGCGGGGAGATCGCTGAACGCAAGATCCCTTCGTTAGTCCGTAATTTTATATTCCTCCCAAATCATGAAAAGCAGGCTTTCGGTGGGGAGAGCCGTTAACGTTGACTTTTACAACTTGGGTATCCCAGTCTCAGCCATTTAATTTAAGACTTCACGGATGTGATTAACGAGCGAACGGAGTGATGGGTTTATTTTACCGGCGGCCTCCTTGCAGCGTAGCTGAACAATGTGATGGTGCTTTTACCGGGAGCTTCCATGGGGTGTAGCTGACTGACTGACTGACTAAATGACATGATGGTGCTTTTCCCAGCCTTTGTGGGGTGTAGCTGACTGACTGAAAGATGTAGTGGTAATTCTAGACTGTAAACCCGGTGTGGGCAGGGGTTGTCTCTATTGCTGAATAGTACTTTCCAAGCGTTTAGTCCAGTGCTCTGCACACAGTAAGCACTCAATAAATACAGTTGAATGAATGACCCCACCATGGTCATTGAATGAATTGAATCAGTGACCCCCTCGCTGGTTGGGAGGCAGATCCGGTGGCTGGACCATGCATATGGCAGCCAAATAGGTTGGGATGACATGAATTCAGCCCACCCCTCCCTCCTTCCCTCCCTCCGTCCCTCTCCACCTTCCTGCTCGCTCTGCTCCACCCCAGGCCGAGCTCGTGGGAAGATGGAGAAAGTGCTGACGATGATGGAATCTCCCACCGTAAACACAGGTGAGACCTGGTCCAGGCAAAAAGACTTCTTCAGGTCCAAGCACCTTCAGAGAAAGGGAATCAATGGATGATGGATGTTACAATTGGATTTGGTTTTTATCTGTTACTCACCTAAGATACCAACTAAAAGGAGAGCAGCCAATGTAATTTGTCAAATCCCGTGAGTGCTGCTGCTTCTACAACTTGTAGAACAGTGCTTTGCACATTGTAAGTGCTTAACAAATGCCAACATTATTATTATTACAACTGGTACATCTCCTTGAAGTAGCATGGCCTAGTGGGTAAAGCCCGGGCCTGGGCTTCAGGAGGACCTAGATTTGAATACTTGCTCCTCCACTTGTCTGCTTTGTGACCCTGCGCTAGTCACTTCACTTCTCTGGGCCTCAGTTACCTCATCTCTAAAATGGGGATGAAGACTGTGAGCTCCGTATTCATTCATTCATCAATCGTATTTATTGAGTGCTTACCGTGTGCAGAGCACTGTACCAAGCGCTTGGGAAGCACAAGTTCTCAACATATAGAGACAGTCCCTACCCAACAACGGGCTCACAGTCTAGAAGGGGGAGACGGACAACAAAACAAAGCATGTGGACAGGTGTCAAGTTGTCAGAACAAATAGAATTAAAGCTAGGTGCACATCATTAACAAAATTAAATAGAATAGTAAATATGTACAAGTAAAATAACTAGAGTAGTAAATCTGTACAAACATATATACAGGCGCTGTAGGGAGGGGAAGGGAGTAGGGCAGGGGAAATGGGGAGGAGGAGAGGAAAAAGGGGGCTCAGTCTGGGAAGGCCCTGGGAAGGCCTCTTGGAGGAGGTGAGCTCTCAATCAATCAATCAATAGTATTGAGCACTTACTGTGTGCAGAGCACTGTACTAAGCGCTTGGGAAGTACAAGTTGGCAACATATAGAGACAGTCCCTACCCAACAGTGGGCTCACAGTCTAGAAGGGGGAGACAGAGAACAAAACCAAACATATTAACAAAATAAAATGAATAGATATGTACAAGTAAAATAAATAGAGTAATAAATAAATAGAGTAATTGTAGGGCTTTGAAAGGAGGAAGAGAGCTAGTTGAAACAGACTGTGTCCACCTGCTTTGCTCGCATCCCCCACCCCCCAGAACTTACTATAGGGCCTGGCACATAGTAAGCACTTAACAAATGCCACTCATTATTATTATTATTATTATCACAGCTGGTGATTTGGAGAGTGTTCAGTGAGTTAAAGGGGCTTCACCCACCTGCTACAAGGTGTTTATTGGGCTTCATAAGTGCTCAGTAAATACACTTGATGATGCTACTCCATAGGCAAACCATTTAAGATGGAGGATTTGGAGGAGGTGGACACCCAGCTGTGCCATGCTTGCTAGACTTGTGGACAGCTGGCCCCATTCCAACATGAATACCAGGGAGGTGGTCTCTTCTCAGAATTGCTTAAAACACAACACATCTAGACTGGAAGCTTTTGGTGGGCAGGGAATATATCCCCCTACACTATACTCCCAAGCACTCAAGACAGTGCTCTGCACAGGTGCTTAATAAATACCATCAATTGCTTGACCAGTGAGTGGTAGGGTCCTTGAGGGAAGGGGCCATGTCCATTCATTCACTCATTGTCATATTTATTGAGCGCTTACTTTTTGAGCACTGTACTAAGCATTTGGGAGAGTACAATACAACAATAAGCAGTCACATTCCCTGCTCACAACCAGCTACAGTCTAGAGTCCAAGAGTCTGTGATGTCTATTGTACTCTTCCAAGTGCTTAGTACAGTGCTGTGCACACAGTAAGGGCTCAATCAATAGCACCGATGGATTGAACGACCGACTCAGTAAGATCTCTCCCTTCCATGTACATGTGCACCATCCTGTACTCACAGGCACTCTTTCTCTGTCTCTCTGCCCTCTCCCATCTTCTCTCCCTCTCATTCTCTTTTCCTCTTCTTCCAACACCCCATTCCCAAAACCGGGATGAGCCATTGTTCCAGGCACTCTGTGGGCCCTGGGAGAATAAAGCCCTCTCTCCTTTTTTATGGTATTTAAGTGCATACTATGGGTCAGACACTGTTCTAAGTGCCTGGAGTTTTAACACCAGTCTCCATGTTTTGCTGTCTGTCTCCCCCTTCTAGACTGTGAGCCCGTTGTTGGGAAGGGACCATCTCTATATGTTGCCACCTTGTACTTCCCAAGCGCTTAGTACGGTGCTCTGCACACAGTAAGCGCTCAATATATACGATTGAATGAGTGAATCCGAGCTAATCAGGTTAGACACAGTCCCCGTCCCACATGGGGCTCACGGTCTTAATCCCCATTTTACAGATAAGGCCACTGAGGCCCAGAGAACCATCAGTTCCCTTTAGATATCCTGCCTAAGTCGGGGTGTCCCCCTATAGGAATTGGTTTACTCTCCAAGGAGGCTTCTAAAGGAAGCTGATAAAATTCCCAGGGCACAGGAACAAATGTTGAGATGAACTGCATTAAGAACATCCAGCTCAATTAATGTTGGTAGAAGGAATGAATTTTGCCAGGCTGTTGGTGTGAGAAACTGCCCCGGGGGGTTACTTAAAAGACATTTTTTTTTTTGACTCGAAGTAGTAGTAATAGTTTTTGAATGTCCACTGAGCGCAGTGCACTGAACTAAATGTTTGAGAAAGTACAAAACAAAGAATCAAACATTCCCTGCCCATAGGGAACTTACCCACAGAGGCCTTTGACGTTAAAAATAATGACAGTTAGCATCGTCTAATTGAATGTGCAATTGAAATGACGTACCCAAGTGCTGAGGATAGTCAACCAATGGGGTATGTATTGAGTGCTTACTGTGTGCAGAGCACCTATAGTAAGTGCTAGGGAAAGGACAAGAAAATAGAGTTGGTAGTCACAATACTTACCCCCAAGGAACTTGTGGCCTATAGGATAATCATTGTTTGTGCTACAAATTCATTCATTTATTCATTCAACCGTATTTATTGATGATGATGGTATTTAAGAGTTTACTATGTGCCAAGCACTGTTTTAAGCACTGGGATAGATACAGGGTAATCAGGTTGTCCCATGTGGGGCTCACAGTCTTAATCCCCCTTTTACAGATGAGGTCACTGAGGCACAGAGAAGTTAAGTGACTTGCCCAAAGTCATACAGCTGATAAGTGGCAGAGCTGGGATTAGAACCCACAACCTCTGAATCCCAAGCACGGGCTCATGAGTGCTTACTGTTTTCAGAGCACTTTACTAAGTGCTTGGGAAAGTACAGCGTAACAATAAACAATGACATTTCCTGCCCCAAACAAGCTTACAGTCTAGGGTCGGGGGAGACACATCAATATAAAAGACAGGTCGCTTTGTCCTGTTGGGTTTTAAGTGGGAAGATTTGCTGGGGGAGGTGAGATATTAGTAGTCAGCCAATCATATTTATTGAGCACTTACTGTGTGCAGAGCACTATGCTAAGCGCTTGGGAGAGTACACTATAACAATATAGCCGACACATGCCCTGCCCATAACGAGTTTACAGTCTGGTAGGGCTTTGACTGTGAGGAGGGAAGGAGTTTCATGCTGGGGGAACAGTGTGAACAAGGGGATGAGGTGGAGACGAGAGTGAGGCTAGCTTGGGAGGAGTGAATTAGTAGTGTTTATTGAGTGCTTACTGTGTGCAGAGCACCATACTTAGTGCTTGGGAGAGTACAGTTCACTGGGGTTGGAAAACGTGATTTCCTCGCTTACAGTAAGCTTGCAGTATAGAGGAGACCATTAATAATATAAATAATCTATAGATATGTACGGAAGTGGTATGGGGATGAAGGTGGGGCAACTACCAAATGCCCAACAGCTATAGATCCAAGTGCATAGATGCTGAAAAGAGAGCAGGGGAAAAGAGGGCCTGAATCAGGGAAGGCCTCTTGGAGGAGATGTGACCTTAATAATCAGTCGTATTTATTGAGTGCTTACTGTGTGCAGAGCACTGTACTAAGTGCTTGGGAAGTACAAGTTGGCAACAATAAGTTCAACAAGGCATTGAAGGCGGGGAGAGTGATGGTCTGGCAGATACGGCGGGGGGGAGGGAGTTACAGGCCAGAGGGAGGATGTGGGAGAGGGGTTGGGGGTAAGTAAGGGAAATGTGGGTGAAAGGAGGAGATGTAGAAGATTTGGAAAGGTGGCGGTGAGCCTTGAAGTTAAGCTTGAGGAGCTTTTCCTTGATAAGGAAATGGGAAACCAGTGGAGACTTTTGGGGGAGGTGGGGATGTGTTCCAAGTGGTATTTGGCACTGTACTGATCACACAGCCTCTGATACAGGGAGTATAGTGGGTTTATATTAATTGGAGATGAGAAACACTGGTGAAAGAGGGCATTTAGGAAATAGCTCCATTTTAGATATAAATTGGAAGTAGAGAAGCAGCGTGGTGGAAAGAGCACAGGCCTGGGATTGTGTGATTCTAATCCAGGCTCCACCACATGGCTGCTGTGTGACTTTGGGCAAATCACTTAACTTCTCTGTGTCTCAATTCCCTCATCTATCAAATGGGGATTAAGACCGTGAACCCCAAGTGGGACAGGGATTGTGTCCACCCTGGTTATCTTGCATGTCCCCCAGCACTTAGAATGGTGCCTGGCACATAGGAAGCACTTAACAAATACCACAGTTATTATATTATTATCATTATTATTATTATTAAGTGCTTGCAGGGCATCAAAGTGGAGTTACCCTGGAGATGCAGGATTATAAATTAAATGAAAGGACAGGGTTAGAGGGGTAGATTTGGTAGGACTCCGCTTGAAAGGGGTAGGAATCTGTGTGAGCAGATGAGCTCCCTGAGAGAGCGAGACTAAGATGAGAAGAGATGGGGACCCAGAACAGATCGTTGCTGCCTGCCCACCAATGGTAAGAGAACAAGAGGCCCAAAATCGAGAGGAGCAGTTGGAATGACTGATCCATCTCCGAAGGGATGGGAAAGTTGGAGCTGTTTGTCTTGCCCCAAAGCCCCCAGTGCTGGTTGATTTCATTTCATTCTTTCATTCAGTCATATTTATTGACCGCTTACTGTCTGCAGAGCACTGTACTAAGATCTTGGAAGAGTACTATATAACAATAAACAAACACATTCCCCGGGAAGGTACATTTCAGTGTTATTTGTATTTTTCTCCACCTAGGCACTTTTGGGGAAAACAGAACGCACATCTCTTCCCTGTGACTTCTTGTATTCTTTTTGGCAACAAAGCACCTAGACTTCAGCACAGGGAGCCTATCGAAATTGTTTGCCCACCTGTGTGGTCTCTTTAAACATCTTAAAATCCCGTCCAATCCTGGGTCTGTTGCTCTAATGGGTGATGCACAGGTCACAAGAAACCTAGTCACTTCAAACAGCACCCAAACCTTGGGGTTTTCCCTCGGTTTGTCCTCACCTTTCACGGAGAAGAGCGAAAATCAGAATCCCACCACCCCCTGCAGGGAAGGCTAGAGCAGGATTCTTAAACCCTTGCTGTCGCTGGTGTTCAGGATGGAACTGTTGGGATGGAAGCGGAGCTCTGCAGCATCCTGGGGAAAATGACAAGCCACACGCCGATTCCAGGATTCTCTTCTGCTGCAGCTGCCGTGCTGGTCGTACATAACCGCCCTCTGCAGCAAAACGACGCCCCATTAGAGATGGACTGGGGCAAGCTTCTGAAAAGGCGGAAATGGGGTGCAAGCTGCTTTCTGAGCCCCGGCCATTTTCTCTTTGAAATTTTGCAGGATTTAGGCCAATGTGGCCACCATAAATTACCCATTTTATAATAATAATAATAATACTTGGTACGCACTTACTATATGCCAAGTGCTGTTCTAAGCACTGGGGTAGATGCATGTTACTCAGGTAGGACACAATCCCTGTCCCATAAGGGGACCACATACTTAATCCCCCATTTTACTGGGAGTCAGAAGGTCATGGGTTCTAATCCCAGCTCCACCACATGCCTGCTGCATGACGTTGAGCAAGTCACTTCTCGGTGTCTCAGTTACCTCATCTGCAAAATGGGGATGAAGAGTGTGAGCCCCACGTGGGACAGGAGCTGGGTCCCAACTAGATTTGCTTGTATCCACCGTTGCACTTAGTACAATGCCTGGCACATAGGAAGCATTTAACAAATGCAATCGTCATCATTTTACAGGTGAGGTAATTGAGGCCCAGAGAAGTGAAGCGACTTGCCCAAGGTCACACAGCAGACAAGCGAAGGAGCTGGGATTAGAACCCACAACCTGACTGCCAGGCCTGTGTTCTATCCCCAATGGGTGCGGCTTCTGGAGGGCAGCAGTTTTCCGTTGTTCACCCTTGCAGCAGCTGTAGGGATAAAGGTATGATTACTGTAGTTGGATCAATTAATGCTATTATTGAGCACTTACTGTGTGCAGGACAGTGTACTCAGCACTTGGGAGAGTATAATGCAACTGATTTGGTAGACACATTCCCTGCCCACCAGGAGCTTACAGTCCAAAGGGGGAGACAGTCATTGAAATGATTTACAGATATGGACCGAAGTGCTGTGGGGCTGAGGGTGGGGTAAATATCAGAAGGACCTGGGTTCTAATCCCAGCTCCGCCACTATCTGCTACATGACTTTGAAGCAAGTCACTTCTGTTACCTCATCTGTAAAATGCGGATGAAGAGTGTGAGTCTCCTGTGGGACAGGGACTGTGTCCAACCTGATTAACTTGTATTCATTCTCCCTGCGCTTAGAACAGTATTTGCCTCATAGTAACTGCTTAACAAATACCGTAATTATTATTGTTATTATTAAGTACTTAAAGGGTATAAGGAAAATGAGAAGCAGCGTGGCTCAGTGGAAAGAGCACGGGCTTTGGAGTCAGTGGTCATGGGTTCAAATCCCAGCTCTGCCAATTGTCAGCTGTGTGACCTTGGGCCAGTTACTTCTCTGTGCCTCAGTTACCTCATCTGTAAAATGGGGATTAAGACTGTGAGCCCCCTTTGGGACAGCCTGATCACCTTGTAACCTCCCCAGCGCTTAGAACAGTGCCTTGCTCATAGTAAGCACTTAATAAATGCCATTAAAAAAATGAGGGCTTGGTTGGTCAAGGCCTCTTGGAGGTGGTGGGATTTTGAAGGTGGGGAAAGTGGTGGCATGTGGAATATGAAGGGGGAAGAACTTCCATGCCAGAAAGAGGATGTGGGCAAAGCGTTGGCAGTGAGATAGACGAGATTGAGGAGAGTAGGTTGGATCCATCTGGGTTTTCTCTTTTTGATTCTAATCACCAGCTTTGAGGACAGTCCACCTCTTTTAAGGTAGGAAACCTTGGTAACTCACCGAGTGTGCCCCATCTTTCCCGTGAGAGGGGACCAAATGGATCGTCATTTGGTGATGCATTGACTCTTCCCATTTTCTTGGGCACCAATATTCAATATCGGTAATCAGAGAAGTAGGGTGGCCTAGTAGAAAGAGCACAGGACTTGGAGTCGGAGAATCTGGGTTCTAGTCCCGGCTCTGTCACATGTCTACTGGGTGTTCTTGGGCAAATCAAGATCTCTCTGCCTCAGTTCCCTCATCTGTAAAATGGAGATTAAGGCTATGAGTGCCATGTGGGACACGGACTGTGTCCAACCTGATTAGCTTGTATTTACCCCAGCACATAGCACTTAGCCTGACACACAGAAAGCACTTAATATAAAAGAAATTAAAAAAAAACAGTAATTTTCTCCCCCTCCTCACAGTCCAGGGTGCTAAAAGGTACCATACAGAAAGGAAGACTACATCTTTGAAGATAGCCAGTTGCATCACACTGTTGGAAGGAAAATAAAAGCTCACCCCAAAAATTGTTTTCTTAAATAGCCATTTCATGTTGCAGAGGTGAGACCAGCAGGTTTTGGTGACGGATTGGATGTGAGGGGTGAATGAGAGAGCGGAGTCGAGGATGACACCAAGTTTGCGGGCTTGTGAGACGGGAAGGATGGTAGTGCCGTCAACAGTGATGGGAAAGTCAGGGAGAGGGCAGGGTTTGGGAGGGAAGACAAGGAGTTCAGTCTTGGACATGTTGAGTTTTAGATGGTGGGCAGATATCCAGATGGAGATGTCCTGAAGGCAGGAGGAGATGCGAGCCTGGAGGGAGAGAGAGAGAGCAGGGGCAGAGATGTAGATTTGGGTGTCATCAGCGTAGAAGTGATAGTTGAAGCCGTGGGAGCAAATGAGCCGTGGGAGTGAGTGTAGATCGAGAACAGAAGGGGACCAAAAACTGACCCTTGAAGATTCCCTTGGATATAAGATCTAGGGCGCTGTAATCAATGATCAAAAAGCTCTCTGGAGGCTGGGTGCAATTCTTCGATTCACGAGTCATTTGACTTGGACTCCCATGTCTTTCTCTCCCCTGCCCTGACCCTTTTTCATGTCCTTTTTCACAAGATTAATTTAGGAAAGAATACTAACTAGAGTAGTATTGGGTTTTATTTAGGAAAGAAAATCTAAGCAGAAAATTCAGTTCAGTCTGGGGAAGAAAGAGAAAATCGATAAGCTTCAGGGAGTGGAATCAAAATCCTGATTTGGTCAAAAACCAAGTTACACGTTTCACATTGTTTAAAAGTAGGCGTGCTTTGAAATGCCTCACATCTTAACTTTCTTTTTGCTCCTCTGGGGAGCACTTGATGAAAATAGTCACTCTAAATTTAGGCCACAGGTAAACTAAAGTCATTTTTTAAAATACATTTTTGGAAATCATTTTTGTCAGTTCCTTTTTTGAGTGATCATCAATCAGTCAGTGGTATTTTTGGGTGCTTACTATTTGCAAAGCACTGTACTAAACCCTTGGGAGAATACAACAGAATTAGCAGACATGTTCCCTGCCCAGAACAGGCTTACAGTCTAGAGATTCTTAGGAGAGTTTCGTGTCTGTAGGATTTCCCTTGCTCATGCTCTTTGTGGGAAGGGCAAAGAAGACGCTACATTCATGGTTTCTTTATTGAATTTTACTTGTGAAAGACTCTTTTCGCAGAAACCATGAGGATTTTGTGTCTTAGTTCCTTTGGTGATGCTGACTCGGAATTTCCTGAAGAATTTGGGCAAGGGGCTGGATAGGAGGGATAGTGTAGAAAGCCTGTCTTTTTTTTTAAAAAAAAAATTATGTACTTATATGTCAAGCGATGGTCTAAGCCCTGGGGTAGATATAAGTTTATCAGATTAGAAACAGTCCCTGCCCGACTTGGAGCTCACAGTCGAAATTGGAGGGAGGAAGATTTAATCCCGTTTATACAGATGAGGTGACTGAGGCACAGAGAAGTAAAGTGATTTGTCTGATGTTTCACAGCAAACAGTTGGCAGAGCCGGAAGTAGAACCCAGGTTCTCTAACTCCCCTAGCTCTTTCCCCTAGGCCACACTGCTTCTCCCTTGCTTCTTTTTATCTTGAAAAGTGAGAACAGGAAAGCATGATGCCTTAGCTAATCAAAGCAGAGAATTCCCACTCTAGTAGAGACACAGAATAATGGCAGATGCCACTGAGAATGCAAGGGGGGAGAAAGAACTGAATTGGCTGTTGGATCTGGTGATAGAGGGTGCTATTGTTTATCATTATTATCAATAATAATAATGATGATGATATTTGTTAAGTGCTTTCTTTGTGCTGGGCAGTGTTCTAAGTGCTAGGGTTGATGCAGGATAATCAGGTTGGACACAGTCACTGTCCCACAGTCTTAATTCCCATTTTACAGATGAGGGAATTGAGGCATATAGAGGTTAAGTGAGGTACCCAAGGTCACACAACAGGCAAGTGGCAGAATCAGAATTAGAACACAGGTCCTTCTGACGCCCAGGCCCATGCTCTATCCACTAGCCCACACTGCTTCTTGTTGATTGACTGTGTATTTTGGGCAACACACAAGGCTAGATGCCAAGAGAATTTAGGAAAGGAAATAAGGTCCCTGCCATCAGGGAACTTACAGCATAGTCAATCAGTGAAACATACTGAGCGCTTACCTTGTGCGGCGCACTGTACTAAACGTTAGAGGGAATATATTGTAAAAGAGTAGGTGGAGTTGACTCAGTCAGTGGTATTAAGGGCCTATTGTATGCAGAGCACTGTACTAAACACTTGGCAGAGTACAATTTAACAGCTTTGGTAGATACGTTCCCTTCCCACAACGAGCTTTCAGTCCAGAGGGGAGCTCTAATTCTCTCAACTCCAAAACAGAGGAAGGCTTTATACATTTATTTTATTTGTACATATTTATTCGATTTATTTTATTTTGTTAATATGTTTTGTTGTCTGTCTCCCCCTTCTAGACTGTGAGCCCGCTGTTGGGTAGGGACCGTCTCTATATGTTGCCAACTTGTACTTCCCAAGCGCTTAGTATAGTGCTTTGCACACAGTAAGCGCTCAATAAATGCGACTGAATGAATGAATGAGGAATTAACTCAAGCAATAAGGGGAGTGGGAGAAAAAAGAGGAGGATGAAGGAGGGGAGAAGGAAGAGAATGGAAAGAGGGCATTTGAGACTAAATGCCAGTCACTCAAATCAGGGGTATTTATTGAGTGCTTCGTGTAAGAGCTGGGGAGAGTACAGTACCTCGGTTTTGGAAGACATGTTTCTTGCCCACAGAGAGCTTACCGTGTACATGGAGGGAGAGATACTAAAACCAATTACTGATTTGTACAAAAGTATGATGGGGCTGAGGTTGGGGTGAATTTGAAGGGCTTAATGGGTACAGATACAAGTCCAATTTCTTGCTACTACTGCACTCTCCCAAATGGTTCATATTCTAGGCATTCAGTGAATTCCTGTAGCCCCATCTCCTTTCTCTACTTCCTATCTAGGCAGCGAGGGCACGTTTCAATCCATCGATAGTATCTATCGCACCCTTACTCTATGCAGAGCACTGTACTAAGTGCTTGAGAGGGTAGAAGACCAGGGGAAGCCATGTGGCATAGCAGAAAGAGCACAGACATGGGAGTCAGAGGACTTGGGATCAAATTTTGGCTCTGCCACTTGTTGGCTGTGTGATCTTGGGCAAAGCACTTCACTTCCTTGTGCCTCAGTTCCCTTGATTTGTGAAATTCATTCATTCAGTCAGTCGTATTTATTGAGCGCTTACTGTGTGCAGAGCACTGTACTAATCACTTGGAAAGCACAATTCGGCAACAGAGACAATCCCTACCGAACAACGGGCTCAAGGGGGGTTCAATACCTGTGCTTCCTCCGAATTATTATTATTATTATGGCATTTGTTAAGTGCTTACTATATGCTTTTAGACTGTGAGCCCACTGTTGGGTAGGGACTGTCTCTATATGTTGCCAACTTGTACTTCCCAAGCGCTTAGTACAGTGCTCTGCACACAGTAAGCGCTCAATAAATACGATTGATTGATTGATTTGATATGCCAGACACTTGCACTAAGTGCTAGGGTGGATACAAGCAAATTGTGTTGGACACAGTCCCTGTCCCACGTGGGGCTCACAGTCTCAATCCCCATTTTAATTAGTTTTAATTAGTTTAATTAGTCTTAATTAGTTTAATTAGTCTGAGAGCCCCCGTGGGATCTGTTGATCTTGTATTCATTCATTTCATTCATTCAGTCGTATTTATTGAGCACTTACTGTGTGCAGAGCACTGTACTAAGCGCTTGGGAAGTACAGGTTGGCAACATATAGAGATGGTCCCTACCCAACAATGGTATCTACCCCAGTGCTTTGCACATAATAAGCATTTAACAAATACCGCAATTATTATTAACATTACAGTAGTGTAATTAGACACAATCCTTGCTCTCAAGGAGCTTACGGTATAGCAGAGAAGACAGACATTAAAATAAATGACAAGTAAGGGAAGCAGCCAAGTTAGAAGCTCTTTGCGGGGTTGGGGACAGTACCCAAATACTTAGCGGGTGGGACCAGGTGCATAGGTGAGGTGATAGGGAAATAAATGTTGTCAACAGTGATGGGAAAGTTGGGGGCCAGCGGAGTTGGGGGTGAGAGGAGTTTGGGAGGGAAGATGAGGAGTTCAATTTTGTTTTGTTTTCTGTCTCCCCCCTTCTAGACTGTGAGCCCATTGTTGGATAGGGACCGTCTCTGTATGTTGCCAACTTGTACTTCCCAAGCGCTTAGTACAGTGCTCTGCACACAGTAAGCGTTCAATAAATACAATTGAATGAATGAATGACATGTTGAGTTGCAAGGAGTTAACCCCACAGAGCAAGCCTGTATCCATGGAGTTCTGATGCTACTCCTCTTCCTTCTCCAGTGTAAGCTGCTATAACTGGTTCTAGAACTTATCCTTTATATCTTCCTCTAAAATCAGATTCATTCATTCAATTGTATTTATTGAGCACTTACTGTGTGCAAAGCACTATACTAAGCACTTGGGAGAGTACAGTATAACATCAGACACATTCCCTGTCCACCAAGAGCTCACAATCTAGAGGGGGAGGCAGACGTTAATATAAATATAAATAAATAAATTTCAGCTATATACTGATATATACGTATGTGCTGTGGGGATGGGAAGGAGGATGAATGAAGAAGCAAGTATGAGCGGGGCAGAAGGAGAGGAGGGCTCAGTCAGGGAAGGCTTCTTGGAGGAGATGTGCCTTCAAGAAGTCTTTGAAGTGGGGGAGAGCAATTATCTGTCTGATATGAAGAAAGAGGGCATTCCAGGCCAGAGGAAGGATGTGGATGAGTGGTCGGCGGCGAGATAGACGAGACTGAGGGACAGTGAGATGGTGAGCACAGAGGAATGAAATGTGTGGGCTGGGTTGTAGTAAGACAGCAGCAAGGTGAGGTAGGAGGGGGCAAGGTGATTAAGTGCTTTAAAGCTTTAAAGGAAGGAGGACATCTATGCAGTGGACGCAATTAAGCGAGGAAGTAGAATAATTAAGCACTCATTCATTTAGGTGTCCACTTCATTCAGTTGTATTTATTGAACCCTTACTGTGTGCAGAGCACTGTACTAAGTGCTTGGGAAAGTATGATACAACAATACACAGTGACATTCCCTGCCCGCAAGGAGCTCACAGTCTAGAGTTCTCCTGTCACCTTGTCTTAAGCCGTCGAGTCGTTTCCTACCCATAGCAACAGCATGGACACATCTCTCTCAGAACGCCCCGCTCTCCATCTGTAATCATTCTGGTAGTGTATCCATAGAATTTTCATGGTAAAAATACAGAAGTGGTTTACCATTGCCTCCTTCCATGCAGTAAAGTTGAGTCTCCGCCCTCAACTCTCTCCCCTGCTGCTGCTGCCCAGCACGGGTGAGTTTTGACTTGTAGCAGATCGCCTTCCACTCGCTAGCCACTGCCCAAGCTAGGAATGATGATGATGATGGCATTTATTAAGCGCTTACTGTGTGCAAAGCACTGTTCTAAGGGCTGGGGAGGTTGCAAGGTGATCAGGTTGTCCCATGGGGGGCTCACAGTCTTAATCCCCATTTTACAGATGAGGGAACTGAGGCCCAGAGAAGTGAAGTGACTTGCCCGAAGTCACACAGCTGACAATTGGTGGAGGCGGGATTTGAACCCATGACCTCTGACTCCAAAGCCCATGCTTTTTCCACTGAGCCATGCTGGGGCTCACAGTCTTAATCCCCATTATACAGATGAGAGAACTGATGCCCGGAGAAGTTCACAACAGACAAGTGGCGGAGCCAGGATTGGAACCCAGGTCCTTCTGATTCCCTGGCCTGTACTCTGTCCACTAGACACGTTCCCTACCCGCAATGCATTTACAGTCTAGAGGGAGAGGCAGACATTAATCGTTGTGCACCGGGATCGTCTTCATCCCCATTTTACAGATGAGGTAATTGAGGCCCAGAGAAGTTAAGTGACTTGCCCAAAGTCACACAGCGGACAAGTGGTGGAGAGGGATTTGAACCCATGACCTCTGACTCCAAAGCCCGTGCTCTTTCCACTGAGCCATGCTGCTTCTCAGGAATGGAATGGGTAGGCCTCTACTTGACTCTCCCTCCCGTAGCCCAGCCTCCCGTAGTAGAATACTGGAAACTCTCCAGGTGCAACCATGAGAGGGGCTCCTGTCACCTATCTATAAATTATTTCAGGTCTCTCCCACTAGATTGTAAACTCCCTGTGGGCAGGACTGGTTCTACTAACTCTATCCTACTCAACCGAGCTTTTACTACCGTGCTCTGCAAACAATAAGTGCTCAATAAATGCTAATGATTTATGGAAATTGGGGAAGAGAGGATGGTCCAATTTCAGCATTTCCTGTGCACTGCAAGAAGGACTTTTTTTATGGTATTTATTAAGTGCTTATTATATACCAGGCACTATACTAAGCTCTGGCGTAGATACATGCTAATCAGGTTGGGCATAAGTCCGTCTTCTAGACTGTTAGCCCGTTGTTGGGGAGGGATTGTCTCTGTTGCCAAATTGTACTTTCCAAGCGCTTAGTACAGTGCTCTGCACACAGTAGGCACTCAATAAATACAATTGAATGAATCTCCCACATGGGACTCACAGTCTTAATCCCTGTTTTCCAGATGAGGTAAGTGAGGCCCAGAGAAAAGAAGGGACTTGCCCTGGGTCACACAGCAGATAAGTGGTGGAGTGAGATTAGAACCCAGCTCCTTCTGACGCCCAGGCTTGTGCTCTATCCACTAGGCCACGCTACTTCTCACACAGTCTGTTATTGCAATTACGACGTGGTTTTGCTCACTCCCTCTCCAGGAGCTTCAGAATGTCTTTTGGGGGAATTTGGAGTGAAAGCTATTGAAAATGAATGATTAACCATTTGAGGAATGAGATTGTAGTAATGGGACACTTATTAGATCGGCCTTTACAATGGGCCTCGGAGGACTGGATCTGTAACTGAATCAAGCCTGCTCTCCAATTAGGCCTCCCAGTGTGCCCAGAGCGATGCTCACAGCCCCAAATAGTCTCAGCTCAGTGACTCCCCCCATACCCAGGGACCTGCTCCAAAGAATTGTGCAATTTGTTAAAGGTGATGTTAATATCATAAAATTATAAAATCATAATCAAATCATAAATCATCTAATTATAAAATTAGATGGTGTTAATATTATCATCAGTGATATTTACTGAGCACTTACTATGTGCAGAGCACTGTACTAAGTGCTTGGGAGAGTACAGTATAAACAGGGGTTTTTCCCTTTTTTTTAACCGGTATTTGTTAAGCGATTACTACGTGCCAGGTACTGTTCTAAGTGTTGGAGTAGGTACAAAGTAAACAGGTTGTTTGCAATCCACGTCCCTTCTTCCTTAAAGAAGGAAACATCGCAAAGCCACAGTTCCTGAAGAATCGTTTTTTGAGGTCCAGGATGCCAAATAATAATAATAATGATAATCATGGTATTTGTTAACAATGTTAATAATAATTATGGTACTTGTTAAGTGCTTTCTTTGTGCCAAGCTCTGCTGTAAGCGCTGGGGTAGCTACAAGGTAATCAGGTCGTCCCACGTGGGGCTCACAGTCTTAATCTCCATTTTACAGATGAGGAAACTAAAGCACGCTGCTCCTCACAAGTGTGTTAAGCACTCACTATGTGCCAGGCAGTGAACTGAGCGCTAGTGTGGATACAAGCAAATCGGGTTGGACACAGTCCCTGTCCATCATCATAATAATAATAATAATGATGGCATTTATTAAACACTTACTATGTGCAAAGCACTGTTCTAAGCTCTGGGGAGGTTACAAGGTGATCAGGTTGTCCCATGGGGGGCTCACAGTCTTAATCCCCATTTTACAGATGCGGGAACTGAGGCCCAGAGAAGTTAAGTGACTTGCCCAAAGTCACACAGCTGACAGTTGGTGGAGGTGGGATTTGAACCCGGGACCTCTGACTCCAAAGCCCATGCTTTTTCCACTGAGCCATGCTGGGGCTCACAGTCTTAATCCCCATTATACAGATGAGCGAACTGGTGCCCGGAGAAGTTCACAACAGACAAGTGGCGGAGCCAGGATTGGAACCCAGGTCCTTCTGATTCCCTGGCCTGTACTCTGTCCACTAGATAGGTTCCCTACCCGCAATGCATTTACAGTCTAGAGGGAGAGGCAGACATTAATCATTGTGCACTGGGATCGTGTCTACCAACTCCGTTATGCCGTAGTCATTCATTCAATTGTATTTATTGAGCAGCTTACTGTGTGCAGAGCACAGTACTAAGTGCTTGGAAAGTACAAATCAGCAATAAAGAGAGACAATCCCTGCCCACAATGGGCTCACAGTCTAGAGGGGGGGAGACAGACATCAATACAAGTAAACAGGCATCAATATAAAGAAATAGAATTATAGATATATACATATATACATAAGTGCTGTGGGGCGGGGCAAGAGCAAAGAGAGTGAGTTGGGGCGACGTGAAGGGGAGGGGGAGATGAGGAAAAATGGGGCTTAGTCTGGAAAGACCTCTTGGAGGAGGTGAGCCTTTAGTAGGGCTTTGAAGAGTGGAAGAGTGGTTGTTTGGCTAATTTGAGAAGGGAGGGTGTTCCAGGCCGGAGATGGCATGGGGGCCAGGGGTCGGCGGCGAGACAGGTGAGATGGAGGCACAGTGAGAAGGTTAGCACTGTACTGTCCCAAGTGCTTCAAACAGTGTTCTGCACACAGTAAGCGCTCAATAAATACCTCTGATTGATTGATTGAGTAGCATAAATACTATGTGCCCAGCATTGTGGTAGGGGACGAAATAAATGCAACACAGTCAGATGAGACACCGCCCCTGTCCCATATGGGGCCACAGTGTAAGAGGGAGGGAGGATAGGTGTTGAATCCCAACTCTACTGATGAGGAAACAGGGGCTTTTCTGGTGAATTCCCAGTTTTCCCAGAGCTTCGGGTTCCTGGTGACTCCGCGCCCTGCCCTTTTTAGTGAAGCCCCCAAAGACACTTCTCTCTTCAGAGAAAATCAGGAGTTTCAGAAAACCCGACTTCTTCTCTTAGAATCCCAGGGAAGGCTGATGTTGACTCATCATCATCATTATCATTATCGCTATTTTTATTGCATTTGTTAAGCACCTGCTGTGTGCCAAGCACTGTATTAAACTCTGGGATAGATACAAGGTAATAATAATAACAGTAAGTATTTGTTAAGCACTTGGTTTGTGCCAGGCACTGTACTAAGCGCTGGGGTCGATATTTGGACACAGTCCATGTCCCACAGAGGGCTCACAACCTTACCCCCTGTTTTAGAGTTGAGAACTGTTTCACCCAGGGTTCTCAGACTTGTCTGGTTCTGGCCTGTGCTGCCCCACATCTCTGGGCCTCAGTTACCTCATCTGTAAAATGGGGATTGAGACTGTGAAGCCCCATGTGGGACAGGGACTGTGTCCAACTCGATTTGCTTGTGTCCACCTCATCGCTTAATACATAGCACATACTAAGTGCTCAACAAATACCGCAGTTATAATTATGTGAGATTGGCCCATCCAATGGCCGTATATCTAGACAGCTAGCTTGGCAAGCAGCAGGGCCTAGTGGAGAAAGCACGGTCTGGGAGTTGGAAGCACCTGGGTTCTTATCGTAGCTCTCCTGCTTATGTGCCGTGGGCTCTTGGCCCAGTCACCTTCTCTGTGCTTCAGTTTCCTCAGGTGTAAAATGGGGATACGTGTTCCCACTCCTGCTCAGACTGTGAGCCCCATGGGGAATAGGGACTGTGTCCGACCTAATTAACTTGTGTCTGTCCAGAGCTTAGAGCAGTGTTTGACACATAATATGTGCTTAACAAATACCACAAAAAAAAGATAGGTCCCCTACGTAGAGCCCTTGACTTTTGAAAGTCTGAACTTCCAGCAGCGGAATTGGGTGAGAATGCCCTGAGGCCTCTCCACCCGTTTTGAGTTCCAAAGGATGTCCCGCCCGGCGTGGCCATCTTTGGTGTCTGTGGTTTCCTAGTGAGAAAAAGCTATCTTGGGTTTTTCCTTGAACTTGCAGTAGTTGAGAAGAAGTTTGGCCTAATGGATAGAGCACGGGCCAGCGAGTCAGAAGGACGTGGCTTCTAATCCTCACTCTGCCACTTTCCTACCATGTGACCTTGGGCAAGTCATTTCACTTGCATTTTTTAATTTTTTTTGCGGGGGGGGGGGGCAATTCACTTCATTTCTCTGTGTCTCACCTCATATGTGAAATGGGGATTGGAACTGCAAGCCCCACATGGGACAGGGACTGGGTCCAACTCGAAAGCACTGTTCTAAGCGCTGGGGGGTTACAGGGTGATCGGGTTGTCCCACGGGGGGCTCACAGTCTTCATCGCCATTTTACAGATGAGGGAACTGAGGCCCAGAGTGGTTAGGTGACTTGCCCGAAGTCACACAGCTGACAGTTGGAGGAGCTGGGATTTGAGCCCATGACCTCTGACTCCAAAGCCTGGGCTCTTTCCACTGAGCCACGCTGCTTCTCTAGATATCGTCTATAGATATGTACATATCTATAATTCTGTTCATTTACATTAGTGCCTGTTACTTGTTTTGACATGTATATGTCTATAATTCTATTTATGTTGATGCCCACTTACTCATTTTGATGTCTCTCTCCCGCCTTCTCGAATGGATATATGTTGCCAATTTGTACTTCCCAAGCGCTTAGTACAGTGCTCTGCACATAGTAAGCGCTCAATAAATACGATTGATGATGATGATGATTTGCCACCCCAGTGCTTAGTACAGTGCCTGGCACATAGTAATAATTGTACTACTTAAGTGCTTACTGTGTGCCAAGCACTGTTCTAAACACAATAAGTGCGTAACAAATACCATCATTATTGTTGTGATCGATTGATTAAAAAATGGGAGTGAAGAACTTTGTTGGTCTTCATAGACCATGAGGTCCATATGGAACAGGGATTTTGTCTGATGTGCAAGTACTGAGTCTGTTCCATTGCTGAGTTGAATATTTGGCCCATAGTGAGTGCTTAACAAATACCCTGAAAAAAGCGTATAAATAATATCGACTACAAAGTGCATTTTGGTTGAATGTAGATAATGGAAGAGCTGGTGGGGGGGACAGTGTTTCTCTGGGACTTTGTCCAGCCCCGAACCTCCATTTGCAGTGAACAGTGCCAGGGCTAGCCCGTCCCCAGGGAGAATCTGGCCGTGGGCATGCTTTGGGGTCTCTGGCCAGGAACGCCCACCCTCCTCAAATCCTTCGGACAATTATTCTCCCCAACTTCAAAGCCTTATTGAAGGCACAACTCCTCCAAGAGACCATCCCTGCCTAAGCTCTCCTTTCCTCTTCTCCCACTCCCTTCTGCGTCACGCTGACTTGCTCCCTTCATTCATCCCCACTCCCAGCCCCACCGCCCTCATGTGCGTATCTGTCATTGATTCATTCATATTAATGTCTGTCTCCCCCTCTATACTGTCAGCTCATTGTGGGCAGGGAATGTGTCTGTTTATTGTTACATTGTACTCTCCCAAGTGCTCAGTACGGTGCTCTGCCCATAGTAAGTGAGCAATAAATAGGTTTTAATGAATGAATGGAAGGTGCAACTACGTGATCTTGGGGAAGGTCAGGAATTAGGCCTTGGCCTGCTTGGCCGGTGATTCCTTGTTCGGGCAGTACGCCGTCCGGTAGAACCTGCTGGAGGCGGCTCAGCCCCGAAGGATTCCACTGACCCGCACGGGCCGGGCTGGGCGGCGAGCTCAGGTTCATCTTTCTAGTTGAATCTGTAAGCTTGGGTTTTTTGTTTGTTTACTTGTTTGTTTTAAATAATATTTAAGCTCTCACTATGTGCCAGGCATTGTTCTAAGCACAACAGTGGGAAAGAACATGGGCTTTGGAGTCAGAGGTCATGGGTTCAAATCCCGGCTCCGCCAATTATCAGCTGTGTGACTTTGGGCAAGTCACTTGACTCCTCTGTGCCTCAGTTCCCTCACCTGTAAAAATGGGGATGAAGACTGTGAGCCCCCCGTGGGACAACCTCATTCATTCATTTAAGCTCTCACTATGTGCCAGGCATTGTTCTAAGCACCGCAGTGGGAAAGAGCATGGGCTTTGGAGTCAGAGGTCATGGGTTCAAATCCCAGCCCCACCAATTATCAGCTGTGTGACTTTGGGCAAGTCACTTGACTCCTCTGTGCCACAGTTCCCTCATCTGTAAAATGGGGATGGAGACTGTGAGCCCTCTGTGGGACAACCTCATTCATTCATTCAATTGTATTTATTGAGCACTTACTGTGTGCAGAGCACTGTACTAAGCGCTTGGGAAGTACAAGTTGGCAACATTTAGAGACGGTCCCTACCCAACAGTGGGCTCACAGTCTAGACGGGGGAGACGGAACAGTCTAGAAAGGGGAGACAGAACCTGATCACCTTGTAACCTCCCCAGTGCTTTGCACATAGTAAGCGCTTAATAAATGCCATCATTATTATTATTGTTAATCGGGTTGGAAATAGTCCCCGACCCGCAGGAGGCTCACAGTCTTAATCCCCATTTTACCGATGAGGGAACTGAGACCTAGAGAAGTGAAGCCACGTGCCCAGGGTTACACAGCAGACAAGGGGCAGAGCTGGTACTAGAACTCAGGTCCTTCTGAATCCCAGGCCTGTGCTCTATCCATTAGGCCACGCTGCTTATCACTAGGCCACACTGCTTCTCCCTGTGGGCAAGGATGGTTTATATTTCCTCTGTTGAACTGTCCTTTCCCAAGCACTTAGTCCAGTGTGCTTCTGCACACAGGAGGTGCTCAGTAAATGTCATAGATGGGTGGGTGGGTAGCACTTATGTACAGATCCATAATTTATTTGAATCTGTCTCCACCTCAAGTCTATAAGTTTGCTGTGGGCAGGGAATGTGTCTGTTATATTGTTATACCGTACTTTCCCAAGAGCTAAGTACAGCGTAAGCTCATTGTGGGCAGGGAATATGTCTGTTTATTGTTACATTGTACTTTCCTAAGCTCTTAGTACAGTGCTCTGCATGCAGTAAGCACTCAAGAAGGACAATAATAATAATGATGATGGCATTTTAAGTGCTTACTATGTGCAAAGCACTGTTCTAAGCACTGGGGAGTTTACAAGGTGATCAGGTTGTCCCACAGGGGTCTCACAGTCTTAATCCCCATTTTCCAGATGAGGTAACTGAGGCCCAGAGAAGTGAAGTGACTTGCTAAAGTCACACAGCTGACAGGTGGCGGAGCCGGGATTTGAACCGATGAGCTCTGGCTCCAAAGCCTATGCTGTTTCCACTGAGCCACGTTGCTTCCCTTCCCAGACAGACAATCACCTGTCTGACTCTGCTCCTGACAGGGAAGTGTCCAGCCTGGACTTAGGCCCCTTTTTCCTGACATTTTTTGTCTTCTGTCCCACGTCTTAGGTCGGCCAGCTCCCGCTGATTCACATTAGCCCCTGAGCGGTAAACAACTTCCCCAGAATCTTATACTTTGCTTGTTGCCATCCCTTCTGATAGTTCTTCACTATCTACAGCGTTGCATCTCATTAGATTTTGACTATGGGCCGTTCGATCAGTATCGTACCAGAACGCTATTTTGCATTTGCATTTTGTTTTCTCAACCTGAAGCGGTTTGGAGAACTCGGCCATCTATCCTCCTAACAACTGTTGAAATTGATGGTATTTAAAGCAAAATGCCGACAGACCTCACTGTACTGAGGCTCTTAAAGGTGGTTTCCTCATTGGGTTGTATATTTTGTCATTTGAGTGAGAGGTTGTTGTAATTCCTGGGCCCACCTAGGCCCTCCAGATCGCCTGCGGGGTTGGAGAGGGAAGGAGAGGGGGTCTTGATCCCACCCTCTTTTAGGTCCTCGGCCCGCTCGTTCTAATGGAGAGGGCTTGCTTTCTCATTTGTGATATTCGTTACTCTGTGCCAGGAAGCGCTGGGGTAGATACAAGCTAATCAGGGTTGACACAGTTCCTGTCCCTCACAGGGCTCCCAGTCTTAATCCTCATTTTACAAATGAGGGAACTGAGGCACAGGAAAGTGAAGCGACTTGCCCAAGGTCACACAGCAGACAAGAGGCGGAGCGGGGATTAGAACCCAGGTCCTTCTGACTCCCAGCCCTGTGCTGTATCCACTAGGCCAAATCTGGTCCTGAAAGACAGGCAGGAAGAAAGGATTCATGACACTTCCAGCTGAGGATAGGATAGTAGTAGTTGTGTTTACTGAGCACCCTTTGGATGCAGTGCACTGTACTAAGCGCTTGAGAAAGTACAAGTGTAGAGTCAGCCTGGCCCAGTGGTTAGAGCCTGGATCTGGCAGTCAGAAGGTCATGGGTTCTAATCCTGTTTGTACATATGTATTACTCTATTTATTTATCTTGTACATATCTATTCTAAGTGCCTGGGAGAGCATAATCCAACAGAATTAACAGACAGGTTCCCTGCTCACAGTGAGTTTACAGGTCTACCTAGAGGGGGAGATAGATATTAATATGAATAAACCAGTAATTTATAATCTATAATGTAAAGATATGTAAGGGAATAATCATTAGATTGTAAACTCCTTGGTGCAAAGGCTATTACTTCTACTTTTATTGCAAGTTCCCTAATGTTTAGTGCTGTGCTCTGCATTCAGGCGCTTAGTTCGAAGCAGCGTCGCCTAATGGCAAAAGCCTAGTCCCGGGAGTCAGAAGATCTGGGTTCTAATCCAGATCAGCGTGTGGCTTAGTGGAAAGAGCACAGGTTTGGGAATCAGAGGTCGTGGGTTCTAATCCTGGCTCCACCACTTGTCAGCTGTATGACTTTGGGCAAGTCACTTAACTTCTCTGTGCCTCAGTTACCTCATCTGTAAAATGGGGATTTAGACTGAGCCCCACGTGGGACAACCTGATTATCTTGTATCTACCCCTGCACTTAGAACATGCTTGGCACATAGTAAGCGCTTAGCAAATACCATTATTATTGTTATTATTAATAACGATAGTTATCATATATGATTATCATATATTATAGTAATAATAATCCCAGCTCCACCACTTGCCTTCTGTGTGACCTTGGGCAAGTCACTTTACTTATGTGCCTCAGTTTCCTCATTTGCAAAATGGGGATTCAGTACCTGCCCTCCCTCCTACTTAGACCATGAGCCCCATGTGGGGCAGGGATTGCACAAAACCTGATTAACTTGTATTTGCCCCAGCACTTAGTCAGTCAGTTCGTTGTATTTATTGAGCGCTTACTGTACTAAGCACTTGGGAGAGTACAATACAATAACAGACACATTCCCTGCCTACACTAAACAGTGCTTGACACACAGTAAGCGCTTAACCAATACCAACATTATTATTGTCATTCTTACTAATTAAATACTGATGATGATGGTCCAGAACCAATGCCATTCAGGTAATCTCTGGGTTTCCTTGCTTCACTTTTTGAGCCCCTCTGCCTAAATTTGATTGAACATTTGGGGGAAGTTGAACTCCATGGCTGTCTTCTGTGTTTTATCTCACCTAAAGCTCTCCCGGGCCATTTTGGGTTTCTGGGGCCTGGGCTGGGGTTTCTTCAGGATGATGATCAGTCTCTGTATGTTCTTCTTACTCAGCACAGTAGCTCATCATCTTCATCAGTCAATCAATCAATGGTATTTACTGAGCTCTTACTGAGTGCAGAGCACTGTACTAAGTGCTTGGGGGAGTACAGTGCAGCAGAGTTGATAGATACGTTCCCTGCTCACAATGGGCTTACAGTCTAGAGGAGGAGACAGCCACTGATATAAATAAATAGATTTGGAATGTGCACATAAATGCTGAGGGAGAGGGGTGCAAATTCAAGTGCAGAGGTGACATCGTGTGCTTTCATGTGTACCCTTAAAGTTCCCATGTCAGTCACCTGACCTCAGCTTTGCCAGCCCGCTGCTATGCTTTCCTCAGCTTCCCTTTCATCTACTACAGGAAGGACCCGCAAGGTATTGTGGATGCATTTCGGTGCTCCCCTGCAACTAGGTTTTTTAAAAAATGGTATTTTGTTAAGTGCTTACTATGTGCCAGACACTGTATTTAATGCTGGTGTTAGGTATAAGAGAATTAGGTTGGACCCAGGTCCTGTCCCACATGGGACACGTAGACTTAATCCCCATTTTACAGTTGAGAGAACAGAGGCATAGAGAGTGACTTGCCCAAGTCACACAGCAGTCACAACTAGGTTTTTTAAAAAATGGTATTTTGTTAAGTGCTTACTATGTGCCAGACACTATATTTAACGCTGGTGTTAGGTATAAGAGAATTAGGTTGGACCCAAGTCCTGTCCCACATGGGACACGTAGACTTAATCCCCATTTTACAGTTGAGAGAACAGAGGCATAGAGAGTGACTTGCCCAAGTCACACAGCAGTCAAGTGCCGGAACCAGAATTAGAATCCATGCTCCTTCCTCAAGTTCCTTGAGAAGCAGCCAGGCTTAGTGGGTAGAGCGTGGGCCTGGGAGTTGGAAGGACCTTGGTTCTAATCCAGGCTCTGCCAGTTCATCTGCTGTGTGACCATGGGCAAGTGACTTCACTTCTCTGTGCCTCATTGTCCTCATCTGTAAAATGGGAATTAAGACTGTGAGCCCCACGTGGGGCAGGGACTGTGTCCAACCCAATTTGCAGATATCCACCCCAGCACTCAGCGCAGTGCCTGGCACATAGTGAGCGCTTAACAAATATCGGGATTCATCATTATTATTATTATTCAGCGTCCTGGGCCGAGAAAAACAATTCTTCAATAATTTTGGCTTCCTTCTTGTAGATTTCATTTTGTGTGGTGCGTCTCCAATCCGTTCAGCGTTTGCCGGGTTTGGCGGAGTCATTGTCTCGATCGATGAGTGTCCCTGTCGAAGCCGGCTGTTGGTCAGAGTGCTACCGAAAGCAATAACTAGATCTTCTCTGGGGCACTCTGAACAGACGGCACGTTAGAGAGTGTCAAGTCGAATGAGAGCCTTTCAGCTTCCAGAGCTTGTTTTTCAATGGTTCACATCTAAGTTTCTATCCACGTGGAAGATGAGGCGAAGTAGCATAACCAAGGTAAAATTAGAACATGCGTGGGGGGTCCCTGGGGAGGAGGTGAGCTGCAGGAAGGCTCGGTTTGTCAAACCACTGCATCATGGCCGCTGACAGTACAAGTTCCCAAAAGCTGCTCACACCTACGTGAGCTGGCCCGGTTTATGAGGATGCTATTTCTAGGCGATAGAAGGGATCGTTCAGTTTCCTTTCCTCTCTCTCCGAGACTGAGGCAGCAAGAAGACAATTGGGTCAGCCTCGGCCAGGCTCCCCGACTCCAGCCTCTCCGGCCGCCGGTTTCTACTTCCCAACTGCCGCCTGATCATCTTGTGGAAGTTTTGCTCAGCCCTCCACTCAGAAACCTTTTGTACACAGGAGGAGCTCGGTGGATGCTTTTGCTTGGTCTCCTTTCCTCTAGTTCATTCATTCAATCATTCATTTAGTCGTAGTTTATTGAGTGCTTACTGCGTGCAGAGAACTGTACTAAGTGCTTGGGAAAGTACAATGCAACAATAAACAGACACATTCCCCGCCCACAACCAGCTTGGGAGGAGGGAGAGACATTAATATATAAAAAAAATGACAGATAAAGTACATATCTGCTAAAGCTGGAATGGGGGATAAATAAAGGGAGCAAGTCAGGGTGACGCAGAAGAGAGTGGGAGAAGAGGGAAGGAGGGCTTAGTCAGGGAAGGCCTCTTGGAAGAGATGTGCCTCCAATAAGGCTTTGAAGTGGGGGAGAGTAATTGCCTGTCGGATTTAAGGCTTCAAGGCTCTCCATCACCTCGCCCCCTCCTACCTCACCTCCCTCCTCCGCTTCTCCAGCCCAACCCGCACCCTCCACTCCTCTGCCACTAACCTCCTCACTGTACTGCCTCCTCGCCTGTCCCGCCGTCGACCCCCAGCCCAAGTCCTCCCCCCGGCCTGGAATGCCCTCCCTCTGCCCATCCGCCAAGCTAGCTCTCTTCCTCCCTTCAAAGCCCTACTGAGAGCTCACCTCCTCCAGGAGGCCTTCCCAGACCAAGCCCCCTTTTTTCCTCTCCTCCTCCCCATCCCCCCTGCCCTACCTCCTTCTCCTCCCCACAGCACCTGTATATATGTTTGTATAGTTCTATTACTCTATTTATTTTTACTTGTACATATTTACTATTCTATTTATTTTGTTAATGATGTGCATCTAGCTTTATTTCTATTTATTTTGATGACTTGACACCTGTCCACGTGTTTTGTTTTGTTATCTGTCTCCCCCTTCTAGACTGTGAGCCCGTTGTTGGGTAGGGACCGTCTCTGTATGTTGCCAACTTGTACTTCCCAAGTGCTTAGTACAGTGGTCTGCACACAGTAAGCGCTCAATAAATATGATTGAATGAATGAACGAATTTGAGGAGGAAAGGTGTTCCAAGTCAGAGGGTGGACATGGGCGAAGGGTTGGTGGCAAGGTAGATGAGATTGAGGCACAATTCCAATCTGTACTACTAACTGCTGCAGAAATAATAGTAATAATAACAATGGTATTTGGTAAGCACTTACTCTGTGCCAGGTACTATACTGAGCATTGGGGGTGAATGCCAGCAAATTAGGTTGGACACAATCTCAATCCCCATTTTACAGATGAGGGAACTGAGGCACAGAGAATGAAGTAACTTGCCTGAGGTCCCCAGCGAAGTGGTGGAGCCTGGATAAGAACCCACAACTTTCTGACTCTCAAGTCCATGCTATATCCACTACGTCACAGTATCTCAGCACCTCTCCCTCAGCCACGGCATCTATGTACATGTCCATAGTTTATTTCTCCATATTAATGTCCGTCTCTCCCTCTGGACCTTACGGTCACTGTGGGCAGGGAACTTGTCTACCAAATCTGTTATATTGTACTCTCCCGAGTACTTAGAGCTCTGCACGCAGTAAGAGCTCAATAAATACTCTTGATAGATTGATTGGTTCAAGGATCTTACAATCTAATGGGGAGTTGGCCACAAACGAATTACAAATAAGGGAAGAAATAGAGTGTACAAAACCTGTCCTTAAGTTCTCAACTGGTGTGGTGACATGGAAGATCTGAAGCGAGACTCGGGGGACATGAAGTAGGGAGATTAAAGTAGGCTGTAAACTCGTTATGGGCGGGGAACATGCTGCCGCTCTCCCAAGCACTTAGTATACTGCTCTGCATATAGTAAGCGCTCAATAAATATGATTGATTACACAGAGCAGGCTTCTTGCAAGGTTGGGATCTCAGAAGCGTTTTGAAGATGGGAGCGTATTAGGTACAACAGCAGCACTAGCATATTTGAGCCCAGATTCCTAGAGAATCAATCCATAGTTCCTTGGGAGAGAACAGAGCAACTGAGATGGTAGTCTTAATCTCAACAGTCTAGTGGGGGTCAGGGATTGTGTCTCCTAACTCGTTAGGAATCAAAAAAGCAACCTAGAGCAAACACTGCTCTGTGTGTGCTCTGTGGGCTGGAGGAGATACAAGCTAATCCAGTGGGGCACAGTCCATGTCCCACATGGGGCTCATGGTCTTAATCCTCATTTTGCAGTTGAGGTAACTGAGGCACAGTGAAGTGACTTGTCCAAAGTCACATAGCTGACAAATGGCGGAGCTGGGAGTAGCTTTATCCCTTAGGCCATGCTCCTTCTCTGCTGATTGATTTGTACCTAGTAATTATTATTTTTATAATGTTGATAATAGTATTTGTTATGTGCTTACTAAGTTCCAGGCACTGTCCTAAGCACTGGGTGGATACAAACAAATTGGGTTGGACACAGTCTCTCTCCCCACATGGCTCACACTCTTCATCCCCATTTTACAGGTGAGTTAACTGAGGGCCAGAGAAGTGAAATGACTTGCCCAAGGTCACAAAGCAGACAAGTGCTGGAGGTGGGATTAGAACCCATGACCTTCTCACTCCCAGGCCCATGGTCTATCCACAACGCCATGCTGTTTCTGCTCAAAAAATGCAATGGCAACTACTTAATGAAGTGCCAGCAACAGGTCTCTGTGCAGAGACCCTTAGTGGGAAAGCATCCTCTGTGTTCAGTTAGGTTAAAAAGAAAAATCACTGACCAAACGTGTCCAACATTGCAGCAAAATGAGACACAAGTAGCTGAGAAGAGTCGAATTCACTTCGTACAAGGCCAGCGACAGGAGGGAAGTGTTGAAGTGCTGTATTCAGTCCTCAGATCGGACTTTGTGCGCTATGGTTGAGTAAACTACACTTTTTGCCCCGGTGAGAACAAGAGCTTCTCTTCCTCTGAGAAATCCTTGCGTCTCTGTTTACGTATAAAAACAGTCGTTTCATAGAAAGGTCTAGCGGGCAAAAAAGTTGGTTTGCGGTTTGAGCATCCCACATTCAGGAGCAAACCTCAATGCGCCAACTGGTTAGCCTGTTTCTTTTGTTTTTTATAATGCTGAAGTATCGATCCTCACCACAAGCATATGGAGTATGATTACACTGTTGTCGCTTTTGGAAAGCTCGTGGTCTACCTGCCTAAATCTCAGGGCCTATTTTCTTTTGGACTGGTACAGCATTTTCCCAGAATGACAGAATTTCTTTTCTTTTCACAAACAATTCATGCCTGTTTTTTTTTTAAAGAAGGCTCAGTTGTTTATTCTCCAGGGAAATTTTATAAAAACTGGGTATGCTCAAATTTTGCCACTGGCTGGTGAAATACCTTGCCCACTCTTTTAGACTGTGAGCCCACTGTTGGGCAGGGACTGTCTCTATATGTTGCCAATTTGTACTTCCCAAGCGCTTAGTACAGTGCTCTGCACACAGTAAGCGCTCAATAAATACGATTGATGATGATGATACGTACCGTACCTTGGTTTTTGGGAGGTGATTTACAGCAACAAAGCGTTTTTCATAAATTTAAAGCATTTCTGGAGCAAAATGATCTTCCGGGAAGTGACTAGCCTGGTGTATTTCATGTTTACGTTTTTAATAAACACTACTACTACTATTTTTCTTTTCCAACCCCAAGCTAGAAACTTTCCTGTTCCAAGTTTGATTGAAGTATGCCCTTGTACGAAGTGTATTCGACTCTTCTCAGCTACTTGTGTCCCATTTTGCTGCAATGTTGAACATATTTTGTCAGTGATTTTTCTTTTTAACCTAACTGAATACAGAGGACGCTTTCCCACCCAGGGAGGGAAATGTGTTCCCCACAGGTCTCCGCACAGAGATACATACGGCTTCAGCGGATCAGCGGATTTACCCTCCGCCCTTGCCATCCATCCTCGTTTGAGGTTGTTCGTGCCCTGTCCTGGGGCTGGTCTGGAAGGATATAGCCATCGGTGCTGAATGTAGAATTTTTTCAAGATTTTGGGTGAGGAGTTTCTAGTGAAATCACTGGGCTGGAAGTATAATGGAAGTATAGGGAAGCAGCATGGCCTAGTGGCTAGAGCACAGAAGGAGCTGGGTTCTAATCCTGGCTCTGCCGCTTGTCTGCTGTGCTACTTTGGGCGAGTCCCTTCACTTCTCTGTGCCTCAGTTCCCTCATCTGGGGATGAAGACTGTCAGCCCCATGTGGAACAGGGACTGTGTCCAACCCGATTATCTTGTATCCACTCCAGTTCTTAGAATAGTGCCTGGCACAAAGTGCTTAACAGATACCATTATTAAGCCTGTGTTGGAGGGGAACGTGTCTGTTTATTGTTCTATTGTACTCTTCCAAGTGCTTAGTACAGTGCCCTGCACACAGGAAGCACTCCATAAATGCTACTGAATGAATGAATGATCATAGTAATGAAGTCAAACATTTGTGTTTACTACTGATCCCGGGATACATCAATTTTATCCGTAGGTCTAGGGCTGGAATCCCCACGTGACACTAATCCCCTTAATCGACTGACGGGCTAGTGTGACATCTCAGCAGAATTTTTCGTTCCCAGGATGATAGGGCTAAACGGGACCTCCAGAGGTCACCTCCCCCATGACTCTGCCAGGCTTCATCGACTCCGATCCAGGCAGATGTCCTTAAAGCGTCCCTGGGGAAGTGAACTAGGCAGCCCCGGGCATTTCCCTGGATAAGCATTGACTTCGTTTATAACCTAGTACTGTTCGGTCAAACTGAGCCAGCTTCTTTCAGGAATATTTTGCTTCTTTTGGTTTTAAAGTGCGAAGATAAATCTGCTCTTGCTATTGTAGGCTTGTCTTCCGGACTGTAAACTCATCCTGTAGATGGTTAGCTAGTGTAGGCAGGGAATGTGTCTAATAATAATAATAGTAATTATGGTACTTGTTAAGTGCTTACTAGATGTCAAGCCCTGTTCTAAGCACTGGGGTAGGTACAAGGTAATGAGGTGGTCCCATGTGGGGCTCACACTTTTAATCCCCATTTTACAGGTGCGGGAACTGAGGATCAGAGAAGTGAAGCGATGAGCTCGAGGTCGCACAGCAGAAATGTAGCAGAACCGGGATTAGAACCCAGAGCCTTCTGACTCCCAGGACCATGCTATATCCAATTAGCCACACTGATTCTCATGTACTATACTCTCCCAAATGTTCGGTACAGTGCTCTGCACACAGCACTTGCTCAATAAATAGGATCGATCGATTGATCGCTTAAATGGTAGATTCGTTTGGCTTTCATTTGCATGCCATGCTGCATTTGCGGCGAATCGCCCCCCGCTCCGGATGTGTGCGCCTGTTTTTCAGGCGAAAGGTGAAAAGAGGCTGTGTGGGTGACTGGAGGAATGCTTCTGGAAATGAAGCGGGGAAAGGCACTCTCTGTAACTGACTTGACGGGATCTAGAATTTTCATGGAGCAGTTTGTGAATACGTGGCCCTGTTATTTTAGTCTTGGAGAGGTGGCGTTAAAAAGGCTATGACTCAGAAACAGAAAAGACAAAAGCGTGACTCAAGTTCCGAATGTGTGGAACGACCCAAGAAAATTAAGTGAAAATGAATTACCTTGGTACTTGTTTTGGTTTTGGAATCGAAATGACTTGGCTACGGTTTCTTCAAGCCGCTTCGCAGTTGGAGTGCCTCTGTTTCTTTTAAGGCTCGACTTGACATACTTCTTTGTGGAGCTGGAAAAGAAAGGGGTCATTAGACGTTCCATTTGTAATATGACGCGTTGCAGGAGGTGCTAGTTTACAAGTTTTCTGTTGGGAAATCATTCATTCTCCCATAATAATGTAAAGTCATAATTACACAGGCCTTGAACAAAAATTGATAATATGAAAGCGGGCCCTAGTCTGAACTTCTGACTGTCAAAAGCAAATCTAGCACATGGTAAGTTTCAGAAAGTTATGCTCCCTGTGTGAATAGTTGATTTAGAAGGTGGTGAAAATTTGGTGGCTCTTTCCTCCTGTCCTGTGGAGGGAGTCCTTGAATAATTCGTTAATTCGTCTCTGAAGCAGGATTAAGCTAAAGCGTCTTTGCAGTACTGAGTCCCCCTAGCTCAGTTGTGACAGCTTTTCGATTAAGTCTGCTTCTTGGGGACTGAGGAGGAGTTAATGAGCGACTTGATTGGGTGTCCTTCCTTCCAGACCCCAACTGTGTTTGGCTTGGGGTGACTTAGGTGAACTGAGAGACCTTCCCTAGGCTTGGGCGTGGAATAATAATAATAATAACAATAATAACAGTAATGGCATTTATTAAGCGCTTACTATGTGCAAAGCCCTGTTCTGAGCGCTGGGGAGGTTACAAGGTGATCAGGTTGTCCCACGTGGGGCTCACAGTCTTAATCCGCATTTTACAGATGAGGTAACTGAGGCACAGAGAAGTGAAGTGACTTGCCCAAAGTCACACAGCTGACAGTTGGCGGAGTGGGATTCGAACCCATGACCTCTGACTCCAAAGCCCGGGCTCTTAACACTGAGCCACGCTGCTTCTCTAGTGGAACTGCTGCAGAGCAAAACTCATTAGGGACCATCTCTATATGTTGCCAACTTGTACTTCCCAAGCGCTTAGTACAGTGCTCTGCACACGGTAAGCGCTCAATAAATACAATTGATTGATTGATTGATTTAACTTTGCAGTGGAAAAATAGTCATATTATTGAGCATTTGCTGTGCGTGGAGCACTGTGCTGAGCGGTTGGGAGAGAACAATGTAACAATTAATGGACACATTCCCTGCCCACAACAAGCCTGCAGTCTAGAGGGGGAGATGGAAATTAATATAAATAAATAAATGACAGCTATGTACATAAGTGCTGCAGGGCTGGGATTGGAGGATGAATAAAGGGAACAAGTCAGGGCGATGCAGAAGGGATTAGGAGAAGAGGAAAGGAGGGCTTAGTCAGGGAAGGCATCTTGGAGGAGATGTGGAGCAGTGTGGGATAATGGATAGAGCATGGGCTTGGGAGTAAGAAGGTCATGGTTCTAACCCAGCTCTGCCACTTTGTCTGCTGTGTGACCTTGGGCAAGTCACTTCACTTTTCTGTGCCTCAGTTACCTCATCTGTAAAATGGGGATGAAGACTGTGAGCCCCATATGAGACAGGGACTGTGTCAAACCTGATTTGCTTGTATCCACCCCAGCTCTTTGTACAGTGCCTGACACATTATATGTGCTTAGCAAATATCATTATTATTATTATTGTTTGCCTTCAATAATGCTTTGAAGGCAAGGAGAGTCATTGTCTGTTGAATATGAGGAGGTAGGGAGGCCAATCCTGTCTCCTCCATGGACTCATTTATTCAGTCATATTTATTGAGCGCTTACTGTGTGCAGAGCACTGTACTAAACACTTGGAAAGTACAATTCGGCAACAGATAGAGACAATCCCTACCCAACAACGGGCTCACAGTCTAGAAGGGGGAGACAGACAACACAACAAAACAAGGCCCTGCTGAGAGCTCACCTCCTCCAGGAGGCCTTCCCAGACTGAGCACCTTCTTTCCTCTCCCCCTCGTCCCCCTCTCCATCCCCCCGTCTTACCTCCTTCCCTTCCCCACAGCACCTGTATATATGTATATATGGTTGTACATATTTATTACTCTATTTATTTATTTATTTATTTTACTTGTACATTTCTATCCTACTTATTTTATTTTGTTGGTATGTTTGGTTCTGTTCTCTGTCTCCCCCTTTTAGACTGTGAGCCCACTGTTGGGTAGGGACTGTCTCTATGTGATGCCAATTTGTACTTCCCAAGCGCTTAGTACAGTGCTTTGCACATAGTAAGTGCTCAATAAATACGATTGATTGATTGATTGAAGTAGACAGGCATCAATAGCAACAAAATAGATAAATAGAATAATAGATATTGGTGGAAATGCCTGACATTGTAATGCCCCTTTACCTGGAGAGTGCTGGAGCTTTGGAAATGCTAATTGATTCTCACTTCCTTCTAGTAGGCCTGGAAAAACCAGAGACCCAAACTGACCCCTCAGGTAGAGAGGAGAGGTGGGCTTGGAGCAGCTGCAGCCTCTGATTTCCCCTCTCAGAGACCACTGGGATTCCCTTGCTTCCACCCCTCGCTTCACCTTCCCCATGGCTCCTGCCCGTAGCTAGAAGAGAAGGTTAGAGCCCGACTTCCTGGATGAGGAGGACTTGCCTCAACTGAGATTTGTTGACATGCCCACCTGTGCCCTGCAGCCCAAAGCTCCTTTAATAACAGTGCTGGCCACAGTCCTGGTATTTAGGTATGGCTTTGTCCTCAGTAAGTGGACACACCTAGCGTGTGAGGGACGAGGGGCGTTCCTATTTTCCAGACCGGGAAGCAGAGAGGGTGGTGGAAGGATTGCTTCAGAACAGGCAGTAAATCCCTCGGAATGGAAGTCCCTCCCAGCCCAGAACAGTGGCTAGTGTGTCCTGTCCTCCAGTTCTCCCGGATTGGCCTCCCCCTGCAGCATGGCCTAGTGGATAGAGCTTGGGCTTGGGAGTCAGAAGGACCTGGGTTCTGATCCCGGCTCAGCCACTTGACTGCTGTGTGACCTTGGTCAAGTCACGTCACTTCTCTGGGCCCCAATTTCTTCATCTGTAAGATGGGGGTTAAGAGTGTGAGCCCTATGTAGGATAGGGACTGTGTCCAACCTGAATGACTTGTACCTACCCTAGTGCTTAGAACAGAGCTTGGCACATAGTAAGTTTTTAACTGTTATCATCATCATCATCATCATTATGAATTGGCCTTGTTGCTGAGGGCCTGGAATTAAGGCTCCAGGGGTCCTCATCAGCCAGCCAGTGAAACCACAGAGCTTGTTGATACTGCTTGGAAGTTTCCTGGATTTTGGACATTGAATCTTGGTGATCTCCATTCTGCTGGGAGGAGATGCCCAGATCTGTGAGCACATTTTTTTTTAAATGGTATCGGTTAAGTGCTTACTATGTGCCACGCACTGTACTTAGCACTGGAGTAGATTCAAACTAATCAGGCTAGATGCTGTCCATGTCCCACATGGGGCTCATAATCTTAATCCCCGTTTTACAGGTGAGAGAACCGAGGCACAGAGAACTGAAGTGACTTGTCCAAGGTCACACAGCCGACAAGTGATGGAGCCAGGCTTAGAACCCAGTTCCTTCCAACTCCCAGGCCCGTGCTCTAGCCACTAGGCCATGCTTCTTCTCAATTTCTACAAACATTCAAGACAGGCCATTCTTTTACCTGCAACTCTGTCGTTCCAAGAGCAAGACCGCAATCTCCATCCAGTCCTTGCTTCCATATCAATCAGTTGTATTTATTGAGAGCTTACTGTGTGCAGAGCATTGTACTAAGTGCTGGGGAGAGTACGGTATAACAGAGTCGGTAGACAGGTTCCTTGCCCACAAGGAGTCTACAGCCTTAGAGGGGGAGGCAGACAGTACAGTGCATTACAGATGCACTGTAGAGAAACAGCGTGGCTCAGTGGAAAGAGCATGCATTTGGGAGTCAGAGGTCATGGGTTCTAATCCCGGCTCCCCCACATGTCTGCTGTGTGACCTTGGGCAAGTTACTTCACTTCTCTGAGCCTCAGTACCTCACCTGTAAAATGGGGATTAAGACTGTGAGCCCCACGTGGGACAACGTGATCATCTTGTATCCCCCCCAGGGCTTAGAACAGTGCTTCGCACATAATAAGCGCTTAACAGATGCCATCATTATTACAGATATGTACATCAGTGCTATGAGGCCGAGGGTTGGGTGAATAGTAAATGGTTAAAGACCCCAGCTCCAAGCACAAGTGTGATGCGGAAAGGAGAGGGAGTAGGGGAAAAGGGGGTTTAATTGGGGAAGGTGTCTTGGAGGAGATGGAATTTGAGTAAGACATTGAAGGTGGGGAGAGTGATGGTCTGTCGGATTTGAAGGGGGTGGGAGTCCTAGGCCAGAGGTAGCAGGTGGGTGAGGGGTCATCAGCGAGATAGGAAGATCAAGGTCTTGTCTTATGCTGTCAAGTTGTCTCCGACCCATAATGACGCCACGGACGTGTCTTTCCCGGAATGCCCCACCCCAATCTGTGATCATTCCGGTAGAGGATCCGTAGAGTTTTCTTGGTAAAAAATACAGAATTGCAGTGTACTTGGGTTTCGGCCCTCGACTCTCTCCCATGGCACTGCTGCCCAGCACAGGTGAGTTTTGGCTTGTAGCAGATCGCCTTCCACTCGCTTCCTCTTAAAACAATGGTAACTTATTTTTACCTTAAAAAGAAAATCCAGTTTTTCAGGGACCCATTCATTCAGTTAGGGATTGCTTCCAACGTGAAAGCTGGGTATTGCAAGCTGACTGATAATTCATCCATCAATCAGTGGATGTTATCTTCGTGTCAGAGATCTGCCTCAATGCTGGACACAAATGTAATAAGTCTCCTCCATCTGGTCCAGTGTATTAAGTCAATTAGCTGACTTGGAAAATGCCCTCTCCTGGTTACTGGCCCCGATTCCTCAGTTTAAAAGTACAGATTTGCTTCTTTCTCGTGCATTGGTTTTAGAATTGAACATAGAACATCATTTTTTACTGAAGAACTTGGAAATTGTTAAGGCTATAATGAATAGCCACTTTGAATTTGCATTCCACATTAGTGTTGAAATCTTAGCAATCCCTCCCCATGCCAGATACTTACTTGCGGTTTTTGGATTTTTTTTGTAAAGTGCTATGTTCCAGGCATTTCCTAAGCACTGGGGTGGAAAATAATAATGATAATTATATTAAATTAAATTAAATTATAATTAAATAATTATAATGTTAAGTTCTTACTATTTGCCAGGCACCATACTAAGCACTGGGATGGATACAAGGAAACTGAGTTGGACACAGATAAAAGGTTGGATGCGGTCTGCGTCCCACATAGGGCTCACAGTCTTAATCCCCACTTTACTGATGAGGTGACTGAGGCATAGAGAAGTTAAGTGACTTGCTTAAGGTCACACAGCAGACATGTGGCAGAGCCAGTACTAGATGTTCATTCCAATTTCACCAAGTGTATATTTCTAATCATCACGGCCCTGTGGTATTGAGATTCCTCAGAAAGTGTCTTTCTAATTTTTTTGTTCCCAGTAGAATGCAGTGATGAGCAGTGGCAGTGGAGAACTATGATTCAGGATTCCTAGACTGATTTTATAGCTCTGCCACACTATGTATATGTTCACTGTATCATCTCTTGCAAGCCAAGTTCTCTGTAACTTAGCCAACTTGTTGAACAGGAACAGTGATGCCTATTCTTAGAGGGGTTGTGAGATTTAATTATTGTTTGGAGACATGCTTGGAGATTTTTCGATAATAGGTGCAACACATATGCCAAGAATTTATATGGTTTAATATGATTGACTTCTCTGCTCTTATTCTCTGGGTAAAGTATCAGGATTCATTTCAAGTAAGGTTGAGGGCGCAGTGACTTGTAAAAAGAAGTTGCTTTTTTGGATCCTAAAACTAGACCGATATACCGAGGTATGTTTAAAATTGTTTCTTGGGGAGCTAATTCAATCATATTTATTGAGCGCTTACTGTGTGCAGGGCACTGTACTAAGCGCTAGAGGAATTATTATTACTAATTATTTGTACTTGTAATATGTTTCCATACAGAGGCCTCTGAAGAACTCTGTAGATGTGCTAGGTCCCGAAAAAAGGCAGGCTGATCAGACTTCTCTAGGGAAAATGTTCTGGTTCTGGAATATCTGCATAACACGGATGTAATCTCTTCATACAGGCCAGATTTGAGTGTAGCCAGGTGGCAATATAAAGGGGTAGGTTGTTGTGGGCTTTCGGACTTTGACCTTTACACCTGGCTTTGTAGGAGAGTCTAGCTGACCCCGTAAGAATAATCGTAATTGTGGTATTTAAGTGCTTCTCTCTGTCGAGCACCTTACTAAGTGTGGGGTAGATAGAAGATCATCAGGTCCCGCATGGAGCTCACAGTGTAAGAAGGAGGAAGAACAGAGATTGATTCCCCATTTTGCAGGTGAGGGAACTGAGTCCAGAGAAGTGAAGTGACTTTTTTTATGGTATTTGTTAAAAGCTTACTTTATTCATTCATTCATTCAGTCAGTCATATTTATTGAGCGCTTACTGTGTGCAGAACACTGTACTAGGCACTTGGGAAAGTACAGTGCAGCAATAAAGAGAGGTAATCCCTGCCCACAGTGAGCTCACAGTCTAGAGGAGGGAGACAGACATCAGTACAGGTAAACAGGCATCAATATAAATAAATACAATGACCGATATATACATGTGCTGTAGGGCGGGGAGCGGGAGAAGAGCAAAGAGAGTCAGGGTGACACGGAAGGGAGTGGGAGATGAGGGATAGTGGGGCTTAGTCTGGGAAGGCGTCTTGGAGGAGATGCACATTCAGCAGGGCTTTGAAGTGGGGGAGAGTGATTGAAGAATTTGAGGAGGGAGGGCATTCCAGGCCTCAGGTAGGACATGTGCCGGGGGTCAGTGGTGAGACAAGCAAGATGGAGGCACTGTGAGAAGGAGCGGAGTGTGCGGGATGGGTGGGAGAAGGCGAGAAGGGAGGTGAAGTAGGAGGGAGCAAGGTGATGAAGAGCTTTAAAGTCAACAGTGAGGAGTTTTTGTTTAATATGGAGGTGGTTAGGCAACCACTGGAGATTTTTGAGGGGTTGGGGGTGACATGCTCTGAGAGTTTCCATAGAAAGATAATCCAGGCAGCGGAATGAAGCATGGACTGGAGTGGGGAGAGGCAGGAGGTTGGGAGGTCAGAAAGGAGTCTTATGATGAGTGGTTGTACTAACACGGTAGTGTTTTGGATGGAGAGAAAAGGACAGATCTTACCTATATGACAGACACTGTACTAAGCACTGGGGTAGGTACAGGATAATCAGTTTGGACACAGTCCATGTCCCACATAATAATAATAATTATTATTTTTATAATTAATAATAGCAATGGTATTTGTTTAGCGTTTACTATGTGCCAAGCACTGTTCAAAGCACAGGGTTAGGTACAAGGTAATCAGGTTGTCCCACATGAGGCTTACCGTCTTAATCCCCGTTTTACAGATGCGGTAGCCGAGGCACAGAGAAGTTAAGTGGCTTGCCCAAAGTCACACAGCTGACCAGTGGCGAAACCGGGATTAGAACCCATGACTTCTGACTCCCAAGCCCATGCTCTTGCCACTAAACCACACGCAAATCTTAATCCCCATTTTACAGATGAGGTAACCGAGGCCCAGAGAAGTGAAGTGATTTGTCCAAGGTCACATAGCAGATACGTGGTGGAGCTGCAATTAGAAACCAGGTCCTCTGACTCCCCAGGCCCAGGCTCTTTCCACTAGGCCACACTCCTTCACCCCGCTTCTGGGAGCACAATGATAAAAAAAAAAAAGAGATGAGACTTTAGGCCTGTCCACCTTCTGCCTAAGCTGACTTTTTCCTTCCTTTGCATCAGTTGTCCCAAAGATTGCACCCCTGTAATGCCAGGAGAAGTACCTCTCCCTGGGGCTCTTGAGCCTTACTGAAGGCACATCTCCTCCAAGAGGCCTCCCCTGTCCAAGCCCTCCTCTCCTTTTCTCCCACTCTCTTTCTTCGTCACCCTGACTTGCTCCCTTTCTTCATCCCCTCTCCCTGCCCCACAGCACTTATGTACATACCTGTCATTTATTCATTATTTTCCTGTCTGTCTCCCCCTCTAGACTGCAAGGTCTTTGTGGGCAGGGAATGTGTGTGTTTATTGTTGTACTCTCCCAAGCACTTAGTACTGTGCTCTGCACACTGTAAGTGCTCAATAAATACGATTGACTAACTGATGGCCTGATTTTTTGTATGCATTCTTTTTTGGTGTCATTTAAAAGTACCCTCACCCAGCAATCAGAGGTTCAGCAGTTGTTTCAGCTGGAAGCGACTTAAATCCTCCTGCTGAGGTTCCATTCGCTTGGTGATGTGGAGCATTGTCTTGAAGAGAAGAATCTATTTTTTTGTGCTCAGGCAATTCTTTGTGTAAATGAGTAATGGAGTCTTTGAACGCACCCTCGTTCAGGCCTGCTTGTTCACCTTGTGCGGCAGGGAGCGGGAGGCCATTAACGGTCTTTGAAAAAACCAAACCGACAGCGAACGGCTTCTTTGGAGAAAAAAGCGGTCGAGATAGATGACGGAAAATCCACATTGAAAATGATCACCCTGCAACATAAGAGGGTTAATTGAGTGGTGTATAAACGCTGACCCCTAGACCAACCCACTTAGGATGCTGAAAATGCATTTCCTCCTGAGCTGGAGAGCGGAGTCTTTTGGCTAGACAATTTCCACGATCATTTATTCTTCTTCTTCTTTTCTTTCAATCGTATTTATTGAGCGCTTACTGTGTGCAGAGCACTGTACTAAGCACTTGGGAAGTAGAAGTTGGCAACATATAGAGACGGTCCCTACCCAACAGCAGAGGGCCTATGAACAGAATCAAAGTAGGGTAACCCACTAACAAGTCCCACATTTCTGGTAGAAATACCTTTAGCCATATCTCTCCTCCCGTCCCCTCTCCTCAGAACCCTCCACTGGCTTCCTGAGTCTCTCTGCGTAGAGAAGCAGCCTGACCTAGTAGAAAGAGCCAGGTCTTGAGGGTCAGAAGATCTGGTTTCTGATCCTGGCTCTGCCCCACATCTGCTGTGTTCCCTTGGGCAAGTCACCTCACTTCTCTGGGCCTCCCTCATCTGGAAAATGGGGATTAACTCTTACTCCCGCCTACTTAGGCTGTGAGCCCCATGTGGGACAGGGACTATGTCCAACCTGATTAACTTACATCTACTGCAGAGCTAAGAACAGCACTTGGCACATAGCGCTTAACAAGTATCATTATTATCATTTTCAGACTGTGAGCCCACTGTTGGGTAGGGACTGTCTCTATATGTTGCCAACTTGTACTTCCCAAGCGCTTAGTACAGTGCTCTGCACACAGTAAGCGCTCAATAAATACAATTGATGATGACCATGTACCTCGTTCTCAGCTCTCTTACCCTTATCCCCCACTCCATTCCGGCAGTTTGGAACCCCTCTCTCACCCCATTCAAATCCCTCTTCCAGTAAGCTTTCCCCAATTAATTGCCAGCTCCCTGAGCCTTATCATCCCTTCAGCTGACTCTAGCACTTATCCTCAGTGGTATTTATTGAGTGCCTTTTGTTTGCAAAGCATTGTGCTAAGTGCTTGGGAGAGTACCCTACAGCAGAGTTGGTAGACACATTCCCTGCTCACAACTACCTGACAGTTATATACCTATTAATTCCTTTTTAGCACTCAGGTGTATGTGTCTACCCAGTTTATTTATTTTGAAGACTCGAGCAGTAAATACTTTTATGTTTTCTTCCCCACTAGAGTGTAAGCTCCTTCTGGGCAGGGAACTGGCCACTTCAGTATTCTGTACTTCCCGTGCCCTTATTTCAGTGCCCCGCATCAAATGGATGCTCAATAAATGCTACTGTTGCTACTATTTTTAAACAGTTTGAGGTATTAGTCTAGAATATACCTTCCCACCTAACTTTTTTGATCATGAAAGCCATTTTTCTAGGTGCAGGTTTGTAGCCCACATCTCTTCATAGTTGGTTTGTGTAACCTTGGTCTGTGTGTGTGTGTGTGTGTGTGTGTGTATGTGTGTGTTTGTATTATTTGTGTGTTGTACTGTGTTTCTCTCAAGCCGCATGGGAAGAATGAGGAGCTTAAATTGTGTTGTGTTTCTGAGAAGCAGCATAGCACAGTGAGAGAGCACAGTCCTGGGAGCCAGAAGGACCTGGGTTCTAATCCTGGCTTTGCCACTTGTCTGCTGAGTGATCTTGGGCAAGTCAGTTCACTTCTCTGTGCCTCGGTTACCTCATCTGTGAAATGGGAATTGAGACTGTGAACCCCATTTGAGACAGGGACTATGTCCAATCCGATTTGCTTGTATCCACCCCATTGCTTAGCACAGTGCCTGGCACATAGTAAGCACTGAACAAATACCACAATTATTATTATCATTATTATCATCATTAGATAAAAGTAAATTAGGTTGGGCACAGTCCCAGTCCCACATGGGGCTCACAGTCTAAGTAGGAGTGATCCTCAGAGGCCCTCACAGATCGGGAAACTTTGTAAGCTCCCAGAAAATGACGTAGAATGATCTTATCTTTCACTCATTTGTGGGCCAAAGAGTGAAGGAATTCCATTATCAGGTGTAAACCTCTGTCAATGCTACCTTCTGTCCCCCTGCCAAAGCAAGAGTATCTGGCCATGAATATCCTATATTGTTTTTAAGGGCATTTGGGGAACAACTAGAAATCAGCCCTGGACTTGTTATTTTCTGGGTCTCCTCTAGTTTAAGATTAGTACATTTCTGAACAGTTCCTTCTGGATTTTCAGGTTTCCCCGATATGTAATTCTCCTAGGGGCAGTTGTCATATTTGGAGTGTTAGAACTGGCACAATTAGGATAAATTGCATGTTTGATCAGGCTCTGTTATTATCTCATTTTTAAAATGAACTTTGTTCTTGTAGCTTCAAGTGCCATTTAGGCGGAACTGTTTCCTCCGGCATGGAAATGAGACGAATCTGAATCATATGGTTGTTGGGGATGAAATCTGCTTCTTTTCTTTCAGTCATATTTATTGAGCGTTTACTACATGCAGAGCACTGTACTAAACTCTTGGGAGAGTATAATACAGCAATAAATAGACACACTCCCTGCCCACAATGAGCTTACGCTCGACTGAGTAATGCTGTCATACTGATGGTTTCTTCATAGTTTTGAAAAAGAAAAAGAAAAAGAAAAAGAAATTCACATATTTGTGAATTTTTGTATTGGGAATAATTAAAGTCATTATGTCTCCAAAGTATATCTCTGGTAAATAAAACAGATGAAGATTCATCTCCAATTCGTCGAGGCTTCCGTCATGTCAAAATTCCAGATTGAGTCATGTTTTTCCTTTTTAATCCAATCCCAGGCTATTTTGAAACAGTGTTTGCATAAGTAATTTGAAGACCTGTTTTATTCCTGCCTCAGACTGAGACTCTTTATCATTCAGGTTTACCATAGGAGGGAAGAATTTAGAGGGAATTTGCTTCCACTTTTCAAGTGGGCTTTTCAGAAACCTTCTGGACCTCTCATAGAGAAACCTCGAAAAACCACGCTTAGAAGTCGAAGCGTGGCGTGAAAATATTTTCTGACTAACGCAGAGGAGGATCTTCCATTTCATTCTCTGAATTAAAATGCTGAAACTAAAAATGCTGAAACTAATTCTTGTTTTTACTCTCCAAGAAAATGCAGACGGCTTTTATTGTTCATTCTATCAGCTATTGCCGTCAGACTACCTGAGACTCAGAGACTAATGAAATCCATGGGGGATTTGGCAGCGGGCCTATGGCAGATGTTTAGTTTTCTTCTCTCCCCTTAGACCTGTTAACTGGGACCTTAAGAACATCCACTTTAGGGACACAGGCATACTGGACATTTCCCATTCCCCCCATCCACCCCACCTTTTGTTCTGGAGATGAGCTTCAAGCTTGACTTCACATGGCCAAGTAGTTTCTAGAAGTGCGAATTATGCCTCACGAATCGCTGGTGTTTTGCAAAAAAGGTTAATAACTGTGTGGGTGTGAGCAAAACCACTGCATCCTTTGAGCCAAATTTTTCCAGGGTCAAAACTCTTTCAGAACATCAAAGGACAATTTGCAATATTGAGGCCTAGCGTGCACAATGCACTGGTGGTTTGAAATAATAATAATAACAATAATAGTAATATTTGTGGTATTTGTGTGCCTACTATATGTCAGGCACTCTTAAGTACTGGGGTACATTGGACACAGTCCCTGCCCCACACGTGGCTTCCAGTCTTAATCCTCATTTTACAGATGAGGTCACTGAGGCACTGGAAGTGAAATAATAACAATAATAATAATGATGGCATTTATTAAGTGCTTACTATGTGCAAAGACTGTTCTAAGCACTGGGGAGGTTACAAGGTGATCATGTTGTCCCATGGGGGTCTCACAGCCTTAATCCCCATTTTACAGATGAGGTAACTGAGGCCCAGAGAAGTTAAGTGACTTGCCCAAAGTCACACAGCTGACAATTGGCAGAGCCGGAATTTGAACCCCTGACCTCTGACTCCAAAGCCCGTGCTCTTTCCACTGAGCCACCCTGCTTCCCCAATGACCATCTACCTCAGCACTTCATGCATAGTAAACACTTAAAAGTACCATAATTATTCTTTCTCTACACCCCACAGTTCACTGTTGAGTTCAGATGTGTGTAGCCTAGTGGATAAATCCTGGGCCTTGGAGCCAGAGAACCTGAGTTCTAATTCCAGCTCTACCCCTTGTCTGCTGTGTGACCTTGGGTAAGTCACTTCATGTCTCTGGGCGTTAGTTTCCTCATCAGCAAAATGGGGATTGAAACTGAGAGTTCTGTGTCCAACCAGAATAGCTTGGAGAAGCAGTGTTGTCTAGTGTTGACTGTGAGCCCACTGTTGAGTAGGGACTGTCTCTATATGTTGCCAATTTGTACTTCCCAAGTGCTTAGTACAGTGCTCTGCACATAGTAAGCGCTCAATAAATGCAATTGATAATGATGATGATGATGATAGTGGAAAGAGAACGGGCCTGGGAGTTAGAGGACTTGGGCTCTAATCCCAGATTTGCCAATTGCTCTGCCAGTTTGCTTGCTAGGTGATCTCGGGCAAGTCACTTAACTTTTCTGTGCCTCAGTTTCCTCAACTGTAAAGTGGGGGTTCAATACCTGCTCACCCTCCTTCTTAAGACTGTGAGCCCCATGTGGGACAGGGACTGTGTCCGACCTAATTGACTTGTATCTAACCCCACGCATAGAACATTATTTGACACATAGCAAGTGCTTAACAAGTATTCTAAGACAAACAATAGCGTACTAATGGTAACAAATACCATTAAAAAAAAGAAAGAAGTACAAACTTGTCTCTGGGACCGTGAGCTTCTCGATCGCAAACCAATGCCCAGAAATATCTGTTCTCCCCTCCTACTTAGACTGCTAGCCCCTTGTGGCACAAGATCTCTATCCGACCTGATTAACTTGTATCGACCCCAGCGCTTAGAACAGTGCTTGACACACAGTAGGCACTTGACTAGCGTCATTTAAAAAAAACCCCAACAAACCCAAAGGTTGGGGAAATATTTCCTGGAGGTGGAAGAAAGAGCGAACACACTCAGTCCAGACTTGGTCTTTTTGGCCTCCTCAAGAATCTCTCTCCGCACCCCCATTCAATCGTATTTATTGAGCACTTACCGTGTGCAGAGCACTGTACTAAGAGATTGGGGAAGTACCATACAACAATAAACAGTGTCATTCCCTGTCCACAATGAGTTCATAGCCCATCACAAGTAATTCCTAGACCTTTGAGGTAGGTACCAAAAATCTTGTCCTCATCACATGTTCCAACCCTCTGCTTTCCCCTCCCCGTCACCCTTGCAGAAAGTCCTGGGATCGTGGCAAGTTGTTAGACTTGGTTATTATGTGTTTCAATCTTCCACTGCTCCTTTCTGAATAAAGGAGTGGACTGGAGTCATCTTGGGTCACTACTCTGGATCTGGGGCAGGCCTGACAGATGTGCCGGTCACTTGTTCGAAATGGACGGAACCCCCCACCCACGCTCATGCTAGGTTCATGTGGCCAATTCCTTTTCTTCCTCTCCCTTCTGCATCACCCTGACTTGCTCCCTTTTTTCATCTCCCATCCCACCCCCAGAGCACTTATGTACATATCTGTAATTAATTCCTCTATGTTAATGTCTGTCTTCCCCTTTAGACTGTAGGCTCGTTGTGGGCAGGGAAGGTGTCTGTTATATTGTTCTATTCCCCCAAGCACTTAGTACAGTGCTCTGTACAATGAAAGCGCTCAATAAATGTGGTTGAATACAGCAGCCTAGAGAATCCATCTTTCAGCTAAAAGCCATCCCTGAAGCAGAATGGGCATTGCTTCCCGACTCTCCTTTCCAGAGAGCTATAGGGTAGAAGATTCCTTCTTCCTAGATGTCAGAAAATTTTTTGTGTCATTCCTTCTTCCTAGATGTCAGAAATTTTTTTGTGTCATTTCTCCAGAGGCCATTTCAATGTTAGATGGAATAATGCATCCTCTGTAAGGCCTGCAGGGCTCTCTATTTTTAAATGTGCTAGCCTCTTTCTGGAGCCTATTGCCTTTCTAAAATGCAGTTCACCATCTCTGTCTCTGTAATGCCCCTTGCTATCCCTGCTCTAAAGCCCTTTGGGAATAATTTAGGTGCTTCCCTACCTGGAGATGCAGCAGCCAATAAAACTTCAAAGAAGCCCAGTCTTTACCTCAGTCAAAATTTCAACACATGCCAATTTAAAAATAAAACTTGAAATGTAGCCGTTTATCCTGAGCAGATTGTTTTGGGTTTCTGTGATCCACCACAACTGAACAGAAATCTTTATGCAAATAAATATTAATAGAGTCCTCTATCAGGAGCTTGCCAGGGGGAGAGAAAGAAAGGGAGACAGACAGAGAAAAGAAAGGCATGTTTATTAAGCCTTATAAACTGATGGAGCACACTGGTACAGGCTTCTATTTCTAACGTAACCTAAGCTAAAGACCCTGTCTGTCTACCCCTTAAACTTGAGGAAATTTTGGCCATTTTTTCACAACTTTGTTGTTTAAAGCTTGTTGGGTTTTTTTCCCCCCCGTGCGCTTTCTTAGCCTTGCCATGCCGTTATGACACTAGGTAACCATAGAAACTGACTTCATTAAAATGCATTGTGACCACCCTAATAATAGATGTTCAGGTGAACATGTGCAGCTTCCATTCAGCCTGTGTGAATGGAACAACATGAATTTTCTAGGGACCTTTTCTGGGTTCAGAATGAGGAAAATCAATCCCTTGTCCCCACTTAACTGACCTCTCTACTCTCCTACTACAACCAAGCCCGCACACTCTACTCTTCTAATGCTAACCTTCTCACTGTGCCTCCATCTCATCTATCTCCCCACCAACCTCTCGCCCATATCCTGCCTCTGGTCCGGAATGCTCTCCCTCCTCAAATTCCACAGACAATGACTCTCCCCCACTTCAAAGCCTTACTGAAGGCACATCTCCTCCAAGAGGGCTTCCCTAAGCCCTCCTTTCCTCTTCTCCCTCTCCCTTCTGCGTTACCCTGACTTGCTCCCTTCATTCATCCCCCCCAAAGCACACACTTACATATCTGTAATTTATTTATTTATAGTAATGTCCATTTCCCCCTCTAGGCTGTGAGTTGTGGGCAGGGAATGTGTCTTATACTGTCATATTGTACTCACCCAAGTGCTTAGTACAGTTCTCTGCAGACGGTAAGCACTCAGTAAGTAGGAATAACTGACTGGAAAGTAGAAAATTGAGAATGGTATACTTGAGATGGGGTGATGATGGAGGCCTATTTTGATCGTTTTATCATAATGGCTAGTGGACGGATGGACAAACTTGTGAGGAAAAAAATGCATCTGTAAAACATCATTTCATCAGAAATGAGCATCTCCTCTTAGCTCTGGGGGATGTGGTCCTTGTTCCAAGGTTTGTTAATTAAGCAATCAGTGATGTTTAGTGAGCGCTTAGTGAGACTGACTGTACTGAGCTAGTGGGAGAGTACAACAGAAGATGCCCCTTCTCCAACCTAAGGGAGTTTATGATCTAAAGGCAGAAACTGGTAGAAATCATTCTGGAGCAGATGAAAGAAGGGGAATTTAACAAGTGGAAGGAGAATTTGGTTTATGTCAAAATGAAATAGCTAATAATCGAATATACAAATAAATATGTAATAGTAATTATGGTACTTGATAAACTGTCCTCTCAGGGTCGCACCCGGAAAGTTTCAAGTACTCTACCAGTCCCGACTATGGGAGGGAGAGTCAAGCAGAGACACGTTTATTACTCTATTTTATTAATGATGTGTATATATCTATAACTCTATTTTGATGGTATTAACACCTGTTTTCTAGTTTTGTTTTGTTGTCTGTCACCCCCCTCAAGACTGTGAGCCCATTGTTGAGTAGGAACTGTCTCTATCTGTTGCCAAATTGTACTTTCCAAGCACTTAGTACAGTGCTCTGCACACAGGAAGCGCTCAATAAATATGAATGAATGAATATCCATTCCTTTCCTAGCTTGGTCAGTGAATAGCGAGTGGAAGGCAATCTGCTGTAAGTCAAAACTCACCTGTGCTGGGCAGCAGCGGCAGGAGAGAGAGTCGAGGGCGGAGTTTCAAGTTGACTGCACAGAGAAAGTGGTAAACCACTGCTGGATTTTTACTAAGAAAACTCTCTGGATACCCTACCAGAACAATTGCAGATGGAGTTGGGATATTCTGGGAAAGATGTGTTCGTGGCGTTGCTATGGGTCGGACACGACAGAGCACTGTACCAAGCACTTGGGAGAGTACACATAACAATAAACAGCCATATTCCCGGACCACAGCAAGCTCATCCCCAAACCACCTGAACCCCTGGGCCCTGGGCAAACCAGGCCTCGTAGGTATGCGGTGTTCTTGGATCAAGCCCCATAACCATGTCCGAGGTATCCTTGGAGGTGGTTTGGACTGGCGTGGGCCAGAACGATCCAAGTTGGTCCTGTGAGATGAACCGGATAATTAGTCGGAGCAATTATACGTAGGTCGAGTTGATGCAGATGTTCATTCATTCATTCAGTCGTATTTACTGGGCACTTACTGTGTGCAGAGCATGGTGCTAAGCTCTTGGGAGAGTACAATACAACAATAAACAGACTCATTCCCTGCTCACAACGAGCTTGTAGTCTAGAGGAGAAGACAGATGTTACTATGAATAATCCAATGCAACTCATTGCAGTCATTCCATAAGTATGATTGAATGAATGAGGGCTTATTGTGTGCAGAGCACGTCATTAAGTGCTTGGGAGAGGATAATCCAACAATAAACAGTCCAATGTCATCAAACACGCTTTTATACATGTACTTGTCTCACTTGTGCTGTGCAGCGATCTCAGTTGATGCTGCAGAGTAGCTGAGGGGCGGGCCCCAGACTTGGGCCCTGAAAGATGACCGCTTATCCTTGGAAGGTGTCCTACGGATTGAACCGACTGTAAGGTCATTGTGGGCAGGGAATGTGATGATGAGTTGATGACTGTGGTATTTCTTAAGGCTTTACTATGTGCCAGGCACTGTACTAAGTGCCGGAGAGGATCCAGGCAAATCGGGTTGGACATAGTCCACATCCCACATGGGACTCACAGTCTTAATCCCCATTTTGTAGATGAGGGAACTGAGGCCCAGAAACATTAAGTGACTTGCCCAAGGTTCCCCAGCAAGTAGACAAGTGGTGAAGCTGGGATTAGAACCCAAGACCTCCTGATGCCCAGGCCTATTCTCTATCCACTACGCCATGCTACTTCTCTTAAATGTGTCTGTCAATTCTGTTGTGCTCTCCCTTAGCGCTTAATACAGTCCTGTGCACATAGTGAGCACTCAGTAAGTACCATTGATGATGATTATGGTAATGATGACAACATGCTCCTTGGAACAAGAACGTTCAGGTAGTGGAGCAAAATGTAGACGGTTTTGTCCCTTCTTCTGGGCAGGGATTTTTTTTTCTGAAATCTGAGCTTGAAAGGCATATTTAGAGGGTTGCCAGCTTTTGCCTTTTCCTCCTCTGAGGAGGACACTAGATTGGTGTGAGCGAGAGGTAATTATGTGACTTTTATACAACGGGGCCATTTTCTCTAAACCCTTCTAGCGGCTTCGTTTACCCCTAGCCTTTCTTTCCTTTTGTGTTCAGGCTGTTCTGTTCTCTCCAGAGCAGGGCAAGAGTCCTAGTGAAATGGTGGTATAGTAGCAGTGGGAGGAGAAAAGGGCCCGATTACCCAGCCTTGACCTCTTTCCAATGGTCATTTCTCCTGCCCCACAGTGGCGGGGTTGTATTCATTCAATCATATTTACTGAGCAATTCCTGCATGCAGAGCACTGTACTAAGCGCTTACTTTGTGCCAGGCACTGTCCTAAGCGCCGGGGTGGATACAAGCAAATCGGGTTTGGACACAGACCACGTCCCACATGGGGCTCACAGTCCTAATCCCCATTGTACACATGAGGCAACTGAGACCCCGAGAATAATAATAATAATAATGATGACATTTATTAAGCGCTTACTATGTGCAAAGCACTGTTCTAAGCGCTGGGGAGGTTACAAGCTGATCAGGTCGTCCCACGGGGGGCTCACAGTCTTAATCCCCATTTCCCAGATGAGGTAACTGGGGCACAGAGAAGTTAAGTGACTTGCCCAAAGTCACACAGCTGACAATTGGCGGAGCCAGGATTTGAACCCATGACCTCTGACTCCAAAGCCCGGGCTCTTTCCACTGAGCCACGCTTGACTTGCCCAAGGTCACGCAGCAGATGAGCAGCAAAGTCGGGGTCTTAATCTGGGGTCTGTAGCCACTAGGTCCTTGGTGCTCAATCTGCACAGAGCCTTTGGAGTGGGGCTGGGGGATGTGGAAGACAACTGTCCATTCTGGTTCGGGAGTGATTGAAGGAGATTTAAGATGTCCCACTTGAGCCGGTTTGAAGGTTCTGAGGAGCGTGTTGCCGTGGAGACGTTTTGGGCACCACAGTGTCCCCTCCGCCACTTTCTTCTTTGGTGCGTGGGTGAGGCGGCTTTTTATTGCTCTTGGTTCTCGCTGTGTTGCTTCCTCCCTGTCGGTCCGACTAGGTTTATAGCAGCCTCCGCACTCAGCCGGTTCTCCTGAAGGGAGGGCGAAGGGTGACACTCTCCCAGGTAAATGCGGGATGGGCGGGCAACAACCTGGTGGCTCTCATTCATTCATTCATTCATCCATTCATTCATTCATTCAATCGAATTTATTGAGCATTTACTGTGTGTAAAGCACTGTACAAAGCACTTGGGAAAGTACAATATAACAACAAACACATTTTCCTGCCCACAGCGAATTCACAGTCCGGAGGGGGAGACAGACATTAATAGAAATAAATAAATAGATAAATTACAGGTATACATATGTGCTCAGGGGATGGGAGGGAGGATGAAGGGGCGAGTAAGAGCGGCACAGAAGGGAGTGGGAAAAGAGGAGAGGAGGGCTTAGTCAGGGAAGGCTTCTTGAGGGAGATGTGCCTTCAGTAAGGTTTTGAAGTGGGGGAGAGCAGTTAATTGTCTATGCTGTGCTATCCCTGCAGCTACCATGATTCCGATCGTATTTATTGAGCATTTTAGAGAAGCAGTGTGGCTCAGTGGAAAGAGCATGGGCTTTGGAGTCAGATGTCATGGGTTCAAATCCCGGCTCTGCCAACTGTCAGCTGTGTGACTTTGGGTGAGTCACTTCTCTGGGCCCCAGTTACCTCATCTGTAAAATAGGGATTAAAACTGTTAACCCCCCCCCCCACACACACCCCGTGGGACAACCTGATCACCTTGTAACCTCCCCAGCACTTAGAACCGTGCTTTGCACGTAGTAAGCGCTTAACAAATGCCATCATTATTATTATTATTAGTGAGTGAGTACTGTGTGCAGAGCACTGTCCTAAGCTCTTGGGAGAGTACAGCATAACAGACACATTCCCTGCCCACAACGAGCTTACAATTTAGAGGGGGATAAGCCTTTTCCAGAGGATTCTTCCAATAACAATAATAATAATAATAATAATGATGGTATTTGTAATAATAATAATAATAATGGCATTTGTTAAGCTCTTGCTCTGTGCCAAGCACTGTTCTAAGTGCTGGGGTAGATACTCGGTAATCAGGTTATCCCATTTGGGGCTCACAGTCTTTCTTAATCCCCATTTTACAAATGAGGTAACTGAGGCACAGAGAAGTGAAGTGACTTGCCCAAAGTCACACAGCTGACTAGTGGCAGTGGTGGGAATAGAACCCATGACCTCTGACTCCCAAGCTTGTGCTCTTTCCACTAAGCCACGCTGCTTTTGTAATAATCATAACTGTGGTATTTGTTGAACGCTGACTAGGTGCCAAGCACTGTGCTAAGAGCTGGAGTGGAGAGACAAGATAATTAGATGGGACACAGTCCCTTTCATAGTAGGATGGAGAACAGGGATTTAATCTAATTTTCCAGATGTGGAAACTGAGGCACAGGGCAGTTCAGTGACTTGCCCGTGGTTATACAGCAGGCAGGGAGTGGAGCCAGGTTTAGAACCCAGGTCCTCTGACTCCCAGTTCCACACTCTGTCGACTAGGCCAGATCGCATCTCACTTGGTGCTACTCTCAGCCCGGGCCCACCGCCAAAAATAGAATACAAAGGGTATGAAGGTTGTCTTCTTTTTTTCCCCCTCTAGTAGAAGAGGTGTTCAGAGTCATGTAGTTTCTAGGATTTGTAAGACTGGGCCTTGATTTCCTCCAAGTGAGCCATCCCGCCAGATTAGATGAGATCGTAGTGCCACCTCATCCCTGACTCCTCCATAATAATAATAGTAATCAATCAATCAATCGTATTTATTGACCGCTTACTGTGTGCAGAGCACTGTACTAAGCGCTTGGGAAGTACAAGTTGGCAGCATATAGAGACAGTCCCTACCCAACAGTGGGCTCACAGTCTAGAAGGGGGAGACAGAGAACAAAACCAAACATATTAACAAAATAAAATAATTAGAATAGATAGATATGTACAAGTAAAATAAATAAATAAATAGAGTAATAAATATGTACCAACATATATACATGTGCTGTGGGGAAGGGAAGGAGGTAAGACGGGGGGATGGAGAGGGGTTGCTTACTATGTGCAAAGCACTGTTCTAAGCGCTGGGGAGGTTACAAAGTGTTTGGGTTGTCTCACGGGAGGGGGGCGGTGTCACAGTCTTAATCCCCATTTTACAGATGAGGTAACTGAGACCCAGAGAAGTGAAGTGACTTGCCCAAAGTCACCCAGCTGACAAGTGGCGGAGCCGGGATTTGAACCCATGACCCCTGACTCCAAAGCCTGTGCTTTTTCCACTAAGCCACGCTGCTTCTCCATCATTTCCAGGGTCTGCCAGTTGGACTCCTCAGGTTCTCATCAAGTGGCAGTGACAGGGAAGTAATCTGGGACCGCTCACTCAAAGGACAGGAAAGGAGGGAGGGAGGGACTGTGGGGGAGAAAAAGGGGGAGAGGGGAGGAACGGGGGTTGGGGAGAAAGGGAGGTGGGAGCAAGTGAGTGAGCGTGGTTTAGAAGAAAAGTTCAGGCCCGAGACTCTGGAGACCAGGTTCTAACCCCAAGCCTGCCAGTAGCCCACAGTGTGATCTTGGGCAAGTCGTCTAACCCCTCTGGCCCTCAAGTTTCCTCCTCCATAACATGAGGATAAGATCACTTTTAGACTGTGAGCCCACTGTCGGGTAGGGACTGTCTCTATATGTTGCCAATTTGTACTTCCCAAGCTCTTAGTACAGTGCTCTGCACATAGTAAGCGCTCAATAAAAACGATTGATGATGATCACTGCTGTCCCCTACCTCTTAGGCTGGGAGCCCCGTGGGGGACTGTAGGCCCGCAAAGCCAGCAGTACGTTCAATTTCTTCTGTTGCCAGGTAAAGTTAGCAGCGTGTTGTTGCCAGACTGCATCAGTAACATCCTGGACAGAAATTAGGGAAAGGACAACCACAAGACCCCCCAAACCGTTGATCGGGCAGCGATTTAATTAGTAACTTCCAGAACTTCAAAGTGTCTTACGAGAGGCTGCGTATTGTAGCATGGGGAAGCAGCATGGCCTAGTAGATAGAGCACGGGCCTGCAAGTCAGACGGTCATGGGTTCTAATCCCAGACTGCTGGGTGAGTGACCTTGGGCAAGTCACTTCACTTCTCTGGGCCTCAGTTACCTCATCTGTACAGTGGGGATTGAGACCGTGAGCCCCACGTGGGACAGGGACTGTGTCCAACCTGATTTGCTTGTATCCACCCCAGAGCTTAGTACAATGCCTGGCACATAGTAAGCCCTTAACAAATACCAAAATTATCATTATTATTATTACTATTATTGCACCAGAGAAAAGGGCAGCAAAGGACAGTCCTTTCAACAGCTGAACTCTGTTGAATTTTGGTTAACTTCAAGGGCTACACTGCTCTGTTTCTCCTAGCGTGGTGGGGGTCACTGGGAATTTGAACAAACACAGGTTACCTTGAATTGGGTCGTCTGTGCAAAAAGGGTTGTAAGTTAGGGCAAAGAAATTAAGTTAACTTCTGGGAGCAGTTGGCTTGGTCATGAGGGGTTTGTGGTTAATAAAAGGACATGATCCTCCCTGTTTTGGGATTCTGCCTTCTGGATCGTGCCGCAACAATGAACCCTGATGTGTGTGTGTGAAGAGGGGGAAGAGTAGAGGAGGCAGGGGGTGGAGGAGGAGGAGGAGGGTGCGATGTTTCAATAAAGACCCATTGTGATCCGGGATCGCTTGTGATCCCTTTTGGGAATCGCCGCCCTCTGACGGAGTGGAACTTAACGGGAGCAAGGGCGGTGTCGGATCTGATTATCTCGTAACTGTGTCAGCCCGTAGTACACAGTGAGTGTTAAATAAATACCACAGGAAACAGAAGAACTAAATGAAGTTGAGTTTCTGCACCGTTTGAATCGACCATTTTCATTTAATGTTTGAAATGGGTTGAATTTTCCAGTCCGAAAACCAAACTTTCGGTAGTATTTCGATGCTCCTAGCTTTGTCCACTTACCACCTTTTGAGATGCTTCCTTAAGTAGATACCCTGGACCTGGTTTACATTCCTCTACTGTAAGCTCACTGTGGGCAGGGATCATGTCTGCTATTTCTGTTGTATCATACTCGCCCGAGCGCTTAGTACAGTGCTCTGCACATAATAAGCACTCAATAAATACCATCGACCTATTGCTGAGTTTCAAAAAAATAGTTGACAGTGGTTGTTTAGATGATGGTTATTTAAAGCATTCCTTCAGGTTGCTTATTGGACCTGGGTTCTAATCCCAACTTACTTGCTGTGTGACCATGGGCAGATCATTTATCTTCCTGTGCCTCAGTTTCCTCAACTGTAAAATTGGGATTCAGTACCTGTTCTTCCTCCTGCCTGAACTGTGAGTCCATGTGGGACAGGCACTATGTCCAACCTGATTATCTTGTGTCTACCCCAGCCCCTAGAACAGTGCTCGGCACATTGTAAGCACTTAACTACCATCATTATTATTATGCATTCTTTTACATGCTGTCAGTATCTACTGCAGTTTATCTTTCCATCAGTCAGTCAATGATATTTATTGAGCACTTAGTACAGTGATTAAGTGATTAATCATAAGTGATTAAGCCCTGAGAGAGAATTCAAAGCTCTTGGCTAGGCAAATCCTGAGTGTTATTCAGTCAGATCCACAGAGAAGCCAAGAAATAGCACCTCCCCTCCCACCCCCCGGCCGGTTAATTTGCCCATTTGTTTCCGCTTAGATCAGCCAGTCGATTGTATTTAGTGCTTACTGTGTGCTGAACACTGTACTAAGTGCTCAGGAGAGTTCAGTCTCACAATATAATAGACACATTTTCTGCCACCAACACGCTTACAGTCTAGAGGCGGAGATAGACATTAATAGAAATAAATAAATAGATGATGGATCTGTGCGTAGATGCTGTAGGGCTGGGAGGAGGAATGAATAAATGGAGTGAGTCGGGACGATGCAGAAGGGAGTTGAAGAAAAGGAGAAAGAGATCCATCCATGGTGATTACTGAGCACTTACTGAGTTCTTGGGGAAGTACAATCCAACAGGGTTGGTAGACATGCTCCCTGCCCACAGCAAGTTCCAGTCAAGAGAGGAGCTGACAGTCTAGATAGTGCCACTCCTCCGAAAGACCTTCCTTGACTAAGCCCCCCTTTTCTCTTCTCCCACTCCCTTCTGTTACCCTGACTCTCTCCATTTCTTCATCCTCCCTCCAAGCCCCACAGCATTTATGTACATATGTGGTATTTATTTCTGTTAATGTCTGTCTCCCCCTCTAGACTGTAAACTCCTGGGCAGGGAATGTGTCTGTTCATTGTTACATTGTACTCTGCCAAGCGTTTAGCCCGGGGCTGTGCACATAGTAAGTGCTAAAGAAATACGATTGAATGAATGAATAAAAGGAAGGTGAGGATCCCAGGGGCCCAGCAGATGACTGTTGGGATTCCAGGCCTCACGCAGCAGCTGCCAGATTCTCAGGGGCATCCTCATACCCAGCAATAGCATAGTGGTTAAAGCATGGGCCTGCGAGTCAGAAGGTCATGGGTTCTAGTCCTGGCTTCACCACTTGTCTGCTGTATGACCTTGGGCTAGTCACTTCTACTTCTCTGACCTTCAGTTACCTCATCGGTAAAATGGGGATTTAGACTGTGAGCTCCACGTGGGACAGGGACTGTGTCAAACTGGATTTGCTTGTATCCACCCCAGTGCTTAGTGTAGTGCCTGGCACATAGTAAGTGCTTAACTAATACCATTGTTATTATTATTATTATGATGATGAGGATGTTGAATTCCTTTATCAGTCTTGATAGAGCCTGTGAAAGTTGACTTCCTTACTATAGCACATAAGCAGCATGGCCTAGAGAAGCAGTGTAGCCCAGTGAAAAGAGCTCAGGATGGTAGTCTAATTTTTTCTACAAAAACGTTCAGGCCATGTTTCCTCACTCCTCAAGAACCTCCAGTGATCCACCTCCGCATCTAACAGAAACTCCTTTCCATCGCCTTAAAGCACTCAATCACCTTGCCCCCTCCTACCTTACCTCTTTGATTTCCCACTACAACCCAGCCCATACACTTCACACATCTAATGCTACCCTTCTTACAGTTCCTCAGTCTCATTTATTTTACCAGAGTCCTCTTGCCCGAGTCCTGCCTCTGACCTGGAACGCCCTCCCTCCTCATATCCCACAGACAATCACTCTCCCTACCTTCAAAGCCTTATAGAAGGTACATCTCTTCCATGAGGTCTTCCCTGACTAAGCCCTCCTTTCCTCTTTTCCAACTCCCTTCTGTGTCACCCAGACTTACCCCCTGTAAATCTATATTACTACCTCACAGAGGCCTCCGCTCTCTCGACCCCATCCATCTTTCTGAGCGCCTCACACCCCACCTCGCCTCCCTTTCCTCTCTACCCAGTCTTGTTGATCAGATTACAGCTCTCAACTCTACCCTCTCTACTCAGCTCAACTCGTTTGCTCCCCTTTCCCTTTGCTGCTCTCGTACCACTAACCCACAGCCCTGGATCACTGCCACTGTCTGCCTCCTTCACTCATGCTCGAGCTGCTGAATGCTGCTGGTGAAAGTCTAAACACCAAGGCAACCTTGTTCACTTCAGGTTTATCCTTTCCTGCCCTAACTCTGCCCTTTCCTCTGCCAGGCAAAACTATTTCTCCTCCCTTATTGAACCCATGCCCATCATCCCCATCAGCTCTTCCGTACATTTAACTCCTTTCTCAGGCCCCCTGTTCCTCCCCCTCATTCATCCCTCACCCCCAACGATCTGGCCTCCTACTTCATTAGTAAAATTAACTCCATCAGGTCTGAGCTCCCCAAAGTCACTCCTCCCCCTTCTCCAACCCCCCAGCTCTCAACCCTCTCCGCTACTCTCCCATCCTTCCCAGCAGTATCCTCAGGTGAGATCTCCTCCCTCCTCTCAAGTGCTACTCCAGCCACCTGTGCTTCTGACCCCATTCCCTCTCATCTTATGAAATATCTCGCCCCTTCCCGCCTCCCCTTCTTAACTTCCATCTTCAGCTGCTCACTGTCCACTGGTTCCTTCCCCTCTGCCTTCAAACATGCCCACGTCTTCCCCATCCTAAAAAAACCCTCTCTTGACCCCACCTCCCCTTCTCGTTATCTCCCTATCTCCCTCCTACCATTCCTTTCCAAACTCCTTGAACGAGTTGTCTACACCCGCTGCCTCAAATTCCTCAATGCCAACTCTCTCCTTGACCCCCTCCAATCTGGCTTCTGTCCCCTACAGTCCACCGAAACTGCCCTCTCAGAGGTCACCAGTGACCTCCTTCTTGCCAAATCCAACGGCTCCTACTCTATCCTAATCAATCAATCAATCAATCAATCGTATTTATTGAGCGCTTACTATGTGCAGAGCACTGTACTAAGCGCTTGGGAAGTACAAATTGGCATCACATAGAGACAGTCCCTACCCAACAGTGGGCTCACAGTCTAAAAGGGGGAGACAGAGAACAGAACCAAACATACCAACAAAATAAAATAAGTAGGATAGAAGTGTACAAGTAAAATAAATAAATAAATAAATAAATAAATAGAGTAATAAATATGTACAACCATATATACATATATACAGGTGCTGTGGGGAAGCACAATCCTCCTCGACCTCTCAGCTGCCTTCCACACTGTGGACCACACCTTCTCCTCAACATGCTATCCAACCTTGGCTTCACAGACTCCGTCCTCTCCTGGTTCTCCTCTTATCTCTCCAGCCGTTCATTCTCAGTCTCCTTTGTGGGCTCCTCCTTCCCCTCCCCTTACTGTAGGGGTTTCTCAAGGGTCAGTTCTTGGTCCCCTTCTGTTCTCGGTCTACACTCCCTTGGAGAACTCATTTGCTCCCAGGGCTTCAACTATCATCTCTAAGCTGATGACACCCAAATCTACATCTCTGCCCCTGCTCTCTCTCCCTCCCTTCAGGCTCGGGTCTCCTCCTGCCTTCAGGACATCTCCATCTGGATGTTTGCCTGCCATCTAAAACTAAGTATGTCCAAGACTGAACTCCTTATATTCCCTCCCAAACCCTGCCCTCTCCCTGACTTTCCCATCACTGTTGACGGCACTACCATCCTTCCCGTCTCACAAGCCCACAACCTTGGTGTCATCCTCGACTCCGCTCTGTCGTTCACCCCTCACATTCAATCCGTCACCAAAACCTAATCCTATCCTGACTGGATTACTGCATCATCCTCCTCTCTGATCTCCCATCCTCCTGTCTCTCCCCACGTCAGTCTACACTTCACGCTGCTGCCCAGATCATCTTTGTGCAGAAATGCTCTGGGCATGTTACTCCCATCCTCAAAAATCTCCAGTGGCTACCAGTCAACCTATGCATCAGGCAAAAACTCCGTACTCCCGGCTTCAAGGCTGTCCATCACCTCGCCCCCTCCTACCTCACCTCCCTTCTTTCCTTCTACAGCCCAGCCCGCACCCTCCACTCCTCTGCTGCTAACCTCCTCACTGTGCCTTGTTCTCGCCTGTCCCGCCATCGACCCCCAGCCCACGTCCTCCCCCTGGCATGGAATGCCCTCCCTCTGCACATCCGCCAAGCTAGCTCTCTTCCTCCCTTCTAAGCCCTACTGAGAGCTCACCTCCTCCAGGAGGCCTTCCCAGACTGAGCCCCCTCCTTCCTCTCCCCCTCCCCCTCCCCTCCACCCTACCTCCTTCCCCTCCCTGCATCACCTGTATATATATTTTTACAGATTTATTACTCTATTTTACTTGTACATAGTTACTATTCTATTTATTTTGTTAATGATGTGCATCTAGCTTTACTTCTATTTATTCTAATGACTTTATACCCATCCACACGTTTGTTTTGTTGTCTGTCTCCCCTTTCTAGACTGTGAGCCCTTTGTTGGGTAGGGACCATCTCTATGTGTTGCCAACTTGTACTTCCCAAGCACTTAGTACAGTGCTCTGCACACAAACAGCGCTCAATAAAAATGATTGAATGAATGAATGAATTCCCCGCTCCCAACCCCACAGTACTTATGCACATAATACTGTAAGCTCATTGTGGGCAGGGAATGTGTCTGTTATATTGTTATATTGTACTCTCCCAAGTGCTTAGTACAGTGCTCTGCACACAGTAAGTGTTCAGTAAATATGACTGACTGACTGACTGGCCCAGGACCTAATCTTGGCTTGGCCACTTGCCTGCTTTGTGACTTTGAGCAAGCCACTGAACTTCTGTGCTTCAGTAAAAGAGGGATTAAATACACATTCTCCCTTCTCTCTTAGACTGTGAGCCTCATGTGGGGCAGAAACTGTCTGATCTGATTATCTTGTACTTACCCCAGTGTATAGTATAGCATAGTACTTGGTGCGTAGTAAGTGCTTCACAAACTAGTACCATCATTATTATTATTATTATTATTTTTATGTGTATAGGCATAATATAAGTGTGGGCTTGGAGTCAGTGTCACAGTGCTTAAGTATCTACCAAGTCTTTTATATTGTACACAACCAAGTGCTTAGTACAGTGCTCTATCCACAGTAGGTGCTTAATAAATAGCACTGATGGCTTGGAAAATGAGGACTTAGGGAAGGCCTCTTGGAGGAAATACAATTTCAGTAGGGTTTTGACGATGGAGAGAGTGATGTGGTCTGCTGGATATAACAGAGGTCAGAAGGTCATGGGTTCCAAATCCAGCTCTGCCATTTGTCTGCTGTGTGACCTTGGGCAAGTCACTTTACTTCTCTGTGCTTCAGTTACCTCATCTGTAAAATGGGAATTGAGACTGTGAGCCCCACGTGGGACAGGGATTGTGCCCATCCCGATTTGCTTGTATCCACCCCAGAGCTTAGTACAGTGCCTGGCACACAGTAAGCACTTAACAAACACCATCCTTATCATTATTTTTACAATACAGCAGAATTAGCAGAAACATTCCCAGCCAACAAACTCACAGTCTAGCTTCGAAGCATGAAGGTGGTAGGTTCCAACCAAAGAGTTTCTTTTGGCTTGGATGGATTCCCTCAGGCCTCCAGAGCCCTGCAGAAGCCTCCACGGACAACCTAGCAAGATTCCCAGCTGCTGGCAGGCTCAGGAGAGCTCTCCCCACGGGATCAGTCTGGGCTGTTTCTGAGAAAGATGCTAACTGGCCACTCACCTTTCATTTATTCATTCATTTATTCAATCGTATTTATTGAGCACTTACTGTGTGCAGAGTACTGTATTAAGCACTTGGAAAGTACAAGTCGGCAACATATAGAGATGGTCCCTACCCAACAACGGGCTCACAGTCTAGAAGGGGGAGACAGACAACAAAACAAAACATGTAGACAGGTGTCAGAATCGTCAGAACAAATAGAATTAAAGCTACATGCACATCATTAACAAAATAAATAGTAAATGTGTACAAGTAAAATAGAGTAATAAATCTGTACAAATATATATACAGGTGCTGAGGGGAGGGGAAGGAGGTAGAGTGAGGGGGGGATGGGGAGAGGAGAGGAAAAGGGGGGCTCAGTCTGGGAAGGCCTCGGGAGGAGGTGAGCTCTCAGTAGGGCTTTGAAGGGATGAAGAGAGCTAGCTTGGCGGATGTGTGGAGGGAGGGCATTCCAGGCCAGGGGAAGGACGTGGGCCGGGGGTCGATGGCAGGACAGGCGAGAACGAGGTACAGTGAGGAGGTTTGTGGCAGGGGAGCATAGGGTGCGGGCTGGGCTGTAGAAGGAGAGAAGGGAGGTGAGGTAGGAGGGGGCGAGGTGATGGACAGCCTTGAAGCCGAGAGTGAGGAAGTTTTGCTTGCCTTCTCTCTGCTCTGCTGAGTTCGCTTGATATCTGGGCCTCAGTTACCTCATCTGTAAAAATGAGGATTTGAAACTGTAAGCCCCACATGGGACAGGGACTGTGTTCAACCCGGTCTGCTCGTATCCACCCCAATGTTTAGTAGAATCCCTGGCATAACAGCTACGTGCTTAACAAATATTGTAATTATTAATTATAATTGATAGAGATTAGTGGAGATGGATAATCAGTGCTGGGATTAAATACCAAGAGGAGCATATCAGTTTCTCTCTAATAGTAATTGTGGTATTTGCTCAGCGCTTAGTATGTACCAACCACTGTACTAACTGCTGGAGTAGATACAAGCTGATAGGGTTGGACACAGTCCCTGTCCTGCTTAAGGCTCACAGTCTCAATGACCATTTACAGATGAGGAAACTGAGGCACAGAGAAGTGACGTGACTTGCCCAAAGTCACACAGCAGACAAGGGGTGGCGTCAAGATTAGAACCCAGGTCGTCTGACTGTGCTCTATCCACTAGATTATGCTTCTTCTAGGCTGTCTTCTCCTGGTAGGCAGGAAGCATGTCTACCAACTGTGTTGTATTACAGTCTCCCAGACGCTTAGTACAGTGCTCCACAAATAGTAGAATTCAATAAATACCATGAATTGTTTTCTCCAGAAGTCATCCCATTTGGGACCAAGGCAGACCATGTAGGACCAAGTTTCAGAGGTCCTATCAGAGTGAGAGTGGCCATAAAACCTGCCTAGGAATTCAAGTTGAAATGCACATTTTTCCATTGTCAAGAGTTCTCATTTTTATTCCCAGGTTGTACTTCATTCATTCATTCAATCTTATTTATTTAGCACTTACTATGTGTGCAGAGCACTGTACTAAGCACTTGGGAAGTACAAGTTGGCAACATATAGAGACGGTCCCTACCCAACAGCGGGCTCACAGTCTAGAAGGGGGAGACAGACAACAAAACAAAACACGTGGACAGGTGTCAAGTCATCAGAATAAATCGAATTAAAGCTAAATGCTCATCATTAACAAAATAAATAGAATAGTAAATATATACAAGTAAAATAAATAGAGTCATAAAACTGTACAAACATATATACAGGTGCTGTGGGGAGGGGAAGGAGGTACGGTGGGTAGGATGGGGAGGTTGCATTGACTCTGAAGAAATATTAGAAATATCATGGCATGTTGTCAATTGTTTATCTATGGTTCCCCCTTCTACTGATGTTTCTCAGAGCCTGCCCTGTTTCCCCGTAGAATCTAGTTTAGCTTCATTTTTTTTTCCTCCATCTCCTATCTATGATGAGAGAAGTGGGTTCTTGGAATAACTGTGACCCAATTTTAAGCCATTTACAGCCAAAGCTAGTAATTTGCTTGTTTAAAAAACATCCAGTTACAATTTCCACATTAGCAAATCCATTGCACTGTCACTGATGACGGGAGAGTTGCTTTTGGGGTGGAATTTTAAAAGGTACAAAAAACAAAAAGCTTGCTATTGTTCTTCATCTGAGTTTTTACAGATCATGTTTCTGGACGTGGTGTTCTCAAGGTGTTATAATGAAAACCTCCCAGTGAAAGTTAAACCTCCTTAGTGCTCATTTGGTTCAAGCGTTTGGCAGAGGCTTTTGAGCTTGGGGTCTTAAAGAGCTTGATCCTCCCGTGTTTTGGAAAATGGGTACATCCAGCTCGGTAGCGTTATATGTGAACAGGTTCATTACACACACAGACACTAACATTAAGTTCTGCATATTACATAGTAGAGTCAGAAGGTCATGGGTTCTAATCCTGGCTCTGCCACTTGTCTGCTCCGTGGTCTTGGGCAAGTCACTTCACTTCTCTGGGCCTCAGTTACCTCATCTGTAAAATGGGACTGAGACTGTGAGCCCCAGGTGGGACAGGGACTTTGTCCAACCCGATTTGTTTTTATCCACCCCAGAGCTTAGTACAGTGTCTGGCACATAGCACTGAACAAATACTACAATTATTATTATTATTCTGCCCCATAGAAACCATAAATTAGGTGAACTCACATATTGGAAGAGCACCTGTCACCCTCCTTGTTTCTGTCACAGAAAAAGTTGGGGTCTGCATTCTGCTCAGTCCAAATGGAAAGTGACAAAGATATTTTGGCAAAAAATTCACAAATTGAATTTTATAAGCTTCACTCAAGATTAGCTCTGTTCAGTTGGAAATCTGAAGCTCCAATTAGGGTTCTAGGTATGCTGGATCCCAAACCGGCTGTGGAGTCTGAAATGGCCAAGTTCTAAATAAATCCAGGGAAGGTTTCATGATCAAATAAAATACCAGAAACTCATTGGGTTCCTCTGTGGAAAAATATGCCAGCCTTGAAGAATGTCTAAATGTGACATAATGTAAGCTGGTTTTCGGATTGTGAGACTCCCTCCTCTGCAACCCTGAGGGACAAGGGCCATGTCTAAATATTTTTAATGGTATTTTTGAAATGCTTATTTTGTGCTAACCCCTATACTAAGCGCTGGGATGGATATAAACAAACCAGGTTAGACACAATCCCTGTCCCACATGGGCCTCATGGTCTCAATCAGCTCGTTGTGGGCAGGGAATGTGTCTGTTATATTGTTGTGTTTTACTCTCCCAAGCGCTGTGTATTCTTTTCCAGCACTTAGTACAGTGCTCTGCACACAGAACGTGTTTAATAAATACTCCTACTATTTCTACTATTACTACATCTATCCCAGAGAAAAAGAGCATTGAAGAGCACAACAATTTACAGAATAAATCAAATCTATAACTGCTCTGACCTCTATCATTTTTGTGGCCTTTTAATCCACCAATACATAACCTTTGAGTCTAAATAGTGGTCTGTAGATTGGGAGGAATCTGTGGGGGGGTTTTCCCCCTCAGGTTTTAGAAAAGTGTTGTGTATCTTTAACGGTGTCTATCCACCTCACCTGAGCTTGAAACAGCAAGCAGCCAAGGCACTGACACAAAATTCTAATCATGTGAGGCAGAGAGAGTGGGGTAGGGAAGGGAGAGGCTGGAGGAAAGCCTGTCCCCTCTGGAAGCTGTCATTGAATGCTTCTCTGGCGTTTTTTTCCTTTTTGTGGGGAAAAAAAAAAAGCATTCAGAAAGAAATTGGTCTGGCACCAAGGATTTTAGCCATTTGACAAGGAAGGCAAGATTGTTCTAAGTCGCAACGTGCGGGTCCTAGGGTTTCTGCTATGCTACTATGCTGCTTCTTTACACCTTTTTAATATCCTTTTTAGAATCAATCTACCGACGAGGGGCCAGAAGATGGAGGAAGCTGTATCGAGTGAATGGGCATCTGTTCCAAGCCAAGCGCTTTAACAGAGTGAGTACTGTGACCAAAAATGCCGTTTTGGTGGTATAGTGATTGTTTCTTTCAGGGAGCTGCTGCTGCCTTTTTGTCACAGAAAAAGGAATGAGGGAAGGAAAAAGGGAAATGGTTGCTTGGGCGAATTCAGGCTTCACTGTATTTAGGGCATGACTAGAAAAAGTCAGAAGTCCTTGCATTATTTAGACTCCGGTGGGGGGGTCGGGCTTGCAGCGCAGAGCTGTTAGAAGGGGCTCTCTCATTCTAATGCATTTCTGAGCTTTTCTTGGCTCCTATTTCTACCCACTTAGCTTCCAGGTTAGTATCCCCTCTCCTCTCCTTCCCGCTGCCTAAATGGTGCCCGCCTATAAATGCAGCCTGTGGCTCTTTAACGTCTGTCTACTTGCCATCCATTGTTTATGTAATCGTTTCACTAGGGTTCTTCAAACCGTCCCGTGCCCAGGGCCAGAGATGGGATTACCTAATTAAATAAATCATCATGCTGTTGCTTTCTTCTCTGAGCTACTAGTGTTGGGCTCTCCAGCACTGAGGGGGTCTAGAAGCTCTCCTCCAGTTCCCCCACCCCCAGCAGTAGACCTCATTTAAAGTGGAAATAACAGCTTTCAGCCCAGCCCACCAGGCCAGGGGGCGACTGCTTGTATATGGAGAATACGAGCTTTGAAGTTTCCCAACTGGGCAGACGCATGAACGTGGGTTCGGTTCCAATTGCAGGTACCCCTCTTCTGGCTTTTGGATTGAAGCCCTGGACAATCCCATTTCATTTGGATGACTCCCTCGTCATTCTTTTCGTTCTGAACTTTTATTGGAGCCCTCTAGTAAGAGGGCTCTGACTTTATTAGTATTAGTATTATGGTATTTGTTAAGTGCTTACTATGTGCCAGGCACTGTTCTATGCTTCGGTAGATACAGGATAATCGGGTTGGACACAGTCCCTGTCCCACTTAGGGCTCACAGTCTTAATCCCCATTTTACAGATGAGGGAACTGAAACCCAGAGAAGTGAACTCACTGCCCAAAGTCACACAGCAGACAAGTGGTGGAGGTGGGATTAGAACCCATGATCTGATTCCCAGGCTTGTGCCTTTATCCCCTAGGCCATGCTGCTTCCTGGGCTTCATCAATCAACCATTTGGCTTCATCAGTTAACCAGAAGTATTCACAGAGATCTTTCTGTGTGCAGAGCACTGCACTAAGTGCTTGGAAGGAGTACAATATGGTCGGTCGATATGAACCCTGCCCTTAAAGAGCTTACAATTGAGCCGGGAAAGGGGACAGACAGAAACCATTAACAGACACAGCCATGGGTCCACCCCACTAGCTCAGCCCAGTTGAGGGAAATACAGTTTACAAGACATTCTCAGGGTCATGCCTGGAGAGTTTCCAATACTCTTCCCGTCTCGACTACGGAAGGAAGAGTCAAGCGGAGGCATATCCGTTCCATTCCTAGCTTGGGCAATGGCTAGCGATGGAAGGCAATCTGCTACAAGTCAAAACTCCCCTGTGCTGGGCAGCAGCGGCAGGGGAGAGAGTCGAGGGTGGAGACCCAAGTTTCCTGCGCGGAAAGAGGCAATGGTAAACCACTTCCGTATTTTTACCATGAAAACTTTATGGATACACTACCAGAACGATGGCAGATGGAGGTGGGGCGTTCTGGGAGGGCTGTGTCCATGGCGTCTCTATGGGTCGGAGACGACTCACCAGCATAAGACAAGACACAGTGACCAATGCTGTGCATTTTGGGGATGGCCTAATGGAAAGAGCACAGGTCTGGAGTCAGAGGACTTGTTTCTAATCCAGTCTCAGCCATTTGCTTGTTGTGTGACCTTGGGCAAGTCCCTTTCTCTGGGCCTCAGGTTCCTCATCTGTCAAATGGAGTTTCAGTACCTGTTATCAGCCAATCACTGGTATTTCATGAGCACTTGCTGTGTGTGCAGAGCACCTTACTGAGGTCCTGGGAGAGTACATGATAACAATGAACAGATGCATTCCTTGCCAACAATGAGTTTACAGTCTAGAGAGGGACAGGCACTAATATAAATAAACTACAGATATGTGCATTACTCTAGCATCTTGATCATCATCATCATCATCAATCGTATTTATTGAGCACTTACTGTGTGCAGAGCACTGTACTAAGCGCTTGGGAAGTACAAGTTGGCAACATATAGAGACAGTCCCTGCCCAACAGTGGGCTCACAGTCTAAAAGGGGGAGACAGAGAACAAGACCAAACATGCTAACAAAATAAAATAAATCTGTACCCTTCAGGCATCTAATGTTCACCCCAGCCCCACAGCACTTAGGTGTATTACCACAATTTATTTTACTGTCTGTCTTCCCCTCTAGACTATAAGCTCCTCGTGGACAGGGAGCATGTCTACCAAACAGGGAACATGTCTACCAGTTCTATAGCATTGTACTATCCCACGTGGTTAGTACGGTGCTCTGCACACTGTAAGCACTCATCTAATAGCATGGAATGATTAGTCCTACTAGGGGACCCTGAAGCCCTTCAGGCTGACCTCTGTACCAACCCTTTGTCCGAGGGAGGATGAGGGATGTCTGTCTGCTCCAGAAAGCCTTTGGCCAGAAAGGGGGTGTTTTCCCAATCTGCTCCAGCTCCATCCCCGCCTCCCTCTCTGAGAGGGGAACAGGCAATAGGGGATTGGGGGACAGGGCAGACCCCCAGAGAGAGAAAGAGAAAGTAACCCAAGGTGCCAGTGGTGCGGGGGAAATTCCTCCAGCCTGCAGTCGAGGGGCATTGGGCCATGGTGGAGGGCAGAGGGGGTAAGGGGACCTCCAGGAAAGGAAGGAATGTGGGGAGGGGGAACGGCACTTGCTCCCGGAGACCCCACCTACCTGGCCAGGGGGACCTTTGGGCTGCTCAGTCCCAGTCTCCCCCAGCCCCACCTCCCCAATCTGTTTCTGCTGAGCCTCCCTCCTCTTCCTCCTCCCTCTTTCCTCCTCCATCCTCCCTCTTCCCTCTTTTCTTCCTCTCTTCTTCCCCTCTACTTTGCACCTCCACCCCGAAACCTAACCAGTGGTAATTCTTAGAATATTAAGAGTTTTAAGTGCTTAGGTGCCATAGAAAATTACATCCACAGTTTGGCAAAAATACTTGGGCAAAGTTAGCTTTGCAAAAATGTCCAGTGAAAATAAAATTGTTTATCACCCTCTGGTCCTAGGTGTTTGGCTCAGTCCAGGCTGGGTTGAGTGTTCCTGGCCAACTTGTTTAGATTACTGTCTCAAAATCTCAGATGAAGGCGTCTGATCCTAGTTCATCCTTGGGAACCTACTTCCTGGGGGAAAATTTTGAATTTTCTTCACCAGTTTCTCCCAAAATGATAGTGAATAAAGCACAGGCCTGGAAATTAGAAGGACCTGAGTTCTAATCCCAGCTCCACCACTTGCATACTGTATGACCTTAGGCAAGTCACTTCAATTCTCTGTGCCCCAGTTACCTCATCTGTAAAGAGGAGATTAAGAGTGTGAGTCTCATGTGGGACAGGAACTGTGTCCAACCTAATTGGCTTGTATCTAGTCCAGCGTTTAGTACAGTGCCTGGCACACATTAAGTGCTTAACAAATACCGAAATAATAATAATAATTATTATTACTACAGTATTTTAAATGATAATTATATAACATTCCAGGTACTTTTGGACAGATGCAGCCAGTAGTGGTAAATCTTTCAGGTGGAAATTTGTTTTATCTTCTGAAGTGTCCTAAGAAAATTCCATAAAATAATTCCTTAGAGTAACCACAGTCCTCCAAAACTTCTTTACCTTTTCCTTCCAGGGTAGGTGGTTATGAAATTAGGAAAAAATTGACCATCCTTCCTTTTGTTTTCTTTTTCTCACCAAAATTATTAAGAAATTGGTTTTATAGTACGAGTAGTGATATTGTTTTTTAAGTGCTTACTGAGTGCAAAGCACAATTGAGTACTGGGAAAGAATGCCTGGCAAGGGGAGGGATATTAGGCCCAGGTTCCTGTCCCTTGGGGGGACAGTCACAACGGCATACATTGTCGTATTTATTGAGCGTTTACTGTGCGGAAAGCACTATACTAACCACTTGGGAGAGTATACTATAGCAATAAACAGACACATTCCATCCCCAGGGAGTGCTACAGAAGCAGCCATCCAGTCTTCCTGAGGTTTCATGGAGGAGGTGGCACCTGGCTGCAGCTGCTTTGCTGTGTCCCACTGGGGTGGTCAATCAGTCAGTCATATTTATTGAGTACTTACTGTGTGCAGAGCACTGTACTGAGCGCTTTGGAAAGTACAATATAGCAGACACGTTTCCTTTCCACAATGGGCTTACAGTTTAAAGGGGGGAGACAGAGGTTAATATCAATAAATAAAATAACAGATATGTACAAAGTGCTATGGGGCTGGGAGAGGGGATGAATAAAGGGAGCAAGTCAAGGTGACGCCGAATGGAGTGGGAGAAGAGGAAAGGAGGGCTTATTTAGGGAAGGCCTTTTGGAGGAGATGTGCCGTCAATAAGGCTTTGAAGAGGAGAAGAGTAATTTTCTGTCAGATATGAGGAGGGAGGACATTTCAGTGAGAGGCTGAATATGGGCAAGAGGTCTGTGGCAAGATAGGTGATGGCGGGCAGGGCAGGATGGAGTGTCCTCTGGGGTTTGGTGGAGAGCCAGTCAGGGTTTTTGCGGGGGCAGCGTGATAGTCCAGGCAAGGAGGAGGTCACTGAGGACCCCGGGGGGTGGTGTTGGGAAGGTGGCAGTCACAGTGGACTTGCACAGCCAACTGGTGGACAGAGAGGCCTGGGTCACCATTACTGGGTTTCTCCCAGGAAAGCTCCATCACCTTGGCGGATTCCACTTTCTCTTTCAATATAGGCTCGCCCACTCTTAGCTTTTTGTTTTTTTTACAGTTTTTTATTAAGCATTTATGTTGTGCCAGCCACTGTTCTAAGCTCTGGGGTAGATCCAACCCAATTAGGACACTGTTCTTGTTCTACCTGAGACTCACAGTCTTAATCCCCATTCTACAGTTGAGGTAAATGAGATACAGAGAAGTCAAGTGTCTTGCCCAGGGTCACACAGCAGACAAGTGGCATAGAGAACTTGGGAGAAAGGAGTAATGAAAATAAACAGGAAGCCCATGGGGAAGCCAATCCTCAGCTTTTGCTTTTCTTTCATTCTGCTGAGCTGAACCTCGAAGGGAACCAAGATATTCACGTGCCCAACAGTTGACAATCGATCTCCATTTTTCACTCAGCATTAGCAGGTGTCTCTGAAGTTACTATTCCAGCCTGTGACATGTTGCGGCTTAGTTGATCAAGGTTTTTCCATAAACAATGATCTTTTTAATTGCACATAACATTTTAACAGCTATGTGTGTTGGGGGGTGCTTTGTGAGACAGGGGACGAACTGGCAAAAGTTTAATTTATTTTCCATAGGAAGAGTAGTTCAGTTAAGCATGGTCATTGCGACTGAGCCAAACAAAAACTCGAGTTTCATTCCATCAGTCAGTCAGTGGTATTTAATGAGGGTTTCTGTGTGCAGAGCACCGTACTGAACCCTTGGGAGAGTCCAGTGCTTAGAACAATGCTTGGCACATAGTAAGTGCTTTACAAATACCATTATTATTATTGTTATTATTATCATTATTACAGGACAATGGGAGTTGGTAGACAAGATCCCTGCTCACAAGGGGCTTAAAGTCTAGAGTGGGAGACACACATTCAAATAAATTACAGATAAGGAAAACAAGTATAAGGATATGCATATAAGGTGCTGAGGGCCTAGAACGAGGCAAATAAAACGTGCTTAAGGGGTTGAGGTGTGTTGCATAGGCAACACAGAAGGGAGACCGAGGTAAAGAAAATGAGGACTTAGTCGGGAAAGACCTTTTGGAGGAGATGCAATTTTCGATGGCTTCCGTCCAGCCCAGACAGGCACCATAACTAATTCATCACCTCCTTGAGCATGTACACCAGAGGTACCAAGTTGAACTGCTCTGGAGAAACGGTGTAGCCTAGTAGTTAGAGCATGGTCTGGCAGCCAGAAAGACCTGGGTTCTATTCCTGGCTCTGCCACTGTCTACTGGATGGCCTTAGGCAAGTCACTTCACTTCTCCATGCCCCAATTACCTCATCTGTGAAATGGAGATTAAGGCCATGAGCTTCATGTGGGACATGGACTGTTTCTAACATGATTAACATTCAGTACAGTCCCTGGCACATAGTAAGTGTTGAGAAAATGCCATTTTAAAAAAATGTTCTTGTGAAGCAACTATTCTGAAGGTCCAAAAAAATGGGCCTTGAAGAAGGGCAGAGGCATGTGTGGGCATAAAACAGCATAGCAGTTCAAACGTAATCCACATTGCAGAGTTCAAAGAAGTCTTGTCTTCTGAGATCACAGAAGCTGGCATCACTTTCAACCACTACCTGGCAAAGAGTCGAGATCCACCTTAAAACTCTGTCCATGCCAGCCTTAAGTAAGGCAGATTCCGACATGGGACTTGTAGACATAGGCAGTGTATTAGATTCAACAGAAAACATATACCAGTTTGTGAAGGAGAGCAGCCTTGGAGAGCAGGCAGTGTTTAGGGGACTCTCCACCTTTTGAGGGTTGAAACTTCTGATTTCGTGTTCTGGAGTATTTTGAAGAACAGACCTATTTTGAAGAGCGACAACTATTGAAGTATTGAATCCCAGAGCCCCGTGATTAATTAGGCCCAGTCTTCATCAAAGGCAAATCATTGAGCAGCCATCTGCACAAAACACCGTGGTGGAGTGCAGGGCCAGGCAGAGTGTTCAAGATTAACAGGGCATTTTGAGGTGCATTTGAAAGATTTCAGAGTCATAGGTGACCTCACACAATGCCTTAAGTAAATACACAAATCTAATTCCTGGTGACTTGTTTGCCTTGGTGTGGACTTTGCTGCAGTTTGCTGTGTCTAAAGTTTACTACTAAATTTTTGGAAGGACACCTATTATTGAAAAGCCCTGTGCATTATCCATAGTTTTTTTTTTAACAAGAAGTCCTTTTTCCACCCAAACTAATGAACCTTTACTTCCTCTTCTCCTCCTCCATCAGTTAAAAAAAAAAAAGAAGGTTTCAGCCGAATATTTGCAACCCAGTTTTGACCAGGCTGGGGTTACACTAATTGTGACTCTTTTGGATTACTTGACTTTCCTCTGGACCACTTAAAATGCTTGTGGTAAATCTCAGCTACTGCCAGAGAAGTGCAGGACGCTGTGTAAATGAATAGTCTAACTTTCATACATTTTGCTTTGAAATGCAAATTTGCCCTTTAAATTCTGGGTGGATCAGGCGAGGTAGGGTGTGGTGTTGAACCCTGTTATTTCCTGCCCTTGGGGAGAGCACATAATGAATTCTCTGGGAAGAGCACGTAATAAATAAACTGGGGAAAAGAAAAAATGTTTTCCATCCCCCAACTTTTTCTCTTCCTTCCTCTTCTCCTTACACCAAAGGTGAGCTGCATAGTGCAGGAGGCCCCGGAGGTGTCAGCGGAGCAGCCAACTCTAGTCATCGTCTCTGGGGCTTCCACAGATGCATGAGGATGTGGTTGCCCATTCCCCACCACCCTCAGGCTCCCTAGATGATGCTGATGGTGGTATTTGTTAAGCACTTATTATGTGTCCAGCACTGTACTAAATCCTGGCGTAAATACAAGCTAATCAGGTTGGACCCAATCCCTGTCCCATATGGGGCTCACACTCTTAATCCCCATTTTACAGATGAGTCAACTGGAGGCCCAGAGAAGTGAAGTGACTCGCCCAAGGTCACATTGCAGACAAGCAGCAGGGCCGAGATGAGAACCCAGATCCTCCTGACTCTGATGCCCATGCTCTATCCACTAGGACATGCTGCTTCTCTAGATCATTTCCCTTGCACCGTAAAAGCATTAGTAAGATCACATCTCCCCCAAGATTAAGCCCTCTATTAATAATAATAATAATAGCATTTGTTAAGTGCTTACCATGTGCCAAATATCATACTAAACATTGGGGTAGCTACCAGATAATCAAGTCCCACATGGAACTCACGTTCTAAGTAGAAGCGGGCACAGGTATTGAATCCCCATTTTGCTGAGGAGGGAACTGAGGCCCAGAGAAGTGAATCAATCAATCAATCGTATTTATTGAGTGCTTACTGTGTGCAGAGCACTGTACTAAGCACTTGGGAAGTACAAGTTGGCAACATATAGAGACAGTCCCTACCCAACAGTGGGCTCACAGTCTAAAAGGGGGAGACAGAGAACAAAACCAAACATACTAACAAAATAAAATAAATAGAATAGATATGTACAAGTAAAATAAAGAAATAGAGTAATAAATATGTACAAACATATATACATATATACAGGTGCTGTGGGGATGGGAAGGAGGTAAGATGGGGGGATGGAGAGGGGGACGAGGGGGAGAGGAAGGGAGGGGCTCAGTCTGGGAAGGCCTCCTGGAGGTGGTGAGCTCTCAGTAGGGCCTTGAAGGGAGGAAGAGAGCTAGCTTGGCGGATGGGCAGAGGGAGGGCATTCCAGGCCCGGGGGATGACGTGGGCCGGGGATCAATGGTGGGACAGGCGAGAACGAGGTACGGTGAGGAGATTAGCGGCAGAGGAGCAGAGGGTGCGGGGTGGGCTGTAGAGAGAAGAGAGGTGAGGTAGGAGGGGGTGAGGTGATGGACAGCCTTGAAGCCCAGGGTGAGGAGTTTCTTGTCACAGGCCACAGCAGGCATGTGGCAGAGCCAGGATTGGAACTGAGGTCTTCTGACTCCCAAGCCTGTGCTCTTAACGCTAGGCCAAGATGCTTCTCTTTTCCCCAGTTCGCTGTCCTTTTGGCATCATCTGTGCCCCTAGATCTGTGGCCTATGGACAGTTGATATTCACCCCACACTCGTCCCCAAAGCACTTATGGACTTAATCTTTAAATGATGCATTATAAAGTACTTATTCGTATTAATGTCCGCCTCCCCCTCTAGACTATAAGCTCGTTATGGGCAGGAAATGCTCATTCTGTTGTATTGTACTCTCCCAAGCACTTAGTACAGTGCTTTGCACATAGGAAGTGCTCAATAAATACTATTGATTAATTTTCATTTCTGTGGGGTGAAGGGCACGTGTAAATGAATCCTCGCCTGCTCCTCTAACTACGGTTGCCCCATTGCTCATATTCTTGGGTTCCAGAACCTGGGTTCGAATTCTGACTTGGCCACTTTTTATGGTATTCGTTAAGCGCTTACTGTGTGTCAGACACCGTTCCAAGCACTGGGGTAGATAGAGGTTAATTAGGTCAACATAGTCCCTATCCCACCTGGGGCTCCCACTCCAAGTAGAAGGGAGAACAGGTATTGAAATCCCCATTTTGCAGTTGAGGAAACTGAGATGCAAAGGAGTCAAATTCATTCATTCAGTCATATTTATTGAGCACTTACTATGTGCAGAGCACTGTACTAAGCACTTGGGAATTACAAGTCAGCAACATATAGAGACGGTCCCTACTCAACAATGGGCTTACAGTCTAGAAAGGGGAGACATATCACACAACAAAACACGTAGATAGGTGTCACAACCGTAAGAATAAATAGAATTTCAGCAATGACTTGCCCAAAGTCACACTGCAAGTACTTCGCAGAGCTGGGATTAGAACCCAGGTCCTCTGGCTCTAAGGCCCGTGCTCTTTCCACTAGGCCACGCCACTTCCACTGGCTTGCTTGTGTGACCTTGGGTGAGTCACTAAACTTCTCTGGGCCTCACTTACTTCATCTAAAAAATGGGGATCAATTCCAACTCCCTCCTATTCAGGCTATGAGCGCCGTGTGCAACAGGGACTGTGTCCAACCTGATTATCTTGGATCTACCCCATCACTTAGTAAGTGCTTAGCATGTGGTAAGGACTTAACAAAGAATATTATCATGATTGTATTTGACTTCATCTCTTATAATAATTGTGGTAGCCAAGCACTATTCTAACCCCTGTGGTAGACACAAGATTATCAGTTTGGACACAATACCCATCCCACCTGGGGATCACAATCTAGATAGAAGGGACGAGGATTGAATCTCCATTTTTACAGATGAGGAAATTGAAGTCATAAAGAAGTTAAGTGACTTCCCCAAGGATACACACAGCAGACAAGGAAGGGTTTCTGTTTTATGTAGGCTTCATATTTTCACTGTTTCTTCTGTCCTTGCGTGTCTGTTGCCAAGCCCCTTCCCCACCTCTGCTTCTTAGATTGTGAACTCCTTGGAGCCCAGGGGCCACCACCATTTGTCAACTCTTTATTTTTCCCCAGGGCTCAGTTCAGTGCTTTTGGCACAAAATAAATACCTTTGCTACTCATCCTAATGACAAATATTTGATTCCACTATTTGTATTGCTCAAGGAATTGAATGGGTTCAGTGGATTTGGCAAACCCCCTGGGACTCTTCAAGAAGCCTTAGGCAAGTGAATATTGAAAAATCTTGAAAATAACCATACAACACCTTAAGTGGTTCATTCACAACGTTCATGAGTTTACTTTGCATCTCCTCCCCACTACGTATATGACAGACCACCACTCTCCCCACCTTCAAAATGGTATAATAATAATCTTTCTGGTCTTTGCTAAACACTTACTGTGTTGCCAGGCACTGAACTAGGCGCTGGGGTGGATGCAAATAAATCGTGTTGGGCACAGTCCGTGTCCCACACGGGGCTCGCAGTCTTAATCCCCAATTTTACAGATGAGGCAATTGTATTAAAAGCATATCTCCAAGAGGCCTTCCCTGACTAAGCCCTTATTTCCCCTAGTCCCTCTCCCTTCTGTGTCCCCCAAGCTCTTGGATCTCAACCCTTTACCCACTTGATTTTCACCCCACCCTCAGCCCCACAACGCTTCTGTCCATATCTGTAATTTATTGTAATGTCTGTCTTCTCCTTTGGATTGTAAGCTCCCCGTGGGCAGGGAGCATGTACACGCTTAGTACGGGGCTCTGCACACGGTAAACACTCAAGACCATTAATTGACTGACTGATTGATTCTGTTAGACTGGACAGCTTTGGCTCATTTCTAGGAAACTTGATCCCCACTTGATCAAATTTAATGGGTTTTTAAAAATATATATGTGTTGAAATTTTATTTTTGAAATTGTAGATGGAACAGCTCCTGAAAACACTTGCCATTGCCAGGGTAAAGTAATTTCATACGCCACTTCAGCAGGTGAATCCTCGGGCAATGTTCCTTTGAGGAAACAGCATAGCTCTGAGCCTATTCAGCTCATCCGGAGGGTCAATGGTGGATATTCTCATCAGAAAAAACTGATAATCAATAAATCGATCGTATTTATTGAATGCTTACAGTGTGCTGACACTGTACTAAGTGCTTGGGAGAGTGCAGTATAACAGAGTTGGTAGACACATTACCTACCCACAGTGAGCTTACAGTCTAGACCTGTGAGCCCACTGTGGGTAGGGATTGTCTCTATTCATTGCTGAATTGTTCTTCCCAAGTGCTTAGTACAGTGCTGTGCACAGAGTAAGCACTCAATAAATTTCTAGACTGTGAGCCCGCTGTTGGGTAGGGACCTTCTCTATATGTTGCCAACTTGTACTTCCCAAGCACTTAGTATAGTGCTCTGCACACAGTAAGTGCTCAATAAATACAATTGAATGAAAATACGATTGAATGAACGAATAGAGCAGGGAGGCAGATCTGAATTTAAATACATAAAATGACTGATATGTACATAAGTGCTGTAGGGCTGGAGAGGGGATGAATAAAAGGAGCTAGTCAGGGCGATGCAGAAGAGAGTGGGAGAAGAGGAAAGGAGGACTTGGTCAGGGAAGACCTCTTGGAGGAGATGTGCCTTCCATAAGGCTTTTAAGGAGGGGAGAACAATTGTGGGATCCGAATGGTGTTTAGCTGTGAGGCAGGGGTATTGGAGGGAGTTTGTTTTCAGCCCGGGCCTGAGAGTCAGAAGGACCTGTGTTCTAATCTCGCCTCCACCACTCATCTACTAGGTGACCTTAGGCAAGTCACTTCACTTCTCTGCACCTCAGTCACCTCATCTGTAAAACAGGGAATACTATAAGCCCCATATGGAACATGGACTCTGTCCAACCTGCTTACCGTTTATCTACCCCAGAGCTTAGTACAGTGCATGGCACATAGTAAGTGCTTAAAAAATACTATTAATTTTTTTAAAAAAAACCTAAAAATATCTATTTTGAGGGACAAGATGATTATAAACTGTGCAGAGAAAAATGGGCCCTCACGTTGTCATCGACAAACTCTGTTTTGGTTTTCTTACAATTGCCGAACTTGGATGAGTAGACCTTACGCACTGAGAGTCCTGTTATTAAAGAGGGAGAATTCTCAGTTGTACCACTTTGCTTCTGGTTGTTTTGCCCAACCATATGTTCGTGGCCAGAACCTAAGAAGAGGAACTGGGATGGAAACACAGTAGTAGTATCTTGTCTTATGCTATCGAGTCGCCTCCGACCCATAACAACGCCATGGGCACATCTCCCCCAGAACACCCCACCTCCATCTGCGATCGTTCTGGTAATGGATCCATAGAGTTTTCTTGGTCAAAATACGGAAGTGGTTTACCATTGCCTTCTTCCGCGCGGGAAACTTGAGTCTCCACTCTTGACTCTCTCCCATGTCACTGCTGCCCAGCACGGGTGAGTTCTGACTTGTTGCAGTTTGCTTTCCACTCACTAGCCACTGCCCAAGCTAGGAATGGAATGGGTATGCCTCTGCTTGACTCTTCCTCCCTTAGTTGAGACTGGTAGAGGATTGGAAACGCTCCAGTTGTGATCCTGAGAGGAGAGAAGTAGTTGTATCAATAAATGCTTACCGTGTGCAGGGCCCTGTACTTAGGACTGGGAGAGAATACCCCGTTGGGAATTAGACATGGTTCCTGTTCATCAAGGGGCTCACAATCTAAAAGTATAAGTGGAGAGAAGTGACGTAAATCGAATGATATGTTTTGCTGTTAGCACTCCAGTTAATGATCCTGCCCTGGTGCATCATCCAGTCTGGATTCCTACTTTTTAAGGGATTTGTGTCCCCCCCATGCCCCCCGCCAAGAGTCCCTCTAAAATGCAGGCCATTTAGTTCTAGAAAGTGCTTCTGTAAACCCATCTCTATGGCAGAGGTATTAGGTCTGGATACCATGTTGGTTTAGTGCCTATAATGACAATGTCCCAGTGAGATGACTATCACTGTCTTGACTAAGCTCTCTGAGGGCAGGGAATGTGCCTATCAACTCTGTTGTATGGTACTCGCACAGAGTAAGAGCTTTGTAAGTGTCTAATACCATAATTATTATTGTCATGCAAGTACATATATATATATATATATATATATATATATATCTGTGTATATATTAATATTCAACGATACGTCCATCTTCAGCCTTTGGGGGTATATATATATATATATATATATATATACGCACACACACACACACATATATATATATACATATATATATATATATATGTATGTATGTATGTAAATATATATCCTCCCAAAGGCTGAGCATGGATGTATTTAAACGAATACGTAAACAGAGGTGGCTGTTGGTTTGAGGTGGTGCGATATCAGGAGGACTGTAAGCTCGTTACAGGCAGGGAGTGTGTCTGTTTATTGTTTTATTGGACTCTCCCAAGTGCTTAGTAGAGTACTCTGCCCACAGTAAGGACTCAATAAATACGATTGGCTGGCTGACTTTGGAGATGGGGAGAAATGAGGCATGATGACGTGAACGAAGGGTTGGCGGTGGGAGAGTGAGTGAGGTACGATTAGTAGGCAATACTGGAAGTGATGGGTGAAGAGAGTGTAAAAATAAAATGAGAGAAACAGACAAAATTGGTTTGGCTCAATTATGTGGGCACCGAGCCAAATTATCCCTAGCCTCAAGCTCAGAGAGGAGAATTACTTGAGTCATCTCTATTCATTGAGTCAGAAAACAGAGAAGCAGTGTAGCCCAGTGGATAGAGCACAGGCCTGGTGGTCAGAGGGACCTGGATTCTAATCTCGGCTCCAACACTTGTGTGCTGTGTGACCTTGGTCAAGTCAAGTCCCACATAGGGCTCACAGTCTTAATCCCCATTTTACAGATGAGGTAACCGAGGCACAGAGAAGTGAAGAAAACAGAAGCAGCGTGGCTTAGTGGAAAGAGCATGGTAGGCACAGTCTTGGGAGTCTGAGGACATGGGTTCTAATACCAGCTCTGCCATCTCTGTACTGTGTGACCTTGGGCAAGGCAATTCACTTCCCTGTGCTTCAGTTACCTCATCTGTAATATGGGGATTAAAACTGAACCCCACGTGGGACAACCTGATTATCTTGTATCTGCTCCCTTGTGTAGGACAGTGCTTGGCACATAGCGCTTAACAAATACTATAATTATTATTATTATCATTAAGTGACTTGCCCAACATCACACAGTAGGCAAGTGACAGAGCTGGGATTAGGCCCCAAGTCCCCATACTTCCAGGCCCATGCTCTGTTTTTCAGGTGTAAATTCAAACAGTGGGGTTGGAAGATATAAAGGCCCCGAAACCAATGCATTGCTCCCATGGAATATCCCAGTAAAGCAGAAAGCCAGTACAACAGAAAAAAGTAGTAGTTAGAACCCATTCCATTGGCTCTGAGGAAGCCCCCCCTCTCCCTCTAAAGCCATCTTCTCTTGTTCTCTCTCTGTCTCTTGTCTCTCTGTGTGTGTCTCTCTGTTTCTGGAGCATTACCAGACTCATGCATCTGGAAGATAACTTTCATTTTGCCTTGTAGAGAGCATACTGCGGCCAATGCAGTGAAAGGATATGGGGTCTCGGAAGGCAAGGCTACAAGTGCATAAACTGCAAATTGCTGGTCCATAAACGTTGTCATATCCTGGTGCCACTGACCTGCAAAAGGCATATGGTAAGTGCCTGTTCCCGGAACAACTGGTAGGATGCCGGGGGTGCTCCCCACCTGGGTTCCCTCTGCCCCCAGTGCCCTCCACAATGCTCTTTTGACACCTAAGGAACCTCCTTTTCCAAGGGGCCTCGAGTTAACGGCCCTGTGTAGAGGGTGGCCCAGCCACGTGATAACTTGGGGTGTGTGCCAGGGGTGATCCTAGCCCAGATTAGAAAAGCGAACCTAAAAACCGTGTGCTTAAGGAGGGCAAGCCTGGAGTTGCGTCTCTTTCCACCGTCCTCACCGCCACCCCCAAGAGAAACAAAGCATGTGGGCATTTTGGGGAAGGGTCTCGGATTGTCTCTCTGTCAACTTTCCTGTTTCTGTTCCCGCTGGAAAAAGAGCAGTTGGGCACTGTGTTCCTTCGGATGGCTTTTGAAATGATTACGTTGATGATAAAATCTGGATCTCTCCAAGAAAAACCATTCGTTAGCAGGAGATTGATCTATAGTGCATGGGGGAAGTGTCCGAAAGACCTGCTGTTTCTGAAAGTCTCGTCAAAACCAGGGGGAGGCAAGGTCTGAACCGCTTCTTATGTCCTATCGGCCTCCTTTCCAGGCACTGCTTCTTGCAGGCTCTGGGGTTCGGTGTCCGGACCCTTTGATGTCACGTGACCGAGCATCGTTGCCACTTTTCTTGCCCAGTTGTCCGGCAGGCAGGGTAGCGTGAAAGTGCCATCCTTGGTTGGTGACCACGATTGATCCTCTTTTGTCAGGATTCGGTCATGCCTTCCCAAGAGCCTCAAATAGACGCTAAAAACGATGAAGTTGACCTCCCTTCAGAAGATACTGACGGAAGTAGGTATTTTGGCCTCCTTGGTGTGGGAGTGGGTCACCGCTTCCTCTGTTCTGAAGAACATGTTTTGTGATTTCCTCTCATCCTCCCACTGAAGAAAAGCCACCTCAAAGCCCACCCTCCCATCCTCTGTGGCAATGCAACGGGTGAATTGGTTGGCTTTTTTGTTTTTTCAGATCGGTTACCCGGTGACTGCTCAATCTGAGCGAGCAATCCCCTCCGTGAGAGGCTCTGAAACGTTTCACTTGGGTGTTGGGTGGCCCCAGCGGGTTGAGCTGGATCACGGTGCTCTTGTCCGATCTTGGAAGGGGAATCCTCTCCTGGGTGGGCTTTTGGGGATTCATCAGGAATTTTGACCCAATTCTGCCCTGCTCCCAGTTCTGGACTCTGGTGCCCGGCCACTGCTGCTCTAAGCTCGGAGACTCATCCCTTCCCCTCCTGAGGAGGCGGATGTGGAGAGCATGGCAGGGACCAGCTGGTAGCAACCCTCTACCAATCCTAAAGCCCAGTATTTCCCGGGGATTTTCTGGAATTGGTCTCGAAAACTCACGGATTCTGTCTCCGCTTTCCTTCACCAGTTCCTTATATTTCATCAACCCGGAAACATGACACCATTAAAGATGATTCTGAGGTAAGCTGGGAAAAATCAGGCTTTAATACACTTTCCTCTTCACTGGTATCCTCATCACTAGGATTGTCTTTCAACCTCTGTAGTCTTCCAGGACAAGGGACTGTATCCTCCACTTTGATTAAAACCTCCTAAGCGTCCAGTACAGGGTTCTGCCTAGTTGACTGCAGGGCATTGTACTGGGTGCTCAGTCCACAATACAAGAGACCTACAAGGTACAACCACTAAATACAACTAAGTTACAACCATCACTAAATCCTGTCAGTTCTACCTTCACAACATCGCCGAAACCCTCCCTTTCCTCTCCATTCAAACTGTCTCCACATTAATGCACGCATTTATCCTATTCTACCTTGATTATTAAATCAGCCTCCTTGCTGACCTCCCTGCCTTCTGTCTCTCCTCACTCCTGTCTATACTCTATTCTGTTGCCTGATCATTTTCCTTCAAAAATGTTCAGACCATGATTCCCCCCTCCTCAAGAAACTCCAGTGGTTGCCCATCCACCTCCACATCAAACAAAAACTGCTTGGTTTTAAAGCACTTAATCACCTTGCCTTTTGTACTTCACCTCACTACTCTTCTACTTCAACCCAACCCGCACACTTGGCTCCTCTAATGCCAACCTTCTCACTGTGCCTCCATCTCGTCTATCTTGTCGCCGACCTCTCACCCACATCCTACTTCTGGCCTGGAACCCTCTCCCGTATATCAGGCAGATAATTGCTCTCCCTGACTTTAAAACCTTATTAAAGGCACATCTACTCCAAGAAGCCTTGACTAAGCCCTCCTCTTCTCTTCTCCCACTCCCTTCTGTGCCGCTCTTACTTGCTCCTTCATGCATCCTCCTATCCCACAGCACATATGTATGTATTTCTATAGCTCTGTAATTTATTTATTTATCTATTTATATTAATGTCCATCTCCCCATCTAGACTGTGAGCTTGTTGTGGGCAGGAATGTGTCTGTTGTTATATTGTACTCTCCCAAGAGCTTAGTACAGTGCTTTGCACACAGTAAGTGCCCAATAAATATGAATGAATGAATGAACAAACCCCAATTCTATGCCACTTAGTGTAATGAATAGGAATCATGTCCACCAGTTCTATAATTCTTTGCCAAGTGCTTGGTATAGTGCTCTGCACCCAGTAAGTGCTCAATAAATGCCACTGATTGGCTGATTGATTGACAGTAGACCTAAATGGTGACATGGGCCTGACAGAAGGTTATGAGTTCTAATCCTGGCTCTGTCACTTGTCTGCTGTGTGACCTTGGGCAAGTCACTTTACTTCTCTGGGCCTCAGTTACCTCATCTGTGAAATGGAGATTTAGTCTGTGAGCCCCTTGTGGGACAGAGATTGTGCCCAACCTGATTTGCTTGTATCCACCCTAGTGCCCAGTACTTAGAAAGCACATAACAAATACCACAATTATTATTGTTATTACTTAAGAATTTCCCTATTCATTTTATTTTCTGGAACTTCCTATGATCTAGGCATGTCTCTGTACTGAGTGGAAACTTACTCTTTTGGTTAACCTTCCCTTATCCCCGGCTTTCTCCGCTGCTGTTTTTATCCTCCTGCACTCATTCACACTTCAGGATCTTTGCTCTGAACCTGGATGCTAACCGCTCCTTCCCATTATCCTTCCCTCCCTCCTTACCTCCTTCTTTCCCCTCATAAATCTGGATTTACTTGACTCTGGAGGCTTAATGTCAAATTAAACCGAGAGACACGTGACTAGCTTTGACCCTGGAGCTCCTCAGCGTTTTCTAAATATGTCCTCACCTAATGGCCTTCAGACAGAGAAGGGTGACAACATGCGAAGGTCAAAGATTCAGCTTCCTGTCTTCTAACCTTTTGCCCGTATAGTCAGTTGTCCTACTATATGGGAGTGGCATTCTGAGAGAACCCCACGTGACAGAAAAGTCGCATTATCGCTCTTTCCTTTTAACCGGTGCTGGTACTGCACATGTGCTTACAGGTGCTTCTTCCAGTACTAAAGTGTGCAGTACAAATCAGGGATACCTACTGAGTGTCTTCTCTGGTACAACACTGAGCTATGCCCTTGAGAGAGTACAGGAGAATTAGTAGGTGTGATCCCTTGCCCTCAAGGAATTTACTATCTAGCAAGGAAGACAAATGTGAAAATACTTTATTAATAATAATAATTGTGGTATTTGGTAGGCGCTTTCTATGTGCCAGGCACTGTACTAAACACTGGGGAGATACAAGCAAATTGGGTTGGACACAGTCCCTGTCCCACATCGGGCTCATAGTCTCAATCCCCATTTTACAGATGAGGTAACTGAGGCACAGAGAAGTGAAGGACTTGCCGAAGGTAACACGGCAGACAAGTGGCGGAGGCGGGATTTGAACCCATGTCCTTCTGACTCCCGACTCCCGGGCCCGTGCTCTAGCCGCTAGGCCATGCTGCTTCTCCAAGCAGCTGCTTTTCTTCTTTACAGATCCTCTAGACCGTGAGCTCATTATGTGTAGGTAACATGTCTACCAACACCGTTGTATTCTCCCAAGTACAGTGCTCTGCACACAGAAAGTGCTTGTTAAGTTCCTTTGATTAATCGGTTGATCAAAAGAAGAAAGAAAATTGGGCAGGTATTCAAGGAACAGCTTATGGAACCGAATTGTATTTGTATGTCTAGATAGTGCTGAAGTGCTGCAGAGTCTGTAGGAGAGATCTAAGCAGGGGAGTGTGTTTGGGGAAGGCCTCCTGGAAGAGATGTGGGTCCAGAAAAGCATTTAAAATGGGGAGGGCTGTGGGCTGTCAAACTTGAAGTAGGGAAGAGTTCCAGGCAAGGGAAAGGGCATGAGCCAAGAGGTAAGCAGCAGGAGAACCAGAACTAGACATAAATAGTAGGCAAAACTGAGAGGGGAACGAAGAGTTCGAGCCAAGATGTAGCGGGAAAGGAGAGGGTAAAGAGCCGGTGGGCTTGAAAGCCAGTGGTCAGGAGTTTTTGCTTGATGCAGAAAGGAATAGGCAACCTTGGGAGGTTTTTGATGAGTGGGGAGATGTGTGCACTATGTCATGTCATTTTAGAAAAAACAGCCCAGGAAGGAAAGTGAAATATGGATTGAAAAAGGGAAGAGACTGAAAGCAGGGAGATCAGTGAGAGGATTGATGCACTAGTCAAGTTGGGGTATGATAAGAGCTTGGATCAGCCTTTGTAAGGAGGGGATGGGGCGGATTCTGGAAATGTCACTGAGGAAGAAACAACAGGATTTGACAGCAGGCTGAATAAGGGGGTTGAAAAAGAGGGAGGAATCAGGGATAATGCCCCGGTCGTGGACTTGGCTGGAAGGATGGTGATATTGTCAGAGGTGAAGCTCATCTTCTAGACTGTAAGCTCGTTGCAGCAGGGAGTGTGTCAGTTTATTGTTCTAGTGTACACTCCCAAGCACTCAGTACAGTACTCTGCACACAGTAAGTGCTCGATAAATAAAAGCAAATGAATGGGAAAGGTAGGTGGAGGAGAGGCTTTGGTAGTGATGGTGAGTGTTTAATTTTAAGCTTGAGGTGCTACAGGATATCCCTGGGGAAATATGTTGGAGGCAGGAGGAAATGCAAGAATCCAGAGAAGGAGAGAGGTTGGGGCTGGTGAGGTAGATTTAAGAATCCTTTATCTAGAGGCAATAGTTAATTCCAGGGAATAGGTGAGCACCCCAAGGGAATGGGTGCCACGTCCTCTAGACTATAAGCTTCCTCTGGGCAGGGAACAGTGTCTACCAACTCTGTTCTGTTGGACTCTCCAAAGCGCTCAGCACAGTGCTCTGCACACAGTAAGCACTCAATAAATACTATGGATTGGCATGAGAAGGGAAGGGGACCCAGGACAAAGCCTCAAGGCAGGTTCTCAGTTAGTGAGTGGGAGGCAGAGAAAGATCCAACAACAGGAAGACTGATATAGTTGTCGGAAGAACATGCCCCCTGTTTTTATTGCCCAATTCTACCCCCAAATGCCTCATTTTTACTCACATTGTAGGAGAACTACCTGCAGCCTCTTTCTTCTTTCAGGGTCCATTTATACAGGCCCATTTGGAAGAGCCTATAGGGAAGCAGTGTGGCCTAGTGGATAGAGCACAGGCCTGGGAGTTAGAAGGACCTGGGTTCTAATCCTGGCTCCACCACTTGTCTGCTGTGTGACCTTGGGCAAATCACTTCAATTCTCTGGGCCTCAGCGACCTCAACTGTAAAATGGGGATTAAGACTGGAAGCCCCATGTGGGACATGGACTGTGCCCAATCTGATTAGCTGGTATCCACCTCTGCAGTTAGAAGAGTGCTTGACACATAATAAGCGCTTAACAAATATTATTATTATTATTATTATTATTATTATTATTATTATTATTATTATTATTTGGAGTCCTGCAAGGTGCTGCCTCTTTATAAAGTTGGGTTCCGATGAGTTGGATTCACTTCACCCGGTGTTTTCCTTATATTTATGAGGGAGAACTTTATGGGGTGTGTCTTGTGGTTTCTGCTCTTCAATGCTTTAGAAAGAAATACGTCTTCTCATAAGAATAATGATAATTGGGGTATTTGTCGAGGTATACTATGTGTTGGGGTAGATACAAGGTATTCAGGTCCCTAATGGAGCTCACAGGGTATACGGGTATTGAATCCCCATTTTGCAGTTGCAAGGAACTGAGGCACAGAGAAGTAGTAGTAGTAATAATAACAATAATGGTATTTGTTAAGTGCTTCCTATCTGCCACAGACTGTTCTAAGGACTGGAGTAGATACAAGCTAATCAAGTTCATTGAGTCATATTTATTGAGTGCTTAATTATTGAGTGCTTATTGTGTGCAGTGTGCTATACTAAGCACTTGGGAGAGTACAAAATAACAATAAATAGACACATTCCCTGCCCACAATGAGCTTACAATCTAGAGGGGGTGACAAGCATTAATATAAATAAATAAATAAATTGAAGGTATAATAAATTACACAAATCAAGTTGGTTGGACACAGTTCCTGCCTTACATGGGCTTAATCCCCATTTTACAGATGAGGTAACTGAAGCACTGAGAATTTGAGCAACTTGCCCAAAGTCACACAGCAGACAAGTGGAGGAACCGAGATGAGAACCCACATCTTTCTAACTCCCAGACCTGTGCTGTATCCACCAGACCACACTACCACTTGCCCAAGATCACACAGCAGACAAGTGCGGGAGCTGGGATTAGATCATCTGGCTCCCAGATCTGTGCTTATTCCACTGTGCTATACTGCTTCTCTGATACTCTCAGAAGGTCCTCGATTTGAGATTGTGAAGGCCCATAAATCAATCAGTAGTATTTTTTGAGCAGTGCACTGTACTAAGTACTTGAAAAACTGCAGTTGAGGTAGAAGACTTGGTCTCTGCATTGGAGTACAATCAAGCAGAGAAACTTTCGATCTAAATGAATGGGCTTTGGGTTCATTCACTATAAGCTCGCTGTGTGGGTGGGGAATGTGTCTACTGACTCTGTTGCATTATACTCTCCTGAGCACTTAGTACAGTGTTTTGCACGTAGTAAGCACTCAACAAAGATCATTCATTCACTGGATTGACCCTGAGGTTTCATTCTGAGGAAAGCCATTGCAAAGGAAATCCTTGTCAAAGGAACTGTCTTGAGTAGTACGATGAGCGTTCACTTCCAACTCAAAGGGATAGCTTATGCCATCTCATTATTATGCTTCCTCTCTGAAAGTACTGCAATTCCCTGCCATTTTTGTCCAACACCTTGAAATGCCCCTCTTCTTCCTGCCCCACCCAGACTAACGTCAGTGCTAGAATTAATTCCCAATTTTAACAAAACTGCACTAGATTGTCAGCTCCCTGCAGGCAGGGATAGTATCTACCGACTCTGTTGGCTTGTACTCTCCCAGGCATTTAGTTCGGTGCTGTAGGTGCTCGGTAAATAGTACTGATTGAGTGATGACTGAGCCATTCCTTTACGATCTTTTAAAAAAATGATCCCTGTTGTGATTCTGAATGTTTATCCTACACACCAGGAGTTTGGCACTGTGACTTTTGCTAAGGGGAACTTGCCCAAAGCAGAGTTTTTCTAGCCTCCCCAGCTGGGTAAGCCAAGCAGACAATCTAGAGTTCCGGATAGCACCACCCAGGTCAACTGAGTCAGTTTGAATTGTCCATTCAGTCATATTTATTGAGCGCCTACTGTGTGAACTTGGGCAAGTCGCTTCACTTCTCTATGCCTCAGTTATCTCATCTGTAAAATGGGGATTGAGACTGTGAGCCCCATGTGGGACAGGGATTCGGTCTGCCTGTATCCACCCCAGCACTTAGTACAATGCCTGGCACATACTAAGTGCTTAACAAATACCGTAATTATTATTATTATTACTAAGGCCTTGGGAGAGTACAACATAACAATAAACAGATACATTATCTCAGCCTACTTCCCCCTATTAATGCTATCATTCTGGTCCTGAAAATGTGCCTCTTAAGTGAAATGATGACGGTGAAGATGATTCTTATGGTCTTTGTGAAGCACTTACTCTGTGTCAAGTACTGTTCTGAGTGCTGAGGTAAATACAAGTTAATCAGGTTATACATAGTCCCTGTCCCACATGAGGCTCACGGTCTAAGGAGGAAGGAGTAGGGTATAATCCCTATTTTACAGAGAGGTGACTGTGGCACAGAGAAGTTAAGTGATTTGCCCGAAGACACACAGCAGTCAAGTGGCAGAGCTGGGTTTAGAATCCAGGTCCTCTGGCCCAGGCCCATGCTCTTTCCAGTAAGCCATGCTGCTTTTCTATTGATCGATCAATCAGTGGTACTTCTTATTCATTCAGTCATATTTATTGAGCACTTACTATGTGCAGAGCACTGTACTAAGCACTTGGGAAGTACAAATCGGCAACATATAGAGGCGGTCCCTATCCAACAATGGGCTCATTATATTCATTTCATTCGATCATTTATTTATCACTTCCTGCATGCAAAGCACTTTACTAAGTGCTTGGGAGAGTACAATATAACAACAAAAACAAACATTCCCTGCCCACATTGAGCTTGCAGTCTAGAAACCATAAAATAATAATAATGATGGTATTTGATAAGCATTTACTATATGCCAAACACTGTTCTAAACACTGGGCTAAAAACATGTTAGGCTGGACACAGCCCCTGTCCCACATGGGGATCACAGTCCAAGTTAGAAAGGGATGTTCGCTAGCCCTTCAGCAGTACCATAACAAAGCAGTGTTAATTGGGCCGATATGGAGGGGAGAGTCTTGGGGCAGGTGTATTGCACTTTGTTTCGAAAGATGCCGCGTACCAACCAGTCTGACCAAGATTAAGAGACCAACTGCCTCTCTGTTGGTTAATTCAAGTGACTGTGGCATGCTTCTTGGCACTCTTCAAAGTCTTTCCATTTTGTTTTGTTTTTCTTTTAAAGGATATTAAGCCAGTTATCGATGGAATGGATGGAATTAAAATATCTCAGGGCCTTGGGCTGCAGGACTTTGACCTAATCAGAGTTATTGGACGTGGAAGCTATGCCAAAGTACTTTTAGTGCGGTTAAAAAAGAATGATCAAATTTATGCCATGAAAGTAGTGAAAAAGGAATTAGTCCACGATGATGAAGTAAGTATCCTTTACAGGTAAAACTTCCCTTCTGGTCCCTGGAGGAGATTTAAAATCTCCAGTCAACTTAAAATTCTGAATTCTAAGTGTAGTGGGTTTGTGAATTTTCTCAAAGTAGGGAGTTGTTTCCATTATTTCTAGCAACTTAAACTTCTTTCAGATTCCACTCAAATTAGTGGAAAAGGGATTGCTTTTTCGGCTGGTCATCCTACTGGGTAGATTAATTTTTGCAGAAATAATAGTATTAATGGCATTTATTAAGTGCTTACTATGTGTCAAAGCACTGTTCTAAGAGCTGGTTTAGATACAAGATAATCAGGTTGGACACAGTGGCTGTCCCACATGAGGCTCATAGGAGGGACAACATATTACAGATAAGGAGACTGAGGCACGGAGAAGTGAAGTGACTTGCCCAGGGTCACAAAGCAAGGAATTGCCAGAGCTGGGATTTGAATCCAGGACCTCTTACTCCCAGTCCCTTGCTCTTTCCATCAGGCAAAGATCGAGACCTTGGTTTGGGCCCATGCATTCAGAGCACATCCTGTTTGTTATGTCGCGTGGCTTATGCATCTCCTCATAAGGGATGGGTGCAGGTATAATAATTTTGGTATTTGTTGAGCAGTCACTATGTGCCAGACACTGTTCTAAGTACTGGGGTAGATTAAGATAATCAGGTTGGACACGGTCCCTGTCCCACTTGGGCCCCGCAATTTTAATCCCCATTTTGTAGATGAAGTAACCAAGGCCCGGGGAGGTGAAATGATTTACCCAAGGTCCCATAGCGGACAAGTGGCGGAGCAGGGATTAGAACCCACATCCTCTCACTCCCAAGCCCGTGCTCTTTCCACTGGGCCACGCTACTTCTCCGTCCCTGCTCCACAGGTAGAGAAATTGAAGCTCAGGGCAGTTGGGTGGCTCGGGCAGGGCCTGGAGCACATCTGTCCTGACTGCCAGGCTGATTAAACCTTTGGGAGAGTCCACTGGTGGGGTCTTTGAGGGATTTGTCTCTCCTCAGAAATGTCACTGTATTGGAGCAGGGCTGGGAGATGGAGTTTTTGACCTGCTTAAGCTGACCCGTTTTCTCCAGCAAGAGCAAACCACTTCCTCCTTGACATTCCCAGTCGCTGGATTAGCTAGTTCCTAAACGGGTTTCCTTCTGATTTTGACTCTATCTGGTCATGGCGCCATGCGCCTCGGCCTCTCAAGGGCAGGAGAGGCCACTCCTGAAATTGTCTCTTTCAAGGCGTCCAGTCCTCTGAATGAACAGCCCCAAATATTTGCTCCCATTTTTGGAGATCCTGAAAAGTTAGAGTCACTGAGGAGAAATGTTTTACGTTGATTTTGCTTCCATTGCACCTAAAAATGGAATCCAGTCATCAGTGAGTGTTAGCTGAAACCCAGGTCGGGTAGAACTGTCCAAAACCTTACCTGAAAAGCAGCGCTCCAGCAAATGGCAAAAGAGGGGAGTCATCCTCCTTTCCTTTCTCTGGAGGACATTAACCAGACCGCTGTCTTTGACATCAGCTGATGATGCGGGATTTGATAAGGGAGAACACAATTTTCCCCTAGAGAATGACAAGATTCTGCCGATGCTTTAATTCTGGTGATCAGCTCGATGGGTGTCTGTCATCTCAGCCTGACTTGGGATGTCGTTCCTCCTGCCACCCGCCACCCCCACCCCCCCAACTCTTTTTCTGTAGAAAATTTTTAGGATGTCCCAAAACCTCCCTAATTCTTGGCAATTTCTATTTCAGGATATCGATTGGGTGCAAACAGAGAAACACGTCTTTGAACAGGCATCCAGTAACCCATTCCTTGTCGGTTTACATTCCTGCTTCCAAACGACCAGTCGGTAAGAGGCGGTTGTTGGGGGGTGGGGGACTCATGGTTCCCGGAGAATGTGTCGCTCGTGGCTTTGTCTGCCCGGGGTGCTTTGCTGAAGACGGAGAGCCCCAGCGGGTGAGCAAGGAGGGAGAAGACAGGCTCCCACTGCTGAATTCTCGGAAAAGCGGAGGGCCTCTTTCAAAGCCACAAGGCCCCACTCTCTCTCTCTTAGTGGATGCTAATGTGGTCCGCCTATTGATCCGGCTTACTGATCAAGGGAAAAACGATGTAGCCACAGTCTAAGTTTAGAATGAGGACTCCCTTTATTTGTTCCTATGATTGCTGTTAATTGACTCAGTGATTCGCTTCGTTGGAAAGATAATGTCATAGGCTTGCTTTTCGCCAAAGCTACTTGGATCGTTGACTGTGTACCGTATTTACTGGACTGTAAGAAACAGTTTTTCAGGAAAAGAAGTTTGGTTTTGGCTTTTTATGGTATTTGCTAAACGCTTACTCTGTGCCAAGCACTGTTCCAAGAGCTGGGATAGATACAGATTAAGCAGGTCGGACACGGGGCTCACAGTCTGAGGAGGAGGGAGAATGGGTATTGAATCCCCATCTTGCAGCTGAGGAAATTGAGGCACAGAGAAATTGTGTCTAAAAAAAAGCCTGGCACCGAGGTGGCAGCCGAGCTGTTAGAATAATGTGTCTCTCTTTCGTCTGCACCCTCTACTCTCCTTTGCTTATTTGGACTCTTAAAGATCATTCACTGTTCCCATTAAAAGATGCTTAAAAAGAATATTGCACGTATACTCTAGTAAATACAGTACATGATTTTCTCCATGATTTCCTCTGTTCTCTGTTCCATGGGAGACTGCCAACAGCAGGAAAAGTTGAGAAAAGTGTGCTAGTTTTGGAGAATAGTCAATGGATTCTGAGGTGTTCTCAGTTGCCGGGTGTCTCTAGGAGTCGTGTTTACTGGATGGCATGAATCTGTCCTGCTTGGCCCCATTCGTGCCTTGAAGCCTATAAAATGGCACGCAAATGCAGCAAGTTAACCGTGGTTCGACTTCTAGGTCCAGCACACACTTCCCCGATTTAAGTGGCTTCCCTTTCTAAAAAGTCTGAAACATCTGGAGGGCCCATTGTGCTTCCTTGTCTTGCGTGCTTGTGGGAAACCTTATGGTTCCCGGTTTGATGACTGGAAACCTGGGGGATCCGGAGAACCGCCAAAAGGTGGGTATCAATCCCCTGTTTATTGGAGACTCTGTTCCTTCGCCATGGGCTCTGAAGAGCCTATCCACAGGGGCTACGTGAAAGCGAATTTCCCTTGTAGGATTTAAATTCCTCGCGATCCAGCATTGCGCTGTTTGTGACAAAGGCTGGGATAAGATGCCTTCTGAAGAGGCGAGGGACTGCTTCTTCAGCATGGAGTAGCGGCTAAAGCATGGGCCTGGGAGTAAGAAGGTCACGTGTTCTAATCCTGGCTCCACCGCTTGTCTGCTATTTGACCTTGAGCAGGTCACTTCACTTCTCTGGGCCTCAGTTGCCTCATCTGTAAAATGAAGATTGAGGCTGTGAGTCCCACGTGGGACAGGATCTGTATCCAACCCAATTGCTCTTATCCACCCCAGTGGTTAGTACAGTGCCTGGCACATAGTAAGCGCTTAACAAATACCGCAATTATTGTAATTATTCTTAATATAGAGGAGAGGCTTCCTCTCCTCTGTCCTCTCTTTCTGTCTCCCTCTCTCTCTCCCTCTTTCTCTCCCCCTTCCTTTTTTAGTCTCTCTTTCTCACCCTCCCCTCCAATTCCAGTATGTTCTATTCACTTTCACCAAGATCCATTTAGCTGGTCAGAGGTGAGAAAGCAAGGCAGAAAGAGCATGAGAGTGTTGCCCAGTCACCCAGTGATGATGGCCAGCCAGAGACTGGTTCCACTGACACCCAGTCCGGCGGAAGATCCACGTATTGTCGAATTTCCGGAAGGGCGGCTCGGCCTGCTTGGTCAGAAGGTGCTGACCCATGGGAATAAAATGGAGGGGGCTGCAACACTGTGGCCAGGGGCCCATGAGGCCTCTGGGGGGAAAAAAGGGAAACCCTGTGCATTCCTCTCATACCCAAGTACTTTTCTCTCCCTCAACTACCCACTTAGCATACCGGAGGCTCTTAGAAATCCTTCACTGTACCTGTTAAAGGGAGAGTTGGGACAGTGGGGAGAATGTCACCAAACGATTCATTCCTTCAGTCAATCAATTGTATTTATTGAGTACTTACTATATGCACAACACTGTACTGATCGTTGGGGAGAGTACCATATAACAGAACTAGTTTCTTTTTGTGTGGGTGTACTTAGCCAGGATTTTCTAGGGTTGCCTTGAGCACTAAAGATAATTATATACTTGAATAAAGATTTCTGTCTCCTCCAGCTTGGCTTTCCTGCCTGGTTCTGCAACGAACCTGGACTACTGTGTTTATGACATGAGTGGGTTGCCATAGCAATGATTGTAATGTCACAAATACACCATTATGACTTCACAGGGGAATCCAACAAAAGCAGGAAACTGCCTGAGGGAGTGAAAGAAGTGAGCCAGTGTAACATTGTTGACTTGCAAGGCTGAATAGAAAGTTGTTAGATAAAGTGGCAGCAGCCTTCATGTAAACTTGGCAACGTTTTTGGGAAACTGGTCCTCCCCGGCACCACTTTAAGTGAACAGAGTTTGTTCCCTTTCAGAACTCGGGGTGATCCGATAACTATAGCTCTCTCCCCGCCTCCTCCTTCCCTGGCTGTTGCGGACTGGTAGGGGTGTGAGCGTTAGAGCGCAGTCATGGTGTCCCTCCTCCGTACCAATGAATGGCATCTCATCAGCTGTGCGTGTGCTCCCCATCTCATCTGTCCAAACTGTTCAGCGTGAGGAAGCCAGGGCAACCAGAAGCAGTGCAGCCTAGTGGATAAAACACAGGCTTGAGAGTCAGAAAGACCTGGGTTCTAATCCTGGCTCTGCCACCTGTCTGCTGTGTGACCTTCAGCTTAATAATTATGGTATTTATTAAGCGCTTACTATGTGCCACACATTGTACTAAGCACTGGGGTGGATACAAGCAAATTAGCGGGTCAGAGGTGAGAAAGCAAGGCAGAAAGAACATGAGAGTGTCACCCAGTCACCCAGTGTCACCCAGTCACCCAGTGATGATGGCCACTGGGTCACTGGGAACTTAGGTTTGACACAGTCCCTGTCCCACGTGGGGCTCACAATCTCAATCCCCATTTTACAGATGAGGTAACTCAGGCCCAGAGAAGTGAAGTAACTTGCCCAAGGTCACACAGCAGACAAGTGGCAGACCTGGGATTAGAACCCATGACCTTCTGACTCTCAGGCCCGTGCTCTAGCCATTACACCACACTGCTTTTGGTTGCCGTGCTTCACTTCTCTGTCTCTGTTACCTCATCTAAATAAGGATTAACCAGTCAATCAGTCGTATTTATTGAGCACTTACTGTGTGCAGAGCACTGTACTAAGTGCTAGGGGGAGTAAAGCACAACAATATAAAAGACTAATTCCCTGCCCACAATGAGCTGATTAAGACTGTGAGCCCCATGTAGGGCAGGGATTGGGTCTTATCTGATTTGCTTGCATCCACCCCAGTGCTTAGTACAGTGGTTGGCAGGTAGTAAACACTTACAAAATACCATGTAAACAAACATGCTCGCCTCAGTGCTCAGACCCCCGGTCCCTTCAGGCATCAGCCCCTGCAGATGAGCAGATCGTCTCCTTCAACAGCTTGCCCGTAGGCCTGTGTGCCCTCTTGGACACAGGTCCTCTGGAACTCCCAGACCCATTGCTTTTGCCACTGGGCAACACTATTTTCTTCCTCTTCACATCCCCGCCCCTCCTCTTGGAGTCAGAGCAACTGTAGTGGAAGGCAGAGGAGGGCAGCCCCTGGCCCTGGCATGGTCGAGGCCTGGCTGAACTTCCTCCTCTACGTCATTGTGTTTTCAGGGGCTTCATTACTGATAAGGTTATCCCTGAAATGCAGCATTTTGTCCCTAACTGCTCCGAGTGGCTCCAAATGGGTACTGGAGGGATGAGGAGGAAAGGGAGGAGTTGGAGGTGGGGGAGAGAGTCCGGGCTGTAAGCTGAGCCAGAGAGAGCAAGAACCAGGGGCTTCCAGTGGGAGAGGGAATCAATTAATGATGTTGATGGCATTTATTAAGCACTTACTATGTGCAAAGCACTGTTCTAAGCGCTGGGGAGGATACAGAGTGATCAGGTTGTCCCACGTGGGGCTCACAGTCTTAATCCCCATTTTGCAGATGAGGTAACTGAGGCCCAGAGAAGTTAAGTGACTTGCCCAAAGTCACACAGCTGACAATTGGCGGAGCTGGGATTTGAACCCATGACCTCTGACTCCAAAGCCCAGGCTCTTTCCACTGAGCCATGCTGCTTCTCAAAGGAGTCAAAGGAGCTGAAGAGGATCTAGGAGGGAGACAGAGGGAAGAAAAAACAGGGGAAGGGAGGAAAAGGAGCAGAGAGAAAGGCAGAAGATGATGATAATAATAATAATGATGATATTTCCATCCCTTCCTATGTGCCGGGCACTGGAGGGATACAAGCAAATCGGGTCAGACACAGTCCCTGTCCCATGTGGGGCTCACAGTCTCAATACCCATTTTATAGATGAGGTAACTGAGGCACACAGAAGTGAAGTGATTTGCCTAAGGTCACACAGCAGACAGGTGGCAGAGTCAGGATGAGAACCCATGACCTTCTGACTCCCAAGTCTGTGCTCTATCCACTATGGTAGAGTGCCTGCACATAGTAAGCTCTTAAATACAATAATAATAATAATTACTATTATTATTATTATTATTATTATTATGGTATTTGTTAAGTGCTTACTATGTGCCAGACACTGTACTGAGCACTGGGGTGGATGCAAGCACATCGGGTTGGACACAGTCCATGTCCCACATGGGGCTCACAGTCTCAATCCCCCATTTACAGAAGAATTAACTAAGGCCCAGAGAGGTGAGGTGGCTTGCTCAAGGTCCCCAAGCAGACACGTGGTGGAGCCAGGATTAGAACACATGACCTTCTGATATTATTATTATTATTATGCATGTCTCTCCTCAACAATTGACTCCTGGTTTTCAGCTGAGGTACAGCATCGTTTGATACCTAGCTTGACCATACACTTAAAATGCTTCCTTTGCCCTCCTTGCTTCCAGTTTCCCAGTTTCAGCTCTCCACACAGCAGCTGTTGGGGTGACCCACTGTCGCGCATTCTTCTCATGCGGTCCACCCAATGTAGCTCTGTTAGGGTAAGCCTTACTCTGATGCTTGGAGACTGCCTAAATTTCAGAAGTTCGGCATTCAGAATCCCATCGTGAAGTAAAGAAAAGTAAAGGAATGTACCCTCTCTTCCTTCCCCTGACCCAGCTGCTGATAGGGATCCGTTTGAGGCCTCAGGGAGACCGTAAGGAGGCCCATTTGAGGACTTAGCCTTTTGGGAGGCCAGCACAGAGAAGGAGCATGGCCTACTGCAGAGAGTACAGACTTGGGAGTCAAAGGACCTGGGTCTTATTCCCAGTTCTGCCCACCTGCCCACTGTGTGATCTTAGGCAAGTCATTTCACTTCTCTGGGTCTGAGTTTCTGAACGTCATCGAACATGGCCCTGGGAGTGACCCTGGGGGAACTGCTCGAGGAGCTGGATGTGGCACCTGTGTCCAGTCCAGGTTCGTTCATTCAGCCAATCCTATTGATTGAGCACCATACTGAGTGAGCGCTTGGGTGAGTATGATGCAACAACCAACGGACATGTTCCCCGCCCACAGCGAGCTCACGGTCTAGAAGTCTCACAGCCATAGGAAAGGTAGGACCCCACCACAGCTCTGCAGATCAATCAGTCAATCATTGGTATCGATTGAGCACTTACAATGTGCACGGCACTATACTGAGAATGTGGGAGAGTAATGCAACAGTTAGGCTGAAATTAATTTAAACTAATTAAATTTGCCTTACAGCACTTAATCACCTTGCCCCCCCCCCCCCCACACACACCTCACCTCGCTACTCTCTTACCACAACCCAGCCCGCACACTTCATTCCTCTAATGCTAATCTTCTCACTATGCCTCAGTCACACCTACCTCACTGCCGACCTCTTGCCCACATCCCGCCCCTGGCCTGGAATGCCCTTCCTCCTCATATCAGACAAGTAATTGCTATCCTCCACTTCAAAGCCTTATTGAAGGCACATCTCCTCCAAGAAGCCTTCTCTAAGTACCTGTCTCCTCTTCTCCCACTCCCTTCTGCACCGTTCTTACTTGCTCCTTCATTCGTCCTCCCTCCCGTCCCCTCAGCACCTATGTATATATCTGTAATTTATTTGCTTATTTGTCTATTTATTTATGTTGAAGTCTGTCTTCTCCTCTAAGCCATAAGCTCCTTGTGGGCAGGAATGTATCTGTTGCTATATTGTACTCTTGCAAGCACTTATTTCAGCACTTTGCACACAGTAAGCTCTCAGTAAATACGATTGAATGAACTGACTGGTATGTTCCCTGCCCATAACAAGCCTCCAGTCTAGAGCGGGAGTCCGGCGTTACCATAAGGAAATAATTCATCATTGCAACTTAAAATGCAGATGTGCAGTTTGGTCTGAAGCCTGATACCACCCTGTTGTCACACTTTGATGCATTTTGTTGGGGGGTTTTTAATGGTATTTGTGAAGCATTTCCTATGTGTCAATCACCGTTCTAAGTGCTTGGGTGGATACACATTAATAGGATGGACACGGCCCCTACCCAACATGGGGCTCACAGTCTAAGAACCCCCGATTTTACAGGGGCGGCAACTAAGGCTCAGAGAAAAAAAGTGACTTGCCTAAGGTCACACAGTAGGCATTCATTCATTCAATCATATTTATTGAGCACTTACTGTGTGCAGAGCACTGTACTAAGCACTTGGGAAGTACAAGTTGGCGACATATAGAGACGGTCCCTACCCAACAACGGGCTCACAGTCTAGATGGGGGAGACAGACAACAAAACAAAACATGTGGACAGGTGTCAAGTCATCAGAACAAATAAAGCTAAATGCACATCATTAACAAAATAAATAGAATAGTAAATATGTACAAGTAAAATAGAGTAATAAATCTGTACAAACATATACACAGGTGCCGTGGGGAGGGAAAGGAGGTAGGGCAAAGGGGATGGGGAGGGAGAGAGGAAGGAGGGGGCTCAGTCTGGGAAGGCCTCTTGGAGGAGGTGAGCTCTCAGTAGGACTTGAAGGGAGGAAAAGAGCTACCTTGGCGGATGTGCAAAGGGAGGGCATTCCAGGCCAGGGGGAGGACATGGGCTGGGGGTCGACAGCAGGACAGGTGAGAATGAGGTACAGTGAGGAGGTTAGCGGCAGAGGTGCAGAGGGTGAGGGGAGGGCTGGACTGTAGAAGGAAAGAAGGGAGGTGAGGTAGGAGGGAACGAGGTGATGGACAGCCTTGAAGCAGAGAGTGAGGAGTTTTTGCTTGATGCGTAGGTTGACTGGCAGCCACTGGAGATTTTTGAGGAGGAGAGTAACATGCCCAGAGCGTTTCTGCACAAAGATGATCTGGGCAGCAGCGTGAAGTATAGACTGAAGTGGGGAGAGACAGGAGAATGGGAGATCAGAGAGGAGGCTGATGCAGTAATCCAGTCAGGATAGGATGAGAGATTGAACCAGCAAGGTAGCGGTTTGGATGGAGAGGAAAGGGCGGATATTGGCAATGTAATGGAGGTGAGACCGGCAGGTTTTGGTGACGGATTGGATGTGAGGGGTGAACGAGAGAGCAGAGTCGAGGAAGACACCAAGGTTGCGGGCTTGTGAGACGGGAAGGATGGTAGTGCCGTCTACATTGATGGGAAAGTCAGGGAGAGGGCAGGGTTTGGGAGGGAAAACAAGGAGTTCAGTCTTGGACATATTGAGTTTTAGATGGCAGGCAGACATTCAGGTGGAGATGTCCTGAAGGCAGGAGGAGACACAAGCCTGAAGGGAGGGAGAGAGAGAGAGAGCAGGGGCAAAGATATAGATTTGGGTGTCGTCAGTGTAGAGATGATAGTTGAAGCTGTGGGAGCAAATGAGTTCACCAAGGGAGTGAGTGTAGATAGAGAACAGAAGGGGACCAAGAACTGACCCTTGAGGAACCCCTCCAGTAAGGGGATGGGATGGGGAGGAGGAGCCCACAAAAGAGACTGAGAATGGACAGCCGGAGAGATGAGGAGAACCAGGAGGGGACAGAATCTGTGAAGCCAAGGTTGGATAGCATGTTAAGGAGAAGAGGGTGCTCCACAGTTTTGAAGGCAGCTGAGAGGTTGAGGAGGATTAGGCAGGTGGGCGGAGCTGGGAATTTTTTTTTTAATGGCATTTATTAAGTGCTTACTATGTGCAAAGCACTGTTGGAAGCGCTGAATTAGACCCAGGTCCTCTTACTCCCAGGTCTCTTTCCACTAGGCCATGCTTCTTCCCTCTGCAGGCCTCCCAAAAGGCAGTCCTAAGGCCTCAAATGGGCCCCTATCAACAATTGAGTCAGGGGAAGGAAGAGAGGGTGCATTCCTGTACTGTACTTTCCTTCCCTTCCTCCCTCCCACTCCATGCATACAACGGTAGGACCGAACCACCCCCCATCCTCCACCGATAATAATAATAATTGTGCTATTCGTTAAGCATTTACTGTGGGCCAGGCACTGTACTAAGCTCTGGGGTAGGACGAGAGGGTGCATTCCTGTACTGTACTTTCCTTCCCTTCCTCCCTCCCACTCCGTGCATACAACAGTAGGACTGAACCACCCCCCATCCTCCACCGATAATAATAATAATTGTGCTATTCGTTAAGCATTTACTGTGGGCCAGGCACTGTACTAAGCTCTGGGGTAGATCCAAGGTAATTGAATTGGATACAGTCCCTGTATCCTGTTGTAATTAATTATGGTATTTGCTAAGCACTTATTATGTGCCAGGCACGGTACCAAGTGCTGGACCACGTGAGGCTCACAGTCTTCATTCCCATTATACAGATGAGGGAACTGAGGCCCAGAGAATTGAAGTGACTTGCCCAAGGTCACACGCGGACAAGTGGCAGAGCCAGGATTAGAACCCAGGTTGATAATAATAATAGTAATATTTGTTAAGCATTTACTCTGTGCCTGGCACTGTACTAAGCACTGGGGTGGATACAAGCAAATTGGGTTGGATACAGTCCCTGTCCCACATGGGGCTCACTCTCTCAATCCCCATTTTGCAGATGAGGTAACCGAGGCACAGAGAAGTGAAATGACTTACCCAAGGTCACCCAGCAGACAAGTGGCGGGACTGGTATTAGAACCCAGGCCCTTCTGACTCTGGGGCCCATGCTGTATCCACTAGGCCACACTGCTTCTCATTTCTGCAGGCCTCTGAAGGCTTTCCTTATCCCCTGATGCCAGCCTTCTGTGAAAAATGGCTTCCTAGGATCCAGGAATGGACCCCATCCTCCTGCCTCCCCCCAGGACACCAGGTTGCAGGGCAGGGCTGTGGGGGAATTTCCTTAGTCTTCATGCGATTGACGGGCTGATTGAATGGTACTGCTTTTGGGGGCCTGGGCTTCACCTCCAGAATCAACCAATGGTATTTAATAACTGTGGTGTTTGTTGAGCACTTACTATATGCCAGGCGCTGGGGTAGATACAAGCTAGTCAGGTTGGACGCAGTCCCTGTCCCTCATGGGGCTCACAGTTTTAATCCCCATCTACAGATGAGGGAACTGAGACTCAAAGAAGTTGTTACTTGGCCAAGATCACACAGCATACAAATGGCGGAGTCAGGATTATAACCCAGGTTCTTCAGATTCCCAGGCCTTTGCTCTGTCCGCTAGGCAACACTGCACTTATTCTGTGCAGAGCACTGTACTAAGAATTTTAGAGAGAACAATACAACAGAATTAGCAGACTTGTTCCCTGTGTGTAATAAGAAGGGTCTGGAAGAGAGGTAGTAGGTAAAATTCTACTCTCCCCACCCAATTCCCCTGGGTTTCTTCAAAAAATTGCTCCTGGTCAGATCTTCCCGATTTTGCCAAGGCCTTTTCCCTGCAGAATGCCAGTGTAGCTAGGTCACGTGACTTCAAAATGGAAATGGGAAAACCCTCCTGGAAAGAGAAATCTTCACCAGAAAGAGAAGAGAGCTCCAGACCAGGCAAGTCATCCACTTGCAGAATTGTAGCCGGTCAGAGATCATTGTTCTAATTCAAAACTACCCACAGCCCGCCTACTGGTTTGACCTAAAAAAAGGAAGTCTCAAGGGCAAACTGGTATAAATCAGGTGAGACGTTGTATTAAAATTCTCTGTGCAAAGAAAAGAATAACATAGCATGGACTAGCTCTCATCCTATCCCGTCGGGACTACTGCATCAGCCTCCTCTCTGGTCTTCCATCCTCGTGTCTCTCCCCACTTCAATCCGTACTTCACACCGCTGCCCGGATTGTCTTTGTCCAGAAACACTCTGGGCACGTTACTCCCCTAAAAATCTCCAGTGGCTACCAATCAATCTGTGTATCAGGCAGAAACTTCTCACCCGCTGCTTCAAGGCTGTCCATCACCTCACCCCCTCCTACCTCACCTCCCTTCTTTCCTTCTCCAGCCCAGCCCGCACCCTCCACTCCTCTGCCGCTAATCTCCTCACCATGCCTCGTTCTCGCCTGTCCCACCGTCGACCTCCGGCCCACGTCCTCCCCCTGGCCTGGAATGCCCTCCCTCCCAACATCTGCCAAGCTAGCTCTCTTCCTCCCTTCAAGGCCCTACTGAGAGCTCACCTCCTCCAGGAGGCCTTCCCAGACGGAGCCCTTCCCAGACAGAGCCCCCTCCTTCCTCTCCCCCTCGTCCCCCTCTCCATTCCCCCATCTTACCTCCTTCCCTTCCCCACAGCACCTGTATATATGTATATATGTTTGTACATATTTATTCCTCTATTTATTTATTTATTTATTTTACTTGTACATATCTATTCTATTTATTTTATTTTGTTAATATGTTTTGTTTTGTTCTCTGTCTCCCCCTTCTAGACTGTGAGCCCACTGTTGGGTAGGGACTGTCTCTGTATGTTGCCAACTTGTACTTCCCAAGCGCTTAGTACAGTGCTCTGCACACAGTAAGCGCCCAATAAATACAATTGATTGATTGATTGAGATGGAGATTGTGAGCCCCATGTGGGGATTGGGTCGGTGTCCAACCCGAACAGTGCCTGGCAAATAGCGCGTAACAAATACCACAATTATTATTGTTATTATTATTATGAAAGTGAAACACAGCCACCAAATTTAAGGCTTGGAACATTCCCCTCCTACACCTCCGCCCCCAGGAAGCTGCTGTTAATCATGCAGGCTCTAGGGCCAATCAGGAGTCAAGCACTATGACATACTGCAGATTATTTGAGGAGATTGATTTATTTGAGTGGCCAACATCAGCGAGTTGGGGTCTGCGTGTAGACTCTGTAACTATTAAATTCATTCATTTGTTCAATCCTGTTTATTGAGCCCTTACTGTGTGCAGAGTGCTGTACTAAGTGCTTCGGAGAGTACAGTACAGCAATAAACAGACAACTTCCCTGCCCATAACAAGCTTACAGTCGAGGTGGTGGGGAGGCAGAAATTAATATAAAGAAATAAATGACAGATATGTATGTAACTGCTGTGTGGCTGGGAGGGGAGAAGAAGAAAGGGAGTGAGTCAGGGTGATGCAAAGAGGGAGAAGAGGAAAGGGGGGCTTGGTCAAGGAACGTCTTTTGGAGGAGATGTGCCCTCAATAAGGCTTTGAAGGCGGGGAGAGTAATTGTCTGTAGGATTTGAGGAGGGAGGGCATTCCAGACCAGAGACTGGATGTGGGCCAGGGATCGTCGTTGAGACAGGAGAGATGGAGGCACATTGAGAAGGTTAGCACTAGAGGAGTGAAGTGAGTGGGCTGGGTTGTAGTTGGAGAGTAGCGAGGTGAGGTAGGAGGGGGTAAGGTGATTAAGTGCTTTAAAGCCAATGGTGTGAAGTTTTTGTTTGATGCTGAAGTGGATGGGCAACCACTGGAGTTTTTTGTGGAGTGGAGAAACATGTTCTGCATGTTTTTGTAGAAAAATGATCTGGGCAGCAGAGTGAAGTATAGACTGGAGTGGGGAGAGACAGGAGGCTGGGAGGTCAGCAAGGCAGCTGATGCAGTAATCCAGGCAGGATAGGAAGAATGATTCAGTTAACGTGGTAGGAGTTCAGATGGAGAGGAAAGGGTGGATTTTAGCGATGCTGTGAAGGTGGGACTGACAGGATTTAGTGACGGATTGAATATGTGGGTTGAATGACAGAGAGGAGTCAAGGATATTGCCAAGGTTATGGGCTTGTGAGACAGGAAGGATGGTAGTGCTGTCTACAGTAATGGGAAAGTCAGGGAGGACTGGGTTTGGCTGATTGGGGCAGATAAGGAGTTCTGTTTCGGACGTGTTAAGCTTGATGCGACAGGAGGACATCCAAGTAGAGATGTCTTGAACGCAGGAGGAAATGTGAGACTGCAGAGAGGGAGAAAGATCAGGGCTGGAGATGTAGATTTGGGTATCATCCGCATAGAGGTGGTAGTTTAAGCCATGGAAGTGAGTGAGTTTTCCCAAGGGAGTGGATGTAGCTGGAGAATAGAAGGGGACCCAGAACTAAACCTTGAACTGGACCACAGATAGGGGGTGGGAGGCAGAGGAGGAGCCCACAGAGGAGACTGTTAATCAGAATCAGCCCATCTGAGCACATCTTAACGGCTTCCCATCTGCTGCACCAGAAAATGACTAAACGGATACAGTCCGCCATAGGGTGTTCTCCAGTTAGAAAGGGAATTTCTGCTTTCCCTCTTCTCATTTCTTACACTCTGGCGTGACTCTATCATTCTGAGGCAGTGTTCTACTCGGCTCAGTGTTTCCTCTCAAATTAGTCGCACATCCTCAAGATCGGATCTAAATATCGTGATGTAAAGCTTTTCATAAACATCGTTGCTATTTTAAACCTCCCTGCCATCTACTATGGAGACTTTGTATCCTTGCTGTGAAGGATCTTTTTCCATGCTATTGGAGCATGGTGTCCCGAGGTTCCTGCCCAAAAGCTGGTTGGGATGTGGGTTTTCTGTTGCAGTGGAAATTTCGTCGCGACCTCAGAAATGTTGCCATAGGAGTTCTGAGTAAAACCAACTGGAACTCAGCCTAGGCAGGGCCAATGGAGCCTTCCCTGACAGAGTCCACTTTTCTTTCAGCTTATTCCTCGTGATCGAGTACGTAAACGGAGGCGATCTCATGTTTCACATGCAACGGCAGAGAAAGCTCCCCGAAGAGCATGCCAGGTAGTTTGGCTCAAGCTTCTCTTCCCCTTCCCCTGAGACCACCAGTAGGCCCTCTCCCTCAGGCAAAACATGAGGGAGCTTTCTTCGGTCCGCAGAAGGCCATTTCATGGGGGAGGGCTGGATTTTCTCACTCTCGCCTTTTCCACGGGTGAAAGATACCACTGGGCTGCTACCTCAGGGTTGCCAGGGGCACGCAAATGCGGGACTTGAGTTTCTCCCCCTTCTCCAGGGTTGTTCTGTGTGGATGCGTGTGGAGATAAGGGGGTGAAAGGGGAGAAATTGAGGTCTCTGGTGTCCCGACCCATATCTGAAGCTAAGACCGAGTCAGTGGGCCCCACTGAACCAGTCAGGGTTGCATCTCAGGTTTACAAGGGAATGACCGGGGGCTGGCAGACATTTCCTTGTTCCGAGGAGAGAGGCAACCCTCTCCATCTACTGTATTCCCTCTTACGTGCTGCTCCATAAGCACGTGCTTCATCGCAAGGGAGACGGAATTCTATCCCCCGTCCCGGGGTCCCGTGGGACGCAAGGCTGCTGCGGGGATCCCCTCCAGTTTGCTACTCACTCCTCCAACTGGGCCACGAGTCTCATCACTGGGAACGGTGAAATGTCTTTCATAGTGTTCCCTTTTTTCCCCCTTGAAAGATTTTACGCTGCCGAAATCTGTATTGCTCTCAACTTCCTCCACGAGCGAGGAATCATCTACCGGGACTTAAAACTGGACAACGTTCTGCTAGATGCCGAAGGTCACATCAAGCTGACCGACTACGGCATGTGTAAGGTGAGAGTCTCGGGCCAGGGTAGGGTTGCCGGGCGAGATGGCCGGGGTCTGAAAAGCTGCTTTCAAAACCGGTTGGGGTGGGAAAAAATGGGGCGAGGGGGACCGGGTGGCTTCCCTGGGGATCTTGTCTCTCTTGGGCCTGTACCACTTCCCATTCGGATTCACTCAGCGAAATCCCTCCCCCTGCTGTTTTATCGTTCCCCATCTATCCCACACACATCCGGAATGTTAACTGGCCCGGGATCTAGCTGCGAAAGCCCAGACCCCAGTCATTGCCCAGGCTAGCCAGCTTGACAAGTGGAGGGGTCTTTTTAGTGAGCTGCCCACCCACTCCTGAAACACTTTGCCCCCTAGGAAGGCCTGGGTCCCGGGGACACTACGAGCACATTCTGCGGGACACCAAATTACATCGCACCGGAAATCCTGCGCGGAGAGGAGTATGGTGAGTGATTGTGCTTTCTGGGCCAGATGGTCCATCAGTGGGATTTTCCAAGCGCTTACTTTGTGCAGAGCATTCATTCATTCGTTCATTCATTCAATCGTACTTATTGAGTGCTGTGTGCAGAGCACTGTACTAAGCCCTTGGGAGAGTACAATACAACAATGAACAGACACATTCCCTGCCCACAACGAGCTTACAGTGTAGAGCTGGGGAGACAGACATTAATATAAATAAGTAAATTACAGATTTTACATAAGTGCTGTCGAGCTGGGACAGAGGAAGAACACAGGGAGCAAGTCAGGGTGACGCAGAAGGGAATGGAAGAAGAGGAAAGTGGGGGACTTAGGGAAGTCTTCCTGGAGGAGCTGTGCCTTCAATAAGGCTTTAAAGTGGGGGAGAGTCATTGTCTGTCGGATTTGAGGAGGGAGGGCTTTGCAAACCAGAGGCAGGACGTGGGCGAGGGGTCAGTGGCTGGATAAACAAAATCGAGAAACAGTGAGCGTAGCATTAGAGAAGTGAAATGTGCAGGCTGGGTTGTAGAAGGAGAGAAACGAGGTGAGATAAGAGGGGGCAAGGCGATGGAGTGCTTTATAGCCAGTGGTGAGGAGTTTTTGTTTGATGCGGAGGTGGATGGGCAATCACTGGAGTTTTTTGAGGAGCGGGATAACATGTCCTGAATGTTTTTGTAGAAAAATGATCCGGACAGCAGAGTGAGGCTTGGACGGGAGTCGGGAGAGGCAGGAGGCTGGGAGGACAACAAGGAGTCTGATACAGTCATCCAGGCAGGGTAGGACAGGCAAGCACTTGGGGAGGTCACACAGTGCCAGATTGGGCAGCTCTCACTTGGGACAGTGAGACATTGAGCCCAGCCACCCGGGGCTGGAACCGAGACAGGAAGACCCGGAGCGAGAGATGGGCTTTCTGTTTTCTTCCTGTGGGAGATCCTGAAGTCCTAGCAGAAAAGATGGTATTTGTTAAGCGCTTACTTTGTGTGAATTATACAAAGTAAAAAGATTTCCTCTAGATTGTAAGCTTGTTCCTAGATTGTAAACTTGTCCTGGGCAGGGAAGGTGTCTGCCAACTATTGTATTGCACTCCCCCAAGCGCTTGGTACAGTGCTCTGCATATAATAAGCGCTCCATGAACACTCTTGATTGATTGATTGCTTGCTATCCCAAGTCTGAACAGGAATGCGTCGCTCAGTGGAAAAAGCACGGGCTTTGGAGGTCATGGGTTCAAATTCCAGCTCCGCCAATTAGCCGTGTGACTTTGGGCAAGTCACTTAACTTCTCTGGGCCTCAGTTCCCTCATCTGTAAAATGGGGATTAAGACTGTGAGCCCCACGTGGGACAACCTGATCACCTTGTATCCCCCCCCCCAGAGCTTGGAACAGTGCTTTACACATAGTAAGTGCTTAACAAATACCATCATTATTATTATTAAAGGGAATCTGGTATAAACAAATGGGCACAAATGCATTAGCTCTGCAAATAGGTATTAAACTATTTGTCAATCATATTTATTGAGCGCTCTCTATGTGCAGAGCACTGTACTAAGCACCTGGGGGAGTATAATATAACAATAAACAGACACGTTCCCTTCCCACAATGAGCTTACAATGTAGAGTAACAGAAACAGCCTCCATAAGGGCTTCAAGCTCTCCTTCGTCTCCTCAATCCGGGCACCTTCTCTTTTCCTCTCTACCTTGAAGAATTGGCTGAAGGCCCACCTGAACAACTCCACCTCCTGCTTTGCTTTCCTGTGCGGTCTGGACGTTGGCGTCTGCGAATGCACTTTCCAGGACCACAACCTCTCTGGCATTTGTTTGGCCCTAATCCATCCCAAAATATTGGAAACCCTGCACTGTGCATTTTTCCAGGAGCAGGAGAAGGCTAGGGGAAAGTAGCCTCATTTTGTCAGCCAGGGAACAGGATGGAAGTGTAGCTTTAAGACCATGCCTTTGTGTGCCAATAGGAGCTGGTTAAGGGGTTAGCTGGTTTGGGGGCTGGCACCTGAATTTGGGGAGTCCTCGGTCCCTTCCCCTCTAGACTGCTAGGACAGGGAAAGGCAAGCAGTGGGGGATCCTAGATGGGTTTTGTGCTTCTGCATATGGTGTTTGTGTTTGTTGTAACTCCTTGAATACATTTTAAATTCCTTAGGGGCAGGGGCCATGTTTACCCCTTCCTTATCATCCCCAGTAAGTATTACATAGTAGATAGTAGTCCTCTCCCTTAGTCCACTGGCCAGAGAAAATAAAAGCACTTTTACAGACAGCCAAAACCACTATTTTCCATGTTTACCAAAAGCGGGGACTCTTTTTGTAGCCTAATGGATAGAGCCCAGGCATGGGAGTCAGAGGACCATGGGTTCTAATCCTGGCCCTGCCCCTTGTCTGCTGTGTGACTTTGGGCAAATCACTTCACTTCTTTGTACCTCAGTTCCCTCATCTAGAAAATGGGGAGTATGACCGTAAGCCCCATGTGGGGCAGGGACTGTGTCCAACCTGATTTTCTTTCATCCCTCTCCCCCCAGTGCTTAATACAGTCTGGCACATAATAAGCGCTGAACAAATACCGCAATTATGATTATTCTCCTGTCACCCCAAATGGATCCCAGGGAATGGCTTCTCCAGGCCGTGGTCGGAGGCCAGGTTCTTGACCTGAGCGTGTGTCATGCGAATGTTCCTAGGGTTCAGTGTGGACTGGTGGGCCCTGGGCGTCCTGATGTTCGAGATGATGGCCGGAAGGTCTCCGTTCGATATCATCACCGACAATCCAGACATGAACACCGAGGATTACCTCTTCCAAGGTAAGTGCCGGCTGCCATGTGCCACCATTCTGTTCCATCCACCAGGGAGGACCCGAAGACTGTAATTGAGCATCTCGGCCCCAGGTGCATAAAGGAGCCTCGACCGTTTCTCTCGGACTCCTCGAGAGGTTGGGACGAAATCCCCTCTGGATGGGAAAGGTTAATCAGTCAGTCCATTGTCCATATTTGTAATTTGTAATTTATTTGTTTGTCCACATTACTGTCTGTCTTCCCCTCCTAGACTGTAAGCTCGTCATAGGCAGGGAGTTTCGGTTTGTTATATTGCACCCTCCCAAGTGCTTAATACAGTGCTCTTCTGCAAACAGTCAGTGCTTTAATAAATACTATTGAATGAATGAGTGAATTTATTGAGTGCTTACTGTGTACAGAGCAAGTTGTACGAGAGTACAGTATGACAATAAACAGACACATTCCGAGCCCATAACGAGCTCACAGTCTAGAGGGAGAGCCTGACATTAATATAAATCAATAAAGGTTGACCAGTCCCTCCAAGCGGGCATGGGAATCGGTGCCAGGCTGTTTCTTTTCCTTTGTCATGGGGAACTGGGACCGCAAGCACCTTTGGTAGCAGGTTCCCCGAGTATCCTCTTCATTCATTCATTCATTCAGTCGTATTTATTGAGCACTTACTGTGTGCAGAGCACTGTACTAAGTGCTTGGGAAGTACAAGTCGGCAACAGATAGGGCAGTCCCTATCCAGCAACAGGCTCACAGTCTAGAAGGGGGAGACAGATAACAAAACACAACATGTAGACGGGTGTCCAAATCGTCAGAACAAATAGAATTAAGGCTCTATGCACATCATTAACAAAATAAGTAGAGTAGTAAATATGTACAAATAAAATAGAGTAATAAATCTGTACAAATATATACAAGTGCTGTGGGGAGGGGAAGGAGGTTCAAGGGGATGGGGAGGAGGAAAGGAAAAAGGGGGCTCAGTCTGGGAAGGCCTCCTGGAGGAGGTGAGCTCTCAGTAGAGCTTTGAAGGGAGGAAGAGAGCTAGCTTGGCGGATGTGTGGAGGGAGGGCATTCCAGGCCAGGGGAAGGACAGTGGGCCGGGGGTCGACGGCGGGACAGGCGAGAACGAGGTACAGTGAGGATGGGAATCCTGCCTGAGAGGCGTTTCTGGTCATAATTCCAGAACCACCTACAGAGTTGAGTGGCCAGAATGCAATTCCCATCGTTCCCCGTTTTACAACCGATCAAATCTGCTTCCTCCCACTGAGAAATAATCATTCAGTGACTTTCAGTGCTCAGAGAGGTTAAATCCTTTCCTGGGAGGTCACCCAGCAGCAGCGGCAGAGCCAAGATTAGAACTCCCGGCCCCGGGAAGACGTCAGCCACCCATCTACTCCGTGCCTCATCCCGCCATCGACCCCCGGCCCACGTCATCCCCCCCCCCGGGCCTGGAATGCCCTCCCTCTGCCCATCCGCCAAACTTGCTCTCTTCCTCCCTTCAAGGCCCGACTGAGAGCTCACCTCCTCCAGGAGGCCTTCCCAGACTGAGCCCCTTCCTTCCTCTCCCCCTCCTCCCCCTTTCCATCCCCCCATCTTACCTCCTTCCCTTCCCCACAGCACCTGTATATATGTATATATGTTTGTACAGATTTATTACTCTGTTTATTTATTTATTTATTTTACTTGTACATATCTATTCTATTTATTTTATTTTGTTAGTATGTTTGGTTTCGTTCTCTGTCTCCCCCTTTTAGACTGTGAGCCCACTGCTGGGTAGGGACTGTCTCTATATGTTGCCAACTTGTACTTCCCAAGGGCTTAGTACAGTGCTCTGTACACAGTAAGTGCTCAATAAGTACGATTGATTGATTGATTGATTGATTCCCACGGTCACATATTCAATCCACATCAATGGATTTAGCCGAAAGGGCCCCCTAGTGGACGACTCAAGGTACCGCTGCTGGAGCGGGTAAATTCAGAAGTTCCTGCGAACTTGAGCTTCCAAGAAAGTGAGTGAGTGAGGGTCTATTTTTTCATACTGCTTACATTTACACGGGCCCAGACGCACACGGATGAATAGTATCTTCTTTCATGTCATATTTGCGAACGGCTACTAAAAAGTATTTTCAAAAGTTAAACTCACAAATACAGAAAACCCCATGAGTTTGTTTCGAGGCCATCAGATCCGTTTGAAAAGGCCCTTTCTTATAGAGAACTGTTCCTGCATCATCACAAAAATAATCACCACCCCAAACGAAGTGCAAGGAGAAAAGTTTTTGAATAGTCCTTTATGCCGAGTTCTAAAGAAACAGGCACAGGCCCTGAAAGATTAGGGTGTAGTGAGATTTACTACCAGGGATTGGGAACACTCTTTAGTTGCCAAATTTGTAGAACATAATTTCTCAAGTAGTTGTTTTTGAATTTACTGTAGTGATCCTTGAGAAGCCTATTCGGATTCCAAGATTTCTCTCTGTCAAGGCCTCCCACGTCTTAAAAGGATTTTTAAATAAGGTAAGTTTTTTTTTTCCTGAGAACATTTAGAATAATGTACCTATGCATAAAAATGATTCCTTACCATCAGCAGACAGGAGAGCTATGGAGAGGAATAAGTTAGGGGCGAAAGCTGTTTTCAAGATCAGCACTTAAGAACAGTGCTTTGCACATAGTAAGCGCTTAACAAATACCGTCATTATTATTATTATTATTATTATCATCAGGCAAATTTTACCTCAAATGGTAACTTAAAGAAGGCATGTTGTGAAGGCTTAATTTCACGAGCTACCAATTTGCAAGTGTTATAGCCGTTAAAGCCAGGGTAAAAAAAATTGAGGTAAAACTGTTACTAAGTTCAGTGTTTGGAAGAAGAAAATAGAATTTTTACTAAATGGGAAGTTTGCTTCCAGAAAGGGATGTTGTAAAACAGACTCCAGCCTCGACAAAAGACAAGCGGTACCTTGTGTGTGTTGCGTTAACAGCATTTTAGACTCCTCCGGGCGAGAGAATTAGGTAGTAGATGTAGAATTTTTCACAGATTAAAGTCAATGCTTAAGTCCAGAGATTCCTTTGTTCGAATGTACACTGTTTTAAATATATAAATACCATTTATGGAAGCCAAGTGCAGCCTTGATTTTTCTCCGTTTGCCTTTTATTCTCAGGATCCCAAAGAGAGACTTGGATGCCAACCCCAGACGGGATTTTCCGATATCAAGTCTCACACATTCTTCCGCAGCATAGATTGGGATATGGTAAAAATCTATTTCTAAATTTTGGGGGGGTGGGGAGGGCTCGCAGCACGGGGGAGGGGTGTGTCGATCTGAGAACTGCGAATGACTCCTGGGGGTTGAGCGGAAACACCACCAGGTGTGGTGATCGACTCCATTACATGTCCCATTCAGGTGAGGGCAAACTTCTACCTCAGAAGAGGCATCCGTCTTGATGTGAAAAGCCCGGTACTATCGTCTGAGAACTCTGCTAGAGCTAAAGGTGGTTTTAGCTGAGCGAGTTGTGGTCGGGGGCTATATTTTGAGGTGTGGGTTATTAGAATTGAGATGAAGGGGGTGGGCGGGGGGGGGGGAGGGTAGATGCTTGATTGGCCTCCACAAGAGAGCATTAGGGACTTTGACTCCCTGTTCAAAGATACACATAAATGAATCCAATCCAGTTCTTCTCCATGTCAGTGGTTCACAAATTGTCTCTGCCTTCGGTTGGCACTTTTAGCCTCGGTTGCATTCTTGTCATCTGAGGGGCTGGTGACAGGCCAGACACCCTTCTCGACTCCACCTGATTGGTATGGGAAGGAGGGTACCCAGATCCCCATGGGATACCCACTTCCTGCTGTGCGGAGCTCCCGGAGGCAAAAGGACCATTTGGTTTGGCTTCCTGGACATTCAGGTCCAAAGGTGGAGCTGGATTCATTTTCTGACTTACTTTGTAGAACGAACATTTATTCATATCAATGTCTGTCTCCCCCTCTAGACCACAAGCTCATTATGGGTGGGGAACATGCCCGCTAATTCTGCTGTATCGTACCCTCCCAAGTGCTTAGTACAGTGCTCTGCACCTAGTAAGCACTCAATAGATACCAGTGATTGATTGATTGGTAGAGCTGGGGCCAGAAACGTTGCCAGCAGCCCCCAGGGGTCACCTGGCTGACAACCACCAGCCCCTCTCTCTCATCTATCTAGCTGCCAACCTCTTACCCACATCCTGACTCTGGCCTGGAATACCCTCCCTCCTCAAATCCTACGGAAAACTACTCTTCCCCCCTTCAAAGCCTTACTGAAGGCACGTCTTCTCCAAGAGGCCTTCCCTGACTAAACCCTCCTTTTCTCATCTTCCTCTCCCTCTGCATCACCCTGACTTGTTCCCTTTATTCGTCCCCCAACCCCAGCCCCACAGCACTAATGTACATATCTGTAATTTATTTCTTTATATTAATGTCTGTCTCCCCCTCTAGACTGTACGCTCCTTGTAGATAGGGAACGTTTCTGTTATGTTGTTGTATTGTAGTCTCCCAAACACTTTGTACTGACTGACTGACTACTCCCACTCTACCCCACCCAGAATGACTGCCTCTCACCCATCCCATCCCAGCCCGCACACTGGCTGCTTCATGGCAGACACGTAGCGTCAGAGCCTAAGATCTCTCTAAGAGGCCAAGCCGAAGCAGGAGGGAGCTGCTGTGATCATCACACTAGAGAACCACGTGAACAGCATGGCCTGGGGGTCAGAAGGACCTGGGTTCTAATTCCGGCTCCACTGTGTGTCTGCCGTGTGACGTTGGGGAAGTCACTTTACTTCTCTGGGCCTCAGTTACCTCCTATGTAAATAATGGAGATTAAAATGGGACAGGGACTGTGTCCAACCCAGTTACTTTGTGTCTACCCCAGTGCTCAGTACAGTGCCTGGCACATTGTAAGCACTTAACCAATACCATTATTATTATTGTTGTTGTTATTATTATCGCTCTTCACCAACTGGGAGGCAAACAGACCCAATTGGTTGTTGCTAAGTTGGGGAGAAGTGGGGTGGGAACTGGTCATGGCAACACAGGTGGCTCGGGCGATATAGCAAAAGTGGTGTGTGGCATTTGTCTAACACCTTCTGTGTGCCAAGCACTGTACTAAGCACAGGAATAGAGAGAAGATAATCAGGTCCCACATGGGGCTCACTGTCTAAGTAGGAGAGCAAACAGCTATTGAATCCCCATTTTGCAGATGAGGGAACCAAGGCCCAGAGAAGTGAAGTGACTTCTCCCTCCTACTTAGACTGTAAGCCCCATGTAGGACAGGGACTGTGTCCAACATAATTAACTTGCATCTACCTCAGCGCTTAGTACAGTGCTTGGCACATAGTAGGAGTGAGACAAATCTCATTTTTTTAAAAAAAGGAAACTTGCCCAAGGTCCCACAGCAGACAAGTGGCAGAGCCGGAATTAGGAACCAGGTTCTCTGACTCCCGGGCTCTTTCCAGTAGACCATGCCTCATTTGGTGCACAAAATTCTGGCCAAGAAGAGATGGCTGGGAAGAGGCCTTCGTCGGTTTGGGGAGTTCATTCGTTCAGTCAGTTGTACTTATTGAGCGCTTACTGTGTGCAAAGCTCTGTACTAAGCGTTTGGGAAAGTACAAGCACGTGGCGTAGAGCATGGCCCTGAGAGTCAGAAGGTCATGGGTTCTAGTCCCAGCTCCACCACTTGTCTGCTGTGTGACCTTAGGCAAGTCTCTTCACTTCTCTGGGCCTCAGTTCCCTCATCTGTAAAATGGGGATTGAGACTGTGAGCCCTATACAGTTTGCTTGTAATAATAATAATAATAATAATGGCATTTGTTAAGCGCTTACTATGTGCAAAGCACTGTTCTAAGCGCTGGGGGGGATACAAGGTGATCAGGTTGTCCCACGGGGGGCTCACAGTCAATCCCCCTTTTACCGATGAGATAACTGAGGCCCAGAGAAGTGAAGTGACTTGCCCAAAGTCACACAGCTGACAAGTGGCGGAGCTGGGATTAGAACCTATGACATCCCAGTGCTTACTACGGTGCCTGGCACATAGTAAGCACTTAACAAATACCACATTTATTATTATTACAATAGAACAATGAACAGACATATTCCCTAGTTGAGAGCAGAGCTGTTCTGTGGCCTGTAAAGAGCACTGAAGAAGCAGCTGCCATGGGCTCGGAGAACGGGACCACAGAGAGCCCCACCGGGTGTCCGCACCATCCCTTAAGCTCTCACTTCCCCTTCTCCCATTCCCTTGTACGTCACCCTGATTTGCTCCCTTTATTCACCCCTCCCTCAGCCCCACAACACTTACGTCCATATCGGTCATTCATAGATTAATGCCTGTCTCCTCCGTAGACTGTAAGCTCCTTCTGGCCAGAGAATGTGTCTACTAACTGTGTTTTATTGGACTCACCCAGGTGCTTAGGACAGTGCTTTGCACACAGTAAGCAGTCAAGAAATATGCTTGATTGATCCCTGGACTTGTGGCAGTGACCAGCAGAGCCCCCAACTAGCCAGGGAAGGGTCAGCTGCAGTGTAAGACAACTGTGTTTCAGGATTTTTTTTTTCCCACTTGAAGAAGTTCGGTTGTGCTCGCTGCCTCTGGTTCTCGGGCATGGACCATGACATCAAAATGATCTCAGACACAGCCTCGAGTTTGTAGTTGAGGCCTTAGAGGTTTTGTCCGAGTTATCAGTGTAACATAGACTTCCTTTAGCCTTGTGATGCAGTGAGCTTGGGAAACGTTGTGAGAAGGTGAAACCCATTCAGCGGCTCTGGGAGGACTGAGAATTTTTGTAAAAGATGGGATGAGTTCCAGGCTGTGCTGGTAAGGCCCGGTGGAAAGAGAGGAACCCATTGCTTAATAATAATAACAATGATAATAATAATATACAATTATTATTATGGTATTTGTTAAGTGCTTACTATGGGCCAGGCACTGTACTAAACACTGGGGTAGATTCAAGATCATCAGGTTGGAGCCAGTCCCTGCCCCACGTGGGGCTCACGGTCTTGATCCCTATTTCCAGATGAGGTAACTGATGCACAGAGAAGTGAAGTGAATTGCCCAAGGTCACCCAGCAGACCAGTGGCAGACAGAAGAGTGGGTGTGTGTACTATTTAATTGGACAGCGAGGAGAGTGCCTGGATTCCTTCCCAAAGCAACTTGAAATCATTGCCCTCCTTTACATATTCTCGTCTTCATGTATATGTGTTTATTCCACCAGTGTATTTATCAAGTGCTTACTGTGCGCAGAGCACTCTTGGGAGAGTCTGGTACAACAGAGTTGGAATACAAGTTTCCAATCCACAGCAAGTTTGCTGTCTAGAAGGAGTGTGCATTTTTTTCTTGAAAAACTATGTTTTTACCAGCATAGTCATTATTTTTATGTCTGAGCACCATTAGAACTAGACTGTGAGCCCACTGTTGGGTAGGGACCGTCTCTATATGTTGCCAGCTTGTACTTCCCAAGTGCTTAGTACAGTGCTCTGCACACAGTAAGCGCTCAATAAATACGATTGATTAGAACCCATGACTCCCGTGCCTTCTAACTCCCAGGCCTGTGCTCTATCCGTTAGGCCATTATGCTTCTATAAGACCCGGTATCACAGAGGAGTCTGGAGGAGATTTATGCGGGTCCTGACAAGGGCATGATTAATTTGTCAAGTCGAAGTCTGCTTAATAGCTCTGCTAATCTGTCATGGGGAGTATTTTCTCAGGTACCCTGAGGTTCTATAAAACTCTGTGCCAAACACATTTTTCGACAGAGACTCTAATGCCGTAATAGCTTTCTTTGGAGCTGGAGAGTTGTGGTTGGAGGAGTAAGATTCATTCTCACCATCTCCCCAGCTTTATGCTCTTTCCTTTAGAGCCGGTAGGAACCGAGAGAGACAAAATCCCTCTGGCTTTGCCATCCTGTGTCCTTTCAGGGTGCCCCTGATCGCGGGGAAGGAGAAAACTGGCTGGAAACATAGCAGGCTGATTTCAGCGCCCTCGTTCGCTGAAATGAAGAGATGATTGGCAAGTAGCTGGGGTTGGGCCTTTAAATTGCAGTTGAATCATAAAAAGAGTGGCTGGTAACCTAGAGAAACTGTTAAAAAGCTGTAATTAAAACTCTAAGCCTGGGGCCACTCAGGCCTGTGGAGAGGGGACCTGAGGGTTAAGTTCCCAGATCAGGGTGGTCTGTTCCCCCAAGCCCCCACAGAGGCAGAAGCCCCCACAGTCGGCTTTCAGACGGCCTCCAGGATCCAAGGAAGGGAAAAGCTGGGGTTCCTCCGGCCCAACCTGGGTTCCCACCACTTCCTCACCTTTAGAACACAGGCCTGGGAGTCGGAAGGCTCTGATCCTGGCACCGCCACTTGTCTGCTGTGTGGCCTTGGGCAAATCACTTAACTTCCCAGGACCTCAGTTACCTCATCTGTAAAATGGGGATTGAGAATGTGAGCCCCACTTGGGACAGGGACCATGTCCAACCCGATTTGCTTGTATCCACCCCAAAGCAGTACAGTGTCTGGGACATAGTAAGGGCTTAGCAAATACCACGGTTATTTTTATTTAACCCAGGACTGATCCCTCCACCTCCCAGAAGTGTAGATGTGTGTGTTCATTAATTGGACAGCGAGGAGGATGCCTGGATTCCTTCCCAAAGCATCTTGAAATCATTGCCCTCCTTTACATGTTCTTGTCTTCATGTATACATGTTTATTCCATCAAGGGTGTTTATCGAGTGCTTACTGTGTGCACAGCATTGAACAAAGCTCTTGGGAGAGTCCAATATGGGTTGGAAGACACGTTTCCTATCCACAGCAAACTTTTAGTGTGGAAGGACCATACATTTTTTTTCCTGAAAAAATGTATTTTGACGGGGTTAGCCATCATCATTTTTATGCCTGTGCACACTGTTAGAACGTAACCCATTCAGACACAATGTGGAACATTCTATTAAAGAGGAATGCACAGTACCTTCCCATTAGCAATGGTCAAGTGCCTGAAGGCGTGGATGGTTCTGTTACCTTCAGCTGCGATGTTGAGCCCCTCCCAGGTGAGAAGCCTTGAACTAAGCACTTGGCACAGGGCGGACACCAGGAGCAAGAGACACATTCCCTGCCCAGTCTAATTTCACTACTGATTCTCCCTAGGAAACCCAGAGGGGAATATCCGGGGACTGCTTGTCTATTGAAATATTATATTCCCCATCCTGCGCCTAGTAGCGGCAGGTAACATTTTAATTGAAAAATTGTGCTTAAATCTGATTTTTTTTATGGCACTCGTTAAGTGCTTTCTGAGTGCCAGGCACTGTACTAAGTGCTAGGGTAGATCCGAGTTAAGTTGGTTGGTCACAGTCCTTGTCCCCTCCTGGAGCTCACAGTCTTAATCCCCATTTTACAGATGAGGTAACCGAGGCCCAGAGAAGTTCAGTGACTTAACCCAGGTCCTTCTGCCTCCGAAGCATGTGCTCTTTCCACCAGGCCAGGCTGCTTCTAAGAGGAATTAAGAGGCCCAGGATTAACAGGAGTACCACCTCCTCTATCCCATATTATTCATTTTGGGTATTCACTGAGCATACACTTAGAGCAGTGCACAGTATTAAATGCTTGGGAAGATCAAAACCAAGAAATGAGGTTTTCCCTGTCTACAAGGAGTTTACACTCTCCCGAGGGAGGTGGACATAAAAATATGTACAAATGGAATAGTCTCAACAAACAGTTAAATGTACAATTGAGTAAATGGATATACAGTGGTGTTTTAGGATAGTGTCTTTTATGCGGGGCTTAGCACAGTTCTTGGCATGTAATGAGTGCTTAAGAAATCCCCCAATGAATTACAAAAGAAATCGCTGAGGGTGGGTGTAAATGAGTTCATTAAGTGCTAGATGGCTGAAGGGGTCATACCATTTGAGGTGCTGGGAATTAACTGGGAAGAGCTTGGAAGAGAAGGGAATTTAGAAGGACTTTGAATATAGGAAGCAGCATGGCTCAGTGGAAAGAGCCCGGGCTTTGGAATCAGCCACTTGTCAGCTGTGTGATTTGGGCAAGTCACTTCACTTCTCTCTGCCTCAGTACCCTCATTTGTAAAATAGGGATGAAGACTGTGAGTCCCCCGTGGGACAACCTGATCACCTTGTAACTTCCCCCGTGCTTAGAACAGTGCTTGGCACATAGTAAGCGCTTAACAAATACCGACATTATTATTATTATATAAGGGATAGAGCCCAGGCCTGGGAGTCAGAAGGACCTGGGTCCAATCCCGGCTCTACCACTTGTCTGCTGTGTGAACTTGAGCAAGTCACTTCATTTCTCTGGGCCTCAGTTCCCTCATCTGTAAAATGGGGATCAAGACTGTGAGCCCCACGTGGGACAGGGACTGTGTCCAACCTGATGAGCTTGTATCTACCCCAGCGCTTTGTATGGTGCCTGGCACATAGTAAGCACTCAACAGATAGCATTAAAAGAAATATGGGGAATGCCTGGCAGATTTGGGGAGCTGGGGGACAGTGCAGGGGATGGGAGGGAGGTGGGAAAGGCAATCGCTAGGGACAGTTAGAAAGTTGGCTTGCAAGGAACCAAGAGAAAGAGTCGGGGAATAACAGGTGAGGAACACAGAGAGATATAAGGTGGGATTAATTGGTGGAGAGCCCAGAAGCGGATTGTGAGGCATTTTGGTGTGATGCAGAGGCTGCCACAAAGGCAGGAAAGAGGTTGAGAGAAAAGAGACGTGGGTGAGAAAACACTTTGAGAAGCTGATGTGTGCAAAGTTTGTGGTAGACTGACATCAGTTAAGATCCGACCTGGCACTGCAGTTGTGTGTTTGGAAAATCTTGGGCCTTATTAAATGGCTTCATCTGAATCATCGACACAGTGAGTCAGCAGGGCCGATCGCAGATGGTCAGCAGGATCATCGTTTCCCTCGGGTCACTGGGCCCTGGGCCTCCTCCAAGTTGGCGGGGTTTGTCGTTTGTGGTATTCGTGAAGCACTTACTATGTGCCAGGCACCGTACTAAGCGCTGGAGTAGAGTTAATCAGGTTGGACACAGTCGCTGTCCCATCTGGGGCTCACATTCTTAATTCCCATTTTACAAAGGAGGTAACAGACACAGAGAAGTGAAGTGACCTGCCCAAGGTCACACATCAGACAAGTGCAGTGCAACGGAGGTGATGTGTTTGGGTGTAAGTTGAGGTCTCAGAGGCGAGCTGCCCCGGAGGGTCAACTGAGGGGGTTTTCAGGGTGGGGGCTGCAGGAACAGAGGGGTATTCGGTGGGGCGGGAACGGAACGGGAAAATGTTCTTCTGCCAAATGCCGTGTGTGACAGCGTTATGTTACACTGCCTGCCCAGTGTGACATCATGATCGATCAGTCATTTTTATTGAGCCCCTCCTGGGTGCAGAACATTGTTCTAAGCGCTTGGGAGAGTACACCCAAGCAGCACGGTGTAGTGGATAGAACACGGGGCCTGGGAATCAGAAGGTCATGGGTTCTAATCCTGGCTTCACCACTTGTCTGCTGTGTGACCTTGGGCAAGTCGCTTCATTTCTCTGTGCCTCAGTTTATTTCATCTGTAAAATGGGGATTGAGACTGTGAGCCCTACGTGGGACAAGGGACTGTGTCCAACCCGCTTTGCGTGGATCCAACCCCAGCATTTACTACAGTACCTGGCACATAGTAAGTGCTTAACAGATACCATAATAATTATTATTAAACCCAATCAGTGGCCTTTATTGAGCTTTTACCATATGAAGGGCACTGTATTAAGAGCTTGTCTCCCCTTCTGGACTGTGAACTCACTATGGTCTGGGAACGTGTTTGCTAATTCTCTTGTACTCTCTCAAGTGCTCAGAGCAGCACTTCACAAATAGGAAGCGTTTGATAAGTACCAATGATTGAATGGTTGAGAGGACAGTATGACGGAGTGATAGACACGTTCCCTCTCCATAGCGAGCTTACAGTCCAGGGGAGGTACGATGCCGGTGCACGGGGCTGTGCCCACAGTGAGACCTGAGGGCACCCATCCAAATAGCAGGTCGGGCAAGCTGGGCTGAATGCCCAAATAATAATAATGATAGCATTTATTAAGCGCTTACTATGTGCAAAGCACTGTTCTAAGCGCTGGGGAGGTTACAAGGTGATCAGGTTGCCCCACGGGGGGCTCACAGTCTTAATCCCCATTTTACAGATGAGGTAACCGAGGCCCAGAGAAGTTAAGTGACTTGCCCAAAGTCACACAGCTGGCTATTGGCAGTGCCGGGATTTGAACCCACGACCTCTGACTCCAAAGCCCGGGCTCTTTCCACTGAGCCACGCTGCCCTGTTCTGTTCTCATATCTTCCGTACTTCTTACTTCCTCTTCTAAATGACACCCCAAACTTCAGACGCTTGCCAGAACCAAAACCGTCGGGGGAGCGTATCGTTATCACAGTTAGTGCTCATAAATCCTATCGATTGATTATCTTCGATAGTATTCATTTGCCCGCCGGGTGCAAATTGGAAAAGAACAAAAGGTCAAGGCCCCTGCTCTCAAGGAACTCACTAGCCAATTTATTTCACTGGTCTTCAGTCGTCTGTTTTCTACCCTACTCCATTCCCCGGGCCCTCCTCCCCAACCACTACCGGTTGCATGGAGGCTAGGCTAAGCTGAGCTGAGCTGATTTGTGGCTCAGCTTCCCTGACCTAACCAGAAGCAGTATGGACTTGGGTTCTAATCCCAGCTCCACCCCTTGTCTGCTGTGTGACCTTGGGCAACTCACTTCACTTCTCTGGGCCTCCATGTGGGACACTATATGGGAGACTATGAGCTCCATTGGGATGGGGATTGTGTCTAACCTGATTAGCTTGTATCTACCCAGTGCTTGACGCATAGGATGCACTTAACAAATACCAAATCCTTTTTTAATTTTTTTTTAAACCAGGAGCAGGAGAGTGTTGCTATGTTCCGCGGGTTTTCTGATTCCATTTAAGCAGTGGTCTAGTGGCTAGAGCTGGGGCCCGGGAGTCGGGGGACCTGGGTTTTAATCCTGACTCCATCTATCCATCAGTGACATTTATCAAGTGCTTCCTCTGTGTAGAGCACTGAGCCGAGCACTTGGGAAAGCACAAGAAAACAGAGGAGTTATAGACCATCCCTGCCCACAGGGAGAAGCAGCGTGGTCTAGTGGATAGAGCAGGGGCCTGGGTTCTAATCCTGACTCCACCACTTGTCTGCTGTGTCACCTTGGGCAAGTCACTTCACTTCCCTGGGCCTCAGTTCCCTCATCTGTAAAATGAGGACTAAGATCGAGCCCCACGTGGGACAGGGGCCGTGTCCAACCCATTTTGCTTGTATCTACTCCAGTGCTTAAGTCAGTGCCTGGCACTAAGTAAGCACTTAACAAATACCATAGCCAAAAAATGTAAAAGAATATGTATTGAACATGTACTGTATGTAGAGCATCATTCTAAGCATTTGGGAAGGAGTACAATAAAATTAGTCGGCACTTTCCCTTGCCTTTAAGAAACTTTTACAACCAGGGAGACACCTCACTAAAATAATTTACAAATGGGGGAAGCAGAAAAGGCAAGTGCTTAAATAAGTTGATGTGTACAGAAATGCTACACTGGTCATGATTTCACAAGTATGTAGTAGACCCCAAAGTGCTTCGAGTTGGTAGTTAGTGGGGCATAACCAGGGGAGAAGAGGAGTGAATCAGGGAAGGCTTTCTGGAGGAGATAGAGAAGCAGTGTGGCTCAGTGGAAAGAGACCGGGCTTTGGAGTCAAAGGTCATGGGTTCGAATACCGGCTCTGCCACATCTGCTGTGTGACCTTGGGCAAGTCACTTAACTTCTCTGAGCCTCAGTTACCTCATCTGTAAAATGGGGATTAAGACTGTGAGCCCCACATGGGACAACCTGATCACCTTGTATCCCCCCAGCGCTTAGAACAGTGCTTTGCAAATAGTAAGCACTTAACAAATGCCATCATTATTATAATTATTATTATTATTATTGTTATGTGATTTCAGAAGAACATTGAAGATGGGGAAGCTGGCAAGATTTGTAAAGGAAGAGGAGACAAAGACAGGAGATATGAGAATGAGAAATAGAGAGTGAGTTACCTGGCAAGGAACAAAGAATAATAATAATAATAATGGCATTTGTTAAGTGCTTGTTATGTGCCAAGCACTGCTCTAAGCGCTGGGGGGGATACAGGGTGATCAAGTTGTCCCACGTGGGGCTCACAGTCTTAATTCCCATTTTACAGATGAGGTACCTGAGGCCCAGAGAAGTGAAGTGACTTGCCCGAAGTCACACAGCTGACAAGTGGTGGAGCCGGGATTAGAATCCATGACCTCCGACTCCCAAGCCCGGGCTCTTTCCACTGAGCCACGCTGCAAGCTAGAGTGGAGTAGGACAGAGTGGATAAATAGGAGGGGAACAGCTTACTGAGTGCTTTAAAGCCAGTGATCAGGAGTTGAAAAGCACCATGACTTGGTGGAAAGAGCAGAGGCCTGGGAATCAGAGGACCTAAATTCTAATTCCAGTGTGTGGGAAGTACAGAAGTGACATGATCCCTGCCCACAGGGAGTTTCTACTTTAATGGGAGGAACAAACATAAAACTATTTATGGGAGTCTTCCCCAATTAAACCTTCTGCCTATCCTTTCTGTCACCTATGTATGTGCCCTTTAAGCATTGATATTCACCCGGCCCACAGCACTTATGTACTTAGCTGCAATTTATATTGATGTCTGTCTTCACCTCTAGGTTGTAAGCTCCTAGTGGGCAGGGAACATGTGTACCAATTCTATTTTACTTTCCCAAATGCTTAGTACAGTGCTCTGCACACTGTAAGTGCTCAATTAAATACCATCGAGTGATAGTCAAAATAATTAAATGTACATTTGAATAGACAGATACAAGGGTGGATAAGGATGGGTGGAGTTGGCACTCGGAGTTGATGGGTTTAAGTGGCTTCAGAAATTAATCGGGGAAAGATTGTTGGAAGGAAGTAGTAATAATAATAATAATGATAAATTGTGGTATTTGTTAAGTGCTTACTATGTGTCAGGCTACTGTTCTAAGCGCTGGGGTGGATACAGGCAGATCAGTTTGGACACAGTTCCTGTACTACATGGGGCTCACCGTCCTAAGCCCCATTTTAAAGATGAGGTAACAGAGGCCCAGAGAAGTGACTTGACAAGAGGCGGAGCCAAGACTAGAACCCAGTGTGGCTCAGTGGATAAAGCACAAGACTGGGAGTCAGAAGGACCTGTGGTCTAATCCAGGCCCTGGCACTCACCTACTTTGTGACCTTGGGCAAGTCACTTTGCTCCTCTGGGTTCCTTTGTCTGTAAAATGGGGATTAAGAGTGTGAGCCCCTGTGGGACAGGAACTGCATCCCACCTGATCGACTTGTATTTGCCCAAGTGCTTAGAACAGTGCTTGGCAAATAGGAAGCACTTAACAAGTACCATTATTATGTATTTATTTTTTAACATGCCACCAGATCAGGAGAGCGACTGCGCTCGTGCCTGGGCATGGGACCCAGCCATCACCATGGCCCATATTTTCCCAAACATGGGACATGGCTCCTGCCCACGCTGCAGGCGACCTGGCTCTGATTGGTAAATTCAAACACTTTCATAGTCAACACCGAAGCTCTGTGTGGCCCTTCCTTTGGCTCAGGATCACAAGAAGGGATTGTTTAATGAGGGAAAGCATTTCCTAACCCCAAAAGACTGAGCCAAGAAAGAGAGCGTGCTGTGAAACCATTTCAGAGTTCTCATCCCATTGTATTTGTCATTCCTGCAGCCGGTCCCACCCCAGAGTTAGACCTGGGGTGGAAGAGATCTGAACCCAGAGCTCGGATGGTCCAAAGCCCACGCGTCATCTGATGTGTGTGAGGCTGGCAGCGGGCGGGCCGCTTTTAATCTGGGCCCTGCAGGGGCTTGTCCTTCAGTGACTTTGAGGTTCAGCTGCTGTGCTAGATGCCAGATAGAGCATGAGCCTGAGTTCTAATCCCGTCTCTGCTATTTGTCTGCTGTGTGATCTTGGGCAAGTCACTTCTCTGGGCCTCAGTTACCTCATCTGTCAAATGGGGATTGAGACTGTGAGTCCCATGTGGGACAGCGACTATGTCCAACCCGATTTGCTTGTATCCACCCCAGCGCTTAGTACAGTGCCTTACACATAGAGAGCGCTTAACAAATACCATCATTATCATTATTACTATTTGGCCGAGAGAAAGCAAAAAGGAGCCTTGGAAGCATCACACCCAGGTGTCTCGGGTAACGTAATCTATTTTGGGTCGGGGAAACATGGGGTTACTCATGGATTGGGATGAAGTAGTCCGGAAAGGTGGATCCAAGCATAAGACGAAAAGCAAATCTGTGACTAGTGTGGAGCGTAACCACTGGTCTCACGTAAGAGAATCCCCATGGGTGGGAAGAACCGAGTCCAGGCCATCCCATTTCCCTTTTGCTATGCCTAGGAACACACCCGGTGTTTCAGAAGCAGCATGGCCTAGTGGATAAAGCACAGTTCTGGGAGTCAGGAGGACCCGGGTTCTCACCCCGACTCTGCCACTTGTCTGCCGTCTGACCTTGGGCAAGTCATTTCACTTCTCTGGGCCTCTGTTCCCTCTTCTGGAAAATGGGGGTTAAGACTGGGAGCCTCATGGGGGACAGGGACTGTGATGCGATTAGCTTGTATCTTCCCCAGGGCCTTAGTACAGTGCCTGGAACCTAGTAAGCGTTTAACGAAAGAGAGAGCGAGAGAGAGAAGAAGAAAAAGAGAGAAAAAAGAAAGAAGGAAAGAAACAGAAAGAAAGAAAAGAAGGAAGAAAGAAAGAGGAAGGAAGGAAGGAGAGAGAGAGAAAGAGAGGAAGGAAGGAAGGAGAGAGAGAGAAAGAGAGAAAGGAAGAAAGAAAGAAAGAGAAAGGAAGGAAGGAGAGAGAGAGAGAAAGGAAGAAAGGAAGGAAGAAAGGAAGAAAGAGAAAGAAAGAAAGAGAAAGGAAGGAAGAAAGAAAGGAAGAAAGAAAGAAAGAAAGAGAAAGGAAGGAAAGAGAGAGAGAGAAAGGAAGAAAGAGAAAGAAAGGAAGAAAGAAAGGAAGAAAGAGAGAAAGAAAGAAAGAAAGGAAGAAAGAAAGAGAAAGGAAGGAAGGAGAGAGAGAGAGAGAAAGGAAGAAAGGAAGGAAGGAAGAAAGAAAGAAAGAAAGAAAGAAAGAAGGAAAGAGAGAAAGAAAAAGAAAGAGAGAGAGAGAAAGAAAGAAAGAGAAAGGAAGGAAGGAGAGAGAGAGAGGAAGAAAGGAAGGAAGAAAGGAAGAAAGAAAGAAAGAGAAAGAAAGAAAGAGAAAGAAAGGAAGAAAGAGAGAGAGAAAGGAAGAAAGGAAGAAAGAGAAAGGAAGAAAGAAAGGAAGAAAGAAAGGAAGGAAGAAAGAGAGAAAGGAAGAAAGGAAGAAAGAAAGAGAAAGAAAGAAAAAGAAAGAGAGAGAAAGAAAGAAAGAAAGAAAAAAAAAAAGAAAGGGGCTACTACTGCAGTGTGGTGACATACTCTCCGAGCCACATTTATTTGACTTCGACTTCCCGAGGTTCTGAACTGTCCGTTCCCAGACAGTAGCTGACTCATTTTACTGCAGCTGTACAGAGGCCTGGGAAGGGTACACAATTCACGCTCTGTCTCTCTTGGGCCTGAAAATGACCTAAAACACAAGCCAAATAAATGTCCTAATATCCAGGTTGAAGTATTTTGAGGCCTTTAAGTAAAGTTTTCCTAGCAGGTCTAAATTGTCCAAGGGACAGAAAATGGTGCTGGCAAAAAGCTCATTTTGGGCATGCATTGGCACCTTATCCAGGAAGTGACAGCGACAGTCAGCTCAAAGCCCAGTACTTCGTTTGCAAAGAGTCTTTTGGTAACCAAGTCCAATTACTTTTTGTTCATCCATTCATTCATTCAGTTGTAATTATTGAGCATTTATTATATGCAAAGCACTGTACTAAGCTCTTGGGAGAGTACAACAGACACATTCCCTGCCCACAGCTAGCTTTCAGGGGGAGACAGACATTAATACACGTAAATAAATAAATTACAGATATAGATACAAATGTTGGGGAAAATGAATGAAGGGAGCAAGGCGGGGGATGCAGAAGGGAGTGGGAAAAGAGGAGAGGAAGGCTTAGTCGGGGAAGGTTTTATGGAGGAGATGTGTCTTCTAACGAAGTCCTACCCATGCCCTGTTGGAACTGACCCTCCGTGCCCAGGGGTGGATAGAGAACAGGCCAGGGAAGCTGGGTAGAAGCCTACCAGCAAGAAATCCAGTGATGGTGGAGTCTCCAGCCCCAAACCATAGTTGAGCCTCAGTCCCCTCCCTCAATCAATCAGTGGTATTTACCAATCAATGCTATTTATTGAGTGCTTACAATGTGTGGAGCACTTAGTACAGAGCCTAATACTAAGCATATTTATTGAGCGCTTACTGTGCACAGAGCACTTCACTAAGTGCTTGGGAGAGCACAATACCACAGAGTTGCTAATAACTGTAGTATTAAGCGCTTAGTATGTGTCAGGCACTGTACAAAGCTATGGGGTGGATACAAGCAAATCAGGTTGGACAGTCTCTTTCCCACAAGGGGCTCACGGTCCCGATCCCCATTTTCCAGATGAGGGAACTGAGACCCAGTGAAGTGACTTGACCAGGGTCACACTGCAGACAAGTAGCAGAGCCGGGACGAGAACCCAGGTCCTTCTGACTCCCAAGCCTGGGCCTTCTCCAGGCCTTCTCTAGGCCATGTTGCTTCTCTACCACAGTTTCCCCAATATCGTCCTTTGTGGTGCACGTAGAGGCAGCGTGTGAAACGAGTGGCCAGTAGCAATCCTCCAGGGCCAGTGTGATTGCTGACCCTCTCTCAGTGCCATCCACGGGGCTTAGTATAGTGCCCGGCACATAGTAAGCGCTTTGTGGCTCAGTGGAAAGAGCGTGGGCTTTGGAGTCAGAGGTCATGGGTTCAAATCCCAGCTCCGCCAATTGTCAGCTGTGTGACTTTGGGCAAGTAACTTAACTTCTCTGGGCCTCAGTTACCTCATCTGTAGAATGGGGATTAAGACTGAGCCCCACGTGGGACAACCTGACCACTTTGTACCCTCCCCAGTGCTTAGAACAGTGCTTTGCACACAGTAAGCACTTAATAAATGCCCTTATTATTATTATTTTTTTAATCCACAAATAGTCGACACGGTTGGGTCTTTCTCTGGATCCTCTTGGAATCACCCAAACTAGTCAATTAGCACCATATGTCAACTGGCTCTTTTTCTTACATTAAGAAGTGTCCACCACTCTAAGCCTTCCAGGACACAGTTTAATAGCCAATAAAACATCGAACTGCAGGAAAGCAGATGTCTATCTCGAGTAACGTCACCAGCGAGAAAGTATTTACTAGAAATGGGTGGAATTGCAAACAGGGTGTGATAAACAGGTCCAGATGTGCACAGCCTGAAGAGGGAGTTTGCAACCGGTTTGGTGTGTGAAAACCAAGTGATCCTAACAAGGTAGTACGCTGGGAGGTCCTGCAGTATATTCTGAAGTGGAATTAGAACCGTAATGTGTTATTTCTCCAGGCTGTGATTTCATAGGAATGTGTTTTCCGGAGACCCGTTGGAAAAATAAAATAGGGCAACGGATAGACGTTTAATTGTTCTTGAAAAATGGGCAGCCTGCACCCCCCAACTCCATCAAGGGGGACCTCTTGGGGGTTAAATATTGGCTTTTTAGACTGTAAAACCGGAAAGCTCTTGTGGGGCGGGGGTGTCTCGGGGAGCAGACCTAGGGAGTGATGGTGGGGCCACCCATCATGGTGCAGGGTGGGAAGGTAAATGTGAATGTGAGCCTGGACACCAGAGTGTGTCCTCCAGACCAGAAGACGTCCTTAGTCGGCTTCTTCCTCTGAAACTGCCTCCAGAGCGACCAAGTAACTCTGTCCGCCGCAGAATGGACATGGGCATTTGTGCCCCAGATTGGGAGCTTGGAACTTTCACCATTTCTCGGTCTTCAAAAGGCTGGGGGAAGCTTATACTAGCCCACCCAGTTGTGCTCAGAGGGGGCCCGAGAGACAGCTTCCTATCTGAGCCAGAGAGCAGCCTGCTCCCGCAGGGAGCGGCAGGAAAATAGCGACAAGTTCTGCTCAAATAGAGAAGACCTTGGAGCTCATTGGGGACGGGCTGAGTCCTTTAATAATAATTATGCTATCTGTTTAGCCTTTACTATGTGCCAGACACTGTTCTAAGCGCTGGGGTTGATACAAGAAAATCAGGTTGGACACAGTCCCTGTCCCATACAGGGCTCACAGTCTTACTCCCCGTTTCACAGATGAGGGAACTGAGGCCCAGAGAAGTGAAGGGACTTGGCCAAGGTCACGCAGCAGACAACTGACAGAGCTCAGATTAGAAACCATGACCTTCTAACACCCAGGTCTGTGCTCTATCCACTAGGCTGTGCTGCTTTGTTACAGTGTACTCTCCCAAGCGTTTAGTACAATGCTTTGCACATAGTAAGCCGCCAATAAATCCAGTCGAATGAATGAATGAGATCAAATCGAGGGTGGCATTTCTCGGATCCTCAGTTCCCTCATCTGGAAAATGGGGATTAAGACTGTTTAGCCCTATGTGGGACAACCTGATTACCTTGTATCTCCCCCAGCGCTTAGAACAGTGCTTGGCACATAGTAAGTGCTTAACAAATACCAAAATTATTATTATTATTATTATTACTTCCAGCCAGGGATAGAGGGCTCTTACCTTTCGTTAGGTCCTGGGAGGGCAGGTCCCGTGGTGGGAGTAGGGGCAGGAGGAAGGTGGAAGGAGGGTTGAGGGGAGGGAGGCCTGTCCCCTCCAGCTCTGAACCCAGCCAGTAGAATAATCAATTAATCAATCAATCAATCAATCATATTTATTGAGCATTTACTGTGTGCAGAGCACTGTACTAAGCGCTTGGGAAGTACAAGTTGGCAACATATAGAGACAGTTCCTACCCAACAGTGGGCTCACAGTCTAGAAGGGGGAGACAGAGAACAAAACCAAACATATTAACAAAATAAAATAAATAGAATAGATATGTACAAGTAAAATAAATAGAGTAATAAATATGTACAAACATATATACATATATACAGGTGCTGTGGGGAAGGGAAGGAGGTAAGACGGGGGGATGGAGGGGGGAGTAGGGGGAGAGGAAGTAGGGGGCTCAGTCTGGGAAGGCCTCCTGGAGGAGGTGAGCTCTCAGTAGGGCTTTGAAGGGAGGAAGAGAGCTAGTTTGGCAGATGTTGGGAGGGAGGGCATTCCAGGCCAGGGGGAGGACGTGGGCCGGGGGTTGACGGCGGGACAGGCGAGAACGAGGTACGGTGAGGAGATTAGCGGCAGAGGAGCGGAGGGTGCGGGCTAGGCTGGAGAAGGAGAGAAGGGAGGTGAGGTAGGAGGGGGTGAGGTGATGGACAGCCTTGAAGCCAAGAGTGAGGAGTTTCTGCCTGTTGTGCAGATTGATTGGTAGCCACTGGTAGCCAATAGCATTTATTGAGCACTTACTGTGTACACTCATGAAGAAACCCCCTCAACAGGCCGATGCCCCTGCCAGGGTCAGCCATCACCTTGGCGTGGCTCCTAAATACTTCCAAAATTGGAAGGGGAGAATTCTCCCCTTAAATGCTCCTCTTCATCTCCTCTTTGCCTTTTTTTTAAAAATGGTATTTGTAAAGCATTCGTTATGGGCCAAGTACTGTACTAAACTCTGGGGTAGAGAGAAGATAATCCAGTTGGACACAGTCCCTGTCCCACATAGGACTCATGGTCTTAATCCCCATTTTACAGATGAGGTAACTGAGGCCCACAGAAGTGAAGTGACTTGCCCAAGGCCACACAGCTGGTGGTACAGGGATTAGAACTGACTCCCAGGCCTGGGCTCTATCCACTGGGCCACCCTGTTTCCTCACCCTCTAGCCTGAGGCCGGGGTGGTCTGGAGGAGGATGCTTTGCTCAGCGTCTGCATCTTTTGCTGATTTAATTAGAACCCCCTGCAGCTGCCTCTCAACGGTCAGGAGCCTGCCCATTTGTGCAGTTGGTGATGCAGGGGAGTCAGAAGGAGCTGGGTTCTAATCTCAGATCCACCACTGGTCTTCTGTGTGACTTCGGGCAAGCCACTTCAATTCTCTGTGCCGCAGTAATCTCACCTGTAAAATGGGATTAAGACCATGAGCCCCACTTGGGGCAGGGACTGTGTCCAACCCTATTTGCTTGTATCCACCTCAGCACTTAGTAGAGCACATGGCACATAGTAAGGACTTAACAAATACCACAATTATCATTATTATTATTATCTACTCCAGTGCTTAGAACAGTTCCTGGCACATAGAAAGCGCTTAACAAGTACCATCATTATTATAATTATTGTTATTAGATGGCAGCAACTCAGGATCCTCGGCTCCCGTCTCCCTGACAAGCCACGGCTGACAGTGACGTTGGCAGGAAGAGGGAGGCCCGGTGTGAAGGGAAGATTTCAGAGAGGTGCCTCGGCCGACTCTGCGGCCCCAGGCACCCCGAGCCCTCAGTGCCAAGGTGCCATTTGTGAGTTTCCTGCCCCCGAAGGAGAGGCCCAGGAGGGGCTCCACTCACTCGATCGGTCAATCAATTGTATTTATTGAGCGCTTACTGTGTGCAGAGCACCGTACTGAGCACTTGGGAGAGTACATCACAACATTATAACTGACCCAGTCCCTGCCCACAGCGAGCTCGGCAACGGAGGCCACACCAGTGTTTCCTCAGAAGCGGCCACTCGAGTCCGTCCCCGGGCGGGGTGAGGAGGGGAGAAGTTTGGGAATGCCCTTCCTTGAGGACCCCACTCTTGTTGGGTCAGTAGAGAGGCAGGGAGGAGCCAGATGCGTTCGGAAGAGGAGAGGAGATTTTTGATGTTCATTTCCACTCTGAGAATCGGAGAAATGGTGACATCCAGTGGTCTGCCTGGTTAGTTTGGGACAGTCTGTCCCAGCCAGCAGCCGCCCAAGCTTGGAAAGATTGGGGAGGCACCCTGAGGTGAGGTGTGTGTGTGGGACGGGGGCGGTGGCCTGGCCAGGGGAGGGGATTGTCTTCATTACTCTGCTCCCTGAGTTCAGAACAATGTTGCTCAGTTGAAAGACCCTGGATCTTGGAGTCACAGGACCTGGGTTCTGAACCCTGGCTCCGCCACACTTGTCCCTCGTGACCTTGGGCAAGTTACTTCAATAATAATAATAATAATAATTATGGTACTTGCTAAGTGCTTACTACGTGCTAAGCATGGTTTTAAGCCCTGGGGTAGATACAAGTTACTCAGGTTGGACACAGTCCCTGTCCCACATGGGGCTCACAGTCTTAACCCCCATTTTACAGCCGAGGCAACTGAGGCTCAGAGAGCCGAAATGACTTGCCCCGGGTCACACAGCAGACATGTGGTGGAGCCGAGATTAGAACACAGGTCCTTCTGACTCCAAGATCTGTGCTCTATCCACTCTGCTTCTTTGGATCACAGTTTCCTCATCTGAAAGACTGTGAGCCCCACATCCAACCTGGTTAGCTTGTATCTACCATGGCAGTTAGTACATTGCATGGCACATAGTAAATACTTAACAAATACCGTTAAAAAATAAAGCGCTGGAGGGGATGGCCACTCTCCCACCCAGGGATCCTGCCCTCCCAGACCAGGCTAGTGAGGATGGGGCGGTGGCTAGTGGCAAGCTGAGGGATTGGGGCAGAAGGGATCGTGTTCTGTTTAGCAGCAGGAGGGTTCCAAGCCACCACTGCCCCCGGACTCGGTGGGTTTGCGGAGATGGGACGGGGAGAAGCACAGCACGACCAGATGTCTGCATCTCTTTGCTTTCAGCGGGGAAGCAGCATGGCCTAGTGGATAGAGCAAGGGCCTGGGAGCCAGAGGGACCTGGGTTCTAATCCCAGATCCACCACTTGTCCGCTGAGTGAACTTGACCAAATCATTTCACTTCTCTGTACATCCACCACCTCACCTGTAAAGTGGGGATTGAGACTGTGAGCCCCATGTGAGACAGGTTGTATCTACCCCTGCGCTTAGAACAGGGCTTGACACATGGTACGTGCTTAACAAATACCATTATTATTTTTAGGATGATGATGATGTTCTGTGGAAAGTAGAATTCCCCAGCTTGCAGCGTTGGTAAAGTCTGGGTAGAACTGGGGCCCCCGGTGGGGGAATTCCCCACTGGCTACATCCTGGGTGAAGAAGCATCTGCTTGGATTTCGGACAGAGGACGGTGTATCGGGGAGTCACTGTCTGGCTCCTGTTCCCCAGTCTGCTCTTTCATTCATTCATTCAATCGTATTTATTGAGCGCTTACTGTGTGCAGAGCACTGTACTAAGCGCTTGGGAAGTACAAGTTTGCAACATATAGAGACGGTCCCTACCCAACAGAGGGCTCACAGTCTAGAAGGGGGAGACAGACAACAAAACAAAACATATAAACCAAATAAAATAGAATAAATATGTACAAATAAAATAGAGTAATAAATATGTACAAACATATATAACAGGTGCCGTGGGGAGGGGAAGGAGGTAAGGCAGGGGGGAGGGGGAGTAGGGGGAGAGGAAGGAGGGGGCTCAGTCTGGGAAGGCCTCCTGGAGGAGGTGAGCTCTCAGTAGGGCTTTGAAGGGAGGAAGAGAGCTAGCTTGGCGGATGAGCGGAGGGAGGGCATTCCAGGCCCGGGGGATGACGTGGGCCGGGGGTCGACGGCGGGACGGGCGAGAACGAGGCCCAGTGAGGAGATTAGCGGCAGATGAGCGGAGGGTGCAGGCTGGGCTGGAGAAGGGGAGAAGGGAGGTGAGGTAGGAGGGGGCGAGGTGATGGACAGCCTGGAAGCCGAGGGTGAGGAGTTCTTCTTTTCTGCAGTCTGAAAAGAAGCGTGACTTCTTAATGAATAGAGCACGGGCCAGGAAGCCAGAAGGACCTGAGTTCTAATTCCGGTTCTGCCACATGTCTGCTGTGAGACCTTGGGCAAATCACTAAACTTCTCTGGGCCTCAGTTCCCTCAGCTGTAAAATAGGGATAAAGACTGTGAGCACCATGTGGGACAGGGATGGTGCCCAGCCTGATTAGCTTGTATCTACCCCAGTGACACACAGGAAGCACTTATGTACCATAATTAATTAAATTCAGATGCCATAAAAGGAGAGTCAAAGGACTTTTTTAATGGTATTTGTTAAAGGCAGGAAGTGGGGCTTTCCCCTCTGGCTCTTTTTTCTTTTTAAATGGTCTTTGTTAAGCAAATGGTCTTTGAGAAGCAGCGTGGCTCAATGGAAAGAGCCCGGGCTTTGGAGTCAGAGGTCATGGGTTCAAATTTGCCACTTGTCAGCTGTGTGACTTTGGGCAAGTCACTTAACTTCTCTGGGCCTCAGTTCCCTCATCTGTAAAATGGGGATGAAGACTGTGAGTCCACTGTGGGACAATCTGATCACCTTGTATCTCCCCCAGCACTTAGAACAGTGCTTTGCACATAGCGCTTAAAAAATGCCATTATTATTATTATTAAGCACTTACTATGGGCCAGACACTGTATTAAGTGCTGCAGTAGGTACAAGAAGCAGCGTGGCTCAATGGAAAGAGCCTGGGCTTTGGAGTCAGAGGTCATGGGTTCAAATTCTGGCTCTGCCAATTGTCAGCTGTGTGACTTTGGGCAAGTCACTTAACTTCTCTGGGCCTCAGTTACCTCATCTGTAAAATGGGGGATTAAGACTGTGAAACCCCTGTGGGACAACTCGATTGCCTTGTAACCTCCCCAGTGCTTAGAACAGTGCTTTGCACATAGTAAGCTCTTAATAAATGCCAATATTATTATTATTATTACAAGCTAATCAGGTTGGACACCGTTCAGGTCCCCCTTGGGACTCACAGTCTTAATCCCATTTTCCAGATGAGGGAATTGAGGTCCAGAGAAGCAAAGTGACTTGCTCGAGTTCCCATAGCAGACAAAGTGGCGAAGCCAAGATTAGAATCCAAGTCCTTCTGATTTCCAGGCCCATGCTCCATCCACTAGGCCACACTGCTTCTCTTAGGACCTGGGTTCTAATCCTGAATCCACCACTTGCTTGCCTTCTGCCCTTGGGCATGTCACAGAGAAGCATCGTGGTTTAATGGATAGAGCAAGGGCCTGGGAGTCAGAAGGACCTGGGTTCTAATCCTGGCTCCACCACTTATCTGTTGTGTGACCCTGGGCAAGTGACTTCACTCCTCTGGACCTCAGTTACCTCATCTGTAAAATGGGATTAAGACTGTGAGCCCCTTGTGGGAGAGGGACAACCCAATTAACTTGCATCTACCCCAGACTTTGAACAGTGCTTGGCACATAGTAAGCCTTAACAAGTACCATAATTATTATCATTGTTATTATTCTATGTGCCACAGTTTCTTCATCTGTATAAGGGGGAGTCAATCCCGGTTCTCCCTTCTCCTTAGGCTGTGAGGCCCACATGGGACAGGGATTGTATCCAACCTCATCATCAATCATCAATCATATTTATTGAGTGCTTACTATGTGCAGAGCACTGTACTAAGCACTTGGGAAGTACAAATTGGCAACATATAGAGACAGTCCCTACCCAACAGTGGGCTCACAGTCTAAAAGGTGGGCTCACAACCTGATTATCTTGTGTCTACCCCAGTGCTTGACACATAGTAGGCACTTCACGAATACCACTATTATAATCATCACCCTCTGTTCAGTGTTCTGAAATGCTGCCTCTACTAGGTTGATGTCTTGGGGTTTTTTTCCCCTGCTTGACACATAGTAAGCGCTTCACAAATACCGCAATTATTGTTATTATCCCCATCTATTCAGTGGCCTGAAATGCTGCCCCTGCTAGAATGCTGTCTTGGGTTTTTTTCCCCTGCCTACCAGCAGGCCACTAGAAAATAACATCTTGTATCTCCTGCATTGCTTAGAACAGTGCTTGACGCATAGTAAGTGCTTAGCAAATACCATCGTCATCATCTGGAGGAGCCTTGGACCATGGCTGGACTTCCTCAAAGGCCACCGCTGGAAATAGCTCCCCAGATGACTTCCTACACCCCCTAAGCCCCCAGACCCCCCCCCCCCTTCCCACGCATTCACCTCAGAGCAGTTCTTGGGTTTTCCATGAAGGAAACCTCTGTGGTTTTGGAAACTTCTGAGCCTCTTAACTGGGTTTTTAACACTGATTTAACGTCAACTATTTACGGCCACTGTTTTAATCAGAATGCCTTTCCTTCCCTTGGTTGGATTTCACTTCCCCATAAGCAAGGAGTGAATGTGGGGTCATGTTGTTCCTAGTGAGGTGCACAGGTTTGGGAATGGGGCGTGCCCCAAGCTGCCGAGCACTCAAGCTGTTTCCTGTTCATCTCCCACCACAGCCCCGCATGCACATTCAGCTCCTCCAAGGCCAACCTGCTCGCCTTACCTGTCTCGCCACCGACCCCTGGCCCACATCTTCCCTCTGGCCTGCAATGCCCTCCCCTCATATCCGACAGATCAGCGCTTGCCCCATCTTCAAAGCCTTATGAAAATCACATCCCCCAGAGACCTTTACTGAGCAGCCCCTAATTTCCCCAGCTATTCACCCTCCCCACCTGCGTCACCTGTGTACTTTGGTCTGTACCCCATACAGCACTCTGTACTCATCCCATCCCCACAGCACTTACGTCATTATCCGCTTCCCCAATTTATTTTAATGTCTGTTTCCCCCTCTAGATCTTAAGTTCCTTGAGGGCAGGAATTGTGTCTGCTGACTCCACTTCGTTGCACTCTCCCAAGCACTTAGTTCAGGACTCTATGCGCAGTAAGCACTTAATAAATACCGCCGATCGATTGTGGATTCGCTTCTGGAGAGTAGAGATCGATGTGGCCCATCAGCTGACATCCGTTCCTTCTGATGAAAAGTACCATCGAGCTTTGCTTAGCAAGTGGAAAGTTCAGTCTTCCCTGGGAAACTTGGAAATCGATTGCTCTTCCATACGTGAGCCCAGAGAAACCTTGCAAACAAGCAGGAAAAAGCTTTTAACGAGCTAGGTTCCCGACCTTCCCCATCCCCAAATTGCTCTCTTCCTTCTTTCCATCCTCTCCAGGAGGGACCGAGGAGATTGAGTCTGTAGCACGCAGTGCAAGTCGCCTCACTTTAGGACACGTAAAAGAGTTGGAGAAGATACAGAGAAGGCCAACCGAGATGGTGGGTGGGATGGGATGACTTTTTTGTATATACAGTATTTGTTAAAGTACGTACTATGTGTTAGGGACTGTTCTAAGTGCTGGGGGGAGTTACAAGATAATTGGGTGGGACACAGTCTTAATCCCCATATTACAGAGGAGGTAACTGAGGCACAGAGGTGAAGTGATTTGCCCCAGGTCATACAGTAGACAAGGGGCAGAGCTGGGATTAGAACTCAAGTCCTTCCGACTCCCAGGCCATGCTTTTTCCACTGGGCCATGCTGTTTTCAGGAGAAATTATCTTGTTTCAGTCACATTTATTTATGGTATTAGTTAAGCGCTTACTATGTACCAGGCACTGTTCTAAGCACTGGGGTAGATACAAGTTAATCCATTCCTACATGGGGCTCAGAGTTTTAATCCCCATCCTCAAGTTAACTCGAGTCCCAGAGAAGCGAAGTGACTTCCCCGCGGTCACCCAGCAGACAAGTGACGGAGTTGGGATTAGAACCCAGGTCCATCTAAATCCCTGGCCCGTGCTCTCTCCACTGGGCGACACTACTTCTCTCTTCTCTCCTGGGAAGCTGAATCAGCTATTCAAATGTATTGTTTAGCACTTAGTACAGTGCTCTGCACACAGTAAATGCTCAATAAATACAATTGACTGATGGACGGTACTCTCCCAAGTGCTTAGTCCACTGCTCCGCACACAGTCAGCCCTCAGTAAATACCGTTGATCGATTGACCGATCGATGGGTAGAATTGTATTTATCGAGCACCTGCTGTGCAGGCTGAGAGGTGACAGTTACGAAGCTTAGCAAATCCTGAAGGGGCTGGGCAGGGACAAACACGGGATTACCACTGACCAGTTGCCACATCAGCAGAGTGAGGAGCCCTGATTAGAGCTGAAAGGTGGCCTGATCACCTGAAACCAGAGCTGGGAAAGCCCAGGGGAAATCATACAGCCTACACATGGCAGCAACTGCCAGGGGCTGGGATGGATGCGTGTATGAACAGGGAAGTTAGAGGTCTGGAAGAGTCCATTCCTGTCTCTGAAGGGAGGCGTCAAGGTGGCCACAACCGGCACACGGTTCTTCTGGAATTTTGGTGCCCCAGTCAGGGATGGCATACTGGCCAGGATGGACCATGGGACTGAGCTGGCAATGGACAGATGTGATTATTAGTAATAATAGTAATGGTATTTGTTAAGGGCTTATTATGTGTCCAGCACTGTTCTAAACACTGGGGTAGATACAAGCTAATCAGGTTGGTCACAGTCCCTGTTCCACATGGGGCTCACAGTCTTAATCCCCATTTTACAGAGGGGGTAACTGAGGCACAGGGAAGTTAAGTGACTTGCCTATGGTCACACAGCGGATCAGGGGCAGTAGAGAAGATGTTCTCAGATCATCAGCCTTGTTACTTTACCCAGAGCGTAATGTCAAGGCCCTAGGGGGTTGCTGATATGAGACTAGTCCAGAGAAGATGGGGAGCTGAGAGCTCCCTGCTTTTGTTTGGCTATTTCGAGTACCCCTATTGGACCCTGATTTTTTTTTTTTAATATGGCATTGGTGAAGCACTTACTATGTGTCAAGCACTGTTCTAAGCGCTGAGGTAGATACAAGACAGGCTGTATGCAGTCCCAGTCCCACTTAGTGCTCACCGTCTAAGTCAGACAGAGGAGGATTTAATCCCCATTTTACAGATGAGGTAACTGAGGCACAGAGAATTTAAATGACATGCCCAAGAACATACTGCAAAGGGAAGAGCCGGGATTAGAACCCAAGACTTCCGGCTCCCAAAGCTGTGCTCTTTCCACTAGGCCCTGCTGCTTCTCAATTCGTGACTTCTTCCAAACAACCTTCCTTCAGACCTCATTCACCCTGACTAATTTAGGGTTTCCTATTCTACAGCCCAAGTTAAACAGGATAGGGAGAATTTGCTAAATCTAAATTTTCTGATCTCTTAGGATAGAGTATTTTTTGTACACTTTTAGCTCTGAGAACACCAAGAATCTGATCACCATCAATGATATTTATTGAGCACTTACTGTGTGCGGAGCGCTGTACTAAGCATTTGGGAGAGTTCAGTACAACACAGTTGGAAGACACGCTCCCTACCCTGCCCACAATGAGTTGGCTATCTAGATTTGGGAAACAGAGCCCAGGAACGAAGCCTTTTCTTGGTGGGATTCTCCCTGAGGGATGTTGGGCAGCGCTCTATCTGCAAAAGAAAATCTAGGTTTGATTCCGGTACCTTGCCTTCACAAGAAGGCAGTTTTGAATTTGTATTAGAGAAAGGAAAATTGGGGTAGCTCTAAGGCTTAGGGTTTTTTGTCGGTTTTTTAATGGCATTTGATAAGCTCTTACTATGTGCCAGGCACTGTTCGAAGCGCTGGAGTAGATGATGATGATAATAACTGTGGTATTTATTAAGTGCTTACTATGTGCCGGGCACTATTCCAAGCACTGGGGTAGATGATGATGATAATAACTGTGGTATTTATTAAGCGCTTACTTTGTGCCAGGCATTGTTCTAAGCGCTGGGGTAGATACAAGCTAATCAGGTTGGACACAGTGCCTGTCCCACGTGGGCCTCACAGTCTTAATCCCCGGTTTACAGATGAGGAAACCGAGGCCCACAGAAGTAAAGCGACTCGCCCAAGGTCACACAAAGCAGATGGGGGCAGAGGCGGGATTAGAACCCGCGTCCTTCTGACTCCCAGGCTCCTGTTCTAATCTTCTAGGCCCTGCTGCTCAGTGTACAGAAGTGGTAGGACACTTCTGAAGGTGTCAGCAGCCCTCCAGGGTGTCTTTTCACAGCTTCTCCCTCCAACAGAAATGCTGCTGGTCAGCATGGGTTGTCAGCTGGCGGGGAGGGAGGGTGGCAGGGGGTAGGACAGCTGCAGAGAAAACCAGATTGGGGGAAATTGGCCCTGTAAACAGTTCTCATTCATCTGTACTGGTGGTATCAAGACCCTCATTTCATACCCTTCTTCCTACCCTCTGCCTGCCAGAAAAATGACAGACATCAGTAAGCCTCTAGCCAGGGATTTGTCGTGGCAGTGCAAAAAGAGATCGCCGAAAACGGCTCCAAGCCCCTTCTGGAGGCTCCTGACCCACCTGCCGGCTGAGCCGCCGTGAGCACTTGTATTGAAAACCTTTTTCCTCCAAGGTTGGGTTTTATCTGCGGCTTATGGTGTCATTTGGTCGCGACCCCTAAGGTGAAGTTATCTTTCGAAAATTGGAGCATATCAGTTTTTCTTAGCTGTTTTGAAAAAGCTTTAATGCAAAGAGTAAGCAAGTGAAGATCCATAAGAAACAGTCATGTATTGGTTTCTTTAACTGCTTTTGTGTGTCAGGTACTTCTAAGACTCTTATTCTGTGCTGGCCCACACCACCTGTATATATGTATATATGTTTGTATGTATTTATTACTCTCTTTTATTTGTACATATTTATTCTATTTTATTTTGTTAATATGTTTTGTTTTGTTGTCTGTCTCCCCCGTCTAGACTGTGAGCCCACTGTTGGGTAGGGACCGTCTCTATATGTTGCCAACTTGTACTTCCCAAGCGCTTAGTACAGTGCTCTGCACACAGTAAGCGCTCAATAAATATAATTGAATGAATGAATGAATGAAGTCTTGAGCTAAAGGAAGGACTCTGAATTCCCATTTAAATGACCATCATCGTTTCAAGTATTTTTATCTGGGTTTTTGTTCACGGGCTCCTCCTGCCTGACAAATGGAATGGGAAAAGGCTTGGCGGGGACCTCACTGGTCCCTCTAGACTTTCAGCTCCTTGAGCACAGGGAATGGGTCTACCAACTCAGTTGTTCTATACTCTGCCCAATGTACAGTACAGTATAGCATCGTGGGTAGAGCACGGGTTTGGGAGTCGGAGGTCGTGGGTTCTAATGCTGGCCCCACCACTTGTCAACTGTGTGACTTTGGGCAGGACACTTAGCTTCTCTATGCCTCAGCTACCTCATCTGTAAAATGGGGTTTGAGACTGTGAGCCCCACATGGGACAGGGACTGTGTCCAACCTGATTTGCTTGTATCTACCCCAGTGCTGAGTACAGTGCCTGGCACCTAGTAAGTGCTTAACAAATACTACTACTATTATTATTATTATTATTATTATTACAGTAAGCATTCAATAAACACTGCTGATGGCTTGATTCCTGCACCCAGCCCCGGTTGCCCAAAGAATGTATCAACTCTATAATATTGTTATATTGTACTCACCAAAGTGCCTGGTACAGTGCTCTAAACAGCATGGCATAGTGGATAGAGCACTGGCCTCGGAGTCAGAAGGTCATGGGTTTTAATCCTGGCCCCGCACTTGTCTGCTGGGTGACCTTGGGCAATTTGCTTCACTTCTCTAGGCCTCAGTTATCTCATCTGAAAAATGGGGATTGAGAGTGTGGGCCCCATATGGGACAGGGACTGTGTCCTACCCGATTTGCTTGCATCCACTCTAGGGCTCAGTAATAATAATAATAATAATAATAATAATAATGGTATTTGTTAAGTGCTTACTATGTGCCAAGCTCTGTTCTAAGTGCTGGGGTAGATACAAGGTTATCAGGTTGTGCCACGTGGGGCTCACAGTCTTCATCCCCATTTTACAGATGAGGTAACTGAGGCACAGGGAAGCTAAATGACTTGCCCAAAGTCACACAGCTCACAAGTGGTGGAGTTGGGATTAGAACCCGCTACCTCCAACTCCCAAACCTGTGCTCTTTCCACTAAGCCACGCTGCTACACTTAGTAAGTGCGTAACAGATACCATAATTACTACTGTAAACACTCAATAACTGTGATTGATAAATTTGTGCGGGGAGAGCCAGCTGGCACTACTTACCAGCTAAGAACTCCCTGTGGCATGGTTGGCTAAACAAGGTCCCCAAATACTCTGTGGCAACTGGATTCCACAGAAATTCAGGGGGCCGAGCTCGCTATCGACTCGGGCAAGCTGCCTGCTGCCTTCCTGCCTCTCCCCGGCTGCCCTCTAGGCCCTGATCAATCAATCAATCGATCAATCAATCGTATTGAGCGCTTACTGTGTGCAGAGCACTGTACTAAGCGCTTGGGAAGTACAAGTTGGCAACATATAGAGACAGTCCCTACCCAACAGTGGGCTCACAGTCTAAAAGGGGGAGACAGAGAACAAAATCAAACATACTAACAAAATAAAATAGAATAGATATGTTGTATGCCCAAACGGAGCGGGCTGGACTGGGGTTGGAAGTGTCAGCTGTGCCCAGGTGCCAGGCTGGCATTTTAGCTTTGCGTTTCCTTTGCTGGTTGCGACAGACGTTGTGATGATTTTGCCACGCTATTAATTTCAGGGCACAACGGCTGGCTTGTTTGTCGTTTGGTAGGGAAGCAGTGAGGGCTGGGACTCAGAGGACCTGGGTTCTAATCCTGCCTCCGCCACTTACCGCTGTGAGACCTCGGGCAGGTGACTTCACTTCTTGGTACCTCAGTTCCCTCATCTGCAAAATGAGAAGCAGATGCAGCAGAAGATGAGCAGATGAGAGAAGCAGCGTGGCTCAATGGAAAGAGCACGGGCTTTGGAGTCAGAGGTCATGGGTTCAAATCCCGGCTCTTCTAATTGTCAGCTGTGTGGCTTTGGGCAAGTCACTTCACTTCTCTGTGCCTCAGTTACCTCATCTGTAAAATGGGGATTAAGACTGTGCGCCCCCTGAAGGACAACCTGATCGCCTTGTAACTTCCCCAGCGCTTAGAACAGTGCTTTGCACATAGTAAGCGCTTAATAAATGCCATCAAAAAAAAAAAAATCCCGGCTCCACCAACTGTCAGCTGTGTGACTTTGGGCAAGTCACTTAACTTCTTTGGACCTCAGCTCCCTCACCTGTAAAATGGGGATGAAGACTGTGAGCCCCCCATGGGACAACCTGATTACCTTGTAACCTCCCCAGTGCTTAGAACAGCGCTTTGCACATAGTAAGCGCTTAATAAATGCCATTATTATTATTATTAAAATGGGGATTCAAAAGCCTGTTCTCTCTCCACTTAGACTGTGAGCCCCAAGTGGGTGATAGTGTATCTACCCTAGCACTTAGTGCAGTGCTTGGCGCACAGTAAGTACTTAAGTCTCGCAGATAACATTTTTTGAGGGGACACCTCTCCAACCCTCCGGTAGAGCCTTTTTCCCACCTAGGAACATCCATCCGAGGCTGTAAGGCAGCCGGATCGGCTGCTGGCTCACGCCCGGAGCCCCGGGATCCCAGACGGTGCAAGACCCGTGTGGGCTTTAGACGTCCAGCCCCCTGACTCGGCTCTGCTCACTCTCTCCGTCAGCTGGAGAAGAAGCAGGCCCTCCCTCCGTTCCAGCCACAGATCACCGAGGACTACGGTCTGGATAACTTCGATACCCAGTTCACCAGCGAACCTGTGCAGCTAACCCCCGATGACGAGTAAGTCCTCAGGGCCGGGAGCCGAGGCTGGCTGAGCGGGGTCAGGGTCGGGCCCAGAAGCAGAGGGTGGGTCGGGGTCGGGGGCAGAAGACGGCTGAGCGGGGCGGGGGAGTCGGGCCCAGAAGTGGAAGGTGGCTGAGCGAGGTCAGGACTGGGATGGGGCAGAGGATGGCTGAAAGGGGAAGGGGTCGGGACCGAGGTCAGCGGACGCGGAGGGTCAGGCCAGAGCGCTCAGAGGCCCGTCTGGCTGAATTTGGGCACGGGGACGTCCTCCCTCTAGCCTGGTACGCCCTGCCCTCTCTCCTCACAGCCGACAATTAAAGTGACTCTTCCCGCTTTCAAAGCTTAATCCAAGGCACATCTCCTCCAAGAGGCCTTCCCTGTCCAAGCCCCCCTTTCCTCTTCTCCCGCTCCCTTCTGCGTCGCCCTGACTCGCTCCCTTTATTCACCCCCACTCCCGGCCCCACAGCACTTCTGTCCATATCTGTCATTTATTTATTTCTACAATGTCTGCCTCCCCCTCTAGACTATCAGCGCTTAGAACAGTGCTTGGCACATAGGAAGCTCTTAACAAATACCATCATCATTATTATTATTATAAGCTAGTCGTAGGCAGGGATGTGTCTGTTGTTACAGTGTACTCTCCCAAACGCTTAGTACAGTGCTCTGCACACATCAAGAACTCAGTAAATGTGACTGAATGAATGACATGCTCGGTGTTAACAGGCAACAAAGGCAGGGCTGGTGTGAAAACCCCCGTGAACCCTCTCCCCACCCTTAGCCACCCTGTCTCTGCCGTGAATCAAGCCAGCCCTTCCTCTGTCCCCGAAAGGGAAGTCCGCGTTCACAAAAATAGTGCATTAAGATGTCCCAAAGACCTGACCTCCTATGCACGTGGCATTGCCATGTTGGGAAAAAACAACAACAGGGCAGTGATCACTCTCTTCTCCCTCTTCTCCTCCAGGGATGTCATCAAAAGAATAGACCAGTCAGAGTTCGAAGGGTTTGAATACATCAATCCGTCACTGCTTTCCACGGAGGAGTCGGTATGAAGAGGCGACGTCTCCCTTGCGGACAGATAATGTGAATGAACTTTTTAAATTTACCCTTAACTACAGTATATGCATGCGAGGCTGGGGAACTGTCAGGCCGGGACGGAGACCAATGATTTAAAAAAACGAAACAAAAAAACAATTGCTGCTGAAAATCAAAGAGAAGAAATTCCGGTGGGCGTCTTCCTCTACGTCACGCGGTTTCTGACAGAGCTCGGACCCTGGACGTGACCGGCTTCGTTACCGAAGGGATCTGCACATCGTGCCCGCTTCACGGAGGATCGGCCAGGCATCGCATCCCGGTAAGGAGAGGCCAATCCCACGCTGGCGGACTTGCACACTTTCTACTGCATCCCGGGGGCGGCGACCTCTCCCTCGCCGCCCCAGCTCCCCAATCGAAGAATATGAAAGTGTAAAATCCTGAAGAATAAAGCGTTACAGTGGTGTTGAAGCTGATTTTTGATGCCTTTTTTCACAAGTGGCACCCGTCTGTCGTCTCGGATACGATGTGTAAATCAAAGAGGAGTTGTGTTTTATTAGCTATTGCCACAGAAGTTTGGGTACAGAAGTTTAAGTGCCTAAATGGATAAACTGCAACGAAGAATTTTTACAAATTCGGAACACTTTCTAAGCCCCGGTAAGTTCTTGTTAATATTTAACACGTATTTTCATACGGAGCACGCAATGAGTGGCTGCAGTCTAATGCTTTGAACACGTCGTTACCAAATTGCAAGGAGGCATGAAGGAGCGGTGCTGGCTTTAATTTGGAATTCACTCTGATCATGGAAGGAAAATTGGGCTCTTTAGATTTGAAAATGGTGTTCCCCCAAAGCATCGCCAGACCAAAAACTCTTTTAGAAACCACCAAATTTGCACACAAAATAAATTTTCTGGAAGATGCTTAAGCAGTGCCTATGTGATGTCTTGTGTCATGTATTAGATTGTTGGGAGAAATTGTTTTCCGGTAACACGCTCTTCAGAATTAGGAAATAGGAAAAAGCAAAACTGTGTTACGGATCTTCGCCTTAAAAATTTAAACTAGCAACATCCTTAAACGTACGTAGTCTGTTTTCCCGGTAAAGCACACCTCCTGCTTTGAATAATCCGTCGGCTTTGACGGCGAGCGTACGTCCCGGAATGATTATTCCGCTCTCGGAAAGCCGAGCTCTTCGGGATTCCTAGTTCGGCTGCTAGTGCTTGGAGGAGAAACATCCCCCGGTAGATCGGAGCCGATGGGTGGCAGCTCCCCATTGGATCCCGTCTCTTTTGGAAACCAAAAATATGAACGAAAGGGGAGGAAGGGGACGGGGCAGCCAGTGGTTTTACCATGACGGCCTAACGTCCAGCCCTACCCCTGAGGGCTAACGAGGCCCAGGGCAGGCAGCCGTGTTGCCCGTGTTTGTGTCCCGTCCCCCCCGCCACTGCAGGGGAGAGGAATGGGAAGGCCTCTGATGGGACTTTGGTTTCACCATGTCGTGTGGCTTGTGATTGTGGCTGAAAGCAGAGGAGGGGAGATCGAACGGAAATCTCGTGCCGTTAAACCTGGCCAGATTGGGTGTCCACAGGTGTCGGACAAAGTGCGGCTTTTCTCCCCTGCTCCCTCTCCACGATCACACGGGTTTCTCAGGGTCCCGCGCGGCGGCCATACGTCCGTGCCGGGGGGTGCTAGGGTGAGACGGCCAAAATGTGGTTGACGGTCCGGCCTCAGCCACCGGCTCCCGCGCTCCCCTCCGAGCCCCGGCGGGGGTCCCGTCCGGGCCCGCCGCCGGACGGTCATGACCTCTGTAACCCCGCCACCGCCCCGGTGAGTTCGCGTTGCTCGGGGGTGGGGGGTGGCGTCTTTCCTGGTAAGAAATCTGGCTTTTAACCAGCACCACCTCCCTCGCCTAGAGACCCTCACCTCCAAAGGAAAGCGGGGGTCCGAGCCGCGGAGCCGCTTCCCGGTGGCACCAATCCCGAGCCTTCCGGCTTCTCGTGGGGCTACTGTTGATGGGGCCTAAGCCCGTCTCCCTGGCCACCCCTCACCGCCCCCAGAGTAATTCTCACGGAGATCCGGTGGTTTGGACAGAGAGACAAGCTCTCCCTGGCCCCCTGACGACACGCCGGCTCGGAGCGGTCGGACCATTCCGTGGCAGGCGGTCGGACCGGAGCGACTTGTTGGCCCCGGGCCGGACCCAATGCCCTCAGTTGATCCCAATTTAAGGCATTTACACTATTGCTGTTGCCAAATCGTTTGCTGGTTCCAAGTTGGGTTGCTCGTGCGCCAGTGTATATGAATCATGTTCTGTTTCTGATGAAAGGGAGATTTTTTTATATAAAGTACTTGTTTTATAAACGAAAGCAAATGAAGGATGTTAATTGTGTGGTTTGGAGAAAAAAAAAAAATCCTAATATATTACAGACGGATCCCGTAATGATATATAGTTGTCTTATTTGAAATAGTAAATGAAAACTCTAGCTAATTTAATGACTGTAAAACAGTAAATATGTTCTTGTAGTTTTGTATAATTAATTAGTTGAGATCTTTGCTGACCAGTTTTAATTGTGCAGAAGATGGTATACTAATCCATAACAGCTGAGATCATTTATATTCTTGCACACATCTATTAAAAACTTTAATGAAAAAGCTGAATGGATTGATTTTTTTTTTAATTAAAAGACAGAAAGATTTCACCACAAGAGTTTTTTTAGGTCATTGGAAAGGAAAAGATACGGTATCTGGCTATGTTTTGATCTTGTACTTTTCTAGTGCGATTCCATTCCATTTGATCCCAAACCGGAGTGCCAAAGGGCCCCCGGAGGGATGCCCGGGGGGAGGAATCTTCATCCAAATATGTCATCTTCACCTGTGTCCCCTGTGTCCAGAGGTCTCTTGGTTACATTGAGCCACTTTCTAGGGGTCCAGGAGGGTGAGGCAGTTTAAGGAACTAGAGTGAAATGAATCCGCCCCAAAGTCTTGAAAGGAACAAACCAAAACTGGCACAGTGAAAAAGGAATCAAAGGTTTGTAATGAGCGCCTACTGTATGCAGAGCGCTGGAGTAAGCATTTAATAATAATAATAATAATGGCATTTGTTAAATGCTTACTATGTACCAAGCACTGTTCAGAATGTTGGGGTAGATACAAGGTAATGAGGTTGTCCCCCGTGGGGCTCACATCACAGTCTTAATCCCCATTTTATAGATGAGGTAACTGAGGCCCAGAGAATCAATCAATCGTATTTATTGAGCGCTTAGTGTGCAGAGCACTGTACTAAGCGCTGGGAAGTAAAAGTTGGCAACATATAGAGACAGTCCCTACCCAACAGTGGGCTCATAGTCAAGTGAAGTGACTTGCCCAAAGTCATAGAGCTGACAAGTGGAGGAGCCGGGATTAGAACCCATGGCCTCTAACTCCCAAGCCCAGGCTCTTTGTACTAAGCCACGCTGCTTCCCTTTGAGAGAGTAGAGTCGGTAGACAAGATCCCGGCCCTCCGTCTACAGGGAGAGATCGGGAGTTGTTCAGCACTGCGCCTTGTTGCCTAATTTGGTGAATCGACCCCTGTCCTCTGTGTGACCAAGATGGCAAGTCGGGAGGCAGGGGCCTTCACATGAGGGAGGGGAGATGCACATTTTTGTGCCACTGTCAGCCACCTATGTCACTTAGCCTCCAACGACGTAACTCTAGGGTCCAGTGGCAACCCGGAGCCTCCGTTTCACAGAATGACTTGATCAAACAATGGTATTAAGTGCTTACTGTGTGCAGAGTACTGTAGTAAGCACTCGGGAGTGAGTCTGATACAACAAAATTGAGAGACATGTTCCCCGACCCCGAGGAGCTTACAGTCTTGAGCTGAGGAAATGATCGTTCCTCTTCCTTTATTCAAATAACGTGGCTTGAAAAATAAAACCTGTGAGCACCCGCATCTTAAAGAGGAATGCTTTGGAGTGTCTGCGAGGTGAAGGCCTTTCCCTCATGAGTGCCCAGGTCCAAGGAGAATCTGGGGTAGAAAGGATACATTGATTCCCAGCCTCCTAATAGTGATTTGAGGAGTGGGGCTGGAGCTTGGGAGCACAGCTCCTTCGAGGCATTTCTTCTCAGAAGAAAATGCTGTGTAACGAAGACCTTCGGTCCGTTTATGCGTGAGCCTCCCGTTGGACTTCTCTTCTAGCCCTTTAACCCCCATTAAGGTCCTACCGTACCGTTAGTGTGTCCGAGTCCATCGGAGATCGGAAACGTCCCAGCGGGCTGCTCTAAGTGTCGGCTTGCTGGTCCGCTAGTTTGGGGTTGGGGAAATGATTTAGACAAAGCCACCCTTTCCTGTGATTTTACAGGGTTGGCTGAGGGGTGGAAAACGGCCATTGATTCACTTTGGGTTCCTGGTTACTCAGGCCACAGGGGCTCCGTGTGCGGCTCCTTCGCAAACTGCGACCGGAGGGGTTTCCGGCAGGCTTCCCGACCATGAGGGCTGAGAGACGGCAGAGTTGCATTACCCCGGGAAGGAGGGAAATCCCCTGAAGGAGGGGAACCCCTTGACAACCCCCCCAACCACCCGGGGAGGCTTGTACAAATTGAGGTGGCAATGCTCCTGCCTTCTGGTCAGGCCTGAAGGCCAAGAACAGACAAGGCTGGAGTGGAACTTTTTCCCCGGCCCTAAACTGTGTAATTCCACCACTTTTTGAAAGGGGATGGAGTGGAGGAGGGACACAGCCACTCCCTCTGCAACAGGTCATCCCCCACCTTCGCCTCTCCCAGGCCTCCATCTCCCCTGCAACTCCCTCCCAGTTCCTCTGTTTTTCCCAAAGGGTGCACTGGGGTCACTTGTCTGCTGCGTGATCTCGGTGCAAGTCCCTTCACTGTGCCTCATTTCCTTTGTAAAATGGGGATTGAGACCGTCAGCCCCATGTGGGACAGGGACTGAGTCCAACTGCCTTGCATGTATCCACCCCAGTGCTTAGTACTGTGCCTGGCGCACACAGTAAGTGCTTAACAAATACCATAATTATTATTATCTTGGTTAGCCATCCAAACGCTCCACAGGCCAGGGGACCTGATCGCGGTTCCCCCTGGTTTGTGCATAGATGGCGGTGGCAGCAGCCAGGAGGAGCCTGGAAACTGACTGGACAGGGGACGGGGAGGGGCATGTCAGTGCCCCGGGGGATGCCGGGCTGGAACCTGGGATGCCAGTGGCTGCACCCACCGTGCCAGTGGGTTTACTGGTTCAGCCCAGCTCAAGCAGGGCACAGGGCTACCTGGGTCCAGCTTCTGGGCCCACACCAGCCTCTGGCCCGGAGATCGAACAGAGCGGCAGGGCCTACCAGCCCTACAGCCATTCATTCACTCATTAATTCAATCGCACTTGAGTACTTGCTGTGTACACAGCACTGTCCTAAGCGCTTGGGAGAGCGCTTACAACAACAAACAGGTACATTCCCTGTCCACAGCGAGTTTAGTCTCCAGGCCCCCTGGCTGCTCCCCCGGCACCCAGGCTGATACAGTCCTTCCCTGGCACCAGAAGGATGGTTGCAGCAGCAGGGATGGCCCGCGCCGAGCCATCCTCACTCCCTCGCTCGATGGCTCCGTGCCCAGTGGGCGGCACCGCAGCCGGGTACAACCTGGGATCCCGGAACAAGATCCGCCCTGCTCCACCTGCACACCCACCGGGGCTGGGTGTGTGTCCATCTGAACCCCTGCCTCAGACACCGGGACTGGCCAAGAGGACAATGACCACGAGGAGGGAGAGTTCAGTCTAGCCAACCCTTGGCTTTGGCGGGAAAACACATCCCCAACCACAGTTCCTTTTCCCCATCCTCGTTTCAACGAACGGCGGCCATTCTCTGTCCAAAATGATGAGGATGATGGCATTTGTGCAAAGCACTGTTCTAAGAGCCGGGGGAGATACGACGTGATCAGGTTGTCCCACATGGGGCTCACAGTCTTAATCCCCATTTTACAGATGAGGTAACTGAGGCACAGAGGAGTTAAACGACGCCCAAAGTCACACAGCTGACAATTGGTGGAGGCGGAATTTGAACTATGATGTCTACCAAGCCCGTGCTTTTTCCACTGAGCTTACGCTGCTTCTTAAAACAAAGTGTTTGACATAGCTGACTGGGGGCGAGGCACCCCGCCTCTCCTCCCCCGATCCGCTTATTGCCACATATCTGTCCGGGAAGCCGCCGGCACTCGGGGTGCCCTGCGAGCCGGGCCTCCGCACATCCCTACCTTGGGGCAGACCCCATTCCAGTCCAGCCGGCCAGAGCGCTCCCCAACACTGGACCAACGGCCCCGTCGACTCGAGACGGCGAGGTCACCAGATCACGTCTTCGGTGCTCTCTGACAAGCACTGAGCGAGATGACCGTCCACGTCCGACTGCGACAGCCTGCACGGTGGGAGGAGACACAAGAGCAGGGCTCAGGTTGGGCTGACCTGAGCCGGGGGAAATCCAAGGGAAAATCAATCGTATTTACTGAGCGCTTACTATGTGCAGAGCACTGTACTAAGCGCTTGGGAAGTGCAAATTGGCAACACATAGAGACAGTCCCTACCCAACAGTGGGCTCACAGTCTAAAAGGGGGAGACAGAGAACAGAACCAAACATACCAACAAAATAAAATAAATAGGATAGAAATGTACAAGTAAAATAAATAAATAAATAAATAAATAGAGTAATAAATATGTACAACCATATATACATATATACAGGTGCTGTGGGGAAGGGAAAGAGGTAAGACGGGGGGATGGAGAGGGGGACGAGGGGGAGAGGAAAGAAGGGGCTCAGTCTGGGAAGGCCTCCTGGAGGAGGTGACCTCTCAGCAGGGCCTTGAAGGGAGGAAGAGAGCTAGCTTGGTGGATGGGCAGAGGGAGGGCATTCCAGGCCCGGGGGATGACGTGGGCCGGGGGTCGATGGCGGGACAGGCAAGAACGAGGTACAGTGAGGAGATTAGCAGTGGAGGAGCGGAGGGTGCGGGCTGACTCTGAATGCCAACTCTGAAATGACCCTCTCTTGGCAGGCTTGTCAAACAAGTCTCCTCATCAGTCAATCAATGGTAACTGTTGAGCAATTACTGTGCGGTGAGCACTGAACTAAGCATTTGGGAGAGTACAATAAAACAGACAAATTCCCTGGCTACAACAAGCTTCCTCAACAGTAGCGGGACTTTAAAAGGCTCTTCAGATAGGTGGAAATCTAACTGGAGGTTTCAGGTTGACTGTTCGTCCTTCCAGGACCGAGGCTACTGAGTGGTGAAAGCGTCCTGTGATAAGCCCCCTATTATCTGTCTCCCCCTCTAAACTGCAAGCTACTGTGCACAGGGAATGTGTCTACCAACTCTATTGTTATGAGAAACGTTGTGGCTTAGTGGAAAGAGCACGGGCTTGGGAATCAGAGGTCGTGGGTTCTAATCCCGGCTCCGCCACTTGTCAGCTGGGTGACTCTGGGCAAGTCGCTTAGCTTCTCCGTGCCTCAGTGACCTCATCCTTAAAATGGGGATTAAGACTGTGAGCCCACATGGGACAACCTGCTTACCTTTTATCTGCCCCTGTGCATAGAACAGTGCTTGGCACATAGTAAGCGCTTAACAAATACCATCATTATTATTATTACTCTCCCAAGAGCTGAGTACGGTGCTTACTACAGTGCTCTGCACACAGTAAGCGCTCAATAAATACGATTGAATGAATGAATGAATAGTAAGCGCTTAACAAATACCATCATTATTATTATTGCTCTCCCAAGAGCTGAGTACGGTGCTCTGCATACAGTCAGCGCTCAATAAATACTACTGATTGATTGACCGACTAACAGGGGTGCTCTGAACCGTTTGGCTAACTCCAAAGGTGAGGATTATACGTTAGTTAACAACTCCCAGCGGTGCAATGGAAGGAGCAGGGGGCACTGGGAGTCAGTTGACCCAGGGTCTGATCCCAGCTCTGCCACTGGCCAGGTGGGTGGCCTTGGGCAAATCACTTAGTCTCCTAATCAGCAAAATGTACCAAGACACCCGCACTCCCCTCCTTCCCTCTCCACCCCGGTTTGGAACAGGGACCGTGTTGTTGCTGTCATCGCATCCTGACTCTAATCCTCTTTCTTCCCCTGCAAATGCTGTTCTCACTGTTTACAATCAGTGATCCAAAACTTAATTTCCTCCTGTCCCTCAGCGTGGGGTAATCGTCCGAGTACAAACGATAAGCGCAAGACTGCGGTACCGGGGTGGCCGGAGCCCAGCACTTTGAGTAAACGGCCGTATGCTGTCTGACTGGCCAACCCCCGTTCTAGACTGTGAGCCCGTTTTTGGAAGGGATGGTCACTCTATTGCTGAACTGTACTTTCTCAAGCGTTTAGTACAGTGCTCTGCACACAGTCAGCGCTTAATACGACTGAATGGATGAATCAGAATGCAACCATCTGCCAGGCACTTCCCCTAAGCCCACTGCCACTATGGTGCCTGCGAGGGCCAGTCGGTGGGCAGAGCCCGAGCCCGCCCTGTGCTGAGGCTTGTTTAGGGAGGACAAAGACTCAAAGAGCATGGCTGTCTGGTGGAAGGCAGGAGGGAAGCACTCTACCCAGGGGGGAAGAGAAGGCTAGGGCACAGTTTGGCAGAAGCCACAACACAATACCTGGAGTGAAGGGGGTGGTGCCCGTGGGGCACTTTTAGTCGGGAAACATTCACCCGAGACCCAGACCGAGCTCGGGTGGATGGGGCTGCCTGGTGGGAAGGTTGGGGTCCTCGCTACCAAACCCAGGCCCTGATCCACCAAACTGGAATTCCCGGTGATCCGGAATGAGAAAGGATTTCCCCGTCCTAATAGATTCTGGAGGGTATCTGGGCGGGGGTGGTCTGGGGCGGGCAGCGCCGGACCCGGCGGCGGCCTCTCACTGTCCAGTCGAATGGCAGAATAATAATAATAATAATGATGGTATTTGTTAAGCGCTTACTATGTGCAAAGCACCGTTCTAAGCGCTGGGGGGATACAAGGTGATCAGGTTGTCCCACGTGGGGCTCACAGTCTTAATCCCCATTTTACAGATGAGGGAACTGAGGCCCAGAGAAGTTAAGTGACTTGCCCAAAGTCACACAGTTGACAATTGGCGGAGCCGGGATTTGATCCCATGACCTCTGACTCCAAAGCCCGTGCTCTTGCCACTGGGCCACACTGCTTCTCAAGGGGCAGAAGAGCCCCTTGAGTGACGTGGGCATCTGAGGACCAACTATGGACCTCGAACTGTGTGGTAGTTGGGAAAGAGCCGATCAAAATGCTCCCGTTTGGAGTCAAAATTGGCACCCTCAATTCGTTTCGCCAATTTTCTGTATAAAACGGCTTTATGTAGCTGCAGCCAAGTCACGGAGGGTTCACATTTAGATTTCCTTTAGGCGCTGGAAACTGCGGGCTTCTGGTTCCTCTTTGGGTATCTATGCCAACGGTGGAAAAATAAATCGTATTCCACCCCCATGCAGAAAACATGAGTATGGGGAAAAATGGGTGGGAGGGGGCAGGGAGACTTCCCCGTTTAAAGACTGCCTGCCTGAACCAACCATAAGGACTTTATCAGTTTATGAACCAAATGATTATGGAATCAAGGGCGCTGACTTTATGTTGGAAGTGCAGGGGGTCAGAGTGGGGATATGGCTGGGGAAGGGCAGGCCTCCTGGGGAGGCCTTGACACTGTCATTGCCTCAGTGCGGGGAAGGGCAGGCCTCCCGGGGGGTCCTCGACACTGTCATTGCCTCAGAGGGAATTGTTTGTTCTGATCTTCCCTGAATTTGGGAGGGGGAGCCCAGCCCAAACAGCTGGGGGAGGTGGGAGGCCGGGAACAACGCTTCCCCCCACCTCCACCCTGCCCCTGGGAACCTGTGGAGGCCCCAGCCCCTCCCGCCCTCCCTGGCATTGATGTGGAGCCAGCACCCAGGAAGGGAATAAGCTTCTCTCCCACGTCTAAGTTTTAGCCAGATATGGCTGTGTGGGTAGGAGCCATATCCAAGTGGAACCATTTCACTACAAGAAGGAGCGGAAAAGGGAGTCAGAGAATCTGGGCTCTCACCCAGCTCTGCCACTTGCCTGCTGGGTAACCTTGCACAAGTCCCTTCACTTCCCTGTGCCTTGGCTTCCTCATCTATAAAATGTGGGATCAATATCTGTCCGCCCTCCTACTTAGACTCTAAGTCCCATGTGGGACAGGCACTGTGTCCCAGCTGATACTGTATCCGTTCCAGGACTCAGTACAGTGCTTGGCACAGAGTAAGTGCTTAATAATAATGATGGCATTTGTTAAGCACTTACTATGGTCCAAGCACTGTTCTAAGCACCAGGGTAGATACAAGGTAATCAGGTTGTCCCACATAGGGCTCATAGTCTTAATCCCCATTTTACAGATGAGGTCACAGAGAAATTAAGTGACTTGCCCAAAGTCACGAAGCTGATAAGTGGCGGAGCTGGGATAAGAACCCACGATCTCTGACTCTCAAGCCCATGCTCTTTCCACTGAGCCATACTGCTTTTCTGTTTAACAAATACCATTATCAATCAATCAATTGTATTTATTGAGCGCTTACTGTGTGCAGAGCACTGTACTCTGCACACAGTAAGCGCTCAATCATTATCATTATTATACTGTTATATCGTACTCTCCCAAATGCTTAGTACAGTGCTCTGTTCACAGTAAGCACTCAGTAAATACGACTATTACATTATTATTCATAGTAGTAGTAGTAATAATGATAATGGTATTTTTTAGGTGTTTACTGTGTGCCAGGTACTGAACTAAGTACTGAGGTGGATCCAATCAAATAGGGTTGGACACAGTTCCTGTTCCATATGGGGCTGCCCAGTCTCCATCCCCATTTTACAGATGAGGGAACTGAGGCCCGGAGAAATGAAGTGACTTGGCCAAGTGGCAGAATCGGGATTAGAATCCAGGTTCTTCTGATTCCCAGGCCTGTGCTCTAGCCATTAGGCCACACTGCTTCTCTTTACTATGAGAAAGAGAGATAGAGAGACTGACTTACGTGGGCCCGAAAGGGATCTGGCACATGGGACAGCTCTCCAGAGTCTTCGTCCCTGCCATCGGCTCCTCGATGTTGGTCCCAGAACCTGCCGCTTGTGGGGAAGAGGTGAGGCCAGCATCATCCAATCCAACACCGCTTTCTGACTTTTCCCAACCAGGCGTTCCCCGGCAGCCTTCTCCTTGGCCGTTCCCAACGGCTGGACTCCGCTCGGGGAGGCTACGAGTCACTGGGAGTGGCCCAAGCTCCAAGCCCCTGTGTTTCTTACTGGGCCGGGGTGAGTCTACCTTTGGAAAGGCTTGAAGCCTCTCGGCCTTAAATGTTCCTGCCCGCTCAGGGGGGCTCAGGGCGCCGGATTTGCTTCCCACAGCCTCGGCAGAAGAATTCCTCTCGCCTCTCGAGGGTTCCCTTCTCAGTCTCCGGGTTAACTGTTTCCGTCCGCTTCCGCTCCGCCGAGGAGACTGCGGGTATTTTGCTTTTCTGCCAAATTCAGGGGCCGGAGGAAACGGCATCCACTGAAACTCTTCTGCTCCAACCTGAAAGGTTTCTGGCTCCCCTGGGTTTCGGCCTGTTTCGGGATTCTGTAAAAGATGACATTTTTTTCCAGGAAGCTTTTAAACAGGGTAGAGCCAAGGAAGCGAGGTGGGCAAGGTGAAGCAGCCCCAAGGGGACCCCTCTTTCCAGATTTCTGGGCAAAGCCAGACGGCCCAAACTCCAGCTTACCCATAACGCAGTCAAAATAATTCTTTGGGCTCTTTGAGAGCTCCCACGGGGAAAACAACTTGATCTTCTGGGGGCCATGCTAAATTTCATTTCTGTGGCAAATCACACCCAAGAGAAATCTGACCCAAAATGTCCAACTCTGAACAGTTTGTCCCATGAAGTCCCGGAGTGTCCGAAATGTGTTGAGTCCTCCAAAAAAACCCCCCACCAGACTCCATCCTGGCTCTTCGCCTGACCCCAGAAAGCCCCCGCAGCTGACAACCTGGGAGATACATGCTGGAATACACAATTACTTAAGATTCATCAACCCGGCCCAAACTGCTTTCCGATCTACACATTTGTGTAAGTGTGGAAGATAAGCCACCTTAGTTGTGTCTTGCTCTCCACCAGAGACTGAGGCCAGCCGCTTTTTCCATGTTGCATTTTTATCATCTCTGAAGGTGCTAAATGACAAACTTTCCTAAATATTTGGCTTAAAAGCCATACAGGGGAGCTCAGAGGGCTTTTGGCCAACATCATGTTTGATGAATTTCATGGCCCTCGACAACCATTACCATGAAAGCAGCATGGCCTAGTGGATAGAGCAAGGGCCTGGGAGTTAATAGGACCTGGGTTCTAATCCTGACTTAGCCTTTTGACTGTTGTGTGTCCTTGGACAAGCCACTTCACTTCTCAGGGCCTCAGTTATCTCATCTGTAAAATGAGGGCTGTGAGCCCCATATGGGACGGGGACTGTCACCAAACTGATTACCTTGAATCGATCCCAGAACTTGGCACACAGTAGGGGCTTAACAAATACCAAATATATATTGTACATAGATAATATATATTGAGATATATTCAATCATATTTATTGAGCGCTTACTGTGTGCAAAGCACTGTATTAAGCACTTGGGAGAGTACAGTATTGCTATATATACCAAAAAGTCAATGTGGAGTGTAACCAACCCCCACAACTGTAATCTCTGTAAACCTTTTTTGAGCAGAGCACTGAACTAAGAGCCCACTGATTGGAACAAAATGGGTTCACTGGTGAACGCTACTACTACGTATTAAAAAGTCACATTTCCTTGTAAAAATCTAATTGTAAATGGCAACTAGGGTCCGCTTAATGGCTGGAATTTGCCATAAAATGTACCTCCTGCCAAGGAGTAGGTAAGTACAGGGTACCTTGTCAACGAACTCTGGTAATTTTGGTGTGGCCTCCCAGCCCGCGGGCTTCGGCCCCGGATTGACGGCTCTCCACACCAGCCCCCACAGATCATCAGGGTCGGATGTTGCGGTTGAGTTGTCCTTAGGAGCAGACTCATTTAATCCACCCTGGTCAATCCAAGAACTGCTGCCTAATGTTCTGGGGAACATAAAATATTGAAGAACCACCGGTACATTAAAACCATTCAGAAAATTCCAGAAACCACCCCAGCCTGGACACCTTATAAAAGATGCAGTGTGCTTAACTGAAAATATTCAGCAAGAAGAGCGTGGATGTTTGAATGCTCTGTGCAAGGAAAGATGAACTGGGTGAAACTGTTATTTTCTAGTTTGGAGCAGAATCTTTTAGGATGTAAGTTACTCCAAGAAAAATGCTAAATGGAAGCTTGCAGTTGGCAGTCTTACCAAGGGTCAGTTCGGTGGCTTGCAAAGTTTTGAAATCAATCATTTTGAGCACTTATTATGTAGGCCATTGTGCTAAGGCTTGGGAGAGTTCAATACAATAGAGGTAGTAGACATGATCCCTGCCCACAAGAGGCTTACAGTCTTGGGGGGCGAGGGGAAGACTGCCAGACACAAGCCATTCACAAAAATCCCCTAGCCACTAGTTAAAACCGGCTGAGGGAAGAGCACAGGTCCGGGAAGCAGAAGGTCATGGGTTCTAATCCTGCCTCTGTTGTCACTTCTCTGCTGTGTGACCTTGGGCAAGGCAGCAAGGAGTAGTGGATACAGCACTGGCCTGGGAATTAGAAGGGTGTGGGTTCTAATCCTGGCTCTGCCACTTGTCTGCTATGTGACCCTGGGCAAGTCACTTTACTTCCCCATGCCTCAGTTACCTCATCTGTAAAACGGGGATTGAGACTATGAGCCCCATGTGGGACAGGGAATGGGTCAACCCAATTTGCTTGTATCCACCCCAGCGCTTAGTACAGTGCCTGGCACACAGTAATTACATAACAAATACCACAATTATTACGATTATGATTATTTCACTTCTCTGCACCTCAGTTACATCATCTGCAAAATGGGAATTAAGACTGTGAGCCCCACGTGGGTTAGGGTTAGGGAAAGAAGGAAGGAGAGGGAGAAAGGAAGGAGGAGGAGGAAGGAAGGAAGAAAGGAAGGAAAGGAAGGGAGGGGGAAGGGAGGAAGGGGAGGTCTGAAAAGGAATAAAGGAAAGGGAGGGGAGGGAGGGAAGGAAGGAACGGGCAGGAAGGGAGGAAGGAATAACGATGGTATTTGTTAAGCACATATTATGTGCCAAGCCCTGTTCTAAGCGGTGGGGTAGATACAAGGTAACTGGGAGCCATGTGGGGCTCCCTGTCTCAGTCCCTATTTTCCATATGAGGTAACTGAGGCACGGGGAAGTGAAGTGGCTTGCCCCATGCCACCCGGCTGCCAAGTGAGGGAGGTGGGATTCATTCAGTCAATCATATTCACTGTGTGCACAGCACTGTACTAAGCGCTTGGGAAGTCCAAGTTGGCAACATCTAGAGACGGTCCCTACCCAACAGCTGGCTCGCAGTCTAGAAGGGGGAGACACAGAACAAGACAGAACATATTAACAAAATAAAATAAATGGAATAAATATGTACAAATAAAATAGAGTAATAAATACGTATAAACATCTATACATATACACAGGTGCAAAAATAGAGTAGTAAATACGTATAAACATATATACAGGTGCTGTGGGGAGGGGAAGGAGTTAAGGCCGGGGGGATGGGGAGAGGAAGGAAGGAGTTCAGTCTAGGAAGGCCTCCTGAAGGAGGTGAGCTCTCAGTAGGGCTTTGCCAAGTGAGGGAGGTGGGATTCGAGCCCAGGTCCTCAGAGGGCTGGCAGGCCCGGGCTCTGCCCGCCAAACACAGCGGCGGGGGGGAGGAAAGGAAGGCGGGCAGGGTTTCAGGAAGGGGAAGGGAAGGGGAAGGGGGTTGGGGATGGGGAGCGGGGGTGGCTGTCCTGTCCTGTCCTATCATTCATTCATTCTAATTGCATTTATTGAGTGCTTACTGTGCGCAGAGCACTGTACTAAGCGCTTGGGAAGTCCAAGTTGGCAACATATAGAGACGGTCCCTGTCCTGTCCTATCATATCATTCATTCATTCATTCACACTTATTGAGCGCTTACTGTGCGCAGAGCACTGTACTAAGCGCTTGGGAAGTCCAAGTTGGCAACATATAGAGACGGCCCCTGTCCTGTCCTATCACATCATTCACTCATACTTATTGAGCGCTTACTGTGCGCAGAGCACTGTACTAAGCGCTTGGGAAGTCCAAGTCGGCAACATCTAGAGACGGTCCCTGTCCTGTCCTATCATATCATTCATTCATACTTATTGAGCGCTTACTGTGCGCAGAGCACTGTACTAAGCGCTTGGGAAGTCCAAGTTGGCAACATATGGAGACGGTCCCTGTCCTGTCCTATCATATCATTCATTCATACTTATTGAGCGCCTACTGTGTGCAGAACACTGTACTAAGCGCTTGGGAAGTCCAAGTCGGCAACATTTAGAGACGGTCCCTACCCACCAGTGGGCTCGCAGTCTAGAAGGGGGGGGGGGGGGCAGAGAAGAAAAGCAAACATGTGTCCAGGTGTCCAAAGCCCGTCCCGGCGGTCACCTGCCCTGTTGGGGTCCGGCCGGCTGCTCAGCCCCCGTCTCCCCCGGCCCTGCCCGCCGCCGGAACATCTCACCGCCCCGGGACTCCCGAATCAATCAATTGTATTTATTGGGCGCTTCCTGTGTGCAGAGCACTGCACTAAGCGCTTGGGAAGGACAAGTTGGCAACACAGAGAGACGGTCCCTACTCGACAACGGGCTCAAGGACCCCCCCCAGGCCCGTCCGGGAAGGGGGGGGGGGGGGGGGAACAGGGCCGAAGGGCGCGGGGGATGACGGGAAGGCCAACCGCCCCCGCCCCCAATCCTGACGCTCCCCAATCCGGCTCCGGATCCTCCCCTAATCCGGCTCCGGCTCCTCCCCCGGACCGGACCAGGCCCCGCCCCCAATCCGGATCCTCCCTAATCCTGCTCCGGCTCCTCCCCCAGACCGGCTCCGCCCCCGGCCCCAATCCGGATCCTCTGTAATCCGGCTCCGGCTCCTCCCGCAGACCGGACCAGGCTCCGCCCCCAACCCCGATCCTTCCCAATCCGGCTCCGGCTCCGCCCCCGGACCGGACCAGGCTCCGCCCCCAATCCCGACCCTCCCCAATCCGGCTCCGGATCCTCCCCCAATCCGGCTCCGGCTCCTCCCCCGGACCGGACCAGGCTCCGCCCCCCAATCCCGATCCTCCCCAATCCGGCTCCGGCTCCTCCCCCGGACCGGACCAGGCTCCGCCCCCAATCCCGATCCTCCCCAATCCGGCTCCGGCTCCTCCCCCAGACCGGCTCCGCCCCCGCCCCAATCCGGCTCCTCCGTATCCGGCTCCGGCTCCTCCCCCGGACCGGACCAGGCCCCGCCCCCAATCCGGATCCTCCCCAATCCGGATCCTCCCCAATCCGTCTCCGGCTCTTCCCCCGGACCGGACCAGGCTCCGCCCCCAATCCGGATCCTCCTTAATCCGGCTCCGGCTCCTCCCCCAGACCGGATCAGGCTCCATGGGACTTAATGCTTCTTCAGAAGCCGCGTGGCTCAGTGGGAAAGAGCCCGGGCTTGGGAGTCAGAGGTCGTGGGTTCAAATCCCGACTCCGCCAATTGGCAGCTGTGTGACTTTGGGCAAGCCACTTAATAATAAGAATGATAATGTTGGCATTTGTTAAGCGCTAACTATGTGCAAAGCACTGTTCTAATAATAATATCATCAATTGTATTTATTGAGCGCTTACTGTGTGCAGAGCACTGTACTAAGCGCTTGGGAAGTCCAAGTTGGCAACATATAGAGACAGTCCCTACCCAACAGTGGGCTTACTGCCAAAAAAATGTAAAATACTTAAAATAAAATATAAAAATAATACCATTTATTAAGCACTTACTATGTGCAAAGCACTGTTCTAAGCACTGGGGAGGTTACAAGGTGGTGAGGTTGTCCCACGGGGGGCTCACAGTCTTCATCCCCATTTTACAGATGAGGGAACTGAGGCCCAGAGAAGTGAAGTGACTCACCCAAAGTCACACAGCTGACAAGTGGTGGAGCTGGGATTTGAACCCATGACCTCTGACTCCCAAGCCCGGGCTCTTTCCACTGAGCCACGCTGCCTCTAAGCGCTGGGGGGGATACAAAGTGATCAGGTTGTCCCACATGGGGCTCACAGTCTTCATCCCCATTTCACAGGTGAGGTAACTGAGGCTCAGAGAAGTTAAGTGACTTGCCCAAGGTCACACAGCACACATGTGGCGGAGTCAGGATTCGAACACATGACCTCTGACTCCAAAGTCCGTACTCTTTCCACTGAGCCACGCTGCTTCTAGCCCGTTGTCGGGCTTAACTTCTCTGTGCCTCAGTTCCCTCATGAGGATTAAGATTGTGAGCCCCACGTGGGACAACCTGATCACCTTGTAACCCCCCGGCACTTAGAACAGTGCTTTGCACATAGTAAGCGCTTAACAAATACCATCATCATCATCATCCAGCCCCAATCCGGCTCCGGATCCTCCCCCAGACCCGCTTCGCCCCCACCCCAATCCGGATCCTCCCGCTTTTGGGTAGGGACCGTCTCTAGATGTTGCCAACTTGGACTTCCCAAGCGCTTAGTACAGTGCTCTGCACACAGTAAGCGCTCAATAAATATGAATGAATGAATGGCTTGAGATGTTTGTACATATTTATTACTCTATTTTACTTGTACATATTTTTTCTATTTAGTTTAACTTGTTAATATGTTTTGTTTTCTGTCTCCCCCCTTCTAGACTGTGATCCCGTTGTCGGGTAGGGACTGTCTCTATACGTTGCCAACTTGGACTTCCCAAGCGCTTAGTACAGTGCTCTGCACACAGTAAACGCTCAATAAATACGAATGAATGAATGAATGGCCTGAGATGTTTGTACATATTTATTACTCTATTTATTTTACTTGTACATATTTATTCTATTTATTTTATCTTGTTACTATGTTTTGTTTTGTTGTCTGTCTCCCCCCTTCTAGACTGTGAGCCCGTTGTCGGGTAGGGACTGTCTCTACATGTTGCCAACTTGGACTTCCCAAGCGCTTAGTACAGTGCTCTGCACACAGTAAATGGTCAATAAATATGAATGAATGAATGAATGGCCTGAGATGTTTGTACATATTTATTACTCTATTTTACTTGTACATATTTATTCTATTTACTTTATCTTCTTAATATGTTTTGTTTTGTTGTCTGTCTCCCCCCTTCTAGACTGTGAGCCCACTGTTGGGTAGGGACCGTCTCTATATGTTGCCAACTTGGACTTCCCAAGCGCTTAGTACAGTGCTCTGCACACAGTAAGCGCTCAATAAATATGAATGAACGAATGGCCTGAGATGTTTGTACATATTTATTACTCTATTTATTTTACTTGTACATATTTATTCTACTTATTTTATCTTGTTACTATGTTTTGTTTGGTTGTCTGTCTCCCCCCTTCTAGACTGTGAGCCCGCTGTCGGGTAGGGACCGTCTCTATATGTTGCCAACTTGGACTTCCCAAGCGCTTAGTACAGTGCTCTGCACACAGTAAGCGCTCAATAAATACGAATGAATGAATGGCCTGAGATGTTTGTACATATTTATTACTCTATTTTACTTGGACATATTTTTTTCTATATATTTTATCTTGTTAATATGTTTTGTTGTCCGTCTCCCCCCTTCTAGACTGTGAGCCCGCTGTCGGGTAGGGACCGTCTCTATATGTTGCCAACTTGGACTTCCCAAGCGCTTAGTACAGTGCTCTGCACACAGTAAGTGCTCAATAAATACGAATGAATGAATGGCCTGAGATGTTTGTACATATTTATTACTCTATTTTACTTGGACATATTTATTCTATTTACTTTATCTTGTTAATATGTTTTGTTTTGTTGTCTGTCTCCCCCCTTCTAGACTGTGAGCCCACTGTTGGGTAGGGACCGTCTCTATATGTTGCCAACTTGGACTTCCCAAGCGCTTAGTACAGTGCTCTGCACACAGTAAGCGCTCAATAAATACGATTGAATGAATGAATGAATCCTCCGGTATCCGGCTCCTCCCGCAGACCGGACCAAGCTCCGCCCCCCTCCGCCTGCCAATCAAACCCCCCCGCGGGCGGGCAAGCGTCCCGGCAGTCGGGTTGCAGCTGGAGGGATTCAGGGTAGAGTCTCTGGAGCCCTCCGGGGGCTGGGCTGCCCTGCCCTCTGGGGAGAAGCCCTTGGAGAGGCTGGGGCGGCCTGCTAGGCCAACCCCCCGCCGAGCCGGGAACACCACATTGGGTACATTTTGAACTATTTACTGGACGAAGGAGGAGGAAGCTTCCAGGAAGGCCTCCCGTCTCTGCCTGATGATTGCAGATTGGGCTGGGGCATTGCCAGCTGGCACAGAGCCAGGCCCGACCTTCAGTCCCCCCCCCCACCCTCCTCCCTCCACCACCACCCCCTCCTCCAACTTGATTGATAGTAAAAAAGAAGCAGAGATTTTTTAAAAAAACACTGCAAATCGTACTGACCTCAAATGACAAGGCCGCCTCAACAACACTGAGGCCCATGTGACACAACTCGAAGGGGAGGAAAAGGGATGAGGCCTAGTTGAAGGGATGAGGACAGCTGCCGTGTGGCCATCTGAATCAGGTGCATGCCTTCAGAGTTCTTTTTATTATTATTATTAATTAGCGATATTGTTAATAATAATAATGATGGCATTTGCTAAGCGCTTACAATGTGCAAAGCACCGTTCTAACTGCTGGGGGGGGGGTTACAAGGTGATAAGATCATCCCACGTGGGACTCACAATCTTCATCCCCATTTGACAGGTGAGGAAACTGAGGCTCAGAGATGTTAAGTGACTGGCCCAAGGTCACATAGCAGACATTTCTAGACTGTGAGCCCGCTGTTGGGTAGGGACCGTCTCTATATGTTGCCAACTTGTACTTCCCAAGTGCTTAGTACCATGCTCTGCACACAGTAAGCGCTCAATAAATACGATTGAATGAATGAATGAATGTGGCAGAGCTGGGATTAGAACCCATGACCTCTGACTCCCAAGCCCGGACTCCTTCCATTAAGCCACGCTGCTTCTCAAGTTTACTATGTGTGCAGCACTGTTCTAAGCACTGGGATAGATACAAGTTTAGCACGAGCCCGTTGTTGGGTAGGGACCGTCTCAATACGTTGCCGAATTGTACTTTCCAAGCGCTTAGTCCAGTGTTCTGCCCACGGTAAGCGCTCAATAAATACGATTGAATGAGTGAATGGGGCTCACACTCTTAATCCCCCTTTTACAAATGAGGGAACTAAGGCCCAGAGAAGCGAAGTGACTTGTCCAAGGTTACCCAGTAGACAAGGGGTGGAAGCAGTGTGGCTCAGTGGAAAGATCCTGGGCTTGGGAGTCAGAGGTCGTGGGTTCTAATCCCGGCTCCCCCACGTGTCTGCTGTGTGACCTTGGGCAAGTCACGTAACTTCTCTGAGCCTCAGTTACCTCATCTGTAAAATGGGGATTAAGACTGTGAGCCCCATGTGGGACAGCGTGATCACCTTGTATTCCCCCAGCGCTTAGAACAGTGCTTTGCACATAGTAAGCACTTTACAAATGCCATTATTATTATTATTTTCAAGATTAAAACCCAGGTCCTTCTGACTCCCAGACTTATGCTCCATCTGTTAGGCCATGATGTTTCTTCAGTGAGGCAGAACAGACTTTATCCACCTGGAGCAGCCCAGCCCCGGGAGAGGAATGGGAGTCACCCCTTTCTTCCTGGTTGTTGGCTTGCTTGTTTTTTTTTTTTTAATTAAACCATTTATTAAATCATACACAATCCCTGCCCTTTGAGGAACTTAAGATCCAAGAGGAAGGAAAAGCAAGGGTCTGATCCCAATTTTATAGATGTGGAAACGGAGGCCCAGAGAAGTTATATATTTTGCCCGAGGTCATATGCAGGCCAATGCAGAGCTGGGACTAGAACCCAGGTGACCTGATTCCCAATCCCAAGATCCCAGGGACTCCCAGTTCTGGGCTCTTCAGTAAGTCTTACAGCCTCACTGCCTCCCATGTTATGTCCTTTACTTCTAGGGTAAGTTCCCAAGTGCTCAGTATAGTGCTCTGTCCCCAGTAGACACCCATTACGGTGCTCTGCACCCAGGAAGTGCTCTGCACACAGGAGACGTGCCATAGATCAAACAATCAGTGGTATTTATTAAGTGCTTACGGTATGCAGAGCGCTGTAGTAAGTCCTTGGAAGAGGACAATATAACAGTGTAACAGACACATTCCCTTCCCACAGTGAGTTTACAGTCTAGGGGAGCCTACAGTCTAGGCCTGTCTCCCAACTTCTATGCCCCTCCTCCCTAACCCTTGGGATGATAATAATGATAATTGTGGCATTTAATAATAATAACGATGGCATTTATTAAGCACTTACTATGTGCAAAGCACTGTTCTAAGTGCTGGGGAGATTACAAGGTGATCAGGTTGTCCCACGGGGGGCTCACAGTCTTAATCCCCCTTTGACAGATGAGGTATCTGAGGCCCAGAGAAGTTAAGTGACTTGCCCAAATTCACACAACTGACAATTGGCGGAGCTGGCATTCGTTAAGTGCTTACTATGTGCCAGGCACTGTACTAAGCGCTGGGGTAGACACAAGATAATCGGGTTGGACACAGTCCCTGCCCCACAGGGGGCTCACAGTCTTAATCCTCACTTCAGAAGATGAGGGATCTGAGGCCCAGAGAAGTGAAGAAACCTGCCCAAGGTCGCACAGCCGACACGGCGCGGAGCCGGGATGAGCACCTCCATCCTCTGACTCCCAGATGTGTGTTTTTTCCATTTAGCCATGCTGCTTCTCTATTGAGGTTCCCAGAAGTATTCCATGATGTGAAAGGATGGGAGGCCAGGGACCCTTTACCCAAGCCTTTCCACGGAGTCTATCTAGACCCATCCCATTCTGGGGGCCGAGGAAGGGGCAGCCTTCCGCTGACGGTTGGCCTAATGGAGAAAGGAAAGCTTCGCCTAAATGCAAAGATCTGTCCCCAGGAAGTCCCTGGGGCCATTTAGAAATGCAGCCATGCGGTGTGGTACTGCTAATGTAAGCAGCCGCAGAGCTATTAGCCCAGGCTGGGACCTCCTAACCCATCAGTCCGACAAATCCCCAAGACGCAGGCCTGCAACTAGGCCGAGAACCAGAAAGCTAGACGACCGCCAACTCTAGGTCTTACCTCCTTGTAGCCGTCGAGACTCCAATTGCAATATTCGGTGACCTAGAGGAGAAAGCTGGAGTGTTGGCGGATCTGGGGGATAGTCCCAGCTCTGACATGCGACCCTGAGCAAGCGACTCAGCCTCTCTGGGCCTCAGTAAAATAGGGGTAATAAGACCAGCCTCTCCTTATCTCCCCCCTCTCAGGATTGCACCTGGACTCTTCCAGTCTAGGCTACAGGAGAGAGAGTGAAGCAGAGGCATACCCATTCCATTCCCAGGCTTGGGCGGTGACTAGCGAGCAGGAGGCAATCTGCTACAAGTCAAAACTCACCCGTGTTGGGCAGCAGCGGCAGGGGAGACAGTCGAGGGTGGAGACTCGAGCTGACGGCGCCGAAGAAGGCAATGGTAAACCATTTCTGTATTTTCATCAAGAAAACTCTGTGGATCCCCTACCAGAACGATTGCAGTTGGAGCTGGGGCGTTCTGGGAGAGATGTGTCCATGGCGTCGCTATGGGTAGGAAATGATTCGACAGTGTAAGCCAAACCGAGCCTCCGTATATCACAGAGAATGTAGTAAAGGAGAGAGAGTTGATGAGTTAGTATTTGGAAAATCAATCAATCAATGGTATTTATTGTGCACCTACTGTGTCCAGAGCACTGTAATAACAATAATAATAATGGCGTTTGTTAAGCGCTTACTATGTGCGAAGCACTATTCTAAGCGTGGGGCCAGTGCAGTAGAAGATGACATGCCCCTGCCCAACAGGAGCTTATGATCTGGGCAGGGGGGAGGGGGTGAACAGAATAAAATAATTTACAAATAGGAGGAAGAAGTGTTCTAACAGAAGGGTGTGTAAAGGGATTTGTGTGAATGAGCAGTGGCAAGGAGTGCCTGAAGAGCATATAACCTGGGGACCATTAACCTCTCACCCACGTCCTGCCTGTGGCCTGGAGTGCCCTCCCTCTTCATATCCAACAGACAATGACTCTCCCCTATTTCAAAGCCTGATCGAAGGCACATCTCCTCCAAGAGGCCTCCCTGACTAAGCCCTTATTTTGTTGTCTTGCCCTGTCTTCTGCATCACCTCCCTCCCAGCCCCACAGCAATTACGTACGTATCCGTAATTTATTTATATTAATGCCCGTCTCCCCCTCTGTAAACTTGTCGAGGGCAGGGAACATCATCATCATCATCATCATCATCAATCGTATTTATTGAGCGCTTACTGTGTGCAGAGCACTGTACTAAGTGCTTGGGAAGTACAAGTTGGTAACATATAGAGACAGTCCCTACCCAGCAGTGGGCTCACAGTCTAAAAGGGGGAGACAGAGAACAAAACCAAACATACTAATAAAATAAATAGAATAGATATGTACAAGTAAAATAAATAAATAAATAAATAGAGTAATAAATATGTACAAACATATATACATATATACATGTATAACATGTCTGTTATACTGTTATACAGTACTCTCCCAAGTGCTTGGTACAGTTAGAGAAGCAGCATGGCTCAGTGGAAAGAGCACGGGCTTTGGAGTCAGAGATCAGGGGTTCAAATCCCGGCTCCGCCAATTGTCAGTTGTGTGACTGGGCAAGTCACTTAACTTCTCTGTGCCTCAGTTCCCTCATCTTTAAAATGGGCATTAAGACTGTGAGTCCCCCGTGGGACAACCTGATCACCTTGTATCCCCCCAGCGCTTAGAACAGTGCTGTGCACATAGTAAGCACTTAACAAATGCCATCATTATTATTACAGTGCTCTGCACCCGGCAAGCGCTCAATAAATACGATGGATTGATTGGTGTTACATAGGGATATAGCAACAGATTGGAAGTAAGAACTGAAAAAGAGCAAGGAATAAAGTATAATGCCAAGGTTGGCGTCTTAGGAAAACAGAGAGGATGGTGGTGTTGTCAACTTTGATGAAAGTTTTAGGGGGAGGAGAGAATTTAGGAGGGATGATAGGAGTTCCAATTTTGACATATTGAGCTTGAAGTGCCGGGACTGACATCCATCTGGGGTTGTCTTGGCTACAATCCGGTTTCCCCCCCTGCATTCCACTGACACCGCTCCCCGGGATCACCTATGACCTCCTTCTTGCCAAAGCTAACAGACTCTTTCCTTATCCTCTTGGAGCCCTTGTCTGCCTTCAACACTTACCGCCATTTACCTGCTATATGACCATGGGCAAGTCACTCAACTCCTCTTTGCCTCAGGTCCCTCATCTGCAAAATGGGGATTCAATCCCTGTTCTCCCTCCTACTTACACTGTGAGCCCCATGTGGGACCTGATTATCTTGTATCTACCCCAGCGCTTAATACAGTGCTTAACATCTAGTAGGTGCTTAACAAATATTAGTAGTAGTAGTAATAATTATAATAATAATAGTAACACTATGGGCTACACTCTTCTCCCCAAAATACTATCTAACTTTGGCTTTTCTGCCTGATTCTCCTCAGTCTCATTCACCAGCTCTTCCTCTGCCTCCCAATCCATAATTATGGGTGTCCCTCAAGTTTCTGTTTTGGGCCCTCCAAACCTCTCACCTTTGGAAAGTTCACCCAACTCACTTTGACCAAATCAAAACTATCGTGAGCACCTCAAGTCCACTCTTTCCCACACTGAACTCTTCACCTCCCTCCTAAATCCTCTCTTCCACCTAACTTTCCCATAACAGGTGACAACGCCTCTGTCCTCTCCATCTCCTAAATCTGTAACCTTGGCCTTATCGGTTTTTTTAATGGCATTTGTTAAGCACTTACTGTGTGCCAGGCACTGTGCTAAGCACAGGGATAGATACAAGGTAATCAGGTTGAACATAGTCCATGCCCCATATGGGGTTCACAATATTAATCCCCATTTTCAGATGAGATAACTGAAGCAGAGAGAAGTTAAAGTGACTTGCCCAAGGTCACACAACCGGCAAGTGGCAGAGCCGGGTCTTTCCGACTCTCAGTCTCACACTCTATTCATTAGGCCATGTGGCTTTTCTGACTCCTTGACTCCTCCCTCTGTTTCTATTTCTTCTTGTCCTGTCTTATGCTGTCAAGTCATCTCCGACCCATAGCGACTCCACGGTTGTATCTCTCCCAGAACACCCCACCTCCATCTGCAATCATTCTGGCTTCCGGCCTGCGACAAATTCTATCATTCTTCCTCCACAATATTTCTAGGATCTGTCCTTCCATCCTCATCCCGATGGCCGACACATTGTTCCAGGCACTCATTGTATCCTAGCTTGACTACTGAATCAGCCTCCTCCCTGATCTTCCTATCTTCAGTCTAGCCCTTCTCGCTTCTAAGCTTCACTGCAACCTATCTCCCCACTCCTCAATAGCCACCCGTGGTTGCTTATTCTCCTTTGCCTCAATCAAAATTCCTGACCCTTGGTAAAAATAATAATAATAATTATGGAAATGGAAATTGGAAAGCACTTTACTGGGTGCCAAGCACTCTTCTAAGCACTGATGTAGATACCTTCAATCTCTTCTCCCACTACCTCACAACTTGCACTCTTCGTGTCTTTCAAATTAACCTACTCTCTAGATCTGATTCTCCTGTCTTCCTCTGCCTCCTTCTCGCTCCCATCCTATGCCTTTCTGAAACTCCCTCCCACTTCATGTGGGACGGACCTGTGCTCTCCCCATCTTCCCAGCTCTTCTAGAATCCCATCTCTTCCAAGTGGCCTTCTCCAGTTATTCGCTAATCTTCCCACTTTATATCCCTGCAACTGCCACTCCTACGCACTTGGGTACTCACATTCCCCCACAGCACTTATGTACATATCATTATACTCCATTACTTCCTCCAACTTGTAATTTTTTTCAATAACCATCTCCCCGTCTGGGTTGTAAACTCAGGGCAGGGTTCACGTGTGCTAATTAGAATGTACTCTCCAAAAGTGCTTAGTACAGTGCTTTTAGTTCAGTAAGGCAGGTGCTTAATAAATATTATTAATTCATAAATTGATAACAAGAGGAAGTATGAGATTGCCCATGGTGGGGAAAGGTCAGGGCTAGCGGGATATATCTGGGAGTCATTCAGCTGTGTCTGACTTGATTACCTTGTATCTATCTCAGTGCTTAGTTACAGGACTTGGCACCTAGTAAGCACTCAACAAATACCACAATTATTACGACTATAGGTGGTAGTTGAAGTCGTTGAAGTGAATGAGCTCCTCATAGGGGCCAGTAAAAAAGTGAGAAGAGAAGTGGACCCAGAATAGAGACTTTTGTCTTTATGGTATTTGTTAAGCATTTCCTATGGGTCAAACACTGTTCTAAGCCCTGAGGCAGGTACAAGTTCATTAGGTTGGACACAGTCCCTGCCCGCAAGGGGCTCACAGTCTAAGGAGGAGGAGGAACAGGTGTATTTGGGAGTCAGAAGGACCTGGGTTCTAATCCCAGCTCTGCCTCTTGGCTGCTGTGTGCCCTTGAGCAAGTCACTTCACTTCTCTGGGCCTCAGTTCCCTCAATGGTAAAATGGGGATTAGGACTGTGAGCCCCATGTGGGACAGGGAACTTGTCCAACCTGATAGCACGGGTTTGGGAGTCAGAGGTCATGGGTTCTATTCCCAGCTCCGCCACTTGTCAGCTGTGTGACTTTGGGCAAGTCACTTAACTTCTCTGTGCCTCAGTTACCTCAACTGTAAAATGGGGATTGAGACTGTGAGCCCCATGTGGGACAACCTGATTACCTTGTATCCCCCCAGTGCTTAGAACAGTGCTTGGCACATAATAGGTGCTTAACAAATATCATTATTATTATTTTTCAGCGATTAGAACAGTGCGTGGCACATAGTAAGCGCTTAACAAATACCATCATCATCATTAACTTGTATCTACCCCAGCACTTAGAACACATAGTAAGTGCTTAACAATCGCCATCGTTATTATTATTATTTAACCTCCATTGAGAGACACCCTGAGAGACACCCATAGACTGATGGTGTGAGGAACGAAGAGATGCCATAGAGAAGAGGTGCCACAGTGAAAGAGACTGAAAAAGCGTGGCCAAGGAGATAGGGGGAGAACCCAGGGAGAATCAACGGATTGGATGTGAGGGGTGAACGAGAGAGCAGAGTCGAGGATGACACCAAGGTTGCGGGTTTGTGAGACGGGAAGGATGATAGTGTCATCCACAGTGATGGGAAAGTCAGGGAGAGGACAGGGTTTTGGATGGAAGATAAGGAGCTCCGTCTTCGACATGTTGAGTTTTAGATAATAATAATGATGATGATGGCATTTATTAAACGCTTACTATGTGCAAAACACTGTTCTAAGCATTGGGGAGGTTACAAGGTGATCAGGTTGTCCCATGGGGGGCTCACAGTCTTAATCCCCATTGTACAGATGAGGGAACTGAGGCACAGAGAAGTTAAGTGACTTAGATGGCTGGCAGACATCCAGATGGAGATGTCCCAAAGGCAGGAGGAGCTACAAGCCTGGAAGGAGGACGAGAGAACGGGGGTGGAGATTTAGATTTGGGTGTCGTCAGCGTAAAGATGATATTTGAAGCCGTGGGAGCGAATGAGTTCACCAAGAGAGTGAGTGTAGATGGAGAACAGAAGGGGACCACGAACTGATCCTTGAGGAACCCCTACAGTAAGGGGATGGGTGGGGGAGGAGGAGGAGCCCTCAAAGGAGACTGAGAATGAACTGCCGGAGACATAAGAGGAGAACCAGGAGAGGACGGAGTCTGTGAAGCCAAAGTTGGGTAGCGTGTTGAGGAGAAGGGGATGGTCCACAGTGTCGAAAGCAGCTGAGAGGTCGAGGAGGATTAGGACAGATTATGAGCCGTTGGATTTGGCAAGAAGCAAGTCACTGGTCTGATCGATTTAGGGAGAAAGTTCCAGGCTGCAGGAATGGCGGTAAGACAGGGGCCTGGGGTTGGAGAATGGAGAGCAGGGTTCAGCCAGAAAATTAGTTTAGAAAGAAGCGAGCGAGCCGGGGGCAGCGGGTGAAGAGAATTGATACGTAAAGCTTGGAGGACTTGGTGAAGTGGATCGGGCGGGATTTTAGCTTAATGTAGAAGATGTGGGAAGTCAACTGCGTGCAGTGTGTAGACACTGGACAGTGAACTTGAAGCAGTTTGGAGATCCCAAGTTCGTTAAACGCAGGAGGTTATCGCCAGTGACCCTCAATCTCCCTGGACCCAAATCAAACCTATCCTGAACCAAACAATTTTAAAGTTTAGAAAAAGAATTTCTCATTGTCTCTTCAGAGGAGAAGCCCTCCATTTGCAGGGAAACTCGACACTCCTTGGGCAAAAATGCCTGTTGTTTTTCAACCCCCACCCCCAACCCTCCACCACCACCCTCATCACCACCACAGCTCTCATCGCCCTTCCCCACCCCCCGGGCCCCAGCAGACCAGTACTGAACCGTTCTTACATGCCAGGCGCTTTCATCTGTCTCGAGGAGTGGGTTTTCCTAGCATTCTGCGTCATTTCAGTGCTTGAGCAGAGATCAAGGCCTCAGCAGTTGAAAAGAAAATAAAGGCGGGACATGAAGAATCTTGTTTCCACTGGGTGGGGTGTTCATCTGCCAGGGCAGGAGCCCGCCTGGCCTGCTTGTTTTCTCTCAATAGGTGGGACTGCGGAGTTGAGGGGAAGGGGAGGGGGGAGAAAGATCACAAGGGTCCTGAGAGGACTGCCTTCCCCTCCCCCTGATCACCTGGGAGAAGATTAGGGGTGGGAGGCAGCAGGAGGATTCCCTCCAGGGTAAGGACTGTCAAAGATGATAATAATAGTGGTATTTGTTAATCACTTACTGCGTGCCAAGCACTGTACTAAGTGCTGGGGTAGATACGATATGATCAGCTAGGACACAGTCTCCCAAATAGGGCTCACGATCTAAGATGGAGGGAGAACAGGTATCGAATCTCCATTTTACATAAGAGGGAAGGGAGTCACAGTGAAGTTAAGTGACTTTCCCAAAGTCACACAAAAAGCAAGTCGCAGAGCCAGCATTAGAACCCAGGTCCTCTGACTCCCAGGCGAATCCTCTTTCCATTAGGCCGTACTGCTTCTCTTTACCACGTAATTCTTGGGGCAGACATGAGCCAGTGTCATCTTCTCGGGGTGAGCGGGACAGGTTCTCTCCTCAGAAACCCGCAGACTTGGGGGAGAGAAGAGACAGTCAAAAGCCAAAGCTTCTGGTGGTTCTAGTTGTCTTGGGGCTGACGGAAAAGGCAGTCCTAGCCTACCTTTTTCTTCCCTAGTTGGGCAAACCTGTGTTGTACTCTCCCAAATGCTTAGTACAGTGCTCTGCACACAGTAAGCACTCAATAAATGCCATTGAATAAATTCATTCATTCAGTCGTATTTATTGAGCGCTTACTGTGTACAGAGCACTGTATTAAGCACTTGGGAAGTACAAGTTGATAACATATAGAGGCGGTCCCTACCCAATATCAATCAGGCTCACAGTCTAGAAGGGGGAGACAGACAACAAAACAACACATATTAACAAAATAAAATAGATAGAATAGTAAATATGTACAAGTAAAATAAATAGAGTAATAAATCTGTACAAACATATATACAAGTGCTGTGGGGAGGGGAAGGAGGGAGGGCGAGGGGAAGGAGGGGGGCTCAGTGAGAAGCAGCATGGCCTAGTGGATAGAGCACGGGCCTGGGAATCAGAAGGACCTACGTTCTAATCCGACTCTGCCACTTGTGATCTTGGGCAAGTCAGTTCTAATCCGACTCTGCCACTTGTGATCTTGGGCAAGTCATTTCGCTTCTCTGGGCCTCAGTTCCCTCATCTGTAACATGGGGGTGAAGGGTGTGAGCCCCATGTGGGACAGGGACTGTGTCCAACCCAGTTATCTTGTATCTACCCCAGGGCTTAGAACGGTGCCTGGCACATAGTAAGCGCTTAACAAATGCCACAATTATTATTATTATGAACGAATGAAACTGGTTCTGCATCTGAACTGGGCAATGGCCACTGAAACCTGAGTTGCATCGTCTGGCCGCTAGGGGGCGGTGGACCACCAAAAACCCACGCGAGACAGAGAAAGGTGCTTAGGGTGTGTGTGTGTGTGTGTGTCTGCCTGTGTGTTTGTGTTTATCTTTCTGTCTCTGCCTGTGTGTTTGTTTGTGTGTGTGTGTGTGTGTGTGTGTGTGTCTGCCTGTGTGTTTGTGTTTATCTTTCTGTCTCTGCCTGTGTGTTTGTTTGTGTGTGTGTCTGTGTGTGTGAGAAAGCTTGGTCATCTGTCTGCCTCTGTGTATGTGTGTGTTTGTGTGTTCGTCTATCTGCCTGTGTGTTTGTTTGCTTACCTGTCTGCTGTCTTTCTTTCCCAGTGTTTCAGCTATTTTCTTAAAAGTTGCCCCCCGCAGAGCAGACACAACCGCCCGACTGGTCCCCGACATAATGGTAAAAAGACCTTCCCCTAGCCACCTGCTCCTGGCCCAGGAGCAGCCGGGATCCACAACTTCCAGGTGTATCTCAGGAGTGCCGTATCCGGGCCTTGGGGTGACCTAGTGAAGAGAGAGCCCACAGTTGGAGATCAGGAGATCCAAATTCTTCTCACCGCTCTGCCACTGGCCTCCTATGTAATAATAATAATGATGGCATTTATTAAGCGCTATGTGCAAAGCACTCTTCTAAGCGCTGGGGAGGTGACAAGGTGATCAGGTTGTCCCCCGGGGGGCTCACAGTTTTAGTCCCCATTTTACAGATGAGGGAACTGAGGCACAGAGAAGTGAAGTGACTTGCCCAAAGGCACACAGCTGACAGTTGGCGGAGCCGGAATTTGAACCCATGACCTCTGACTCCAAATAATAATAATAATAATAATGATAGCATTTATTAAGCGCTTACTATGTGCAAAGCACTGTTCTAAGCGCTGGGGAGGTGACAAGGTGATCAGGTTGTCCCCCGGGGGGCTCACAGTTTTAGTCCCCATTTTACAGATGAGGGAACTGAGGCCCAGAGAAGTGAAGTGACTTACCCAAAGGCACACAGCTGACAGTTGGCGGAACCGGGATTTGAACCCATGACCTCTGACTCCAAAGCCCGTGCTCTTTCCACTGAGCCATGCTGCTTCTCTGTATGGCCTTGGTCAAGTCATTTACCTCCCTGAGTCTCAATTCCCTAATCTTAAAGATACCTATTCTCCCTGCTCCTGAGATTTGGAGCCCTGTGTCAGACATGAATTTGTTTGATCTCATTATAAGTATAATAGATGTATATTGTATGTATATTATATATGTATGTATATAATAATTATAGTACATTTATAATCTGCTTCCCTGTTCTATATTAGAACACCTCTTTGCTTCCCATTAACTATTCTGAAAACTGCTTTAGCCGAGCTGCGCCCCTTGATCTTTACCCTGTCTGATGCCAGCCAGATACTCAATAAATCAATGTTGATTCTGCTTATGGGCCTATCCGCCTGGGAGCCCATGTGAGACAGGGATTGTGTCCAACCTGATTAACTTGTACCTACCCCAACCCTTAGAAGAGGGCTGGACATGCAGTAGGTGTTTAACAAATACCACAATAATAATAATAGTATGGGAAATCAGAAAGCCTGCTGTGTAATTCTCGGTGCCTCAGTCTCCTCATCTGTAAAATGGATAGAAACAGTGCTCAGTTAGAATAGTGCTTGACACCACGGTAAGCACTCAACAAATACGATTATTATTGTTATAACATTTTCTACCTTTCCCTACCTCAGGGTGGGATTGAAAGGATACAGTGGGATAGAGTCATTGATAAGGAAGTGCTCTGGAAAGCTCTCTGTAAATTCGAGATGTGTTATTAGCCAGCTCCATAGACTATATTAGTTTGCTAGACTGAAAGCTCCTTGGAAGCAGGAATTATGTTTACTTATTCTATCATACTCCCCCAAGTGCTTAATATAGTGCTCTGAAAAGAGTAAATGCTCAATAAATCCCATTGATTGATTGATTGATTTATGGATTCCTCTGTCAAGGGCGATAGAAAGCAGAGAAAAGAGAAACTGCTGGACCCTTGGCTGAGAACACATTTAAGTCAACTTTCCAGCCTTCCCAGGGGCCCGCCAGGAGGCTGAGCGTCCATCTGTTGGACCATATTGACTGATTGTTATATTTATTGCTGTATTGTACTCTCCCAAGCGCTCAGTGCTCGGCACACAGTAAGCACTCAATAAATATGATTGACCGAGTGTCCCCCGTGGAGGAGCAAAGTATGGTAATGTCAGCAGGTTTGGCTGGGTGCCCACCGTGTACATAGTGCCTTACTGGACTCCAACCGTATACAGAGTGCTTTACTGAGAGCCCACTGAGAGCCCACTGTGTTTGGAGCCCCTTGCCCATGTTCTCCCACTGACCTGGATTTCCCTCCTCCTTCATATGCAACCAACACTCTCCCCACCTTCAGAGCCCTCCTAAAATCACATCTCCTCCGAGAGACTTTCCCTGACTAAAGCCTCATCCCCCCCACATCCTTTCTCCCTTCTGCGTCACCTAGGCACTTGGATCCGAGCCCTTTAAACACTTGCTATTCACCTCACCCTCACTCTCACACTTATGTCTGTGGTTGTGATTGATTTTACTGTCTGTCTCCCCCTCTAGACCGTAAGCTCCTGGTGGGCAGGGAATGTGCCTACCAACTCTGTTGTATGGTACTCTCCCAAGGGCTTAGTCCAGTGTCAGGCACACATTCATTCATTCATTCAATCAGTCATATTTATTGGGCCTGTGCAGAGCACTGTACTAAGTGCTTGGGAGAGTTCAAGTGCTTAGTACAGTCAAGAGCTTAGTACAGTGGTCTGCACACAGTAAGTGCTCAATAAATACGATTGAATGAATGAAGTTCAATACAACAATAAACAGGTGCATTCCCAGCCCACAACGAGCTTGGAGTCCAGATGGGGGGAGACAGATATTAATATAAATGAATTATAGGAAGTGCTCAGTATTTACCATTGACTGGTTGATTGAAGGAGTTTTGTTGGCCATGTGAGATGATGGAAAACTGCGGCTGGTTTTGGAGGGGAGGATAGAGAAGGGGAGCGGTGGGCTCTGGAATGTTCTGCCTTGGGAGGGGATTTTTCTGCAGGTGTCATTAGGGGGAAAAACCCAGGCATCTAACCCACTGTACAGTCCAGAAAGGCAGGGGGAATTTCAAAGGGCCAAAACAAGCCCCTGCCCTCAGACCATACCACTCCCAGGATTCCAGAGCCCCTGCTGCAGTCTCCTTGCCCCCTTATCTTATCTTATGGTACTTGTTAAGCACTTACTATGTGCCAAGCACCATTCCAAGCACTGCAGTAGATTCAAGTTAGGTTGGACACAGTCCCTGTCCCATATAAGGCTCACACTCTTAATCCCCATTTTACAGATGAGGTAACTCAGGCCCAGAGAAGTGACGTGAGTTGGCCAAGGTCACACAGCAGACACGTGGCAGAGCAGGGATTAGAACCCATGACCTTCTGATTCCCAAGCCCGTGCTCTATCCTCTAAGACACACTGCTTCTCCCTCCACCCCCCTCCACCCCCCTCCACCCCTACCCCATCCAGCCCCAGGTCCCGAGATCCCTTTGGGCAGTCCATGTGATGGCAGCTCTCCAGGTAGTGAGAGGGCTTGTGAGGGGTGGGACCCCTGGCAATAGGCCTCACCCTTCAGGCCCCCGAACTATCACTAATTAAGTAATTAATAGCAGTACTTCTTAACTGCTTCCTATGTGCCAAGCACTGTTCTAAGCTCTGGGGTAGGTACAAGTTAATCAGGTTAGACACAGTCCCTGTCCCACATGGAACACATAGTCTTCATGCCCACTTTACAGTTGAGGTAACCGAGGCACAGAGAAGTGAAGTGACTTGCCCGAGGTCACACTGCAGACATGTGACGGAGCCGGGCTTGCTGCTTCTCCAATAATAATAATTAATAATTGTGGTGCTGGGTAAGCACTTATTATGTGCCCATCACTGTACTAAGCACTTGGGATGATTCAAGAAAGTCAGGTTGGAAACAGTCCCTGTCCCACATGGGGCTCACAGTCTAAGTGAGAAGAAGCATGACTTAGCGGATGGAGTATGAGTTGGGAGTCAGAAATACCTGGGTTCTACTCCTGGCTCCGCCACATTTCTGCTGTGTGACCTTGGGAAAGGCATTTCATTTCTCTGTGCCTTGGTTTCCTCATCTGTAAAATGGGGATTAAGACTGTGAGCTCCATGTGGGAAAGGGACCGTATCCAACCTGATTAACTTGTATCTTAGAAAAGTGTTTGGCACATAGGAAGTGCTTAACAAATACCATTATTATTATTTTTACTATTAATTATGAGGGACCACCCCCTCTCAGGATGGCACCTGGAGAGTTTCCATTACTCTACCAGTCTTGACTACGGGAGGGAGAATCAATCAATCAATCAGTCAATCGTATTTATTGAGTGCTTATTGTGTGCAGAGCACTGTACTAAGCGCTTGGGAATCAATCAATCAATCAATCAATCGTATTTATTGAGCGCTTACTATGTGCAGAGCACTGTACTAAGCGCTTGGGAAGTACAAATTGGCAACACATAGAGACAGTCCCTACCCAACAGTGGGCTCACAGTCTAAAAGGGGGAGACAGAGAACAGAACCAAACATACCAACAAAATAAAATAGGATAGAAATGTACAAGTAAAATAAATAAATAAATAAATAAATAGAGTAATAAATATGTACAACCATATATACATATATACAGGTGCTATGGGGAAGGGAAGGAGGTAAGATGGGGGGATGGAGAGGGGGACGACGAGGAGAGGAAGGAAGGGGCTCAGTCTGGGAAGGCCTCCTGGAGGAGGTGAGCTCTCAGCAGGGCCTTGAAGGGAGGAAGAGAGCTAGCTTGGCGGAGGGGCAGAGGGAGGGCATTCCAGGCCCGGGGGATGACGTGGGCCGGGGGTCGACGGCGGGACAGGCGAGAACGAGGTAGTACAAGTTGGCAACATATAGAGACAGTCCCTACCCAACAGTGGGCTCAGAGTCTAGAAGGGACATATCCATTCCATTGCTAGCTTGGGCAGTGGCTAGCGAGTGGAAGGCAATCTGCTACAAGTCAAAACTCACCTGTGCTGTGCAGTAGCGGCATGGGAGAGTCGAGGGCAGAGACTCAAGTTTACTGTGCGGAAGGAGGCAGTGGTAAACCACATCCATATTTTTACCAAGATAACTCTATGGATACACTACCAGAACGATTGTAGATAAAGGTGGGGCATTCTGGGAGAGATGTGTCCACGGCGTCGCTATGGGTTGGAGACGACTCGACAGCGTAAGACAAGATGAGGAGCAACAGATATTTAATCCCCATTTTACAGATGAGAAAACTGAGACCCAGAGAAGTGAGGTATTGGCCCAGCAGGAAAGTAGAGGAGCCAGGGTTAGAACTCAGGTCTTTCAACTCCTAGGTCCATGCTCCTTCCCCTGGCCTGCTGAAGGTTCTCTGATGGGCAGTTGCCTCCAGATTCAGCCAATTTTGCCCAAACTCCATCCGCGGCCATTTGGGGGGCCTCCTAGGACACGCCCCAACCCTGCGTCTGGCCCCGATCCCTCTGCGGGAGGCGGAAGCGAGGAGCAAATCCTGAAGACAAACTGGTAACTCTCGGGTAAACTTTCACATGACCCTGGGTGAGAAGTTTGGCCCTCTCCCTCCTTCCTTTCCCCGCCACTAACCTCCGCTTCCTCCCTCCGGCTCTTGGAAGCTCTTTTCTCGCATCTCATTGTTTATTCTCTGTGTCCTGTTCCTCCCCATTAATTTCTCCTCTTGTCGGCCTTTCTTTTCTAGGCCGTCTCGTTCGGTCTGTGCCAAGGTCCCCGCTGCCTTTTCCCGGCCCAGCCCGCTGGCACGGCTGAAAGCCAGAGGCTTTGTCGGTCCCAGAAAAAGCCCTGTTCTTGGCAGTGCCCCTCTCTTGGGGCGGAAAAGAACAGGAACAGTTTGATCAGACGCTGAAGGGCCGGATCAAACTCCACAGCCCCTGGACTCTGCCTCTCGAAGGGGAGGGAGAAAGCTCCCCTCAACCACCAGAAGCAGTTGGACCAAAGTGCAGTTGGACAGGCCGACTGCCCCCTCTCCCCACCCAGGTCACCCCTGAGGACCCTCCCTCGGCCTCTCTCTAATAATAATAATAATAATGATAATGATGGCATTTATTAAGCGCTTACTATGTGCAAAGCACCGTTCTAAGCGCTGGGGAGGTTACAAGGTGATCAGGTTGTCCCATGGGGGGCTCACAGTCTTAATCCCCATTTTACAGATGAGGGAACTGAGGCCCAGAGAAGTTAAGTGACTTGCCCAAAGTCACACAGCTGACAATTGGCGGAGCCGAGATTTGAACCCATGACCTCTGACTCCAAAGCCCCCGCTCTTTCCACTGAGCCACGCTGCTTCTCTAGTGGCCCAAACCCAGCCTAAGCCCGGCAGAAACTTCCCGGGCCCGGGAGTCAGAAGACCTGAGTTCTAATTCCGGCTCTGCCACTTTTCAGGTGTGACCTTGGGCAAGTTATTTCACTTCTCTATGCCTCAGTTACCTTTTCTGTAAAATGAGAATTAAAACCGTGAGTACCACGTTGGACATGAACTAGGTCCAACCTGATTGGCTCGGATCTAACCCAATGCTTAGAACGGTGCTTGGCACATAGTAAGCACGTAACAAATACCGTAAAATAAAGTGGGGGGGGGGGGGACGATCTCACCCAGGATACCCAAGCAGTCTCTCCTCCCTCCTCCACAGACAGGTTTCCCCACTGCAGAGTCTGCCCCAGGGAGAGAGTCTTTAGGGTGGTGGTGAGGCCAGCTTCAAAGGGCCCGGTACTGTCCTAGTCCCAAAGCTTCTAAGATCCTCCTGGGTGATCTTGGAGAAGTCAGTTAACCTCTCTGGGCCCCAGTTTCTCCTCTGTAAAATGGGGATCAGGTACCTGCTGTCCCTCCTGCAGCATGGCATAATGGATAGTGAGCCCACTGTTGAGTAGGGACTGTCTCTATATGTTGCCAACTTGAACTTCCCAAGCACTTAGTACAGTGCTCTACACACAGTAAGCTCTCAATAAATATGATTGATTGATTGATTGATAGAGCACAAGCCTGGGAGTCAGAACATCATGGTTTCTAATCCTGGCTCTGCCACTTGTCTGCTGTGTGACCTCGGGCAAGTCACTTCACTTCTCTGGGCCTCAGTTACTTCATCTGTAAAATGGGGATTGAGATTGTGAGCTATACATCAGACAGGGACTCTGCGCAGCCTGATTTGCTTATATCCACCCCAGTGCTTAGTACAGTGCTTGGTACATAGGAAACGCTTAAAAAATTCCATAATGATCATTATTAGACTGCGTGGGCCGAAACCTCATCCACTCTGGATATCCTATATCTACCCCTGTACTTTGTATTTAGAGAAGCAGCAAGGCCTAGTGGAAAGAGCACGGGCCTGGGAATCAGAAGGACCTGGGTTCTGGTCCCAACTCCACCCCTTGTCCGCTCTGACCAAGGGGCCAGTCACTTCACTTCTCCATGCCTCAGTTGCCTTATCTGTAAAATGTGGATCGACTGTGAGCCCCATGTGGGACAGAGACTGTGTCCAGTCTGATTAGCTTGCACCTCCCAGGTGCTTAGTTCAGTGCTTGGCATATAATAAGCGCTAAACAAATGCCATTATAGACAAAAAGGAAGCACTTATTAAATATCGTAAATGAAGTAAGAAAATAATAATACAATGCCGCATGACTGGTCTCTTGTGAACTACACCCCAAGGTCTCACTGAAATGTGCTAACCACCCCCACCTTCCCTCCCCCACAACGTCCCCCCTCAGAAAAATGAGGTGGGATGGGGCAGGGAAGAATTGATTGACTTGAGGGTCTCCTGGATCCCCTAAAGTGGGTCAGAGCTCATTTTCAAGGAATAATAATAATAATGATGATGGCATTTATTAAGCGCTTCTGTGCAAAGCACTGTTATAAGCGCAGGGGAGGTTTCAAGGTGATCAGGTTGTCCCACTGGAGCTTCACAGTCTTCATCCCCATTTTACAGATGAGGTAACTGAGACCCAGAGAAGTTAAGTGACTTGCCCAAAGTCACTCAGCTGACAAGTGGCAGAGCCGGGATTTGAACCTATGACCTCTGACTCCAAAGCCCGTGCTCCATAAGGGGAGACCCTTTGCTGGGTGAGGACCCGCCATGGAGTAGGTTTCTGGGGCGGCCTGGGAGATGATGCGGATCTGGGTCAGAGCGAGACCTTCTCAGAACCCCAAACCCCCCACCATTGACCAGCAGAAATTTATTATTTATTCATTAGTATTTACTGAATGCTTACTGTGGGCAGAGCACTGTACTAAGCACTTGGGAGAGTACAATACAACAAGAAAAAGACATATACTCTGCTCATAACAAGCTTACAGTCTGGAGCGGGGAGAGACAGACATCAATACAAATAAATAAATGACAAATGTATACATAAGTGCTGTGGGACTGGGAGGAGAGAACAAAAGAAGCAAGTCAGGGCGACTGCAGAAAGGAGTGGGAGAAGAGGAAATGCGGGGCTTAGTCTGGGAAGGCCTCTTGGAGATGTGCCTTCAATAAGGATTTGAAGGAGGAGAGAGTGATGGTCTGCCAGATTTGAGGAGGGAGGGCCTTCCAGGCTAGAGGCAGGACATGAGCTAGGGGTTGGCGAGACAGGCGAGATGGAGGCACAGAGAGAAGGTTAGCATTAGAGGAGTGAAGTGTGTGGGCTGGGTTGGAGGAGGAGAGTATCGAGATGAGGTAGGAGGGGGTAAGGGGGTGGACTGCTTTAAAGCCAGTGGTGAGGAGTTTTTGTTTCATGTGAAGGTGGATGGGCAACCACTGGACTTTTGTGGAGGAGTGGGGTGACATGTCCTGAATATTTTTGTAGAAAAATGATCCTGGCAGCAGAGGGGAGTATGGATTGGAGTGGGGAGAGACAGGAGACTGGGAGCTTAACAGAAATGCACTGGCAGGCAGCTCTGGAGCAGGCCCACTTCAACTCCCAGGAGACGCAGCCTGCTGAGATCGATCCAAACCAGTCCTGAGGCGGAGCTCTGAGCGGCAGTTAGGTTTCTGCTCCTCTCTACCTCCTGCCCCTCTGTCAGGTGGGGGAATCTTTCCCCTGTACCTGTCCATACCAGTATCTGACTCTCCCACTGCTTCCTGAAGGCACATCTCTTCCAAGAGGTCTTCCCTGACTAAACCACTTCTCCCTCTCCCTTCTGTGTCTCCCTGACTTCCTCCCTTTCTTCATCCCCCGTCCCAGCCCCACAGCGCTTACGTGCATATCTGTAATTCATTTATTTCTATTAATGCCTGTCTCCCCCTCTAGACCACAAGCTCGTTGTCGGCAGGGAATGTGTCTGTTCTATTGTTAAACTGTACTGTCCCAAGCACTTAGTACAGTGCTCTGCACACAGTTAAGTGCTCAATAAATACGACTGACTGATTGACTCCTGGGACGTTGTCTGGGGCTAGCTTCAGACGGCGAGCGAAAGAAGCTATTGCCTCAGGAAGGAGTACCCAGAGAAGCAACCCAGGGCCAGTGGGGTGATAGCAGTTAAAAACATGTCCAAAGTGGGGCCATTGTTCCCCGGGACCAGGGAGTTAGCCAGTCAGTCAATAAATTGTATTTACTGAGCGCTTACTGTGTACAGAGCACTGTACTAATCACTTGGGAGAGTACAACATAACAATAGAATAGACACATTCCCTGCCCACAATGAGCCTATGGTCTAAAGAGAGGCAAACATGAGGGTGATGTAGGAAGCGCGGAGTGGGATCAGGGGCAGCCATACACTCTAGGTTGGGGCCATCCAAGGGGCTTCCATAAGACATCATCGCATCCCCCTGGGCACCTATGTAGCGTAAGGCAGTGACATAATTATAATTAATAATAGTAATTAATAATTATACTGTTGGTTAAGCACTTGCTCTGTGCCAGGCACTGTTCTAAGCGCTGGGGTGGGTACAACGAAATCTGTTTGGACACTGTCCCTGTCCCATATGGGACTCACAGTCCCAATCCCCATTTTACAGATGAGGGAACTGAGGCCCAGAGAAGAGAAGTGACTTGCCCAAGGTCACACAGCAGACATGTGGCAGAGCCGGGATTAGAACCCATGACCTTCTGACTCCCAGTCCCGTGCTCAGTGAGAAGCAGAATGGCTTAGTGGATGGGCCTCGGAGTCAGAAGGAGCTGGGTCCTATTCCCGGCTCCGCCACGTAGCTGCTGTGTGACCTTGGGCAGGTCACTTCACTTCTTTGTGCCTCAGTTATCTCATCTGTAAAATGGGGATTAAGAGTTTGAGCTCCATGTGGGACAGGGACTAGGTCCAACCTGATTAACTGTGTCTGCCCTAGTGCTTAGAATAGTGCTTGGCACGTAGCACTTAAGTATTATTATTAGTAGTAGTTGTAGTGATTGTGGTATTGGTTAAGCGCTTACTATGTGTGAGGAGCTGTACTAAGCGTTGGGGTATCATATGGAACAGGGGCAGGCAGCTAGTTTCTCTATGCCTCAGGGCAGTGCAATATTCATTCAATCGTATTTATTGAGCGCTACTGTGTACAGAACACTGTACTGAGCAATATGTGAGACCAGCCCCATCCATCTCTGGCCCCAGTTTTAACTGCGGAAGCAGTGTGGTATAGTCGATAGAGCACAGGCTTAGGAGTCAGAAGGTCAGGGATTCCAATCCCGGCTCTGCCACATGTCTGCTGTGTGACCTTGGGCAAGTCACTTCACTTCTCTGGGCCTCAGTTACCTCATCTGTAAAATGGGGATTAAAACTGTAAGTCCCACGTGAGACAGGGACTGTGTCCAACCTGATTTCCTTGTATCCACCCTAGTGCTTAGTACATTGACTGGCACACAATAAGCGCTTAACAAATACAACAATTTTCACTGTTATTTTTATTAGCTTCCTCCACCCCGAAGGAGAGAAGGGGAAGGGAGGGAGAGGACAAATCCTTCAATTCTGACAGATTTCCACCAATATTGGGACCCATCAATCAAGGGCCGAGTGGTCTTAGTCGAGGCCAGGAGTGGGCCGGGTGCGAATCCCAGATGCCTGCATTTGCTGGGCAAGAACCGGGACGTTGTCGACCGATTCACCTCCCGCCCCCCTCAGCCCTCTTCCCCGACAGCTGTAGCATTAAGTGTGTGCGCCAGCATTTGGGAAGAATTAGAGAGCGCCTGGAATAATGGAGGGGCTCACTCGCTCTCAGACTGAAAGACTTTCCCAAAATGGTATTTGCTGCCAGAGAAGAGGAAGCTTAGAGCATTACGCTTTTTTCGACCTTGAAAAATCATCGGTTTTCCAGCTGTTCTGTTTATGTTCTCGGAGAAGAAAGGGAGAGAGAGGTTTGCAGGACTTGTAAAATCGAATTTGATCACCAGTGTATGTTTATTTTGTGCTGTCTGCTATTGATACGAAAAGGGCCACCAGGAGTTTAACTTTATTGAGAAACCTTTACCCCGGCGGGAGCTGACCCCGACTCCGGTAGGATCTTTAATGTTTCAGCCAGAGCCGGGCGTGAGGATTTCAGCAGAAACACAGCGGGCCAGTTCGGTCCTAGTACTGGCTGGGGGCCAGGGCCGTTCCGCCTCAGGACGCGGGCAGCCTGGTTAATTAATTAATTATTGTACTTGTTATGCACTTACTATGTGCCGAGCACTGTTCTAATCACCGGGGTAGATACCAGTTAATCAGGTTGGTTGGAGTGCATGCCCCTCATGAGGCTCTCAGTCTAAGTTTGTGGTAGGAGGTTAATAATAATAATAATAACTGTGGTATTTGTTAAGCGCTTACCATGTGCCAAACATTGTATTAAGTGCTGGGGTGAATACAAGCAAATTGGTTGGATACAGTCCCTGTCCCATGTTCGTTTATTCATTTAATTGTATTTATCGAGTGCTTACTGTGTGCAAAACACTGTATTAAGTACTTGGAAGAGTGCAATAGAACAGCCGACACACAGTCCTTCCCACAACGAGCTCACAGTCTAAAGGGGGAGACAGACACGAATATAAATAAATAGATGAAGGAATGAATAAATAAATTACAGATATATACATATGTGCTGTGGGGGTGGGAGGGAGGATGAATGAAGGAGCAAGTAAGAGCAGTGCAGAAGGGAGTGGGAGAAAAGGAGAGGAGGGCATAGTTAGGGAAGGCTTCTTGGAGGAGATGTGCCTTCAATAAGGCTTTGAAGTGGGGAAGAGCAATTTTCTGTCTGATATGAGGAGGGAGGGCGTTCCAAGCCAGAGAAAGGATGTGGGTGAGAGGTCGGCGACCAGGTTGAGGTACAGTGAGAAGGTTGGCATTAGAGGAACGAAGTTTGCGGGTTGGGTTGTAGTTGGACAGTAGTGAGGTGAGGTAGGAGGGAACAAGGTGATTAAGTGCTTTAAAGCCAATGGTGAGGAGTTTTCATTTGTTGTTGAGGTGGATGGGCAACACTTGAGTTTCTTGGGGAGTGGAGAAGCATGGTCTGAACGTTTTTAAAGGACAGCCCCTGTTCCACATGGGGCTTACTCTCTTAATCCTCATTTTACAGATGAGGTAACTGATGCACTAAGAAGTGAAGTGACTTGAACAATGTCACACAGCAGACATGTGGCAGAGCCGGAATTAGAACCCAGGTCCTTCTGACTATCAGGCCCGTGCTTTATCCACTATGCCATGCTGTTTCCCAATCAATCAGTCCTATTTATTGAGGACTTATTGTGTGCAGAGCACACTAAGTACAATAAAGTTCATAGACATAATCCCTGCCTTTAAGGAGCTTAGAATCTAGTGGGGAAGACAGACATAGAAATAAGTTACAGGTAGGGGAAGTAACAGAGTGTAAGAATATGGACATAAGTGCTGTGAGGCTAGGGATGGGTGAGTATGTACCAAACTCTGTGCTAAGCACTGGGGAATCAATTGTATTTACTGAGCACTTACAGTGTGCAGAGCACTGTACTATTACACTTGGAAGAGTGTAATATAACAAGAGTTGGTAGACACATTCCCTGCCCACAATAAACTTGAGGGGGAGACAGACATTAATGTAAATAAATAAATTTTGGATATGGACAGAAGTGCTGTTGGGCTGAAGGAGGGGTGAATAAAGGGTGCAAATCCAAGTACAAGGGTGATACAGAAGGGAATGGGAGAAGAGGAAATGAGGGCTTAGTTGGGGAAGCCTTCTTGGAGAAGATGTGCTTTTAATAAGGCTTTGAAGGTAGGGAGAGTGATCATCTGTTAGATATTAAGAATGAGGGTGTTCCAGGCCAGAGGAAGGGTGTGGGCAAAAAGTTGGCAGTGAGAGAGATGAACTACAATACAATGAGATTGGTTAGTCCCTGTCCTACCTGAGAGTTACAGTCTAAGGGGGTGGGAGAACAGAGATTTAATTCTCATTTTGCAGCTGAGGAAACTGAGGCACAGAGAACTGAAGTGACTTGTCCAAGGTCACACAGCAGACAAGTGTTGGAGGTGAGATTAGAACCCAGATCTCCTGACTTCCAGCCTCATGCTCTTTCCACTAATAATAATAATAATAATAATTGTGGAATTTGTTAAGCGCTTACCATGTGCCAGACACTGTACTAACCTGTGGGTGGATACATGCAAATCAGGTTGGACACAGTCCCTGGCCTATGTGAGGCTCATAGTTTCAATCCCCGTTTTACAGATGAGGGAACTGAGGCCCAGAAAAGTGAAGTGACTTGCCTAAGGTCACACAGCAGGCAAGTGGCAGAGGTAGGATTAGAACCATGTCCTGATTCATTCATTCATTTAATCATATTTATTGAGTGCTTACTGTGTGCAGAGCACTGTACTAAGCGCTTGGGAAGTACAAGTTGGCACCATATAGAGACGGTCCCTCCCGGGTCCATGCTCTATTCACTAGGCCACACTGCCTAGATTTTAACCCCTGTTTTACTGTGGATCGGATTCCGTTCTCGGTGTTCCGCGTAACTGTCCTCCTCCATCTCTAAAGTGTGAGCCCCTGGTGGGCCAGGATCTGGTCTGAATTGATTTTCAAGCAGTTTCCCCAATGCTTAGTTCCAGTGACTCACAAGCTAACAGCATTTAAGCAACGTTCAAAACCAAGATGATGGAGTTTCCCATCAGGAGCGACAGGCCGAATTTGATCCTGAAACCTGAGAGCGGAGAGCCGGCTTTCGAAATTGATCACGGCGGTGACGATTCGTGTGGCACCAACCGCACTCTCCGGTCCCTGCCAGCTGCGTTCCCGTGGGGCCCGGGGCACTACAGGCCAGGACGCGGGCACAGAGCGGGCAGGGGCACGGCCTGTTGCTGAGTGCATGTGAAGGTTTTCACGTGAGGACCCAATGCTGGCCAAAGGGTGAGTAGAGTAGCCCTGGGGCTCGGCCGTGGTGCTGTGACTCGGCAGGCGGTTCCCTGGGTAGCTACGGCGACCTTGGCCACTCACGTTGGCTGGCTATTTTTCAGTATTCCTGCTGGGGCTGCCCACCTAGCCAAGCTCCCCCATGGTTCTTCAGTCACCTCACCCTGCTCTGTCCTAGCAGGCCAAACTAGGGTAAGAATCCAGGTCTGCTGACTCCAGGGGCCATACTCTTTTTCTCGAACCAACCACATGGCTAATAATAATAATAATGATAATAATAATAGAGAAGCAGCGTGACTCAATGGAAAGAGCACAGGCTTTGGAGTCAGAGGTCAAGGGTTCAAATTCCGGCTCCGCCACCTGTCAGCTGTGTGACTTTGGGCAAGTCACTTAACTTCTCTGGGCCTCAGTCACCTCATCTGTAAAATGGGGATTAAGACTGTGAGCCCCCTTGGGACAACCTGATCACCTTGTAACCTCCCCAGCGCTTAGAACAGTGCTTTGCACATAGTAAGCGCTTAATAAATGCCGTTATTATTATTATTCAAGCGCTTAGTACAGTGCTTTGCACACAGTAAGCGCTCAATAAATACGATTGAATGAATAATACTCTGGCAGAGAAATTATCCACCTGAAGCACCCTCCCACAATCTTTCGCCTGGGGTCAGCCCCCAAACCTCAACAAGCTTCTTTTAGACTGTGAGCCCACTATTGGGTAGAGACTGTCTCTATATGTTGCCAAATTGTACTTCCCAAGCACTTAGTACAGTGCTCTGCACACAGTAAGTGCTCAATAAATACGATTGATGATGATGAAGCTTCCGAAATTTCAATATCTCTGTCACTCCCTCTTTCTCTCTCTCTCTCTCTCTCTGTCTCGGTCTCTCTCTCTCTTTTTCTCTCTTCCCCCATACTCTCCCAAGCACTTAGTACAGTGCTTTGCACACAGTAAGTGCTCAATAAATACAATTGAATCCTTCTCTCCCTCCTTCACTTTCTCTCTGTCTCTCGCTCTCCCTCTCTACCTCTCTCTTTCTCTCTCCTCCTTCTTCCTCCCTCTCTTTCTTTCCCTCCCTCTCTCTGTTTCTCCCTCCCCATCTTTCTCCCTGTCTTTATCTTTCTCTCCCTCTGTCTCTCCCTCTTCTTCGCTTTGTCTCTCCCCATCTTTCCCTCGCTCTCTTTCTTTCCCTCCCTGTCTCTCCCTCTCTCTGCCTCTCCATCTGTCTTTCTCTCTCCCCATCTTTCTCTCCCTCTCTCTCTTTCTGTCTCTCCCTCCTTGTCTCTCCCCCATCTTTTTCTCCCGTTCCCTTTCTGTCTCTCCCTCCCTCTCTTTCCCATCTCTCCTTTTCTCGGTACGCATGCTGACGAGACAAGGCTATCCACGTCTCTAGCCATCCTGCAGGATGCCTTCTACCACCCTCTTGGGATGGCCCGTGCCAACTTCACAGAAGATGGGGCAAGAGCTGCCAGCAAGCGCAACCAAAGCTACGCCGCCTCTTCTTGCCGGAAGCCTGTCCCTCCCGCGGCAGTGGGGGATCGGTGCCAGGCGTCTCTTCACATGGGGCTGCACCTGTTGACACTTAGGTGCCAAAGCCAGTCAATCTAAGGCGAGGAGAGCCAGCGCGTGCGGGCGGAGGGGCGGAGGGGCGGAGGGCGTCGTGGGCCCGAGACGGAGCCAAGTAGACATATTGTATTGAAACAGTTGCCTGGGAAACATTTAAGAATACATTGGGTGACAAAGCATATGTGATATGCCCACAAGCGTTCTGTGTGAATGAAATGCCACAGTCGGCCCTGGCACCGGGGGACTGTTACTATGTAAAAATACTTCTTGCCGCCCGCCTCTGTCGAGGTCTTCTGCTCCTCCCCCGGCCCCCGGGAGAGCCCCCTCTCCAAGGTCTGGCCCGTTGGGTTTGGGAGCCTTTGAAGCTCGGGGATCTGAGGGGAATCAGGACGAATCCCGGGCACCCCCATCTCTAGCGCCAGTCTCGAAACTCCAGTGGCAGAGGGTGGGAACGAAAGCCTTTAATCCGGAGGTGTGGGAGCCAATCCAGATAGCTCCAATTAGAGTTTGGGCTGGAAGATGGGGGCAGGTTGGTGATCAATCATTCGTACTTACTGATTGATTCATTCATTCAATAGTATTTACTGAGTGCTTACTGTATGCAGAGCACTGTACTAAGTGCTTGGGAGAGTACAATGCAGCGTGGCTCAGTGGAAAGAGCACGGGCTTTGGAGTCAGAGGTCATGGGTTTGAATCCCGGCTCTGAAACATGTCTGCTGTGTGACCTTGGGCAAGTCACTTAACAGCCAGAAGCAGCGTGGCTCAGTGGAAATAGCCTGGGCTTTGGAGTCAGAGGTCATGGGTTCAAATCCTGGCTCCGCCACATGTCTGCTGGGTGACCTTGGGCAAGTCACTTAACTTCTCTGAGCCTCAGTTACCTCATCTGTAAAATGGGGATTGACTGTGAGCCCCCCGTGGGACAACCTGATCACATTGTATCCCCCCCAGTGCTTAGAACAGTGCTTTGCACATAGTAAGCGCTTAACAAATGCCATCATTATTATTATTATTATTATTATTCTCTGAGCCTCAGTTACCTCATCTGTAAAATGAGGATTAAGACTGTGAGCCCATGTGGGATGACTTGATCACACTGTATCCCCCCCCAGCACTTAGAACAGTGCTTTGCACATAGTAAGTGCTTAACAAATGCCATTATTATTATTATTACAATATAACAATAAACCACCACATTCCCTGCCCACAACGAGCTTACAGTCTAGAGGAGGAGATGCAGTGTGGCCCAGTAGAAAGAACATGAACCTGGGAGGCAGAGAACTAGGGATTTTTTGTGTGTTTTTTCTTTTTTTAATCCTTCATGTCAAAGGCTTACTGTGTGTCACACACTGTTCTAAGAGCTGGGGTAGGTACAAGCGAATTGGGAGACAGCATGTTCTAGTGGTTAGAACACAGGTCTGGGGGTCATGGGTTTTAATTCCGGCTCTGCCCCTTGTCTGCTGTGTGACTTTGGACAAGTCACTTCACTTCTCTGTGCCTCAGTTACCTCATCTGTAAAATGGGGGTTGACACTGTGAGCCCCATTCATTCATTCATTCAGTCAGTCAGTCATATTCATGAGCGCATACTGTGTGCAGAGCACTGTACTACGCGCTTGGAAAATACAATTCAGCAATAAAAAGAGACAATCCCTGCCCACAGTGGGCTTACAGTCTAGAAGGGAGGAGACAGACATCAAAACCAGTAGATAGGCATCAATAGCATCAGTATAAATAAATAGAATTATAGATATTTACATATCAAAACAAGTAAACAGCATTGATATAAATAGAATTATAGCTATGTACATATATACACAAGTGCTGTGGGGCTTGGAGCGGGGGTAGAGCAAAGGGAGGGAGTCGGAGTGATGTGGGACAGGGACTGTGTCCAACCCGATTTGCTCGTATCTACCCCAACACTTAGTACAGTGCCTGGAACATAGTTAGTGCTTAACAAATAGCTCAATTATTATTATTATTAGGTTGGACACAGTCCCTATTCCCCATGGGGCACAGCCTAAGTAAGAGGGAGAACAGGATAACTGAGGCCTGGAGAAGTTAAGTGACTTGCCCAAGGTCACAGAGCAAGCATTTGGCAGATCGAGGACTAGAGCCCAGGTCCTCGGATTCTTAGGCCCCTTCTAGACTGTGAGCCCACTGTTGGGTAGGGACCATCTCTGTGTGTTGCCGACTTGTACTTCCCAAGCGCTTAGTACAATGCTCTGCACACAGTAAGCGCTCAATAAATACGACTGATTGATTAGGCCCCATGCACTTTCAACTAGGTCACGTTACTTCCCTACTCCACCACTTTCCTGCTGGGTGGCCATGGGCAAGTCACTTTACTTCTCTGTGCCGCAGTTTCCTCATCTATAAAATGGGGATTTAGTACTTGTTCTCCCTCTTATTTCGTCTGTGAGTCCCGCGTGGGACAGGGACTGTGTCCGACCTAAATTATCTTGGATCTACCCCAGTGCTTGGCAATCCATCAGTCAAATAAGTACCAAATAAATACCACAAGTATTGTATTATAATCAGCTGGGACCCAGCCTGGGTTATCCAGCCCCCCATGCTTTCCCCCAGTGGACTCACTCCTGGTCAGAGAAGCAGCATAGCATAGTGGAAAGAGCCTGGGCTTGGGAGTCAGAGGTCATGGGTTCAAATTCTGGCTCTGCTTTGTGACCTTGGGCAAGGCACTTAACTTCTCTGTGCCTCAGTTAGCTCATCTGTAAAATGGGGATTAAGACTGTGAGCCCCCCGTGGGACAACCTGATCACCTTGTAACCTCTCCAGCGCTTAGAACAGTGCTTTGCACATAATAAGCGCTTAATAAATGCCATCATTATTATAGTGAATGAATGAATGAATAGTGGACAGCACAGGGGCCTGCAAGTCAGGAGGTCATGGGTTCTAATCCTGGCTCCACCACTTCTCTGCTATGTGACCATGAGTGGGTCACTTCGCTTCTCTGGGCCTCAGTTACCTCATCTGTAAAATGGAGATTGAGACTGTAACTGTCCCACGTGGGACAAGGACTGTGTCCAACCCAATTTGCTTGCATCCACCCCAGTTCTTACAACAGGGTCTGGCACATACTAAGCACTTAACAAATACCATAATATTATTATTATCAGCCCCTCAGCCCCCACAGCCATCCAGCCTAGGACCTTGTCTCCAGTAGCAGCCCTGGAAAGCTTACTTTCCAGACTCTAGACTCTAAGCTCATTATAGGCGGGGAATGTGTCTGCAAATCCTGTTGCGTTGTACTCTCCCAAGCACTCAGCACAGTGCTCCGCACATAGTAAGCGCTCAGTAAACACCGTTGATTTTAATTGATTAGGGGAGCCAAGGGACGACCGCGCTCTTGGACTTCGAGGGACAGGTTTCTGTGCTGCCGGGTAGTTTGGACAGTCTACCGTGATGCCAGGACAGAGCAGCCTGGTACAGAGCCACCCTCTCATTGTGTTCTTCTTGGGTTAGGTTGGCATCCAGGAAGGGAGGTGGTGAGCAGCATTCTTCAGTACCTGCTGTCTCACGCCAATAGCCAAGGGCCACCTGCTACCTTTCGTGCCCTTTCACGCTTGGTGGAGATGGGCAGGGCCTCTGGTTTGGGGCCCCCGGGCTATCGCAAGTGGCAGCTGTGGGCCAAATAGGGTGAGAGTACCTGGGCAGCTTGGAAACAATCTGGTTTCAAACCCAGCACTATTCAGGAGCAGAACACATATTTAGGGTGGCACAGTCTGAGAGGAAAACAATTAAGCAATCGATGGTATTTAATAAACATCCAGAGTGCTATTCTGGAAGCTTCTTGGTGAGAGAGTGCTATGCTGGGAGCCTGCTGGTGAACAAAGTTTTATACTGGGGGCCTGATGGTGAGCAAAGTGCTTTACTGGGGGCCTACTGGTGAGCAGAATATTGGACTGGGAGCCTACTGGTGAATACAGCAATGTACTGGGGCCTACTGGTGAACAAAGTGCTGTACTGGGAGCCTACTAGTCAATAGAGCACTGAAGTAGGGGCCTACTGGTGAGCAGAGAACAGTGTTGGGAGCCTAATAATAATAATGGTACTTGTTAAGTGCTTACTATGTGCCAGCACTGTTCTAAGCACTGGCACATAGTAAGCACTTAACAAGTACCATTCTACATTCTGGGGAGGGTACTTACAAGTACCGTTCTAAGCGCTGGGGTAGATTCAAGTTAATCAGTTTGGACACAGCCCCTGTCCCACTTGGGACTCACATTCTTAATCCCCATTTTTCAGCTGAGGTAACTGAGACACAGAGAAGTTAAGTGACTTGCCCAAGTCACACGCAGACGTGTGGAGGAGCCGGGATTAGAACCCAGGTCCTTCCGACTCCCGGGCCCGCACTCTATCCTGTAGGCTATGTTGCTTCTCTTCTGTCTGCAGAGCACTGTAGTAAGCACTTGGAAGAATAAAAGAGAAGTAAAAGACACAATCCCTTCCCTGAAGGAGCTTACGATCTAATGGTGGAGACCGATAGAAACTAATTTACAGGTAAATTATTTAAATTATTTATAATTTAAAATAAAATAAATACATGTATAATTCAAAATAAAGTAATTTAATAACTATTTTACCTGTAAAATAATATGCAGGTAGAGAATGGAAAGATGGAGAAGCAGCGTGGCTCAGTGGAAAGAGCATGGGCTTTGGAGTCAGAGGTCATGGGTTTGAATCCCGGCCCCGCCACGTCTGCTGTGTGACCTTGGGCAAGTCACTTAACTTCTCTGAGCCTCAGTTACCTCATCTGTAAAATGGAGATTAAGACTGTGAACCCCACGTGGGAGAACCTGATCACCTTGTATCCCCACAGCGCTTAGAACAGTGCTTTGCACATAGTAAGCGCTTAACAAATGTCATTATTATTATTATTATTATGGAGAAGCGAATCAGTAGTGGACAGGGAGGGTGTGATGCTGTCAACTGTAAGGAGGAGACTTCTAGACTGTGAGCCCATTGTTTGGTGGGGACCGTCTATATGTTGCCAACTTGTACTTCCCAAGCGCTTAGTACAGTGTTCTGCACACAGTAAGCGCTCAATAAATATGATTGAATGAATGAATGAGTCCAGTGCTCTGCACACAGTAAGCGCTCAATAAATACAACTGAATGAGTGAATGAATGAGAGGTGGAGGAGAGAACGATGAGGAGTGTAGTTTTAGACAGCTCGAGGCTGAGGTGAAAGAAATGGGTTGGAGAGTCCGGTGGCTTTTGGTCTTAAACTGTAGCCTAGAGCCAACTTCGATCGGGTTTTCAGCAACCGCCAGCAAAACCACAAGAGAAATATCCAGGAGTCCAAAGGAGAAGCTGCCCACGGCGGGGCCTTGGTCTGGTTTCCGACCCGGATTAGCCGCCCAGAGCCGGAGTCACCGAGTTCAGAAGCGGAGTCAGCCTGCGCTTCCTCTTGGTGGCCCCGGCCCCTCCCAGCTGCCTCCTCTGGAGCAGGCACCGACCACCGGACGGGCACTCTGAGGTCATGCATTCAGTCATTCAATCCATCACATTTATTGAGCACTTACTGTGTGCAGAGCATTGTATTAAGCGCTTGGGACAGTACAGTGTAACAACAGCATGGCTCAGTGGAAAAGAGCCCGGACTTTGGAGTCAGAGGTCAGGGGTTCAAATCCTGGCTCCACCACTTGTCAGCTGTGTGACTTTGGGCAAGTCACTTAACTTCTCTGGGCCTCAGTTCCCTCATCTTTAAAGTGGGGAAGAAGACTGTGAACCCCACGTGGGACAACCTGATCACCTTATATCCCCCCCCATCACTTAGAACAGTGCTTTGCACATAGTAAGTGCTTAATAAATGCCATTATTATTATTATTATTATTATTATTATTATTATTAACAGACACATTCCCTGCCCCCAATGAACTCACAGTCTAGAGGCAGAGGCAGACATTGATATTCATATATACATACATAAATTACAGATTTTATATATATATATATATATATATATATATATATATATCTTCTAGACTGTGAGCCCACTGTTGGGTAGGGACCGTCTCTATATGTTGCCAACTTCTACTTCCCAAGCACTTAGTACAGTGCTCTACACACAGCACTCAATAAATACGATTGAATGAATGAATGAATGAATGAATCTCTATTTTATATTATATATATACATATGTATATAAACATATATATGTACATATATATATGTATATATATAATATATATATATACACACACAAGGATATATGCATGTAGCTGTGGGGATGGGAGGGAGGATGAATGAAAGAGCAAGTAAGAGCGGTGGAGTGGGAGAAGAGAAGAGGAAGGCTTAGTCAGGGAAGGTTTCTTGGGAGAAAATGTGCCTTCAATAAAACTTTGAAGTGGGGGAGAGCAATTATCTGTCTGATATGAGTAGGGAGGGTGTTCCAGGCCAGAGGTAGGATGTGGGCGAGAGGTCAGCAGCGAGGTAGATGAGATTGAGGTATAGCGAGAAGGTTGGCTTTAGAGGAATGAGGTGTGCGGGCTGGGTTGTAGTAAGACAGGAGCGAGGTGAGGTAGGAGGGCGCAAGGTGATTAAGTGCTTTAAAACCAATGGTGAGGAGTTTTTGTTTGATGCAGAGGTGGGTGGGCAACCACTGGAGTTTCTTCAGGAGGAGGGAACATGTTCTGAACCTTTTTGAAGGAAAATGATTCTGGCAACAGACTGGAGTATGGACTGGAGTAGGGAGAGACGGACTGGAGTGGGGAGAGGCAGTGGGGACCGCCTCAGAGTTTGGTTCTCTCTCCTCGGAGATGGGGAGATGTCCTCTGCCCTCTGCCCTGTCATCCATTGTCCTATTGTACTCTCCCAAGCTCTTAGTACAGTGTTTTGCATGCAGTAAGCACTCAATAAATGCGATTGAATGACTGGATGAATGAATTCTGCCTTCCCCGCCAGATGGACGGGCTGCTGACTTGCTCAAAGTCACAGAACAGACAAGTGGCGGAGTCAGGATTAGAACCCATGACCCTCTGGCTCCCAGGCCCAGACTGTATCCACTAGACCGAGCTAAGAGTACAATCAGTGCATCTGCTGAGACCCTTCTGTGCACTTGGGAGGACAGCAGAAGCAAAGCACACATTCCCCGCTCTCAGGGAGCTTACAGTCTAACGAGAATGGAGCGGAAAGGGCCAGTTAGGTTCCCGAGATACCTAATTCCCTGAAAACAGGGCGGACTCTGGCCGACTCCCGGGCCAGCAGCCGGGGTCAGAGGGCAAGGCAAGGGGAGCGGCTTGGCTGAAGAAGGAAACAGCCGGCTGCATCTTCTCTTCGCTGAACCATCAATTGCTAGAGGGCCTTGGGGACCTGCCAATGGCCACCAAGTCAAGGTTGGGCTGACCCAGAGAGGCCAGGCCTGAGAGCGGGTCATGGCTTGGCCAGGGGAGGGAATTGCAGTGAAGGCAGGAAGCCAGGCAGGGAAGTTGGACTGGCTTCCTGATGTGCGCTTCCTGGCTCTGGGGCGATAATAATAATAATAAAAGTAATAATAATGATGGCATTTGTTATGCGCCAAGCACTCTTCTAAGCGCTGGTAGTAATGATGGCATTTGTTAAACGCGTAGTATGTGTCAAGCATGGTTCTAATTGCTGAGGTAGGTACAAGCTAATCAGGTTGAACGCAGTCCCTGTCCCACATGGGGCTCACAGTCTTAATCCCCATTTTACAGATGAGGTAACTGAGGCGCAGAAAATAATAATTATGGTGTTGGTTAAGCACTTACTACGTTCGAGGCACCATACTGAGCAATGGGGCAGATACAAGCAAATCGGGTGGGACACGATCCCTTGTATCACATGGGGCTCAGAGTCTCAGTCCCCATTTTACAGATGAGGTAACTGAGGCGCAGAAAATAATAATTATGGTATTGGTTAAGCACTTACTACGTTCGAGGCACCATACTGAGCAATGGGGCAGATACAAGCAAATCGGGTGGGACACGATCCCTTGTATCACATGGGGTTCACAGTCTCAGTCCCCATTTTACAGATGAGGTAACTAAGGCGCAGAAAATAATTATTATGGTATTGGTTAAGCACTTACTATGTTCGAGGCACCATACTGAGCAATGGGGCTGATAAAAGCAAATCGGGTGGGACACAATCCCTTGTATCACATGGGGCTCACAGTCTCAGTCCCCATTTTACAGATGAGGTAACTGAGGTGCAGAAAATAATTATTATGGTATTGGTTAAGCACTTAATATGTTCGAGGCACCATACTGAGCAATGGGGCTGATAAAAGCAAATCGGGTGGGACACAATCCCTTGTATCACATGGGGCTCACAGTCTCAGTCCCCATTTTACAGATGAGGTAACTAAGGCGCAGAAAATAATTATTAGGTATTGGTTAAGCACTTACTATGTTCGAGGCACCACACTGAGCAATGGGGTAGATACAAGCAAATCGGGTGGGACACAATCCCTTGTATCACATGGGGCTCAGAGTCTCAGTCCCCATTTTACAGATGAGGTAACTAAGGCGCAGAAAATAATTATTATGGTATTGGTTAAGCACTTACTATGTTCGAGGCACCATACTGAGCAGTGGGGCTGATAAAAGCAAATCGGGTGGGACACAATCCCTTGTATCACGTGGGGCTCACAGTCTCAGTCCCCATTTTACAGATGAGGTAACTAAGGCGCAGAAAATAATTATTATGGTATTGGTTAAGCACTTACTACGTTCGAGGCACCACACTGAGCAATGGGGTAGATACAAGCAAATCGGGTGGGACACAATCCCTTGTATCACATGGGGCTCACAGTCTCAGTCCCCATTTTACAGATGAGGTAACTGAGGCGCAGAAAATAATTATTGTGGTATTGGTTAAGCACTTACTACGTTCGAGGCACCACACTGAGCAATGGGGTAGATACAAGCAAATCGGGTGGGACACAATCCCTTGTATCACATGGGGCTCACAGTCTCAGTCCCCATTTTACAGATGAGGTAACTGAGGCGCAGAAAATAATTATTGTGGTATCGGTTAAGCACTTACTACGTTCGAGGCACCACACTGAGCAATGGGGTAGATACAAGCAAATCGGGTGGGACACAATCCCTTGTATCACATGGGGCTCACAGTCTCAGTCCCCATTTTACAGATGAGGTAACTGAGGCCCAGAGAAATGAAGTGACTTGCCCAAGGTCACACGGCCGACAAGTGGCGGAGTCGGCATTGGAACCCATGACCTTCTGATTCCCAGGCCCGTGCTCTATCCACTCCGCCACGCTGCTTCTCGGGGCAGAGCATGCCCTGTCCCTCCTGCCACTCCCCAGCCTGGCTGCTTGCTCTCTGCTGGTCATCCAGTTCCTGAACAAGGCGGATACTGGGAAAGAAAGCCAGTGGGAGGGAGGGGGTTGGCCTGCAAGAGTGCCATTTGGGTGGAAACAGTGAAGTTCAGCGGATGGGCAGTCACCACGGGCAGAACTGCACAGCTCAGGTAGCACAGGGGCCTGGCTGAGGGACCAACGCAGAGGGCCAAATCAGCTGGAAGGAAGAGGGTCCTGGGTTCTAATCCTGGCTCTACCACTTGTCTGCTTTGTGACCTTGAGCAAGCCACTTCACTTCTCTGTGCCTCTGTTCACTGATCTGTAAAATGGGGTTTCAGACTGTGAGCCCCCATGCGGGGCAGGGAACATATCCCCCCCCATTTGCTTGTACCCACCCCAGCGCTTAGTACTGTGCCCGGCACGTAGTAAGCGCTTAACAAATACCACAGTTACTATTATTATTATGACGAAAGGGGAGACGCCAGGCAGCAGTGGGGACAGAGCCCGTGGGGAGCCAAATAGAAAGCTATGGGAGAGAAAGCTGATGGAGAAAAGGAAGAGCCAGAGGCGAGGGACAGGAAGGAAAGAAGGAAGATGGGGGTGGGTGGGAGGGAGGAGAGTTCAGTTTCTGTTTTTAGACTCTGTGGGTGCAAATTCTTTTATCTGCTAAATACACAAGAAGAGCCCTCCAGCTCCCACAGTTTGTCTACATAAATACTGTAACTAAGTGTTCTCCAAGATTGTAAGCTCCTCAAGGGCAGGGAACCTGTGCTTTGCTGCTGACGCATTCTCCCAAGGAATTAGTATGGGTCACTGTGTTCAAGAAACGTCATTTCACCAATGGCCCGGCAGGTATTGAAAGCTGGCCCAATCTGCCAGAACAAAGCACCTCCCCCACAACCCCTACCAGGCCAGCATCACTGGGCTGTTTATAAAGCAAACGTTCTTCCCACCAGCTCAGGTGCCGAAGGGCTGGGGTCTGTGAGCCAAGGGTCCGAGGGTTGCTTGCTGATGATGATGATGATGGCATTTATTAAACGCTTACTATGTGCAAAGCACTGTTCTAAGCGCTGGGGAGGTTACAAGGTGATCAGATTGTCCCACAGGGGGCTCACCGTCTTAATCCCCATTTTACAGATGAGGTAACTGAGGCACCGGGAACTTAAGTGACTTGCCCAAAGTCACACAGGTGACAATTGGCAGAGCCGGGATTTGAACCCATGACCTCTGACTCCCAAGCCCGTGCTCTTTCCACTGAGCCACGCTGCTTCTCCTTCAGCTTCCCCGACAGCAAGGCGTCTCTACCCATCAACCCCACCCTCAAGGGGAAAAACATTTCAGGATCCTCAAACCCTTTCCCGTTCAGTCCCCGGTTATAGTGAGAGTTGGCCAGGTGGCCTGGTGGAAAGAGCCCAGGAATGAGAGTCAGGAAACACCTGCTGTGTAGTCTAGGGCAAGTCACATCCTCATTTTACAGACAAGAAAACTGAGGCCAAGCGAGGTTAAGAGGACTGCTTTCCCTCCCTCTTGGGGGACAGGACTGTAGCCAATCTGCTTTATCTTGCATCCACCCCAGCATTTAACACAGTGCTTGGCACCTAGAAGGTGCTTAATAAATTCCGTACCCCCTGGATCGAGCACCCCAGGCAGCTTGGCTCCAAGATCCTGGCTTCCACCCCTCTCGTAGATCACTTCCATGCTACCGCCATCTTTGAAAGTAGCCCATGACCACCGCTCTAATGGTAACGATCGTTATTATGGTATTTATTAAATGCTTTCTCCGTGCTGAGCACTGAGGTAGAATCAAGACTAAAAGAATAGCCCCAGTCTCTCTCCCACACAATCTCTTATCCCCATTTTCAGATGCAGAGACTGAGGCTCAGAGAGGTCAAGTGACTTGTCGAAGGTCACAAAGCAGGCAGAGCTGGGACTAGAACCCAGATCATCAATCGTATTTATTGAGCGCTTACTGTGTGCAGAGCACTGTACTAAGTGCTCTTTGACTCCTAGCCTTGGGCTCTCTCTCCACTAGGCCATTTTGCCTCCTTAAGAAGGGCAATCTAACAGCCATCCTTGTGAGGCATCACTCACCCTGAGGCAGGCCTAGTGGATAGAGCACAGGCCTGAGAATCAGAAGGACCTGGGTTTTATTCCCGGCTTCACCGCTTGTCTGCTGTGTGACCCTGGATAAGTCACTTCCCTTCTCTGCACCTCAGTTACCTCATCTGCAAAATGAGGATTGAAACCGTGAGCCCCACGTGGGGCAGGGACTGCGTCCAACCCGATTGCTTGGATCCACCCCAGAGCTTAGTACAGCGCTGGGCACATAGAAAGTGCTCAACAGATACCGTGATTATTATTATTACTGCTACTACTTCTGTTGCTTACCATCAGAACCATCCCTGCCTCTGTGGGTGAGAACCTCGTATGAGCCAGACAGGAGGCGACGGACGGGAATGTTGACTCGGAGAGTCGCTGCCGAGGGCGGGGGCCGGGCGGTGGTGGGGGATGGGGTTTGGGGGTGAGGGGGTGGAGCGACATCCAGGGAGGGAAGGAAACCTGAAATTCCAGGGAATGCTCTAACGGGTTTCAGCCAGTCCAGCCCCTCGGGGAAAGATTAATCCTCCCACCACCATGGGTGCCCTAGCTTTGAACATGGGGTCTGATTTATGCACATGGGGTTTGGTTGGTGTGGGAAGATTAATGCTGAGATCTGGGGTTCCAGGATCCCACTCCCGATCCCAACTCAGTTATTGCCCACGACCTCCCTCTGGCCTGGAACTCCCTCCTCCTTCAAATCCGACAGACCACCACTCTCCCCACCTTCAAAACCTTATTCAAGTCACATCTCCTCCAAGAGGCCTTCCCCGACTAAACCCTTACTTCCCCTCCTCTCTCTCCCTTCCGTGTCACCCTGGCACTTGGATCTGTATGCTGTACTGGGTGGGACACGGGCCTGGGAATCAGAAGGTCATGGGTTCTAATCCCGGCTCTGCCACCGTGTGGCCTTGGGCAAGCCCCTTCACTTTCTCGACCTCAGTTACCTCATTTGTAAAATGGAGATGGAAACTGTGAGCCCCATGTGGGACAGGGACTGTGTCCAACCTGATTTGCTTGTGTCCACCCCAGCGCTTAGTGCAGTGTCTGGCACATAGTAAGTGCTTAACGAACACCATAATTATTATTATCACCCTTTAACTGCTTGATAGTCACGCCACCCTCAGCCCCACAGCACCTATGTACCTTGCTGAAATTTACTGTAATGTCAGTCTCCTGCTCCAGACTGCAACCTCTTTGTGGACATACTCTCTTGAGTGCTTAGTACAGTGCTCTGAACACAGTAAGTGCTCAATAAATACCAGCCCTCCTGCACAAGCAGGGGAAAATGAGCCATAGACACCCTAGTAGCAATAGTAGCAAGGTGGTGGTGAGAGTGCTTACTGTATGCAGAGCACTGTACTAAACACCAGAAAGAGAACACAGGTGGGAATTAGGCATGGTTTCTGGCCCCCAAGGAGCTCACAATCTAAGAGTATCACAATCTGGAAGGGGACCGGCGACAGACACTTAGGCAGAGAGGAAATTAAACACAAAGGCAACATAAGGACACAGAGAAACACATGAAAACAAAAATCGGTCAGATACTATGGCTAGAGGCGGGTGAAGGGGAAAATAAATCTAGGAATCTCTGAGGGGAAAGAGAGGTGGAGCCTCCCTCCACCCCATCCCCACCTGCTCCAGAACTCTGGTCGAGGCCCAGTGGATACCCTGCAGCTTCTCCAGGTCGGGACTTCCAGAGAGGGAATCCATTCCAGTACTACAGTCCTCCTGTTAAGTGTGCTGGAGCTCTCAATTCACCCACGGGAGCTGCTGATTTGAATGTCAGTTTTCATATCATTTCCATCTATTTCTTTTTTTGTTATGTGCCCGTTAGATTCTAAGCTCTTCATAGGACATGGACCGTGACTTTTACTACAACTATATGTTCATTGCCATCCAGCACAGTGCTTTAGACAGAGAAGGCACCAAGTATAGATCAGCCATGATCTAATAATAATGATCACTGTCGTATTTGTTAAGCATTTATTATGTGCCAAGCACTGTGCTAAGCCCTGGGGGAGACACAAGATAATCAGGCTAAGCACAGACCCTGTCCCACATGGGACACATAGTCTGAGTAGCAGGGCGAACAGGTATTGAATCCCCATTTAGCAGATGAGGAAACTGAGGCCCAGAGAAGTGAAGTGACTTGCCCAAGGCCACATAGGCAAAATTTGGAGCTGGGATTAGAACCCAGGTCCTCTGGGCTCCTAGGTCTCTGCTCTTTCCACGAGGCCATGTGGTTTCTCATTATTAAAAGATTTGTCTGTCTTTCGTCTCCCCAAGCACTTAGCTCGGTGCTGGGCACGTAGTAAGTACCAAATAAATAGCACAACTATGTATTACAATGCTCTGCTTGCAGTAAGTACCCAGCTCAGTGCCTGGAGAGCCCCCACTAAACTGAAAGCTCCTTGTGGACAGGGTTCATGTCTACCAACTCTAGCGTATCATACTCTCCCAAGCACTTAATACAGAGTTACTCCCGCCTCATCTGACAGACGATTACTCTCCCCCACCTTCAAAGCCTTGTTATTATTAATAATAATAATAATGGTATTTATTAAGTGCTTACTATGTGCCAGGCATTGTTCTAAGCACTGACAGACTATTACTCTCCCCCACCTTCTAAGCCTTATTAATAATAACAATAATAATAATAATTATTATTATTATCATTGTATTAAGTGCTTACTATGTGCCAGGCACTGTTCTAAGTGCTGGGGTGGATATAAGCATATTGGGTTGGATACAGTCCCTTGTCCCACGTGGGGCTCACAGTCCCGACCCCCATTTTACAGATGAGGTAACTGAGGCATAGAGAAGTGAAGTAACTTGCCCAAGGTCACACAGCAGACAAGTGCCGGAGCTGGGATTAGAACCTATGACCTTCGAGCTCCCAGGCCCATGCTGTAACCACTACACCATTCTGCTTATCTTATTTATTTATTTATTTATTTATTTATTTATTTATTTATTTATTTATTTATTTATTCTCTTATTTATTGAAAGCACAGCTCCTCCATGGAGGCCTTTCCCAACTAAACCCTCCTTTCCTCTTCTCCCACTCTCTTTTGCATCACCCTGACCTGCTCCCTTTATTCATCCCCACCTCCCAGCCCCGCAGCACTTATGTACATATCTGTAATTTATTTATATGTTTTACTGTCTTTCTCCTCCTCTAGACTGTGAGCTCGTTGTGGGCAAGCCATGTGTCTATTATATTGTATATTGTATTGTATATTATTGTTATAATAATAATCATTGATAATAACAATAATGGTATTTGTTAAGAACTTACTATGTGCCAAGCACTGTTCTAAGCACTAGGGTAGATACAAGGTAATCAGGTTGCCCCACGTGGGGCTCACAGTCTCAATCCCCATTTTGCAGATGAGGTAACTGAGGCCCTGAGAAGTTAAGTGACTTGTCCAAGGTCACACGACAGACAAGTGGTGGAGTTGGGATTAGACTCCCAAGCCCGTCCTCTTGCCACTAGGCCATGCTGCTTCTCCATATTGTATAATATTATAATAATAATATATTGTAATATTGTACTCTCCCAAGCACTTAGTACAGTGCTTGGCACACAGTAAGTGCTCAATAAATACAATTGACTGACTGACTCTGCACACAGTAAGTGCTCAGGAAATACCACGGCTTGACTGATTATGTCTCTCTGGTTCCATGTCTTTGCCTGCTGTCTCTTTCTCTCTGTCCTACAGTCTTTCTCTCTGCATCTCTCTGAGCCTCTTCACCTGCCCCTCCATCCCTCTCCCTCTGGCTTCCTAATAGCCCTCGAAACCGGTTGTTACCATCTCCCCCACTGCTGTCGGCGAGGGTGTCCAAGTTAAACATTACGCTCGGAAAGGGGAACGGGCTCGGAATGGTCTCCGGCTGGAGCGGGGATCTGCCTGGTGGAGGACTGACGCTCAGAGGAGGGTGTCTGCACGTGAGAGGCCCAACGGATAGGACCCTTGCTTGTCGACGGCCCGTCGGAGGGTCCGCGGAGACGGAGCCACGTGGGTGGCAAACGTGGCCGGAAAACCATCACCGGCTTGTCGGCCCTGGGTGGGGGAGGGGGGCCGGTGAGCGTCCCATATGTTCTCCGATGGGCGGCTAACCCACTCCACCGCCCCCTTGGGAGCCGGGCGCCTGCTGACGTCTCTGTTTGTCCAAGTTCCGTGGGGGCCAAAGTCACTGTTTTGTGCAAAATCAAACAAGGGCAGGCAGGGCCCTGTGGCCGGGCTGGGGGTGGCAGGGAGGGGGAGACCGGGGGGGGCCGGGGGCGGCTGGGGGCGAGCATTACGTCCAGACCTGCCCTGGCTGCCGGGGGCTCCGCTGCCCACGTGCCAGGCGGTGGGTGGATCTGGGAACGCCGTGTTCAGAAAAATAGTCTCCCCTGTTTAGAATCAATTTATCTTTATCTAATGTTCCGCTTTCCTAGAAAAACACACAAAAACACTGGCAGGCAGCCCTCTTGGGGAAATTGGGTACCTGTTATACTCTCAGGCGAAACACTCTCTCTCTCTCTCTCTCTCTCTCTCTCTCTCACACACACACACACACACACACACACACACACACACACACACACACACATTCAGCCATGTACATAATTAGCCCCGAAAGCCTGGTTGGAGGAGGTTGGGGAAGTTTGGGGTTCTGGTGCATTTGGAGGAGGAGGGGGAAAGAGTCCTAGGCCCCTCGTATTCATTGAGTGCTTACTGTGTGCAGCACACTGTACTAAGATCTTGGGAGAGTACAATACAATTAGGGGTCAGAGGTGGGCCAGAAGGGAGCAGGATACAGCCTGGAGGTTGGCTTGGGAGGAGAGAAGAGTGAGAGCAGGTGAGTAATGGAGGAGAAAGGCTGCTAAATCAAGTGGAGATCAATCAGGCAATCAATCAATTATTTATTCACCTCTTTCATCCTGACATTTTTGCCTCTATCTATCTCATTGTCCCTTCTCTTGCTTCCATTATTTGTAAATCATTTCCATCTGTCTGTCTCCCCGTTAGACTCTAAGCCTCCTGAGGATGGGAATGGAGTCTTTGGCTTCTGTGATACTCTCCTAAAGCCTTATACTCTGCATTCAGTGGGTGCTCCATAAATATCATCGTTGGATCGGTTGATTAATCACGGCCCTCCCACTTCTCCCCATCCTCTCTCAGCCCCCAGATGCCCCCTCCCACCCACCCATAGGCCCCAGAACTACCCTCTTGTCAGCAAGCTTACAAGAAATAGTGTTGCCTAGTAGAAAGAGCGTAGGTCTGAGAGTCAGAGGACCTGGATTCTAAACCCAGCTCTTCCACTTTCCTGCTGCATGACCTTGGGCAAGTCTTTTCACTTCTCCGGGCCTCAGTTTCTCTGACTGTAAAAATGGGGATTCAACTCCTGTTCTCCCTCCTACTTAGACTGTGAGTCCCCATATGGGACAGGGACTGTGTCCAACATGACTGGTTTATATCTGTCCTAGAGCTTAGAACAGTGCTTGACCCATAGTAAGCGCTTAAGAACCAGTGTGGCCTAGTGGTTCACACTTAAGTTCTCTGGGCCTCAGTTCCTTCTTCTGTAAAAGGGGGATTAAGAGTGTGAGCCCCATGTGGGACAGGGACTGTGTCCAATCTACCCCAGTGCTTAGAACAGTGCTTGGCACATAGTAAGTGCTTAAGAAGTACCGTAATTATGATTATTTTTATTTTTATTGTTAACAAATACCATTAAAAAAAAGAATTACACAAACCCAAGGCACCTGGGACTTTTCCTGCTGCCCAAGTAATTGTTTGATAGATTGATTGATTCCTGTGTCCCACTTAGCCCTTAGCAACCAGGAAGTCTCAGGCCCAGGACAGATCCTCAGAAACGTCCCCAGGATGGAACCATCCCCTGTCACATCCCTCCGGGGCCTGGGTTGTGCAGAGCCCGGACCGTGGAAAGGCCGGGGCCGAGGCCAGCCCAGCCAGCAACATGCCGTTCTTGCCCGGGCAAGCGAGCTCCGGTGCTTGGGGGCTGTCAGAGCCGGGCAAGTCGGGGCTTCGGAAAGGGAATCAAAAGGGAGAGGAGGGAGTTGGCGTGGCTTCGCTCGCCCATCGTCTTCTGAAGAGCACCGGGAACGTGGCCCTGCCCCTGGTAACTCCCGCCTCCCAGGGAACCACTGGGCCTGGGACTCCATGCTGGATGGCAGAGGTGGGGGACGGGGCACCTGGACTGTGAGTAGGGAGAAGGGCCACTGGCTCCAAGTGGAAGGAGGAGAGGAGAGAAGGGTCCTACGAGGAGATTTCCCCACCGCCCCACCATCCTCTGCCCCCGCTTCCCCACAATCTCGGTCTGCCCCCATCCCACCTCCAAGGCTGGACCCTTCCTCCACTGAGCGCTGTCTCCCCCACACCCCAACTCCCAGAGAGAGCTGGCCCCTTGGCTGCAGAGATGGAGACTTGACTGTCTCAGGAAGCCTCAATTGCCAATCCCACACTCTGCTTCCTCCAGAGCCAAGCAGTAGATGAGTCCAGCTGCCCTCCCTGGCTCCCCCATCCTCCCTCCCACAGAGGATGCTTTTTTATGGTATTTGTTAAGCACTTACTATGTACCAGGCACTGTTCTAAGCTCTGGGGTAAATATAAAGTAATCAGGTTGTGCATAGTCCATGCCCTACATGGGGCTCATATTCTTAATCCCCACTTTACAGATGAGGTAACTGAGGCACAGAGACATTAAATGACTTGCCCAAGGTGACACAACAGACGAGTGGTAGAGCCGGGATTGGAACCCAGGTCTGTCCTACTCCCAGGCCCGTGCTGTAACCATTAGGCCACTCTTGTTCTCATATGCCCCTGCCTCAACTTCCCCAGTTTGAGCTCTCACCCCTCAACAATTAAGCATCCCTGAACTGGGCAGGGGCCCCAGACTGGAGCCGCTGCTCGTTGTGGGCAAGAATATGTCTGTTGTTGTATCATACTCTCTGAAGTGTTTAATGCAATGCTTTGCACACAGTAAGCGTTCAATAAATATGATCGAATGAATGAATGAATGAATGAAAGCTTCCCATTTTGGGCTGATAGTGATGGCATCATGCCAGGGAGTCTGATTGCCAGAGTCAGAGGGATTGCCGAGGAGCCTCTGGCGACCCCGAGATAAAGCGTGCGCGCGCGCGCGCGCGCACACACACACACACACACACACACACACTCTCTTCCCATTTCAGGCCTCAAGAAGGGGCAGGGAACTGAAATCTGTCAGAAGGCTCCTGGCCAGGCCCAGCCTCTAGGTGCCAAACAGGGCCAGGGGCCAGCACCACCGGGCAAAGTGGGCAGGTGGACCCCACTCGGTCTGGCCAGGAAGGCCCTTACACCCTACAAGCCAAGGGCAGAAGCAGGGGAGGGGAGGGGAGGAAAAGGCAGTGAGATGGACATTCATATAAATAAATAAATTACTGTGGGGCTGGGAGGGCGGATGAATAAAGGGAGCAAGTCAGGGTGATGCAGAAGGGACTGGAAGAAAGGGAAAGGAGGGCTTAGTCAGAGAAGGCCTCTTGGAAGAAATGTGCCTTCAATAAGGCTTTGAGTGGGGGGAGAGTCATCGTCTATCGGATATGAAGAGGGAGGGTGTTCCAGGTCAGAGGTAGGACGTGGGCGAGAGGTTGGCAGTGAGAGAGACAATATCGAAGAACAGTGAGAAGGTTAGAACTAGAGGAGTGAAGTGTGCGGCCTGGCTTGCAGTAGGAGAGTAGCGAGGTGAGGTAGGAGGGGGCAAGGTGATGGAGTGTTTTATCCTCAAGGAATACACAGTAATAGGAAAGACCCTCCAGAGAGGTTCTGGTCAGGCCCCACCCAGGCTGAGGACCCCAGAGAGCTTGGAGGAACCTTTCTCACCCCTTTCCCTGTCATCATTAAGTCCGTGTCTCCAAGAGTTTCAGGGTTTGCCTGAGCTCAGGCCTCTGGCCTACACCATCCTCAGCTGTCCAGGGGCCAAATTGGGTCCGGCCAGAGAGAGTGCTGGTGGTCAAAAATGGACCCTGGGTGAGCAGCCTCTCCCCAGATGGATGTTTTGGGACTTTGCAAGGTGGTAGGGGAGGAGGGGGATCCCAAGGCCTCTCCCCATGCAGCCCCCACAGATTATCCTTCGAGCCCTCCAGCCAACCCGCTTCATGGATCCTGGCGACTGGCTCAGATCTGGGCTTTGTGTGGAACGGGGTTGGGGAGTTGGGGAGGGAGGGGAAAATTTCTACTTGACCCCCAGGTTAGATGCAGACATTCGGGAACAGTAGATCTTTAAAAACCCCTGGTCTTTTCTGGCAGGGACAGAGCCGGGGGTTGCAAAGGGGTGCGATGGATGGTTAGAGGCTGGTCTGAGTTGTTTTGCGGGAAGGGAGAAGCAGTTGTTTCTACCTGTCCCCATCTCCGAAGGGGAGTCATAGTGCAGTATGGCTATTTATAGGAGACCCATGACTTTAAAAACACACTCTCTCTCTCTCTCTCTCTCTCTCTCTCTCTCTCTCTCTGTGTGTGTGTGTGTGTGTGTGTGTGTGTGTCTCGCTCTCTCTTGCTCTCTCTCTCTCCCTCTCCACACCCTGCTGCAGAAAGGATTTTGCACGGTTCATGTGTCAGACAGGCAGACCCAGGATCAGCTTACACCTGGGGCCAAAGATCAAAAATCCCAGGGAGGCCTAAGGGCCTGCTCCCTCTTCCCCACCCCTGACCCTCCCCCAGAAAACATTTTTGTGATTTTTTTTTTGAAGGTGGGAGTGTGAGGGAGGGGGAGGAAAATTGGTGCAATGTGCAGCCCAGATGGGAAAGCAAACAGGTTTCCTTTAATGACAGAGCTGAGGCAGTCCGGGCCTGCGGGCAGGTAAGCCAGCCATGGTGTTCAAAGGTATCCAGAGTCGCGCTCTGAAATGGGCCTTTTTCTGGGCCTGGGAAGCCCTAGAAAGAGCTCTGAGGGAGAAGAATTGAAGTCCAGGGCGGGAGGCTCTGTTCTGCCTCCTGTCTGTTTCCCCTCTCATAATAATAATAATAACTGTGGTATTTGTTAAGTGTTTACTATGTGCCAGGCCTGTACTAAGTGCTGGGGTGGATACAAGCAAATGGGGTTGGACGCAGTCCCTGTCCCGCATGGGGCTCAGTCTCAATCCCCATTTTACAGATGAGGAAACTGAGGCATAGAGAAGTGTAGCGACTTGCCCAAGGCCACACAGCAGACAAGTGGCAGAGCTGGGATTAGAACCCATAAGCTTCTGACTCTCAGGCCCGGGCTGTATCCACTATGCTATGCTACACATTCCCTAACCACGAGTTTACAGTTTGTGCAGAACACTGTAGTAACAATAATAATAATAATAATGATGGCATTTGTTAAGCGCTTACTATGTGCAAGCACTGTTCTAAGCGCTGAGGAGGATACAAGGTGATCAAGTTGTCCCATGGGGGGGCTCACAGTCTTCATCCCCATTTTCCAGATGAGGTAACTGAGGCACAGAGAAGTCAAGTGACTTGCCCAAGGTCACACAGCTGACAATTGGGAGGAGGGGGCGAGGGGATGGACGGCCTTGAAGCCGAGTGAGGGGTTTTGGCCTGATTCTCAGGTTGACAGGCAGCCACTGGAGATTTTTGAGGAGGGGAGGGACATGTCCTTCTATACTGTGGGCCCGCTGTTGGGTAGGGACCATCTCTATGTGTTGCCAACTTGTACTTCCCAAGTGCTTGGTGCAGTGCTCTGCACACAGTAAGTGCTCAATAAATATGATTGAATGAATGAATGAATTTATTTTATTTGTGCATGTTTATTCTGTTTATTTTCTTTTGTTAATATGTTTTGTTTTGTTGTCTGTCTCCCCCTTCTAGACTGTGAGCCCGCTGTTGGGTAGGGACCGGCTCTATGTGTTGCCAACTTGTACTTCCCAAGCGCTTAGTACAGTGCTCTGCACACAGTAAGCGCTCAATAAATACAATTGAATGAATGAATGAATGAATTGGTGGAGCCGGGATTTGGTCCCATGACCTCTGACTCCAAACTCCGGCCTCTTTCCACTGAGCCACGCTAAGCCCGTGGGAGAGTAAGCTACAATAAAATTAGCAGACACGCTCCCAAGCCCCGATGAGCTGAGCTTTTAGTCTAGAAGCGTGCCGGGTGTGGCTCCCCGAGAGGCACCATCTACTCCTTCCTCTTCTGGGGGTCACACTCCGCTCCCCTCCACCCCCCTCCTCCTCTTTTAGACTGTGAGCCCACTGTTGGGTAGGGACTGTCTCTATATGTTGCCAACTTGTACTTCCCAAGCGCTTAGTACAGTGTTCTGCACACAGTAAGCGCTCAATAAATACGATTGATGATGATGCAGAGGAGCCCCGGCTTAGGAGAATTGGGCAGAGAGGGCCATCCAGCAGGATATGAAGTCAACAAGTTAACATGTATCTAGCACTCAGTACAGTGGTTTGGCACATACTAAGCGCTTCTGAACACCACAGTCAATTAATCATTAACACTGAGAACCACTTTATATTCCCCACAACTGCCTCTTCTGTGCCACCTGAGGACTTTCCTATATATCTTTATTACTTCCGCCTACCTGCAATTTAGTTTAGTTTATGTCTCTCCCCTAGATTATAAACTCTTTGAGAGTGGGACTCCTGCCTACTAACTCTTTTGGACTCTCCCAAGCACTTAATACAGTGCTCTGTGTGCAGTAAGTGCTCGGTAAGGCACGGGAAGCTGAGTGGCCTAATATATATAGCATCGGCCTGGGCGTCAGTAGGACCTGAGTTCTAATCCTGACTCCACCACTTGTCTGCTGTGTGACCTTGGTAAAGGCACTTCACTTCTCTGTGATTCAGTTCCCTCATCTGTAAAATTGGGGATTGAGACGTGAACCCATGTGAGAGATGGACTGTGTCCAATTTAATTAACTTGTATCTACCCCAGTACTTAATACAGTGCTTGGCATATAGTTGGTACTTAACAAATGTAGAGAAGCAGTGTGGCTCAGTGGAAAGAGCCTGGGCTTTGGAGTCAGAGGTCAGGGGTTCAAATCCCGGCTCCGCCACTTGTCAGCTGTATGACTTTGGGCAAGTCACTTCACTTCTCTGGGCCTCAGTTCCCTCATCTGTAAAATGGGGATTAAGACTGTGAGCCCTACATGGGACAACCTGATCGCCTTGTAACCTCCCCAGCGCTTAGAACAGTGCTTTGCACATAGTAAGCGCTTAATAAATGCCATTATTATTATTAAAAAACATAATGCATTCTATTGATGGATTGATGGATGATCTGGTGCTGAATTAGGTGTTATTATTATTACTGTGGTATTTCATTCATTCAATCGTATTTATTGAGCGCTTACTGTGTGCAGAACACTGTACTAAGTGCTTGGGAAGTACAATTTGGCAACATGTAGAGACGGTCCCTACCCAACAACGGGCTCACAGTCTAGAAAGGGGAGACAGACAACAAAACAAAATATGTAGACAGGTGTCAAAACCGTCAGAAGAAATAGAATTATAGCTACATGTACATCATTAACAAAATAAATAGAGTAGCAAATATGTTACAAGTAAAATAAATAGAGTAATAAATCTGTACAAATATATACAAGTGCTGTGGGGAGGGGAAAGAGGTAGGGCCGGGGGGTTGGGGAGGAGGAGAGGAAAAAGGAAGCTCAGTCTGGGAAGGCCTCCTGGAGGAGGTGAGCTCTCAGTAGGGCTTTGAAGGGAGGACGAGAGCTAGTTTGGCGGATGTGGAGAGGGAGGGCATTCCAGGCCAGGGGAAATAAGTTGGCTGGGGGTCGACAGCTGGACAGGCGAGAATGAGGCACAGTGAGGAGGTTAGCGGCAGAGGCGCGGAGGGTGCGGGCTGGGCTGGAGAAGGACAGAAGGGAGGTGAGGTAGGAGGGGACGAGGTGATGGACAGCCTTGAAGACTTGAAGCCTTGAAGTATTTGTTAAGTGCTTACTATGGGCCAGGCCCTGTAATAAGTGCTGGGGTGGATCCGAGAAAATTGGGTAGGACACAGTTCCTGCTCCATGTGAGGCTCACAGACTCAATCCCCATTTTACAGATGAAGTAACTGAGACCCAGAGAAGGTAATTCATTCATTCATTTATTCAATCGTATTTATTGAGTGCTTACTGTGTGCAGAGCACTGTACTAAGCTCTTGGGAAGTCCAAGTTGGCAACATATAGAGACGGTCCCTACCCAACAGCGGGCTCACAGTCTAGAAGGGGGAGACAGACAACAAAACAAAACATATTAACAAAATAAAATAAATAGAATAAATATGTACAAGTAAAATAAATAGAGTAATAAATATGTACAAACATATATACATATATAACAGGTGCTGTGGGGAGGGGAAGGAGGTAAGGTGGGGGGGATGGGGAGGGGGCTCAGTCTGGGAAGGCCTCCTGGAGGAGGTGAGCTCTCAGTAGGGCTTTGAAGGGAGGAAGAGAGTTAGCTTGACTTGCCTGAGGTAACACAGCCAACATGTGGCAGAGTCGGAATTCGAACCCAGGTCCTTCCTTCTCCCAGGCCTGTGCTCTATCCACTGCACCATGCTGCTTCATTGTAGGTGGAAGATAAAGACTAGATATGTTCTGCCCTCAGGAGGCCCCCAGACCCGGAGGGGACATGGGACAAGCACAGAGGAAGTCTCAGCTAATCTTATCTCAGTTTAATCTTCCAAGGTAATCATCTCCTTGAGGGCAAGGTTGACCTTGTCTGAAATGTTTACCTTGAATCTGCCCCACCTCTTAGCACAGTGCTTGGTACATAGTATTTTTTACAGTAGAAGCAGAGTGGCTCAGTGGAAAGAGCATGGGTTTGGGAGTCAGAGGTCATGGGTTCTAATCCCGGCTCTGCCGCTTCTCAGTTGTGTGACTTTGGGCAAGTCACTTCACTTCTCTGGGCCTCAGTTACCTCATCTGTAAAATGGGGATTAAGACTGTGAGCCCCATGTGGGACAACCTGATCACCTTGTATCCCCCCCAGCGCTTAGAACAGTGCTTTGCACATAGTAAGCGCTTAACAAATACCGTTATTATTATTGTTATAGTACTTGTTAAGCACTTACTATGTGCCAGACACTGTACTAAGTGCTGGGGTAGATGCAAGAGCATCAGAATGGACACAGTCCATGTCCCACATGGGGCTCACAGCTTTAATTCCCATTTTACAGATGAGGTAACTGAGGCTCGGAGAAGTTAAGTGACCTGCCCATGGTCACTCTTCAGACATGTGTCAGAGCTGAGATTAGAACTGAGTTTCTCTGACTCCGAGGCCTGTGCTTTTTCCACCGCACTTGATAAATATCACGCTACTTCATTTCTTATGTATGTTCTCCAAGGGTCTAGGGCAGTGGTCTGCCCAGTGCTCTGAGCTCTTCTGGAGGAGGTGCTCAATAAATGCTGTTGACTCCAATATTGAGAGAACAGTAAGAACAGTATTGGTGTTAAACATATTGAAAACAATGTTCCCTAGTCCGTAGAGCACAGGCCTAGGAGTCAGAGGAGCTGTGTTCTAATCCCGGCCCCACCACTTGTCTGCTGGGTGACCTTGGGCCAGTCACTTTGCCTCTCTGTCCCTCAGTTACCTCAACTGTCAAATGGGGATTAAGACTGTGAGCCCCATGTGGGACAGGGACTGTGTCCAACCCAATTTGCTTGTATCCACCACAGTGCTTAGTATAGTTCCTGGCACACAGTAAGTACTTAACAAACATCACGCAGAAGGGAGTGGGAGATGAGGAAAAGTGGGACTTGGCCTGGGCAGTGCAACAACAGTAATAATAATAATAATAGTATTTGTTAAGCACATACTATGTGCCAGGCACTGTACTGAGCATTGGGGTAGATATAACCGAGTGAGGATAGACACAATCCCTGTCCCACCTGGGGTTCACAGTCTTAATCCCCATTTTACAGAGGAGGAAACTGAGGCCCGCAGAAGTGAAGTGACTTTCCAAAGGCCACACAGCAGACAAGTGGCAGAGCCGGGGTTTGAACTCAATTCCTCCTGACTTCCAAGCCCGTGCTCTATCCACTAAGCCACGCTGTTTCCCATATAGCAGAGTTGGCAGACATGTTCCCTGCCCACAAGGAACTTACAGTCTAGCGGGGGAGACAGACATTAAAATAAATTAAGGATATGGACATAAGGGCTGTGGGGCTGAAGGTGGGGTGAATACCAAGTTTCCAAAGGGTAAAGAGCCAAGTGCATAGTTGACGCAGAAGGGAGAGGGAGTCGGGAAAAGAAGGACTTAATCAAGGAAGGCCTCTTGGAGGAGATGAGACCTTAATAAGACTGACAATAGCATTATTGTGACCAAAGCCCTCAATCTTGGCATTCCTCTCCCCTCTCCTCACTGTCACTCTGCTCTCACATCTCATCCACGGCCAAAACCTGCCAATTTTTCTTCATCATCATCGTCATCATCATCAATCGTATTTATTGAGCGCTTACTGTGTGCAGAGCACTGTACTAAGTGCTTGGGAAGTACAAATTGGCAACATATAGAGACAGTCCCTACCCAACAGTGGGCTCACAGTCTAAAAGGGGGAGACAGAGAACAAAACCAAACATACAAACAAAATAAAATAAATAGAATAGATATGTACAAGTAAAATAGAGTAATAAATATGTACAAACATATATACATATATACAGGTGCTGTGGGGAAGGGAAGAAGGTAAGATGGGGGGATGAAGGGGGGGTGGGGGGAGAGGAAGGAAGGGGCTCAGTCTGGGAAGGCCTCCTGGAGGAGGTGAGCTCTCAGTAGGGCCTTGAAGGGAGGAAGAGAGCTAGCTTGGCAGATGGGCAGAGGGAGGGCATTCCAGGCCTGGGGGATGACGTGGGCTGGGGGTTGATGGCGGGACAGGCGAGAACGAGGTACGGTGAGGAGATTAGCGGCAGAGGAGCGGAGGGTGCGGGGTGGGCTGTAGAAGGAGAGAAGGGAGGTGAGGTAGGAGGGGGCGAGGTGATGGACAGCCTTGAAGCCCAGGGTGAGGAGTTTCTGCCTGATGCACAGATTGATTGGTAGCCTCTTCTGCCACCCCTTCAGCCACTTCCCTGTTTCAATTGCTTAGCAAATTAACTGGACAATTGTCTTGGCTTCCTTGCTGTCCTCCCTGCCTCCAGCCTCTCCCCCAGTACTGCCCGTGTCATCTTCCTAAACCATCTCTCAGTCCATGTCTCTGCTCCACTCAAAACCCTCCATTGGTTGCTCATCTCTTTTGGGGTGAATAAAGGGTGCAAATCCAGGGATTAGTACATGGCTCTGTTCCCAGTAAGCACTTAATAAATACTCTTACTACTAAATCCAAATGCAAAGGCACCTGGGACTGATTTCTCATCTAGCAGAGGTCACTGTCCAATCCCTGTCCTCATCTCTACCTCACCCCGGCCCACTTTCCCTGCCCCTATCAATCAATCTATCAATGGTATTTATTGAGCACTTACTATGTGCAGAGCACTGTGCTAAGCGCTTGGGATAGTACAGTACAAGCGATGAGCAGACCCATGCCCTGCTCACAATGAGCTTACAGTCTAGAGGAGGAGACAGACATTAATGTAAAAAAGTAATTTATAATGTTTCCCCCTGCTCTCCTGAGATGTTTAGTTAATTGATGGTATTTATTGAGCACTTACTGTGTGCAGAGTACAGGGCTAAGCCCTAGGAAGAGTACAATACAATAGAGTCCGTAGACAACTTCCCCACCCACAAGGAGCTTACAGTCTAGCGGGGGAGACAGTTGTTCAAATAAATTGCAGATAGGGGAAATGGAAGAGGATAAGCTATATATATCTGTACAGATTTATTACACTATTTTACTTGTACATATTTACTGTTCTATTTATTTTGTTAATGATGTGCATATAGCTGTAATTCTATTTGTTCTGATAATAATAATAATGATAATGGCATTTATTAAGCGCTCACTATGTGCAAAGCACTGTTCTAAGCGCTGGGGAGGTTACAAGATGATCAGGTTGTCCCACGGGGGGCTCACAGTCTTCATCCCCATTTTACAGATGAGGTAACTGAGGCCCAGAGAAGTTAAGTGACTTGCCCAAAGTCACACAGCTGACAATTGGCGGAACCGGGGTTTGAACCGGGGTTTGAACCGGGGTTTGAACCCATGACCTCTGACCCCAAAGCCCGGGCTCTTCCCACGCTGCTGATTTTGACACCTGTCTACATGTTTTGCTTTGTTGTCTGTCTCCCTCTTCTAGACTGTGAGCCCATTGTTGGGTAGGGACCGTCTTTATATCATCATCATCAATCGTATTTATTGAGCACTTACTGTGTGCAGAGCACTGTACTAAGCACTTGGGAAGTACAAGTTGGCAACATATAGAGACAGTCCCTACCCAACGGTGGGCTCACAGTCTAAAAGGGGGAGACAGAGAACAAAACCAAACATACTAACAAAATAAAAAAAATAGAATAGATATGTACAAGTAAAATAAATAAATAAATAAATAAATAGAGTAATAAATATGTACAAACATAAATACATATATACAGGTGCTGTGGGGAAGGGAAGGAGGTAAGATGGGGGGGATGGAGAGGGGGACGAGGGGGAGAGGAAGGAAGGGGCTGAGTGTGGGAAGGCCTCCTGGAGGAGGTGAGCTCTCAGCAGGGCCTTGAAGGGAGGAAGAGAGCTACCTTGGTGGATGGGCAGAGGGAGGGCATTCCAGGCCCGGGGGATGACGTGGGCCGCGGGTCGATGGTGGGACAGGCGAGAACGAGGCACGGTAAGGAGATTAGCGGCGGAGGAGTGGAGGGTGCAGGGTGGGCAGTAGAAGGAGAGAAGGGAGGTGAGGTAGGAGGGGGCGGGGCGAGGTTATGGACAGCCTTGAAGCCCAGGGTGAGGAGTTTCTGCCTGATGCGCAGATTGATTGGTAGCCACTGGAGATTTTTGAGGAGGGGAGTAACATGCCCAGAGCGTTTCTGGACAAAGACAATCTGGGCAGCAGCATGAAGTATGGATTGAAGTGGGGAGAGACACGAGGATGGGAGATCGGAGAGAAGGCTGGTGCAGTAGTCCAGACGGGATAGGATGAGAGCTTGAACAAGCAGGGTAGCAGTATGGATGGAGAGGAAAGGGCGGATCTTGGCAATGTTGCGGAGCTGAGACCAGCAGGTTTTGGTGACGGCTTGGATGTGAGGGGTGAATGAGAGAGCGGAGTCGAGGATGACACCAAGGTTGCGGGCATGTGAGACGGGAAGGATAGTAGTGCCGTCAACAGAGATGGGAAAGTCAGGGAGAGGACAAGGTTTGGGAGGGAAGACAAGGAGTTCAGTCTTCGACACGTTGAGCTTTAGGTGGCAGGCAGACATCCAGATGGAGATGTCCTGAAGGCAGGAGGAGATGCGAGCCTGGAGAGAGGGGGAGAGAGCAGGGGCAGAGATGTAGATCTGGGTGTCATCAGCGTAGAGATGATAGTTGAAGCCGTGGGAACGAATGAGGTCACCAAGGGAGTGCGTGTAGATCGAGAACAGAAGGGGACCAAGCACTGAACCTTGGGGAACCCCCACAGTAAGGGGATGGGAGGGGGAGAAGGAGCCTGCAAAAGAGACTGAGAATGAACGACCGGAGAGATAAGAGGAGAACCAGGAGAGGATGGAGTCTGTGAAGCCAAGGTCGGATAGCGTGTTGAGGAGAAGGGGGTGGTCCGCAGTGTCGAAGGCAGCTGAGAGGTCGAGGAGGATTAGGATGGAGTATGAGCCGGTGGATTTGGCAAGCAGGAGGTCATTGGTGACCTTTGAGAGGGCAGTTTCCGTGGAATGTAGGGGATGGAAGCCAGACTGGAGGGGGTCGAGGAGAGAGTTGGTGCTGAGGAATTTGAGGCAGCGTGTGTAGACAACTCGTTCAAGGAGTTTGGAAAGGAATGGTAGGAGGGATATGGGGGGATAACTAGAAAGTGAGGTGGGGTCAAGAGAGGGTTTTTTTTAGAATGGGAGAGACATGGGCATGTTTGAAGGCAGAGGAAAAGGAACCAGTGGAGAGTGAGCGGTTGAAGATGGAAGTTAAGGAGTGGAGAAGGGATGGAGCGAGAGATTTCATGGAACGAGAGATTTCATGAGAGACCTCTGACTCCCAAGCCCGTGCATTTTCCACTGAGCCACGCTGCTTCTCTAACAGTGTGGGGATGGAGGTGGGGGAGTTACTGAGGAGGAGGGGAAGGGGGACCCCCCCCCAAATGGATGCTGTGGAGCGGGAAGTTGGAAAGAGGAACTTTCATTCAATTGTATTTATTGAGCACTTAATGTGTGTAGAGCACTGTACTAAGCACTTAGGTGGGTAGAATACAACAACAAACAGACCTATTAGGTGCTCACAGCGAGCTCACAGTCTAGAGGGGAAGACAGACATTAATATATATAATTTAGGACAGGCAGGAAGAAGCCAGGAGTCCTGAACTGGCCCAGTCTGGTCTGGTTGGTTCCCTTTCTTATGGAATATTTCTGCTTAATGGGCCATTAGGATTGCCCAGGGTCTGAATTGTGTTTGGTCTGGAGACTGGGAACTCCCTTGGGGCTTTATCAGTCCAGTGTCTCATTCCTGATTAATGATAATTGATTCCAAAGGACCAGACACCTCCTTTCCAAACCCTCCTTTCTCCTCCCGTGGATGGTAAGGGCATTTTCCCTAAAAAAAATCATTCATTCATTCAGTCAGTCAGTCGTATTTGATGAGAGCTTACTGTGTGCAGAGCACTGTACTAAGCTCTTAGAGTAAGCTCTTCCCCCTTCTAGACTGTGAGCCCACTGTTGGGTAGGGACTGTCTCTATATGTTGCCAACTTGTACTTCCCAAGCACTTAGTACAGTGCTCTGCACAAAGAAAGTGCTCAATAAATACGATTGATTGATTGATTAGAGTACAATATAACAGTACACGGACACATTCCGTGCCCATGACGAGCTTACAGTTTAGAGGGGGGAGACAGACATCAATACAAATAAATAAATGACAAATATGTACGTAAGTGCTGTGGGGCTAGTAGTCGGGGAAGAGCAAAGGGAGCAAGTCAGGGCAACTGCAGAAGGGAGTGGGAGAAGAGAAAAGAGGAGGCCTAGTCTGGGAAGGCCCTTTGGAAGAGATATGCCTTCAACAAGGCCTTGAAGCTGGGGAGAGTCATTGTCTGTCAGATTTGAGGAGGAACGGTCTTCCAAAACAGAGGCAGGATGTGGGCCAGGGGTCGGAGGCGAGACAGGCGAGATGGAGGCACAGTGAGAAGGTTAGCATCATCATCATCATCATCATCATCATCATCATCAATCGTATTTATTGAGCGCTTACTGTGTGCAGAGCACTGTACTAAGCGCTTGGGAAGTACAAGTTGGACTAGAGAAGCTAGAACTTACTGTACAGTGTGCAGTAGTTGAGACGGGATAGGATATGTTTATTGTTCATTATTGTATTGTAGTCTCCCGAGCGCTTCGTACAGTGCTCTGCCCATCCGCCAAGCCAGCTCTCTTCCTCCCTTCAAGGCCCTGCTGAGAGCTCACCTCCTCCAGGAGGCCTTCCCAGACTGAGCCCCTTCTTTCCTCTCCCCCTCGTCCCCCTCTCCATCCCCCCGTCTTACCTCCTTCCCTTCCCCACAGCACCTGTATATATGTATATATGGTTGTACATATTTATTACTCTATTTATTTATTTATTTATTTATTTTACTTGTACATTTCTATCCTACTTATTTTATTTTGTTGGTATGTTTGGTTCAGTTCTCTGTCTCCCCCTTTTAGACTGTGAGCCCACTGTTGGGTAGGGACTGTCTCTATGTGATGCCAATTTGTACTTCCCAAGCGCTTAGTACAGTGCTCTGCACATAGTAAGCACTCAATAAATACGATTGATTGATTGATTGCTCTGCACACAGTAAGTGCTCAAAAAATATGATTGAATGAATGAATGCTAGGATATGTCTTTGGATCAGCATGGTAGCAGTTTGGATGGACAGGAAAGGGCAAATTTTAGCAATGTTGTGAAGGTAGATCTGACAGGATTTGGTGACAGATTGAATATTTGAGTGGAATGAGAGAAACGAGCCGAGGATAATGCCAAGGTTATGGGCTTGTGATATAGGGAAGATTGTGGGGTTGTCTACAGTGATGAGAAAGACAGGAGGAGGACAGGGTTTGTGTGGGAAGATAAAGAGTTCCATTTTGGACATGTGAACCCCATGTGGGCCAGGAACTGTGTCTAACCTGATTACCTTGTATCTACCCTAGGGCTTAGAACAGTCTCACAGTCCCCTGGCCCACGTCCCTCCTCAACTCCACCAGCCGATGACTCTCCCCCTCCTTCAAAGCCTTACTGAAGGCACACCTCCTCCAAGAGACCTTCCCAGTCTGAGCCCCACTTTTCTTCATCTCCTACTCCTGTCTGCGTTGCCCTGACTTGCCCCCTTTGCTCACCCCCACCCCCAGCCCCCCAGCACGTATGTGCAGATCTGTAATTTAATTTATTTGTATTGATGTCTGTCTCCCTGCCTCTAGACTGTGAGCTTGTTGTGGGCAGGGAATGCCACTGTTTACTGTTGTATTGTACTTTCCCAAGCGCTCTGCATACAGTAAGAGATTAAGAAATACGATCGAATGAATGAATGAATAGTAAGCGCTTAACAAACACTACAGTTATTACTATAGGGAAGTATCGTGGCTCAGTGGAAAGAGCACGGGCTTGGTAGTCAGAGGTCAATCAATCAATCAATCAGTCGTATTTATTGAGCGCTTACTGTGTGCAGAGCACTGTACTAAGCGCTTGGGAAGTACAAGCTGGCAACATATAGAGGCAGTCCCTACCCAACAGTGGGCTCACAGACTAGAAGGGGGAGACAGAGAACAAAACCAAACATACTAACAAAATAAAATAAATAGAATAGATAGGTACAAGTAAAATAAATAAATGAATAAATAGAGTAATAAATATGTACAAGAGAAGCAGCGTGGCTCAGTGGAAAAAGCACGGGCTTTGTAGTCAGAGGTCATGGGTTCAAATCCCGGCTCTACCACTTGTCAACTGTGTGACTTTGGGCAAGTCACTTAACTTCTCTGGGCCTCAGTTCCCTCATCTGTAAAATGGGGATGAAGACTGTGAGCCCCACGTGGGACAACCTGATCACCTTGTAAATTCCCCAGCGCTTAGAACAGTGCTCTGCACATAGTAAGCGCTTAATAAATGCCATTATTATTATTATTATTATTATTACAAGGGTTCTAATCCTGGCTCCACCACTTGTCAGCTGTGTGACTTTGGGCAAGTCACTCAACTTCTCTGTGCCCCAGTTACCTCATCTGTAAAATGGGGATTAAGATTGTGAGCCCCAAGTGAGACAGCCTGATCACCTTGTATCCCCCCAGCGCTTAGAACAGTGCTTTTCACATAGTAAGCGCTTAACAAACATCATCATTATTATTATTACTATTAACTGCAGCTCTCCCCCGACCCCCACCTTAGAGAAATCCGGCTAGAGCCAGCCCCTGCCCCTGCCTCTGGAGGGATAAACAGTACGGTAAACAAGTTGTCACCTTCTGAACAGGGGAGATTAGCATATTCACATCAAGCAACTATTCTCCCTAAGGCCCAGCCCATGGGCAGAGACACCAATTAAGAGACAGTGGCCTGTTTCAGAAGTGGGGGTGGGGAACGGAGGGGGCCCTAGTAGGCCGGAAATGGAAAAGGAGACAAGGGCAATCAATAAATTGTATTTATTGAGCGCTTACTGTGTGCAGAGCACTGTACTAAGCGCTTGGGAAGTACAAGTTGGCAACATAAAACTGGGTGTGGTGAATGGATAGACAAACCCTAGGCCCAAACCGTGAGACCCTCCCTTCCTAGGAAGAGCAGCAGACACTCAAGTGAGACTTCAGGACTTTCAGATGAATAGCAATCCTAGTTGTTGTGGAAGTAGGGAACTACTAAGCCCTGTCGTAAGTGCTGTAGTAGCTGTAATCAGGTCATTCATTCATTCATTCAACCGTATTTATTGAGCGCTTACTGTGTACAGAACACTGTACTAAGCACTCGGGGAGTACACGGTCAGCAACATATAGAGACGGTCCCTACTCAACAACGGGTGCACAGTCTAGAAGGGGGAGACAGAGAACAAAACAAAACATGTAGACAGGTGTCTCAAAATCGTCAGAATAAATAGAATTATAGCTATATGCACTTCAGTAATAAAATAAATAGAATAGTAAATATGCACAAGTAAAATAGAGTAATAAATCTGTACAAATATATACAAGTGCTGTGGGGAGGGGAAGGAGGTAGGGCGGGGGGGGATGGGGAGCGGAGAGGAAAGAGGGGGCTCAGTCTGGAAAGGCCTCCTGGAGGAGGTGAGCTCTCAGTAGGGCTTTGAAGGGAGGACGAGAGCTAGTTTGGCAGATGTGTGGAGGGAGGGCATTCCAGGCCAGGGGAAATAAGTGGGCTGGGAGTCGATGGCGGGACAGGTGAGAACGAAGCACAGTGAGGAGGTTAGCGGCAGAGGAGCGGAGGGTGCGGGCTGGGCTGGAGAAGGAGAGAAGGGAAGTGAGGTAGGAGGGGGAGAAGTGATGGAGAGCTTTGAAGCCTAGAGTGAGGAGTTTTTGCTTTATGTGTAGATTGACAGGCAACCTCTGGAGATTTTTGAGGAGGGGAGTGACATGCCCAGAGCGTTTCTATACAAAGATAATCCAGGCAGCAGCATGAAGTATAGACTGAAGTGGGAAGAGACAAGAGGATGGGAGATCAGAGAGGAGGCTGATGCAGTAATCCAGTCGGGATAGGATGAGAGATTGAACCAGCAAGGTAGTGGTTTGGATGGAGATGAAAGGGTGGATCTTGGCGATGTTGTGGAGGTGAGACGGGCAGGTTTTGGTGACGGATTGGATGTGAGGGGTGAACGAGAGAGCAGAGTTGAGGATGACACCAAGAGAGAGCGAAGTCAAGTATCACACCAAGGTTGCGGGCTTGTGAGACGGGAAGGATGGTAGTGCCATCTACAGTGATGGGAAAGTCAGGGAGAGGACAGGATTTGGGAGGGAAGATAAGGAGTTCAGTCTTGGACATATTGAGTGTTAGCTGGCAGGCAGACATCCAGATGGAGATGTCCTGAAGGCAGGAGGAGATACTAGCCTGGAGGGAGGGAGAGAGATCAGGGGCGGAGATGTAGATTTGGGTTTCATCAGCATAGAGATGATAGTTAAACCGTGGGAGTGAATGAGTTCACCAAGGGAGCAAGTGTAGATAGAGAACAGATGGGGGCCAAGAACTCACTCTTGAGGAGCCCCTACAGCAAGAGGATGGGAGGGGGAGGAGGAGCCCACAAAGGAGACTAAGAATGAGAGAACAGGTATTTAATTCCCATTTTACATAAGAGGAAATAGAGGCATAGAGAAGTAAAGTCACTTGCCCAAGGTCACACAGCAGGCAAGTGGTAGAGTCAGAATTAGAACCCAGGTCCTCTGACTTCTGGATCCATGCTCTTTCTACTAAACTAAACCACTCCAGCTCCATTATCTCTCGCTCTTTCTTTCTTTGCAATCTCATTATTTCCTTGGGCTCCCAGAACACCTGTAAATTAATGCCTCACTGGCATCTCAAGCTGTAGTACTTATGAATTTGTTTACACTCTCCTTAGCATGTATAATAATAATATTATTGTTGTATGTGTGAAGTGCTTACTCTATGTCTAGCGCTGGGGTAGATTCAAGATAATCAAATCAAAATACATTCCCCTGTCCCACGTGGGTTTTACAGTCTAAGTACCAGGGAGAACAAGTAATGAATCCCCATTTTACAGATGTGGAAACTAAGGCACAGAAAAGTTAAGTGACTTGCCCAAGGTCACACAGCAGGTAGAAATGGCCCTCTCTAAGGTCACCAATGACCTCCTTCTTGCCCAATCCATCCTAATCCTCCTAGAACTCTCCGCTACCTCTGACACTGTGAACCATCCCCTTTTCCTGGAAACATTACCTAACTTTGGCTTCACTGACATTTTCCTCTCCTAGTTCTCCTTTCATTCATTCATTCAATCAATCATACTTATTGAGCACTTACTGTGTGCACAGCACTGTACTAAGTGCTTGGAAAGCACAATTCAGCAATAGAGACAATCCCTGCCTACACCGGGCTTACAGTCTAGAAGAGGGGGGAGACAGACATCAAAACAAGTAAAGAGGCATCAATATAAATAAATAGAATTATAGATATATACATATGTATGTAAGTGCTGTGGGGTGGGAAGAGGGGCTCCTCCTCTTCCTCCCCCCCTCTCACTGTGGGGGTCCTTCAAGACTCAGTTCTGGGTCTCCCTTCTATTCTCCATCTCCATCCACTCCCTGTGAGAACTCATTCACTCCCAAGGCTCCGCAGATGATTCCCAAATCTACCACTCCAGCCCAGAAACCTCTCCTCTGCAGTCTCACATTTCCTCCTGCCTTCAGGACATCTCTACCTGGATGTCCCACCCACTCCTCAAACTGAACTTGCCTAGAACTCCTCATCTTCCCATCCAAACCCTGTCTTCCCACATATTCAGTGTCATGAAATCCTGTCAGTTCTACTTTCACGGTATCTCTAGAATCTGCCCTGTCCTCTCCATCTGCTTCCATGCTGATCCAAGCACTTGTCCTATCCCACTTTAAATACTGCATCAGCCTCCTCGCTGACCTCCCTGCCTCCTGTCTCTCCCCACTCTAGCCCATACTTCATTCAATTGCCCAGATCACTTTTCTAAAGAAAAAGTTCAGTCCGCACCTCCCCACTCCTCAAGGACCTCCAGAGGTTGTCCAACCACCTCTCATCAAACAGAAATGCCTTACCATTGGTTTTTTAGCACTCAGTCAGCTCACGCCCTCCTATTTCACCTTCTTGATTTCCTACTTCAATCCAGGCTGCTCACTTTTCTCCTCTAACGCCAACCTAGTCGTTGTCTCTCAATCTCATCCGTCTCACTGCTTGCCCCTCGCCCACATCCTCCCTCTGGCCTGGAGCTCCCTCCCCCTTCATACAGGACAGACCACTGCTCTTCCCACCTTCAAAGCCTTATTAAAATCACATCTCTCAGAGGCCTTCTCCAGGACTAAGGCCTCCTTTCCCCAACTCCTGTTCCCTTCTGTATCATCCTTGCACTTGTATCTCTACCCTCTAAGCACTTGTTAATAATAATGATGGCATTTGTTAAGTGCTTACTATGTGCAAAGCACTGTTCTAAGCGCTGGGGAGGATGCAAGGTGATCAGGATGTCCCACGTGGGGCTCTCCGTCTTAATCCCCATTTTACTTGATATTCACCCCTCTCTCCCCCAGCAAGCACTTATGCACATAGCTATAATTTATTTTAATATTCATTCAATCGTATTTATTGAGCGCTTACTGTGTGCAGAGCACTGGACCAAGCGCTTGGGAAGTACAAGTCGGCAACATATAGAGACGGTCCCTACCCAACAACGGGCTCACAGTCTAGAAGGGGGAGACGGACAACAAAACAAAACATGTGGACAGGTGTCAAGTCGTCAGAACAAATAGAATTAAAGCTAAATGCGCATCATTAACAAAATAGAATAGTAAATATGTACAAGTAAAATAAATAGAGTAATAAATCTGTACAAACATATATACAGGTGCTGTGGGGAGGGGAAGGAGGTAGGGTGGGGGGGGATGGGGAGGAGGCCTCTGTGCCTCAATTCCCTCATCTGTAAAATGGGGAGGGAGACTGTGAGCCCCACATGGGACAACCTGATTACCTTGTATCTCCCCCATCACTTAGAACAGTGCTTGGCACGTAGCAACGCTTAACAAATGCCATCATTATTATTATTATGATCATTATCAACCTTCCCCCTGCTCTCCCCATCGTTTCTGAACAAAACCGTTCTGCGGTTGTTTCCCCGCTCCTCAAGTGTCTCCCATGGTTACCTCTCCAGCTCCATAGCAAGCAGAAACTCCTCACCATCGCCTTTAAAGCACTCAATCAACTGTCTCCCCACTACTTACCTTCATTTTTCTCCCACTACAGCCCAGCCCACGCGCTTCACTCCTGTATTACCAACCTCCTCTCCGTGTCTCTCTCTGCATCAACCCCCTGCTCACTCACACTCTCCCTCCTGCCTGGGAACTCCTGCTCCCTTCATATCCGAACAGACCGCAGGGTCCCTGATCTTTCAAAGCCCTATTAAAATCGAATCTCCTCCAGGAAGCCTTCCCTGGCTAATCACTCACCTCCCCATTCTAATAATAATAATAATGATGGCATTTGTTAAGCGCTTACTATGTGCCAAGCACTGTTCTAAGCGCTGGGGTAGAGACAAGGTAATCAGGTTGCCCCACGTGGAGCTTACAGTCTTAATCCCCATTTTACAGATGAGGGAACTGAGGCACAGAGAAGTTAAGTGATTTGCCCAAATGGCAGAGCCGGAATTAGAACCCATGACCTCTGCGTCCAAGCCCATTTCCCTCCCTATTACATCACCCACGCACTTGAGTCACAACTCCCTAAGCTCTTAGCTACTCATTCCACCTCCCACCCTCAAAACCCTTATGAGAAGCGGCATGGTGTAGTGGCTAGGGCACGGGCCTGGGACTCAGAAGGTCATGGGTTCTAATCCCGGCTCCTCCACTTGTCTGCCGTGTGACCTTGGGCAAGTCACTTCGCTTCTCCGTGCTTTGGTTACTTCGTCTGTAAAATGGGGATTGAGACTTTGAGCCCCACGTGGGACAGGGACTGTGTCCAACTCGATTTGCTTGTATCCACCCCAGTGCTTAGTACAGTGCCTGGTACATAGTAAGCACTTAACAAATATAAATACAGTCATTATTATCACTATGATAATAATGTGAGTGTCTAGTGAGGGGGGGCGTTGGTATCTAGACTGAAAGTTCGTTGTGGACAGAGAATGTGCTGTTTATTGTTGTTTGTACTCTCCCAAGTGCTTAGTACAGTGCTCTGCACACAGTAAGCGCTCAATAAATATGACTGAATGAATGAATGAGTAGGGGTGTGTGTGTGTGTGTGTGTGTGTGTGTGTGTGTGTGTGTGTGTGTGTGTGTGTTGGGGGCTTGTAGGGATGGAGGTTCATGCTTTTGTGTATGAATGTTTGGCCAGGGGTTAGATGTGCCTTTATATCAATCAATCAGTCAATCGTATTTATCATCATCATCATCATCATCATCAATCGTATTTAGTGAGCGCTTACTGTGTGCAGAGCACTGTACTAAGCGCTTGGGAAGTACAAGTTGGCAACATATAGAGACAGTCCCTACCCAACAGTGGGCTCACAGTCTAAAGGGGGAGACAGAGAACAAAACCAAACATACTAACAAAATAAAATAAATAGAATAGATATGTACAAGTAAAATAAATAAGTAAATAAATAGAGTAACAAATATGTACAAATATATACATATACACAGGTGCTGTGGGGAAGGGAAGGAGGTAAGATGTGGGGGGATCGAGGGGGGACGAGGGGGGGCTTATTGAGTGCTTACTGTGTGCAGAGCACTGTACTAAGCGCTTGTGACTTTGTGTGCATGTGTGTTTTGTAAATTTATGTGTGCTTGCTTGCATAAGCCTGAATGTGTATTGTTTTAAGCACGTACTCTGTTCCAGGCACTGTACTAAGCACTGGGATGGATGGACGATAATCAGGTTGGACACGGTCCACGCCCCACATCATTATCACCATCATCAATGGTATTTATTGAGTGCTTACTGTGTGCCGAGCATTGAACCGAGAGCTCAGGGGAGAATTCAAGACAACCACAGTTGGTAGGCAAGTTCCCTGCCCACAGCAGGTTTGGTCTTAATCCCCATTTTACAGAAGAGGTAACTGAGGCACAGAAAAGTGAAACGATTAGCCCAAGGTCACACCGCAGACAAGTGGTGGAGCCAGAACTAGAATTCAGGTCCTTCTGACTCCTAGGTTTGTGTTCTTTCCACAGGGCCATGCTGCTTCTCTTTTTAGGATTGGATGAGTCTGTGTAGGCGTGTGTGTGTGTGTGTTTGTGTGTGTGTATGCATGATTGTCTAGGGGGCATATGTAGGTGTGTGTTAATGTGGGGAGTGTGTGCACGTGTACAAGAGGTTTATAGACATTTGTGTTTGGGTGGGGACGCTTCTGTGCGTATGTGTTTGAATTGCATTCTGTGCATGTGTTTGTGCGTATTTGTGTGCATCTTCGTGTGTTCGCCAAGGGTGGTGGGTCTGTGTGTTTTCCATTTTCCATCAGGTACTTGATTCTAGACAGGCTAGAGATGTTGGTTTTTTGGAGTTTTCTTTTTTTTTCAACGAATGGAGGGGTCTGATAGACCGTATAAAAATTAACTGTGGTTTGGCTTGTTGCGGCCAAAATGTACCCGCTACAAGTCTGTGGTATTTATAAATGTGTTCCTAGCCCAGAAAAAACGGGGCTGGTGGGTTTTCAGTCATTGTATCCTACGATTCCTTACCCTTGTAAAAGAAACAGGTCGGGGGAGCGGCATTGGGAGAGGAGGGAGGAAGGAAGGAAGACGGAGGAGGGGGAAGAAACTAGATTACAAAACAGTTCTCCAGACTGGGAGGGAGCTCAGACTCCTGGGTTCTTTATTGCTGTTGTGACCCTGGGTGATTTATATAACTCTCTATTTCTTCCCCTGTAAAGTAGAAAACACCCCTCTCACCAGAGGCTGGCCAGACTAAACTAACTCAACTGGGTGAGGTCCTCTGAGGAGAAGGAGTTTTATCTATAGCCAGCAATGTACAAAACACTTACCATTTGTTGGGTGAACCCCGAGAACCCCAATTGATCACAACCTGTTTCCTCTGACTTCTTCATTTGAAAGGTGATCGGCAGGGACAAATTCGAAATAGAAGATGCTGGATCTTTTGAGGCGAACATCTGATCCCTCACCCCTCACCCCAGATCCACTCCGGGAAACTAGCAACCGGGAAAATTAAAAAGCTTTCTTTGTAGTCTCCAGGAGAAGAACTATATTTGATCCTTTTTGGTTGCTTTAAACCATCAAACAAAGCAAGAACGAAGGGCGGGGGATCTGGGTTTCGGAATGTCGAATGTGGGGAACGGCGGAGTGCTGGATTGGGGAGAGAGTGGCTCTCATTTGTGGGGCGCATTGCAGGCCTGGGAAGCCGGGAGCAGCGGGAAGCCGGGAGACAGAATCCTTTCACGATTTCCCGGATGGGAAGGCTGTCGGATGTTCCTGTCTGGACTAGAGCTCTCTGCCTTCCAGACAATCCATCTGGGAATCGCTCCGTGTTCCCGGCTGTGCCTGGGACGCAGGATGCTGCCACGTCCGCTGGGCCCCTCAAATCCGGGTCCTCACTTTCTGGCCGGGAGAAACCCTCCCGCCCTCCAGGCGTCCCGTTCCCTCTCTGCCCTAGGGAGGCCTGTTAGGACCAAGAATTCCCAGTGCTCACATTCCCATTTTGGCTTTCGACCCTTTTCCCAGCATCTGGTCTCTTGGGTCTGGGGAGGAGGGACTGGAAGAAGGAGGGGAAGTTTTTTTTTTTCTCCTTTGTCTTTTTCATGGTATTTGTTAAGCACTTACTATGTGCCAGACACTGTACTAAGGGCTGGGGTAGATGATACAAACTAAGAAGCAGTGTGGCCTAGTGGATAGAGCATGGCCTGGGCGTCAGAAGGACCTAATGCCTGCTCAGTCCTGTGTCTGCTGTGTGACCTTGGGCAAGTCATTTCACTTTACAGCGCTTAGAACAGTGCTTTGCACATAGTAAGCGCTTAACAAATGCCATCATTATTATTATTATTATTATTCCTCTGTGCCTCAGTTACCTCATCTGTAAAATGGGGATTAAGACCGCGAGCTGTCTATGGGGCAGGGACTGTGTTCAATCTGATTGACTTGTATCTACCCCAGTGCTCCGTACAGTGCCTGGCACATAGTGCTTAACAAATACCATTAACATTTTTTTAAAAAAGACCCCATTGATTGATGATTATCAGGATTTGTTCAGTACCTACTGCTTGTAGAGCACTGAACTAAATGCTCCTAGTGTGTGGGGGGTACCATTCTGAGCCCCTGCCATGTGCAAGACATGTACTGAGCTCCTACTGCGTGCGGGCACTTTACTGAGCTCTACAGTGTGCACGGCACTATACTGAATGCCTTCTGTGGACAGGACACCGTACTGAACTCCTACTGTGTGTGGAAAACACTTTAGAGCTCTTTTGTGTGTAGGACCCCGTACTGAGCACCTACTCAGTGTGGAGACTCTATACTGAACACCTACTGTGTGTGGAGCGCTGTTTTGGGAGTCAGCCGTGTTCAAAGTATTTTACTAGGTGTGTGAGAACATACATTAAAAGCAGAAGGCAAGGTCCTTGACCTCAAATAACTTACAATCTAATGGGAAAGAAGGGAGGTCAACATTGCAAATGTTAATAGGAACAAGAATAAAAGCACAGATACATTCATAGGTGCTTAGATATCACCAATAAAAACCAAAGTGGACAAAACATGAATAAGTAATCGGGCATACAGAGGAGAAAGAAGGAGGCAATGTAATGGATTTGAGTGGGGAGGGAAGTCTAAGCCTCCCAGCAAAACCTGGGAGTCTCTGGCAAAACCTAAGAGTTTTTCAAGATGTCAAAATTGGGTCTCTGATGCATTGGCTCTTTGCCACCTGTCACCCCTCTACCAAGCCCCATCCGGCTCGTATACATATATTATATATATGTATATATATATGGCATATATATATATAGCATATATATATATATATAATGGCATTTATTAAGCACTTGCTATGTGCAGAGCACTGTTCTAAGCGCTGGGGAGGTTACAAGGTGATCAGGTTGTCCCACATGGGGCTCACAGTCTTAATCCCCATTTGACAGATGAGGTAACTGAGGCCCAGAGAAGTTAAGTGACTTGCCCAAAGTCACACAGCTGACAATTGGCAGAGCCGGGATTCAAACCCATGACCTCTGACTCCAATCAATCAATCATATTTATTGAGCACTTACTGTGTGCAGAGCTCTGTACTAAGCACTTGGGAAGTACAAGTTGGCAACATATAGAGACAGTCCCTACCCAACAGTGGGCTCACAGTCTAGAAGGGGGAGACAGAGAACAAAGCCAAACATATTAACAAAATAAAATAAATAGAATAGATATGTACAAGTAAAATAAATAAATAGAGTAATAAATATGTACAAACATATATACATATATACAGGATATACATATATACAAAGCCCAGTCTCTTTCCACTGAGCCACGCGTATCTCACCCCCACCAAAGACCAGCTCCTCTTTCACTGTTCCCAGCCCATAGAATCACTGCTGGCTGCCCCGCTCTTTTTCTTTCCTGGGCCTGGGGGTTTAGGACACCCAGGAGGACGAGAATAAGCAAATATAATGACTGCAGGACATTGAGGGGAAGGAGCAAGGGCTTGGCAGGCAGAAGGACCTGGATTCTAATCCCAGCTCCACCGCTGTCTGCTGGGTGACCTTGGGCAAGTCACTTCACGTCTCTGTGCCTCAGTTAATTTGTGTATAATGGGGATTAAGACATTGAGCCCCATATGGGACAGGGACTGTGTCCGGCCTGATTAGCTCCTATCTACCCCAGTGCTTAGAACAGTGCTTAGTAAGTGCTTAACAAATGCCACCGTTCATTCCTCTAGTCAATCGGTGGTATTTGTTGGACCCTGACTGTGTGCAGAGCACTGTACTAAGCACTTGGGAGAGTGCAATGCAATAGAATTGGTAGATATGATCCCCGCCTTCAAGGAGTTTAGGGACGAGAGGTGGATTTATTTTTGATTTTTTAAAAAAATGTAAATTTGTTTGGAAATTGGGTTCGGCGCTCTGTTGGCTCCTTGGCAGGGCTCACCCCCCATCCAGCCGCACCCCAACGCATGCCCACTGTTGGGTAGGGACTGTCTCTATATGTTGCCAATTTGTACTTCCCAAGCGCTTAGTACAGTGCTCTGCACATAGTAAGCGCTCAATAAATACGTTTGATGATGATGATGATGTGCTGCTGAGGTCTGGCTTGCTGTTCAGAGACCAGTGCTGTAGCCACCCTCTCTCCGGCCTTCTTTGGCCGAAGAACCTCAAATTAGGCCTGGGGTCTCCTGCTGGATATGCTTCAGGGATGTCACCTGATAACAATGCTAAGGGTGGTATTTGTTTAGCGCTTACTCTGTGCCAAGCACTGTACTGAGCACTGGGATAGAGACATGATCATCAGACCCTGTTCCACAAGGGACTCACAGTCTAAGAGGGAGGGAGAGGAGGCATTTAACCTCCACTCGTCAGACCTGTGAGCCCACTGTTGGGTAGGGACTGTCTCTATATGTTGCCAACTTGTCCTTCCCAAGCGCTTAGTACAGTGCTCTGCACACAGTAAGCGCTCAATATGATTGAATGAATGAGGAAGCCGAGACACAGAAAAGTCAAATGACTTGCCCAAGGTCACACAGCAGACAAGTGGTAGAGCTGGGATTAGAACCCAGGCCTGCGAACTTTCCACTAGGTCGTGCAGCTTCTGTAAATTTTGCCCCCAAATGACCTTTACGTCCAAGGGGTGTACACGGCTCTGGGTTCAACTCCTACCCAAGTGGGTATTTAGCGTGCCAGGCCGGCCAGGTCTGGGTGCTGGTGGTTGGCATCGGGGTCTGGACATGGGGATGGCGGGGCTGGGCAGCAGTAAGACACGGAATAATATTCATTTATTCAATCATATTTATTAAGCGCTTACTATGTGCAGAGCACTGTCCTAAGCGCTTGGGAAAGTACACTACAGCTGTAGTGACAATCCCTGCCTACGAAGAGCTCACATCGTATGGATTGAGCGCTTACTGTGTGCACAGCCCTGTCCTAAGCGCTTGGGAGAGTACACCACAACAATAAACAGACACATTTCCCTCCCACAACACGTTCACGGTCTAGAGTACTGTTTTCGAGCCTGCGGACTTGCGTCTTTTGTGAGCTGTGAACTTGCGTCTTTTGTGAGCTGTGAGGTTTGGGGCAGGGATTATTTCAGGCTGATTGTTGCTTGTGGTGCTAGGTAGGAGTTGTGTGGGGCGGGGAGCATTTCAGACAGAGGTTCGAGGGTGGGATGTGTGGCGTTGGTGTGTGTTGTCCGGTGCGTGCTGTGCCTTTCTCTCTGTGTGTGTGTGTGTGTGTGTGTGTGTGTGTGTGTGTGTGTGAGCCCTGGCCTTGTTTCCTCCACAACCCCCAGCAAGAAGCAGGGCCCTGAGGAGTGGAGTGGGTGTGTGTTGCGGGGTGCATGCGGTGACTTTCGTGGTGTGTGTGTGTGTGTGTGTGTGTGTGTGTTTCAGTCCTTGTCCATCCTAGCCTTGTTTCCTCCACAACCCCAAGCAGGAAGCGGGGCCCTGAGGAGGAATTGGCATGGAGTTGGTGTGTGTAGTGGGGTACATGCGGTGACTTTTTGGGGGGGAGGTGTGTGTATGTGTGTGTGTGTCCGTGTCCCTCCTGGCCTTATTTCCTCCATAACTCCCAGCAGGAAGCGGGGCCCTGAGGAGTGGAGTTGGTGTGTGTTGCGGGGTGTGTGTGGTGACTTTGGGCGTGTGCATGTGTGTGTTTGTGTGTTTCCTCCACAACCCCCCAGCAGGAGGGGGGCCCCCGAGGAGGAATTGGCATGGAGTTATGGAGTTGGTGTGTGTAGCGGGGTACCTGCAGTGACTTTTGTGTGTGTGTGTGTGTGTGTGTGTGTGTGTGTGTGCGCGCGTGTCCCTTCTGGCCTTATTTCCTCCCTAACTCCTAGCAGGAAGCGGGGCCCTGAGGAGTGGAGTGGGTGTGTGTTGTGGGGGTGCATGCGGTGACTTTTGGGGTGTGTGTTTCTGTCCGTGTCCATCCTGGCCTTGTTTCCTCCACAACCCCCAGCAGGAAGCGGGGCCCTGAAGAGGAATTGGCATGGAGTTGGTGTGTGTAGCGGGGTACCCGCGGTGACTTGTATATATGTATATATAGGTTGTACATATTTATTACTCTATTTATTTATTTATTTATTTATTTATTTATTTATTTTACTTGTACATTTCTATCCTATTTATTTTATTTCGTTGGTATGTTTGGTTCTGTTCTCTGTCTCCCCCTTTTAGACTGTGAGCCCACTGTTGGGTAGGGACTGTCTCTATGTGTTGCCAATTTGTACTTCCCAAGCGCTTAGTACAGTGCTCTGCACATAGTAAGCGCTCAATAAATACGATTGATTGATTGATTGACTTTTGGGGGTGCATATGTGTGTCCCACCTGGCCTTATTTCCTCCGTAACTCCCAGCAGGAAGCGGGGGCCCTGAGGAGTGGAGTGGGTGTGTGTTGCGGGGTGTGTGTGGTGACTTTGGGCGTGTGCATGTGTGTGTTTGTGTGTTTCCTCCACAACCCCCCAGCAGGAGGGGGGGGGGTCCTTGAGGAAGAAGTGGTGTGGAGTTGGGGTGTGTGTGTGTGTGTGTGTCCCCGCCCTGGCCTTGTTTCCTCCACACACCCCCGCAGGAAGCCGGGCCCTGAGGAGTGCAGTTGATGTGTGTTGCGGGGTACAAGCTGAACGCTCACTTGGGGAGTGTGTGTATGTGTGTGTGTGTGTGTGTGTGTGTGTGTGTGTGGGTCCGTCCTGGCCTTGTTCCCCCCCTTTTAGACCCCCCTTTTAGACTGTGAGCCCACTGTTGGGTAGGGACTGTCTCTATATGTTGCCAACTTGTACTTCCCAAACGCTTAGTCCAGTGCTCTGCACACAGTAAGCGCTCAATAAATACGATTGATTGATTGACTGTTTCCCCCACAACCCCCCAGCAGGAGCCGGGCCCTTGAGGGAGAAGCGGCGCGGAGCTTCCCAAGCGCTTAGCACAGTGCCCTGCACCCGGGAAGCGCTCAATAAATACGATGGAATGACTGAATAAATGCAGTCTTCTAGACCGGGAGCCCACCGTTGGGTAGGGACCGGCTCTCTATGTTGCCAACTTGGCCTTCCCAAGCGCTTAGTCCAGTGCTCTGCACACAGTAAGCGCCCAATAAATACGATTGAATGAATGAATAAATACAGTCTTCTAGACCGTGAGCCCACCGTTGGGTAGGGACCGTCTCTACCTGTTGCCAACTTGGCCTTCCCAAGCGCTTAGTCCAGTGCTCTGCACACAGTAAGCGCTCAATAAATACGATTGAATGAATGAATGAATGAACGGTGTGTGTTTGTTGAGGGGTGCGTGGGGTGACTTTGGGGTGTGTGTGTGTGTGTGTGTGTTCCCGTCCTGGCCTTGTGTCGTCTCCTCCAGCGGGAAGTGGGGCCCTGAGGAGAAGCAGTGGCGGGGAGTTGGGGTGGGGGGGGGAGGGGGGGGGGCGTGTGTGTGTTGTGTGTCCGTGTTGTGTGTTGTGTGTCCGTGTTGTGTGTGTGTGACCGTTGCGCGCGCACCTGGGCGTCCCGCGGCCGGGAGTTGGGGGAGGGAGGCGTGTGTGGGTGTTGTGTGTCCGTGTTGTGTGTGTTGTGTGTCCGTGTTGTGTGTGTTGTGTGTTGTATGTCCGTGTTGTGTGTGTCCGTGTTGTGTGTCCGTGTTGTGTGTGTGTGTGTGACCGTTGCGTGCGCACGCGCGTCTGGGCGTCCCGCGGCGGGGAGTTGGGGGGGGGCGTGTGTGTGTGTGTTGTGTGTCCGTGTTGTGTGTGTGACCGTTGCGCGCGCACGCGCGTCTGGGCGTCCCGCGGCGGGGAGTTGGGGGTGTGTGTGTGTGTGTGTGTGTGTTGTGTGTCCGTGTTGTGTGTCCGTGTGTGACCGTTGCGCGCGCACGCGCGTCTGGGCGTCCCGCGGCGGGGAGTTGGGGGGGGGCCGTGTGTGTGTGTGTTGTGTGTCCGTGTTGTGTGTGTGTGTGTGAGCGTTGCGCGCGCGTCTGGGCGTCCCGCGGCGGGGAGTTGGGGGGCGTGTGTGTGTGTGTGTTGTGTGTCCGTGTTGTGTGTGTGTGTGTGTGTGTGACCGTTGCGCGCGCGTCTGGGCGTCCCGCGGCGGGGAGTTTATTTTATTTTATTTATTTATTTTATTTTGTTAGTATGTTTGGATTTGTTCTCTGTCTCCCCCTTTTAGACTGTGAGCCCGCTGTTGGGTAGGGACCGTCTCTAGATGTTGCCAATTTGTCCTTCCCAAGCGCTTAGTACAGTGCTCTGCACACAGTAAACGCCCAATAAATACGATTGATGATGATTGATGATGATGATGAGTTGGGGGGGTTGTGTGTGTGTGACCGTTGCGCGCGCGTCTGGGCGTCCCGCGGCGGGGAGTGGGGGGGGGGGGCGTGTGTGTATGTGTGTTGTGTGTCCGTGTGGTGTGTGTGTGACCGTTGCGCGACCGCGCGCGCGTCTGGGCGTCCCGCGGTGGGGAGTTGGGGGGGGCGTGTGTGTTGTGTGTCCGTGCTGTGTGTGTGTGTGTGTGTGTGTGTGTGTGACCGTTGCGCGAGCGCGCGCGCGTCTGGGCGTCTCGCGGCGGGGAGTTGGGGGGGCGTGTGTGTGTGTATGTGTGTGTGTGTGTGTGTGTGAGCGTTGCGCGCGCGCGTCTGGGCGTCCCGCGGCGGGAGGGGGGGGAGGGCGGAGCGCCTGTTCCTGGAAGAGCCCGGCCTGGGGAGTTGGTCACATTCTTGGCCGCGAGGCGGACACCAACAAACAGCGCGCGGGCGCGGGAGGGGGCGTGGCCCGAGAGAGTGGGCGTGGCCTGGGATCAGGGGGGCGTGTCGCGGGCGCGGCCCGGGCGAGGGGGCGTGGCCTGGGAGAAGGGGGCGTGTCCCGGGCGCGGGCGCGGGGGGGGGGCGCTCCGGGCGGCGCTGTCTGTCTGTGTGTGTCTGTGTGTGTGCGTGTGTGTGTGTGTCTGGGTCGGCGCCGCTCAGTCCGTGGCGGAGCGAGGAGCCGGGAGGATGTGCGCCGGCCGGCCGCAGGCCCGCGACGCGCACTGAGCCGCCACTGACCGCCGACCGCCGACCGCCGGGGCCGGGGCCGGCGGGCAGAAAGAGTGGGGCGAGCCGGGGAGGAGGGGGCGGACGGGAGAGGCGCGGGACCCGGGCGTTGCGGGGGAGACGGGGCGCGGAGCCCCCCCGCCCCCTCCTCCCGCTCCGCGCCGCCGCCGCCGCCCCGGCACCTGCCCGCGCGCCGGCCCCGCCGCCGGCCCCGCAAGCGTTGGCGTTGGCGTTGTCGGCGCGCGGCGGGGCATGCCCCGCGCCTAGAGCGCGGGGGGCGCGCGGGGGGCGGGCGGCGGCGGCGGGGGCGGCGGGGCCCGGCGGGCGGGGCGGGGGGCGCGTGGATGCGGCGACCGGAGCCGGAGCCGGAGCCGGAGCCCCGCGGCGGGACCCCTACCCGGCGCCCCCGCCGCCGCCGCCGCCGCCGCCGCCGCCCTACCCCTTCCGCCCGGCCCGGGGCGAGGCGGGCGCCGTGATTTGCGGGGAGCCGGGGCCGGGCCCCCGGACGCCGGGAGCCGGGGTGGGTCGGGGCCGGGGCCGCGGGCGCCGCCGCGGGGGTCGGGGCGGCGGAGGCGGAGGGCGAGAGCGGGGCGCGGAGCCGGGCCGCACCATGGAGACGGCGGCGGCGGCGGCGGCGGCGGGCGGGGGGAGCCGGACCGGCTTCCAGCCGCACCCGGGGCTGCAGAAGACTCTGGAGCAATTCCACCTGAGCTCCATGAGCTCCCTGGGCGGGCCGGCCGCCTTCTCGGCGCGCTGGGCGCAGGAGATGTACAAGAAGGAGGGCGCCAAGGACCCGGCCGTGCAGGCGGCGGCGGCGGCGGCGGCCTCCGAGCAGCAGCAGCAGCAGCAGCAGCAGCCGCCTCCCCCTCCTCCTCCTCCTCCCCCCCCCACCGCCGCCTCCCCCCCCCTCCTCCCCCGCCGCCGGTCCTGCACCTGCCCGCCATCCAGCCGCCGGCGCCCGTGATGCCGGGCCCCTTCTTCATGCCGTCGGACCGGTCGACGGAGCGCTGCGAGACGGTCCTGGAGGGCGAGACCATCTCCTGCTTCGTGGTGGGCGGGGAGAAGCGGCTGTGCCTGCCGCAGATCCTCAACTCGGTGCTGCGGGACTTCTCGCTGCAGCAGATCAACGCGGTGTGCGACGAGCTGCACGTGTACTGCTCGCGCTGCACGGCGGACCAGCTGGAGATCCTCAAAGTCATGGGCATCCTGCCCTTCTCGGCGCCGTCCTGCGGGCTCATCACCAAGACGGACGCCGAGCGGCTGTGCAACGCCCTGCTCTACGGGGGCCACTACCCGCCCCGCTGCAAGAAGGAGTTCCCCGGGCCCGCCGCCAACGCCCACGCCCACGCCCACGCCCTGGACCTGGAGCTGACCGAGAAGAGCTTCAGGGTCTACCACGAGTGCTTCGGCAAGTGCAAGGGGCTCCTGGTGCCCGAGCTCTACGGCCACCCCGGCGCCGCCTGCATCCAGTGCCTCGACTGCCGGCTCATGTACCCCCCGCACAAGTTCGTCGTCCACTCGCACAAGGCCCTGGAGAACAGGACCTGCCACTGGGGCTTCGACTCGGCCAACTGGAGGGCCTACATCCTCCTCGGACAGGATTACACCGGCAAGGAGGAGAAGGCCAGGCTCGGCCGCTGCCTGGACGACGTCAAGGAGAAGTTCGACTACGGCAACAGATACAAGAGGAAAGCGCCCAGGGTGAGTGAGGCCCCTTCCCCGGACCTTGGACGCGCCCGACCCGTTTCAATCAATCAATCAATCAATCAATCATCAATCGTATTTAGTGAGTTGACTGAATCTCGCCTGTCCCGCCGTCGACCCCCGGCCCACGAATGCCCTGCTCCCTCTGCCCCTCCGCCAAGCTAGCTCTCTCCCTCCCTTCAAGGCCCTGCTGAGAGCTCACCTCCTCCAGGAGGCCTTCCCAGACTGAGCCCCTTCCCTCCTCTCAATCAATCAATCAGTCGTATTTATTGAGCGCTTACTATGTGCAGAGCACTGTACTAAGCGCTTGGGAAGTACCAATTGGCATCACATAGAGACAGTCCCTACCCAACAGTGGGCTCACAGTCTAAAAGGGGGAGACAGAGAACAGAACCCCCTCGTCTCTCTCTCCATCCCCCCATCTTACCTCCTTCCCTTCCCCACAGTACCTGTGTATATGTATATATGGTTGTACATATTTATTACTCTATTTATTTATTTATTTTACTTGTACATTTCTATCCTATTTATTTTATTCTGTTGGTATGTTTGGTTCTGTTCTCTGTCTCCCCCTTTTAGACTGTGAGCCCACTGTTGGGTAGGGACTGTCTCTGTGTGTTGCCAGTTTGTACTTCCCAAGCGCTTAGTACAGTGCTCTGCACATAGTAAGCGCTCAATAAATACGATTGATTGATTGATTGATTGAGCGCTTACTATGTGCAGAGCACTGCACTAAGCGCTTGGGAACATACAGAGACAGTCCCCACCCAACAGTGGGCTCACAGTCTAAAAGGAATGTGCCGAGAAATGTCTGTTGGGGAGATTTAGTGAGCGCTTACTATGTGCGGAGCACTGTACCAAGCGCTTGGGAAGTACAGATTGGCAACATATAGAGACAGTCCCTACCCAGCAGTGGGCTCACAGCCGAGAAATGTCTGTTGGGGAGACGCTCTTCCTTTTTTTTTCTTTTCCCCCCTCCCCTGCCCCTTGGCCCGCATCAGTCCGTCTGTGCGTCGGTGTGTGGACTTTCGGCTCGTTGGCAGCAGAGAAAGTGTCTGTCGTTTCTACTCTCCCGCCCGCCTAGTCTGGGAGGCGCTCAACAAGTACCGTTGACCGACGGGTGGATGGATGGATGGATTGAAGGAAGGGAGAGGAGGAGTAGGGACTTGGCAGGAGGAAAACAGAAGGCAGACGGAAAGGGGCAGGGTGTTGAGCCGAAAAGAAGGGCCGGTCGGGTCGCCCCTCCGTGGGCCCTTAAGCCTCTGACCCGCTTCTTGACCCTCTCTAGGGTCAAGTCGGGCATCCCCTTGCCAGCCAGAGGCGAGGCCGTTGCCCTGCAGAGCGCCGAGGGACTGGGGAGTGGGGGGAGGCTCTCTCCTCCCCGCAGAAAAGTCTGTCTGGTCATAGTCCTCCGTTTGACCGGTGCCCACCACCTCCCGATGACGCCGGAGAGTCGGGCGACGGGGGGCTCCGAATGGTACCCCCCATCGCACGTGGCATTTGCTAAGATAGGCGAGAGGCCCCGGGGGAGAAAGCGAACCTCCTCCAAATTGAGCCAGAAAACCAGACCGATCCTTTGCAAAGCGGTGCATCTTTTATCCTTTATTTCCTCTTTCTTCTTTATACGCGTTTTGATCGAGGAAATTAAGTGTGTTTAGCCGTGCCCCGCAGCGACTGACCCCCCAACTCCAGACTTGCTCTGTAGGTGGGATTATGGTATACCCAAGTGAATCCGTCTGGGGGACCACTAGGACGGGTAGGATACCCGGTCCTGCCGGAGTTGGGCTCTTCCCGTTTGACCCGAGCGTCTTTGAAGTTTAGAAGGATGCTAAAAAAAAAAAAAAATCCGCCCCCCCTCCCTCCAGATCGCCCAGTTTCTGTCCCATCCGCAGAAACGAGGAAGCAGATCCCGAGCAAGGGCGAGCAAGGGTTAGGAGGGAGCCGGGAGAGGAGCCAGACTGAACGACTCCGGCCTCCCCCAGCCCTGGGCCCTATTAGTCTGCCCTGTCTGTCTGCCAAGATGTGGATCCTACAGTCCTCCGTGAGGGCAGAGGTCTGCTTGGCACCTGGCAACCGGCCTAATCCACGGCCTCCGATGCCACCGGCTCCTCGGGCTGCCGGGCCCCCGAGGACGTCTGGCCAGCCGATGGGGTAATTGGGTTTGGGCCCAGATGATTTCATTCCCGACCTCCGTTCTGCAAATCCAGAAAGGGATGACACACCAGAGCCTCCCACCGTTCTTCAAATCCAGAAAAGAATCCAGACTACTTCCTCTGGGTGCTGAGGAGTGGGATTTATTTTGTGGGGTGGGAGGAGACCCAGGTTTTGGCAGATAGTTAAAACCTCCCCGTGGAGATTCTCCTTTACTCTTCAATGCCCCCTTCCCACTTCCCCCCCAAGGATTTTTTTGGTAACTTTCCCTCTAAAGCGCCCTTCTTGGTTCTTGGCGCTTGGGAAGTACAAATTGGCAACACATAGAGACAGTCCCTACCCAACAGTGGGCTCACAGTCTAAAAGGGGGAGACAGAGAACAGAACCAAACATACCAACAGCATAAAATAAATAGGATAGAAATGTACAAGTAAAATAAATAAATAAATAGAGTAATAAATATGTACAACCATATATACATATATACAGGTATACATATATACACACAGAACGTTGCCTTGACCCAGCTCTCATTGGGATGCCTAAGAAAGTCAACCTTTGCCTCAAACTTTTTTTCCAAGAAGAAGAAAAAAAAAATCAGTGAATAAGCTCCTCCACCCCTGCGTGCCTGGGATTTTCCTGGGTTGAGTGTCAGAACCATTGTGGAAGGGCTGCTGTAATGAGGCCCATTATCTCTTACGGATGGAGGTGGATGCGTTTTTAATGGCTTGTCTACTCCTTTGGTAATCACGGCGAAGGTAGCAGGTTTAGATCGTCCCGTGTGAGTGTGCATCTCTGAGAGTGATAGGGAGGAGGAGGAGGAGAGAGAGGGGCGAGAAAATTGACCGTCGATATGATTGGGGATGAGAAAAAGGGCTTACTTCACCGCCGGGAAGTTTGTGATGAAGACTTCGGAGCAGCCCCGCACTCTTTCCGTCTGTCGCTTCAGAAACGGGCTGGGTAGGCTTCAAGAATTGAGCTTGTCACAGTTTTCTGAAATCTGCCCCAATCTTGAAAAAGAAAGCCTTTAATCCTTCTCTTGGCGTGGTGGGCTGGAGCATTTAGGGAACATTTTAACTAACGGATTAGAGTAAGGGAAGGCTGTCTCTCTCAGATATTGAGGCAGTGTTTCCAGCTAATTGCGGATCTATTTAAATCGACTGTAATGCTGCCAGACTGTGGCCAGAGGCAAATAATATTGGGAGAAAATTTGAGGTCAGTGAGCACAGTGTGAGAGGAGGATCTGTGTGAGTGGAGGGGTGTGGTGTGTCTCGCATATTTGTCTGAATGTGGGTTGAATGTGTGTTTGTGGTATTTTTTTTCTCACCGGCGTTGGTTTGGTCTAGGGTTGTGGTATGAGTTGGGAGTCCTGAGCAGGACACAATCGGTTAAAGCCACATAGGTTGCCGTGCCGAGCTGTGTCTGGATGACGCCGCAAGGGCAGCAGCAGAAGCCTCACTGGCCTGACTGTCGCTTACATGTGTGCACTTGAATGTTCTTAAAGAGAAGTTTTCTTTCGAATGCAATCTCTCTAGCCGCCCTTTTCCTCTCCTCACCCTCTTCCTGGACCACTGCCATGTATATTTTCTTTGAGTCATTTCTTCTCCTTCACATTTCCAACTCTCCTAGCCCGCTCTCCCCTGCTGCTCTTTTCCAAACTTCCGCTCCACGCTCCCCTTTCTTGGGGTGGGAGAGGACCCAGCATTATTTCTATTTCCAACGCATATTGGCGATTGACTTAGTTTTCCCTCGTTAGGCTTCCAGCTTCCCCATCATTTTACCAGGTTCTCTTTCTTCTGACTCATCTTTACCAAGGTCTCAATCCGTTTCTTCAGCTCTTTTGGGCGGGAGGTGTGTGTATGTGCGCGCTTGTGCACGGCCCCTATTTCTTCCAAAGGACTACTTCCCCACTCCCTCCCTTCTCCCCCCCTGCCTTTTTTCCACTGGGTCTGGAACACAGCAATGCAGCGTGGGAGTGTTCTCTTCCGAGTCCCGGGACAGCTCTGCCTTCCTGTGCCATGGGTTCAACGTCACTCTCCCCAGCAGGCAGGCTTGCTCGAAGCCTGGAGTGTTCAAACAGGGGTGGCAGAGCACCACATTTTTCTAGGGACTGCGTGCGAGCCTTTTTTTTTTTTTTTAACTTTTTAGACTGTGCTCCTGCAGTTTATCATAATGGGAACATTCCATCGCTGACCCTTTCCTCTCCTCCCACCCACTTTTTTTTTCCTTCCTCTTTGATAAAGTCGTTCCTTTTTACTTCACCTGTGAATATTTTAACAAGTTATTCTGAGAGAGGGGAAATTAACCCCCCTCCCCCCCCGCCAGTGAAAGTACCTCAGCTTGTCACAATTTTTCAGGGTGCCCCTCCTATAGCAGAGCACCCAGCATTTCTGGGAATTGGAGTGCATTGAAAGTGCTTTCTGGGTACTTGTGTGCTAATGAGCACACCTTGCTTCCCATTGCCATTCCTTGTTCTCTACTGCCAAAACGTGCTCCTTTCTCAACGGGAGTGGCTTTTGCCTCTGGCCAGGTGCGCTGCCGAGATCGCTAAGAGGAATGTTGGCGATGATTCCCGTGATCCTGCAGCAATTAATTGAAACTGAGAAAATGGACAACAGAACTATTTGGTTCAACCCATTCTCCCGCCAAAGAGGGGAACACATTCTTGTAGTCTCTCTAGGGGCAGCTTTGGGCCTACAAACATCTCTTCATTTCTCCAGAACTTGCGCTCTGGAAGTGAAATGGAAGTGAAGTTAAAATCCTTTGGTATTTCGTGAAGGTATCTCTGAATAGGGCAAGCGATGGCAATTTTTCTAGGGCCACAAATTGAGTTGCCTAAGTGATGTCATGAGGCCTTGGGATTAAACGAAAGACGAAAAGAAAAAGCCGCTTGGGCAGTGGAGGGTGGTGGGCTGGAGGAGGGGGCGGGCCCTGTATTTAAGCTGTCTGGTAGCAAGGTGTCTTCCTCAATTGATAGCGTTTACTGAGTGCCTACTGTGTGCCGAGCACTGTGTTAAGCCATTTTAGGCCTCAGGTGACTTCAGAGAGATCTGAGGGAAGTGGCGGGAGCCCAAAATGGAAGTAAACTTGCGGCCCACCCCCCAAACCCGGGACGTGCCCCTCCAGTTGAGGGCATGAAGTTTTGGTTGAAAAAACACTTTCTCTCCCTCTTTCCCTCCATTTCTGTCCCTCCTCCTCTCCGTCTCTCTCCCTCCTCTCCATCTTGCGCTCCCTTCTCCTCTCCCTTCCTCCCTCCCTGCCACACTCCCCCCTCTTCTTCTCTCTCCCTCTCTCCCTCCTTCTCTGTTTCTCTCTCCCTCCAGGCTTTTATTGTGCTGGAGAATCCCTGCTGGTACAAATGGGTGGGCAAGGTTTGGAAACATTTGATCCCTGGAAATCCGAGAGCCCTGGCTATTGGTGGCTCTTGGTCTCCTACCTGCCACCGGGGTTTGACACGTGGGGGAGACCTACCCTCAGAATCCTGGCCTGCGTTCAACCGCCTGGCCACTTCCTCTTCTGGACCCAGGAATTTGTAGGTCATTCAGTGCTGTCAGTCTAACAGGAAGGCCCATTTTCCCCGCTCTGGGATTTCTCTCCACTGCTAGCTGGCTGGACCAGAGCTCCAGAGGCTGTGGGTTTTTTTTTTTTGTGTGTGTGTGTGTCTATCTCCTCTCCTCTCCTCCTGAGACCTGGCCTCAGGAGCCAGCCCTGCGAAGCCAAGCGGAAGGCACAGGACGCCACCTGGGGAATTGCAAAATCCTATTAAAATTCAAACTTTGAGCTTATTCTCAGCGGGACTCATTGGCCCTCAGATGATCCCTCAACCATCTGGGGAATCCATTCAGAAAAAAAGGTTCATTTATAGACTATCAGCGATCAATAAAACTTAATTTATTCTGAGCGGTTAGTTAGAAGGCCGGGTTGATTGATGTACCTTTAAAGTAACATTATCGTCAAAATGTTATGACCTAAAATATCGCCCATTCGAAGCCTTGGGTTAAAAACCGTTTCCTTCGAGACTGTCCAGGGGGGACTTCTCTGAGATCAGGACAGGAAGGACCTTTCCAAAACTACTTCGGTATATTTTGAAAGGGTGGCCTGCTGATATTGTAAAGATAGACGATTTACTCCACAAGAGGCTTTTCGGCTGTATTACCCGATTCAAAATGGAGATGATTGCAGAGAGAGCAAGGCCGTTGAAAAATTCCCTTGTTTTAATTACTTTTCCTTCAGTAATAGACAGTAAAAGCCCCAAACTGGAGCGCGGTCTCCATAAACTACGGAAAACCGGTAGAGCAAATTCATTTTTAGTGGTTCTTCTGGAAATCGGAGTGCACACCAAGAGGTGAAGTCATTTTGTCTGCTGGGTTCAGTTAATTAAAAAAAAGAAGGGAAAGACGACTGTAGTATGGCTAAATGGTGACTCTTCGCAGGGGAAGAAATGCCGGGGCCACAGGCTGCACTGGTTTGGATGCAAATTTAAGTTAACACCGGGAGCTCCATGCAAATATTCCGCATTGAATTTTTATGGCCGTAATTGTCCTGTTGACTCGTTTTTAAACGGGGGAAACCGCTCGGGCTGGGCGGGTGAGGCTTGATGCTTTCCATCCCAAAGGGCGAGGAGGATGGGCCCTGCCAATTTGATTTGGATGTTGAATGGAACAGACACGAAAATCAATGGCAATAAGAGCCTTCCCAAACGGCTGTGGAGACAGCTTTACGAAAAAGGGGTTGAGGGTGGGAGGGGGAGAAGAGGGGAAACGGCGACTTATAAACTGGAATTGTAATTTGCAGCAGAACCATCCGGAGAGAAACCAGAGCTTCTGGCCTCGCTGGGGTTCCATCCGAGGGCCGTCCACCTTCCTCAGCCCCTGCAGAACATGCAACCCTGCCTGGACCCTCTGATTCTGCAGCTGGGGACCTCCCCTCTTCCCCACCCAGGAGCCCCCCCATGCTTCTGCGGAGTCCTGGAAAGGGTTTGGGGGGGATCCCCGGCACCTCGAGTCCTTCCTCTGGGCCAGGATCCCTTTGAAGAAGGAGGTCATTGACTTGGTTTCGCCTCTTGGTTTCTCATACCTTTTGACCAGCCAGTTTGTGTAATGTCTGTCTGAGATGTTGAGTAAGGGCATTGAAACAGCAGACAGGATATCAAGTGTGAGGAAGTCTGGCTTCAGTATAACACCGACCGAAGTTGGGGTGGAAGCCGTGCCACCCTCACCCCCTGCGGCTCCCTGGCTTTAGAAGCTGGAGGGAGAGGGGCCGGGGTGGGCTCTTGCCCCGATCAGCCCCCCACCCCACCCCCAAGACAGCTCGAGGGTGGGCCGGGGAAGAAGTGTCTGTTGGTTCAGATGCCAGACCTGTTTTGTGCAGGGAGGCGATTGAGGTCCCCCCCCATGGCTCCTTGTGGCCTAGAGAATGTTACACAAGCAGTAATAATGTGTCTCTTTCTAAGGATTGCGTAAGTTGAGGATGATTTCTCCACCGGGAGAGTTATGCAAGTTTCAACTGAAATGCTTTTAAAAAGCTTTTTCTCTGTCAGTTTTGAGTCGCAACGTAGAGGTTGTATTATTTCCATCTCTAATTGGACTATAGATCTGAGAGAGCTAAGAAATGGAAAAAAACATTCGCCTCCACCCAGTGGGCCTAGGTTTCTCCTCTCTGGATAGGAATGCATTACGGGATTTTATCCGTTGCTTTGTGGAGTCAATATTGTGTGCCTTTTCCATAGCCGTGTTCATTGAGGGAATAGAAAGGAAACCCAACAGAAAATGAAGTTTTACCCCCCCCCCCCAAAAAAAAATAGCTCTTGATCTACTTTCTCTTGGTGGTTACTTTGTAGTTTAAAGGTGCGGGGGGGGGGGGGGGGGGGCGGGGGGAATCCACCCACACACAATTTACCGGCAAAGACGTACAGAATTGAGAACCGAGACAGGTAAAATTGCAGGTACTTTTGAGCCACGTCTAAGTTGACTGAAGCCATGTAACTGAACCGCAGTGACCAGGGATGGCACCCTCAACCCTCCCAGTATGGCATTAGACACGCATTGCTCATTGCTTTGGCACAGATGGCAAATCACCCGGTTTTCGGGGATAAATCCAGACCTGGCATCACTAGAGAGCAGTTCAGGCAGATGTGCCTATGGAGGTGCCCTGCATGTAGAAAGTGCTCCAATAAATACGATTGATTTGGCTCCCCTGTGCCAAGGAGATCGTTTGCTTGAGTTCCAATGGGGGTGGGGGCTCGTTGTGGGTTAGAAATGTGTCTAGCCCCTCTGTTATACTCTCCCAAATGATTAGTACAGTGCTCTACACACAGTAAGCGCTCAATAAATGCTCATGATGACTGGGGGTACACTCATCCAGTTCCAAGGCCTTTGGGGCCTTGGCTGCATGTGCTCTGCTCCTCTTCCTGGCAGAGAAGCCCCAGGAAACAGGCCAGGAGGGTGAGTAAATCAGGACTTTTTGCAAGAGTTAAATCGTCCAACCCCCAGACTGGCCATGACCAGGCATGAATGAATGGCCTCCTGCACACCTGTTTAATATTAAAATCAATCATTCAAGTGCTCTGTGGCTTTAGCCTGAAATTCAAGTTCCTTTGAGTCATCCCCCTGTTCTTTTGTTTGGGTGGAAAGAAAAAGGAGTGGCAGAAGACCGCCGGCAGATAAGAAGTGGAAAGAGCTGGCCAAATTTGCAAACCGAAAAGGTTCCATTTCGATATTTGGAAGTTTTGTCTTGGTAAAAGTTTTTGTGGTTCTCTTTCGTTTCTTTAGGATGCTCACTTTCTCCCCCCCGCCCCAGCAACTTTTAAAAACAGAACATTGCTTACAATTACCTGGCCCTACCGCCTCTTTGAAGCCGCACCAAACATGTTAAAGAGGCGAAACTGCGTCAAAGCAGAGATTCGACCAGGTTCGTTTCCCACCCGGCCCATCCTTAGCGAGTGGGATGGCTACCGAAAAGCCATGTTCACACTTTGATGCAACTAAGAAAAAAATAAAAGAATTGATTTTTGTCCCCATTGTGAAACCGAACCAAGGAAGGGTGTGATTTAGGGCATCCCCAGACAGGAAAAAAGCTGATTCCCGGTTGTACTTTCCCACATTTTCCACCCCTGTAATCTGCGGGGTGCGTTTTGGGGGTTTCATCAAAAATAGCCAAAAGGCGCCGATTTACAGGTATTGCCCTGCCATCCAGGGCCCCCTCAAAAAAATCTGGGGAAACACCAAGGCCTGATGGGGCCGCGTCTGTTGAATGTTTGCCCACCGAAAGCGTTTTTGGGCCACTGAGCTACGTTTAAATTCAGAATCGGTGGGGAGGATTAACCATACACGTTACCTGTTGAGTTTCTTTTTTCTGGAGGTGTGATTAGAAAGTGATGGTCATTCCACTTCTACATTTCACTCAATTTGAATCCTTCGGACGTGCCAGGGAAAAGTGGTGAAACGCCCATCTTTGAAAACAGTTCTGCTAATAGTCTTGTTTGCCGCGTTACAAAGGAAATTAGAGTGAAAGGTAGGTCTTGGTTGCTTAGGATTATGACATCAGGTGGGGAATAAGTGGCAGAAGCAGACGAGTTCCTGGGTGGCATTAGTTGGTTGCTGGGAAAGCGAGGAGCTCTGGGAGCAGGGATGTTATCTCTTGGCTGAAGCCTCAGTTACCTCTACAACAACATGTGTTCTGCCTAGTCTCACTGAAGGATCTCCAAGCGCTCAGCATTATCATATGGGATCCCCAGTTTCCAACGAGAACCCACAGTCTGGGACTGGTTTCCAGATCCTCTAATTGGTAGGCTTCTCGGGCTAGGGACCGACTCTGGGTAAAAGCTTTTTCTTTGAGTAGCTTCAGGGGTTCACTTACCTCCTTACAGCATTCCTGGCTAGTGGAGAGGAAAGGAGTGGGTCATTTTTAGGAGTAGCAGTGTTGTTTATTATAGGGTCATTCATTCAATCACATTTATTGAGTGCTTACTGTGTGCAGAGAACTGTACTAAGCATTTGGTGTAATACGGTATAACAGCTTGCAGACCTGTTCCCTGCCCACAGTGAGTTTACAGTCTAGAGGGGAGACAGGACATAATTACAAATAAATGCACAATTGAGAATTAGGCGCAGTCCCTGGGCCGTTCATAGGCTAGGAGAGCGGGGATGGGTGACAGACGCATAAGGAGAGACATCCACAAAAACACCAAAATGAGGCAGTGACCGTGATGTATGCAACAAGAGGAACAGGGCATTGTGGCTAGAGGAAACAAGAAGGATAGTTGTATTGAGCGCATGTTGTGTGCAGAGCACTGTACTAAGCGCTTGGGAGACTACATTACAACAATAAACAGATATATTCCCTGCCCATTAGGAACTTGCAGTATATGGGGGGAGACAAATGTCAATATAAGTAAATTACAGCTATAGGGCATCGTGACTAGAGGAAACGAGAGATAGGGCATTGTGGCTACAGGAGCAAAGATTTGGGCTTCTTGCAACCCAGACTCCTAGCAGTCACAGGCAGTGGCCATGTTCACAGTTAAGGCTAATTTCCAGTGGGCACTAGAGAGGCATAGCCAATAGATAATCCCGGCTGTGTGACCTTGGGTGAGTCACTTTTCTGTGCCTCAGATTCCTCATCTGCCAAATGGGAATTCCACTGCCTGTTTGCCCTAAGTGAGCCCTATGTGTGATGGTGGCTAGGTTCAACCCTATTAACCTGTATTTACCCCCAGCGCTTAGAACAGTGCTTAACACACAGTATGTAACCAATTCCACAGTAATAATAATATAACAATAATCACAGCTGCCGGCATCACCAGCACCGTCCCCGTGGTTTCCCCGTGGATGTCACAGGTGGTGTGGTAACGCATCCCAAGAGAATCCCCTCCAAAATTGCCATTTAGTTGAGAGAAAAAGGAAATGAGCTGGTGATGTGCAAGCACCCGCAGAGTTTATTTTTCAGAGTAGATCGATAGTTTCAGAGTTTTCCAAGTGTCATCAGCATTGTCTCTAGAGGTTTACATTTCTCCCTCTGGAGAGTGTTTTGGCAAGTGACTCTGCATAGTTAAACCATCAAAAGAACAGTATTGAACAGTATCATTGGGTTTTTGTCTTTTTTTTTTTTTTTTTTAAGAATTCTATTCAGAGCTAATGCCCCAAGTTATTACTTTGCCGGGCAGAGTTGCAATTACTAGCTTAGTTGTTCTCATTTGGATTCCCTCTAGCTCTCTACCCCCACTTTCCCCTTCCAAAGTCTCCTTCTGTGGCCACTCTGCCATAGTGCATTCTGGGATTTCCCTTTTGACTGAATGAGGCCCTTGTTAGAAGGGGAGGAAGTGGGTTCCCAGTAGGATTAAGGGGGATGGGGGGATGTCCTGTTTCATATGCAAAGCACACTGAACCAAGAGGGGAGGGGAGAGGAGGGGGAAAAAAAAAAACCTTCAACAAAACCAGTCGTGTCACAGCGTGGTGAAGCAGCTGCTGGCTTTGTCTGAAAGGATATTAATGTTTCAAATATGTACAGGAGCCTTTTATTTTTGCAGCGAGAGAGACGGCACATAATCCTTTTAAATAAGTTTCAGAAAAACCTCACAATTGAGGATCCTCGTAAACGTAGTACATCCTTGACTTTATTCCGGCGCCGTGGGGGTCTTTGGTCCAGCTAAGGTTGAGTAGTTTGTTGAAAATTGCCCAAATGAGAGGATTCCGGCTGCTCACGAGACTCTCGTCCCCAGCGTTGAAACCGAGTCGAAATACGGTCCGGGCCGAACGAGAAGCACCGTGGCAAACCTCCACCTCTGTAGGCTGCTGTTACTGTGGTATGAAGGCAGGTGGTCTCCCGCCCTTTAGACAGAGGCTGCAGACCTGTAGACCGAGGCGGCTGTCAACGTGGTATGATGGCAAGCGGTTATCGCTGTAATTTTAGGGCGCAGTCCGGGTCTTCTGTGCTTGCCAGGTGATAGATAAGGTGTGTGGTTTCCAAATTCTGCAAGGGAAGTTTTTTTCAAACCAAACCCAAGGTCGTTTGTGCTTGACATTTACAAATTCTTGGAAACGAAGGGCTTGCATACCTCCTTTTGTTTAAACTCCCTACCTGCCAGTGTCCCGTGAAAGCAAAATATTTCGTCTCCAGTTTATATTTATCCATCCAGTTGGTAAAACAGATCTTAATATACAAATGAGTCACCGTTTAGTCTTCGTGCAGACTTTTTGCCCATTGGAAGCAACATGTCAAAATAACGTGTAACTTCATTTCCTCACTTAGGTAGCCTCTTTCTTTTTTTCTTCCAGGGAAGGATACAGACCGTTGAGATAGCCTGGTTCATTGATCAGATTTGTATTCAAATGTCTTTCTGGTGATGTTTGCTAATGTAGTTGAACACTGGAATCAGGATGTGTTGTCGTGATTTGTTTGGAGACATTTTAGGTTATCCAGAAGAGCTCTTCTTCCCCTTTTAAGTTTCAGGTTAATCGAAGAAATTGCTCTTGTAGGAGAAGTGCAATGAGGAGGTCTTGTTTTATTAAATAGGTTATCCTTTTCCCCAAGATGCATTAGGATGTGAACATAATATCTGATTGGAGTATCACATTTAGAGGAAGAAAAAAGGAATTAGTTCTTCTCTCCCAGGATCTACAGTTTAGTGCCGTGGAATATGAAGGTTGGATTGGAATTTAACACTCTTAATATAATAGTGCCACTTGCTCCTACTAACTGTGTTCATTTGTTGTAGTCGTTAGCTTGGATAATATTAAACTCTTGCCAATGGCCCAAACGTTCAGAGGTATCACAGAACACATAAAGAAGTTGGCTCTGAAGAAATGAGATGTTCTGAGGAAGATAATGGTAGATTATTCCATGGCTCTTCTCCCTCTCTCATTTCACTTGGGGTGTGTGTGTGGTGGGCAGGGGGGTGGTGGTGTAAGAGGTGTAAGAGAGAGAGAGAGAGAGAATGAGTGAGCACATGCATGCTTTGAGTCCTGTTTTGATTCAAGGAATTGGCTTCCTGTGGGACATGAACCCGTTTTACCATCTGGAAATTTCTTTGGATGAAATTTTAATCCAATTAAATTTAAATTACATTACCTAAATAATTCTCATCTTACTAGGCACTCATGCCCTTCAAACACTTACCTCTTTCTAGCAGTTCAGTCCTACTGTGCCTGTTCTTGGAATATTTTTTTCCTAGAGCTATAGAACGTACACTTAGAGGGTTGCAGGTAGACTCAAAAATCATAGCATAGAAGTGACTCGGGGGAATAATTTCAGTAGACAAAATGTAAGAGGCTGTACAAACGGTGGAGAAAAACACTGTGTGGTCCGTGGCTAGGTAGAAATACACCAGAAAAAGATGCAGGGGTCATAGTGGTTCTTGGACAAATGATCTGGCAGAGTAGTGCTGTTTAAAAATTAAAAAAAATATATGGGGGTGTGTGTATTATTTAAAGGAAGGAGAGGTGAAATTCCTGAGAAGTTTGATGTTGTTTGCTCTCTGAGTTGCTTTTTAACTTGGCCAGATTTATGACCAAGGGAAAAAGACTGACCACCCAGAACACAAATGTCATGGCTTATTGAGTGGACTGCCATTTATAATATCAAACTGTTGGCCATAGCCCATTAACCAGCAAGCATTTTATGTGTGCGCGCGCGCACACACACACACGTGCATAAGCAAACGCACACATGCACACACATCATAGCCTACAAAGTGCCAAGTATGATAGTATATTCCTTCTGGGCCTTAGTATCACCGTTTTTTAGCAGTGATCTGGGAGGAGCATAAAGCATCCCGATATTAATATATGTGTGCGTCATGATAGAGGCATGGACAGGGCTGTTCGGACTTCTTGGACATCCCTTCCCACTCTGTATTTCACCTTCAGCCTTTCCCCAGCACCCGAGCTGAGCTGCCCAAACCACTTTTTTAATTATACTCTCAAGTTGAATGATATGCAAATGCAGTCAATTAAGCGAGGGGTTTTTAATTAGCAGTGTAAGTTCATGTGTGAAGTGCCTTGCCTTAATTACTTGACAGTTTTGTTGTAAATTTGCTAAGTTTTTTATACAGAACTATCAAAACTGTGATTTTTTTTTTAATTTAAAAAAACATTCTTATCTCCGGCAAGTATCATCCAGTTTGTCTGACCCTGGTACCTTTTGTGTTTTTTCTTTCTTCTGTCTGGGTAAAAAGTCTTTCAGCGCTGAAGATGAGAAGTCTGGTTCTCTGTCTTCAGAAAAACCCCGTGTTGCATTTTTAATTGAATTTCAGGTGCTTGTGGAAGTTCGTAGAGCGGCAGTTGGCATCAGCCTGGCTTCGCAGTCAGAGTCCGTGCTGAACTTTCGGTGTGGGAACGGAGCGAGGTTTTGAGGAGTTCTCCTTGGCCAGAAGGGCAAATAGGGATCACTTAGTACCTTTCCAAGGAAATGGTGTGTGACCCCACCTGCCTAATAATAATAATAATAATAATGATAGTCGTGTATTTGTTAAGCCAGGCACTGCTCTGAGCACTGGGGGAGATACAAGATAATCGGGTTGGACACAGAACGTATCCCACGTGGGCTCACAGTCTTATACCCCATTTTACAGGCGAGGGACCTGAGGCACAGAGGAGTGAAGTGACTTGCCCAGAGTCACACATCAGACAAGTGGTGGAGCTGGGGTTAGAACCCATGTCCTTCTGAATCCCAGGCCTGTGCACTACTCACTGGGCCACGGTATCTGAAATTCATTCCCTGATGATATTCATTCCCTGGTGCCATCAGAGGTCTGAGCAATTGGCAGACTGATCTCAACACCAGGACCCCTGATCGCTCCCCCTGGGCCAGACCTGAGGCAGAGGCTGGCCCAGTTTAGCTCAAGAAGGGAAGAGCCTGGTCTAAATTCGAGCACCCACCCGGATCTGCTGCTCAGACGACTAGCAGCCACCTGAGCTTTTGACCAGCAAATGATTTTGGGGGGGCCAGAAGTCAGCCCTACAAATGTTGTCTTCAGGGGAGCTGGTGGTAGTAAATAGCAGACCCAGACTTCACTGTTTTTGGTGAAGAACCAGGTTTGGGTCTGTTTTGGTCCGTCATCCAAGCGATCTTTGTCAGAGCCATGGGGCTGGACTTCTTTTAGTTGATCAGTGGTGTTTATTGAGTGCCTGGGGCAGGGCCCTGGACTAAGTGGTTGGGAGAGTACAGTATAGTAGAGTCAGTAGACACAATCCTTGCCTTTGAGGAGTTTACAATCTTACTGGTGAGGCAGGGGATGGCCGGGTGCCATTTTGGGGGTCAAAGGTGGGGAAATCGTGAGGGGAGAGGCAGCCCTGGACCCATCCTCAGCTCAAAACGGGCCCAGTTGCCCCTTTGGCACCCTCAGTCCACGACCCAGAGGCCACCCCATTCCAGTCCTGGGCCTCAGTGGGTAGTTGGTATGCCACACATCTGTAAAACTTCAGCCAAGCCCCAGATTCAGTCCTAGGGTGTGCGAGAGGTGGCTTGCTTTGAATTGTTCAGTCCTAAGCTCTTAGTACAGTGCTATGCACCTCGTTAACACTCAGTACATACCATTGGTTTTTAACAGCTGTCTCCCCATCTAGTTCTTAAGCTCGTTGTGGATAGGGACCGTGTCTAACAATTCTGTGGGATTTTAAGCAGTGTGGCTCAGTGGAAAGAGCAGGGGCTTAGGAGTCAGAGGTTGTGGGTTCTAATTCTGGCTCTGCCACTTGTCAGCTGTGTGATTTTGGGCGAGTCACTTCACTTCTCTGTGCCTCAGTTACCTCATCTGGAAAATGGGATTAAAGACTGTGAGCCCCACATGGGACAAACTGATTACCTTGTATCTCCCTCAGTGCTTAGAACAGTGCTTGACACATAGTAAACGCTTAGCAAATACAATTATTATTATTATTTATTGATAGCTTACTGTGAGCAGAGCACTGTACTAAGCTTTTAGAGTACGATATAACAATATACGGACACATTCCCTGCCCACGAAGAGCTTACAGTCTAGAGGGGGAGACAGACAATATAAAAAAATAAAATTACAGATACGTACATAAGTGCTGTGGGGCTGGAAGCGGGGATGAAAAACGGGAGCAAGTCAGGGTGAAGCAGAAGAGAGTGGAAGAAGAGGAAAGAAGGGCGTAGTCTGGGAAGGCCTCTCGGAGGAGATGTGCCTTGAGTGAGGCTTTGAAGATGGGGAGGGTCACAGGCGTTCAGTACAGTGTGCGCACACACTGAGGAGTGAGTAAATATCATTGATTGCCTTCTCAACACCCTGCAGCCATGGTGAGCTCTTACTTGGAATAATCATCCACACGGGGCTGGCTCATCCTAGGGCTGAGTTTCTATTCTACAGGTCAGTCATATGTATTGAGTGCATACTGTGTGCTGAGCACTATACTAATCGCTTAGGAGAGAACAGTGTAACAGGGTTGGTAGACACATTCCCTGCCTACAGGGAGTTTACAGTCTAGAGGAAGAGAGACAGACATGAATATAAATAAATTACAGATGAGCACATAAGTGCTATAGGGCCGAGGGAGGGGTGAATAAAGGGTGCCAATCCAGGGATAGATCTAGAAACCTAAGGATGGGCATTGAGCCAGTGAATATGGAGGAGACAGAGTGCAAAGTTTAAAATAATCAAAACAAAAACAAAAAAATCAACCAACTGCTCCAGATGCAGTCCTGGAAGTAAGTCTGCTTCTCTTCAGAATCAGAATGTCAGAACATCTGTAATCCAATCGAATGGCTTGTAATTGGATGGATTGCTCCGTCGTCAGTAGGCATAAGCCCAACCCCATGGGACAGTCGAAAAATCAAATCTTGAGAAACAGTGTGGCCTAGTGGATAAAGCCCAGGCCTGAGAGTCAGAAGGACCTGGGTTCTAATCCTGGCTCTGCCACTTGTCTGCTGTGTGACCTTGGGCAAGTCACTTCACCAAATGGGGGTTAAAACTGAGAGCCCCATGTGGGACAGGGACTCTGTCCAACCTGATAAACTGGTACCTACCCCAGGGCTTCAGTGCCTGACACATAGGAAGTGTTTAACAAATACCATTTAAAAACACAAAATCTCAGTATCCTGGACTGGTAGCTAGACCTGCTGCTCTGTTCTCCTGAAGGTGTCCAAAGGCACAGCATAGCTTCAGTCTGGGTTGGTGGTATATTTTAGGGATGTTGTGTGTTTTTTGTTTTCTCTTTTGGGATTGTAGGGCCATCCATTTTGGCAATTTTTGTGTGGAAAACCATCATTCTTGTGCGTTTCTCCTCACACGCTCTGTCTCTGACTCTTTCTGTCTGTCCAGCTCCCGGAGGTATTTGCAGAGGTGTCGTAGTTTCCCAAAAACCTCCTTGACCTCAGGAATTTGCTCACTCTTGGATAGTTTTCCTCTTGGGAATTAAACTCTTGGCCAGGCCTCCTTAGAGGTCTTTCCCCTCCCCACAAAGTCTCTGCTCTAGGAATTCTGTTCACATCCCGGAGAGTTTGAATGCTCTCTAAAGCAGTGTCAGACCAGCAGCTTGTCAGTACTCTGGAAAGATTTTGGGTCAGGAGAAAACACTCAATCGGTTCTGTATTGAGTTGTTACTGTGTGCAGAGCACTGGATTAAGTGCTTGGCAGAGTTCAGTGCAACAGAGTTGGACACGATCCCTCAAGGAGCTGACAGTCTGGCGGGGAAAGACGTCAGTAAAATAAATTCCGACTGGGGGAAGCAACGCTCTGTGACTAGGTAATCAAGGCCTTAACCTAGGAAAGAGGTGTTGTCCAGTCCTAGTGTGCAGAACCCAAGTAGCAAGCAATCTTTATTTATTTCAACCTCTCCATTCTGTTGTTGACATACCGAATCAGTGCCCTCTGGCTTTCTGTTAGGTGGGTTTTTAGCAAATATTGCCTGGGTTGAAACTGCCTTCTAGAGTGATAAGTCTGGTTCTCACTGCCAAGGACCGCATCTCCACATGAGAAGCAGTATGGTATAATGAATAGAGCACGGGCCTGGAAATCAGAGGGTCATGCGTTCTAAACCTGGCTTTGCTGTATGTCTGCTGTGTGACCTTGGGCAAGTCACTTCCCTTCTCGGCACCTCAGTAACCTCATATGTAAAACGGGGATTGAGACTGCGAGCCCCATGTCGGGCAGGGACTGTGTGCAACTCAATTTGCTTGTATCCACCCCAACACTTTGTATAGTGCCTGGCGTTTAGTAAGCGCTTAACAATATTATTATTATTATTTTTTTCTCCTCACCCACCCGGAAGCACCTTACTCTGAGACGCATAGTTTCCAAGCTGCATGCCCCGCCGTGGCCTGACCCATTTAGCCATCAGAGTCCAACAGGCGTGGCGATGGACGGGCATCAGGGTGATTTTCCCGTTCGGGATCCATTTCAATCCAAACTCCACTTACTCAGAGGCCCTCTTGAGGCATGCCGTCTCCTCTTCATTCCCGCATGAAGATTTCGGACTGAAGTGGCAAATGCTTAAGCTGCCTGAACTGAATGGTGGTGACAATAATTGTGGTATTTGTTAAGCGCTTACTGTGTGCCAGGCACTTTACAAAACACTGGAGTGGATAGAAGCTAATCAGGTTGGACACAGTCCCTGTCCCACCTGGGGCTCACAGCCACAATCTCCATTTTACAGATGGGGAAACTGAGTCCCCAGAGAAGTGAAGTGGCTTGCCTAAGGTCACATAGCAGACAAGTAGAAGAGATGGGATTAGCACCCATGACTTTCTGACCCCCAGGCCTGTGGTTTGTCCACTAAGGTCATGCTATAAGGTAGAGGCTAAGTGCCAGGGCATCGGGGCCGGGCGGTGAGAGGGGGGAAATCAAGCATTTAGCATTGGTGCTTCCCTTCTTCCCTCTGTCCTTTCCCTGTAGAACTGCCCACATAAAAATGCTGCAGGGCATTGGGGACACCAAGGGAGAGGGACTGGTGAATTCAGGGTTGTTCTTCAGCCATGTGTGCTCCCGCTGGATAGATTTTGGCATTTTTTCTGTGACTAGACCCTTTGAGTCACCCTCGAGATTTTACAGTGGCATGGTTAGCGTCGGAGCGCCCACGATGCTTGGCACTAGACAGAGAATTAAGCTGGATATCAGAATATTCTCGATCGATTGGAAAAAGCATTCAGAAACAATCCTGTTGTTAGACCTAATTATCGTTGCTTTCAAGGCTCCCCTCCAGCTCTTTCCATTTTGGTTCTGCTCACCTGCTTCTCCCCAGATTTCTCTCTTCGCTTCTAAGCGCTCCTGGCCTCTGACGTCTCTACCCCCAATCCCTTATTCACACCGTCTCACCCCCGGCCCACCAGGAACTCTTTCTTCAAATCAATCAGTGGTATCTTTTGAGCCCCCACCATGTGCAGAGCACTGAACCAAGCACTTGGGGGAATACAGTGAAACAGAGTTGGTAAGCATGTTCCCTGCCCACTACAAGCTTACAGTCTAGAGGGAGAGACAGACATCAAAAAAAATTATGGAGCTGTACATAAGTGCTGTGGGTGGGGTGAATTCAATCATATTTATTCATTCAATTGTATGAATGAAATAGGGTGGCTCAGTGGAAAGAGCCCGGGCTTTGGAGTCAGAGGTCATGGGTTCAAGTCCTGGCTCTGCCAATTGTCAGCTGTGTGACTTTGGGCAAGTCACTTAACTTCTCTGTGCCTCAGTTATGTCATCTGGATAATGGGGATTAAGATTGTGAGCCCCCTGTGGGACAACCTGATCACCCTGTAACCTCCGCAGCGCTTAGAGCAGTGCTTTGCACTTAGTAAGTGCTTATGTGCCAAGCACTGTTCTAAGCAATGGGGTAGATACAGGCTAATCAGGTTGGACACAGTCCCTGTCCCAAAGAGGACTCACAGCCTTGATCCCCATTTTACAGATGAGGATACTGAGGCCCAGAGAAGGTAATTGACTTGCCCGAGGTAACACAGCCAACATGTGGCAGAGCAGGAGTTAGAACCCAGGGCCTTATGACTCCCGTGTCTGGGCTCTAGCAAGTAGGCCACACTGCATCTCCGACTACCTGTTACCTTTGTTTTCTCTCCTGTTCCCACTATTTGTAAAGAATTAATGTCTGCCTGTTTCCTCCACTAATTTGTAAGCTCCTCTAGGGGAAGACGTGGGGTCTTGCTTTTGTTGTATTCTTTGAAACCCTCAGGAGGCTCTCATTAAATACCATTGATTGATTTTAATAATGAAAGCCAAACATCAGAATTATGAGTTAGGATACTAGTGATCACTTTCCTGTAAAGAGCAGACCAGTTTGGAGTGTCATAGTGAACCTCAGAAAAGCATCCGTGGTTGCAGGCTGAATTAAAGGTCGTGTCAGCCTTACACTACTTTCCATATTTGCCAAACATTTTGTTTACTCTGTCGAGCTTGGAATGCCACTTGCAGGGTTTGAAGGAATTGGGCTTCAGGGGGAGAGGTGACTTAGCCAATCAGTGGTACTTATTGAACACGTACTGGGTGCAGGGCGCTGTACTAAGCGCTTGAGAGCACAGTAGAATTAGTAAACACCGCACGGGCAGGGATCAAGCTAGAGGGAGAGATAGACACTAACACAGAGAAGGGAGGGAGAAGGAAAAGGGATATGTTCATTAGTCAGTGCTTTACTAATATATGTATCTGTAATTTATTTATTTCATCATCTATTTATATTAGCATCTGTCTCCCTCTCTAGACTGTGAACTCGTTGTGGGCAGGAACGTTTCTGTTATAATGTACTCTCCCAAGCGCTTTACAGTGCTTTGCACACACACGATTGAATGAATGAATATATGTACCTGTATATATGTTTGTACATATTTGTTACTCTATTTTACTTGTACATGTCTGTTCTATTCATTTTGTTAGTATGTTTGGTTTTGTTCTCTGTCTCCCCCTTTTAGACTGTGAGCCCACTGTTTGGTAGGGACTGTCTATATATGTTGCCAACTTGTACTTCCCAAGCGCTTAGTACAGTGCTCTGCACACAGTAAGCGCTCAATAAATACGATTGATGATGATGATGATGATGAATGAATGAATAATGGGGCATGTAAATAAGTGTTGAATTTAATTAGGTGGTGCTGATGTTGCAGTTTGGGGGAGTGAAAAGTGGAGAGATTAGCGGTTAATTGGGGAAGGCCTCCTGGAGGAAGTGTGCATCCAAAAAGGGCTCCGAAGTTAGGGAGAGCTGCAGTCCATCGGATTCAAAGTAAGGAAGGGTGTTCCCGGCAAGGGAGAGGATGTGAGCAGGCGGTCAGTGGCGGGACAGTCGAATAAGGCCCAGTGAATAGGTTGGCCTGAGAGAAATGACGAGTGCGAGCTGAGGTGTAGTGGGAGAAGAGAGTGGATAAGTAGGACGGAAGGAGTTTATCGAATGTCAAGTCAAGGGTTTCTGCTGTATGTGGTCCAGCATGGACAAACGTTGGAGGGTTTTGAGGGGTGAGAAATGGTTTTATGTTGTATAATCGACTACAATAATGGAATCTTTCATTTTACTTTGAGCATTGGAGCAGATGTCGAGGGTTCTGGTCCCGAACCTCGTCAGAGTTGGAGGAGGTTTCTGGGCCATTCCCCTTCAGGAGAGGGAACAGGGATTTCTAGATGAATGACTTTTAATCTGTGAGATGGTACTCTCTTTCCTTGCCTTTTTCCTGAAGGGAATAGTATCTTTTTTGCATTTGAGGTAAATAGCAATAGAGTAACAAAAAAAAAGGGGGGGGGGGGCTGCCATATATTCAGAGAATAATAGTCTCAAATGGATAGCTGTCTGATCCATATTTCTCCTTTTTTTAGGAGACTAACGTCTGTTTTGTCATAAAACTTTCATGTACCACCAAGAGGGAGTGAGAGAAACACTTCAGTAAATTTTCTTCAGGAAAACTAGTTCCACAAGACAGGTATCTTAAGATGGGGGCGGATTTTGAGCAAGAAAGTGGTAAAGGCATTAAAGTCTCCCTGCAATCTTAGGAATGCTTACTGGTAGTGTTTAAACCTGAGCAAATGTGGCGTTGAGGGAGAGATGGGAATACTGCCCACAGAGGGGGAGAAAAGAAAAAGATAAATGAACTCTGTATAAGTCTGTCACTGGTGGCATTCCAGAATGGGACCTCCTTTGCTGTGAGTGAAGGCAGCAGCTGACTCTTGCTTTCACTGTCTCCTTAATCTTTCAAATACTTATCATAAATATTCAATACACTCCCATTAGACACCCAGGTTTTTCCTACTGTTACTTAATCCTCCAGATCCCTCCCCTTCTCCCCCCGCCCCAGTTGGGAGTGGCCCAAGGCACAAAAAAGGATTGCATTTTCCAAGAAGAGGACTGTGTTCCTACTTGTTTGGAAACAAGTCCTGAGTGACTTCAAAAGAAATATTATATAAACCCCATTTGCACAGAAGGAGGAGTTTCAGTACTTCACTGCCCTTCATCCTGCATTTTAAGGGTTAAGCAGCCAGTGAATTCCAGCTAGCTGAGGGAGGCGGTTTCAGAATGAAACAGTGGCTCTATGGCCATTCATTTAATTTTTTTTTTCTTTAAGGGAAAATGATCTATTTAGGCTCTAAAGTCGAGCGTCCCAGAGCTACAAGGCACCATGAGGGTCATCTGGTCCAACCCCCTGCCTCTGGGTAGTCGAATGACAAAGTTGGTCTGTGGTTGGAGGAACCCAGCAGCTGGTGAGGGGTGGAGGTGAAGGGGACAAAGTGTAGAGGAGAGGGAAGAACCAAACCAAATGTAATTTCTGGCTTTGTTCAGTGCCCCTTGTTCGACCTAGACATTGGACTATAAGGAGACAGGGGCCAAGGCATCAGGTTTTTGCCAAATTATGTAGAGAAGAGGGAAGAACCAAACTGCATGTCATTTCTGGTTTTGTACGGTGTCCCTCGTTTGACCTAGACGTTGGACTAAAAGGAGGCAGGGGCCAAGGCTTCAGGTTTTTGCCAAATTTCAGTTTGGTTTCTGGTGAAACCAGTGTGAAGCAAAACTGGAATGAAATGGTCTGCATGATCAGCCTCCAACCCGACCTCCCCCCGGCCCCCTATACATGCCCACACACATACCCCATCACCGAACTGAAACCCCCAGCGTTACTCAGCACAGATTGGGTGACTTTCTTGATCAGGCCTGTGACGATCTTCAGATGTGTCAAACGTATTGGGTTGACAAAGACAGAAAGACTCACATTTCACCTGACATTGAGACTGTGAACTTTTTCCGGGCAAGGAACGTTTCTGCTCATTCTGGTTTATTCTCCTAAGAGCTCAGTGCAGTGCTCTGCACATAGTAAGTTTCAATAAATGCCACTGATTAAGGGAATGTGTCGCCTCTTTAAGCAGCTAGTAAACTACACTAAGTGGGCGCTGAAGAAAAGCTACTTTCATTACCACTACTCACCCCCATCCCCCTGCACTTATGTAAATATTCTTATGTGCCTCTAATCTCTTTTTTAATGTTTGTCTCCTCCTGTAGACTGTAAGTTGCTTGTGTGCAGGAATGTTGTCTACCCCTACAGCATCATCATCATCAATCGTATTTATTGAGGGCTTACTATGTGCAGAGCACTGTACTAAGCGCTTAGCACTGTACTAAGTGCTTAGGGCCTAGTGGAAAGAGAATGGGCTTGGGAGCCAGGGGAACTGGGTTCTAATGCCAGCTCTGCTGCTTTCCTGCTGCGTCAACTTGAGCAAGTCACTTCATTTCTCTGTGCTTGTATCCGCAGCTATAAAAGTGGTATTTAATGTTTTCTCCCTGTTGGTTAAACCGTAACTCCATGTAGGGCAGGGAATGTCCGACTTGATTAACTTGTATCTGCCCCAGTGCTTAGAACAGTGCTTAACACAAAGTAAGTGCTAAACAAAATACCACTATAAAAAGTAACTCCATTGTACTTGCCAAACACTTAATAATAATAATGATGCTAATAATAATAATAATGGTATTTTTTAAGCGATTACTTCTTACCAAGCACTGTTCTATGTGCTGGGGTAGATACAAGGTAATCAGGTTGTCCCACGTGGGGCTCACAGTCTTAATTTTACAGATGAGGTAACCGAGGCACAGAGAAGTGAAATGACTTTCCCAAAGTCACACAGTTGACAAGTGGCAGAGCTGGGATTAGGACCCAAGACCTCTGACTCCCAAACCTGTGCTCTTTCCATTGAGCCATGCTGCTTCTCTGTGCCTTGCATAGAGCAAGCACTCAATCAATGGTATTCATTGTCAGTCAGTCATATTGAGCACTTACTGGGTGCAGAGCACTGTACTAAGCACTTGGGAGAGTACAATACATCAATAAACACATTCCCTGCCCACAATGAGTTTACAGCCTAGGGGAGGGAATACTGAGTGCTTATTACATATCGAGCGCTTACTGGGTGCAGAACACTGTACTAAGCACTTGGGAGAGTACAGTGCAACAATAAAGACATATTTCCTGCCCACAACGAGCTAATAGTGTAGAGGAGGGGAAATATTGAGGGCTTGTTACTTACTGAGCACTTACTATGTGCAGAGCACCATACTAAGTGCTCAGGAGGGTGTGACGCAGCAGATCTAGCAGACATGCCCCCTGCCCGTAGCGATACCATCAACTCATCGGTTGATCCTCTAGTAAGGAGGCTGGAGTCCAGACATTCTGACACACCCCTTCACCACGGAGTGGGAGGGGGATGGGAAGTGACAGTGTGGTGCAGTATTGCCACCGCTATTGCCGCCAACCAGCCAAAGTTTCCCATCGCCTTCCGGCCTAGCCTTGAAAGTTATTCTCCCTGCTCCGCCTCTCTGGGCTCCCACCAACCAACCAGCGGGTCAGGAAACCACAGCTCCGCGGACTCATCTATCTAGGTGATTCTGGTGCCGGTGACCCCGGCTTGCTCACCACAGCCTGCAGTTTAGAGGCACATGGGATGTCTTTTTTTTTTCTTAAGTTGTATTTTACCCATTAAGAAATAAGTGTAGCTTGTAGCACTATTAACAGTAATAATTATGATGTTGGTTAAGTGCTTGCTAGTTGCCAGACACTGTACTAAATGCTGGGGGTGGATACAAGCAGATCAGGTTGGACACAGTCTCTCTCCCTCATAGGGCCCACAGTCTCTCCCCATTTTACAGATGAGGTAACGGAAGCCCATAGAAGTGAAGTGACTTGCCCAAGGTCACACAGCAGGCAGGTGGCAGAGCTGGGGTTAGAACTCATGACCTTCTGAGTCCCAGGCTTGTGCTGTATCCATTACACCGTGCTACTTCTCTACTTGACCCATGGAGAAACTTTTCTCAGAGTCATTCAGCCTGGTCCTTGTTAGGTAGGTTTGAGGATGCAATTTTGCTGATCCCCAGAGTCGCAGTGTAGTGGTGGAAATAGTATTTGGCACTTACCGCGTGTGGAGCGCTGGGGAAGAGTGCACAGGTGGGAATTGGACACGGACCCTGTCCCTTGAGGGATTCTCAAGCTGCAGAGGGAAAATTGCGGCAACCTCTCATATAGAAGGCACGCACTCGCTCCTTGCCTGGACGAGACTATTGTTGGAGATTTGGGAAATGATCCCCAGCGATGCAACTCATTTTGGGGATGGGCAGCTGTGCCATCTGAAGGAGTTGCTTTTGCACAGAGGCGGGAGAGGCACAAGGGCACTGGTTTTTCTTTTTTAATGTTTTTCATTGCTTTTTATAGTATTTAAGTGCTTACCATGTGCCAGGCACTGTACTAAGCTCCAGGGTAGATACAGTGTAATCGGGTTGGACACAGTCCCCGCCCCATGTAGGGCTCACAGTCTTATTCCCCATTTTACGGATGGGGAGACACAGAGTAGTGAAGTGACTTGGCCAAAGTCAAGCAGCAGGTGGGCAGCATGACCTAGTGAGGATAGAGCACGGGCCCGGGAGTCGGAAGGTCTTGGGTTCTAATCCCGGCTCTGCCACTTGTCTGCTGTGTGACCTTGGACAAGTCACTTCAGTTCTCTATTCCTGTTACCTCGTCTGAAAATGGGGATGACGATTGTGAACCCCATGTGGGTCAGGGACAGTGGCCAACCTGATTAGTTTATGTACCCCAGCACCTACCACAATGCCTGGTACATAGTAGGTGCTTAAACAATACGATAAATTTTTAAAAAAGTGGTGGAGCTGGGATTAGAACCCAGGTCCTCTGACTCTCAGGCCTGTGATCTTTTCACTAGGCCACACTGCTTCTTTGCACATGGTCCTGTTCCCCGGCCCAGTCCAAGTACTCTGGATGAACCTGTTCTGGTGACCGTTTCTCACCTCGGCCTAGCAGAGAGAATGGATTTTGAATAATTTAGCAAAGGCCCAGGGCGAGGCCTAGAGCTGCCCTATTTTAGAAACCCGCCACTCAGCTGACAGCCCGTCTAGGCGACGGACAAGGCTACCCGTGGTCAGTATTTCATTGCGCCATTTGGCTAAAGGGCTGTGCGGAAGATTTACAACAGCACTCAATATGGGAAAGTGTGTAGTTTGTCATAGCCTGGGCTGGAGGCTGAAAAGGGAAAATGAAAGCAGGACACAGTAAAACTTGAAGTCGTTATTTCACGTCCCTCCTCTTGGCAGCCTGTTTTTGTGAAATAAATCATTGTGAGAAAATGATTTAAAGTACATCGCTCTTTGGAGAATCGAGGGAGAATGGATGGTGTGGTAAAAAAAAAGAAAAGGTGGGGAGGGTGTGGGGAGACCCCACCCTCATCCCCCACCCCCTCCTCAGTAAGGCTTCTGTCCGTTCTCAGCATCGCTTCCATAGGGTTTTGTGTCGGCTTGGTCCTGGCGAGCCTTTTGTTGGGAGCAGCCAGGGGTTGTTCCCATGTGCTCCCAGTTCACTGACACATGACCTCCCCCACACACAGAAAACACTGAATATACTGCCCTTTTCCAAACCTGTCACACGCATACCCATCACCCCTTTTTCCCCCGGCCCCAGATGGTAAATAACATCAGGGGGTCAAAAGAAGGCTTTGTCTCTTTCTTATTCTGGATTTAAGGATTCCATATCTCTGTTTTCCTTTCTCTACCTCACTCTTTCCATAAATTAACAAGCCAGCTCTCTGTGGAACAGAGACAAAATGTTACCCGCGATTAGCATCACACTGTCTAGATGAAAATAAATACCCCGGGTTTCATTTTCTCTTGGACCAGGCCCACTTTCATTGGAAGCAAGAATCGCTTGCTTCAAGAGAGGTGCTCTGCTCATAGTAAGCGCTCAATAAATCCCCTTGATGATGATGATCAGGGTGAAGTGCAGAAAACTTGGGGAAGTTCACTCAATTCCTGGAGCATAATTAAGTCCATTGCTCCAAATTCACTCCAGAAAGTGAAGACAGGAGTTGAGCAGCGACTCTGCCGTTCGGTTCTCTCAATTTAGCACGCTCCCCAGCCCATAATTTCAGTCGCACGTGTGTGTCCTCACTCCCTTTCAGCGGTCTTAGCCCTGAGTCTGAACTGTGGACTGCTTTTTTTCAGCCCTCTACACCCAGTGAAAAACAAAAACGAAGGCCACCCCAAAGTGTCCGCCCCAAGTGCTCAGTTGGGCACATTTACCTCAAGATGCTGTGCAATCAATCCGGTCATTTGGTGGGGTTTCTTTTCTTTTCTTTTTTTTCCTCCTTGGGCCCAGGCAGGCAGGCAGGCAGGCAACTGCTAAGAGTTAGAGTGATGACCGTCTTTCCAGTTTCAGTTGATTGGAGCCGAGAAGCCAGTGAATTGAAATATTGAGGGAGTCCTGAATTCCCTGGGTGCTGAGGTTACCATCCTTTTGTCTGTCTTTTGTTTCCCACTGTTGAATATTAATAGGGTGGGGGTGATATGCATGTGTGTGTGTGTGTGTTGTGGGGGGAGTGTTCTGAGATTGGCTTACAAGTGTGGAGCTTGAAAGGGGGACATTCCCTCTCTGTCTCTTTTTGCTTTGTTTTGTTTTGCAAATATTGTTGTACAGCTAGCCCCTGTTGCTGGGATCCTGCCTAGTGTTTTAGATGCGGAGTAGATGTCAGCCAGCCCCGAAGCCCGGCTGGTTGGATTTAAAGGGAGATAATACGCGGCCAGTCAGATGACGCCAGACCTTAGAATCGTTCGGTCTCGGAGTAGGTTCCTGTGAGCCGGAGTAGGTTCCGGAGTGAGCCGTCTTCCTTAAGCTGTGAGTTACTCTCAGGGCTGGCCCAGGCCATTCCCCCCACCCCGGTGGACTACCTGCATTTTATATACTGACTTCCTCCAGGTATTAGGCCATTCGCTTTAGGGGAGGGGAGAAAAACAATGGAGCCTTCCACCTTTTTTGCACTGTCCCTTATGAGAATTCTGGTCCAGCAGTGGCTTCGGAATCTGTTCCTGGCTTGCGGGGGAGTCACCGAAAGGAGACGGTCTCTACTTTGGTCAAAGATGAGTCTCTCTGCAGGACCGTTGCCTGCTAGATATTAAGACGCCTCCTCCCTTCCTCCCCCTTTCCTGCTTATTAGGCTGTTTGTTCCTTTTAAACTCTGATTGCACAGTCTTCATTTAACTTCTAAAAGGCTCCGGAAGGATAAAGAAAAATGAATAGAAAGTGTTTCTCTCTTTCCTTTTCCTCTTTAGGGCTATCCGGAGCCCCCGGGTCTGGTTTCTTTTTCCATGTCGCTTTTTGGCATGTGTGCGCGCGTGTGTGTGTGTGTGTGTTTGGCAGAACAGTGAGAGAATGGTTTCCACTGCTGATCTGTGCATAATTAGCAGGTCTGCCGCCACAAACTCTTCACATGCAACATGGGAGAATGGACTCACTTCAGAGGGACTTGGGTTCAGCTGGTATGAACCTCTTCTCTCCCACCCGTGTGACGTGGTTTAATGCAGTACAGTCATCAGTCAATCCATCAGTGGTCTTTACCAAGCACTTACTGTGTGCCGGGCACTGTACTAAGCATTTGTGGAGTACAGTATAATAGAGGTGGTAGACATGTGCCCTGCCCACAACGAGCAAGAGTTTCCACAGATGCTCATAAAAAAAAAAATGATGTTGGTCCCAGAGACAGGACTGAACAGTGGCCTTGCATCTCTGTAAGGAGGTTTTGGCTCACTGTAGGCCCAGGTGAACGAGGGGAGCCTGCTAGGGGCTGAGGCAAACTGATTACTCGTACTTTTTAAGTGCTTACTGTGTGCAGAACACTGTATTAAGCACTTGGGAGAATACAGTACAACAGACACATTCCCTGCCTACAGCAAGCTTACAGTCCAGGCAGGGAGTTGTGCTTGTGGCTTCAGAGACCATCCAGACCCTAAGGAAGGTCCCAGAAAAAGAATGAAGTCCTCCCATCCCTGCTCTTTCGGTGCAGGGAATGTCCCATCTAAAGGGGAAGGAAAGGAGACAGACTGATGGAAGCGCAAAAGCTCAAAGAGCATGAGAGTAGGTGGAATGGGTTATTTTTTGTGTTTGCTCGTTACACCCTTACTATGTGCCAGACACTGTACTAAGCGCTGAAGTAGATACAAGGTAATCAGGTTGTACACAGTCCCTGTCCCACATGGGGCCCATAGTCTAAGTTGGAGGCGGGAGGACTCTAGACTATTAGATCCTCTCTCCTGGAAGTTTCTTTTGGACAGGGAACATGTCTACCAACTCTTTAGTGTACTCTCCCAAACTCTTAGTACAGTGCTCTGCACGCAGTAATCACTCAATAAATATGATTGACTTGAGGATTTAATCCCCATTTTATAGGTGTGGTAACTGAGGCCAAAGAAGTTGCCCAAGGTCATGCAGCAGAGAAGCGGTGGAACTGGGATTGGAACTGGGATTAGAATTTGGGTCCTGTGACCCCCCCCCCCCCCGCCCTCCTCTTTCCACTACACCAAGCAGTTGTTATCTGATAAACAGATAACAAGTAACACGGGGTAATCATAGGGGAGCCCAGGGGACTGAGGTAATATAATAACTATAAGCTTGTTGTGGGCAGGGAACAGTGTCTGTTTATTGTTGTGTTGTACTCTCCCAAGCGCTTAGTAGAGTGCCCTGCACACAGTAAGCGCTCAATAAATACAATTCAGTGAATGAATGAATGACTAGCAGAGTCTGTGGTAGGCTTCCTGTAGGAGTTTTGTCAGTGTGGTCCAACTGAGGGCTACCCAAAGAGTTGGAAGTGGAGATGGGGTGACTCCTCACCCTTTCTACCCTGCCCCGGGGGTAGAGGGGACACAGCAGTGGGGTCCCTCCCTCTGGCTCCCACATAAACCCAGTTTCCTGGAAATTCTGCTCCCTCAGCTGCACTGCCTGGTCCACAGTGACTCCATTTCTTCACCTGTCCCCAGGCAAATCAATCCCAGGAGATTGGAAACACGTGCTCATAGTCTAGTGGCAAGAATGCAGGCTTGGAAGTCAGAGGTCGTGGGTTCTAATCCCTATGGCAAGAGCGCAGACTTGGAAGTCAGAAGTCGTTGTTTCTAATCCCTGCTCCGCCACACGTCTCCTGTGTGACCTTGGGCAAGTCACTTCACTTCTATGCCTCAGTCACCTCATCTGCAAAATGGGGATTAAGACTGAGCCCCACGTGTGACAGGGAGTGTGTCCAATCTGATTATAATGATGGCATTTGTTAAGTGCTTACTATGTGCAAAGCACTGTTCTAAGTGCCGGATTACCTTGTACCCAGTGTTTAGAACAGTGCTTGGCATAGAGTAAGTGCTTAACAGATACTATTATTATTATTATTAGAGTGTCGGCTCCGGAGCGGGACAAGTCAGGTTTGTCCATCGGTCAGTGGTATTTGTTGAGTGTTTACTGTGTGCAGAGCTTTGTGCTAAGTGCTTAGGAGAGTACAAAATAAGAGACACATTCCCTGCCCACACATGCCCACCAGTCCTGGCACCATCTCAGCAATACATGCCCAGCGTATGTGCCCCCCAACTCCCCCAACCCCGCCCCTGCCCCGGGGTAGGAAGCGGCCAGTGGGGACAGAACCAGGGGCCTACCAGGCATCGGGGGGCCTGAGTTCTAGTCCCAGCTTTTCCACTTGCCCGCCTTTTAGACTGTGAGCCCACTGTTGGGTAGGGACTGTCTCTATATGTTGCCAACTTGTACTTCCCAAGCGCTTAGTACAGTGCTCTGCACACAGTAAGCGCTCAATAAATACGATGGATGATGATGATGGTGGTGTGACCTTGGGCAGCCTAGTGGGTAGAGCCCGGGCCTGGGAGTCGAAAGGACTTGGGGTTCTCATCCTAGCTCCACCACTCGTCTGCGGGGTGACCTTGGGCAAGTCACTTCGCTTCTCTGGGCCTCGGTTCCCTCCTCTGGAAAACGGAGTTGGAGACTGTGGGACAAGGGACTGTGTCCAGCCTGATTAGCAGCAGCAGCAGCTGATTAGCAGCACGCGGAAACAGTGTAGCTCAGTGGAAAGAGCCCGGGCTTTGGAGTCAGAGGTCAGGGGTTCAAATCCCGGCTCCGCCACTTAGCTGTGTGACTTTGGGCATGTCACTTCACTTCTCTGGGCCTCAGTTACCTCATCTGTAAAATGGGGGTTAAGACTGAGCCCCCTGTGGGACAACCTGATCACCTTGTAACCTCCCCAGCGCTTAGAACAGTGCTTTGCACATAGTAAGCGCTTAATAAATGTTATTATTATTATTATTATTATTATCTCCCCGCAGGCCCCAGGAGTTGGGGGGAAGTAGCAGAGGTGGGAGCTTTCCCCACCCCGACACGCATACATCCGCTACAGGAACCCTTAGTGCTCAAAAATTCCTCTGGGTGGATGCTTTTCTTGCAGCTAAAGAATTTGGAAGCAGGGAAACGCAACAGCCGGTTTCATTGTTGCCAATGTAGATGGTGGGTGATGCATCACAATCGAATTCTAATCTTATCTCTGGCCTCCCAAGCTTAGAGGGCTGTCTTCCAGCCCCAGAACAAAGGACCCCAGCAATGAAAGCAGCAGAGGGTGAGCCCGGCTGTGGACAAGCAGGTGAAGTTTCCTAGGTTCCGGTCATTCAGAGTGGGCAGCCAGAGTAAGTGGCATTTGAACCACAGAAGAGGGCCTAAACTCGAATTTTTAAGGGCATGTGCGCGCCCCAGGTTGTAAGGTTAGAATTCAGAATCATGCCAGCCCTTGGTTTCTAGGTCATCTGGGCAGCAGGTCCACTTCCTTTAGACTGTAAGCTCGTTGTGGGCAGGGAATAGCTGTTTTATTGCTCCAGCATACTCTCCAAAGCGCTTACTGCAGTGTTCTGTGCACAGTAAGCACTCAATAGTTATGATTGGTTTTGCAGGAAGAAAGACTCGTGAAAAAGATGTTTTAGATCATCTAGGGATTGCATTGGCTCTGACAGCCTTAATGTTGATAAGGAGCAGTGTGACCTAATGGATAGAGCACAGGCCTGAGAATCAGAGGACCTTGCCTGCTGTGTGACTTTGGGCAAGTAACTTAACTTCTCTGTATCTCGATCTCACCTGTAAAATGGGGATTTTTCCTCTTCTTTCCTCTACCTCTTCTCCCTCCTGCTGAAACTGTGAGCCCTGTGGGGGACAGGGACTATGTCCAAACTGTTTAACTTGTAGAGAAGCAGCATGGCTTAGTGGATAGAGCACAGTCTGGGAGTCAGAAAATCATGGGTTCTAATCCTGCCTCTGCCACTTGCCTGCTGTGTAATCTTGAGCAAGTCACTTCACTTTTCTCAGCCTCAGTTACCTCGTCTGTAAAATGGGGGTTGAGACTGTGAGCCCCACGTGGGACAGGGACCGTGTCCAACCCGATTTACTTGAATCCACCCCAGCACTTACTACAGTGCCTGGTACATAGTAAGTGCATAAAAATACCATTATTATGGTTATTATTGTTGTTGATTATTATTATTATTATCTATCCCAGTGGCTGACACAAAGTAAGTGCTTAAATACCATTAAAAAAAGCCAGCTGGACTATAGAGAGTCTTGGTGGGCTCTAGGGCATGAGAAAACCCAGGCCAGGCCCAGAGAAAACAGGCCCACTGGAATGTTAGTTCATAGTTTCATTCTTTTCCCAAAGACTGACTCAGATTTTTTCGGAGCACTAATGTGGTGACATCAGGGAGATGCTGCCCGGAGTTTGGCTGGCAGGTGAATGGCTCCCAAACCCTCCTGCAGTGCTGAGCTAGGGAATTGTCAGTGGCACGTAGATTAGATTTCACTTAAAATCTATTCGTATTTATAGTCCAACTTGCACAAAATGAAGTGAAACTTATTTGGCCACATATATGCCAGGATAGATTGAATTGCAAGTGCTGGCCAGCATTTTTATTTATTTATTTTTTCCTTTGGGCCCCTTTGCTGAGGGGAATTGCTGCCCACAGGTAATAATTGTGGTATTTAAGGGCTTACTATGTGTCAAGCGCTGTACTAAGCACTGGGGTTGATACAAGATAATCAGAGCCACATGGGACTCACAGTCCAACTGGGAGGGAGAACAGGCATTGAGTCCCCATTTTGCAGATGAGGGAACTGAGGCACAGAGAATAATAATAATAATAATGATGGTATTTAAGTGCTTACTAGTGACTTTTCCAAGGTCACACAGTAGGCAAGTGGCAGAGCCGGGAACTGAGGTCCTCTGACCCCCCCCAGTCCCTGGCTATTTCCACTAGGCCACACAGATCTTCATAATGTGTTGGCTCTTGGTTGTGAGCACCCTGGAGGGTTAATGAAATGGGCCGAATTGCTTTAAGGGGCTACTCTTTGCCCAAGAGGAGAGGCCTGTTACTTAGAAGACCCCAGTAGAATCTAGAGTATGGAATATGCCATACAACCCTGTTTTGGCCAAGGCAATAGAGAAGACTAGATCCTCTGTTTCAGACTGAACCCCACTTGGATACAGCTCCTGTCCTTATGGAAAATTTATCTTGTGTGTCCTAAGTCACTAGAAAAATAAAACAAAGATCCAGTTCATGTGCCAGACACTGTACTCAGTGCCGGGATCGATACAAGGTAACCAGGTTGGACACAGTCCATGTCCCACATGGGGCCCACAGTCTTTCGAAGGCGGGAGGACTCTAGACTGTTAGGTCCCCTCTCCTGGAAGTTCCTTGTGGGCAGGGAACATGTCCAACAACTCTATTGTATTGTCCTCTTCCAAGCTTTTAGTACAGTGCTCTGCACTGGGTATGTGGTGTAGATTCAAGCTAATCAGGTTGGACACAGGCCCTGTCCCACATGGGGCTCACAGTCTTAATTCCCATTATACAGGTGAGGAAACTGAGGCACAGAGAAGTGAAATGACTTGCCCAAGATCACACAGCAGACAAGTGGTGCGGCTGGAACTAGGACCCAGTCCTTCTGACTCTCAGGACCATGTTCTATTCACTAGGCCATATTGCCTTTAGTTGCATCTTAGTGGCATCTCAATTTTGAGTTTTCAGAAATGGATTTCCCAGTAGGTTCCAGATCTTATGCATTATGTAGCCACTTCATGTTTTTTTTCCTTTTAAAATGCCCTTTTTAGTATTTTCTCTACTAACACCTGCAGTGCCTTACATGTGTTTTTGCTAACCAAAACACAAACAAACAAACAAAAATGCAAGTGTTAGTTGAAATCAGGGTAACTTTTGGAAAACAAACAGAATAATTGCTTTTCTATAAACATCTTTTCCAGGTATATTTCCGTATTGTCAAATTCAGGTATTAAAACTCCAAGGGAGGAGCAGAAATCTCACTTCCTCTTGCAGTTACTTAGTAGCAGGAGAATGCAGCAATGCAGACCGCCCCCCCCCCCCCCCCCCCCCCCCCCGCCACACACTCCCCACCTCCCCCAAAGGATAATGTGCTTTTTCCCGACAATGCCATGGTGTTGGCAGTTGATCACATCTCCTCCAAGAGGCCTTCCCCGATTAAACCATCGTTTCCCCTGTTCCCTCTCCCTTCTGCTGCTTGTCTGTGCATTTGGGTCCGTGGCCTTTGGGCATTTGTTTGCCCCATCCTCATCCCCATAACACCATGTACATATCTGTAGTAGACAGTAAGCTCACTGTGGTCAGGGAATGTGTCTACTTTGGGGTTTTTTTAATGTCATTTGTTAAGTACTATGTGCCAGGCACTGTACTGAGTCCTGGGGGAGAAACACGCTAATCAGGTTGGACACAGCCCATGTCTGACCTGGGGCTTACAGTCCTAATCCCCATTTTACAGAGGAGGAAACTGAGGCACAGAGAAGTGAAGCGACTTGCCCAGGGTCACACAGCAGGCAAGTGGCGAAGCTGGGATTAGAATCCAAGTCCTTCTGACACCTGGAACCACGCTCTATCCGTTAGGCCAGGTTACTTCTCCATCGTACTGCTGTACTGTTGCATTGTATTCTCTCAACACAGTGTGCTGCACACAGTAAGCACTGAACAAATACCATTGATTGGTAGGTTGATGGGCGGCATAGCGTCCATTGCGGGCCGAACTCCAGTAACACCACAGAGGCTTGTGGGACAGGACCTGAGCTGAGGTGAACAAAATGACCCAGAGTCACTGGGATTAGGCAAGCGTATTTAGTGAGGAGCTCTCCCTCTTTGTGTGGTTGTTGTTTTGGCATCTCTTCTGTGGCCTCTTCTGTTTTTAGGACTTTGATCAATTAGTGGCATCAATCAAGGATGATGATAACAGTCATTCATTCATTCATTCAATTCATTCAATCGTATATATAGAGCGCTTACTGTGTGCAGAGCACTGTACTAAGCGCTTGGGAAGTACAAGTTGGCAACATATAGAGACGGTCCCTAACCAACAGTGGGCTCACAGTCTAGAAGGGGGAGACAGACAACAAAACGTATTAACAAAATAAAATAGAATAGTAAATATGTACAAGTAAAATAAGTAGAGTAATAAATCTGTACAAACTTATTTGCAAGTGCTTTGGGGAGGGAAAGGATGCAGGGTGGGAGGGATGGGGAGGGGGAGAGGAATGGGGGGCTCAGTCTGGGAAGGCCTCCTGGAGGAGATGAGCTCTCAGTAGGGCTTTGAAGGGAGAAAGAGAGCTAGCTTGGCGGATGTTCGGAGGGAGGGCAGGGAACGTGTCTTCCAACTGTCATATTGTACTCTCCCAAGGGCTTAGTACAGTACTGTGTATCCAGGAAGTGCTCAGTGAATACCATCAATTGATAGTGGTATTGAAGCACTTACTATGTGCCAAGCACTATATTAAGTGCTGGGGTAGATACAGGGTAATTGGAGTGGACACAGTTCCTTTCCCACATGGGGCTTAATCTGAGTTGGGGAGAGACCAGGCATTGCATCCTCATTTACAGATGAGGGAACCAAGGCCCAGAGAGGTTAAATAATTGCCCAAGGTCACACAGAAGGCAAGCGATGGAGCCAGGATTTTAACCTAGGTCCTCTGACACCCAGGTCTGAGCTCTTCCCACTAGGCCACGCCGCTTCTCTCCTCTTTGATCAAGGAGAGCCGTTGGTGCAGCTGTATCGTCTGATTCCTAAAGGAAACATAGGTGATGGAGGTGGAGGGTGGTGAAGAATGCCATTTGGCTAATGGGAATCTGTTGGGAGGAAACAAGTCATGTCCAGATGTCGAGGAGGGTCAGTTAGTTGTATTTATTGAGCACTTACTTTGTGCAGAGCACTGTACTAAGCGCTTGGGAGAGTACACTATTACAGACACATTCCCTGCCCATAACAAGCTAACAGTCTAAACGAGGAGATAGACATTATTATAAATAAATAAAATGACAGATATGTAAAGTTCTGTGGGGCTGGGAGGAGGGATGAATAAAAGGAGCATGTAAGTGATGCAGAAGAGAGTGGAAGACAAAAGAGGGCTTAGTCAGGGAAGTCCTCTTGGAGGAGGTGTGCCTCGAGTAAGGCCTTGAAGGAAGGGAGAGTCATTGTCTTGTTGGAAATGAGGGGCGAGGGCGTTCCAGGACAGGCAGAACGTGGGTGCAAGCCTGGCTGCAAGATAGACGAGATTGAGGTACATTAGAGGAGCAAAATGTGTGGGCTGGGTTGTAGTAGGAGAGTAGTGAGGTGAGGTAGGAGCGGGCAAGTTGATTGAGTACTTCAAAGCCGAGGGTCCAGGAGAGAGGTGCTAAATGTTTGACATCATTGTCTTGCTTGCCAGAAAGGCTGTGAAGCCCTTATTTATCTCCACATCCCTAGATTCAACTTCTTTCCAGTGGGTAAAAGTGGGATGATGGGACACCCTGTCCGGTCTGCATTAAACCTCTAGAAATTCTCAGTTTCGGGCTCCCCAGCCCTCCAATGTACACCTTGAACCAAGATGTTTACAGAATTCCAAAAGAGGGCAACTGGGATAAAGTGGAAATGGGGAAGCCCAGGCCAGCTGAAGGGATTGGAGCAGCCTCCCAGACTCCAGAAGAGCAGAATGTGTGGTGAGGATGGTCCTACCGTCTGGACGGTTCCTCGATGGCTCAAGTGGAGGCCGTCATCTGATGAGGACACCAGGCCCCAGAGCTGGAGGGAGGGGTCCTGGCCCAATCCTGGCCCTCAGGCAGGCCATGAACGCTTTTGGGTGACTTTTCCCAGCACCGGGTGTGGTCTGTCGGTCTTCATTACCCCACACCATTGTCAGTCAGTGGTATCTGTTGAGCCCTTACAGGGTGCAGAACACCATACTAAGCGCTTCGGAGAGTACAGTACGACAATAAACAGTCACATTTCGTACCCATAATGGTCTAGAGATGAGCTTGCATCAGGCTCTCAAGGATGTCTGTCTTCTTCCCCACCCCGGTAGCATTTTCTCCCCAGGTTTAGGGTTGGGCACCCCCATCTTCCATTCCACGAGGCCTTGGAGAAGGGGTAGGAGGCTTCCAGCCCTCTCCGAGGTAAATAATAATTGTGGTGTTTAAGTGCTTACTATGTGCCAGGCACTGTACTAAGTGCTGGAGTGGGTACAAGCAAATCGGTTCATGGGCAGTCCCTGTCCCACATGGGGCTCACAGTCCCAATCCGTAGTTTACAGATGAGGTAACTGAGGCACAGAGAAGCAAAGTGACTTGTCCAAGGCCATGCAGCAGACAAGTGGCAGAGCCAGGATTAGAACCCATGACCTTCTGTTCTGACTCCCAGCCCATGCAGCCCTATCCACTACTCCATGCTACTTTCCAGGATGCGGCATTCCACCCTGCCTCGAAGATTCCCGGGGATAGAGTCCACAGATTCCCCTGTCCCACCTCATCGAGCCGTGTTTTCTCTTGCTCTAAGTCCATTTCCTTCTGTTCATTTCTCTGTTGACGGGGGAGGTTGGTCCCCTCCCCGTTAATTCTTCACACGCATGACAGAAAAGTCTCCTGTTAACCTTCTCCTCCAGGGAAAACAAACCCTATTTCTTCTCCTAGTATACCTTCCTGAGACCAAATTTCTATCTCCTCAGTCAGGTTGTTTTTGGTTGGCTCTTCCCCAGTTGTGCCACTTCTTTTTAAAATAGAGTCCTGGAGTGGAATGTAGTACTCCCGTCAAGCCTGACTAATGCAGAGTACAGTGGAATTTGGATTTCCTGACCCTGGCAAGGGGCATGCCTAATCAAGACCATCCTAGTAGCGTGAGAAACATCCTGGCCTAGTGGAAAAAGCTTGGGTCTGGGAATCAGGGGACCTGAGTTCTTATCCCAGCTCTGCCACTTGGCTGCTGGGTGACCTCGGGCAAGTCACTTCCCGAAGCCTCCGTTTCCTTAACTCTGAAATGGGGTGAAACTGCTGTTCTCCCCTCCCCCTTGGACTGAGCCCCAAGTGGGACAGGAACTGTATCGACCTGAATATTTTGTATCGAACTCAGTGCTTAGCACGGTACTTGGCCCATAGTGAGCATTTAACAAATACCACTGTTACCAGTATTGTGCTGATTCTTAAACTGACACCCATTGACAAGTCGTTGCACTTGTGGTCCACTATGAACTCCAGCCCATGTCTGCTTTGCCATTCTGTTCACCGGGATTGTACATTACCATTAGCATCACCTAAGCATTTAGCAACCACAACGTTGATTGTTCCTTCCCAAATACTATCCAGACCCTCCACCTCTCACCCTCTGCCACCTCCTGACTACACGTAGCAGTATTTTATAGTAATGGCGAGAACGTTGGCTATGTAACTGGGAGAAGAAACAATCTCCCATGGAGTTTACTAGATTTGTCCAGGTTGAGATGGAGAAGGGGTTGAAAGAGAAGCAGCATGGCCCAGTGGAAAGAGCATGGGCTTGGGCTTCTAATCCCGGCTCTGCCCACTTAGCCGTGTGACTTGGGGCAAGTCGCTTAACTTCTCTGTGCCTCAGTTACCTCATCTGGAAAATGGGGATTAAGACTGTGAGCCCCATGTGGGACAATCTGATTACCTTGTATCTCCCCCAGCACTTAGAACAGTGCTTGGCATTTAGTAAGCGATTAACAAATACCAAAATTATTATTATTATTATTTCTTCGTGCTTTAAAGCACCCTGCCTGAGGCCCTTTAAAGCTGCCTCTGCAGCCAGTAATCAGTCAGTGTCAAATGTATTTATTGAACGCTTACTGTGTGCAGAGCACTGTGAGTACAACAATAGGCAGACACATATCTGGCCCACAATGAGTTGGAAAGGCCCCGCAGGCTTAGCGATCACCAAGGGTGACAGAAACAGAGTTAATATGGAGTTTGGGAGGCCTGTTATTTGAGGCACCTCTTTGCCTACCAAATTCCCTCCCACACCGCTGTGTGTGTCCTGTGGCCACCCGATCATCCGATCACAGCTTGGCAGTGGGCAGCCGGGCAGTGGAGCTTGGTTGGCACAGGGGAGCCTTTACAGGCCAGCAGATCTTTCTCTGCTACTTTACAAGTCATGGAAAGTTTTAGCTCTCTTAATGAAAGGTCTCCTCCTCTCAGAAGGCAATGCCTCCCGAGAGCAGAGATCAGGTTTTCACTCCCCTCCCTGGGGCTGAACACTCTTCTTCGTAGGGTCCAGTGTGAGGCTAAGTGCACAGAAAAAGACCGTAATTAATATTTCTCTCTCTCTCTCTTTTTTAATGTAGTCTTCTGTCTGCTAGTGAAATTAGTTTGTAACCTGAAGGGCCATTACTGGATTAATATTGATGATTAATTCCCAGTTTGTTTTGTTTAGGGACTATTCACAGTTTGGTCAATTGTAGAAAGACAGACAGACAGACACACACACACACTCGCAAAATTGCTGAAAAAAGGATTGGAATCCATTAGCCATTTCAAAGCAAAATGTGAAGAATATCCCTAGAGTTGATAAAAGCAGTTCAGATCATTTTTATTGGCACAACTTGAGTCTCTGGACATAGCAACTCCTGCATAAAAAGCAGAGAAAAGGATTTGAATTTTAATTGGTAATCTAAGCCATCTGCCTTCGTAAACCACCATTCTAAACCTGAAATGTCAGCCTGGTGATTGAAAGCTTCGGTCTCAGGCAAACTTCCCCTCCTGCTCTCTGCAGTATTTCGTTGTTGTTGTCGAACATTTCCCTAGCCGGGGGAGGAAGGAAAAAGTGACACGATTCAGTAGCGTGGTGACATCCAACGAGGGAGATTTCAGAAGACGAAAAAGCCATCAATTCGCTCGTTTCCCCACGCTCTCCACTAGCCCAACGGAGCGCTGTCGGCCGGTTAGCAGAGTGTCTTACTCGTGAATTGGAAATGTCCAACGAAATGATGATTGAAGGGCCGGAGGCCTGACGAGCATGAGGAGAAAGGGACTTGGGAATAAACGTGGCCGAGGGGCCTGCCGAGGACAGGCCTTTGTAGGCTGCCTGTTCATCTCCCTTCTCCCCTCTCTTCCTCACATCTCACCCCGGCTTCCCATAGCCAAATATCACCCCTCCTTCCTTTCTTCCTTGGTCCGGCTGGATCTCTGGCTGCCTCAGTTTTTTTTTTTAATGGTATTTTTAAAGTGCTTATTATGAGCCAGGAACTGTACTAAGCGCTAGGGTAGATACAGCATAATCAGGATGGACACAGTCCCCGTCCCACAGGGGGCTCACAGTCTAAATCCTCATTTTACGTATGAGGGAACCGATGCACCTACAGATAAATTAAGAAATTAATCTGGTGTTGCTGTGGCCCCCTCCCCCCTTACCGAGTCCCCTTCTGCTTCCTGCACCTCTGTGGTACCTTAGTGCCCTGTAGCTTAAGAGGCTGGTGAGCGCCACATGGGGTAAAATAATAATTGTGGTATTTGTGAGGTGCTTACGTGGGGCTCACAGTCTTCATCCCCATTTCATAGATGAGGTAACTGAGGCCTAGTGAAGTGACTTGCCCAAGGTCACACAGTAGACATGTGGCAGAGCTGGAATTAGAATCCACGTCCTCCGACTCCAAGGCCCATGGTCTTTCCACCAGGCCGTGCTGGTTCTCTGGAGGGGCTTGCCCATAACATGGGGTCAGCCTCACCCCAGTGGGGAGAAAGCTTACCCTGACTGTCTGGATGAGGAATCAGTGCTTCAAGAACCCCTAGTAAAGTTCCAGTGGGTCACGTCTCATAAGTTCATGAGCCATGTTGGGGACCCCAGCAGAATCTCAAACTGTTCTGCTGGAACAAAGCCTTCAACATAATACTGTGGAATTGAGAAGCAAGGGTGGCTTAAGGGAAAGAGTTCACGTCTGGAAATCAAGAGGATCCGGGTTGCTAATGCCGGCTCTGGCACTTGACCGCTCTGTGACCTTGGGCAAGCCACTTCTCTGTACCCTAGTGACCTTATTTGAAAAGTGGGGACTGTGAGTCCTACATGGGACAGGGACTGTGTCCAACCCGATTATCCTGAATCTATCCCATCTCATAGTACAGTGACTGTCACACGTTGTAAGCACTTAACAAATACCATTGAAAAAAATCCCGTTGCAGGTTATGACTTCATGCCGAGTTAGGACCAAGATGAAATTGAGGTGTGAAAAATTGCAGCGAGGAGTGTTGACTCTGGAATTTTGCCTTTTAAGATGTCCCAGGAACATTACTTCAAAATCTCCACGTGTAGTTGAGGGAAGATGGGTATGCATATAGGGAAGATGCCCGACGATATTATTTCCGGAGTAGGTGGCTTAAAATCAACTTGCTTCCTTGTTGATGGCATGAGATGTATAATCCAATTCCCCTCTTTCCCTTGAACCCAGTTCAGTTCTGTGCTAGAGCGAGAGGCCAGAAATCAATCAGTTGTATTTATTGAGTGGTGTGTGTAGAATACTGTACTAAGCACTTGGCAGAGCACTAACAGAGTTGGTAGACACATTCCCTGCCCGCAATGGGTTTACAGCCTAGAGAAACCTAGACATCATCAGGATTTCAAGGTATCAACCAGAAGCGCATGGCCTAGCGAATAGAGCACAGTCCTAGGAGTCAGAAGCACCTGGATTCTAATCCCAGCTTCACCACAGGTCTGCTGTGTGACCTTGGGCAAGTCATTTCACTTCTCTGTGCTTGTTACCTCATCTGTAAAATGGCAGTTAAGACTGTGAGCTCCAGCTGGGACAGGGACTGTTTCCTCATCTGTAAAATGGCGATTAAGACTGTGAGCTCCAGGTGGGACAGGGACTGTGTCCAACCCAATTGGCTCGTATCCACCCCAATGCTCAGTAGAGTGGCTGGCACACAGTAAGTGCTTAACAAATACCGTAATTATTATTATTACTGTTATGCAAGAACTCACCAAGTGTTTACCTCTTTCAGCAACCATTAAGGTGAAGTTTGTCAGAGTGCAAACCTCAAGATTACGTAAAATTTAAGGGTTCAACCATGACAATCTTGATTTTTTTTTTTTAAAAGACCGCTGCACCTCGTCATCCCCTCCTTTCAAGATTAACTGAGCTCTCAAACCCTTTTATGGCTGAGGGACCACCACATATGTTGGTCAGCCATTTCCCTTTCTCAGATATGTGCAGAAAAGGTGCTACCCTCTGCACCGGTGGAAAGTGTCAAACGAAAGATCTATAAGCCCTGCCATCAAAGAGCTTCTTCTAGATGGGCCAAGGCTGGGTCTGTTTGGGCGGGAGATTAAAAATGGCACCCTGCCTGAAAACAAATGCATCTCTACCTGATTATTTTTGGTCTGGTTTCTTTCCTAGCCACAGCCAACCTAGCCATTCGCTTCCTTTTCCATAAAGGGTAAGGGTGCATGTGTGCAGACAAACACACAAAGACACCTTCTAGGAAAACAGAGGATGGCAAAGAGCATGAGGTTTGTTTTTTCATTTTAAAATCCTTCCCTCTGAGCAAAAATACCCGCTTGTGGCAATGACGCCTGTCCCACAGGAAGAACCACTTGAGCTGTGGGTGATGGGGCACTTCTGGGTCATTCATCTTGGCACATTTCCTCGACAATCCGTGGAAGGGGGAAAAGTGCTAGGGGAAAGCAGTAGGTTGGGAGCATTCTTTGCTGCTTCAAGGGTCTTTCTGTCCAGCGAAAGCAAAATCACCACTGGACTATTCCTTGATTTGGAAATTTTCTGCAATGGTCCCGCTTCATCACATCCTCTTTTCCTCCCTCCCTCCCCGCCCCCCATTTTCCTGCAGCCTGTTTCTCGTTGCCAACATTCCTGTCCCCTCAGAGGTCAACAATTACTCAGGAAGTCCGCCTCAAAGTCCAGGCCCCGCTCTCATAAATTGAAATCATTGTGTGGTATTTCTGTAGACATAACTCCCCGAGGTTTATTTTGGATCCTTTGGAAATCACCCGGTCCCAGTGTCCTTTTTATATTTTAAAATTTCAAGGCAAGCGGCTCCAGGGTGCACGCTCTGGCACATTGCAGTTGGGCATGAAAAACAGATTTTTGAAGAAACCCCTCAGATGATCAATGGAGCACGCTTTGTCCCTCTCCCTCACAGGAGGAAAAAAGCCAAAGAACTGTGTTGACTCTTACTTAACGGCCTCAATTCCAAAAGGTCAGTAAACGAGGGGGGAGTTTTCCCCTCCCTTATTTGTGGAGTATTCAAAGGTCAGTAGTCCCTGAAGGGAATGGAGTCTCCCAGTTTTAAGGTTACTGAAGTTGTGCAGGGGGATGCAGAACCATCAATTAAATTACTCTGATAAGAATTTTTCCCTGCCTCAAACTCGGAGAAGTCCTCTCCATTCCCACATCTGTGGCCCAGTATTTCCTGGGAAACAACTCATGACTAAGAGTTCTAGCTTTTCTTAAAAACAGTTTGAAAAAAAGAAAAGCTGCAACCCAAATTTTATAAATGTAGACCCATGAGCTAATTCACTGATGGGGTGTGTGGATGGGGGCAGAAGAGAGGGTGAAACTCCTCGATGACCAAATATCGCATGGTTTGTTGTTGTTTTTTGTTTTTTTGGAAGGGGAAAGGAAGAGAGGCATCTTAGTCTAAGTCTATCAGGGATTTTTGTCACTCAGTGTATTCCTATCTACCTCTATGTTTACTTCTGTGGGTGCACATGGCACTTTGCAATTGTGTAACCTGGGCAATTTACCGTCTACAGATGCACCGACAGACAAACATATAGAAAATGGGGAAGGGCCAACTTGCCCTTGGGGAGACCGGCAGGCAGAGAGTGTTGCCAAGAGGCACTGAGCTTCAGATGAAATCGAAAGTCTCAAGTGGCAGCGGCCCAGACTTCTATTCGGCCGCGAGACCAAGAGCTTCCAGCGGGATCACAAGTGACAGATCAGCGTCAGCTAGGTGCCATGCCTGACATCAAATGACATGGCAAAAATCACTCACAAACAGTGGGTCATGCGTTGAGGCAGTCCTTGCCTCAGCGTAGCTTTGCCAGGCTAATAAGAAAGGTGGACGATTGGTTTTTCAAAGAGCAGTACCTTAAACTCCACGATGGGCTGTGGGCTTGGGAGAAGCGGTGAGAAAGGTGGCATTCTGGCCTGGGACGGTAGTTGTCAAGCGGAGATTCAAGATCGCAGGTGGCTGAATGTATGCTTAAACCTGGTCCTTAGGGTAAGACGGCCAGTGCGTAGAACAACATGATCAAGGCCCGGCTCTGCCTGGGCATGGCATAGAAAAGGTCGTGATCACTCCCCTCAAACAGGCCTCAAACCTAGGAGGTGAGGGGCAGCATTGTGGAGGTCAATGTTGCAACCGCGGTAATAGTAATAATAATAATTATAATAATGATGGTATTTAAGTGCTTACTGTGTGCCAAGTACTGTTCTAAGCGCTAAGGTAGATACAAGGTAATCAGGTTGGATACGTTCCCTGTCCCACATGGGGTTCCCAGTCTTAATCCCCACTTTGCAGATGAGGTAACTGAGGCCCAGAGAAGTGTAGTGACTTGCCCAAGGCCACATAGCAGACAAGTGGTGGAGCCAGAATTAGAACCCACATGACCGTCCGACTCCCAGGCCTGTGCTTTAGCCAGTAGGCCACACTGCTTCTGATGCTCTTCTCATCGCTGTAGTGTCTCTGAATTTTCAGGAGAATGTTCCGAAAGTTCATGTTGTTGGTTGTTGCAGGACAGGAATGAAATTGAGGGTAGGGAAGTAGCTTGGCTTAGTGAAAAGAGCCCTGGCCTGGGAATCGGGACTTGGGCTCTAATCCCGGCTCCACCATTTGTTTGCTATGTGACCTTGGGCAAGTCACTTCACTTCTCGGTGCCTGGGGTCCCTCAACTGTAAAATGGGGATTAAATCCCTCCCCTCCCCCATTTTATGGTCTTTGTTAAGCATTTACTATGTGTTAAGGCACTGTTCTGTGTGCTGGGGTAGATGCCAAATAATCAGGTTGGACACAGTCCATGTCCCACATGGGGTTCACAGTCCTGGTCCCCATAGGAGTGAGCCCCATGTGGAACTGGGACTGTGTCCAATCTAAATATCTTGTATCTACCCCAGTGTTTGGGACAAAATAAGTGCTTAACAAAGACCAAAATTATCAGGGAGAGAGGGAACTTTCTTAGTCTCAGATGTCCAGAGTGTGGACTGTTGTTTGTGAGTTTGAGGGCAGATTCCATCCTAAGTTTACTAGGCTCTAAGTCTCCCAACTTTGGATCAGTACTGGCTTTTATTTTTAAACACTTCCTGGAAACAGCACATGAGCAAATACAGAGTTTTTCCACAACAGTGACCAGTTTGCCTGGTACCTAATTGCTGGGCTGCTATGTTCTCTTCCCCAGTGTTTTTGTCCTGTTGGAGACTGGAGATCCAGTGTGGAACGGGCCCCCTTTAGGTCTTCCTGACATCAGTATTTCCACCGACTGTTGCCCCAAGTGGCTTGTTTTTGGTTTTTTTGTTTAGTTTAGTTTTGTTTTTTTTTAAAGCAAGACACCAAGGTTTAGAAAGGAGGAATGGTGGTGGGGGAATGATATTTTAAAAATCATTGGAATTAGAGGAAGAACTAGATAACTCACGCCTGATGCTATGGACGTTTTTGGGGTGGGTCAAAAAACCCCTCTCCTTTTGTCTACCATGGATTGTGGATGAATTTTATAAGGAGATAGCACCTAATTAGGTGGATTCAAGAGCATTTTTTTGTTCAAAAGTTTATTTCTACTGCAAATAACATTTTGCCCTGTGGCTAATGCTCTCAGTTCTCATTTGCTTTTAACTCATGGATTACCTGAAGCAAAGTCACCTGCACAGATTCAGAAATGATGCAGTAGCAAATCTTGGTGTGTACCAACAAATGTAGAACTGTTTTCTCTGTCTCCCTCCTGCCGTCGGGTGTGAGAGAAGCCACACGCACAGACCTGCAAGTAATTAGCCTTAATTTAATGGGCAGGAACTTTCCTGCTCCTACCGACATTTTGACTTTGCACTGGTAAAATCCGTTTAGAACGAACATCATTAGACTGTTTCTCATACTGCATTTCAGATTTGTTTTTTCCCTGAGCCTAGGTCAAACTGTCCACATCATCTTCCATTCTTTTTGGTCCCAGATACGACTAACCTCCGGACTTGGTCTGCTGAAAAAAGTTTGAGCCGAGTCTCAAGGTGGTCTGTGATGGCTTCTGCTTTTCTTGCCTCAACAGGTGAGAACGAGGTGGAGTGAGTGGGTAATCTTCAGAGGAAGGAATAAACGTGAGCTGAAATGTGGTGGGGAAGAAAGAGTGGAAACGTTATTCCCTCCTACCTAGGCTGTGGGACAGGGACTGAGTCCAAACTGCTTAACTTATATGTTCCTCTAGACGGTAACCTTGTCGTGGGCAGGGAACGTGTCTGCTAATTCTGTTGTACTCTCCCAAGCGCTAAGTACAGTGCTCTGCACCTACTAAGTACTCACCGAACACCGTTGATTGATTGATCTACCCAGGTCTCAGTACAGTGCTGGGCACATAGTAAGCACTCAACAAATACCATTTTAAAAAAAGTGGTTCAGAGCCTTCAAACTGGTAGTTAGAGGAATAAGAATTGGTGGTCTTTGAAGAGCAATAGATGCATTCCATGCAGCATTTTAGAAAGTGATCGAGTCAGAAGAGTGAAGTTTGCTCAGTCGAGGTGAGTAGATAGAGAGGTGAGTGTGGAGGCTGATGTAGCAGTCTGGTTGGGTTATGACAAATGCCTGGACCAGTATGGTGGCCGGATGGAGAGGAAGAAGCAGATTTTGGAGAGGCCATGAAGGAAGATCCAACAGGATCTCCTTTTGGGCAGGGATCACGTCTATCAACTCTATTGGAGTTTCCCGGCACTTAGTACAGCGCTGTGCATGCAGGAAGCGCTCAATTGGTACCACTGATGGATTGATTGATTTGGCAACAGACTGAAAGTAGAGGCTGAAAGAAGTAGAGGAGTCGAATATGATGCCAAGCTTACCAGCTTGGGAAATGGAGAGGATGAAGGTGGTGCCAAATGTGAGGAAAGGTTAGGGGGAGGTGAGGAATTCTGTTTTCGATCTGTTGATCTTGAGGTGCAGGCGGACCATCCAAGGGAGAGATGTCCCGGAGGCAGGAGTATGGCTTAGTGGAAAGAGCGCCAGCCTGGAAGTCAGAGAATCTGGGTTCTAGTCCCGGCTCTGCCAGTTGCTTGCCGTGTGACCTTGAGCAAGTCACTTCACTTCTCTGTGCCTCAGTTTCCTCATCTGCAAAATGGGGATTCAGTTCCCATTCACCCTCCTTAGACTGTGAGCCCCCTGTGCAACAGGGACTCTGACCTAATTAACTTGGAATAATAATAATTATTATGGTACTTGTTAAGAGCTTATTATGTGCCAGGAAAAGATAACAAGTTAATCAGGTTGGACGCAGTCCCTGTCCCATATGGGGTTCACCCTCTTAATCCCCATTTTACAAATGAGGTAACTGAGGCCCAGAGAAGTTAAATGACTTGTCCCAGGTCACACAGCAGACATGTAATGGAGCTGGGATTAGAACCAAGGTCCTTCTGACTTTCAGGCCTTTGCTGTGTCTACTAAGCCATGCTGTATCTACCTCAGTGCTTAGAACAGTGTTTGACACATAGTAAGCGCTTAACATACACCATTTTAATAGGACATGTGAGACTACAGAGAGCAGTTTAAGGTTGGACAGGTAAATTTGGGAGTCAACCCCATAGAGCGGATAGTTGAAGCCATAAGAGCAGGCGAGGTCCCCAAGAGAGTGAGTGTAAACTGAGGCAAGAAGGAGACTCAGAACAGGGGTCCCCACCGGAAGGGGGTGGGAGGCAGAGGAAGAGCAGCTGAAGGAGAAAGTCGACCAGAGAGTTCAAGGGAGAAAGGAGAGAGGACTGTCTGAGAAACCCAAGGTTATATAGTGTTTGCAAAAAGGGAGCGGTTAGTTTATGAGTTTCCTCTAGCCATGATCTATTTTAATATCTGTCTCCCTCTGTAGACTGTAAGCTTCTAATGGGCAGGGAACATGTCTACCAACTCTGTTGTATTGTACGTTCCCTGGTGCTTAGTACTGGGCTCAAGAAATACCATGGATTGATTGATTTAATGTTCAAGGCAGCCCAGAGATTGAGGAGGATTAGAACAGAATAAAGGCAGATTTTGCCTGAAGGAGGTCCACTGTGTGACCTTAGGCAGAGGGGTCTCAGTGGAGCAGAGGTCCTGGAAAGCAGATTGTAGGGGGTCAAGAAGGGAGTTGGAAGAGAGGAAGTGGAGGCGGTGGGTGGATACAACCCATCTGGGGAATGTGGCTATTAATGCGAGGGAGGAGATGGACTGATAGCTGGATTGAAGAAAGAAAGATTTTTCTTTCCAGTGTTTTAGAGTTTTAGCTAATCTGAAGCTGTTGCTTGCCCAGAATCACAAAAATGAGAGAGAGAGACAGAGACAGAGACAGAGACAGTAGTCGTTCAAAGCCCACCCCTAAATTGGAGTGGGCTGGGTGGCAAGTCTCTGACACTAAGATTGACCTGAAAATGATGTGCAGGTGCTGATACAGAGCAACCACAATGGTTATTTTGTGGCAGGCATTGGCTTTGGCAGCTTTGTTCTTTAGACTTGTAAGGGGTTCATTTGTAGTTCACATTCTCTTTGGACTGAACTGAGATTTGCACCCAAGCACTCAGATGCCCCAACTCATTGTGGGAGAACCGATCTCTTTCTCAGGGATCTCTTATTTGGAGCTGGGCTTGAAGGAAATAAAAGTTTGCTCGACTGAACCTGTCCTTTCCCCCCTCCCCCCCGCCCCCTCCAGAAAAGGTATTAGATCTCATTAGTCAATCAGTGTTATTTACTGAACACTTATTATAATTTTGTTATTTGTTAAGTGCTTAACTGTGTGCCAGGCACTGTACTAAGTGTTGGGGAGGATACAAGCAGATCGGGTTGGACACAGTCCTTGTCCCACGTGGGGCTCACAGTCTCAATCCCCATTTTACAGATGAGCTGAGGCCCAGAAAAACGAAGTGACTTGACCAAGGTCACACAGCAGACAAGTGGTGGAGTCGAGATTAGAAGTCATGACCTTCTGACTCCCAGAACTGAGCTCTGTCCACTATGCCGTGCTGCTTCTCATATGTGCAGAGTACTGTACTAAACACTTGGGAGAGAACAGTTCAACAGAGTTGGTAAACATGTACCCTGCCCACAAGGAACTTATAGTGTAGTTGGGGAGACATTAATATGAATCACTAAATAGTGTGTGTGTGATACTGGTCAGTCAGAGAAGCAGTGTGGCTCAGTGGAAAGAGCCGGGCTTGGGAGTCAGAGGTTATGGGTTCGAATCCCTGCTCCAACACTTGTCAGCTGTGTGACTTTTGCCTCAGTTCCCTCATCTGTGAAATGGGGATGAAGACTGTGAGCCTCACGTGGGACAACCTTGATTACCTTGTATCCCCCCCAGTGCTTAGAACAGTGCTTGGCACATAGTAAGCACTTAACAAATACCAACATTATTATTATTATTGTTGTTATTATTATTATTATTATTTGGGAGAAGCCACAGGCCTACTGCAAACAGCCCAGTGCTGGGAGTTAAGGATCTGGGTTCTAATCCCAGCATCATCACTTGCTCTATGAACATGGGTAAGTCACTTCATTTCTCTGGGCCTCTGTTTGTCGTCTATTTAAAGGGAACAAAATACCTGTTCTCTCTTCCCCTTAGACTGTGCCCCATGTGGATTAGGGGCTGTGTCTAATCTGCTTACATTGTATCTAGCCCAGTGCTTAGTCAAGGGCTTGGCACGTAACGTGTTTAACAAATGCCACCTTTCTTCTTCTTCTGAGTTTTATCATCATTAGATGGAAACTGCTTTCCCCATGGGATGCCCCAAATTGGCACCAGCAGAATGACTGTGGGGGTGGGGCACTTGCATGCAGGTGTCATAGGATGAGTATGAAAGCAGTCAGTTTTTGCTTTTGACTGAAGTGTTTCTTTGGGGTACAGATGAGACAAACTAGTTAGAGCCATGGGTGGGGGAGGGTGGGGATGGACAGAGTTCAGTCAGTCAATCAGAGGTATTTATGGAGCACTTGGTGTGTGCAGAACACTGTACTAAGCACCTAGGAGGTACAGTACAGTTTCAAAGACTGGGTTATTCAGCCGCAGTCGCTCCCTCAGGGATGACTTTTTGGGCTCTTCCTCACCCCTGGCAACAATGTTTCTTCCCTCAACATTGGTGTAATCGGCAGTGTTATCCCATCAATCAGTCAGTGGTATGTGCAGAGCACTGTACTAAGTGCTTGGGTGAGTATAGTTCATTAGACTTGATAGACGGGATTCCTGCCCACAAGGAGCTTACAATGTAGTGGGGGAGACCATCAGTTGTATTTGTTGAGTGCTTACTGTCTGCAGGGCACTGTACAAAGTGCTTGGGAGAGTACAAACCCACAATGAGCTTAGAGGACAGACATGAAAATAAATAAAAGATGTATACGTAAGGTCCGTGGGGCTCGGTATGGTGAGTATCAAAATGCTTGAGGGTGAGGTGAGGAGAGAATCAAAGACATAAGTGACCTAGAAGGGAGGGCGAATAGTTGGGGAAATTCATTCAGTCTTATTTATTGAGCATTTACCGTGTGCAGAGCACTGTACTAAGCACATGGGAGAGTTCAGTACAACAATAAACAGATGCATTCCCTGCCTACAACGAGTTTACAGTCTAGAGGACGAGTGAGGGATTAGTCAGGGAAGACTTCTCGGAGGTGTGATTTCTCTAAGGCTTTGAAGATGGGGAGAGCAGTGGTCTGTCGGCTATGAAGGAGAAGGGAGTTCCAGGCGAGAGGCGGAAGGGCAAAGGTTCGGCTATGAGACGGATGAGATTGAGGCAGAGCGAGCAGGTTGGCACTGTGGGAGCAAAGTGTGTGGCCTGGCCTCCGATTTTCATTCATTCAGTTCTATTAAGTGCTTACTGTGTGCACGGTACTGTACTAAGCGTTTGGGAAAGTATAGTACAACAATAAACAGTGGCATTCCCTGCCCACAATGAGCTCACAGTGTAGCCACCCTGGTGCTAGCTTTGCTCTCGCTGTGTCGTTTTGAATGTAGGAGAAAATGACGACTCTGTGCTTTCAGCAGAATGGCGCGCTGTAGAAGGTGAAAGCAATTTGGAACATCGTAGTGATGAAAAACCACTTGGGAAGGGGCGGGAAGGGGAGGGCCCGGGAATTGCTGTAGCTGCATCGGTGAGTTGGGCTGGGGTGGGGCTTCCTCCCCCCACCCCCTGTCGAATTGTGCTGACTAGCGGGTTCATTGTATAGTAGATACGTTTGCCTCGCGGAGTAATTTTGGCGGCATTAAAGTCGTTCATTAACATCTTCATTACAGCCCTTTCATTTTTAGTGGGAATTGATCAGGAACAAAGTGGAATGATTTGGACTATTCAGACGAACAAACGCGCGGAGCTGAGCTTTACTGATTGGGTCGCGAGCGTGGAGTCCGTGTGGTTCCTAATGGCATCGGGGAGAAAAGGCTGTATTAATCGTCAAGGAGAAGGCTAGGGGGGTTAGCTCAATGCCTCAGTGGTCTCAGGCTGTGCCCAGACAAAAGCCAGTCTTTTTATTTCTGGGCAAAAATTACATGGAGGTCTGATCACTTGGGAGTACGTCTCACTCATTGTGTTTCTTCATTCGGCGTGAAGAATGGCGCTACCTAAATGAGTCGTTCTTCCGTGGAGTAATTATCTGACGATTTGTTTGGAGGATTGGATATTTACATGTTAAAAAAGTGACTTTTACGGTGGACCACCACCCCACTTAAAACCTTTCCCCAGCGAGTCTAGTCCCTGAGCCGGACCTGCAGTAATCTGTGTGTGAACAGAGCAATGTACCCCGATGTGTGGCCGACCAACGCTCTTCAAGGAAGCGAGAAACCTAGAGCCAGCGAACAGCCAGCCGTGGATGTGGTCAGGACTGTGGACGTGAATCCCGGGCTCTGAGGAGGAATCCCAGCTCCTTCACGGTCACAAAATTGATTTCTTGTCATCCGGAAGGCAGCTACTCTGAGTACTTCGTAGCGTCGTACTGAAGTATGGGAGTGGATGTAGAGGAGAGACGGCCAGATATTGACTAACCAAGACCTCCCTGTGTGTGTGCGCGCGTGTATGTGTGTCTTGCCCACGTAATGGCCTGGCTGTACCATTCTTAGCTTGAGAGATTGGACAGGGCCATGGCTTGAGGTGACACGGCTGTCTGTCCTGAGGAGCGCGGTGCAGGATTTGACCACCCAGCCGTTTCGGCTGACTTGAAGTAGAGCGTTTTCCTGCAAAATGGAGTCCTGGCAACAGATAGTGGTATTTATACCACTTCAAAATGAGTCACGCACCCAAAACCAGCAGCGCTTCCGTGTGAGAATGAGCACAAGTGTTCTGCCTCTCGTTACTGCTGAGAGGTAAAGCTCAGTCTGGGCTGACATAGGCCTAAGGATTGGGTTTTGGGTTGCGTTTTTTTTTGAGTTTTTTTTCCCAGCATTCCCTCAGTTCGGCTGCCAAAGAAGCCGAGGAGTGGGTCGGTCGCTCCCCTCCGTGTGGTTTGGCATCATGGCATACGTGCCAGTTCTCGACAGAACCTGGAAAATCCCCATCTAAACCCAGTTCAAAATCCAGTTCATTCAGTTAGGGAAGCCCCTATAAAGCTGTCCTGTAGCCAGAGATGAGTCTGGCAGGTTGTTAATTAGTGCCCCTTTCAGACACAGGGTTTTCCCCCCGGCACCCCTTCCCCCGGCCAGGTAAAAAAATTTTTTTTGATTGTGCCTGCAAATAGACATCATTCTTCCGTTGGTGTTAACTTGCAGGCAATTTTCATGTCAAATTCGGGAACGCTTTTGTAAGTTTTTAAGTATTCATCTCCCATGCAATATCAGATGCGTTCATGTGGTTTTTGTTTAGTTCTGGGATGTAATTACATCAGTGCAATAACTGAGAGGAAAGATCAGCCCTTCTGACCAGATGTTGCGGGGAAAGAAACAACAGGGGGAAAAAAAATTGCAGCAAAACCATTTGTGCTCAGAATTTATTGCAGTGCCCTGAACAGATTTATAACAGGCAGCAATGCAAGAGCTCATTACGATGACAGCCCTGAGGACTCGCCAAGGGGGAGGGGGGTGGGGAGGAAGAGTGAGGAGTAGGGGGCTAGTGATGGCGGGGGGGAGGGAGAGAGAGAAGATGGCTGGCAAATAGTAAAATGGTAATAGCACCCAAAATGTATCACTTCTCTGGAAATGGAAAGATAACAGATGCATTTGTGTCGCAGAAGGAAAACCGGGCCCAATTATGGGCTCCAGAAATGTCTCTTTCCAGAGTTTGGGAGCAGCGGAGACAAGCAGAGCTCATTTAAGGGTGGAATTTTCATGCTCTTCTGTTGCCACCCGCAGTCGGATGCTGGTGGAAAGTTGGGATTTCACCGGACCTCTAGTGTGTCCCAAGAACTTATTACTCATCCACAATGGGAATAGTCCTGAACTGTGGCCCTCTGGGTATGTGTGCACGCGGGGGGTGGGGGTGGGGGGTTTAGGCAGTACCATGGTAAAAATTACAGTTTTCAGCATTGCGAAGCCAGTGAAATGAAACTCAAATATCAAGGTGCAGGAATCTCCACCTAACCGTACAAAATATTGTGGGCAGGGGAACTATTCAAATTGCAGAACATCCATGTAGGAGCCAAGTAAAACACTTAGCATTCTGGGCGGAAGGGACAGGGAGGATGGAGGGAGGGGTGTTTTATTTTGGATTTGGACTTTTACAGAGGCGTCTTTTTCATGGCTCATGGCAGGATCCAGAGTTCCAGGCGGGACAAAAATCCATCCTTTACTACCACGTTAATCCAATACCTTATCCTACCCTGCCTTGATTCCTGTATCAGCCTCCTTGCTGACCTCCCTGCCTCCTGTCTGTCCCCACTCCAGTCCATTCTTTACTCTGCTGCCCGGAACATTTTTCTACAGAACTATTCAGTCCATGTTTCCCCACTCCTCAAGGACCTCCAGTGGTTGCCCACCCACTTCTGCATCAAACAGAAACTCCTTACCATAGGCTTTAAAGCACTCAAATCCCCTTGCCCCTTCCTACCTTACCTCCCTGATTTCGTACTACAACCCAGCCCGTACACTTCACTCTAATGCCAACGTACTCACTGATTCTTGATCTCATCTTTCTCACTGCCAACCACTCGCCCACATCCTTCCTCTGTCCTAGAACTTCCTCCCTCTTCACAGCCAGCACATGGTCACTCTCCCCACCTTCAAAGCCTTACTAAAAACCCATAGCCTCCAAGAGGCCTTCTCCAGCTAAGCCCTCATTTCCCCTATGCCTTCTCACTCCTGTGTCACCCTTGCACTTTGATCTGTTGTCTGTCTCCCCCTTCTAGACCTGTGAGCCCGTTGTTGGGTAGGGACCGTCTCTATATGTTGACAACTTGTACTTCTCAAGCGCCTAGTACAGTGCTCTGCACACAGTAAGCGCTTAATAAATACGATTGAATGAATGAATGAATCTGCCCCCTTTATTCTCCCCTCCCTCAGCCCCACAGCATTTATGTCCATATCTGCAATTCGTTCATATTACTGTCTCCCTCCCCCTCTAGACCATTAGCTTGTCGTGGGCAGGGAACGTGTCTACCAACGCTGCTGTAATAATAATAATAATAATAATAATAATAATAATAATAATGACATTTATTAAGCACTTACTATGTGCAAAGCACTGTCCTAAGCGCTGGGGAGGTTACAAGGTGATCAGGTTGTCCCACGGGGGGCTCACAGTCTTAATCCCTATTTTACAGATGAGGTAACAGAGGTTAAGTGACTTGCCCAAAGTCACACAGCTGACAGTTGGCGGAGCAGAGATTTGAACCCATGACCTCTGACTCCAAAGCCCGTGCTCTTTCCACTGAGCCATGTACTCTCCCAAGCACTTAGTACAGTGCTATGCTCACAGTAAGTGCTCAATGTATATAAAGGATTGATTTATTGGAAGAGTTGGCAGACAGTCAGTGGTGTTGAGTACTTACTCCCCCCCTTCTAGACTGTGAGCCCGTGGTGGGCAGGGATTGTCTCCGTTGCTGAATTGTACTTTCCATGCGCTTAGTACAGTGCTCTGCACACAGTAAGCACTCAGTAAATAGATTGAATGAACAAGTGAATGAATTACTATGTGCAGAGCACTGTACCAAGCTCTTGGGAGAGCACAATACATCAGAGTAGGGAGATATGTTTCCTGCCCATAAGGGACTCACAAAAGGGAAAAGCTCCAGCAAGGAACTTGAGCTGGTGAGGCCATGGCTCCATGACAAGTCAGACAAGCCCCTGGAAGCATTTCCTACGTGAAGTGCACAACTTCCCTGCACAAGTTTGGCCTTTGCCCAGTTGAACACAGGACACACGTGTTTGCTCGGTTGCAGGCTGAATGCCTCAGACAGTTCCCCGGGCCACTTGTAGAGAAATAATAATAATAATGTTGGTATTTAAGCACTTACTATGTGCAAAGCACTGTTCTAAGCGCTGGGGGGGGGATGCAAGGTGATCAGGTTGTCCCACGGGGGGCTCACAGTCTTAATCCCCATTTTACAGATGAGGTAACTGAGGCCCAGAGATGTTAAGTGACTTGCCCAAAGTCACACAGCTGACAACTGGCGGAGCTGGGATTTGAACCCATGACCTCTGACTCCAAAGCCTGTGCTCTTTCCACTGAGCCACGCTGCTTTTCAGCGTGAGGAGGAACAAGGGAATGAGAAGATCGTGGGTTCTAATCCCGACTCCGCCACTTGTCTGCCGTGTGACCTTGGGCAAATCACTTCACTTCTGGGCCTCATCTGTAAAATGGGGATTGAGACTGCGTGCCCCACATGGGACAGGGACTGTGTCCAACTCGATTTGCTTGTATCCACTGCAGCGCGTAGTACAGTGCTTGGCACGTAGTAAGCGCTTAACAAATGCCATCATCATTATTATGGGCCGGCAGCAAATATGGGTGCTTGGAAATCTGGCTAAGCCCAGAGAAAATCTGGACGATGTTGCCCACGTATGTGTTTTCCATTAATCTTTCGTTGGTGTACCAGATCACGGAGAATAGGGATGTCCCAGATTCTTTACCAGTGAAGGAGCAAGTAAAGTCTGGGTTACTCTGAGCTTTTATTTGGCCAGTTAAAGAGGCAGTGACTGGTCATTAAGGGATAATCGAGATAATTAGCTCTAACTGTCCCTCCTGATTGCTCCTCAAGACAGAAGCTCCGGCAGGACTGCAGTGTAAACAGTAACAAAACGGTATATTCCATGGTTATTTGTGAATGGAGACAGACCCGCAAAAATTTTGTAATCAGATTGGCTCATCCGCCATTGCTGAGGAGGGACTAGGGGTGGTTGTTGACTTTTGAGATGGGAGTAGAAAACCTTAAGAGCACCAACGAGTATGCTGTAGGATTCCAGTTATTTTGTTTTTTTATTTTTTAAGTTTAAAGAAAGGCAAGTGGAAGCCCAGAAATTCAGATTAGTCCCTGGGAGAATGCTTTATTGTTAATAATAATAATAGTTATGGTACTTGTTAAGTGCCAAGCACTGTTCCGAACACTGGGATAGAGACAAGGTAATCAGGTTGGACACAGTCCCTGTCCCACCTGGGGCTCACACTCTTAATCCCATTTTACAGGTGAGGGAACTGAGGCACAGAGAAGTGAAGTGACTTGTTCAAGGATACTCACCAGACAAGTGGCAGATCTGGAATTATTGCCCAGGTCCTTTTGAGACTCAGGCCCGTGCTCTCTCCACCCTTCCTTTTCTCTAGCTGTGCTCGAGGACTTTGTCCGAAAGGTTCGTTGAGCTCTCTGCTGAGCCTCCCTTCTGCCAAATCCATAGGAGCAAATTTACAATGGCTCTTCCCAAGCAGCCACTGGAGCCACCCCGGGCTTCTGTGCTTTTTTCCCAGAATAGGAGAAAAAGCGTGGCTCAGTGGAAAGAGCATGGGCTTTGGGAGTCAGAGGTCATGGGTTCAAATCCCAGCTCCGCCAGTTGTCTGCTGTGTGACTTTGGGCAAGTCACTTAATTTCTCTGGGCCTCAGTTACCTCATCTGTAAAATGAGGATTAAGACTGTGAGCCCCCAGTGGGACAACCTGATCACCTTGTAACCTCCCCCGCGCTTAGAACAGTGCTTTGCACATAGTAAGCGCTTAATAAATGCCATCATTATTATTATTATTATTATTATTAAAGGCCTTTCTCCCGGTGCCTCTGGCCATGAGTCTCTTTGTGTTTAGTTTTCAAGCCCAGACTTAGGTAAGACCAGCACTGTTGCAGTTACATCACAGTTCAAGCAATAACATGCCCAAATCAATCAATCAGTGGCATTTATTGGGCGCTTAACTGTATGCAGAGCACTCTTCTAAGCGTCTGGGAGAGTAAGCAGCATGTTGAAGTGGATAGAGCAAGGGCCTGCGAGTCAGAAGGTCATGGGTTCTAATTCCGGCTCCGCCACTTGTTTCCTGTGTGACCTTGGGCAAGTCACTTCACTTCTCTGAGCCTCAGTTCTCTCATCTGTAAAATAAGGATTAAGACTGTGAGCCCCATGTGGACAAGGGACAGGAACTGTGTCCAACTCGATTGGCTTGTATCCACCCCAGCACTTAGTACAGTGTCTGGCACATAGAAAGCACTTAAAAAATACCATCATTATTATTATTAGAGTTGGTTGTCCCACATGCCTGCACAGTGTGCCGGAAAGGAGATTGATTTTAAACATCGAAGTCCAGTTCAGCCCCATCCCAAGCTGGGGGGCTGAGTGAGTCTATCTTCCCCAAGCAGTGCTGGTCTTATCAATGCACCAAGGCCTTGGTCCCATTATCTCCCTGGCCCCGTATCTTTGCTTTCTTTGAACCCTCAAACCCCACCAGCTTATTTAGCCAGCCACCTTCACCTGGAATGCTAATTACTCCGCCTGTTGGAGGGTGATATTCAGCCTGCCTGAAACAGTTATTAGCCCATATCTACCTGTATCAAAAGGAGAGTGTTTCTACACCTCTAAAAATGCAACTTTTTATTTTAAGTGAATAGGCCAAGTGCCTTGCCTCCAGGCTCTGCCTTTGCTGTTTCAGATGAGAGGCAGAGTGGCCATGTGAATATAGTCTGGGCATAAGAAGGACCTGGGCTTTAATCCCGGCTCTGCCACTTGTCTGCTGTGTGACTTAGGGCAAATAATTTCAATTCACTGGGCCTCAGTTACCACCTCTGTAAAATGGGGATTAAGAACGTGAGCTCCATGTGGAACATGGACTGCGTCCAACCTGATTTGCTTGTATTCACCCCAGCGCTTAGTACAGTGCCTGGCACATAGTAAGTGCTTAACAAATACAGCAATTATTATTAGGTGACATCTGTTCCCGTCACATGGCAGCCTAAGAAAGAAAGCACTGTAGGTCCACCTAGGCCTGGTGGAAGAGGCTGTGAGCAAGTTCGTGCACAGAAAACTGTCAATCGCATATATTGAGCGCTTACTGTGTGCAGAGCACTATACCAAGCGCTTGGGAGAGTACGGTACAGCAATATAAAAGACATATTCCCTGCCCACAACAAGCTTACCGTCTAGTGGGGAAGACAGACATAATATACATTAAATAAATTACAGAGAAGTACCTAAGAGCTGTGGGGCTGGGAGGGGGAATGAATAAATGGAGCAGGTCAGGGTGATGCAAAAGGGAGTGGAAGACAAAGAAAAGAAAAGAGCTGTGAGACCCTTAGAAAACCATGGAGGATGAGAGGTCAGAGTCGAGCCAAGGTGCAGTCCCAGAGCCCACAGATTCCAGCTGGTTCTGAGTTTCAGGGGTTCCTCAGTTGCTCACTGGCCCGATTGAGTTCCTAGGAGGCCACAGTTCACTGGAGACCGAACAGCGGCAGACAGTCCTGGCCTTCTCTAATGGTGAGCCGTCAGGCCAGTTCTTTATCTAGGTAATGAGTGGGTGGGGCTCGATACACCCCACCTTCCAGGATGTGGATCTGTCTGGAGAGAGCTCTCCCAAGCGCTTAGTACAGTACTCAAAAAATACCTTTGATTGATAGCCACATGCTGCAGCACCCCATGTATCTCTGATGGTGTCGTCTTGTCATCATCATCAGCAATGATATTTATTGAGTGCTTACAGAAACGGGCAGAGAACATTTCTGTTTCCTGTTATAGTGTACTCTGCCAAGCGCTTAGTATAGCGCTCTGCACACAGTAAGTGCTCAATAAATGCGATTGAACGAGTACAATCCACCTTCCCTGCCCGTGACCAGCTCTCAGTGTAGAGATGAGCTTACCGGGCCCGCGGGACCCATGAAAAATGCCGGTTCTAGATAGGTATCGCCTCGTTTTCTTGTCTCGGAATTCGGTCCTCGGGTCCGCGCCTTTTGAGCAGCCGATGGAGTTTGTCGGGATTCATGTGCCTTTCTTCTCCAACCAGATCGAACCACTCAGCAGAGAGACCGCGGATGGGATTGAGTAGAGTCACTGAGGCTTTCTGGAAGTTGCCCTACTAAGTCACCTGTGAATGGGAGCCGCCGCTTGCTAGGGGGAGGCGAGGGCGGGTGGGGGTGGACTGGTCTTGCTTGAGCTTGGTATGGGATTGAGTAGAGTCACTGAGGCTTTCTGGAAGTTGCCCTACTAAGTCACCTGTGAATGGGAGCCGCCGCTTGCTAGGGGGAGGTGAGGGCGGGTGGGGGTGGACTGGTCTTGCTTGAGCTTGGTTACGATTTAATGTGGGGTCAGACGGTCACAGTAGATGATAGAGAGGCTGTAGTTAGTCGGGCCTGCCATCTGGCAATCGTAAAATGGGTAATACACATTTTTTGAGTGGGGGTGGCTGGCGGTGGTAAAGAAACAAACTGCAGACTGTTGTCATGAGATCGCGCCCCCAAGCAGACACCTTTATAGCTTTTTTTCCCCCCTCCCTCCCCTTCCTCCCTCCCACCTCCTAGGCCTGGGCTTCTGTAGAGGTTAAAAGTTCAGGCCGCTGGTCCAGTGTCCCAAAGACAGGTTTTTAGGTAGGGGGGCTGGAATGCAGAGACTGTAAAATGGCTTGTTCAGTCAGACCGACCACTCCCACCCCCACCTCCCTCCCCCTGCCTCCTCTCTCTGGAATGGAGGCAAAATGGGGCCTGGCGGGATGGCTGGAAATCCTTGAAGAACAGACCAATTAGACACAGCTTGAACTTTGTCAAACACTCTAGTTGGATTAAACAGCAGGACAGGCTTCTGAACAAAGCCCCGGCAAGTTCAACCTTCCCCGGAAGCTTGCCCTCTCCAGCCGCCCACCACCCCCATCACGGACTCCCCCAACCCCCAGGGCTCAGTCAAGGTGTTGCACTGCCCGTTCTGACCCGGGCACACAGGTTCCGGGTGAAGATCCCAGGGGGTGGGGTGGTGGTGCCAAGGAAAGCCCGAACCAATTTGTTGTGGGCAGGGAACGTGTCTGTCTGTCCACTGCATTATGTCATCCTCTTCCAAGCGCTTCGAACAGTGCTCTGGGCACAGTAAGCATTCAGTAAATACTGTAGAGTTCCCAGTGGCTCCCATGGTTCTTGGCTCTACTCATTTATTGACTGCAACTGGAAACCCCCTGGGCAGGAAGTCTTATGAGTTGGAAAAAGGAGGGCATGAAAACCTGGTTTGGAGAAGGCCCTAAGAATTCCCCGCTTCCCATTGCACCCCAGTGAATTGTGGATTACTTAGGCCGTCCATAGCAGGGTGTAATCATTCCTGGTTCGTGTCAAAGCAAGACTCTGCCCCCAAAGCCCTGCCCTGCTTGTGCCCCAGGAAATGTTTTCATCTCTTGCAAGTCCAAAATGCATTAAAGAGAAAGTCTGAACTGTAAAAGCAACATATCTCTAGGTGGTAACTCTTCTACAAGGTTCAGGGCAAAAGGAATCTGCAAACAGCCCCATGGAACACGCATCTTTGTGCCTTTTGTTTTTTTTTTTTTGTTTTTAATTTGGAGTTCAGGATTTCTAATTAATAAAGTTTGTTGGAATGTTGAGTACACAGCTGCTCTGCATTACGGCAAGATTGCTGTAATCACACAGTACTACCTTAGTTTGCATCTAAAAATGGTGTGGTTTTTTGGGGGGCAAAACTGTTGCCAAGCAATTTTATTAAAACAGCCCCATTTCTCCTCAGTGCCTTGTCCTGCTGAGGAGCTCATAAGGCCATATAATGTGTACAGACTCATTAGCAGTCATTAAAGATGGAGAGAGACTGTGGATTTCCAAGGCCCCAGACAATAGGTTTACACAAAAGGGGCATGATTGGCTCCTTTCTAGGGGAGGCGGCTGCCCCACTCTTTATCTACCCACACAAATTAAAATACCACCCCCAAAATAGCTCTCAATAATTCATTCCTCTCCTCCCTCCCCTTCTCCCCTTTTGGACCACAAAAAGTTTTAGAACTGGATCGGGTTCAACTAGACAGTTGGAATTATTGAGCTCTTACTGAGTGCAGAGCACTGTACTAAGTGCTTGGGAGAGTAAAAACAATATGAAACACATTTCTGCCCACAGTGATCTTATGGTCTAGCTGGGGAGTCCTGACTTGTGGTGACACTGGGGGTGGGGGCATGGAATGGGGCCAGAGTGGTTAAATGCACTTTCCCTCTGTGGTGGGGAAGGGGTAGGTGTAGATTAATTATTTGTAACATACTTTCTGCTAGAAAAGGTCCTGTATTGAGATCTAGGTTTTTTATTTATAATAATAATTAGGGTATTTGTTAAGCACTTATTATCTGCCAGGCGCTGTACTAAGCACTGGACACAGTCCCTGTTCCACGTGGGGCTCACAGCCTCAATCCCCATTTTACAGGTGAGGGAACTGAGGCTCAGAGAAGTGAAGTAAGTGACTTGTCCAAGGTTACACAGCAGACAAGTGGCAGAGCCCGAATTAGAATCCATGACCTTCTGAGTCTGAGGCCCCGTGCTCTATCCCCTACATCATTTCAAAATAGAATGTCATTTCTTCTTTCAGAATTCAGTCACCCATAGGCAGTACATGGGATTTGGAGATTAGATGGATGGGGAGGGGAGGGGAGAGAATGGAATGATTTCTTAGCACGGGTCTGTCAAAACCATCTGTTAGAAGCCACAAAACCCTACCTTAATCCATGCGGTGCCTCCTCACAACAGAGATGGTTAAGCCAAGTAGCCTTTTCCTGCTTTGTGGTTCCTTCTGGCTTTCTGAGCCAAGAAGGACACTCTTCTCTCTCCTTTCCCAGAACTCTCTAGGGAGAGGTCAAGTCACCCAAGGAACAAACTCAGGGAAGTGGAAACTGGGAAGCCATCTAGCCCCTGCTATGAGGAAACCCCAACCCCCACCCCACCCCCCGGCCCCGGCTCGCCCACAATAAGCACGCACATCTTGACAGAAATATGCTATTTGGGGCCATCTTAAATGTGTTGGGAATAATACAATTTCAAGCCCCCATGTAATACTGAACAAGAATTTTGAAAGGTTTGCAACTAGTAAACTTGGCAACCAGTTGTGCCAGAGACATTTTGGGTTGGGATGTTTGAAGAGCTCAACCCTCCCCTCCCCTACCTTCCCCCAAATCTGAGCCCATTTATTTCTCATTCTCATGCAAGCCCGTTGGAAAGTAGTAACATATTGAAGGAAATCATCTGCAGGCAGAATGCTCGTTAGTTAACATGATAACCTATGTTAAGATCTTTCATGAAGTGCTTTAAAACTCAGGGAACAAAAGAGTAGGGGTGAGCTTTAGCCAGGCAGTGTCCCCCATATTGTTTCTCCCTAAAGGAGAGATCTTACCCTCTTCCAAAGAAGAAGTTTAAATCTCCTACCGGCTGTGCTTCAGACTACTTAATACATGACAATTGAATGCAACTGTTCCGATTGGGTTTTTAACAATTCTTTTGGTATACAAAATGCTTCACTTTAGTCTGAATGATGTACTAACTGGTGGGAGAAATCCCCCCCAATGACTTCTTAAGTACCCCATCTTGCTCCCTTCCTGGAAAAACAACCCACAGAATGATTTTAAGTTTGTTTTATCTTTTAGCTGTCTCAGGGATGTGAGGAGGTGGCTTGGAAAAAAATGATCGTGGGGAGGAAGAGAAAACAGGGAGGTTTCTGTGTAACATTCATAATTGTTTCACCAGCTACTGTTCTGTAGTTGTTTTGTTTTCGCTTCCTTTATTAAGCCGGCAGGTTTGATAAGAGCGTAACTGAAATGTGGTTTTTGACCTGGATTTTTTTTTTTCGGAGGGAAGGGGTTTCCTTGGGCTATGAAAAGGTCAGAGGAGGTCTATTAATGGTGTTCTTGGATATCATGACCAATTCCTTTTACGTCACAGTGGGTCCTAAAGATCCAGTCACAGTTTATTTCCAAATGGGTTAGCTCAGCCTGGGTCTCCAGTCACCTGTCACTGGGCTTGGAGGGGCTCGTGAATTCCCCCTTCACCTTCAGGAGCTGGGCACATGGACTGTCTTGCAGCTTTGGTACACAGTGAGCGCTCAATAAATACGATTGAATGAGTGAATGGTAGTATATGGGTGGCTTGTCCTGGCAAGAAAATGGGGTCAGAAAGGAATCCTTTCTTCAAACCCTGACCCTGCTACTAATACTACTACTAATAGAAGAGGAATAAGGCGTGGATAGAACCCAGGCCTGGGAATCAGAAGGTCACGGGTTCTAATCCCAGCTCCACCACTTGTGGGTGGCCTTGGGCAAGTCACTTCACTTTCTCTGTGCCTCAGTTACCTCATCTGTAAAATGGGGATGTAGACTATGAGCCCTTTGCAGGACAGGGATTGTGTCCAACTTGATTTTGTTGTATCCATCCCAGTGCTTAGTTCAGTGACTGGCACATGGTAAGCGCTTAAATACAATAATAATAATAATTATTATTGTTATTATTGTTAATGGTAATGGGGCTATTTAAGTGCTTACTATGTGCCAAGCACTGGGGTAGATCCAAGGTAATCAGATCAGAATGCAGTCCCTGTCCTGTATGGGGCCCACAGTCCAAGCAGGAGGAAGAACAGCTAATGAATCTCCATTTCACAGATGAGGAAACTTTGGCACAAGTAAAGAGACTTGCCTGAGGATATCCATCAGGCAAGGGGAAGATCTGGGGTTAGAACCCAGTCCTCTGATTCCCAGGCCCGGCTCTTTCCGACTCTTCTCCCCCCTCTAGACTGTAAGCTCATTGTGGGCAGGGAACCTGTCTACTCTCTGCTGTATTGTAGTCTTCCAAGCACCTGCACTCAATGAATGCGATCGATTCTGCCTCACTAGTGTGAATTGCACCGAGTCAGTGGAACTAAAATATAGACCTTGCATTGGGGGGAAAAAAGAAAAAAATCCCACTCTGGTTGCTTCTGGAGTTTTTATTTTCGTTCATGACTGCTCTGTAGGTGTTCTGATTGGTAAGAACTAACGTCACACTTACCCTGAGGACCCATTTCCCCTCACCCCCGTTAGTTTGAGAACAGGGACCCCGTAGTTTGAGAACAGGACCCCGTGTCTCGTCTCTCTACCTGATCTACAAAGCACCCAAGCGCCCAGCCCAGGTGCTGTACACACTGGTGAAGGCGACGGAAAACATGCCAGCTTTTTTGCTCCCTTCATTGCGGCTGTCTCCTGAGCAGCTTTTGCCTTCAGGAAATTCAAGGAATAATGAAGATCACAATAGCATAAATATGCCGAAAGGGATGTTCTACGGCATCCATTAGTAAGGTATTGGAGCCCACATGTAAGTGAGTGAGGTTTTCTGTCCTCCGACTTCACTGGAAGAGAAGCAGAGAGACTCTAAATCCGAAACTTTCTCCCTCCTTTCTGCTGATGCTTTGGTCCTACGGTATTGTGAGGCAAAGTTCAAAAGGTCAAACACCCCCCCCCCAATTTTTTTTTATTACCTTCGATTTAGTTCTCATGACCCTCATCTCTCTACCACCCTCCTGTGAGGGAGGGTTTCAGACAGGTCAGGGTTTTATTGTTTTGTTTGGTTATTTACAATGACTAGATTTCTTTTATAGGGATTTTTTTCTTTTTAAGTTTCTTAGAAGATCTAATTTTGCCCTTTCGTCTCAGCTCAATGCTGATATTTGAACTAGAAGTGCGTGCCTGTCTACGCTTGAGGAGACATTGAAACTGGGGCCAATGAGAGTGTTTTCTGACATTCTGGGAGAAAGCAGGGGAGCCGTAGGGGAGAGAACCCAGATTCAAAGTCACTTTCTTTTGCAGGGTTACCTCTGTCTCCCCAGTGATCTGATGTCTGCAGAGTCCCAAGTGTCTGATCAAAGTGGTTTGCTATTTGCAGCAGACCTGTATCTTCTCCACAAAAGCAGCCCTTTAATAATCAACACTCATCCACCGCGAACAGCAATGTATACCAGGGGTAGTATATTTAGATTTCATCTTCAAATTATTGTCAGCATCCTAAATGGTCTTCAAAACAAATTAAGAAAGGTGCGGACCCAGAAAATTTCTGTGCACTATCAGCTGCCTCAAGCACCGTAAGATGCTGAGTCCAGTTCTTCAGTTTGCAGATAGGCTTTGTGTCTCTAGCAAATCTGTAAGCTGGGAAGGGAAGCTCCCAGTGAAGGGATCATGTCTACCAACTCTCTTGTACTCTCCCAAGCTCCTAGTAGAGTGCTCTGCCTACAGTATGCTCTCAGTAAAGACACGGTTAATTGATGACTTCTGGCGGGATGGATGTCATCCTTGACAACCATTGGTGAGGGCTGGGAGAGAGTGTGTGTGTGTCTCCATCGGGCTGCCAGAAGACAGTGGTAATAGTAATAGTAATAAATTATAATACTAATTAAATTATTATTATTATGGATTTATGTGCTTAATAAGTGCCAGGCACTATAATAAGCGCTGGGGTAGATACAAGCAAATCAGGTTGGGCACAGTCCCTGTCTCACGTGGGGCTCACAGTCTCAATCCCCATTTTACAGATGAGGGAACTGAGGCCCAGAGAAGTGAAGTGACTTGCTCAAGGTCACACAGCAGACAGGTGGCTTAGATGGGATTAGAACCCATGACCTGATTCCCAGGCCCATGGTCTATCCACTACGCTGTGCTGCTCCTCATCAGGAAGTCACTCAAGGCTCTTAGGCTTTTTGTGGGCAGGGAACTTGTCTACCAACTCTGTTGTATTGTACTCTCCCAAGTGCTTAGTAGAGTGCTGTGCACACAGAAAGTGCTCAATAAAGGCCATTGATCGATTGATTGGATGTGTGCGTGAGCCTGTAGCTCTCGATAAAGGCCATTGATTGATTGATGGATTGGTTATATGTGTGAGCTTGAAGCTCTCAATAAAGGCCATTGATTGATTGATGGATTGGTTGTATGTGTGAGACTGAATGGGCAATTGTGGCTCCACTGCCCATTTTGCACAGTGCACACAAAGGCTGGCCTCTGCTGTGTCGTCATGTTCGTTGTTTGCTGCCCCGGCCCAATTTTTGCTGTTTTTTGCCTCCTCCAAAAAGTAGTATTTATTGAGCGTCTACAGGACTAAGTGCGTGAGAGGGAACAGAGCCCCACATGGGACAACCTGATCACCTTGTATCCCCCCCAGCGCTTAGAACAGTGCTTTGCACATAGTTAGCGCTTAATAAATGCCATAAAAAAAAAACAGAGAAGTAGTCAGGATCCCTGCCCTTAAGTAACTTACAATCATAACAGGGAAGACAGACACTAAAATAAATTACAGGTAGGAGAAACTAATAGAGTATAAAGGTAGGTACATGGCGGGGAGAACTTAATGGCTTAAGTGACACCGAAGGGCCTAAGTGGTAGTTGGGAGGTTGAAAATGGGGAAGTTAGAGGATAATCAGGGAAGGCCTCCTGGGAGGTGTGATTTCAGAAGGGCTTTGAAGATGGGGAGAAGAGTGGCCTTCAGCATATGAAGGGGGAGGGAGTTCCAGGTAAGAGAGAGGATGTCAGCCAGAGATTGGTGGTGGGAGAGACCAGAATGAAGCACAGTGAGTAGGTTGGACTTGAGAGGAACGGAGAACTCAACCTAAGGTGTAATGGGAGAAGAGAGGATAAGTAGAACACAGAGAGCCAGTCGAGTGCTTTAAAAGCCAACGGTCTGGAGTTTCTGCTGATTGCAGAGGGGAATGGGCAACCTCTGGAGAGGTTTTGAAACACAGGAGCTGTGTGGAGTGGTACATTTTCTAAAAATGATCTGGACGGAAGAGAGGAAAGACTGGAGGTCGGGAGAGCAGCAAGGAGGTCAGCACAGTAGCCGAGCCGGTGTCTGACAAAACACTTGGACCAGCGTAGTTTTTGTTTAGATGGAGAGGAAGGGGAGATTTCTGGAAATGATGTGGAGGAAGAACTGACAGGATTTGGGCATGGACTGAAAAGAGGAGGAAATTGGAGAGACTGCCAAGGTTACTGGTTTGAGAGATGGAGAGGATGACGGTGGTGTCAACTGTGATGGGGAAGTTAGGTTGAGGGGAGGATTTAGGAGGGAAGATAAGTTCCTGGCAAAACTTCCACCCAACCTTAGGCAGAGAGGGTGTCCCCCTCCTTTTGACAGCTCCCACCTCTAGACTTTATGCTCCCTGTGGGCAGGGATCATGTCTGCCAACTCTGTTGTATTGTTCTTTCCCAAGCGCATAATAATAATAATAATAATTGTTTTTGTTAAGCAGTTACTGTCTGCCAGGCACCATACTAAGCATACTAAGTGCTGGGGTGGATAAAAGCAAATCAGGTTGGACAAAGTCCCTGTACCACATAGGGCTCACAGTCTTAATCCCCATTTTACAGATGAGGGAACTAAGGCACAGAGAAGTGAAGTTACTTGCTGAAGGTCACAAAGCAGACAAGTGGTGGAGCAGGGATTAGAACCCATGACCTTCTGACTCGCAGGCCCGTGCTCTATCCACTATGCCATGCTGCTTCCCATGTGTCGTCCAACTCTATTGTACGTTCCCAAGTGCTTAGTAGAGTACTCTGCACACTGTAAGTGCTCAATAAATTCCATTGATTGATGTCTGCTAATTCTTTTGTATTGTACTCTCCCAGGTGCTTAGAACAGTGCTGTGCACATAGTAAGCACTCAATAAATATGATTGATTGATTGACATCTGTTTTGAGGACAACGCCCTGAAAGGGGGGTGGTTCTCTGCTCAATCATGGTTCAAGAGGCGAATACAGCAGGGGAAGTGAAGAGGTGCGCTGTGGATTGTTGGCCCTGGGTAGTGACAAGAATGGAATGAGCTTCCATCCCCATGCCCTTAGGGTCCCCCCACCCATGTGCCCAACCCTACACCCCACAATCCCGAAGTGCAACTAGTCTGGTCTTGGGCTGGCAATGTTTTCTCCCTCTAATTAATTTTTTTGTGTTTCTTTTTCTGTCTGTCAATGCTGGATCATCGTTGGATCCTGGAACAGGTAAGAGTCTGTGCATCTTTTTTATCCAGATAATCACATTTGCTAGGCTGTAACCAACAGTTGTACCTCAGCCCAACCGGAGACCATATTTTGGCCTCTGTTTGACCCTAGGAGGCTTTTCTCGAAGGCCTCTGCTTTGCTTTAGATGTTAATGGTGTTATTCTTCACAGGGGACCGCCATATGAGAGTGGGCCCCTGGGTCTTAAATCAGGGACATTTTCGGCGCAGAAGTAAAAATAATCAAATGTTCAATAAAAGCACCTGAACACACAGGCTGTGCCGTTTTCCCCTCAGAAGGCATCTGTTATGTTACTGCCCACAGCCAAAGCCCAAGTGTTATAAAGGGGGCCTTTCCCTCTAAATTAATTTTCTGGAGGGCCGGAGCCATTTGGAAGTTCATGCTTATCTTAAATTCTTCAGCGTAGAGTTTCAGCATATCCTACCAGGTTTCAGTTGTGTCGTTCTCCGAATCCTTTCCATCCAACACCCGCTGGCCCCGCTTGCCAGGGACCTGCCGCTCGGGAAACGAGAGCCGGGTTTGCTAACTTTTCAAAACGGGCCCAGTGGGCCGCTCGTGTTTGCTCTTGAAATCCCCCACCTTTCCCTGCCCTGTTCCGCCCCCATGTCCCAAAGGAGCATGGAAGATTGTGAGGATGGGGAGGGGTGGAGGAGGGTGAGGGGATGACGGCTGCTCTTCCTTCGGTTAGTTTTCTTACAGAAAGTATGGTGGGTCATTAGAAGTCCTCTCCCGTCCTAACCGCGTACCTCTGAGGAAAAAGAAGTTTGATTCAAAAAGATGGAAAAGTTGATTATGCTAAAAGCATAAAAGAGACGGGAAGTTCCTTCTTGAATTGCCACCGGGAGCACCCTAGGAAACTGAAAATGGCAACAATAATCGTGCTTTTAACTAACGTGAATAATTTGACTTGAGGGCCTAATGTTCCAATTAATGGATCTCTCACAGCCTACTTTCACTACTCCCAGGAAAGTCGCAGGATCTTTCATCTTAACAAGTGTCAGTTTTTCTGACTCTGAGCTTGAAAATGGCACTGAAATGAAGATTGCTTAAGGAAAAAAAAAAGGCTTTGTGCAGGATGCAAAACAGCATTACCACATTAGCCCCAAGCAGCGCAGATTCTGTGGGTTGCACTCGGTTTGGTTATTGTAATTCTTTCTTGGGGGAACCTTGCTTCGAGCTTTGTGTATTTAGGCCACAGAGCTCAGGTGGGGTTTACCACCAGCAGATGAGGCTTTGATTTTTGCCTCTGTCTCCGACATTATCGAAAGACAAAAAAATCTAAATTATTCTTTTTGATGTCAGCGGAGTGGGTCTTGCCTGGTGTTGTCACGTCGGTCTTGGGTCTGGGCCACCGATTCCGCAGACCGGTGATGTCCAGGAAACGGCCTCAGACTAGCTTCGAAGAGTCATTAGGTGGGGGTGTCCAGCACCAACAGGAACTGGAGAAAATGAAATCTTGAACGAAAGCAGAGTATTTGACACCCTAATCACCTGCCTGACTCCAACTCCAAAAGTGGAACGTTCCTTTTTCTTAAGCCAAGCGATGGGAGAGGACTCATTTTGTTCCTTCCCGGTCTTTTTTTTTCTCCCCTTCAGTTTTTATGTCACTCCCCTCTCTGGTGGGGCCCAGGTCTGAGATCTCTGACATCAAGATCCAGCCTGAAACCTTTTCTCAGTCAGCCCCCCGAAATCCCTCAGTCAGTTGAATGCTCTGAAAACCCCAGGCCCTGAGCCAGAGCCCTTTGCCATTGTCTGTCTCTTGGGGTCACTCTGTCCCCTCTGTTCACCTAGAAATAATAATAATAATAATAATCATGGTATTTGTTAAGCGCTTATTATTTGCCAAGCACTGTTCTAAGCACTGGGGTAGATGCGAGGTAATCAGTTTGGACACAGTCCCTGACCCACATGAGGCTCACAGTCTTAATTCCCATTTTACAGATGAGGTAACTGAGTCACAGAGAAGTGAATGACTTACTGAAGGTCACACAGCAGACAAGTGGCAGAGCTGGGATTAGGACCCACGTCCTCTGACTCCCAAGCCCAGCTAGACTGTGAGCCCACTGTTGGGTAGGGACCGTCTCTATATGTTGCCAACTTGTACTTCCCAAGCCCTTAGTACAGTGCTGTGCACACTGTAAGCGCTCAATAAATACGATTGAATGAATGAATGAATGCTCTTGCCACTAGACTGTGATTGTGGACAATGAGTGGAGGCTCCTTTCAGGCAGAGAGTAAGAGGTTTCCCCATGCAATTGTCATGGTTTTCTGTATTTGTTGAGATGGTTCCAGTGGCGGGTTAAAAATTGGCCGTCTCCGAGGGAAGTATAGGCCCAGTTCTAGCAACCCCCAGGTCCCTGGGTGCCCAGAGCAGGCAGGTTGAGCGTCCCTCAGACCACACCAGCCCCCCAGGCTGTAGCTTCAGTACCCGCTGCCCTCTCTGGGTCTGCACTCGTACGGTGCCTGCTTTTCCAGAACCTGGCGGCAGCCCTCCCTCTGCCCTTCCTACCAGGCGCTGAGCGGACCTGAGTGTGGTTAAGAGGGATGGCAGCCCCGACCTGAAAGTGGTGATGGTGGTGTTAGTAGTGGTGGCTGGAGCGTGGAATAAATACCTCCCGTCCCCCTTTGTCCAAGGTGCACCCTCAGAAAATAGAGTGGACACCCCCTCTCCTTTAGAAGGATTGGAGAACTCGACCAACTCTCCAGTGTTACCATTTTGACTCTGTTTATTTTTCAAAATTATTTGTAATGATTATGGAGTTGAGAATATTTTCCCAAAGGAGACCTGTAGGCAGTTAAATCATTTAAGAAGTATCTTTGAAATGCAATCTTTTCCTCACATTTCTGGGAAAGACAGAGGAATAAGGTGTCCATTCATTAAAAAAATCAGAGGGTGAGGGAGGTCAAACCTCCCACCTGTCGGGAGATTTTTTTTTAAGGTGTTCGCATTTTTTTTAATGGTATTACTCTGTTCCAAGCACTGTGCTAAGTGCTGGGGGTGGATACAAGGTAATCGGGTAGGGGAGGCGAATTCAATCCCTGTTTTACAGATGAGGGAACTGAGGCACAGATAAGTTAAGTGACTTGCCTATGGTCTCACAGCAGACAAGTGTTAGGGCTGAAATTAGAACCCAGGTCCTCTGATTCCCAGGCTCATGCTCTTTCCATTAGCCCACGCTGCTTCTCAGATAGTGTGGTGTTGCCAAAAAGGTTACCGGTTCAGACTGGAGAGAGACATTTGAGGGGAACATGTTTGAGGGAGAAGACTCTGAGGGGAATAATAATAATGTAATTATGGCATTTTGTTAAGCACTTACTATATGTGCCAGACACTGTATTAAGCATTGGGAAACTCAAAGTCTTATGTCCAAGTTCAGCTATGAACCCAGAATGAAAAAAATCTGGGGTTGCAAGATTCTGGCACAAGTACTGAGTCATTTAAATATGCGTCATGAAAGAGAGGCAGAATTGGTAAACTCAGGGCACCTTTTTATTGCCTGGATGTGAGGAACTCTTTCATTAAAGGCAGGAACAGTTAACACCACCCAGCAGGGCAGACTTGCCAAAGAGTTAATCGATATAATATGCCCCAGCAGCAATTCCCGATCTGATGTCATTGAAACCGTAGACGCTTAGCCATATCCATGCGGCTCTGGCACCGGGGGCCACGACAGTGGGAAAGGAGATTGGCTTTTTGCCAATGCTGCTTGGGCTGTTCGTTGGCAGAAACTCTTCACATTGAAATTTGTGAGGCTTTGCCTAGGCTGGTCCCCATGGTAAACAATGCCCTGGGCAAATTCTGTTTCTTTTCATTTCAGGGCACCGTATCCTTACCTGAAAACGGTTCCTACACGTTTATGGGAGATTAGAGCACGAGCTTCTCTTCGCTGTGCGATGGGAAATATGAAAGGGGAGATGAAAGAAGCGGGTCGCCCCCTTCCCACCTCTCTTCCTCCCCCACAGCATCGTCATCATCAGTGATATTTATTGAGCACTTTCTGGGTGCAGAGTACTGTACTAAGCGCTTGGGAGAGTGCATTACAGCAGAGATGGTAGACCCCCTTCCCTGCTCTCAATGAATTTACAGTCCAGCAGTTGCTTTCTGTCGATTTTTAAGGGCAAGTTGAACGTGGGTCTCATAAGAAGCAGTGTGGCTCAGTGGAAAGAGCACGGGCTTTGGAGTCAGAGGTCATGGGTTCATATCCCGGCTCCACCAATTGTCAGCTGTGTGACTTTGGGCAACTTATTAACTTCTCTGTGCCTCAGTTTCCTCATCTGTAAAATGGGGATTAAGACTATGAGCCCCCTGTGGGACAACCTGATCACTTTGTAACCTCCCCAGCACTTAGAACAGTGCTTTGCACATAGCGCTTAATAAATGCCATCATTATTATTATTGAGGTTGGTGTCTTAATCAGTTAATGGTATTTACTGAGCACTTACTGTGTGCAGAGCATTGTACTAAGCTCTTGGGAGAGTATGTACAACAGAGTTGATAAACACATTCCCTGATCACAGTGAGTTTACGGTCCAAAGAGGGTTTGAAATGTATTTAAGTGCTCACTATGTGCCAATCACCCTGTTAACCTCCGGTGTAGATACAAGATAATGAATGGGCAACTCTGTTTTATTGTACTCTTCCAAGAACTTAGTACAGTGATCTGTTCAGAGTAAGCGCTCAATAAATGCTACTGGTTGATTTCAGACACAGTCTCTGTTCTACATGAGGCTCACAGGCTGAGGGTTTTTCTTCCCCATTTTACAGATGAGGAAACCAAGACACAGAGATGTCAAGTGACTTGCTCAAGGTCACATACAGTGGCAGAGGTGGGATTAGAACCCCAGTCCTCTGACTCCCAGTGCCCCTCGGTCACACTGTTTCCCTTTAGACTGTAAGCTCGTAGTCAAGCTCGTAAACTTGTGGTCAAGGGAACGTCTCTTCCAACTCTCTTGTATTGTACTCTCCCAAGTGCTTACAGTGCTCCGCATACAGTAAGTGCTCAATAAGTACTATTGATTGATTGATATTTTTTAATGCCATTCGTTGATTTTACTATGTGCCAAGTACTATACTCAGCACTGGGGTAGTTAAAAGATAATCAGGTTGGACACAGTCCCTGTCCCACATAGGGCTCATGTTCTTAATCCCCATTTTATGGATGAGGTAACTCAAGCACAGAGAAGTGAAATGACTTGTCCAAGGACATATAGCGGGCACGTGGCGGAGCCAGGATTAGAACCCAGATCCTTCTTACCCTCTGGCCCCTGCCCTAAAGTGGTTTGCACTGCTGCAGCAGGAGAGAGGTGAGCAGAGTGCTGCTGAATCCCCCCTTCCCATGTGGCGCTCCTCTCAGCGGTCCCTTAAGTCCAAGGGGGCAGGATGTCGAGCCCACCCGCCCACCCTCCCAGTAAATGCTTCACGACAGACGCCACAGCCACACGTACACAGAATGGCTGGAAGCCACTGGTGAGAAATGTCATAAAATTAAGTCATATGACCTTGCCGCTCTGTGGCTCCATATCGTGATTTCTTATTAAAAATAATACCACTAATGGGCAGACTGGAGTGAATCACCAGCTGTCTCTGGCTTCCTCAGCTCTCCAGGGGAGGTTAATGGGGGTGAGTCTTTTAGTCCGAGCAGCACGGGGGTCCCTGATCCAGCACAGGACACTCAGGTGCCTTGGGCCCTGCTTTCCAGACCCGAAGCTTCCCGGTCCTCTCTTGGGAACTGGTTCCCAGTGAAGAAATCATTGGGGAACTGGAGTTGGGATGCCTAGAGACCCTAGTTCCTGGCAGGGCTCGAAAGCACCCCTCATTTTCAGGGTCCATACGGGAGACCACCAGGGCACAGAGCCACGGCTCCTGGAATGGCAACAGGGAAACACGGGTGCACACCCCCACCCCATTTACTATTTTATGTGAAGGAGAATCTGTCTCTGGGAAGAGGCCTGTTCTCCAGCAGTCACGTGGCAACCAGCTCCAAGGAGCTTTCCCCGGGCAGATGGCAGAGAATGAACAGCTTCTTGCTGGCTTGTTCAGAGGGACCCAGACTGGAAGTCTTTCCAGCCTGAGTTGGCTCTGCCCCCCTTCTCAGAGAAAGCGAAGGGACCCAGCTTGGCATGCGGTCAACAGTGGGCGGCACCAAGCTGCCGTCCGGAGGGGTGGTGGAGCGGCTAGAGCCCGGAGCCAGTCCGGGGCTCGAACCCACCAGACCCCTGGTAGCCCCAGTCAGTGTGGGAGAGCCCTCTCACCTGCTGGGAAGTCCTCCGGGATGCCCCGGTCGAAGAGGCGATCCACGAGCCAAAGAGACAATTCCAAAACAGCTCAGTGGGACAGATTTTTCTGTCACGCAGCGGGGCGTTAACAGTTTGCTCTTTGCTTATCGGGCTTTGTGTTGTAAAGTGGAAATCTGGGTCACTTTTGAGTCACTGGATCCTGCAATAGCAGAACCCAGACGTATCCCTTGTACTTTAGAAGTAATTGCAATCTGGCTACTCATTTCCTGCTTTGCCCTTGGGACCTCTTGAAGTTGGTTGGAAGGTGGGCTGTCCTGTTTTGTAATCCTCCTCCCTCCCCCACACCCGCCTTTTCCCCTTCTCTCTTTCCTGGAGGAGAGGGAGGGCCTGCTGGGTTCCCTCCACTCCTCTCCTTATCACCCTTTGAGGACGCTTCGAAAGCCTGCTCAGAGTTTAAAGTTCTGTAAGTAATCAAGCTGGAACCAGGAGTTTTAAGGGAAGCTGAAGGGCAAAGTACAATATCGAATACTGGTTTGACATAAAGGAAATGGCAGGCTGCAGACACCTCCCCATGTAGACCTTCAGGCCCCCTTTCTGGGTGGCCAGTCAGTCAGTTGTGCTTATTGAGCGCTTGCTGTGTGTGTGGAGCACTGTACTAAGTGCTTGGGAGAATACAATATAACCATTTAACACCAGCCCACTGTGCCTCACCTGCCCTCTCTTCAAAGGCCCGCAGAATGGCCTCTGTCTACAGTAAGGGCTCAGTAGATACTGTTGACTGGTAAAGGCTGGGATGTTGGCTTCACCCAGGCAGAAAGTGGTCCTGGGGAGCAAACCGGTGTAGATGTGTTTCTGTTACTGTTTTGGTTTGGGTATCTGTTTCTTGGTTTGCTTTTTTTCCCCCAGGTGGGTAGACCTGAAAGTGAAGATGTGGGCCAGATGAGAGCGAGCCTTTTTGCTTCGATTTTTGAAAGGATGAAAGCCTCCAATCAATCAATCAGTGGTATTTATTGAATGCTTACTGTGTGCAGAATTGTACTTTCCAAGCGCTCTGCACACAGTAAGTGCTCAATAAATCGATTGAATGAATGAATGCAGTGCATTGAATTAAGCTCTTGAGTGTGTACAGTACAACAAAGTTGGTAGGCACATTCTCTGCCTGCAAAGAGCTTACAGTCTACAGGGGGCGGGGGACACATCCAGATAAATTACGGATTTGGACATGAGTGCCATGGGGTGAGGGTGGGGTAGAAATAGTGGAAAGAGTACTGGTCTCGGATTCAGAGGGCCCTAGTTCTAATCCCCAATCCGCCACGTCTGCTGGGTGACCCTGGGCAAGTCACTTAACTTCTCTGTGCTTCAGTTGCTTTATCTGTAAAATGGGGATTAATGTATCTAAAGGGCACAGATCCAAGTGCATAGGCATTACAGAAGGGAAGAGGAGTAGAGGGAAAGAAGGCTTAATCTGGGGGAGGCCTCTTGAAGGAGATGTGATGTGAATAAGGCTTTGAAGGTGGGGAGAGTGGTGGTCTGTTGAAGAGGGAGGGAGTTCCCGGCCAGAGGGAGGAAGTGGGCAAGGGGTTGGCAGAGAGACAGATGAGATCGAGATGCAGTGAGTACATTGGCGTTAGAGGAGCAAAGTGTGCGGACTGGGTTGTAATGGGAGATCAGCGAAATAAGGTAGGAAGAGGTGAGCTGACTGAGCGCTTTAAAGCCGTGGCTTATTTTCCCCGACGGTCACCGCCATCATCTTTTATGAGTTATTTGTACGGTTTGGCCTCAGAACCCTAAGTTCCGTCAGAGGACCCATTAAAGAGACCCCTCCTCTAAGAAGAATGTGTGAACAGGGTATATTTAAGAGCCACATTTTGCTGCCATGGCAACCAGAGTTTTCAAAAATGATACAGTTAGTGTTCCAAAGTGATGTAACCCAGATCGAACGTCAGGAACAATTAAGAAAAGTGGCGGTGCAGAGTGCATCCAAAAGAAGCAGTGTGTCATTTGGTGACTAATGTTATCCTCTCGTCTGTTCTCCGAACGCCTTTCGAATTGGCCTGGTGGGAATGTTATAAAATGCAACACTCCCTCCTCGAAATCCTTCCCTTTCCCCTGACGCCAGGATGCGCTCAGCCATCTTTAGATCTGATCTTGACCCGAGGTTTGTTGATCTCCCTCCAGGCTCAGCAACCTTACACCCCGCCTACTCCGCTGTGATCTGAAAGCCAGGCTAACCTGGTGTAGGCAAGCTTGAAGCTTGGTTGGGTTTTAGTCCCTTGGTGGGGAGTGGGGAAGGCAGTTTTTTGTGGCAGTAGCAATAGTGGAAAGAGCACCAGCCTCGGATTCAGCGGGCCCAAATTCTAATCCCAGTTCTGCTACATGTCTGTTGGGTGACCCTGGGCAAGTCACTTAACTTCACTGTGTTTCAGTTACTTTATGATTCAGATTCGAGTAAAATGGGGATTAAGACTGTGAGTCCCGTAGGGGACATGGGCTGCGTCCAACCCGATAAGCATGTATCTACCCCAGCGCTTAGTATAGTGCCCGGTACATAGCGCTGGAAAAATGCCAGATAAAAAAAAAAAAAAGAAAAGAAATCCAAGTTCCAGGGGATAAGTGGCAGGTTTAGGCAAGAGTCAGAGGACTTCCAAAGGGGGCAGAGATCACAGGTCACGACCCTTTGCTGGAATGAACAAAGCAGCTCTGACTCCTTAGTGAAATGACCATAACGATGCTCGGGGCAGGATAACAGAAAGCCCTTTGAGTTTCTTTTTTTTCCTTCCCTCCCTTCAGGCTTTGTCAGTGAATCTCATTCAGGCACAATCAGAAGTGAAATTCACATAACCAGGGTCTTAGTGTTTTTACAGCCTTAAAATTTAGTTTTTTATTTATATATATATAAATATATGTATATATTATATATAAATCTATTTTTATATTTATATATATATGGGAGTTGAGGAGGCGGATTGGTTGAGGGAGATGACCAAGTTGTAAGATTTGAACATGCTGATAATGATCCAATCAACCCCTTGAAGGAGCTGGGTAAAAAGAAAAAGTTTTTCTACAAACCCCCATTTTCTGAAAAAATTGAGGGAAGCAGTGTGGTCTAGTGGATAAAGCCCGGGCCTGGGAGCCAGAGTACCTGGGTTCTAATCTCGGTTCTGCCTGATGCTTGACCTTGGACAAGTCACTTCACTTCTCTTGGCCTCAGTTTCCTCAACTACAAGATGGGGATTCAGTACTTGTTCTCCCTCCTACTTAGACTGTGAGTGCCTTGTGGGACCTGATCGTCTTGCGTCAAACCCAGTGTTTAGGTACAGTGCTTGACACATAGTAAGAGCTTAACAAATGCCATTAAAAAAAATGAGAAGTCTTTATGTCTTTGAAAATCCTGCCTCGATGCTCTCGAGGGAGGTGAATCGGTGTTCAGCCTGAACAGTCAGTAGTGCTGGGGGCCTTCATTCTTGTGCAATTGTTGGAGATCAAGGGCCTCATCCTGTTGAGCGCAGTCTCAGTAGGAGTTATACAATGCCTTTCACTTTTCTCCTGAATATATAGTCTGCCTCCTTGGGACCCAGCGTTATAGCTCAAAAGAGCCCGGACGAAGGGGGAAAAAAAAGGGCAAGTATTTTCAAGGGCTGCTTAGTTTCGCAATTTGAACTGGGGAATCACTGTAGTCAACTCCCCCTTCTCTTCCCCCCGCCTTTCCCCTCCCTCCCCCCAAAGTTAGAAATGAGACAAAATGTCAAGATCACACATTCTGCTGGCCTAATTTTCTATCTCCCCACCCACCCCACCACTCTCCATTTTGTCTTCTCCCCCTATTCATCTACCCCAAAGGGGAAAAAAAACACCACTCTTTGGTGAGGTGAAGTTTCCTGTTAGCTGTTGGGAGGTGATTTCTCTGTGAGAACCAAGTTCGTGCCCTAACCACTTCCCATGAGACTGGTATTATAAGAAGCCGAAGACAGGGAAAAAAATTGCTGACGAGATGGATTGAAAGTGTATTTTACGGGCACACCCTTGCAGGTTTCTGTATCTCTCAGCTTACATTAATTTTTAATCACTTCCTTTGGTTGGCATGTAAGAACGCCTTAAGGACTTCAGCCGAGCAAGTTGTCAGGCAAGCAGTGCATTGGCCTTATTCCTCTCAAAAAGATGACAACTTGATCTCAAGATGGGGGAGTGACAGCCCTAATCGAATAGGGCCCATTTTGTGGGGATTGTCGCGTTTTTTTTTTTCTTCTTTTTGGCTCTTAAATCAGTGAGATTCTTGGGCAGCCGTTGCGGGTGATTCCAGAAGGTGACTGGTGGCCTTGCCGGTCCTGGGTGGGGGGGAAAAACTCCCTTGCCCGTGGTGTGGCTCGAAGTTCCATAATGCACATTATTTAAGCAGCTTTCCCTCCCACCTCCCGGGCGAATAACGAATGCCAGGGCAAAGTGTGCGAGGGTTGGGTGGAAGAAGCAAGGGCCGCGGGCGGGAAGGTCTACCGGGCTCCATTTCCCCGGGACCGAGGCCGGAGCGTCGTGTGGAAAACCCGGCGCCGGATCCGCTGGACCGGATCTCGGACCGGACCGCAGCGGGGGCCCGCATGTATGCGGCGCGAAGCCAACCGACGGGCCGTCCGGCAGCCCCGCAGCTCAACCGGGGGAGGGTCGCGGGGACCGGAGGTCTGGAAGCCGCAGGAGGAGGGTGGGCGCCCCGATCGGGGGTCCCGGGGCTCCCCCCACCGCGCCCCGGCTGAGCGCATCCAGGCTCCACGTTTTGTAGGCAGCCGGAGAAGGCAGCTCCTTGCGGGACGGGCCTTGGGAGCCGGTTTGGGGGTGATCTCTTGCAGGGCCCTCCCCAAGCAGCTGTTCGGCCCGGGAATTTTAGGAACGGGGACCGTCCCTTGTGCAATTAGATAACAGGCGGATCTCCAGCCAGGACGGCCGGGAAAGTGGTCCAAAAGCCGGCACGGAGAGGGATTTCATAGTAAGGATGCACCCGCGCTGCGCAACGCAGAAACAACACTGGAAAACACATATGGATCGCTTGGGCCACCGGGGGGTGGGCAGCGAGCTTTTTTTCCCTTTTTTTTTCCCCATAAATACCCTCCTGCGTCTTTAAGAATGACTGCAGAATGACTGAGGCGGCAGACTAGCCTGGCAGACTGAGAGAGAAGGGCGGGGGAAGGTGGGAGAGGGGGGAGAGAGGAGGGAGTGTGCACTAGAGCAGAGAACAGCCACAGTCTGGGCTTCCAGCCTCCTGGCTAGACTGGAGAAACTTAAAATCGAGTTCCTGAGTCGTCCCGTCCCCCCCTCTTCCCCTCCCACCTATCCCTCCTCTCCCTCCACCGGCCTGTCCGCCCAGGAAGGCCCTGGCTCCCAGCCATGCCCTTTCAGAGTGACCTTCCTTGCAAAGGGTGTGCAGGAATTTTTACAGGCACCGAGCGTTTGGGAGGGGGAAAAGGGCCAGGGGAAGCCGGAGTTGGGAATTTCATTCCACCCGTGAGCTGCCCCGCGCCTCGTCTTACTGTCTGAACGGCGGAGGAAATTGCAGAGCTGTTTTGGAGATCTTGTGGTTCCCTGGTTTTCAAAACTGCCTTTTGCCCTACTTTCAGGGTGTGTGATTTTCGACAGATCTTCCCTCCCCGGCCCCTCCGTAAGCTAGGGCCTTTCACCACCGGCCCCGCTGGAGGAAAAACGCTCCAGCTCCCAGATCTTTCCATCTTCTGATGCGATTTTATTTCAGCCAACTCGGTTTGCAGGGAACAGCATCCTGGCGGCCCGTGCTTCCCGGGTTCCGGCCTCCAACCGCTTCTTTCAGCCGGCCGGGGCCCGGGTATGACACCGGGCACCTCAAGCCTACCCTGGCAGACTCAGGGCACAGAAGAGAAAATTGGTTATGGAGAAGTGGCTTTAATTAAAACTTGTTTTTCCCGTCTGCTCTCCTGTGTTTATGTCTGTAGCAACCCACTCCCAGTAGTCACCAGGCTGCTTTTCAATTCTTTGAGAAGTTCAGCTGCTGCAATCAAAGGTAATTTTGTTTGTGCAAGATAGGGATCTCAGAAGGAAGGCCCAAGACTAGGGGTTAAGCAAAGGACAGGAGGGAGAAAGCAGAGCCGTTCTGGTGTTCCTTTCTAGCAATGTTGTGGAAATTTTGGGTGCCGTGCCTTTGGGTTGGTGTTCCTGTCACGCCTCTTGGGTGAGGGCAGGCGGTCAGAGGGGTAGAGTGAAACTCTGGTCTGTTCATTCACCACCAAGTCAGTGGGTGAGTGGAGATCAGATCGCTTTCCCTCGCACCTGCTGGAAACCGAGAAGAGGGTACCCTACCCCTGACCTAATGAGGAGAGCGCTGACCTGTGAATCAGAGGGCTTGGGTTCTAAGCCCCGCTCCACCACTTGTGGCCACATGACCTTGGGTATATCACTGTGCTGCTGGACCTCAGTTTCCTCATTTGGCAAGCGGGTGTTCATTCCCAGTTCTCCCTCAGTCAGTCAATAGCATTTATTGAGCGCTTACTTCTGTGCAGAGCACGGTAGTAAGCGCTTGGGAGAGTACAGTATAGCAGACACGTTCCCTGCCTACAATGAGTGTACAGTCTAGAGGGGGAGGCAGACATTAATAGAAATTAAAAAAAAATTACGGGTGTACATATCCCTCGTAGGCAGCGAGTTCCATGTAGGACAGGGCCTGTGTCTAAACCGATGCCCCCATCTCTACTCGAGGGCTTAGGAGGGTGGTTGGCACAGAGTAAGTGCTTAACAGATAGCACTCTGTGTGTCTTAGTGTCTCGCGGAGCAGTCGCGTGACCGGGCAACTCGGAGTATTGTGGAGTGTAGTCACCGGTCACCCCCCCACGAATAGTTTCTTTTTTTCACAGATGAAGATCGCTACTTTATGTGGCTTCTCTTGGAACATATGGTAAAGCAGCACCTGCTTTCTAACTACAGGTTCAGGAGGAAGATGGGGAAGCTTCGAAGAGGGGGCATTTCAAACCCTCCTTGCAGGCTCCCACCTGGCGGCCACCTGCTCCCACACTTAATTGGCAGGGTTCCCTTAGCTCCCCGTGCAGACCTCAGGGCGGATGGGGTGGGTAGGGGAAGGGGAGGGAAGCCGAAGGCAGAGCAGATCTACGGGGACGGGGTTTGGGCAGAGAGCAGAACGTGAGCAGTAAAGGAAGTGAAATGAGCTCGCTCCGGAAAGGTCGCACTCTTCCAACAGGTGGGTTGGCATCAGCAACCCCATGGAGCAAAGACTCTCTTGCCTTCCCGCCCCTCACCCAGTTTTAGGTTATCCCTGCTTCCTCCCACCCATACCCCCCTTCACCCCCACCAGGGACCCGTTGTCCAAAGCCGAAGCAGTAGAGAAATGAGAGTTGAAACTGGAAGAATAAGCCATTGGAAAGTTTGCGGCATTCAGTTTAGTAACCCAAAATGATGGTGATAACAGCTGGGCGCATCAGAAAGAAGTTGGCAGGAATACCCACACACCAGGGATAAACACTTCAGCTTTACTGGGTATTTATCTGCATGTGGATATTGCTGCCTGGTAAACTCCAACCCATCTGGCCACTGCCACCGAGATTTGCCGGTCTAAAAGAGGGCACACGCTTCATCTTTCTCAGAGCAAACTGAGCATAGCTCCGTGAACTGTGGTGGAAAACGACGGATCTGACAGGGCACAGCACCTCTGCTGAGAAGGATCAGTGCCTCATGGAGCAGACTGCCTTGGCCAGTTTTCACCCTGAGTCCAGGTTTTCTTCTTCTCACACTTTCTTCCCCCAATTTCCTTAGGTGTTAAGGTTTTCAGAGGCCCCACACAGCTGCTTCAAATCATCAATGGTATTTATTGAGCACTTACTGTGTGCAGAGCACTGTACTAAGCGCTTGGGAGAATACAATAGCGTTGGTAGACATCTTCCCTGCCCACATCAAGAGGGAACCCAACACCCCCCTGCCCTGGTTATTATGTAAATCTGGTCACCACCACCCACTGAGGGGGTGTGTCCACCCTCTCTTAGTACAGGGCTTGTATTCATCATCATCATCATCATCAATCTTATGTATTGAGTGCTTACTGTGTGCAGAGCACTGTACTAAGCGCTTGGGAAGTACAAGTTGGCAACATATAGAGACAGTCCCTACCCAACAGTGGGCTCACAGTCTAAAGGACTAATACAGTTAAAAGACTGTATTCTGCATATTCCCTCCAAGGCAAGGGGCTCTTCCTCCCGCTGGCCCTGGTGGGGTGTCTATCACAGAGACAGAGGGGGCCAGATCAGAAGGCAGAGATTCTGCAGCAGTTACAGATGACATTGAATAATAAATAACTGGAACGTTTGTTAAGCCCTTGCTGTTTGCCAAGCACTGTCCTAAGCGCTGGGGTAAATTCAGCTTATGCAGATCATATACTGCATATATTATCTGAAACAGCATTGTGTAGTGAATAGAGCACGGGCCCCGGGGGTCGGAAGGTCACGGGTTCTTATCCCAGCTCCACCACTTGTCTGCTGTATGACTTTGGGCAAGTCACTTCACTTCTCTGGACCTCAGTTACATCATCTGTAAAATGAAGATTGAGCCTGCGAGCCCCACGTGGGACGGACTGTGTCTAACCTGTTTTGCTTGTATCCACCCCAGTGCTTTGAACAGTGCCTGGCACATAGCGCCTAACAAATACCATAATCATTATTATATACGATCCCTGTCCCACACACAGGGCTCATGGGTTAAAGAGAAGGGAGAGCAGGTATTGAATCCCATTTTATAGATGAGGAAACTTGAGGTCCAGTGATGGAGCCAGGGTTAGAACCCAGGTCCTCTGATCCCCAGGCCAGGGCTCTTTCCACTTGGCCATGCCACTTCCAGAGCTCTACTTTCATGGGGGCATCGTGTGTTTTCTAGAATGGTCTTGGGTAAGAGACAAATATCAATTTCTTTCTCTACCCTCCGTGGAGACATTATCCCAGATTGTACAGTCGGGGAAGGGGGGGGGGGGCGAAGGCATTCCGAGAACTTTAGTTCCAGGTATTCAGTCCAATTCTTGAATAAGAACACATCTGGGAATGACATTCAATTCTACGGTTCCATTGGAAGGTGAAATCTTCATTTTCCCGCAGGCAGAGTCTTTGCCTGTTAGCTGCCTCCAATAGTTGATCGTAGAAATGATTTCATATGCAAGGAAATGGTCATTTTGTAACATTGGCAAAGTTTGAAATTGTCTGGAGCTATACTGGGGGGAAGGGAGAGGGGAAATAGGCGAGCAGTCACTTTCAGTTCTTGCCTCCCAGGATGCAGTAACCCCACCCTGAAAGTTTTTTGGTGGTGGGGGCGGGGAGAGGGATAATCTAGACTTGCAAATAATGGGGGGAAATTACCAGCCCACAGATATTTTTTTTTAAACCAGCCCGCCTTCTCTTTAGGCAATAACCTCATGAAGTCAGCATTCTTTTGCTACTTGCCCAGCATAAGTCATCCCTCGCCCGGAGCATGTGTGGGAGCAGTTATTTAATATTAAGGAGGGTCTGAATGCATACAGTCCAAGAATCCTTATAATTAAGCGGCTTTGAATTTATTTAAGCGATAGTGATAAATCTTGATGAGGCTTCCAGAGATTTGGCCAATCCCCTCATCGCAGAACTAGAAGACAAGTGAGAAGAGAGGTGCTTAGTCGCATTTGTCATTGTTGGGTGTTTGGATTTTGTATGTGGAAAGTTGGCGTCTTGTGAATTTAGCTGGTTAAACAGAAATCTTTCCACCCACCTTTTGTGAGACATCGGGGTGTTGTGAGAGGCCCTGGCAGAAAGTGACAGGAAGTGACCCACTAAAATCACCTCGAAATCGAGAATACATTAAGCTCCTTCTTACACTGTCCTCTAAGTGCTTATTAAGGATGGACCGAAGCCATTTGCAGAGAAGATAGGGTGTCCTCGAAGAAATAGCTTGGTCTGAGAAAGTGTCAATAACGGTTTGTCTGGAAAGTTGAAACCCTCTCCAAGTATCTTCCTGGTTTTTAAACTTTAACAACAACAACAACAACAAAAACTAGCCTCATTTAGGACTGTAGACCGTACGTCCATTGTCGATTAGGGACCGTTATTACCAACTCTGTAGTGTACTCTCCCAAATGTTTAGTTCAGTACTCTGCATAGAGTAAGTGCTCAATAAATACCATTGATTGATCAAAGCGGGAAACTTTTCTGGTGCGTGTTCAGTCGTAAGAAGAACCGTCTCTGTTTTTATCAAGAAAAAGAGCCAAAAAAGATCTGGATATAATAATAATTTTGGTATTCGTTAAGGGCTTACTGTGGGCCAGGCACTGTACTAGATGCAGCGTGGCTCAGTGGAAAGAGCCCGGGCTTTGGAGTCAGAGGTCATGGGTTCAGATCCCGGCTCCGCCAATTGTCAGTGTGTGACTTTGGGCACATCACTTAACTTCTCTGTGCCTCAGTTACCTCATCTGTAAAAGGGGGATTAAGACTGTGAGCCCCACGTGGGACAACCTGATCACCTTGTATCCCCGCAGTGCTTAGAACAGTGCTTTGCACATAGTAAATGCTGAACAAATACCATCATTATTATTATTACAAGCAAATTGGCTTGGTCAGAGTCCCATTTTAATTCCCATTTTACAGAGGAGGCAACTGAGGCACAGAGAAGTGAAGTGACTTGCCCAAAATCTCACAGCAGACAAGAGGCAGAGGCAAGATTAGAACCCATGACCTTCTGTGTCCCAGGTCTGTGCTCTGTCCAATATGCCATTATTGGCCATTTCATTATATGTGGCCAAAAGAAATATCTTAACCCCAAAGACAGCTCTGGACAAATTGGAGGTCAGGCCGAGTATTTCATGTCCTCCATGCTGCCAGTGAATTTGGGGGAGCGGCAGATGTCAGTTCCACCATAGGTCTACCAACTCCAAGTGCTTAGTCCATTTCTCTGCCCACCATAAGTGCTCAGAAAATACCATTGACTGATTGATTGAAACCCCACTGCTCCCTGTTTCTCTGAAACACTGTCCTGAATTCCAATAAACAATCACTTGGCATGGGGAAGTGATTACGGGCACTTTGCATGCAGGCTGTGTGTTCCCTCCCTCGTCCCCCCTCCCCTGGGCCCCAAATATGCCTACTGGGGTACCTGTGACTGTGTCCATTGGAAGTGCCCAAGAGAAATCTGGGTTTCATTTAGGACAGAAACTGTCCACTTTATAACTGATGTTGGAATCTCGGTGGTGCCAGCTGGCCGGGGTGGCTCCATCTTTCTGTCCGTCCGCCCGCCCTGAACGGGGCAGTGATTTCACAGCCCAGAGGGCAATGGCTGTGTCCTCCAGTCATTGTTCTCATCCTTGGTCAGCTGAGGACACAGGCTTCGTTCAGTTGGGTTTATGGGCAGTTGGCCAAAAGTTAGCTGCGTTCATCCGTCCCCTGGGTCTCACTGTTGGGCATTGCTCTGTGCACTGATTCAGGAGACCCAGGGGTGATGGGGAAATGCTCCCCACCTCCCTCTTCTAGAAAACCACCTGGGTCCAGCCCAGGCCCGTCAGTCTATCCTCGGAGCAGAATCCTTTGCCGTTTGCCCGTTTCTCTTATTCCTCCTTTTTCCCCTTGGGGCCTTTCAGCTGTAAAAAGCTGGCCAGCATTTACACGGACTGAATCACCACAACCCTCCCCACCTTCAATACCGGTTTGATTTCCTGGCACTGAAAACTGCTTGAACGCGTCCGTTGGCTCCACTGTGGCCTGGGTTTGGAGCCACTCTGAGGACGGCCCCAGACCAGAAAGTCGACCTGCAGGGGTGAAGCCAGAGGGGTTTCGAGGTGGAAAGCAGTTCGAGGGCCAGGAAAAGGACGATTTCCCAGAGTGTAGGCCAGTCTCTCTGGCTAAGACAGGGAATGACTTCGTTATGGGCAGGGAAAAAGTCTCTTAATTCCGTTGTACTCTCCCAAGTGCTTAGTGCAGTGCTCTGCACATGGTAAGTGCTCAGTAAATACAGTAAATACCGTTAATTGATAGAGGCACTCCAGCTTCCTACTTGGTTTTTTTTTTCCCCTTTTTGGGTTATTGTCCTTAAACCCTAATTGGGTGCGAGGCAAACCTACCTAATCTACCTACTAATAGTGATTTGTTTAAGCATTTACTGTGTGCCAAGCACTGTGCTAATAAGTACTGGGATAAACTACAAGCAGTCAAATGGGGCTCATGGTCTTCAGGAGAAGAGAGAACAGGTAGTGAATCCCCTTTTTACAAATAGGTAACTGAGGCATAACGAAGTGACTCGCGCAAGATCACTGAGCAGACAAGTGGCGGAGCTGGGATTAGAACCCCAGGACCTTGGATTCCCAGATCTGTGCTCTTTGCAACTAGGCCACGTTGTTTCCTCATGAAGCTGCTATGAGCCAGGAGGAAAAAGGTGGCCCCCGTTGGGAAGTTGGGGACTGTTTTGAACAGGCCACCCCAAAGCTCAGGCTCAGAGAAGCCCACACAGCAGGGTGTAGGTCAACAGTAGCTCGTTTCCACGGAAAATAAAAAGCTGGTCCTCGATAGGGCTTCCTTTTCAGGGGGCAAATTATGGAAAAATCAAGCGCTTAGTACAGTGCTCTGCACATAGTAAGCGCTCAATAAATACAATTGATGAAAAAGAAGAGAAACTTCTCTGAGGGAAGAAAGCAGGAGATAAGTGAGTTTTACTCAGATATTTGGGTTCTTCAATCTGTCTTTCCCCCAAGGGAGCTGCGCTAATCTGATTTGACACTACCTTGTGGTGTTTCCTCCCCTCCCTCCCTCCGTCATCTCATTCCTTGGCTGGAGGAGTCCATCCTTCTGTCCCTTCGTCCTTCCCCCACCTCCACTTCAAGGTATCGCTCTTGTTTCAACTTGGTTTTCCCCACAGAGCTCACTTAATCCTGTGGATTTCGTGGCTGAAAATCATTTCTCTCTTTGTCCACTGGGAAAGGACGTTCTCCGATTCTGAAGCTCACCAGGCTGTGGCTTCTAAAGTGGCCCACACCAAGTCTTTAATTAGTGGGGCAAAGCTGAGGCATTTGGCTGTATCTTGGGGAGAAGGCTATCCCACTGTTCCAAAAGGTCATACGGCCTCGACGGCGGTCCCCAAGGATAGCCACCTTTCCCGTCTCTCCGGGTAACCAGAGCTGCCACCAAGGAAAAGCCAACTAAGCTACCAAGCGGCCACTCCTCCTTGCTCTTGTGGCTCTTTTGGCTCCTTCTGGGGCTGCATAGAGCTTTTGGTAGGGAGCCAGGCTTCGTCTCCTAGCGCTCGGCCCTCCCCCTCTCGTCTCCCTCTTTCCCCCTCCCCGCCTCCTCTCTCCTGTCCTCCCTCCCTCTCTCCTCTGCCAAGAATGTAGGAAAATAAAATAAAAAAAAAACAACACACAGGAAATGCCTCTTCTTTTCTCTAATGACATCTACAGCTGCGTTTGGATGGGAGCAGTGAGGGAGGGGAAGGCGTCAAACCAGTGGAAAGTTGTGTCGCTGCCAAATCAAACTGGTACATCTCGGCACTGGAGACAGCAGGGCTCTTTCTCCCTCATTTTGGCCCGTTGTAGACATTCTGTGGGGGGCTGGGGAGGCAGAGGGTTGATGACATCAGGGGGCCTGGTTTGTATTTATATGCAGATTTTTTTTATTTTACTGAAAGAAATTACAACCTGAAGAAAATGCAGGGGGAGCAACGGCAAAGAAGCCGATGAAGGAGGGAGAGTCCTTTTCTTCTACCTGTGGGAGAAGCACTTAATTCATCTTTAGCCCATTAAGATCATTAAAACAGGGTCAGCGCAGCTAGAAACAGACCCGTCGGTGTCTGAGTGTCCTTCCTCCAGATAAGCCAACTCCCTCTCACCAGCCGCAAAGCGTTTCTGGAGACCGGACGGAGAGACTTTCCTTTGCGGAGGCGGAGCTGTGGTCTGGTAGCTGGGCCCTTCCCCCCGGGGTGTGGGGATGTAGGGGTGCCGGTTGCGGGAGGTGGAAGGCAGGCCAGAGATTCCTCTCAGTCATTTCTTTGCCTTGATGGGAGAGGAACAAACAAGAAGGAGTCTTAAACGACTGGTCCGGTCCAGTATGCCGCGCCCCAAGCAGGGGATCGACTAAGGAGTCATCGTAGGAATGAGAATCTGGGTTTTTTTTTTTTGATAACACAACACCCCAAAGCCAAGGAAGTTCTTCCTCACATCCAACATAAGGCTCTCATGTTTTAAACTCGGCTACCCCAGGGTTTGGAAGGGTGCTTGCCACATGGTAAGCGCTGTAACAGATAACATTAAAAAAAATCAACTGTGCCCTTCCCCACTTAGACTTTATCTCCAGCTTCAGTTTTGCTGAAGTTCTAGGAGTGCTTTGATGTTGGTTCTTCTGACAGGGTGAGGCAAGTAGCCCCGCCATTTGCCTTTAGACTGAAAGCTTGTGGGCCGGAAACGTACTTACCAACTCTATTGTACTGTCCTCTTCCAAGCGCGTCCACAGTGCTCTACTCACAGTAAGCGCTCAGCAAATACTACTGATTGGTCTGTTTCTTCCCTGCCAAAACCTGCCCTGTTGTTGAGCCCAATTGTCATCCCTCAGCTTTGTCTTCCCTTAGGCCAGCTCCCAGTGTCTTTCATCGTGGCTTTGACCACTTCTGCAGAAAGCAAGCTTTCCCTAGATGGACCCTAGTGCCTGCATCAGGGGGCCTGGAACGCCCCGCTCCCTGAGCCTCCTCGTTGCCCCACAGCTCGGACACCCCTCCCTCCTAAATCCGCCCCCCACCTGCCTACAGTGAGATTCCAACCTTTCCTCTGACCCGATGATGATGACAGTAACAAAAATAATAGTGGTATTTGAGTGTCTAGTAAGCACTCGGAAGATATAAAAAGTCAGGTCAGAAACAATCCCTAGCCCATATGGGGCTCATGGTCTAAGAGGGACAACAGGTGAGGAATCCAAGGACCAGATAAATTGACTAGCCCAAGGTCACCCAGCAAGCAAGTGGCAGAGCTAGGTTTAGAGCTCAGGTCCTCTGACTCCCGGGCCTGGGCTCCTAGGACCTGGGTTCTAATTCAGACTCCACTAACTGCTTGCTGTGTGACCTCGGGCAAGCCATTTAAACTTCTCTGGGCCTTAGTTTCCTCAGCCGTGAAGTGGGAATTAAATCTTAGTCCCGTGTACTTAGACTGGGAGCCCCAAGTGGGAGAGGGGCTGTGTCCAACCTGATTAATTTGTTTCTATCGTAGCATTTAGAACATTGCTTGACCCATTGCAGGTGCTTAGCAAATGCGACTTTGACACCTGTCTACATGTTTTGTTTTGTTGTCTGTCTCCCCCTTCTAGATTGTGAGCCCGTTGTTGGGTAGAGACCATCTCTATATGTTGCCAACTTGTACTTCCCAAGCACTTAGTACAGTGCTCTGCACACAGTAAGAGCTCAATAAATACGATTGAATGAATGAATGAACTAGGCCATGCTGTCCTCCCACAAGGATGCCCACTGCCCACCCAGCTCTTTGGGGCCTGGCTTACGTTTTATTCCATTCATTCATTCGTATTTATTGAGCGCTTATTGTGTGCAGAGCACTGTACTAAGTGCTTAGCACTGTACATTCCTGCATTGCATCTGTCCACCAAGGTGGTTGGAGCCATCTCAGAATCCTTAGGAATGTACTCCTAAATTAGGAATGGCAAAAGCAGAGCCCTTCCATGCCACATAAGCATGGCACAGCAAGCGAAACCCGGTGATTTTTCAATGACTTGGCCTTGTGGGGTCGGCAGGTATGGGGGAGGGCGGGGGAAGGGAACTGATGAAAAAGCCCGAAGTTGTCATTTGCAGGCTGATTGTCCGCGTCAAGAGCACCTATTAAAAACTCAACATGTTGAGGAGACAGTCTATACAGTGTGTAAAAAAGATGGACCCTGATAATTCCGTCTGGAGTTTTGGAACCGCAGCCTTAGACAAAACAGACGGATGGTGGAGTGGGGAGGGAGGGCTGTAGGGGAAAGAAACTGAGAGAATTGTTTATTGCTCTCGGCAATTGCCTTGCAGACTTAAACAGTCCGGTACATAGCCAACTAAGGTTTAAGAAGAAGTCTGTGGTGGGTGGGTTGGGAGAGGAGGGGTGCGGGGGCTTGCGGTACCGGTGGGATCTAAGAGTTTAGTGTGATAGTCAGGTCCCCCCTCTGCTCTCCGGGCCCCACCCCCACCCCCTTATCTTTTCCCCTGCCACTTCCTCGGTTTCCCCGTCTGATGAAGCTTGTAGCCTGGGTCTCCAGCCTAGCGGAGCACAGCGGTGATGGGAGGGCCGACTCAGCCATGGCTGTGAGCTCTATGAGCTGGGTATTTTGGGAGTGCTGCAGCTGCCTCCCTTGCAGGACTGGCTCTGGCTTTGGACGTCACACCCTTTAAAAACCTTCTGAGGTGGGGACCTGCCTCCCCTGGCCCTTACGGGCCTTCTCCCCAGAGAGGCCAGCCTGTGGCTGATTCCGACCTCCACTTTTGGGGCTCTCGCAAAACAAGGAGGACTCTTTAGGGGCTCAGCAGCTCAGCTTAGAGAGTCCTGGGGCGTGGTTGAGGAAATGCCCCTGATGGTTTAAAACCCTATCTTCTCCCATCTCCCCGCCCCTCCACACCTGTATGTTGCCATCTTGTACTTCCCAACGCTTAGTACAGTGCTCTGCACACAGTAAGCGCTCAATAAATACGATTGATTGATTGACCCTTCTTGTGCCTTGATCAATCAAGCAGTGATATTTGCTGAGCACTCACTGGGTGCAGAGCACTGTACTAAGCACATGGGGAAGTAGCGTACAACAGAGTCGGTAGGTATGATCCCCACCCATAGGAAGCTTACAATGAATGAATGAATGTTCAGGGGGAAACAGACATTAAAATACATTACCGATAGGGAAATAGTAGAGTGTCGGTATTTCCAGAAGTGTTGTGATGAGTATCAAAGTGCCAAGTGCACAGTCGATGTAGTGGGGAGGGCAGCAAGGGGAAATGAGGACTCAGTCTGGGAAGGCCTCTTGGAGGAGACGTGATTTTAGGAGGGTTTCTTGTTATCAATGCCATGTTTCACCCAGGCTCTCAGGGCTTTTGACTGAGGCAGAAGAATTGCATTTGGTTGGCTTTTTTTTCCTTGCTCTATCCTGCCTTGAGTTGTCTTTTAAAAGTTTTCCTTATTCATCTAGTGAGAAGTTGACTATTCTATTTATTTTATTTTGTTAATATGTTTTGTTTTGCTGTCTGTCTCCCCCTTCTAGACTGTGAGCCCGCTGTTGGGTAGGGGTCATCTCTGTATGTTGCCAACTTGTACTTCCCAAGCGCTTAGTACAGTGCTCTGCACACAGTAAGCACTCAATAAATACGATTGAATGAATGAAAGTTGAGGCTATTGTAAATCAGACCCTCCCTGCCCCCCCTCCCCCTCTCCCCACTAAGCTGACCTAAGGGAAAGCTGGGCAAGGAGTTGGTGGAAATTGGTGTTTTTTGAGTCAGGCCATGTCCATGCTGATGGGGGAGGGAACTCCTTTTAGTGGAAGTTGAAATGGCAGGGACCGAGCAGCCATGGGCTACATCTCCCTGGAATTAAGTGCTTGAACGTGAATCCTGAGAACATGAGTTGGGTCCCCTGTCCACAGGTAGTAGTAGTAATAATAATAATAATAATTGTGATATTTATTAAGCACTTTGTACCAGAGAAGCAGCATGGCTCAGTGGAAAGAGCCTGGGCTTTGGAGTCAGAGGTCATGGGTTCAAATCCTGGCTCCGCCAATTGTCAGCTGTGTGACTTTGGGCAAGTCACTTCACTTCTCTGGGCCTCAGTTTCCTCATCTGTAAAATGGGGATTAAGACTGTAAGCCATGGGACAACCTGATCACCTTGTAACTTCCCCAGCGCTTAGAACGGTGCTTTGCACATAGTAAGCGCTTAATAAATGCCATCATTATTATTATTATTACCAAGCACTGAACTAAGCTCCTGAGTAAATACAAAGTAATTGTGTTGGACACAGTCCCTGTCCCACACAGAGCTCACAGTCTTCATCTCCATTTAACAGATGAGGTAACTGAAGCACAGAGAAGTTGAGTGACTTGCCCAAGGTCACCCAGCAAACAAGTGGCAGAGCTGGGATTAGAATCCAGGTCCTTCTGGCTCCCAGGCCCGTGCTCTTCCCCCTAAGCCACCCTGCTTCTCAAGGAGCTTATAGTCTGAGACAAACATCAACCCATCAATGGTATTTGAGCGCTTACTTTGTACAGAGCACTGTATTGAATACCTGGAACAGTACAATGCAACCGAGTTGGTAGACACAAAAATATGGACCAATAGTAGAATCAGAGTGAATTGAGCATACAGTTGAATTTACATAGAAGTGCTGCTGAGAATGGGTATAAATGAATACTGTGAATACTGTTTATCCACTTTAGAATAAGGAAGCAGGGTGCAAGATGCACCTCTCCAGTATACTGGCTCTCCCGACAGGATTTTTAGTAGTTGGTTTTTGGTTTTTTTTCTGAAGGAAGGGATTTAAATAGTCCAACTATTAATGCCAATTTGATGCATTCTCAGTACTATCCATACCCTGAGTACCCTACTGATCTTGGCCTGATTTGCGTGCAGATTGAGATGCTAGACTTTGGCTCCCCTTGAGCCCCCTACCTCTCTTTGAGGCATGAAAAGCCAGCAAAAAGACGAAAGGAAAGAATGATGATGTTTAGAGGTTCAAAATGTAGTAACCATGGCATTTATTGAGTGCTTGTCATCTACTAAGAGCTGGGGTAGGTACCAGGTTACACAATGAAACTGAGCCCCATCTTACACGGAGCTCACAGTCTACCCTGAGCCCATTTTACAGATGAGGAAAGCAAGGCCCAGAGAGGTGGAGCAACTTGCCCACAGCCCCACAGTAGTCCTGACTCAGGTCTCAGGCCCTCTCTACCAGGCAACCCTACCTGCTGACTGGAGGAACTTGAGTGGGAGACTATCAGCTTATCTTTCCGGGGAGGTGGGAAAAAGGGCTTAATGGACGCAGCCCCTTCTTTTAAGCTGGAGTTCAGGGTTTTGTCAGGAGACGTCAAAAGCCCCACAAGCACATGAGTTAATGCTGCCTGTCTCTGAACACCCCTGCACATTTCCTCCCCTCCCCTCCCCTCACACTTGGGCCGGGCTCTGTTTGTTGAGCTGGAGGTCGGCTTGAGCTCGCTGTTATGTCGGTTTCTATGGAGGAGAAAAACACGGGGACTGCCAAAACTGGAAAAGAGTTGAAAAGAAAAATGAATTCTGATCCCTGCGTGCTCTGGAGATGAGATGTGGATTCTGTTCCTGGATGCGATGTGGCATTTTCACTTCTCCGTGCCCAGAAATCCAGGTGGAAGTGTTGGTGTCTGTGAAGAGGTGCTATTAAAATATGTGCCGTCTTAAATGTATGGGGGAGCAAACGCACTCTGCTAGCTAGACACCCATTTTGGCAAATGAACAGTTGTTGGCTTCTCGTTCTAATTCTAGAGCCTGGAATGTCTTTTAACATGATGTTTCAGAGCTCGTTCCGGCTTGCATTTCCATCTTGCACCCATTGCTCTTGGGGATCTGTTTTGGCATTTTGGAATGGGAAGAGAGCCTCACCTTGGCATCATACAGAGGCTGTTCTAGTGGAACTCGGTTTTGGGCTATCTTAGGTTCGGGGGGGCGGGTGGAGGTGGGGAGGGGGTCGGCTCTGAGCCTGTTCACTTTTTCCTTTGGTCCCCCCCCCCACCTCCTTCCCCCAGGGGCCTTCCAGGACAAGGAAAGGTCACCCTCCCCAACCAGCCTTTTCCCCAGCATGTGTTCAAGTGCCAACCCTTTTTTATGGTATTTTTAAAGTGCTTATTATGTGCCACGCACCGTACTAAGCCCTGGAGTAGATACTAGCTAATTAGGTAGGACGCAGTCGATGTCCCCCTTGGGGCTCACAGTCTTAATCCCCACTCTACACCTAAGGGAACTGAGGCACAGAGAACTGAAGTGATTTGCCTAAGGTCACACAGCAGACAAGGGGCGGAGCTGGGATTAGAACATAGGTCCTTCTGAATCCCAGGCCCGTGTTCTGTCCACTAGGCCACACTGCTTCTCCAAAGCTTCCAGCCTCTCCTATAGGATGGGTCAAATGTTCTGTTCTCCAATTCTAAACCCTGGGCTACTGTGAGGTAAAGCTACTGGGATAAGTCCGCCCTCCCTCCGCCCCTCCTTCCACCTCCCTCAGGGGACGTATCCCCAGCCTCCCGGGCTCTTAGTCCAGGCTGAAGGGTACAGAAAGAATGGCCTAGTAGAAAGAGCCAGTCCTGGGGGTCCGGGAACCTGGGTTCTAATCTTGGCTCTGCCACTTGTCTGCTGTGTGACCTGGGGCAAGTCATTTAACTTCTTGGTGCCTCAGTTTCCTCAACTGTAAAAATAGGGATTCAACCCCTGTTCTCCCCGCTATTTAGCCTGTGAACCCCATGCAGGACAGGCACTGCATCCAAACTGATCATCTCATATCTACTCCAGCGCTTAGAGCAGTGCTTGACCCTTTGGAAGTGCTTAACAAATGCCATAATTATTAGTGGTAATTATTACACCCCGCTCTTGGAGGAACAGGAGAAGGCAATAAGAAGTGAAGGTAATAAGAAGTTTCTGGAAGGGGCTCCGCCTGCATCCACTTGCCTAGTCCGCCTGCCTGCTTCTGTAGCCTTCAAGCCTTCGAGAGACAGACAGAACCTCCACTTTAGTTCTGGGCTTGAGCAGGCCAAGACAGGGTCAGTGATGCCAGGAGGAGAGTAACAGTGACTAATTGTGGCATTTGTTCTGCGCTTCTTATGTCCTGGCACTGTGCCAAATGTGGGGAAGGAGAGAGTTGAGTGAAACACGGTGGCAGGGGCCCGGTGGAAGCTTTTCTGAAGAGAGGGGTTTCCTGAGAACGGGTATGCTGGAAGGATAGCCCCTTTGGGGTTTCCTTCAGGTGCCTTTGGAACAGTCTGGTGGTCTTGCTTGTATCCACCCCAGTGCTTAGTACAGTGCCTGGCACCCAGTAAGTGCGTAAGTGCCATAATTATTATTATGATTAATTATTAAGACAGTTTCCTCTGGACTGTAAGCTCATTGTGGGCAGGGAACGTGTCCACCAACTCTGTTACGTTGCATTCTCCCAAGTGGGTAATACAGGGCTCTGCACACAGTAAGTGTTCAGTAAATGAGATTGATCAGTCGATCAATTGATTCTGAGCCCTGCCATCGTTTGAACTTCCCACCCTCAGCTGGGCATCCCCTCCTGCATTCCTCCAGAGCAGTAGGATGGAAAACAGCCGCTCCTAAAGGCTCCTTGAACATCCCCCTTGCCACATCCTGCTTTTATGCTTTAATAATAATAGTAATAATAATAATTGTCATATTTGTTAAGCATTTACTATGTGCTAAACACTGCACTAAGCGCTCTTGTGGCCCAGAGAATTGATCGATCACTGGTATTTATCAAGTGCTTTACTCTGTGCAGAGTGATGTACTAAGCACTTGGGAGAGCACAGAAGATAGAGTAAGCCATCAGTCAGTGATATTTATTGAGCATGCACTGTTTTCAGAGCACTGTGCTAAGCACTTAGGAGACTACAGAGATGTAATAAGGTGTCAATCAGTGGTACATATTGAGTGTACTTTGTGCAGAGCACTGTACTAAGTGCTTGGGAGAGTACTAAAGATGTAGTAAGTTATCAATCGCTGGTACTTACTGAGTGCTTGACTCTGTGCAGAGCACTTTACCAAGTACATCTTCTACTTGTTTTGTTTGTCTCCCCTCTTCTAGACTGTGAGCCCGTTGTTGGGTAGGGATCGTCTCTATTTGTTGCCAAATTGTACGTTACAAGTGCTTAGTACAGTGCTGTGCACGCAGTAAGCACTCAATAAATACGACATGATGATGATAATGAATGAATGACAAAAGATATAATAAGCCATCAATCAGTGGTATTTATTTAGGATGTACTTTGCACAGAGCACTGTACTAAGCGCCTGGGATAGTACAGTTCAGTAGAGTTGATAGACATGATTCCTACCCTCTGTTGATCAGAGAGGCAGTTCTTCCCGTTTCTGTCCCAGGGCTTATCACAGTGCATGGTACGCTGTAGATGTAATGAATATGGTCACGATTATCATCTCTTTTTTTTTGAACTGTGCCAAAGTACAAGGGAAGGGGCTCTGGGCCCACCCACCCTGGCCAGGTGACATGTTTTGTGGGGTCTTCTAGACTGTAAGCCCGGTATGGGCAGGGATTATCTCTCTTTATCACTGAATTGTACTTTCCAAGCGCTTAATACAGTCTCTGCATACAGTAAACGCTCAATAAATATGATTGAATGATTGAATAAGGTAGCATCACCCATTTCTCAGCCTAAAGAAAAGGGGCTAAATGGGAAGAGAGAGCCGGGATGAGCTAAGGGGAACAGAAAAAGAAATAGGGATTTAGACCAGATTCGCAAATTTCATCTTCCTTGGCCAAGTTGTTCCATTCGGCCCCAAGAAAGCTGTAAGCATTCCCTGGCATGACCGTGGGAATAATATCAGCCTGCAGTATGATTGCCATTCTGGTGGGCAGGGATCGCATCTTCCAACTGCACTGAACCGTACTCTCCCAAGCACTTAGTATAGTGTTGTGCCCAGAGAAAGAGCTCAACGGACACTATCAAGTGATTGATGGATAGTTTGCGTGAATCATGCTGAATCTCCAGGCTACTCTTGCCTCTTTGTTTTGGGCAAGGCGGGAGGGTAACATCGGGTTGTACTCTGCCAAGAGATCTGGCTGGGACCATACAGGAAAGGAGGGTCCAAGAGGAGGCTGTTTAGGAAACTAAAGGTAAGGAGTCCCCGGGAGAGTTGAAAGGATGAATGAGGCCTTGAAAATGGTCATCTGGTTTCAGGGGAACCTGGGCTTTGGCCTGAGTTTCCTTTGCTGGGATCTGTATGTGGCTATTTTGACCTCAGGTAGGAAAGGTGGCCACCCCCAAAGCAGGCTTCTCTGTAGCTTTGGCCAAGATTTCCACTGTACTGTGTCATGGAGGGAAAAGAAACTGAAGGCCCGCCGTGTCCAGGGGACCATGGGTGGACATTCAAAGAAGGCAGGTGCTCCAAAAAAAATGAAGAGAAGCAGCACGGCCTAGTGAAAAGAACCCCGGTCTGAGAGTCAGAGGACCTGGGTTCTAATGAGGTGCTGCATTTCTGCTGCTGGTATCCTTGCACAAGTCACTTAACTTATCTGTGCCTCATTTACCTCATCAGTAAAATGGGAATTAAGACTATGAGCCCTACGGGGGACTGGGACTATGTCCATCCAGATTATATTGAATCTACCCAAGCACTTAGTGCAGTGCTTGGCGCATCATAAGCGCTCAACAAATGCCATTTTAAAAAAAAGGTAAAAAAAAACTTGTTGCATCTCCAGGAGTGTGAGCTTCTCGATAGCAAACCAAAGCCCAGAAAAACACATTCATGCTGTCAGTAGAGGTGTTTCAGCTATAAAATGAAACTGTAATATGTATCTATAAGAGGCAGCCTCTGGCTTAGCCACCCGGGACCTCCAAATGAGAATCTAAAGTACAGCCTCTTCCCCCTCACTGGCCCCTTGTTTCCCTTCCCATCCCCACCCCCCGACACTGTATAAGAAAGGTAGACTCTACCTGTAAGCTCGCGGTGGGCAGAGAACGTCTCCCAAATCCGCGCTACTGTACTTTCCCAATCACTTAGCAGTAAGTGCTCAATAAGTGTGATTGACTTGTTGATTTATTAAACAGTTTTGCCCAAATAGTAGTAGTACCGGTATTAAGTGCTTACGGTGTTCAGAGCTCCTTAGCTAACACTGGGAGAGAATTCACAGGTGGGAAATTATAGATACAGTCTAATAAAGTGTGATCAACAGGGTGTGACAGTAGTTTGGGTTCAGCAAAAAAAGGGAAAAATCCAAAAAATACACCCAAACAAACCTCCCCCTGCAGATGTCCAGAGTCCATTGCTTCAAGAGCACCATTATGGACCATGGTGCTGTTGGTGGTGGCTTTCCAGGAATTGATGAGGCCTCTCTCCAGTACTCTCCTCAGTCAGCAATAGTTCCCATTGGCAGCCAATACAGGAGATGAATTTATTTTGACCCCTGAGATTTCTGTAGTCTCTCCTCCTTCCATTGCATTGAGCCCCGGTGAGTTTAAAAGAGATTGAGAGGGGATTGTAAAGGTCATAAATTGAGCTGTTTTTCCAGACACCACCTGCCCTCTTCAAATTCTCTCAACTTTGTCCCCACTCCGTGGAGGAAAATAAGACTCTTTTTCTAGTCCTCCTAAAACCTCGGCCCACACTCTCTCACTTGGACAAGGAAATAGTGTGATTTTCATGGTTTTTGTTTATCATCATGGTATTTCTCAAGAACTTACTTTGCGCCAACACTGTGCTGAGCGCTGGGGAGGATACCAGATAAAATCAAACCAGACGTAGTCCCTGACACTCACAATCCGAGGCAAGGGAGACCAGGTATTATCCCTACTTTGCAGCCGAGGAAACTGAGACTCGGAGAGGTCACAAAGGCAGGTGCTTTGAAGAGTAGAAACCCAGATCTCCTGAATCCTAGTTCAGTTTGGCCATACCCTACTCGTGCGATTCGGAAAGTTTTTCAGCTGTCACTGCCTTAGTCTAAGGTTAATCCTTTCAGTTGAGCACGGTCGGACTGCTTCAAAAAGTGTTCCCATTTTTGGTTTGGGCAGCTATTACCGGCGAAAAGGGGGCAGCTGGGTGAATTGGTGGGGTGAACCGGTGACTCAGTGGGTTGGAAGTTTGAAGCAGTGTTTGATGTTTTGCCGAACTACTGGCAAGAGGGCTATTTTAAATTCCGTCTCCTGCCGGTATCTCAAAATATTTTAAGGGAAATTAATAGAGAATGACTGAACAATCGGTTCTGTCCTCAGCGTGAGAAGTAAAACGCCCCACAGTTTGATCGCCCATACATTGTCAAATTCTTGATTCAAAAATTGAGTGGAAAAAAATTCCTCTCGGGAAGGCTGCCTGGCCATCTGCACCTTCTCTGTTAATTAGTGAATAACAAGTCACGGGCCTATTTCTTCAGAGCCTGGAATGCTTTTGGTCAGATATCTTCTTTTTTCACTTCAGTTTCATGTGTTTCCCATGAAAGAGGGTGGAGAATCACCCGACCATATTCTGAACCAGTCCCGTGATTCTTGTGATGCATTTAAATTCATTTTGGGCACCGGGTTGATGCCCGCGGGGCAGACGGGTATCCTGGGGCCTGGGACACAGAGCCTAAGGAGCCCAGATGCCCCTTTGGAGAAGGCACCTTGGCAGGCTGTGGACAACGCTGGGTCCAAGTGGTCGAAATTAGGAGGATCGGTTGCTCGATTCGTGTTTGATTTCCCGGATCCTTTCTCCCCAGGAGTCCTCTTTCCTTGAGTGGCACCCGCCCCAAATCAGGTTAATTGAGGGGAAACCAGCCCAGACGTGCCATTGTGTGGGTTGCCCAACGCGGCTCTCATTCACTTTCACTGGGGCCAGTGATGCCCGGGGACTTAAACAGCATCCGTGATTTATGCCATCATCTGGCTAGGCCAAGCTTCTGGAGAATCCCGAAAGGCACGGGACCAGCAGGAAGAGAGCAGCCAGGGAGGATACTGGCCCAGAAGGACCGGATTGGTCCTTGGCTGTGTAGCAAAGGGGCGGGGTAAGTATTTGGAGTGTTTCTTCATATTTGAAAGGGAGTGCATTTTCCTCCTTTTTTGCTTGCAGCATTGCCATGATCGAGTCCCGGTTTTTGTGCAGTGTTGTTTGAGGGTTTGTTTTCTTGACTGCTCAGAAAATATCCTTCGCCCTCCTTACTTTAGTTTCCCCAGTTCCAGCTCACCCTATAACATCTGTGTAGGACTCCCTCCATCATTCATTCTCTTCACTTACCCCGGCCACCGTAGTTGTGTCCGGGTGAGCGAGTGTAGGCTCAACGCTGAGACGGACTTCGTTTTTTGACTTTCTCGTGCTGCTGCGTAATATTGAAGGGTGTGATGACGGGCATTGGTAAAGTCTGAGTTATGCTCCTCATAAAATCTCACTGTTGTAGTCGAAAGGCTTTTTATTCTGGTGTCAGTGTGTAGAAATCTGAAATCTGAACTCTCCCTCTCTTCCAAGGGTCAGAAGGGTCGTCAAAAATCAATAGACACAGCTTCTTACTGGGTATTATTCCCTCGTCCAGTTCATGGTGATTTTCCTAGGAGTGGCTATGAGTTTATATTCGTTATGGCCTGCTGGTTGAAAAAAAAGTTTATGATGACTCTAGTCAACTCATGTTTCTTTAGAAAGCATAAATAATGCTTCACCAAAATATAATAATTTATGATATTAAGGTAGACCACTGAAATCAGCTTTGGAGGAGGTAGTGGCTGGACATAATGTCTATCTCCTTCTAGACTGTAAGCTTGCTGAAGTTAAGGGAACAGGTCTGTCACCTCTGTGGTATTGTACTCTCTGAAGTGCATAATCCAGTGCTCAGCACATAGGAAGCGCAAAATAAATGCCATTGATTGATCAGTAATGTCACCAAAGTGAGGCAGAGGTTCATCTGTCCCAGTTGAGCCTCCTTTGGCTCGAGACTCCTTTTTGGGCTTCGAACAACTGCTGCAGCTGCCATCTTTCTCTTTTCCCGGAATGATCAACAATTTAGTCTAATGATGCTGGATGTTTTGGTTGTGGATCTTAGTTTATTTGGTCTAAATGTCTGGGTTATTCCTCCTCTCAAGGCCCTGATCCATCTCCACAACAGTGCATTGTTCAGGAAGCCAAACATGCTGTCATCTTTTCTTTTTTTTTCCCCTCTCGCTCTCTTTATTAAGAATTGATATCTTTACAGTGTTTTCTTTGTTTTTATTTCTGCATACCCCAAAACCTTGGACCTATTTTCTTCTGTTCAGCTGGACCTGTACACTGTTAATTTCTAACAGAACTCGAATTGATGAGCTAATGACTTGAAGGTAGTTTGGCCTAGAGAGAGCTTCTGTTCTTTGCAAAGAAATAAATTTCAGGACCAGACTTCACTGTTCAAACAATGAGAGATTTATCTAGTCATAGGCTTTAACAAAGGAGGCTGAGTCAAGTTTCCAGTGGAGAACGCTCGAGGGGAGAGCCAGTGGTGGCCTTTTCCGTTTTATGCAACCAAGAAGGAAATGCTCCTGGCTTTCCCTTAGCTCTCCATGAGTTTCAGTACTCTGGTAAATGGGGCCGATTGGAAGTGAGAAACGACTTTTCTCTGAACAAATCAAACAAACGGGCCTTCCGGTTCTCCCGTCACCACAGTAGGAAATGGGAAACACAGAACAAGTAATGGGTGCTAAAGCCTTCTCTGGGATAAGGAGAAAGCTGGAAAGGGGGAGCAGGGACCCTCGGGAGCCGGAAGACTTTTGCTTTCTCAAGAGTAGCTTGACCTAGTGGAAAGAGAGTCTGGGCCTGGGAGTTAGAGGATCGGAGTTCAATCAATCAATCAGTTGTATTTATTAAGCACTTACTGTGTGCAGGGCACTGTACTAAGGCTTGGGAGAGTACAACTGTGGGTTTGAGTGAGAAGCAACGTGGCTCAGTGGAAAGAGCATGGGCTTGGGAGTTAGAGGTCGTGGGTTCTAATCCCGGCTCTGCCACTTGTCAGCTGTGTGACTTTGGGCAAGTCACTTAACTTCTCTGTGCCTCAGTTACCTCATCTGTAAAATGGGGATTAAGACTGTAAGCCCCATGTGGGACAACCTGATTACCTTGTATCTCCCCCAGCGCTTAGAACAGTGCTTGGCACATAGTAAGCGCTTAACAAATGCTATTATTATTATTATTATTATTATTATTATTATTATTATTATTATTATTACATGTTCCCTGCCCACAATGAGCTTACAGTCTAGAGGGGGAGACGGACATAAATATAAATAAATAAATTAGGGCTATGTACGTAAGTGTTGTGGGAGGTGAATAAAGGATGCAAGTCAGGGCAATGCAGAAGGGAGTGGGAAAAGAGGAAATGAGGGCCTAGTCAGGGAAGGCCTCCTGGAGGAGATGTGCCTTCAATAGGGCTTTGAAGGTGGGGAGAACAGTTGTCTGTTGGATATGAAAAGGAAAGACATTACTGGCCAGAGGCAGGACATTGGCCTGAGGTCAGCGGTAAGATAGACAAGATCGAGGTACAATGAGAAGGTTGACATTAGAAGATCGAAATGTGCAGGCTGGGTGTAGTAGGAGAGCAGTGGGGTGAGGGAAGAGGTACAAGGTGATTGAGTGCTTTCAAACCGATGGTAAGGAGTTTCTGTTTGATGCAGAGGTAGATGGGCAACTACTGGAGAGTCTTGAGGAGTGAAGAAAAATGACCTGGGCAGCAGAGTGACATGTGGACTAGACTGGGGAGAGACAGGAGGCAGGGAGCTCAGCAAGGAAGCTGATACAGTAATCAAGGCGGGTTAGGATACTTGGATTAACGTGGTAGCAGCTTGGATGGTGAGGAAAGGATAAGATTTTAGTGATGTTATGAAGGTTGAACTGACAGGATTTAGTGATACTTTGAATATGTGGGTTGAATGAGAGAAAGGAGTCAAGGTAATGCCAAGATTTCGGGCTTGTGCTGTCTACAGTAATGAGAAAGTCAGGGGGAGGACAGGGTTTGGGTGGGAAGATTAATTCTGTTCTGGACACTCTAATGTCTGTCCTAGTCCTGTTCTGATTCAGGCTCTGCCACATGTCCACTTTGTGACCTTGGGAAAGTCATTTCACTTTTTTGTGCCTCAGCTTCCTCGTCTGGAAAATGGGGATTAAATCGTCCTCCCACTTACTGATACTGAGTCCCATGTTTGTAAAGGGAATGTATCCAATCTGATTGACTTTTATCTACCCACACTCTTAGACCAGTATTTGGCACATAATAAGTGCTTAACAAGTTCCACAATAATATGATAATAATGTTTCATATGCAGAGAGAGGGGGAAGGCTCCATTTGCATTTTAACATGCCGCTCAGGGGTGACTACTTTGTGCGATTTTTAGCCACAGAGTTTAAGCATAGCTGAAAAGACACCTCTGCAAGCAACAAATCTTGCCACGTTTCTGCATGTTCTAGTGATGGGCTGCCTAGGGCTGAAAGCAGTAAGGCAACAGAATGGGTCTCTGGGCACTGACACTAATAATAATAATAATAATAATAATAATAGTGTTAGCTGTGTTATTTGGCAAGCATTGTCTATGTGCCAAGCACAGTATCGAGCACTGTGGTAGATAAAAGATAACCTGATTGGACAAAGCCTCCTTTCCCAAATGGAGCTCACAGACTAAGGGGGAATAAGAACAGGTATTTCACTCCCATTTTGCAGATGAGGAAACTGAGGCACAGGGAAGTTTTGAGACTGGCCAATCAGTGGCAGAGCCGGGATTAGAACCCAGGTCTTCTGACTGCCAGGCCCTAGGCAGTCACTAGGCCATGCTGCTTTCAGTGATATCTAGTGACATTTCCACCCTCTTCGAGGTTTCTAAATGATAATAATAATAGTAGTGGTATTTGTGACTAGATGGTGGGGTGGATACAGGGAAATAGGGTTGACACAGTCCCTGTCTTACATGGGCCTCACAGTCTTCATCCCCATTTTATAAATGAGGTAACAGGCACAAAGAAGTGACTTGCCCATGGCCAAATGACCTTGTAGACTTGGGGTCAGTCCACTCTCTAGAGTTACTTATTAGTTTACTCCAGAGTAATTACTGTAAAACAGGAAAAGTGCTTTGCCCCCAAAAGGAACTAGACTGGCTTCCGTCCCTGTCGCTCTCCCAGCTTGCTACGCCCAATCAATCCAAAGGGCTAGATTTCCCAGAAGTCTGTTTCGCACCCCAAGCTCCCATCTCCTTGCCCTTCTTTCTCCAGTCCCTTCTCCTTTCCCCTCCTCTGTCCATCCTCGAATGAGGGTGGGAGAGGGCAGACCGGGAGAAGGGCAAGAAGCCCCTTGACCTGAGGGGCATGGGTCCGTGCAGTCTGCCACTGACGATGGTGGCATGGAGATCGGGAACGTCCATAGTGGTGGCAAGTGCCTGAGCGGCTCTTCTGGCCTGGCCCCAGCTGGAGGCACTTGAAGGGAGCCATTGCCTCCTTGTTGCCGCCTTCCTCCTCCACCCTGATCTGGAAGGAGGGTGAGGGACGGAGCCGCGTCAGCAAGAGCGGTTGGTGCGGAGCCAGTGGAAGGGGTTGGAAATTTCCTTTGATCTGATAGAATGGATAATCTCTTGAGGCTTTTAAGGGCAGGAAGAATCTGAAATCAGATCCACAAGATGAACCTTTACCCCAAAGGAAGCATTCCCGGGGCCCCACTGACTAGGTGGCACCAGCTAAGTGGATGCCTTTGGGGGGGCCCACAAGATGGTCACCTCAAGCAAAGCGGCTGCCATAGCTGATGCGTTTCCCACACAGTTCAGTTGGTTTCCATTTTATCGTCACAGGAACCCACGTCATTTCTGACAGTACCTGGTTCCGTTGTGCATCCTTCCTTCGGCATCTGACGGACGTGTGATTTTTATCTTCACTCTACTCTCGATCTGAGGCAGTTTTCGAGGGGGCTGCTTGGGTCTATCCCAGAGGATTGGCGAAGCATCCGGGCCCCCTGGAGCCAGTCGGTTAGTTGGTCCCACCCCAACCTTTCACCAGATTTCCGCTCGCTCTTTTTGTCATTTGAACGAGGTTTTCGTTGACACAGAGGGGCACCCTCGAAGGCCGATGTTTAAAATCAGGAACTCGGTTTACTTCTCAGCCGGACCTGATCCCCTCATTCATCCGCGTCCTCCGCCTCTTGAAACGCCTTCCTTCTCATTTGGAATTGGTTGGGCTGAACTCAAGCTTCAACACCAACACATTCCGCTCTAGTTCAGCTTTCTGAAAAGCTCCCCAAGTTCATCCTTTCTTTTCACTCGCTCTCTTTTTTTTCCTTCCTCCCCCATCTTCCTCCAGTTCCTGTTCCCCCTCAGCTTATTTCATCGTAATTGAGCAATAAAGTGTAATTCACTGCACCGCACTGAACCATGAAGCTTTTGTATGCAGAGAGAGGGAGAAAGTTGAACAAATAAAAGGTTTTATTTTGCATGGAAACTTGGCAGCCATCCCCATGCCAGCTTTCCAGACACAACTAATACTTCTCCAAAGTATCGGACGATTTAAAGAAATAGAGCCCTCTCTGGAAAGGTTGGTTGCCCTCAGTTTGGAATCCAGCTGGGATCCAGTGCCAGGGTGGGTTTTCCACTCTGGCTGGAGGGTGGTCCCCCCAACCCGCTTTTATTATTTTTTTTTGTATTTGTTAAGCGGTTACTATGTACCAAGCACAGTGCTAGGTTTGGTGCAAGCTAATCAGGTTGAACTGAGGCTCAAATAAGTGAAGTGACTTGCCCAGGGTCATCCAGCAAGCACGTGGCAGAGTCTCTATAGAGAAGCAGCATGGCTTAGTGGAAAGAGCACGGGCTTGGGAGTCAGAGGTTGTGGGTTCTAATCCCGGCTCCGCCACCTGTCAGCTGTGTGACTTTGGGCAAGTCACTTAACTTCTCTGTGCCTCAGTTAACTCATCTGTAAAATGGGGATGAAGATTTTGAGCCCCATGTGGGGCAACCTAATTGCCTTGTATCTACCCCAGTGCTTAGAACAGTGCTTGGCACATAGTAAGAGCTTAACAAATACCAACATTAATTAATTAATTAACCCAGGTCCTCTGACTCCTGATCCTTAATACTTATGGCAGGGCCCCATGGAAAGGTGTTGAAACAGTGAGAAGCAGTGTGGCCTAGTGGAAAGAGCATGAGCATTTTTGACTCTTTCCCAAGCACCAAGAGAAGACTTTTCCTCCCATGTAGTGATTTATTCTAGCCAGACAAATGGAGTTCTTAGATTGCGAGCCTCGCCAAAGGACAGGGCATGGGTCTAATTCTTACCTGGTTATTCTCTCCCATTCATTCGTTCATTCAGTCATATTTATTGAGCACTTACTGAATACAGAGCAATGTACTAATCACTTAGAAAGTCTTGTCTTGTGCCGTTGAATCGTCTCCGACCCCTAGCGATGCCAGGGACACATCTCTCCCAGAACATGCCCCGCCTCCATCTGCAATCATTCTGGTAGTGGATTCATAGAGTTTTCTTGGTAAAAATATGGAAGTGGTTTACCATTGCCTCTTCCTGTGCAGGAAACTTGAGTCTCCACCCTTGATTCTCTCCCTTGCCGATGCTGCCCGGCACAGGTGTTTTGACCTGTAGCAGATTGCCTTTCACTCACTAGCCACTGCCCAAGCTAGGAGTGGAATGGGTATGCCTCTGCTTGACTCTCCTCCCTCCCATAGTCAAGACTGGTAGAGTACTGGAAACTCTCCAGGTGTGAACCTGAGAGGGGCTTGGGAAAGTACAATACAAAGATAAACAGACATATTCCCTGCCCACAACATAGTATAGTACTGTGCACCCAGTAAGCGCTTAATGAGTACTATTTCTTCTTGAAGTAGATCAGGGACAGAAATTCCCCAGGCAAGATAGGATCACATGTAAATCAAGAAGCAGCATGGCGTAGTGGAAAGAGCATGGGCTTGGAAGTCAGAGGTTGTGGGTTCTAATCCCGGCTCTGCCACTTCTCAGCTGTGTGACTTTGGGCAAGACACTTAGCTTCTCTGTGCCTCAGTTACCTCCATCTGTAAAATGGGGATTAAGACCGTGAGCACCACCTGGGACAACCTGATAACTTTGTATCTCCCCCAGCGCGTAGAACAGTGCTTGGCACATAGTAAGCGCTTAACAAATGCCATCATCATCATCTTCTCATCCCCTGGTTCAGGTGATGCTGGTCAACATTGGGTAATAGACCATTGTGGAGGGGCCATGGGCCTCTCCGTGGTCTTTCTGTCCTAACCACTGCAGCCCCTTTGCTTCCTTCCTTGTTTTAAACTATTGCTGCTGTGTGGCTAGGGCTTGCCAGTCCCAGACATCTGCCCGGAGCGATCAATCAGTCAATGGTATCGATTTCTTATTCATTGAATCGTGTTTATTGAGCACTTACTGTGTGCAGAGCACTGTACTAAGCACGTTGGAGAGTACAGTATAACAGTAAACAGACACTTTACCTTGTGCAGAGCACTGTACTAAGTGTTTTGGAGAATGCAGTATCAATTGATAGCACCGCCCAAGATTGAAAATTAACTGCCCAATCGTTGGCATTTATTAAGCACCTCTCAAGGACCGGGCGCTGTACTGAGCGCCCGAGAGTACACCGGAAGCAGAAGATGCCATCCCTCGCCTCAGAGAATTCCCAGTGACATGGAGGGAGGCAGAGAGACAAATGATTTACAGACCACGGGGACAGGAGGAAGAATGAGGATCTAACGGGGAGCAGGACAGACCAGTTGGGATGAAAGCATTGAATGGGCAGACATGCAAATAAACCGTATACAAAGAAATAGGGCATTGGCTTGCTGCAAGCCGAGTTCTGCCCGCCTCGGGCGCGAGTGTAACCTTATCTTCCCAGTGCCCACTGGATGATAGCCAAAGGGGAACTACTGGCGCGTTCATCGGTGATCAGACGACAAATAGAAACATTTGAGCAGGGGGTGAGGGCTCATGTGCCTTCCCCCTTCCTGACAGTGCACAGGGAGTCTGGGTCCATGCAGATAAGAAGCTGCAAGTCTGACTTTCTGAGTGAAAGGTGCCCGCCAATGTTTGGGGGTGGCCCTGTAGGGACTTTGGGGAGCATATATTGACCCAGAGTTTGCTCAAAGGAAGGCATCCAAACAAACCGGGCAAGGACCAAAATTAGCACAACTGTGCTCTGTCCCCGGTAATAATAATAATGATGATTTTTGTTAAGCGCTTATTATGTGCCAAGTAGTGTACTAAGAACTGGGATTAATACAAGCAAATCGGGTTGGACACAGTCCCTGCCCCACGTGGGGCTCACAGTCTCAATGAGGAATTCCATGGAACCAATCCTTGGAGCCCTGGTAGGCTCCGTTCGCGTGGATCAGTGGAAAGAACACGGGCTTTGGAGTCAGAAGCCGTGGGTTCAAATCCCAGCTCCACCACTTGTCAGCTGTGTGACTTTGGGCATGTCACTTCACTTCTCTGGGCCTCAGTTCCTTCATCTGTAAAATGGGGATGAAGACTGTGAGCCCCTCGTGGGACAACCTGATTACCTTGTATCTACCCCAGCGCTTAGAACAGTGCTTTGCACATAGTAAGCGCTTAACAAATACCAACATTATTATTATTACTATTTTGTCCTGACGGTCTGTGGGAGTCGCCCCAGGTTTTGGGGAGTGCTTGGCGCAGAGAGCTGCAGGAGGCGAAGGAGTTAAAGGTGCCAGCGGGTGCCTGCAGTTTTCTGCCCCTCCCCTAATAGAGCTTCGAGGATTATACAAACCAGAAAATATGCCAGCGATCAAGCGTTAATTCAAACCAGCCAACAAAGACGGGCGCCTTCCAACCCAGAAAGGGGGGGGGGGGGGGGGTGTCCACACGTTGTCCAAAAGACCCAGCCCGTCGCACCCTGTTGGACGTCTTTGTGAGATGTCACTCTTGTCAGATCTCAGTGCGTTCTCCTGGGGAGAACCCACCTTGTGAAAGAAATTGCCCAGTGTTGGGTGAGAGACGGGACAGTGCGGAGAGGAATGGAAAAGAAGGAAAGCTTCTCCTTCACTGGAAACCACTAAACCGGGGTATCTCCCCCGCCATTTTGCAATTTTGAGCAACCTAGTGAGGAACCCCATCCGGTTTGGAGGCGTTTGCTAGAGCACAGTTTTCCAGACAAAATGCCAAGATTTTGCAGAGTTGTCGTCTGGGTTACAGGCAGGCTCCCCCCGTCCCCTCTCTCCCTTTCCAAAGTTTCTCAGAAACAGTTCTGTCTACCCCTGAGAGCCATCCTGAGGAGGAGATGCCAAATCTCCCAAGATTTGTATCACGGAGGAGCTTGTTAGGTAGGACATAAAAATACCCTCCCATGATCTATGTTGTCGTTTAAAAGGTAAGGGGGCGGTGAAACTGCCTCAGTTTCGTCAGGCCCTTAACGGCAAAACTATAACGAGCCAAAGAACAGGTTACGAGCCAAGAAGCCATAAACATAGCCACACTCCCCTGATGTTCTTAGAAAACATTCCCTTTTAATTAACTTGGATTCTTAGTAAATAAACCTTCCAAGGGCAGTAACCACAACATCCTGTGTTTCATTCTGAGTTTCTTTCTCTTTTCTGCAACATTTCCTCCAATTCTGGATGGAAAAGTTTGCTCGTCTTATATTGATCCTTTGTGACGAATGGCAAAGCGCCAGCAGTCCATTAACTGTTACATTCTCCTCTCCACCCTTTCACCCCCCTTCTCTCTCCTCCTCCTCCCCCAGCGCTGGCTAATGCCGTCCCTGCCGCGTCTGATGAGGAGCAGCCATGAGTCGCTCCGGGGAGAGGGAATTCATTTTTTCTGGCATTCCTAAGTGGGAAAGAGGAGTTTTTATTTTTATATATCGTAAATATGTATATGCACATGTATATAAAACCTTTTATTTTTTAAACACGTTTCTCCTTCATTTCATACCCCAAGCCCTTTTCACAAGTTACCTATGTGACCTCAGAGCAAAGGAATGGCTCCATTCCACACTAAAGTGTGCATCTGGGGACTTGGAATATGTTGTGGAATTCTTACAAGAACATAAAGTGGGAGGGTTTCCTTCCTCACCCAGGGGGCAGAGAGCTGCTTGGTGGCGCTTGCCGTCATTAGGGCCTACCAAATGCAGAGTGATTCTTCTGGTGGGGTAGGGAGGATCCTTGGCAGAGCGGGTTGCCTCCCAGCTCAGGCCTAGGAGCAGCTCTCTTCCTCTAAATTTTTGTATGTTTTTTTTTTTTATTGACACTTGAGCACTTCCTATGTACTGTACTAAGCGCTGGGATAGATGCAAGCTGATCAAGTGGGACACAGGCCCTGTCCTACATTGTGCTCATAGTCTTAGTCCCCGTTTTCCATGTGAGGGAACTGAGGTCCAGAGAAGTAAAGTGACATATCCAGGATCTCACGGCAGACGAGTGGCAGAGCCAGGGTTAGAACTCAGGCCCTTCTGACTCTATCCATTAGGCCGCACTGCTTCTCACTGACAGAAAAGCGCTTAGGGTCCACCTCCCGACTTTGTGCTCCTGCACCACCTTAGTAGCGAAAGTCATTTGAATGTGGGGGCCATTTGTGTGTATGCGCCATTTGAATGTGGAGGCGACTCTCTGCCCCACATAATAGTAATAATAATAGTAATAACAATGGTATTTGTCAACCGCTTACTATGTGCCAAGCACTGTTCTAAGCACTGGGGTAGATACAAGGTAATCAGGTTGTCCCATGTGGGGCTCATAGTCTTAATCCCCATTTTACAGATGAGGTAACGGAGGCACAGAAAAGTTAAGTGGCTTTCCCAAGGTCACACGGCAGACAGGTGGCAGAGCCGGGATTAGAACCCACGTCCTCTGACTCCCAAGCCTGTGCCCTTTCCACTAAGCCACGCTGCTCCTCAAAATGTTCAAATAACTTAAAACAAAGTTAAGATCCACGGTGCTATCTCCCTGAAGAATCAGTACATTGCCCGCTTGGGTCCGGATTTCATATTCAAGAGCCATTCAGGCGTTAGGGTGGCCGGGTCCCGAGTCTGCATATCTGGTTTGGCCAGGGGCCCCCGCCCAGAGAAAAGGGAGCGTTCTTGAATTGGAGGGGGAGCAGAACGCTCCGGTTCTCCCACGCCAAATGGCTCAGGGCACGTGCTCGGTGGAGCAGCTGGGCCAGTGGGGGTGATTTTTTTCAAAGGCATTTCTGGTTTGCTCCCCCATGACCCACGGTCCCCTGAACCTTCCTTTCCTAACAGAGAAGCGGCGTGGCGTAATGGAAAGAGCTCGGGCCTGGGAATCAGAAGGTCGTGGGTTCTAATCCCAGCTCTGCCACTTGTCTGCCGTGTGACCTTGGGTAAGTCACTTCTCTGTGCCTCAGTTACCTCGTCTGTAAAATGGGGATAGGAGACCGTGAGCCCCACTTGGGACAGGGACTGTGTCTAACCCGATTTGCCTGTATCTACCCCAGTGCTTAATATAGTGCCTGGCACATAGTAAGTGCTTAACAAATACCATTATAATTATTATTATTATTATTAGGCTGCCAGGGAAGGGTGAAGACAAGAAGGATCACTCACCCTTCAGTGTGCAGCTTCCAGGGCCTTGTTTATGGTTCCTTATCTGGTCAGTCAATCGTATTTGTTGAGCGCTGACTGTGTGCAGAGCACTGTACTAAGCACTTGAGAGTACAGTAAAGCAATATAACAGACACATTCCTTGCCCACAACAAGTTTACAGTCTAGAGGGGTAGACGGACATTAATATAAATGAATAAAGGTCTCGCCTGTAGGCAGGGACCCAGAACTCCCCTTTAGTCCCCTTAATGATAATAATAATAATAGTGATAATTATGGTATTTGTTAAGCGCTTACTGTGTTCCAAGCACTGTTCTAAGCACTAGAGTTAGATACAAGGTAATCAGGTTAGACACAGTCCCTGTCCCACATGGGGCTCACAGTCTTAATCCCCATTTTACAGATGAGGTAACTGAGGCACAGTGAAGTGACTTGCCCAAAGTCACATAGTCAAGTGGAGGAGCCAAGATTAGGATCCACGTCCTCTGACTCAAGCCCATGCTCGCCCCTTTGCCTCCCCCATTCTTTAGAGGAGCGATGTTGAAAGGAGTTGACCCCTGGCTGCCAGCAGAGGATCTCTCTAAGTGTTTCAGAAAACTGTAATAACTCCCCCAGTGTGCTAATCTAATCCCCCCTGCTGCTCTCCATCCCTTCCCACCCCCACCACCCATCCCGTAATATTATTTTATTTTTCTCAGGACCTGCTGGTCTGCCATAATAGCTTTCGAGCCCCTGAGTCTAGAACAGACGGCAAATAGAGTTAGCTGCTGCCACAAGGTAGAACTTTACATCCTTCTTAGTTTTTACCCTACACTCTTTGGCATGAATACCCGGGGCTGTGGGTAGCAGCAAGCCCACACCCCTCTCCCGAGCTCCCTCTATGACTGGTTTTGGAGCCCCTTTGTTTCCAGGGATGTTGAGAGGATGAGGGAGAATCCGTACTTTTGCTTCATAGAAGAAAGGCCGGGTAGAGATAGGAAGTAAAAATTCTTACAGCAGGGTTAATTAGACAGGGATTGGTGAGGAGATTGTGGTAGAAGAAGATTGAAAATCTGGCATATGATTTTCCAGAACATATTCATACTGAAAGACAGATGATCTGAGTGGTTGTGGGTTTTTTTTTCTGTTTTGTTTTTTTTTTTTTCCTAGTGGTTTGACTGCCAAACTTGGGTAAGCGTTGCTTTCTGTGTTGGATTATAGTTTTGGCAGGAATGCTCCAATTTGCTTTGCACTGGGGAGCTCTGAAATGGAGAAGTCCAGTCTGTTTCTGCCCTTCTCACAATCAGTTTTATATATATATATACACACACACACATATATATGTATGTATGTATGTAATAATAACAATTATGGTATTAAGCATTTACTATGTGCCAAGCACTGTTATAAGCACTGGGGTAGATACAGGTAATCAGGTTGGACACAGTCCTTGTCCCATGTGGGACTCACAGTCTTCATCCCCATTTTACAGATTCATTCATTCACTCAATCATATTTATTGAGCACTTACTGTGTGCAGAGCACTGTACTGCTTGGGAAGTACAAGTTGGCAACATATAGAGACGACCCCTACCCAACAGCAGGCTCACAGTCTAGAATGGGGAGACAGGCAACAAAACAAAACATATTAACAAAATAAAATAAATAGAATAGTAAATATGTACAAGTAAAATAGAGTAATAAATCTGTACAGACATATGTACAGGTGCTGTGGGGAGGGGAAGGACGTAGGGCAGGGGGGATGGGGAAGGGGATGAGGGGGAGAGGAAGGAGGGGACTCAGTCTGGGAAGGCCTCCTGGAGGAGGTGAGCTCTCAGTAGGGCTTTGAAGGGAGGAAGAGAGCTAGCTTGGTGGTTGTGAGGAGGGAGGGCATTCCAGGCCAGGGGGAGGACGTGGGTCGGGGGTCAATGGCAGGACAGGTGAGAACGAGACACGGTGAGGAGGTTAGTGGCAGAGGAGTGGAGAGTGCAGGCTGGGCTGTAGAAGGAAAGAAGGGAGGTGAGGTAGGAGGGGGCGAGGTGATGGAGAGCCTTGAAGCTGAGAGTGAGGAGTTTTTGCCTGATGCGTAGGTTGATTGGTAGCCACTGGAGATTTTTGAGGAGGGGAGTAACATGCCCAGAGCGTTTCTGCACAAAGATGATCCGAGCAGCAGCATGAAGTATAGATTGAAGTGAGGAGAGACAGGAGGATGGGAGATCAGAGAGGAGGCTGATGCAGTAATCCAGTCAGGATAGGATGAGAGACTGAACGAACAGGGTAGTGGTTTGGATGGAGAGGAAAGGGCAGATCTTGGCGATGTTGCGGAGGTGAGACCAGCAGGTTTTGGTGACGGATTGGATGTGAGGGGTGAACGAGAGAGCGGAGTCGAGGACGACACCAAAGTTGCGGGCTTGTGAGACGGGAAGGATGGTAGTGCCGTCAACAGTGATGGGAAAGTCAGGGAGAGGGCAGGGTTTTGGAGGGAAGACAAGGAGTTCAGTCTTGGACATACGGAGTTTTAGATGGCGGGCAGATATCCATATGGAGGCAGGAGGTGACCCAAGCCTGAAGGGAGGGAGAGAGAGCAGGGGCAGAGATGTAGATTTGGGTGTCATCAGCATAGAGATGATAGTTGAAGCCGTAGGAGCGAATGAATTCACCAAGGGAGGTTACAGATGAGGTAACTGAGGCCCAGAGAAGTGAAATGACTTGCCCAAGGTCACACAGCAGAAAAGTGGTGGAACTGGGATTAGAACCCTCATTCTCTGACTCCCAAGTCTGTGGTCTTGTCACTAGGCCATGCTGCTTCTGTGTGTGCATATATAAATGTGAGTGTGTATGAATGTGTGTGTGTGTATGTATATGTACTGCAGAGCTGAGTGTACAGAGAATCCTCAGCATTCATATGAGAGCCCCTCAAAAACCTGGTCAAGAAGTTGTTTGAGTGACCGGTAAGGGTTATTGGAACGCCTTTTGGGACATGTTGGGCATCATCACATTTACAGGGTCATGGACTATGTCAGCATTTGAGAGTTGGGGTTTTTCCTTTGCGAATGTGTCTTTCTTAGCTTATCCTCCCTCGGAATGACGATCAGTCAATAAATCAATGGTATTTATTGAGCACTTATTGTGTGCAGAACACTGTATTACGCTCTTGGCAGAGTACAGTCCAACAGAGAGGATAGACATGGTCCCTGCCCACAATGAGCTTCCAGTCTAGAGAATGCTCCCAAATGCTTAGTACAGTGCTCTGCATACAGTAAACTCTCAATAAATTCCATTAATTGATTTGTGGGGGGGAAGGGCTTGTCTAGTTTTCATTGCATTCCCTAGCAAACCATTTGCAGTGCCCAGCCATTGTAGTATACTCTCAACAATGACTATTATTATGATTATTTTGATAGTATTTGTGAAGCCATCAATATGTGCCAAGCAGTTTTAAGCACTGCAGTAGATAAAGTTAATTAGGTTGGACACAGTCCCTGTCCCATATGGGGCTCACAGTGTAACTAGGAGAGGGAAGAGGTATTGAATCCCCATTTTACAGTTAAGGTAACTGAGTCATAGAGAAGTTAACCGACTTGCCCAACATCACACAGCAAGCAGTTGACAGAGGCAGGACTAGAGCCCAGGTCCTCTGACTTCCAGGGTCATGTTCTTTCTATGGGACCATGCTGCTTCTCGTGATGATATGTGGTTGCCGATAAATTGTTGGTTAATATGATGGCTTTTCGAAGAGAATTTCCACTTTGGATATCAGCCAATTATGGCCCATGGAACAGGAGCAAAAATAAAGGACTCTCTAAAGCAATCGCTTTTCATGTAAATAATAATAGTTATTATAGTACTTGATAAGCACTTACTACGGGGATTGACTGTGAGCCCCATGTGGGACAGGGAATGGTGCAACACAACTTGCTTGTATTCACCTCAGCACTTAGTACAGTGCCTGGCACAGAGTAAGTGCTTAACAAATACCATGGTTATTATTATTTTTATTAATAATAAAAAACAGCCTTGGCATGTTCCCAGAATTATTAATTCCTTGCTCTAAGTAGTCTGCAAACCCTTTAAGTACAAATGGAGGCCAAAAAGGAGCAGTTAGGGCTTTTCTTCCTGACATTCAGTCCCCAGAGGGCTTCATTCATTCATTCATAGGCTAACGTGAACCCAGGATCCCAAATTAGTCTGCCCAGAAGGCACCTTTCCCTGGCACCCTGGGCCAGTCTGGGAGTCCAATGCTGAATGTGATCCCATTTCTCCGTCAATCACCCCGTGGGCTGCAATTTCCAGACCTGGCCAAGCTGCCAAGCCGGGGTCCCGCCTCTCCTCCTCCCCCTCCCCAAGCCAATGCAGAAAAGGACAGACAAACTCAGTTTATGAAAGTGGAAGGAGTAGGAAGCCCGGCTCCCGGAGCGGGGCCGGGCTGAGGGCCGAAGGGGAAAGGCAACGGGCAGTCGCGGCATCTCCCATTCTCTAGCAGGGCCTCTGTAGGCGTGCCAGGAGTCCGTGCCCCCCAGGTGCCGGGCAGGCTTTGGGTATGAGACTCCTCTGCCAGTCCGTGGATACAGGTGATGGAGGTCACCCTGGCCCTTCCAATCCCGGTGCTCTGGGCGAGCAAAGCGTTCGCATCCGGGCCCACATGGGCAAGTTGAATCCTGCTGCCCAAAGGGCGGGGTCGTCGGGCCCCCCCCAGGCTCCCCAGGCGGACCCCTGCTCTTTCCATTTCACCCCCATCCCCGTTTAAATCTTTGCGGCGACCATGCCGGGCAGGTGCGAAGCTTGAACGGCAGTCAACCAAGAGGCAGGGGGAAAGGGCATATTGTCTCCCAGGTTCTCCCACCAGACGGAAGGAGGGAGAGGGAGCCCGCCTATTGATGGGTCTCTGGCCCCGGGCCAGCTTCCTCTGGCTGCTCGGCATTTTGGAAGCAGTGCGAGGGAGGGGAGGGAGGGCCGGGGTGGGGATGGCCAGACAGAAAAATTGATTGTCGGTCTAATGCGATCCGACATCAGGGAAAGTGGAAGTCGAGGAGCGGGAAGAGCACGGGCCTCAGCAGTACATTAGTGGCACTTTGGCTTGAGAGAATTTCCCAGCGCCCCTGTTTCTGTAAAGGAGACGGAGATCTGGGCTCTGTCCTAGGGGCAGCGGCACGCTGCCAGGCGGGTGCCGGATCCCCGGAACGGGCACCTCTGCCCCAGGTTGCTGCCCACGGCTGGCACGTGGAACCGTCAGGCTGCCTCAGAACCAGCGAGCCCACATGTGGTGACATGCCTACCAACTCTGTTGTGTCAGACTCGCCTAGGCACTTAGTGCAGTGCTCTGCACATAGGAAGCGCTCAATAAATACCATCGATTGACCAACTGATAGATTCATTTGCCTTCCCCGATTAACCCCTGCCCCCCGGCTCCCTCTCCTTTCTGTGTCGTCTGTGCACTTGAATTCATGACCTTTGGTCATTTCATATTCACCCCACCCTCAATACCACTGCACATAAGTGCAACTATCTATAAATTCTGTATTATAAATTATGTTATCGTCTGTCTCCCCCTCTTAACCGTAAGCTCGTTGTGGGCAGGGAACGAGTCTACCAGCTCTTGTATTGGACTCTCCCAAGCACTTAGTACAGTGCTCCATTCACAGTAGGTTCTCAGTACCAATGATGATGATGCCGGTTGGCAAGATCCCAGTGTGGGGGAGGGTAATCAAGCTCGTTGTGGGCAGGGAATGTGTCTTTATTGTGGTATTGTACTTTCCCAAGCACTTGGTACAGTGCTCTGCACACAACAGGGAATGTGTCTTTACTGTGGTATTGTACTTTCCCAAGCACTTGGTACAGTGCTCTGCACACAGTAAGTTGCTCAAGAAATACAGTTGAGTGAATGAATGAATGAATGAATGCAGTCATGCGGCTGATGTCTTGCTAGCTTCCAAATACAGGGGGGTCATGACTGGGAGAGCAACCCATCAGGCTGGGCTTTGTCCAGATGATTTCCCTCAGACTATAAGCATGTTCACCCCATCCCCACAGCACTTACGTACATAGCCCAATACTCTATTTCCCCCATCTTTATCTTAATGTGCCTCTAGAGCTCTGTAGACTCTTAAGTTCCTTTGGGGACAGGGGATGTGCCTTCCAACTCTGTTGCATGGTACTCTCCCCAAGTGTTTAGTACAATGCTCTACATATTGGAAGTGCTCAGTAAAGTCCATTGATTGATTGATTGATTGAGGAGTGGGATTCTCTTGGTCCCTTGGTTCTTCCCATCTCCCAGCCTCATAGCACTTAGATACATATCTGTAATTCATTTCTATTGATGTGCGTCTCCCCTCTCTAGACTGTAAGCTCATTGTGAGAATGCCTGTTTATTGTTGAATTGTACTCTCCAAGCGCTTAGTACAGTGCTCTGCACATAGTAAGCGCTCAATAAATCCAAATGAATTGAATGAATGAATTCCACCTCTCTTTTTGTGCCTCTGGCAGCCATTTCCTTGGGGACCCCAGTATGCCTCTGGGTCTCAGTTCATCCCAAACTGACTGGGGCATGGTGGAAATTAGTCTTGTCTTCCCCCAGTCCAGTTCATTTGGCTAGGTTGGGATGTAGCTTTGAAGAGTTTTTCACCCATGGTCTAGGGTTGCATCGCTAGCAGCGTGGCGTAATGAATACGGCACAGGCTTGGGAGTCAGAAGGACCTATGTTCTAACCCTGCCTCTGCCACTTGTCTTCTGGGTGACCTTGGGGAAATCACTCCACTTCTCTGTGCCTCAGTCACCTCATCTCTAATGCGAGGATTAAGACTGTAAGCCCCATGGTGCCTGTGTCCAACCTGATTAGTTTGTATTTACCTCAGCTTCTAGAACAATGCCTGACATATAGTAAGCACTTAATAAATGCTACCACCACCACCACCACCACCATCATCATTATTATTATCACTCCATCCCATGGTGTTTGTTAAGTGCTTACTGGGTGCCATGTCCTATACTAAGTGCTGGAGTAAGTAAAAGATCATCCAATCACTTTAAGCAATCTGGTCCTCAGTCACATAGAAATCAGCTTGGGAAATTTATTTCCAAACCTGTTCTCTCCAAGAGGCTCAGAGGGACAGGCAAATGCAGAGCAAACCTAACTCAGGTGACTGTCAGAATAAAGATCGCATGTGTTCTGTCACAAAGGAGTCTACTCTGTCATTTGTAGGAGGCTTGGAAAATCATGAAATCATGGCTATCTCAGGTTCCCCTCCAAAAAAAAAAAAAGCCTTCTTACCTTTTTATTTTAGCCAGAAATTGAATTCAACAGATGGTTAGGGGGTGAGAGGGAGGGGGAATGGCGTTAAATATAGAATCATTCCCCCAATACAGGAAAAGACTCCTTTTGAGGCATTTGCTGCTAAAATGTGGGGTTTGATTTGGCTTATTAGAAAAAACGCTATCAATTCCTTGATCCAAATTTCAAGACCACATTTGAAGGGATTGGGAGGTGCTTGTTTCTAATTTTTGCCCAAAATTTTGAGCATACAGTTTTACACACATAACCATCAGATAATTACACCCAGGCCTGTTTGTGTAAGCCGCCCTGTCCCCTTAAATATTGGCGCACGTAACTCTAAACTGCTTTCAAATTTGAGCATATCCATTGCCATCCACCTGTACAGTCCAGGGTCCCACAGGGCCTGCAAGCCCAAGGCCTATAGAATGACGAGCTTCAGCTTCCTCTTTTAGTTTTTTTTTAAATGATATTTGTTAAAGCACCTGCTATGTACCAAGCACTGTACTAAGCGCCGGCATAGATACAAGCTCACCAGTTTGGACACCATCCATTGTCCCACATGGGACTCACAGTCTTAATCCCCATATAACAGATGAGGTAATTGAGGCATGGAGAAGTTGAATGACTTTTTTATGGTATCTGTTAAGCTCTTACTATATTCCAGGCACTGTACTAAGCACTGAGGTGCTTAGTGCAAGTGAACTTAGTGCGAGTTAATCAAGTTGGACACAGTCTAGGTCCCACCAGGGCTCACAGTCTTAATCTCTGTTTTACAGATGAAGGAACTGAGGCACAGAGAAGTAAAGTGACTTTCCCAAGGTCACGCAGGAGACAAGTGGTGGAGCTGGGATTAGAACCCATGTGCTTCTGACTCTGTCAATTCCTTGATCCGAATTAAGTGCTTACTGGCCCAGGCTCCATCCACTAGGCCACGCTGCTTCTCATGGGCTGCCTACAGAAAGCCCCCACAACTTGCTTGAGTGTTCCTCAAGATTCAGACCCCCGTCCTTAATGTTTCAAGCATCCCATGCAAACTTTTCATGGCAAACTGATGAAATTTGCTGCTGAGCTTGTGAAGTGGGCTTCTTATTAGCCTGGTGTCAGGGCTCACATTTGTCCGAGCTTCATTGTATTTGGGCTGGCAGGTTGTGATCTGTTGGAGTTTGCTTTCTGGACATCTGTGCTACGCTTCTGCTAAGAACTCCGTTCAAGTTGAGGCGCCGAGCCCCACCAGGCTCTTTCTCCTGAGATCAAGCCCATCCCCTGACCAGTCTGCCAGAGCCTTGTGGGGGTCCACTAAAGATGCTTGTCTAGGAAGAAGAAGAGTGTTGGCATTTGTTAAGCACTTACTAGTTGCCAAGCGTTGTACTGAGCACTGGGGTAGGGTCAGGATAATCAGGTTGGACACAGTCCGTGTCCTACATGAGGATCACAGTCTAAATAGGAAGGAGGAGGAAGAGAAACGAAGGCCTTTTGTGGATTTGACAAGTGGTGCACAGACTATTAACCCCCACCATTATTAACCACCAACCACCACCATTTCCAGTCTCTAGGCTATGCTCACTGTGGGCAGGGAATGTGTCTGTTAAATTGTTATACTGTGCTCTCCCAAGCACTTAAAAAATGTGTCTGTTATATTGGAATGTTGTACTCACCCAAGCACGTAGTACAGAGCTCTGTACACAATAAGCGCTCCATAAATGTGATTGACCAAAAGAATGGGCGCAAAACTGCCCAAACCTAGGATGACTGAACCACCTCAATGCCCCTGGCCGAACTCAAACCGGTCAAAATCGCAACCCCGATGGGTTTAGCAATGGCTGCGTGGAATTCTGCCCAAACCCAGCGGGATTTGACCCCATTTTTGGGGGGTGGCTAAGTATAATTATAGGTTGCTTATAGTTTTCCAGAAGAAGGCATGTGGTTTGCCCCATTCTAGCATCAGGTTCTTCTCACACAGAGATCCAAGTGATGTGGCATTTGGGTGCCACTTTTCCTGCCTCCTATCAATCACTCAGTCAATCAGTGGTATTTATTGAGCACTTACTGTGTGCAGAACACTATACTAAGTGCTTGGGAGAGTACAGTATAACAGGGTCAGTAGACACATTCCCTGCCCACAACAAGCTTATGGTTTAGAGCGGGAGGTGACATTAACATAAATAAATTACAGGGGTTTCCAGGCTGCACACTGCCCCTAGACTGTAAGCTCATCCTCTAGACTAACCTCGTTGTATGTTGTACTCTCCAGAACGCTTAGTACAATGCTTTGCCCATTGTAAGCTCTCAATAAATAACGATTGAATGAATTAAACAATGTGGGAACAAGAAGTCCTTTCGTATGGGTCAGGCCCTCCCCGCTCTGGAAGAAAATGGAGGAGACTGAGCCTAACAGAGGGTGGGGGAAGGGGAGGGTCCGCAGCTATTGTTACCCTCCTCGTTCCACATAATCAGGACTCCCATGACCTTTCGACTCGTCCCTCCAGTGAGGATTTCAGGACACCTGCCACAGACAGCTGAGCCCAACTGATTATTGCCCTGGCTTCCCATCTTGCTTTCCTCACATGGAGCTGGAGATCAGTCCTCCCCCTCCCCCCTCCTCTCCTCCCCCAAAGAAGATGTATTCTCTCTTCACCATAGAAAGAGCAAGAGTATATTTGCCCGTTCTTAGTGTGTGTGTGTGTGTGTGTGTCTGTCTGTCCCCGTCTGTCCACGTGTTTGTCCTGATCTGACATTTCATTCTCCGCATTTCCTGCATGATCATCTTCTCCTGTTACTAGGTGCCCTGGTTCTTGGTGCAAGTTACCCAGAGGCAAAAGTGGCTTTCTGAAACTTATGGATGCTTTTTTGGATGGGGAGAGGAAGGCCATGAAAGGTCCCATACTTTGCATGCAAGTGTTAGCACAGGGCTCTCTCTCTCTCTTTTTTTTTTGTCCCCCTCCCAGGCAACCTCTCATCTTCTGGCTTTTTGCCTCTGAGGAATTCCCTCCTCCCCCTCCTGTCCCTAAGCCCCTGAGGTAGGGATCTACTCCCCTAACCCCCTTAGAATGTAATTAGCCTCCAGCCCTCGCCCAGAGCACAATGAGTCAGTCTTCTTTCCCTGGAGCTGGGCTGGGGCATGTGGGGGGGGAGGGAGGGACGGGGAGGGGTCACAGGGTGGAGAGCAGAGAGAGGAAACCAAGCCCAGGGTCTCCTAACTGGTGATGTCTGATCTTTTGGTGCCCAGATCCTCTCCTCCTGAGGGTGATGTCTCCCAGCCCCCTGTCCCCTACAGTGAGCGAGCTAGGGGGATAGTCAGCTCTGTTCTCGTGGATTCATTGCATAGGAAAACTCACAGTTTCTGAAATCAACCCAAAACTAACCGCTTTTGATTTGGATGCAAAGGTGGGGTGCAGTGGCTTCCTCTTATATATTTGGGCATTTGTGTGTGGGCAGAGGAATGTATTCATTCTTTCAGTAGAATTTATTGAGCGCTTACTGTGTGCAGAGCACTTTATGAAGTGCTTGGGAGAATACAGTACAGTGATAAGCAGACACATTCCCTGCCCACAATGAGCATACAGTCTAGAGGGGATCATCAACCTCTCAACCATCAACCATCATCAACCTCTCTTGTACTCACCTAGTACAGTGCTCTGTATATGGTCGGCACCCAGGAAATGCTAATAATAATAATAATTATGGTATTTGTTGAGCACTTATTTGCTAACACTGTTCTAAGCACTGGGGTGGGTACAAGGTAGTCATCCCTGTCCCACATAGGGCTCACCCTCTTAATACTTATTTTACAGATGAGGTAACGGAGGCCCAGAGAAGTGAAATGATTTGCCCAGGGTCATAAAGCAGACATGTGGCGGATCTGGCTTTGGAACCCATGACCTTCTGACTCCCAGGCTTGTGTTCTAGCCACTAAGCCACGCTGCTTCTCTACCGAGTGATCGATTGACTAGCCAGTATTACAGACTACCTGAGCCCGAGAAGAAGTTTTAAGCAAGCCTTCCCCGATGAATTTCCACCTCGCTAAATTGTGTCTACCCAACATCCATCCCTGGCACTTAGACTCGTGTGTCTATGTATAGTCAATTATTTTGAGTCTTCTGTGTGTAAATATCTTTATCCATGTCTCCATCAGAATGAAAGCCCCTTGTGCATAGGAAATGTGAGTCTGTTGTGTTTCCCAGAATACTTAGTACAGTGCATTTCACCCAGTGGTACTTGATAAATGTCATTACTACTGACCAAGTCTCTAAGCCAGGCAAAACTTTTGGGTGAGGACACTTTTTTATGGTATTTGTAAAGCGCTTACTATGTACTGGCCACTGTACCAAGTTCTGGGATAGATCCAAGCTAATCAGGTTGGACGCAGTCCATGTCCCAACTGGGGCTCACAGTCTTAATCCCCATTTTACAGGTGAGGGAACTGAGGCCCCAGAGAAGTGAAGTGACTTGCCCAAGATCACGCAGCAGACACATGGGAGAGCCCAGGACTCAAACCCAGTCTTTCAAACTCCCGGGCCGTATCCCACATGCAACGTCTCTGACCTTGGATCGGCACGCCACACAGGAGGCTGGTGGGACTAGATCCGTCTCTGCTTCTCGCTTTTCAGCCTCCACTGAAACAATCTCTTTTCTTTTCCCGGGCGAGACAGAATGCCCCGCAGTGTGTGGGGGTAACATTTTGAAAAGGGCGATAGAGGAGATGGTTACATGGCACTGAATAGTAACTTTGGACGGCATTCACGGAGCAGTTGGGCGACGATCTATAGCTAAGACCTCACCAGCCAGTAGGGCCTATAATGAGCCTCATTATCGTGAGCGGAAACAAAGGCATTATTGACGGACACAGCAGCGGGATTGTGTTTGGGTAGAACGAACAACTTGCTATGGTAATTATTTGGGGGACTCTATAAACTTGTTTCATCCAGGGTTCACCTGTGGGTGACCAGCCTTCAATCAATCAATCAATCAGTGGTGTTTATTGGGCACTTGCCATGTGCAGAGCATTGGACTGAGTGCTTGGGAGAGTACAGTATAACCTTTGGTGAGACTCCATTGCTTGTGTCGGTAGAGAGTTGCCGATCGCTCTCAGGGAGACCCAGTGATGCTTTCTTTTTGGGGGAGTGGGGGAACACACAAGACACCATCGCTGCATGAGCAGTCAGGAAGAAACCATCCCCTCCTTGGGAACAGGTAGAGAAAAAGAAAGGTTGTCAGCCTAAGCCTAAATGCAGGTGGGATGGCCGTGAGTTCCTCTGAGTAGGGGGGGGGAAATTAGAGCCATTAACCAGCACAGGTTGGGTGGGCAGCCCCACTGGAACAAAGGGTGCCCATCCAGAAACCAGTCAGTCAGTGATGTTTACCGAGCACTTACTGTGTGCATACTGAGCTCGTTGTGGGCAAGGAATGTGTCTGTTATATTGTACTCTCCCAAGCGCTTAATGTAGTGCTCTGCACACAGTAAGCATTCAATAAATATGACTGACTGACAAGCGTTTAGGTCAGTTCAGAGTCAGTAAACATGTTCCGTGCCCACAAGGAGCTCTCAGTCTAGAGGGAAGGGTGCCCTTCTAACCAAGCCCACCCCCAAAAACGTTGCAGCCTGGGGGTCCTGACGAGAATCCCCACGGCCTCAAATTGTCCTGCCGGAACGCCCCAAAGTCTCGCCTGCCTCTTCATTTCTCCAAATAAAGCCGCCTTTGTGCCGAGAGGCAAGAGATCTTTAGCAGTGATCCGTTTGGTCTGGGAAGCTCAAAAGCCTCCTCTCGAGAAGTGGCCCGGCTAGAAGTCTTCTGTGTTTGCAGCCCAGGCCCCCGTTAGCAGCCTCTAACCCACAGATGTTGTCGAGCTTTCAAGTCTTCCGGGCCAAAACTGAAGAGTGGAATACAGTTGGAGGCTTCGAAGCAAATTCCAGTTCTCATTCAGGCCTCAGGTTACAGTGGATTTGAGGGGAAATTTTGCAAGCTACCAGGAGGGACACTTGATTCTTCCCTTGGCATTGTGGCTTGCCGGGTGGATCGGGGGAACATCTGGCCCATCAGAAATAAAATAGGGAGCAAGAGGCGTTCTCAGGCGAACACTCTGTGATGGGTATTTCGCGGGTCCTTATCAGATGCAGGACACCGTGGTGTGGGCTTGGGCGAGTACACTAGATAGGGGGAACACACTTCCCACCCTTGAGGAGAAACACACTTCCTGCCCTTAAGGAGTTTACAGTCTAACAGGGATGGCAGACCCACAGTAGTTTATAGATATGTTCGACTGTGGTACTCTGTTGTACTCTCCCAAAGCACTTAATATCTGTCAATCCATGGTATTTATTGAGCACTTACTGTGTGCGGAAGACTGTACTAAGCACTTGGTAGGGTACAGTACAACAGAGAAGGACTATGGCTTAGTGGATATAGCCTGGGCCTGGGAACTAGAAGGTTATGTGTTCTAATACCAGCTCCACCACCTGTCCGCTGTATGACCTTGGGCAAGTCACTTCACTTCTCTGTGCCTCAGTTAACTCATCTATAAAATGGGGATTGAGACTGATCCCCACATGGGACAAGGGACTGTGTCCAACCCGATTTGCTTGTGTCCACCCCAGCGCTTAGTTCAGTGCCTGGCACATAGTAAGTGCTTAACAAATATTGTTATTATTGTTATTATCAAAGTTGGCAGACACATTTCTGACCTGCAAATTACAGTGCCCTGCACACAGTAAGCACTCAGTAAATGCCCCACCCTCTCCCTCGCCTGGAATCTGACATGCGCTGTACTTGAACAGTAAACTTGGGGAGCGGCTGAAATGGGCCCAGATCTGCAGTCTGTTGAGGTGGTTTTAGTTCAGTTTCCCGGGAAGGGAGCCTAGGATCCATTGATGTTGAATTGCAAGGGGAAGGCCGGGAAGGAAAGAGCTACATTTTGTCCACTCACCTGGGGTGGAAAGACTAAGCAAAGTGTTGCCGCCACAGGTTTCCCCGCTACCTCCAACCTACCTGCTACCACCCATTCCCACCCCAGAAAGCTTTCATTTTCCAGGAATTTCCAGAGTCGAGAAATTAGACCCTTCCTGTTTGCCCCACCCTCAAATCCACAGCACTTATGTACGTATCTGAAAAGTCTATATCATAAATTATTTCTGCTGATGTCTGTCTTCCCCTCTAGGGTGTAAGCTTCTTGTGGGAAAGGAAATTGCCTACCAACTCTGTATTCTGCTTTCCCAAGTGCTTAGTACAGTGCTCTGAACAAAGCAACTGCTGCTCCGTAAATACCATTGATTAATTGACTGGGGAGTTGGTGGGAATCCTACTTGCCCCAAACTGGATTAAAGCCAGGCATTTACAGCTCTGCTTTGGTCATTTGATATTACCTTTGTGTTTCCCCGTCTGGGAGCTGAACACTTTGCATTAATATCTCTAGACAGATTTCGGTGAATGTCCAGAAGGGCTAGTCAGAAGAAGGAGAATTGCACTGCGCAAAGTGCCTGTTTTTCCAATGGACTTAAAAAAAAATGCACTTCCTTTTGCCATAAAAAGCAGGAATTTCCACCCCTTCTTCCCCGGGTCCTGTTAATGGAGCTGTGATAGGCTTCATCCCTGCCGGTGCTCGGATTGGAACGCTCGCCAAACCAACCCTCCCCTAAAGCCTGGGAAACTTGCTTATTGTGCCAAAGCCTAAAGTGACCCAGTGTCCCCCTTTCTGGGCTCCCCGACCTTCCTTTCCCCAGTAGAGCTGGACTTCCTAGCCGTCCCTTGGTGTCCCATTCCCCCCCTTCCGTTAACTTTATTTTGGCCCCACCGGCCTCGAATGCGACTTAAGTCCCAAAATGAGCTGCATGTCCATTCTCATTCGGTTTTGCCTTCCCTTGAACCATTTTTTCAGAGGCAACAGATCTATATGCAACAGAGTGATTGACAAATAGCCTTAAAAAAATAACTTGTGTTGGAATCATTAAGAGGAGGCTCCTGGCCAAGAGAATTCAATCAATATTGGTATTTCTTGAGTGCTTACGCTGTGCAAAGCACTGTAGTAAGTACATGAGAAAGTACAACAGACTTGGAAGACATGATCCCGGCCCAAAGGAGCCTACGGGCTACAGGAACTGTGCTTTTTGATAGTGTTCAAAAACTTTAAATGGACATAAACTGTGTCCAACCTGATTATCTTGCATCTACCCCAGAGCTTAGTACAGTACCTGGCATATAGTAAGCATTTACAGTGCTTCGCACATAGTAAGCACTTAACAAATACCATCATTATTATTTAACAAATACCATTTTAAAAAAAGAAAAGAAAAAAAGAAAGAGATGTGCCTTCAATAAGGCTTTGGCTCAAGGGGGAGGGGTGGTCACATAACTAGTTATCATGCCAGAGTCTCGTTTGTTAATTTCTTCTGTTTGACTTTTTGGTGTACAAGTTGTGGGGGTGAAGAGGGTGTGTGACGGGGCGACTCCTGGCTGTTTGAAGTACCCACCGTCCCACTCTGTCTCCCCTCTCTTTGGCCTCTTATTTTTCCCCTCTGTCTAGTCCCTCCTACCTGTGACTATTGGCACCCCTTCCATGTACCACTTCGAGTTCTAGAAAACCAAGTCCTTTTGCAGACAGATGCTAATCTCTGGCCCTCCTTTCCTGCAGGAACTTTTCAGGGCCTTCATTTGCCTTTTCATCTCGTTTTTGTTTCGTTTTATTTTTTTTTTAATCTTCCGGATGCTTGAGTGCGCCTGCCTATTTTTAGACCATTTGTTCCGGTCATTTCCACCAGAGGCCATGTTGGCTCGGTTGGAGCGAGCGGTTTGTTTGTTGGGGCCTCCAGCTCTTTTCAGAGCTGGGGACCAAGGGAGCGGGACCTCCCCCCTGCCCCCAGCTTTGGAAGTAACCCCCACATGCTTGCTATATCAGGGATCCCCTGCCAAGAGATACCCATTCCCCGGCCAGCCCCTGAACACCCCTCTCCCCTTCCTCGATGCAGCAAGCATGTGGAAGTTACTTCCAAAAGCAGCAAAAGAACCTTTAAACATTACTCTGTAGTTGTCTGTGTGGCTTTTGTTCTTCTTTATGGTATTTGTTAAGTGTTTACTATGTGCTAATCCCTGTACTAAACTCTGGGGTAGGTACAAGGTAATCAAGTTGGACACAGTCCATGGCCCATATGGGGCTCACAGTTTTAATCCCCATTTTACAGATGAGGGAGTTGAAGCCCAGAGAAGCGTAGTGACATGCCCGAGGTCACACAGTAGACATGTGGCAAGTCACTTCACTTCTCTGTGCCTCAGTTACCTCATCTGTAAAATGGGGGTCACGATTGTGAGCCCCACATGGGACAACCTGATTACCTTGTATCTATCGTGCTTGGCACATAGTAAGCGCTTAACAAATACCATCATTATTATTATATGGCAGAGCCGGGATTAGAACCCAGGTCCTCTGACTCCCAGGGCTGGGCTCTTTCCACTAGGCCAAGCTGGCTTGATCCTCAGAGCTCAGGGGAAGTTTTAGAAGTAATGGAGCGCCTCGTGGCTTTTGTAGAACCTTAGCCTCCCTCCAGCACATTGGCTATCTGCTACTATATAGGAGCTCTTCCCTGCCTTGGGTGTGTAGAAAGAGCCAGTCTAAGCCCTGGTTTTTCTCGCCACCTTCTCAGTGTGTGGCTCGTGAGATGGCTCACGCCAGGGTCCAGGGCCAATGGCACGTTTTCAGGAACAGCTCAGTCCGGCGTGAACGAGGTAGTCACTGGGAGTTTACCTAGCATTGCGTCCCTGCTTTAAATTTGCGTGCCTTTTCCTGAGGCCATCACCAATGACCTCAGCCGGCCCCATGGAGAACGCTTCCAAAGAGAGATGTTAAAAGGCAGGTTTCTTTCCAGCCAGCTCGAAGAAGGTTTTGTCTCAACCCAAGAGGGCCTCTTTCTTGTCCATTAAGACAGGTGGCACTTCCTTGGGCATTCATGGGGCAGGAATCGTGCTTTTTGGCTGGTCTTTAAAGGCAAAGCCTCTCCACCAGATGCCGTTGCAGGGGTGTGCCGAAGACTCGCGATCTGAAGCAGAGAAATTTGGGTGCAACCTGCCCCTGGCTGGGGAGGGAGAAGCAACAGCATCGGCCAACTCAGGAGAACAGGGTTATCGGGAAATTCATTCAATCATATTTATTGAGCGCTTACTATGTGCAGAGCTCTGTACTAGGAGCTTGGGAAAGTACAATACAACAATAAGCAGTGAAATTCAATCAATCAATTGTATTGAGCGCTTACTGGGTGCAGAGCACAGTACTAAACGCTTGGGAAGTACAAGCTGGCAACATATGGAGACAGTCCCTACCCACCAGAAATTCCAAATGGGACCTGCCAGTGGGTGGGATTCTGTGGTGAACTTCCAGGAGTGAAGAGTTATTTCAAATGAAGTGAGCGATGGGCTCCTGAGTGAGCTGAACTAAGGCCTGCTGGCCAACATAATAATTGTATTTGTTAACTGCTCACTATGTGCCAGGCACTGAACAAGTAAATCAGATTGGACAGAGTCTGTGTCCCACATGGGGCTCACAGTCTTAATCCCTATTTTCCAGATGAGGTAGCAGGCCCAGAGAAGTGAAGTGACTTGCCCAAGGTCACACAGTAGACAAGTGGCAGAGCCAGGATTAGAACCCATGACCTGGCTGCCAGGTCTGTGCTGTATCCACTAATCCATTCTGTGTCACGTCCATCCCCCTACCCCTGCCGAGAGAGTGCTTCAGGGACCACAGGAGAGGCCAGCCAGAGGGCACCTTCAAAGTAGCCAAATTGGGTCTAAGCAGGGACTTGCATTTGAATTCGTGTTTTGTACCCCCCTTCCTCCCCCTACCCTTCCCCTCAAAATCGCATAATTACAGTTGGCTGAGCAGAGATCATTACTTACTCAAGTGGGGTAGTGTTTACTGTGGTCTGTTTGCTCCTTGAACTTTGAGGTAGGGCATTGTGATGGGTTTAAGACTGACTACTTGCTCTTTTCAGTTTAAGCTGATAGAAGTTCTCCTCCCTCCTCCCCTCTCCCCCCTCAGTCTCTCTTACCACCCACCCTTCTGGTTGCCTGGAGGAGTTGATGGAAAACCCTCTTCTGGGGGTGGTGGGATACGGTCCCCACCCACCCACCCTCCCCAGGGTGGTGAAGGACAAACCCAGCAGAAGAATGATCCTCAGAGAGCTTAGATGTCGGAGCCCCAACTTTTCCTGCTCATTCACACGGTTTCAGGCTCTCCTGTTTTAGTTCCGCGGCGATTTGCTTTTAATAAAACCCTGCCTTTTGCTAAGCGTTTGATGGAGAAAATTTATTTAAACTGTTTTGAAACACATCGTCATCTTGGCAGCCACCCGGGGCATCGTTAACATTTTCAAGAGTCCTGAGAAAGCTGTTTTCAGTCTCGCTGAAGTTTTAGGTCCATGTGCACAGCCGGGTCATCTTTGTGGTGAACTGGGGGGTCCCTTATCCCTGTAGGAGATGTGCAGGCAGAAGGGGTCCCCTGATATGTGTGTGTGTGTGTGTGCGCGCGCACGTGCGTGCGCACACACGCGTACTACAGGGACTTGTGCTCAGTGCGTTCATGTGGGGCTGGGAGAAGGGGACATATGCTCGAGGTGCTCAGGAGAGAGGAAACCCACTGGCTAGCCAAAGATAAGTGGTCACAAGGAGGTTACTAAAGAGTCACAGATTTCCCCCCTTTCCCCCATCTCCCTTCCCCCTTGAGGAAGAAAGCAGAGCCAATCTTCAGAGGACCTTTTGGGGAACTAAGGACTATCCAAAAGGTACGAGTAATAAAAGTAGTAATAGTAGTAGTGGTTACTCTCCCCACCTCCTTATTGAAGGCACATCTCCTCTATGAGGTCTTCCCTGACTAAGCCCCCCTTCCCTCGTCTCCCACTCCCTTCTGCATCACCCTGACTTGCTCCCTTTATTCATTTCCCACCCCCCAACCGCAGAGCACTTGTGTATATATCTGTCATTTATTTATTCATTCATTTATTTATTTCTGTTAATGTCTGTCACCCCCTCTAGACTGTAAGCTCACTGTGGGCAGGGAGTGTATCCATTCAATATTATATTGTACTTTCCCAACACTTAGTATGGTGCTCTGCACACAGTAAGTGCTCAATGAATATGAATGAATGAATGAATAGTAGTGGTAGTAGTGGTATTTACTTGCTTCCTGTATTCTAAGCATTGGGAAAAAATATTGTCTTCGATCTCGTTTGTCATCCCAACATCTCTGTGAGCAAGTAAAATGGGAGGTCTTCACGACCCCCACCCCTCCATTGTAGTGATGGGGAAACTGAGGCATGGGCAGGCAAAGTGATCTGCCTTACAGTTAGATACGGTCATTGGCATCACTAAGTCTCCTCACTCCCAACTCAGTGCTGGTCTTTGAGTCAGCCAGGTGACAATACTGAGCCCTCAATTGTATAGCCCAGGTTTGGTGGGGAAAGGGAGACGGTTTCATAGGAGAAATGGCCCTTGGACCGGTAGTGGGGGTGGGGGTGGGGGGCTTGTTTTGTTTTTTTCCCCTCCAAAATGGTGCCAACTTGAGGTGTGAGCATCTTTGGGGTGTATTTTCAACCTAAGTCCAGTGATGGTAGCTTAATTAGGAGAGGGTCGTTGTTCACGGGACTTGGTCTCCAACTCACCCACTGCTGCCAAGCTGCAGTCTCGGTGGAAATCTGAGGCAGGCCGGCCAATCAGGCCAGGCGAATTTCTTGCCATTGAAAGGCGGGCTCACGTCTGTCAGAAGCGAAGCAGTGGGGCCTTTTCTCTCCGCCTTCATTCTGGTGGTGGACTCATCTGAGATCCTTGGATTTTTTTGCCCCTTGTGTTTTGGAATTGTGCTCCTAAGTACCCCCGAGCCCCACCCCATTCGTGGGCGGTGGAAGTGGACTCATCTCTGCTCAATCGAGGGAAATGCCAGGGAGCAATAAACATCTTCAGTGATTTCTATCACAGGAACTCCATCCAGCTCGGTGAAAGTTGCATTTCCTTTCAATTAGAGATTAGGGACTTCCACCGCACACTTTGAAATTAAAACCTGGGCCGCCCAGTGTTTGGGGAAACCACAGGATTCTCCTGCCCACCCCTAGGTGCGGGTGGGGACTGCTCAGATTGAATGAAAACCCCATCTGATCTGTAGCGCCATGGCATCCCATAATGCTCTGAGCAGGGTAGTCCAACCTGGCCCCAAACCCGGTTCTTGGCACATAGTAAGCGCTTAACAAGTACCATAATTATTTATTATTATCCCCCTCCCTGCCATGTCCCTCCATCTCTGCCTTCTCTCCCTCCATTTCTTTTCATGTTGAAGTGCCGATAGAAAGTTGCCGACTCTTTGTTATGCAAGGAGTGATATTTGAGGAAGAACAACTTGCTTGCTTGAGTGTATATTAGAGCAAACCACAGAGAGCATCCTTGCCCTTTCATGTAAGATTTGAAATTGAGATGAGAGGCCTCGCCGGTGGACTGGGTGTGCTGCAATTTTGCGCTTGAGCCCGTCCGTTGCCCAGGATCCAACGCCTCAGGTTTTCGGGCTGGAAACAACCAGTGGGCAGGCAGGAGGTCCCGCCCTGGCCCACTTGAGTGAAAGACAGATCCGCGCCCACTGGAAGCCACTCCCGAGACCATCTCCTCTGAGCGCAAATACACACACACACACACACGCACCCGCGTTCACCCAGACACACCATTCATTGTCAGCTGTAGTTATTGAGTGCTTACCGTGTGCAAAGCACTGTTCTAAGCAGTTGGGAAAGCGCAGTACAACAATAAACAGACACAGTCCCTAGTCACAACGACTCACTTCCTTTCCCGTCTTGCCTCACTATCAACTCAGCACTCCAAGAGTTCCCATCCAGCAGTTGCCAAAGAAAACGACGAGAGGAAAAGGGCTATTTTTCCTGCTCGATCCTCCGACCTGCTTTAGACTAGCCTGAATTCCGGGCCCTGAAAAGCCCCTCTTCCTGAGACCGATACACCCTTCCCTCTTCCCACCCCCATTTTCCATTTCCCCTTTGAGTACCCCTCCAGACGTGTGGCTGAGCGTAGTGGGGAGGGAGAACAGATAGTGCCTTCCAACTCTGTTATATTGTACTCTGCCACGTGCTTAATGCAGCGTTCCGCACACAGCAAGCTCTTGATAAATGCCACTGATTGATGGGGATTTCGCCGGCGAGTAAATTTCTTACCGAGTTGGGACTTGATGGCCGGGAAAAGAGGTTTTATGGCTGGAAAATCGGGGACCCCCAAAGAAGACGATATCCACAGTCCTTCCTATCTTAGATAATGTGAAATTATCTGACTCCCGTTTCCTCCGTGGGTCAGCGGCCATCTCCTCACCCCCGCTTTTGGGCTAGCAAGGCAGGTCAGTGAATCCCAGAGAGTTCCCTTGCGGCTCCAGGAAGGCCAGGTGAGCACATTGTCACATGAGGACTAGGGCAGGGGTAGACCAGAAGGCCCCTTGGAATCTTAAGAATGACGGGAAACTAAACCAGAGAAAAATTGTTTCACACAGCTGGGTGCACTCTTCCAGTTTGGTCTGAGTGAAAATGTTTCCCTTTTGGAAAAAGGGGCTGTTTGCACGCATGCGTCTTCTCTCTCTTTGTCTCCTTCTTTTGTATGTGTATGTGCGCGCGCGTGTGTGTGTGCACACATGCATATTATCACACACACACATACACACAGATCTTTATAGATGTAAGAAAAATGGCATGTCCGCAGCTGTGTTCCAACTGCACTCACATATTTTTTATTTATCTTGGATTTTTCAAAAGCCCCATCCCAGCTGTGGACCCTCGCTGGTTTTTTTGATGTGGTGATGAGCAAGGATTCTGTCAGGGTTTGTATGTCTAAAATCATCCCCAGATTTAGTCCGCCTGGTCAATTCTGCGGGTGTCTGGGAACAGCTTCAAGGATAAGGCCTGTTATGTCTGGCTCAAAGCTTCTCCGAACAGCAGGCTTAAACTGGCAGCGGCTTATTATAAAAGAAAAATATTGTGGTTTTCCTTAGCAAAGATGTATCTGAAACTTAATCTAGGCCAGAGTTAAAACGGCACCTCATACCTTGGACTGGAGAGGGACAGGGGTCCTCTGAGTCCTAGCCCCTTGCCCAAGATTTCCCTCCGGGAAGGCATTCATTCTCCATCGCACACTGAGTATGGGCTCGCTGTCTGGTGTTCAGAAGAACAGGCTGCAGAGAAGAGTGAAGTCATACACTTCACCAGGGAATTCTGGGGTTCACTAGAGAGCCAGAACAGCGGAGCCTACAGTGGTTGTGGATTGGAGTCGTCCAACTGGGTGGCGGAGCAGGGCTAGTTCTGATTTTTGAAATGGCTTTAAAATCTGAAATCCGCCTTCGGGGTTTAGCAAATGCAGGGTGCTGTACCCTAGTGCTCGGGACGGTACAGTAGAAAAGACATGATCCCTGCCCTCATGGAGCTTACAGACGAATGGGAGACGCAGGGCGGGCAAAAGTCATAGGAAAACCTCCTTCTCAAAATTGGATTGGAGGACCTAATATATTTTGGGTGCACTTAAGTGTACCCCTTCCTTCCTCTCCCCCTCGTCCCCCTCTCCATCCCCCCATCTTACCTCCTTCCCTTCCCCATAGCACCTGTATATATGTATATATGGTTGTACATATTTATTACTCTATTTATTTATTTATTTATTTATTTTACTTGTGCATTTCTATCCTATTTATTTTATTTTGTTGGTATGTTTGGTTCTGTTCTCTGTCTCCCCCTTTTAGACTGTGAGCCCACTGTTGGGTAGGGACTGTCTCTATGTGTTGCCAATTTGTACTTCCCAAGCGCTTAGTACAGTGCTCTGCACATAGTAAGCGCTCAATAAATACGATTGATTGATTGATTGATTGTACACCATCTCTGTTTTAAAACCCAGCAAAGCGGGAGCTGGCCACAGTAATAACCCAACAACAGCTCCTGGCCATTTTGCATTCCCGTAAATGAGCTCCTCTACCCATATAATGCCAAGATGCTCCCTCCGTCGAGTTCCACAGCGTCTTCAGAGAAACGAATTGATATCGCACTCATTTAGAAAGCCTGTTGTCTACGTTCTCTTCCTCGAAGGGAATTAAAATTCAGCCACCGGGTCAATTTCTGATGAGAGCAACTGGAACAAACTGTTAGGAAATTGGGGCTGAAAGGTTTTTGATCGGGCTCCTCCGTTGGCCAGGAGCAACAGGAACCCAACCTCTAGAGGAGAGGCGCTTGGCCAACTTCTTTATAAAAAAAAAAAAAGAACAAATGTTCAGACAGAAAAAAAAACAAAGAGAAATGTCCTCCAAGAACTAATGGAAACCGGAGCAGAACGGGGATTTGTGGCAAAGTGAATTTTCCCCCTAGAAAATGCAAGAAATGTGTAAGCATTTTGGTGTTTCACTCCAGACGGTGGGAGCAGTAGAATGAATTGTGCTAGCATGGGAGAACGCTGGGCTTAGACGGCTTTGAGCCTTTCTTTTTTGGACAGAATGGACATTCTGTTCCCAGTCCTCGCCACCAACTTTCTGTGGTGCGTGAAGAATGAGTGTGCATGCCATGTGACCTCCTGGGGTGACCCTGCTGGGGTTGTGGACTTGCTTGGCATTTCAACTCCACCCTCTCCCCACCCCTCCACAGCGAAACACATCTGATCCACACGGTGGGTAGTGAGGGAGCGGGGTGTCACCCATCACCCAGATAGTAGGCGCGTGCCCCCTCCCACTATTCTGTCCTCTTCTGCTCTAACCGTGATCTACCACAAGGTCTGAAAAGTCACCCACAGCCTTAACGCCGCGTGTCTTAAAAGAAGGAGTGGGTGGGGAGAGGCCCCAGAGCGGGACAAAGAGGATGTTATCTGAACGTATGCTGCCCGCTGCCAGCCTTTCCCACACCCCGCCCCCGGCCTGGTCCAGGAAATGGAGCTACCAGGGGTTTTCTCTGGGTCATCTTTACTCTTTAGTCAGTCAGTCAGTCACGTTTTTTGAGTGCTTACTGGGTGCAGAGCACTGTACTAAGCACTGGGGAGTGAACAACGTAACAATTAACAGATATATTCCTTGCCCACAATGAGTTTACAGTCTCTTTACTCCCCCAACACCCATATCAGAAACCTCAGAAGGAGAGCCCAAGTGACATGACAGAAATTATGTTCTGGTTCAGAGTTTTCTTCCTCTTCCAAATGTCAGGGCAGGAAAGGCAGCAAGTGTTCATATGGGTTTGGTTTAGAACTCTTGAAATCACTAGGATTTACTAATTATGTTATTGGTTATGCGCTTACCATATGCCAAACATTGTATTAAGTACCAAGGTAGATACACGTTGATGAGGTTGAGTACAGTGCCTGGCCCATGTGGAGCTCACAGTCTGAAGAGGAGGGAGGATATATGTATAAACAGTATATTTATTTATATTCATATCTGTTTCCCTCTCTAGACTGTAAGCTTGTTTAATCTTATATTGTACTTTCCCAAGTGCTTAGTACATTGCTTTGCATGCAGTAAGTGTTCAGTAAATATGATTGAATGAATGACAGGCCTTTGATCCCCATTTAATAGATGAGGAAACAGAAGTACGGAAAATTAGTTGCCTTGCTCAAGGTTCCACAGCAGGCAGAAGGCCCTTGCTCTTTCCACCAGGCTACCCTGCTTTTACCTGGCTTCACCTTGCAAGGGCAAAGTTTTCTTATTTACGTCTCCCAAGATAGTTCTGACTAAATAGTTCTCTTCTGTTGTGTAATGGCAGGGTTCGCCACAAACTGGGCCCTGTACAGGGAGCGGAGAGAGTTGAGCCAAATTAAATTAGCAGTTCCTGGTAGGTACATGAAAGTGAAAGCAGGTCTAGTCTTCCCTGTAGTTTTCCATCCACAAATCAGATTTACCAAGTGCTCACTCTGCTCAGAGCACTGTCCTGAATGTTTGCGAGAGGACAATAGACGTGATCCTTGCCCTCAAGGATTTTATAATGTAGCAGGAGAGGCAGATCCTAAAATAATAAATAGAAGGAAGCAATAGAGTGTAAAGGTATGTACATAAGTGGGCAGAGGGGAAGGAAGCGTGAGGACCCAACTGCTTGGTAGAGGTGGGCTTTGCCTTTTATTTAAGCATCTCAATCTCCAAGGTTCGTTCACCAGTTGAAAGACAAGTTCATTCATTTTGTTTTGGTAAGAGATCGTGATCGTCATCATGTTGAGCAACCCCTCCCATCTTGCCCCAGCCCATTTCCTAGGAGAAGCAGGAAAAAACCCTGGATCTTTATAGGATTAGCACTTCCAGGGCAGTATGTTAAACCCAAAATTCTCCTCTGCACTTCAGCCTGAATGTCCGCATTTGGCTGTGCTGCCCGCCCTGGAGTGAAAGTGACAACGCCCTGGGGGATCGCGCACGTGCCTCAGCCCCCAAAGAGACTACATTCACTCTTGAGACAAATCTTGGAAGAAACCATTGAAGGCAGCAGATGGGTGGAGTCTCTCTCTAGTCATATCAGACTTTCTAGATTCAGATCAGCATCATTCCCTAGCATAGAGCAGGCCCTAGCTCCTCCCCGACCCCAACATCCCAACTTGAATGACTTCGTTAGCAGGGTGGGGTTCAGATCATGAGAAGGGGGCCAGAGTTCAATCAATCAATGAATGGTATTGAGTGTTTACTATGTGCAAAGCGCTGTACTAAGCACTTGGGAGAGTACAATGCAGCAGAATTAGCAGACACCTTCCCCGCCCATAATGAGTTTATGGTCTCATTCTCGAAACAAGTCTCCTGCTCCCTTGGAGTCCAGAACAGTTCCCGGAACTCGCTGAATTTTCCACTCCGTGGCTTAAGGTGTGGGAACGTCCAGAGTAGTGCCTGCTGTGAAAAACCCTCTCTGACTTTTTTTCTCATGTCCCCATGAGCTAAGTCATCCGTCTTTGGAAGCCAAACTTGCAAAAGTCTCTCTCGCTCTAAGACCCATCTTAAACTGTGAATGCCATGAGGGACAGGGACTGTATCCAATCTAAGTTATAGTTAGCTCTACGCTTAGAACAGTACATGATGCATAGTAAGTGCTTAGCAAATACTATAACGAGTATCTAATAATAATAATAATAATAATGGAAGTTGATTCTGAAAGGGTGTGAATCCCCCCGGAATGGTCAGGTGAGAAACTGTTGTTTTGGGGTGGTATTCAAACAGATGAGTGATTTCTGTGTAAAAGTAGGAGTTTTAAAAATCTGTATGTAGGTCATCGTAGATATACCCATTAGGCAGCAATGAAATCTCAATCTCAAACCTGCCCTTTTTCAACCCAGACTATAAGAACACCCTCTTGAACCTTTGCCTGTCTTCAGCGTTTCTTTAGGGAGATCCCTAATATGGGTAGGGCAATGGGCCGCTTCGTTCCAAGGATTAAAAAAAATTAATCGAACAGTGATATGTATTGTGTGCTTACTTAGTGCAGAGTACTTTACTAAGCGCTTGGGAGAGAGTACAAGCAGTTGGAGGATGAACTCTCTGTAACTCCCTGCGGTGGAATCTGCTAAGGGGAAATGAATAGATGAGGATGGGCTCCAGTGGGACTGGCCTGGACCCTGCTGCTTTGGGGAGGGCGAGGGAGAGTCATAGGGAGCGGGACCCTGGTCTCCAGACCTGGCCATGGGGGACAGCAGGGAAGGGGTTAGTGGAAATGGCCATCATCCAGCCGGAATTTGAACCAATCCCAGCCAGAGACTGGAGTTGCCCTCCCTTTCCGTGTCTGTGCCATTCTTCCTCTCGGGAGAAAAGGTTGTCCAGAAGGGCCACAGAAGATGCTGCCTACGGGTTCATCTGGGGGAAACTTGGACCACTGGGCTCAGACGTTGGGCCTCTTGGAAGCATTTCCTGGAGTGAATTGAGCTTGACTGGCCGGAAGGCTGTTTTCTCACGAACAGCACACCCCAGGCACTTTTCCGAGACCAAGCGCCTCACTCCACAGTCATCATTCTAATTAGGGATAGGGCTTTTTGGGTGGTTTTTTGTTTTGTTTTGTTTTTTTGACAGGTTGTCAAGTTTCCAGAGGGAGTGAGCATCTCACAGCTGTGATTCAGGGTCTCCAAGTCCTCATGGAAGGGTTTAATAGAGACTAGGGCCCTTGCTTTATAAAGTCAGAGTAAACCACATCCTCCGGTCACAAGGTCGAGCACAGAACGGGGGTGGACTCAGTCCTGGGCAAAGGTGTTGGACTTTAAGATGGCCAGGGAAATTCCAGGCCTCCCAACGTTTTTCTCCGGCAAACCCCCTGTCTTTGGAGAGCCGTCTCCAGGCCTGGGGCCACCATGTTTTCCACTACCCACTGCCCTGAGAGGTGACACCCGCCGCGCCCAAAGTAGCAGGTGCTGTAGCCTTAGTAGCCTCTTGGGAGGAGGCTGGGTTGTGCAGGCCGGCTTGGTGAGCCGAGGAGGGGAGGGAAGTGTTGCCCTGTTGCTCCGAAAAGGCTCCCCCAGCCACAAGGGACCACGAGCTTGGCAAATCTAGTTGCCTGTCTCCCAAAGGTTCATCAGCCTGCTTGCCGACCCACCGTGGAGTGAGAGGATCTGTCAGTGCGCTGCACGCCTGTGTGGTGGGGTTCTTGTTTTACCGGATCTGGCTATTTTTAATGTATTTTTGTCTTTAATTTGTCTGACACTTCTTTAACCTCCAAGAAGTCTAGCTTTGAGGTTTCTCAAAATCAATATCAGACCGGCGCCGGGCTTTGTGGTTTTGCTCTTGGTGAGAACTTCGCTTAATTTTCACGCCCCACTTGAGGATCTGCACTGGCAGGAAGCTCCACCCTTTTTCGTGGGGTAACCGACCCTGATCTCTGTACCTCTCCCAGCTGCAAAAGAAGCTGCTGCTGATATGCCAGAGAGTGGGGGTTGGGGGTGTCTGGGGAGGGCCCCCATCAGCTGGAGAGAGGGTGCCAGGCTGGGTCCTGGAAACGCGCAAAGGGCAAGCTTCCATCAGAGGACCGGCTAGCTGAAACCGCTCCCACCACCACCGCCACCATGGGCATGGTGACTCTTAGATTGACTTTTTTTCTTTTTCTCTCACATACCAAAGGCGTGAAAAGTTTCTGTTTCCTGTATTGTCTCTCGATCTCTTAAAAAAAAAGTAACGATTGGTTCAACCCTTTGCTGTCTTTCATTTTTCCTAAGTCCCGATAGCCTTTCAGCTCTCCTCTTTGGGTCGGGTGCTTCTCTCTGGGGCTTTGGGATTTTCGGGTGCCTTCAAGGCCAGAGGGACTGAAATGTAGAAGCCGGTCTCTGTACAAAGACAAACCTCCCTCTTCCATCCTCGGGCGGACGCGGAACCCAGCAACTGGTCCCCACTAGTCAGGCGTTGTCTTTTGGCTACGGTATAAGCTCTGGGCCGGCTGGCTCAGCGGGAGCTGGTTCCGGGGGGGTTGGTTGGGGCCGGTTTTCTGCCCCGAGTTCATTCCTGGACTGAAGGCAGCTTCATTTTCCCTTCCTTGACAATTAAGAATAGACCCATCCTGGTCTTCATTTATCCCCTAGTTGATGGCTGCCTCCAACACAAAATAGCACACGTGTGCACATGTGCATGCGCACACACACACGCACACGCCCTTAATGGTTTGCGATGAAAAGGAAGCTGCAGGGCTTTTAATGATCACAGCAAGCTCATGTATCCTCTCTTAGGTCAGGTTGAAGAGGTTATCGAGACAGATCAACGAAAATGCTGAGGGAGAGGGCATGGCAGTCTGGGCCTTAAAACCCAGGAAGTATTCAGAGATGTACTAAACTCCTGTCTCCTCTGGGAAACCTTCTGGAGCCACTAACCTCTCATCTGTTCGAATCCTGGCTCCGTCACATGTCTGCTTTGTGCCCTTGGGCAAGTCACTTAACTTCTCTGAGCCTCAGTTACCGCATCTGTAAAATGGGGATTAAGACTGTGAGCCCCACGTGGGACAACCTGATCACCTTGTATCCCCCCCAGCACTTAGAACAGTGCTTTGCACATAGTAAGCGCTTAACAAATGCCATCATTATTATTATCATCTGCCCCATCCCTCCCCTCTGCATCACCCCTATACTAGGTCAGCATCCCTTAAGCACTTTGCCATTCACCCCACCCCTACGGCATTTAGATCCAAGTCCTTTTACCCTATGCTGCCTCCCTTCTTGGCAGTTTATTTTTAATATTTGTCTCCCCATTGGGATATATGAACTCCGTGAAGGCTGGGATTGGGGTTGTGTCTTCCAATTCTGTTGTACTACTGTACTCTTTGTACAGTGCTCTACACATTGGAAATACTCAATAGATATCATTGATTGATCGGTCGGGAAGACCACAGCTTAGACTACGCCCTACGTATTTCTTGTTTTCAGCCTCATTGGGTGTAATCAAGGTTGGGTTCTGCTGTTGGATGCAGTGGGTACTTGTGTCACTGGGCTTCAAGTTCCTTCTAAAGCCATCAGGCCCCAGAATTTGATTTAACACTCTTCTTGTCTCCCGTCTACCTCCCGACTCAGGGTGGTTTCTTTCTGTGGGTTCGGTTTCAGAACATTAATGCCAGAATCATAGTTAATGAGCAGCATACAAAGGGAAGCCCAGTGAAGAGCAAAGGAGAGAAAGGGGAGACTCTTAGTTTAGAATCTACAGAAGTTGGGTTGTAAGCGGTTTTCAAAGAATTCTTTGAAAAATGGGAGGAAAGACCCTCAGGTCACAGCCTGGCGGTTCCAAAGCCTTCCGATTAATTGTCAGTTTTTGCTTCCGTTTCATAGTTTGGGATGGATCCAGATTAGAGCTCAGTGCCGTTGAGTTGATGGCCTGCATCCAGAGAGCCCCCGAAGAGAGACCCCAACCCATTCATTTGGCTTCATGGATGCAGAAACCTACCCAGTGCTTCCAGGGGCCCTTCAACCCAGTGCACACACGGTCTTAAATGTCTTGTGGCCTACTTCAAAGTACCCCTAGGGGATTTCAAATTTGTTTGTTTCGTCCCTGCTCCCCGACTCTGTGTCCCGCTTCCTGGCCCCACCAGCCAGCTAGACCCAGGCTAGAGACTTTCCGGAATGAAGCGGGAATGGGGCCCGGGTCTTCCTGTGGATGTGGAAACCGTCCACTGTTTCTTGTGCAATGCGGCCACCACGGGTCTTCCCTCGAGCTGCTTTTTACAGACCACCAGCTTCTTTAGTTGGAAATGTGGGTAGAGAGGATGCTTGTCTCCCCCGCCCCCCGCCTTTCTGGTGGCTGGGATTTCCCATTGTGAGCCGCCTTCCGAGTTCCATCAGCTGGTGACCACTGGCACTGAGAGTTACACATTGTTGCCCTTGTCTGTTCCAATTTTTGTGGCTACAGCCGTGATGTCAGCCTTCGGATTGGGAAGGAAAAAAAAAAAAAGTGGGGGAGGGGAAGGGATGAATGAAGGCAGTGCCTCTTCGCAAAAGCAAATAAAACAATTCTGTTTTCTGGATATTTAAGTCTTGACAGTTTCCTCCCCAAAGTTGTTTGTTTTTTACACTTGACCTGTAGAATAAATCCCATTACAGTGCTGTGTGCGTGTATATGTATGTGTGTGCGTGTAGTGTGTCCCAGAATGGCAGTGGCAGAGAGACTGCCCGAACAGAATGTTCCTCTCCCAAATGGGTGGGGGCGGGAGGGAGGGGACGGACGGAGGGCGGAGCGGGGAGGAGGCCGTGCCTGATGATCTCCATGCTGAGTCTTACCACCTGTTGCCATTTTCATCCTAGCCCCCTCCTCCCTCCACACTCCATATCCTCTTGAAACACCCAGCCCCCACCCCTCCCAACCCCCAGCCCGCTCCCTCGCTTGCTATCCCCCGTGGCTCAGTCTGGGATCTGCAGGCTCTTGCCAAATAGCTTACCGATGCGGTCATTGGCCGCGCACAGACGGCATCTCTGGAAAAGGAGAAGGGGGAGTCCTCTCCCCAGCGTACGGTAGTCCGGCTGCTCTGGGGGAGGGGAGAGGTCTCCTCCGTGCTCCCTGCTCCCTTGGCATCGAGATGCCCCGACCCAGTGACGGGTAAGGGCTCGGCTCTCGCGACTCTTGAGTTGGCGTTGAAAGCAGCCCGGCCGACCCGTTGGCAGTGGCGTTCGGCCCCGCCTGGGACAGGCTAATTTGGGGCTCCCGGCCCCACGCCCCCAAGTCACTCAATCCCACGTGCTCTCCTGAGAGAAGCACCTCGGCGTCCAACTTGCCTCAGAACTCTGAGCCTGAGGCACAGGCTCGGTTGGCTCTTGTCACAGCGGGTATCTGGCCACCCGGGAGGCCTGGCCCTGTTTGCGGTGCCAGCCGCCAGCTTAACTGGCATTAACTAGATACCAGTTGGATCAAGCCGGGCTTGTCCGCCAGGCTCTCGCTGTCCGTGAAAAGAGCCCGTCTCGAAAGCAATCCTGTCCATTGTATTTTCCCTCCTTTACATCGCCTGGGCTCTGACTGGCAGAATTAGCTGGGAAAGAAATAGGGATGGGGGCTCTGGTTTTTGAATGATTTTCTTTTAGTTCCCTATACGTGCTTGGGACTACATTAGGTGGAGAACTAGGAATAGGGGCTCTGGTTTTTGAATGTTTTTTTTTCTTTTAGTTCCCTCTTGGGGTTTGGAACTTCGTGAGGTGAAAGTGAGGAAGACAGGAACTGGTTTTCATCCCAGACCAGAAACCGGTCCTGGAGAAGGAGGATTCTTGCGGATCCCCCAAACCGTCTCCACCAGAGTTTAAACATTCTTCCCCCGTTCCCCCACAGAGTGATTGACCAATTCCCTTCCCCTGTCCCCGGAAGGGAAGAGTTTCATCCTTCAGAGGAGAAAAGGATCGGTCTTGTCTCCCAGCGGGCTTCTTAATGCAAGAGGGTGATTTATAGGCCAAGCTGAGCCACGTATGGAAAAGGCGAAACAGGATTTTGGCAGTCTACCCAGAATCCACTGCAGCTGGGGTGGAGTGAAGTCATCGGCATAACAACCATTACAAATAAAATAACAAAGTCTGCTCTGTTCTCATTTACAACAATCTTTCCAATTCATAAACTGCACAAAATTCACCTTTTTACACACATTACACGTTGTTTCTGCCGTTCGGCCCAGATGACTTACATTTGTTTCATTTTGGCTCTTCGGGTGCCTCTTTTGTTTTTTTAATGTCTCCCACCTTGACCCTTTCTTTCTAATCACTCAATGGGGCCAGTGTGGTATTTAATTTTGTGTCGATTCTGTGGACCACCGCGTTGTGAAGCTAGAGCAATATGGGAAACTGCCTTGGAGGAGGTCGCCTAGAGTTAAATTTTATTTTTCCTTTACTGTACCCTGGGCTGAAAGAGAGTGAATGTGCTAATGGGGCCTCTTTTCCTGTGCCTTTCAGGTCGTCTCTGATCCCCCTGTTTCTAAAAAATCCAAAACAGATGACTCCTCTCTACCGTCCTCTACTTCTTCGTCTTCTTCCGAGAAGGACAAGCAGTCCAGTTGGTTACGGACGCTGGCGAGTTCATCGAATAAGGTGACTGGACTAGAATTCATACCTGTCTTCTAAAGAGATAGGCAGTCGGCTCCCTGCTGTGACCCCAGCCGGGGAGATGGGGTGCAAGGACTTCTCATCATTGGACAGAGTGTTCCACAAAGTTCAAGGATCCTGGTCGCACCCCCCCAGCCTAAGTGTTCAGGAAGGTCACAGCCCCTAACTTCCTCCAATCGTCCCATTGTCTCCATCGGAGACAGAGCCTGGGTTGGGTGGACCAATGGCCTGACCCGTTGTGGCACCACTCATGGTCTTTCTATCACATGATGGCAGGCAACACCTAGCACAGATCGTGACTCAGTCGTATTTATTGAGTGCCTGCTGTGTGCAGAGCACTATACTAAATGCTTGGGAGAGTACATTGTAACAGAGATGATGGACACATTCCCTACCCCCAGTGATCTTAAGAGTCTAGGGTGAACATCCCACTCCAGTCCTGATCCCCTTCTCCTTCATTCTCCTCGGAGGGGGCAGGAAGGCCGTCCCCACACCCCTGCCCCAAAAACCCCATCTGGCCATTTAGGCAACTTGACTTGAATCTTTTCGTCTTCCCGACAGAGCATCGGTTGCGTGCATCCCCGTCAGCGCCTCTCTGCTTTCAGGCCATGGTCCCCTGCCGTTTCCACAAGCGAAAAAGAGCTCTCCACGCACCTTCCAGCCCTCATCCGAGACAGGTGAGGCACCACCTCCATCCTTCCCCCTGGAAATCCCCCTCCCATTGACTCGGGAGGAAGAAGAAGAAAATGGCAGGTAAGAATGTGGGTCCACTGAGGAAATGTGTGGTTTCCTAGGGATGTGGCCCACAGCAAAGGTGACACAAGTGGTTGGCCCATCTCTGAGAGCGGGGACCAGTGTGGCGATGCAAAGAAATCGAGAACCATTTGGCACCCATTGCCACCCTGGGCTATTGCTTAACTAACTTTAAAAGGGCCTGGGGTTCTTAGTCATTGTTTGGACACATCGTCCTGGTGTCCTGAGGCCTATGAAGCAGGATGGCCTAGTGTGATAGGGCATGAGCCTAGGAGTCAGAAGGTCATGGGTCATCCCAGCTCTACCACTTGTCTGCTTTGTGACCTTGGGCAGGTCACTTCACCTCTCGATGCCTCAGTTCCCTCATCTGTAAAATGAGGAGTGAGACTGAGAGCCCAGTGTGGGACAGGGACTGTGTCCAACCCGATTTGCTTGAATCCACCCTAGTGCCCTGGCACCTAGTTAATGCTTAACACATGTCAGAATGATCATTATTATTATTATAATTATTATTACGGATCTATCTATACCCGTGGCCTCCCTCTTGGAATATAACTGATGGACGTGGGGTAGGGAGGATGTCATTTTACCACAGAATAGAGGCTGGTTGGAATTGCATCTCGGTACTGCCTGAGCGTCTGATTTTCCAAAAGAACAGCTGTTTTTCCAGCACTCATCCATTCTGGATCATTAGGAAACTTCCCATAAAAATTAGGAGAAAGCAGTTATGAGAGACTAATGTTTCCAAGCAGCGGTTTAAAAAAAAAAAAACACAACTCACCCGAGAGAGGAGTTTGGAAATAAAACCTCTTGGAGATTAAGTGATCTTTCCCTCTCTGCAGGCATGGAAATCCAACTAATAACCACCACTTGGAAATAATTCTTCCAAGAAAAATCTAGACCAGTAATAAATAAAACACCTGAAATTTGTCCCCCAAAGGGGCTTCCCTGTTTCTGAAGTCGGTTCACTTTGATCAGTCAGTGGTATTTATTGAGCTCTGACCGTCTGCAGGGCACTGTACTAAGTGCTTGGGAAAGTACAATGCAACAGAGTCGGTAGACACATATCCTTCTCCAGTGACACCGACTGCCTCATTTTGGCTACCCCTGGGAGGAAGGAGTTGCTTCCTGTATCTTACAGATGAGGAAACTGAGGCCCACAAGAGGTTAAGTGAGTTGGCCACGGTTACACGGCTGGCCAGAGGCCGAGCTGGGAGTAGCACCCAGGACTCGTGATTCCCTGACCCACCCCCCGCTGCCGCCTCTATTTTGACTGTTTAAATCAGGCCATGGGACTGACCCCTGTCTCTCCCTCCCCCAGTTTTTACTCATATAAAAGCTTTGAGAGTGCTGTGGCACCCAACGTTGCCCTCGCCCCTCCTGCCCATCAGAAGATTGGAAGTCGTCCGCCTTGTTCCACCGTCCTGTCCCGGGCCAGCGAGCCCCTCAGCAGCCCCACCCAGCCCCGGAAACGCAAGCCGCCCGCAGAAAACCCAGGAATCCCCGACCCGCTGGCCCCCGCTGCCCCCGCTGAAGATGACAAGGATTCCGAGGCAGAGGTTGAAGTCGAAAGCAGAGAGGAATGTAAGTGTGAGTCGACTTTCCTCTTTTTCTAAGCCGAAAGTGATAGTTACTCTCTTCGAGGACCTGTGAGGGGCCCGGTTTCGAGTGACCCACCCTGCAGCCGGGCGGTGGCCCAGACCCCGGATCCGGGCTCCACATCCTCCCAGTGTCCTGGGCCGCCTGCTGACCAGCATACCTCGGGGGGTGGCCATGGGTGTGGGCAGCCATCCCTACAGACCATGCCATTCGGAAGAACCCATGGAGGCTCCGTGCTGGCACGGGGGGTTTGGTGGCCCCGGGGCCAGGGATTCTGTGAGCAAGACTAGGGTGACCCCCGGCCCCCGTCATCTCCTGGCCAGTCGAGGCTGGTGCACTTGGAGAGTTGTGCATTTCCACGTTGGGTCACCTATCCAATGTTTTGTTTGCTTTGACTGTCTATCTCTCTCTCCCTCTCTTCCACAAGTTCTTCATTTAAAGGGGACCCATCCCATTTTAAGTTCCGTTGCCGTGAACCTAAGGGCAGTTTTTTTTAACTTTAGTTCTTTTGTTTGTTTTTGTTTTTGTTTTATTTTAGTCACCTCCTCCCTGTCCTCGCTCTCTTCTCCATCCTTTACCTCATCCAGCTCCGCCAAGGACATGAGCTCGCCGGGAATGCCGGCCCCCGCCCCGGCCAGCACTGCCTTCGAGGCAGCCGCCCACACCGAACCCCACAGCAGCGGCTTGGAGGCCGAACTGGAGCACCTCCGGCAGGCTCTGGACAGCGGCCTGGACACCAAGGAAGCCAAAGAGAAATTTCTGCACGAAGTGGTTAAGATGAGAGTGAAACAGGAGGAGAAATTGAATGCTGCCTTGCAGGCCAAGAGAAGCCTGCATCAGGTAATAGGCTGGAGACGGTAGAGCGGGGCCTGGGTCTGCCCCGCTACCCCTGCTTCCTAGATCCCTTCCGGGCCTCTGATCCCCTGTGGCTGTCACCAAGGGCACTGCCAGTTGGCACCCTGACTCGGTGGCTTGCCATCTGGGGCTCCCAGCTCATAGGGGTAGTTAGGGAAGCTGCAGTCCTCGAGTTCAGACTTCTGGCCTGGTCCCAGGGCTTTGGGCAGTCAAGGGGGGCACCCTGACTCTTCCCGTCACTTGGCAGCTAAGCCCAGAGCAGGAGGAGGAGTAATAGTAGTAGTAAAGGCAGTAGTAGTCTAGTAGTATTTATTTATGTCAATGTCTGTCTCCCCCTCTAGACTGTAAGCTCATGTGGGCAGGGAATGTGTGTCTGTTATGTTGTACTCTCCCAAGCGCTTAGTACAGTGTTCTGTACAAGGTACCCACTCAATACGATCAACTGACTAGTATTCATTGAGCACCCATTTGGTGCTGTGCACTGTAATAGACATTTGGGAAATACCAGTCAAAAACATTTTGTACAAGAAGCACATCCTTTGGCCATAAGGACCATCTCACACTCCAGTGCAAGGAGTGCGAGAGATGGCCGATGGTTCGATCCGACTCAGGGAGCTCGGGATGAAGCGTGAAGACCCATCAGGGGAGGAGGCGATGTGTTTAAGAGAGCTTTGAACGTGGTCAGTCGGATTTGGGCAGAGCCTTAGACCGGGACCACAGCCTGGGCGAGAGGGACGGAGGCGGGAGAGCAGAGAACGAGCTACAGTTAGAAGGCTGCCTTGGGGGGAGCAAAGAGAGCAGGTTGGAAAGGAGCAGGTGAAGAGAGCAGGGAGGTCAGGTACGGTGAGTCGGTGGAGAGCCCTGGAGCCAATGACGGGGAGTTAATAACAATAATTGTAGTATTTGTAGCGCTCACTGTGTGCCAGGCACTGTACTAAGTGCCGGGGAGGATACAAGCAAATAGGATTGGACACACTCCCTGTCCCACAGTGGGCTCACAGTCTCAATCCCCATTTTACAGATGAGGGAACTGAGGGCCATAGAAGTGAAGTGACTTGCGCAAGGCCTCACAGCCGACAAGTAGCGGAGCTGGGATTAGAACTCAGGCCTGTGCTGTATCCACCAGGCCATGCATCTTCTCTTAAGTTGTCACTTGATGCCAAGGGGCACACCAAGCCAGGTGGGGTTTGGAGGAGTGCAGAGATGTGGACCGAGCCAAGATCATCAAGAAGGTGATCGAGGCGGCGGCGGCAGGAAAAGGTATGGATTGGGGAGACTGAAGACAGGGAGTCCGGAGAGCTGATCTCCAGTCCGTGGCCTGAGCCGGTATCGGTGGGGTTGCAATTTGGCTAAGGAGGGGAGAGGCCTGGATCTGGGAGTTGTCATGCCGGGGGACTGATTGAGCGCTGACTGTGTGCTGCGCACTGTACAAAGCTCTTGGGAAAGAACCTTACAACAGAGTTGGTAGACACGATCCCTGTCCACAAGGGGTTTAGAGTCTACAGGGGGAGGTAAGACATTAAAATAAAGTAGGGATAGGGGAAAGAGTACAATATAAAATATTTTCATAAAGTCATTGTGAGCATTGAAAGACGTTGAGGAGATGAGGATGACTCCCAAGCTTGTGGGCTTCGGGAGGTTGGTTGTGTTACAGATTGCGTCTGTTTATTGTTATATTCATTCATTCATTGTCATATTGAGTGCTTACTGTGTGCCGAGCACTTTACTAAGCGCTTGGAAAGTACAATTCGGCAACAGAGACAGTCCCTACCCAGCAACTGTTGCATTCTCCCAAGCACTTAGCATGGTGCTCAGCACACGGTAAGTGCTCAATAAATACAATTGAATGAATGAATGAATGAGATGGGAAAATGAGGAGGAGTGGGCTTAAGGGGACAAATGAGGAGTTGCAGTAGTAAAAATAGTATTTATTAAGCGCTTACAGTATTCAGAAGCCTGGGGGACCCCAGCCTGGAGAAATGCGTGACCAGCTGCTTCAGTAGAAGGTGGGGTAATTGAGGGTGTACTTGCCTGGCCACCCACCATCTCTCTGACAAACTGTGTGAAACATGTGCTCAGGTACTCTGTAATAGGTCCCCAGGACCACCGAGCTTATCTCAGAGGGGATCCAGAGCAGGGGTACGTTTGGGGATCTCGGGGCAGGCTGGCCCTTCGGCGCCCACAGACACCGTCTATAGCCGTGCTCCTTCTTATTGGCATTAGATCAGTTTGATGCTGAAGTTGTGTTTTTGCCAACACAAGTGTCATCTACCCTGGGGTCTGCTGCTTTGTGTCGAGCCTCTCCCTTTTTTCTTTCCCTGTCCCCTAGCAGGAGGTCATGGGAGAATTCATTCATTTGTATTTATTGAGCGCTTACCGTATGCAGAGCACTGTATGAAGCGCTTGGGAGAGTACAGTATAACAACATAACACACATTCCCTGCCCACAAGTTTACAGTCTAAAGGGACTAGCACTGAAACTGGCTTCAGAAATGAGCTGGTTTTCATCCATGGTGAGGAGACAGCGCAGCCTTTTCATCAGTCCTCTAGACTGTAAGCATGTTGTGGGCAGGGAATGTGTCTACCAACTCCGTTCGACTGTACTCTCCGAAGCGCTCAGAGCAGTGCTCTGCACACAGTAAGCGCTTGTAAATACCACTGATTGATTGATTATTCAGAGTGGAGTCAATTTGTCTCGCCAGTCTGTCCTGAGCCATAACCGTACTTCTGGACCTTGAGAAAAGTCACTAGGTTCTTTCCAGGCCAGAGAGCCCTGTTGTGTGACCATTAAGTCCTCACACGTGCATGCCCACCTGATGTACCCCAGCAAGGCATCCTAGGGTTCGTGGCCAGAGAAGGAAAGGGAAGGTTTGATTTCGGAGGGGAGAGCTACAGGCTGAGCACTTCTGCCATTTTGGCCAAGGGCGAGGGAGCCCGCTGGACTGTGGGAGAACAGGAAGGGAAAAGCGTGACTTGCATGTGGTGGGTTGAGCTAACAGGCCAGGCAGACAGGCAGGGAAACTGAAGAAAGGGAAGGGGGATCCCCAGGCCTTGGCTGCAGGGATTTCCTTCGCCAGAGCCTCTTTGGAAGGAAAGGGCTGGGGGTGGGGCAATGCCAGGGCAGTATCCGAGGAGAGGCCACTGTCCACTGCAACTGTCCAGCCTAGACTCCTAGGCTCCCTCGTTCCAGAGCCCGACCAGCTCTGAGAGGGTCAGAACCAGGATGGGGTCTCGGCCCATGAACCCTCAAGGCCCGTCTGTCCTAATCCTCTGGGCTTCCCGCCCCTCTCCTGATCAGTGCCAAAGTGGGCCCTCACGGCCTGGAGGGAAGGAAGGGGAGGAGGAAAAGCGTTGTTCCGGCCGCAGCAGGACTCTCCGGGCTTTCCGACAACCCTGGGTGGGCGGCGCAACTGCTTGTGCTGAGGGAGAGGTGTGCCTTTCTTACCACCCCTCCTCCTTCCCAATGCCTACCTCCTCCAGCACCCCCGATCGGGAAGGATGGGCTCTGCTGGAAGTTGGAAACCTCTCCCACTCCATCCCGCTTCTTTGGAGGAAGGAAAATAAATCTTCCCTTTCCTCCAGGGGTTTGTTGCTAAGCCAGCGAGAGCTCCGTAATTGAGTTAACTTTCCCCGGCCGTGAATCAGGCCCATTTGGCAGGCTCGAAGGGAGCGGGCCTCTCAGGGCAGTTGACGTGCAGTCAGCTTCCTGGAAGGGCTGGGCCGGAGCCTGGCACCACTGAGGGGCTTTGGGGCTGGGCAGCCTGCTGAGTCCCTCTTACCTGACCACCCTGGTTGGGTTCGAAACCCTCGTCACCCGCTGGGATCCCACCCAGGAACAGGTGTGGGCCGGGACCTGGTTCCTCCCATGGGGAGGAAGGGGGACTCCGAGCAAGGTGGGCCGCTGGACTCCCCCGCCCAGTTCCACCCCCAGCTCCTTCAGGGCCTGCCCACCCCAAAACAGTGGCAGCACAGTTCCCTGCTGCCCATCTCCTCAACTCCGCCATCGAGGATCACCATCACTTGGCCGCTTCGGGCCCCGGCTCTGCACCCCTGCCACTCACCCTGGGGGTCCCCTGCGGGAAGTGACAGCCCCTCTCTCTCCCTGGCCCAGGAGCTGGAGTTCCTGCGGGTGGCCAAGAAGGAGAAGCTCCGGGAGGCCACAGAGGCCAAGCGCAACTTGCGGAAAGAGATCGAGCGGCTGCGTGCGGAGAACGAGAAGAAGATGAAAGAAGCCAATGAGTCGCGGATCCGGCTAAAGCGGGAGCTCGAGCAGGCCCGGCAGATCCGGGTGTGCGACAAAGGCTGCGAAGCGGGCCGGCTACGGGCCAAATACTCAGCCCAGGTGAGGCGAGGCGGCAGGAGGACCAGAGGGTGGGCACGGTGGACCGCCTATTCATCTAGAGCGGTTTCAAGGGCTTATTATTATTAATAACAATGACTATGGTACTTGTTAAGTGCTTACTATTTGCCAAGCACTTTTCTAAGCACTGAAGTAGATACAAGGTAATCAGGTTGGACACAGTCCCTGTCCCACATGGGGCTTACACTCAATCCGGATTTAACAGATGAGGTGACTGAGGCCCAGGGTAGTGAAGTGACTTGCCCAGGGTCACACAGCAGACATGTGACAGAGCCGGGGTTAGAACCCAGGTCCTCCTGACTCTCAGGGCCGAGCTCTATCCATTAAGTCACGCTGCTTCCCACAAAGCTAGTGTGGCCCTAGCTCAGCACCACGCCCACGGCTGCTAGGTCGCTTCCCTCTCCGCCCTTCCCTTGGCTCTCCTCGGCACAGCCAGGGAAGTCCGTCCCCAGCAGCAGGGTCCACCCGTGCAGCCCACGGCTCTCTTCAAAGAGAGAGAGAGAGGCCTTCTGAAACTCCCAGGCGCTGCCGGGAAGGGAGGGGACCTGCTGGTGTCTGTGGCCCGGCCAGCCAGGGGTGTAGAAACAGGAAATGATGTGGGCTTCCTCTCGCATCACGGGATGTCTCGCCGATAAGAGGTGTCCAGACTAAACAGAGCGAGGGCGAGAGCCATGCTGGGCTCCAGGCGTTCCCGGCTGCTCGCTTCCACACCGAACGCAGACAAGGCGGGCTGGAGGGTGCCGGCTCCACAGCTTGGTTCTCTGTGGCAGGTGGGCAGGTGCCCTGGTGACCCCGGTGATTCTGGTGCAAAGCTCTCTGCCCTCAAGACTTTCAGTTCCCTCACCACATCCCTGCAGCTTCAGAAAGGATGATGATGGCAGTCAAGCCTCAGCCTAGTGCTGTTGGCTCTGCCATTCTCCTAGTATACACAGGAAGTCTTTGTTGATGTTTGAACTTGCCCCGCCTGTGTCTCTCCACCGCCATCCCCGCAGACACACACACCCTGCCCCACCCTCCAGCGGTTTGTTGCAGGTTTCTGACTAAGGATTGGCATCAAATCAGTCACCCCAAGGGTCGGGGGGACATAGAGAGGCCTGGGAGCCCGAGATGTTTCATTTTCCCAGCTGTAGCTGGGAGCCCTCTGAGTGCCCCTGACCTGGGCCACATCCTAGAGCTGTGTCTTTGTTGGCACAGGTGGTCGGCCCCCGCCAGACCTCAGTCTCCACACGGAGCATCCACTCAGAGCTCATTCGGGCCCTGGAAAGAGTAGCCTGTGGATGGACCTCTTGACTTGGTGCCAGAGCAGGATTATTATTATCATTATTATTATTATGGTATTTGCTAAGTGCTTGTTATGCTCAAGGCACTATACGAAGAGTTGGGGTGTATAGAAGCAAATCAGGTTGGACACAGTCCCTGTTCCACGTGGGACTCACAGTCTCAATCTTCATTTTCCAGATGAGGTAACTGAGGCTCAGAGAAGTGAAATGACTTGCCCAAGGTCCCACATCAGGCAAGTTGTGGAGCCGGGCTTAGAACCCAGGTCCTTCTGACTCCTGGGCCCATGCTCTATCCACTCCAGGCAAGGTGCTTAGGAAAGGCTAAGGCAAAGTCCCTGCCCTCAAGGAGCTCACAGACAACCCTCAGCGGCTGGTAGGAGCCCTTCCCAGGCCTCAGGTGCACCAGGAGCCTGATTTGAAGTAGAACACACAGGCAGTGAGCCCATGTCCGTTCAGAAATGTGGGGCCCCTCGAGGTTCCTGTCACTTGAAGGGCGAGGCCAGGACAGATTCGCACCCTCTCGGCTGCCCTGTGCCATCGGCTGCCCGGTGCCAACGGGCCCCCAGCAGCCATTGACCGTGTGCCCGGGGCGGCCAGACTCGCTTCCTGTCCCCATCCTGTTCCTGATTGGCCTGGCCGCATGACTCTCCCCTTTCTTGGGGCCAAGCCCTCTCCATTTTGCAGAAGGAAAGACGACTTCCTTTCTCCTCCCATCCCCCGAATGCCGGGCCCCAGATGGGGAGGATTGAGCAGGGCGGTCCTGCTTGGCAGCCCGTCCTTCCCCAGGATTAGGCCCTGTAGCTTCGACCACTGGCTGTATGTGACACCTGGGGCTCTCTCCCAAAGTCCACAGCTCCCATCCCAGTGGTTCCTCCCTTAGCCCCATAAGGGGCAGCCCAGACCCCATCGGCCATGGTCGGAGTTGGGGCATCGAGCCTCTGGTTGGGCTCCACAGGCCTGGGCCGTGCTAACCTCCGTCTCCTTGGCTTTCAGATCGAGGACCTCCAGGTGAAGCTGCAGCACGCAGAAGCCGACAGGGAGCAGCTCCGAGCCGATCTGCTGCGGGAGCGGGAGGCTCGGGAGCACTTGGAGAAAGTTGTCAAGGAACTTCAGGAGCAGCTGTGGTCTAAATCGGGCAGTCAGACGGACGGCCAAAGCACACACAACCTGGGAAACTGAAATCCAAAACGGCCAAGTCACATTATCTCTCCACGTCCCGAACCCTGCCCTCCCAGGTCCAGTGAGGGAGGGAATGTGCTCACCGGTGCCTTGGGGCACCGGCGGGGAAGGGGACGGGAGGCAGAGGTGCACCCCATGGAAAAGGAGACTTGGTCAAGAGCTGGAGGGCAGGTGTTCCTCTCTGAGACAGAAGCACTGAATTTCGCCTCTTTTTTGGGTTTTGTTTCTCCCCTGCCCCGCCCCTGAATCCACATAGCACAACATCTTCCTGTGCCTGCGACCCCTCCCCTCCCCACTCCCCCTCTCCCCCTCTCCCCCACTCCCTGGCCCCAAGTGTTTCGAATCTCCACCCTTTTGGAGTCCACAGCCAAATTTTCTGCTGGCCAAACTCGAGCCATGCATCTCCAGCCCAGCCAAGGGCGCAGAAGCCGGCGGCCCCCAGGACTTTGCTTTTCTGCCGTCCTTCCCGCCGGGACCCGTCGGAATTCAAACTTCTTGTTTATAAGCTATTTAAAACGACCGTAAAGACTTGGAACGAAACAAAATTAGCAAGGTTTTATTTTTTTTTATTTTTTTTTCTTCTTTTTTTTTTTTAAATATCGTGAACTTTCCCAAAACACTTGATGCACAATTTTTAAGGACTTGTTACACCCGGCTCTGGGGTTCCTGGGGAGGCCCCCTGAGAACTCCGTTCCGTTCCAAGACTCTCCTTCCACAGGGAGTCAGAAGCCATCGCAGTTAAACCCTCTCACGGACCTCTCTGGGAGAAATTTCCGTGGGCTTTTTCAGAGTGTCTCTCTCTCTCTCTCTTTCTGTCTCCCTCTCTCCTTTTCTCCCTCTCTTCCTCTTTCCCTCTCACCCTCTCTTCCCCCCCTTTCTCTCACTCTCTTGCTCTCTCGTTCCCTCTCTTTTTGTAAAAAGTGATAAATGCCCAGTTTTCCTGTGTCGCCACGGGAAAGAAGAGGGGACATTTGAGAGAGGTGAGCTGCAACAATCGTCAAGCCTTACCGACTTCCCTCTCTCAATCAGGCCATATTGAAAAGCTGATGTGCTCACAAACTCTGCCCCCAGCAGCACTTCGGCTGGAAAGCAAACAGAAGAATGAACTGTTGAGTTGGTTGAAAGATGGACAACAAGAAAACGCCATTTGAAGTCATTCGGAAATCTTTTCGTTTCACCTGCGGCTTTCTGGAGAATTCTCTTTCGTTTCATCTTTGTCTTAAAAACAGTATTTACCACTCGTTCAGAGGTGTCGAAGTACTGTGCTGGTTGAATATACCATTCTCCCTCTCATATCCCCTCCGTGTGTGCATGTGTGTGTGCTCGCACGCGCGCACACACACACACACACACATCCCTCCCCTCACCTGAGCACCCGCTGCTGTGAATCAAGGCTACATCTTTCAGTTCAACAGGAATCTCAACCTTCATTTTTGGGGTTCAGGCTGTAGCATTGAAACAAAAATGTAGGATCCCCTCTCACCTCCCACCCAGCCCCGGCTCTTCTCTAGTTTTTGTTTCCATAACCGCACCTCATTGACATCCTCTCCCCCTACCACCCACTCAGTGGTCCCACACCCCAGCTGTCTCTGGAAGAGATCGCCCCTTTTAGTGTCAATACTTGAGAGACGCTCAGACTTGGGCCCACTGGTATCCTGGTGCCTGTCTGAGCGTCTGACCTCTGAGGAGGGCTGAGGCGTGGGCCTTCCACCGGCCGCGAACCCGACAGGGCCGCGGGCATCGATTCCAGATAATCTCACAGACTTTCAACGGTTTTATGCAAAATTGTGAGCTGTCGCCCCACACCCCAAATGGCCCGCAGTTTCTCGGGAGGCCAAAGATGGGCCGCCCACCCTAAAATGAGAGTATCCATTTCCGCAGAAGCCCCAAGACTTCATCCACACCATCAACTCCATCCCAACGGCCCCGGTGGCTGTGAGCATTAACAGATGACTCTTTGGAGGTATAGAAAGCGAAAAGAAATTATTGACACAGCTGCTGGGTGAAGCCACAACTCTAAACTGTCATGCCAATTGAAATTAGGTGAAAAATTCCTTTTCCGGGGTTTTGACCTTGTTTTGTGACGGGGACTCAGTTCCTGTTTTCGATCTCCTCTTCCTTCGAAAGTGCAATGCAAAAGAAACATTGATGATGTTTATGCAGCGTTTTATGTAGGGGTTTTGTTTTTTGCTTCTTTGTATGTTTTTCTTTTGCAGTTATGACATTCATATGCATGGAGTTTAAAATCTCTGCCGTACGTATATTTGTTAATGGGCATTATTATTGTGCGTGTTAAAGGGTTTATTTTGTTAATGCGAGAAGCAGAATACCGTCTTCAACCTTACGCTTTCCAGATCTGTCTATTTCCGCCATCTCTTCAAGGGAAACTCTTAAGTTATATAGTTTGAGCCGAGCTTTTTGAGCGCGTCTGCGTATTTCCTTGAGGCTGTGCTCTATTGCCAAGTCGAGAAATCACAGCAAGAACCCTGAGCAGCTGTTTCCTGGAGTCGGCTTCCGAAGGCGGGGCCGGGCTGAGCGGGCGGCTGGTCTCTGCCTCACGGGACGGGCAGATTTAGGGGCTGGTCGAGGGGGAGGGTTGTGTGCGTGTGAAGGTGGGGGGATAGTTCCCCAGAGAGGCACCCCTCCACCTGGACAATTGGGGAAAGGGAAGGGTGGAGGTTCGGGGTCTTGGCTTGGGAGCAGCTGGTCACCGGTCAGGGTCGTGCTGGCTATCCCGGGGCTGGCTGGGCCACTCAAAGCCCGCAGGGATGGCGGGGGTGGGGGGCGGGAGGCAGCGCCAAGATCAGAGAGCGAGAGTAAGACCAAAGCAGTCCTTCCCAAACGACGCTGAACCATGTGAACAAAGCACGGGAACAAATTTTCTTCACCAGCAGCTCGTTATCATGTTGTTTCTCAGTTCATTTTTCATAAGTGTTTGTGTGAGCAAAAAAAAAAAACTACAAAAAAACCCACCACCTAGCTGTTTGTGACCTTTAGAGGACTCTCCCTGCCGCCCCCGGCCCCTTTGTCGTGGTTTTTATCGCCCGCTCGTTTTGGATCCAGGAGGATCTCGGGGACAGATGGGACTGGGGCTCTGGCCCCAGTCCTCCCCCCCAGCCCCAATTTCTCTGTGTGATTCAGCTTGGACAGGGGCCGGGGGGATCCCATGGCCTGGCATCGTGGTCAGGTGGGCACCGGGCTCCGTCTCCTTTAGGAAGTTAAAGGGAGAAGAGGGGTCTTCCCAGCTGTTGACTCTCCCTGTACTTAAACTATATTCCCTAGATAATTGTGTATCCGTTTAATTACTCAATGTTTCTATACTGAAAGAAGGCTTAACGAAGGGAAAAACCAACAGCAATAACATTCATATCTATGGAGCAGCTAACTAGTGCACATAATATTCTGCTTTTCAAACAGAACTAGCCAATGTAAAAAAAAGAAAAAAAAGATAAAATGTAAATACTTTTTTTTTTCATTTTACACCGTTGTATTATACGTGTATATGGTTGTTACTCTTTCAGAAACTTTTTCTTACCCGGTAGGTTGTCTTGTTTTCTCCGAGTTGTGTTTTTAACGAAGAAAAATCTTTGCTGTCTGTTAGGAAAAAAGAGAAAAAAAAAAGAAAAAAGTTTTTTGCAAGTTTTCAACGTGGGTTAACTTTCTCCATTTTTGCATTTTGGGTTCTTATTTTCATTGTAAAACGTTTTCTTATAAAAGGTTGAGTGCCCCCCCCCCCCCCCCCGCCCATCCGGCCCAACTCCCCTTCCTACTCCTCTCTCCGTCTAGCCCCCACAGTCCCGTCCCCCACACCTAATCCCCCAACCTCACCAGTTGACATGTTTTAGAGGGAGGTTTTGTTTGTTTTTTAATCAAAGAATTCATGTGACATTTTTTCAATTGAGGAAAAAAAATCTATCCATTTATAATAGCCGATAGCATTTCAGCACATTTTTGTTATCCTGTTTTCTCCTATGCTGCTGCTAATGACAATATTATGACTTACTCTACTCTTCTAGAACTATTTTTATGTAATTAATGTATGCTTTCTTGTTTATAAATGCCTGATTTAAAAAAAATGAGAAAAAGCTTGGCATATTTATCGATTTCGCTGTGTTCCTTGTTAGTCCTTCAACCCGTTCCCTCCCCCATTTCCACAGCTCCCCTCGCCCCCGAAACAGATAATATTGTAAAATAAAGGACTTTATGAGATTATGTATGAAAATAGCTATGCTTATATACCACAGTGACTGAATGTACAGTGTATAGACGCATTACCTAAAATAAAATTGTTTGTCCAGAACCAAGTGTCCCATCCAGCTCTCTGCTCTCCCTCCGGATCATGGGTTCATCATCCTCAGTTGTCCTAGGGGCCTGGGCAGGGCTGGGCTTCCTAGAGGCTTGATCCCGCCGTCCGAGTCCATTTGGACCCGACCGACCCGGAGCTGGGAGGACGGAAACCCCAGAGTGGAGTGAGATCTGCAACTGAGACCTCCGTGGCTCTAACACAAGCCCAAGGCACAGCTGCTGGGCACGGAGACAGGGATGAACCTATAGGACCTGCTGTTTGGACTGCCAACCAACCCTACCCTCTCCCCAGGCCTGGCAGGCCCTGAGTTTCGTGTCGACCGTAATCGGGGGTAGACAGGTCAGACTGGGGCACTCAAACGGGCAAGGGGAGAGAAGCGGGCACCACCCCATCCGCCCCAAAGAAGCCTACTGTGGCCCAAATGGAGGGTGGGCTCCTGCTCTTGCCGGGGCCAGAAGTGTCATCCTGCCAGGACTGGCATCCCCTTGGTTTGGGGAGGGGGCTGAGGTCTGTGAGCAATGGTTCAGTCCCGTCCATTAGAAACGGCCTGCCTGGGCTGCGTGGAGAAGATCAAAGAGGTACAGGCAGAGGGCTGTGGGCACCGACCCCATTGAGTTTCCGGGATTCTGTGACCTCTGACCTCACCATTCCTGGCCAGAAGACTATCACTTCCCCGTGGCTGCAGTAGCCTGGGTTCAGATGGTGGCTCCTGGGTCGACTGGGAGGAGTTCACCATAGTAGGGGGGCAAGGGGGAGCCAGAAATGGGGCTCCTTCATAGCTGTGCTGACTGTCAGGACCCCCCCGGGCCACGAGGAGCAGGGGTGGTTCGCCCAGCTCCATACCAGCCTCAGGGAGCCACTCTGGCCGGGCCTGAATCATGGTTATTTTCCCAAAGCCTTGGCCTCTGCAGGCACAGCTCTCCCCCTCTCTGAGAACCCCAGCCAGCCAGGTGATGGTGGGGAGCGACGGCCACTGGATCTCACTCCAAACCCCCCTACCCTGCCCACCTCCTGCCTAGACCACCCTGCCTGACCAGTCGCCTGGGCCAAATGGCAACGAGTATTTGGAAGCAGCGGGCATTTGCAGATCCCGGGCCAGCAGGGGACAGGCGGGGTCGGAGCTATCCCCTGGCCGGCTGCGGGAAGCTCAGATTCCCACGGCCTCTAGCCTCCCCACCCCTTGCACCCCAACGCCATCTTCCTGGACTCTGTCCACCCCACCCCGTGGGCTCTCCTGCTGTGCAGGATGAGTGAATTCCCTAGACAGGATGCGTCATTCCAGAGGAATTCCCGTTCTGCCCGGTCCGGATTTGGGCCCCACCCCTCCCGCCCAGCTCCTGGGACTCCTGCTTGCTGCTGGCACCTGCTTTCCTGTGGAGAGAAGAGGCAAGGCCAGGGCATCTACCACCGCCCTTCCCCGCTCCGCCACTCCCTTCAAAACTGCTTTCCAGTTCCCAGGTGAAGCTGGCACTTGGGGATGCATCCTCACCTGCTCTAACTCTGCCCTCTCCTCTGCCTAGCAACAACGAGAAGCAGCATGGTGTAATAGATAGAGCACAGGCTTGAGAGTCAGTAGGTGATGGGTTCTGATCCCAGCTGCTCTACTTGTCTGCTGTGTGACTTTGGGCAAGTCACTTTACTTCTTTGTGCCTCAGTTACCTCATCTGTAAAATGGGGATTGAGGCTGTGAGCCCCACATGGGATAAGGACTGTGTTCAATCCCATTTGCTTGTATCTACTCCAGCGCTCAGTACAGTGCCTGACACACGGTAAGTGCTTAACAAATACCACAGTTATCATCATCATTATTATTATTATTATTATTAACAGTACTTCTCCAGTCATTCATTCAATCGTATTTATTGAGCGCTTACTGTGTGCAGAGCACTGTACTAAGCACTTGGAAAGTACAATTCAACAACACAGTCCCTTCCCAACAATAATAATAATAATAATGGCACTTATTAAGTGCTTACTATGTGCAAAGCACTGTTCTAAGCGCTGGGGAGGTTACAAGGTGATCAGGTTGTCCCACGGGGGGCTCACAGTCTTAATCTCCATTTTACAGATGAGGTCACTGAGGCCCAGAGAAGTTAAGTGACTTGCCCAAAGTCACACAGCTGACAATTGGCGGAGCCAAGATTTGAACCAATGACCTCTGACTCCAAAGCCCGGGCTCTTTCCACGGAGCCACACTGCTTCTCCAATGGGCTAACGGTCTAGAAGGGGGAGACAGACAACGAAACAAAACAAGTAGACAGGTGTCAATACCATCAGAAAAGATAAATAGAATTATAGATATATACACATCATTAATAAAATAGAGTAATAAATATGTGTAAATATGCACAAGTGCTGTGGGGAGGGGAAGAGGGTAGGGCAGAGGGAGGGAGTGGGGGCGATGGGGAGGGGGAGGAGGAGCAGAGGAAAAGGGGGGTGCTCAGTCTGGGAAGGCCTCCTGGAGGAGGTGAGCTCTTAGTAGGGCTTTGAAGGGAGGAAGAGAGCTAGTTTTGCGGATATGTGGAGGAAGGGCATTCCAGGCCAGAGGTATTACATGGGCCAGGGGTCGATGGCGGGACAGGCGAGAATGAGGCATAGTGAGGAGGTCAGCAGCAGAGAAGCGGAGTGTGTGGGCTTCATCTTTATTGACTCCTATGTCCATTGCCCACATCAGCTTTTAGACTGTGAGCCCACTGTTGAGTAGGGACTGTCTCTATATGTTGCCAACTTGTACTTCCCAAGTGCTTAGTACAGTGCTCTGCACACAGTAAGTGCTCAATAAATACGATTGATGATGATGATCAGCTGTTTCAGACTTTTAACTCCCTCCTTAAACACTGTCTTCCGCTGGCCTTTCCCACCTCTTCCCCCTGATGACATTGCCAGCTATTCACTGACAATATTAAAACCTTCTCCCAAAATTCTCCCCTGCACATCTCCTAGTCCACCCTGCCTCCCCTTCAACTCTCCCATCCTCCCCTGCAGTATCTCAAAAGATCTCCCGCCTCCTCTTAAAATAATAATAATAATAATAATGTTGGTATTTGTTAAGCGCTTACTATGTGCAAAGCACTGTTCTAAGCACTGGGGGGAACACAAGGAGATGAGGTTGTCCCATGTGGGGCTCACAGTCTTAATCCCCATTTTACAGATGGGGGAAGTGAGGCACAGAGAAGTGAAGTGACTCGCCCAAGGTCACACAGCAGACATGTGGGGGAGGTGGGATTCGAACCCATGACCTCTGTCTCCCAAGCCCGCGCTCTTTAAACTGAGCCACGTTCCCTCTGCACTTCTGACCCCATCCCTTATTAAAACATTTGCCCGCTCCCTTCTTCCGTCCCTCCCAGACCATCATCTTCAACCACTCACTTTCCAGTGCTGTGCCCCACTGCTTTCAAACACACCCAAACCCTCACCAGACCCTATGACATCTTCCAGTTATCACCCTATCTCCCTCTTTCCAGCTCTCTCAAGCTCCTCCAGCAAGTTAGCTACACCTGCCGCCTCCGCTTCCTCTCCTCCACTTCTCTCCTTGTCTCCCTACAGTCTTGCTTCTGCTGCTCCCTCCTCTGCTTTACTGACTCTGCCTTTTCCAAGATCACTGATTTCTCTTTCTTGCCACATCTAACAGGCTCTAGTCCTCCTCAACCCTTCAGCTGCCTTCGATGCTGTGGACCACCCCCTTCTCCTGGAAACATTATCTAACCAACTCTGACACTGTCCTCTCTTGGTTCTCCTCCTAGCTCCCTGGCTGCTCAATTCTCAGTCTCTGGGCTCCTCCTCTGCCTCCCTCCTACTGACTGTGGGAGTCCTTCAAGGCTCAGTTCTAGGTCCCCTTCTATTCTCCATTTACATCCACTTCCTTGGAAAACTCATTCATTGTACTGAGCACTTGGGAAGAATACAATGAAAGATTTGATAGACACGATTTCCTACTTCTAGGTCTCATTTCCTCTACTCCCTCTCCCTTCTGCATTGTGGATCCTATAGGCTCTGTACCTTTTAAACATTTGATATTTACCCCATGGCACTTCCGTATCTCTAAGAAATGTATTTAATGTCTGCCTCCCCCTCTAGACTAAGTTAGATTGTAAGTTGTGTCTCTGAACTCTTGTTATATTGTACTCTCCCAACCATTTCTTATTTATCCAACTCTATTCCCCCTTCCATTTTCTCTCACCTATGCCTTTGGATTTGTATCCCCAAAATACTTTTTTATACCCACCCCACTCCAACAGAACTTATGTCCATCTCCTTGTACTCTGCTGCTTCCTCTATCTGTAATTTATGTCACTATCTTCCCTACTAGATTGTAAGCTTCTAGACAGCAGGGATCATGTCTATCAATTCTATTGTATCGAATTCTTCTAAGCATTTAGTACAGTCCCCTGCACACAGTAAGTACTCAATAAATAATAATAATAATAATGATGGCATTTATTAAGTGCTTAATATGTGCAAAGCACTGTTTCAAGTGCTAGGGGGTTTACAAGGTGATCAGTTTGTCCCACGGGGGGCTCACAGTCTTAATCCCCATTTTACAGATGAGGTAACTGAGGCACAGAGAAGTGAAGTGACCTGCCCAAAGTCACACAGCTGATAAGTGGTGGAGCCGGGATTTGAACCCATGACCTCTGACTCCAAAGCCTGTGCTCTTTCCACTGAGCCACGCTGCTTCACGCCACTGATTGATGGATTGATTGATTGAAGGCTGTGTGAATGGACAAAATTGTATGTGCCAAGTCTGTGTGCGTGCAAAATGATATGTGCCTGTTGGTGTGTGAGTACATGCAAGTCTGTGTTTGTATATGCAAAATTAACGCCCTCGAGAACCTCAGCTCCTCAAGAACCTCAGTGGTTGACAATCCATCTCTGCATCATACAGAAACTCCTTACTATCAGCCTTAAAGCAGTCAATCACCTTGGCCCCTCTTACCTCACCTCACTACTCTCCCACTACAATCTTCCTCTAATGCTAACTTTCTCACTATACCTTGAGCTCATCTATCTCGCCACTGACCTCTCGCCCTCATCCTGCCTCTGGCCTGGAACACCCTCCCTCTTCATATCTGACAGACAATCACCCTCCCCACCTTCAGAGCCTTACTGAAGGCACACCTCCTCCTCCAAGATACCTTCCCTGACTAAGCCCTCATTTCCTCTTCTCTCACTCCCTTCTGCATCACCCTTGCACTTGGATTTGCACCCTTTATTCACCCATAGCACTTATGTATATCCATAATTGATGTATTTATTTATGTTAATGTTTGTCACTCCCTCTAAACTGTAAGCTTCTGTCATATTGTACTTTTTCAGGTGCTTAGCACAATGCTCTGCACACAGTAAGTGCTCAATAAGTATGATTGATTAACTGAGGTGCTCTAAGACTGACCCAGGGAGGAGCTTGCCCAAACCTACTGGGGAACAGAAGGGCAAAAGTTCACTAGATCTTGAGTGGGCCAGCCCGTTTGTGTGGAATGTTTACTTCTGTACGAATTTGTGTATCTGCCCTATTTATTTGTATGTCTCTGTAGGCGTGTGTATCTAGGTGGGTGTTTTTTGTGGTATTTTTTCAGCACTTAATAGGTGCCAGGCACTGTACTGAGTGCTGGGATAGATATACGATAGGTTGGACACAGCCATGTCCACATCGGGCTCACAGTTTTTATCCCCATTTTACAGATGAGGTAACTGAGGCCCAGAGAAGTGACTTGCCCAAGATCACACAGCAGACAAGTGGCAGAGCCGGATTTGGAACCCAGGTCCTTCTGACTCCCAAACCTGGGCTCTATCCATTAGGCCACGCTGCAGCTATCAACTTTATTTGGCACTGCCGAATAAAGGTTGAAGCAAATGACTCTGAAGTAAAAAGCAAACTTGCAATAGATTTTTTAATTGTATTTTTTAAGTGCATACTAGGTGCCAGGCATTGTACTAAGTGTTCAGGCAGATAAACTGTACTCTCCCAAGGGTTTAGTACATACTCTGCACACAGTAAGCACTCAATAAATAATAATGAGTGTCAATAAGTGCCTCTGCTTCTCCGGTTGTCTGGGCACTTGTGGGATTTACCCAAGGGCTCAGCTGTTTTTCTATACTGTCAGGGGAAGAGCTCTGCTCACAACAAGTTGGACAGTATGGAAAACCTTTGCTGGGTGGTGTCACTCCTACGCTCAGTGACTTCCACCAGGCTGGTGTGGAATGTGAGTGTGTGTGGGTATGTGTGTGTGTAACAGGGAGAGATAGAGGCAGAGAGAGATAGACAGAGAGAGAGACCTGGCTGTCTCCCCTTGCCGAGTCTCCTAAGGCCCTGTGAGGCAGAATAATAATAATAATCATAATACTAGTATTTGCTAAGTGCTTACTAATGTGCCAAGCACTGTTCTAAGCGCTGGGGTAGATACAAGGTAATCAGGTTGTCCCACGTGGGGCTCACAGTCTTCATCCCCATTTTACAGATGAGGTAACAGGCACAGAGAAGTTAAGTGGTCCGCCCAAGATCACACAGCAGACAAGTGGCCGAGTCAGGATTAGAATTCATGTCCCAGGGACTAACCAGACTCTCCAGTGTTTCCTTGTTCCTGCCACATCCCACCTCCTTCCGTCACCCCCACCCCGACGAGGACCTGGTAACAACGAAGGGGAAGGAGCAAACATCGAGCTGATTGGAGCCGTGGAGTCAGCCCCACTTACCCTTCTGACCCACAGAGCACGTGGCTTGGCTCCATCCTCCAGCCGGCCTGGGCTGGCACCTCCGGCCGGACCCTTCCAAATAACTGCTCCTATTCATTCCAGGCCCCAGCAGCTACCTGCCCCTTTGAGGTTGTGGTCCTGCTCCCACCATCGGCGTGGTGGGCATCAGAAGCCAAGCCCATTCTCTGTCCCTCTCTTTGCCCACTCAATCAATCAACTGTATTTCTTGAGCACTTACGGTGTGCAGAGCACTGTACTAAGCACTTGGGAGAGTACCATAATAAGGATCCTTCTGGTATTTGTTAAGCGCGTACTTAGTGCCAGGAGCTGTACTAAGCACTGGGGTGGATACAGGTAAATCGGGTGGAACAACAGTCCCTGTCCCAGATGGGGCTCAAAGTCTTAATCCCTATTTTACAGATGAGGAAATGAAAGCACAGAGAAGTAAAGTGATTTAGACTGTGATTTAGACTTTTAGACTGTGAGCCCACTGTTGGGTAGGGACTGTCTCTATATGTTGCCAACTTGTACTTCCCAAGTGCTTAGTACAGTGCTCTTCACACAGTAAGCGCTCAATAAATACGATTGATTGATTGATTGATTTATCTGAGCCACACAGCAGACAAGTGGCAGAGCTGGGATTCGAACCCCAGGTACTTCTGACTCCCAGGCCTGGGCTCTATCCAATTAAGTCACACTCCTTCTCTATATTAAGAGAGTTGGTAGACACATTCATTCGCTCGCATTTATTGAGTGCTTACTGTGTGCAGAGCACTGTACTAAGCACTTGGGTAATACAATATAACAATAAACAGACACATTCCTTGCCCACAATGAGCTCACAGTCTACAAGGGGAGACAGATACCAGTTTATTCATTTTTCCTGCCCACAATGAGCTCACAGTCTACAAGGGGAGACAGATACCAGTTTATTCATTTTTCCTGCCCACAATGAGCTCACAGTCTAGAGAAGAAGTAAGACATTAATATTAATAGGTAAATTACAGATATGTATATAAGTGCTGTGGGGCTGAATAAAGGAAGCAAATCAGGTTGACTCTGAAGGAAGTGGGAAAAGAGGAAATGAGGGCTTAGTCAGGTAGGAGGGTGCAATGTGACTGACTGCTTCAAAGCCTACGGAAAGGAGTTTCTGTTTGATGTGGATGTGGATGGGCAACCACTGGAGGTTCTTGAAGAGTGGGGAAACATGTGAGCCCGAGGTGGGTAGGGATTGTCTCTGTTTGCTGCTGAATTGCATTTTCCAAGAACTTTAGTATAGTGCTCTGCACACAGTAAGTGCTCAATAAATAAGATTGAATGAATGAGTGAATGATTGTTTTTGTAGAAAAATGATTTGAGCAGAAAAGTGAAGTCTGGACTGGAGTAAAGAGAGGCAGGAGGGAGAGAGATCAGCAAGGAGGCTGATAAAGTAATCAAGATGAGATAGGATAAATGCTTGGATTAACATGGTAGAGGTTTGAATAGAGAGGAAAGGGAGGATTTTAGTGATGTTTTGAAGGTTGAAATGACAAGACAGTAATAAATTAAATATTTGGGAAGTGGGAATATGTGACTATCCTCTAGACTGTAAGCTCACTGTGGGCAGGGAATGTGTCTACCAACTCTGTTGTATTGTACTCTCCTAATGCTTAGTCCAGTGCTCTGCACACAGTAAGTGCTCAATAAATATGATTGAATGTATAACTGATTGGGATGAACAAGTCTGAAGTTGTGTGTGTGTGGGTGGGGGGGCTCTCCAAAATTGGAGGCGCTATTCCTGACTTCTTCCCCTACCCCCAACTGGCCACAATGGGAAGGGCTGGCTCATTCCCAGCCCAATGAGGTGTTTTTGACCTTGGCTACTGATGGAGGTAGGAGGGCAGGCTAGTTGCTCCCCCACGACGTGGAGGATGGGGGGGAAGAGATGGATAAGGTCCCCAGTCCACCCCTTCCCACAATGGCCAAACTGCCTTCAGAGTCTTATTACTATTATGGCATTTGTTGAGCGCTTACTATGTGCCAGCCACTGTTCTCAGAACAGGGGTGGATACAAGCAAATTGGGATGGACACAGTCCTTGTCCCACGCTGGGTTCACAGCCTTCATCCCCATTTTACAGGTGAGGTAACTGAGGCCCAGAGAAGTGAAGCGACTTGCCCAAGGTCACGTAGCGGACAAGTGGCAGAGCCGGGATTAGAACCCATGACCTTCTGACTCCTAGGCCCTGCTCTATCCTCTACTCCATGCTGCTTCCCGCATCTTCTCTAAGAGGCCTTCCCAGACTAAGCCCCATTTCCTCTTCTCCCACTCCCTTCTGCGTCGCCCTGACTTGCTCCCTGTATTCATCCCCCCTCCTGGCCCCGTAGCCCTTATGTACATATCTGTCATTTATTTATTTATATTAATGTCTGTCTCCACCCCTCTAGACAGTAAGTTCATTGTGGGCAGGGAATGCGTCTGTTTATTGCTATATTGTACTCTCCCACGCACTTAGTACAGTGGTCTGCACACAGTAAGCGCTCAATAAATTTGATTGAATGATTGAATGAATGCTATTGCTAAAATGATGCCGGGCCTGGGGTGGGGGGGGCAGCAGTGGGGCAAACATCTGGTGAACATCTGGATGGGAGGCTCCCCTCCCCACTTGACTCCAGGCCCAGGACCCTCCCCGGCTTAGCGGAGACCCATGCCAGAAGAGCCCCCAGAGCCAGGCTGGGAGGGGAAAGAGGAAGCGCAAGTGAGTGCTTGCATGTGTGGGCAGAGGGGTGGGGAAGACCATGGGCAGGGAGACCGCAGGAGGAGGGGAAGTCGGCTCAGCTGTAGCTGGCAGCGACTCCTCTAGGGGCCCAGGCCACCCCGCCGTATTCACTGCAGCCTCCCCTCCCATCTCCTTACCTCCCTTCTCCTCCCCTCTAAAGAATTCCCCCTAGAATGTAAGCTCATTGTGGGCAGGGAACGTGTCTGCCAAATCTCTTTTATTGTACTCTCCCAAGCACTTATAGTACAGCGCTATGCACATAGCAAGGGTCCAATAATAATCGTAATTAATAATAGGTATGGTATTTGTTAAGCGCTTACTATGTGCCGGATAGTGTACTAAGTGCTGGGGTGGGTACAAGCAAATTGGGTTGGACACAGTCCCTGTCCCACATGGGGCTCACAGTCTCAATCCCCATTTAACAGAGGAGGGAACTGAGGCCAAGAGAAGTGAACTGACTTGCCCAAGGTCCCACAGCAGACAAGCGGCGGAGCCGGGATTAAAACCCATGATTTTCTGACTCCGAGGCCCATGCTCTATTCATACGTCATGCTGCTTCTCAATAAATATCATTGATTAATGAGGGAACTGAGGCACAGAGAAGTGACTTGCCCTAGATCACACAGCAGTCAAGTGGCAGAGCCAGAATTATAAGCCAGGTCCTCTGACTCCCATGCTTCTGTTCTTTCCACTAGGCCACACTGCTTCCTCTCCAAATGCCTCGACTGAGTTGAGCCCCCTTTTCCCAGACTGAGCCCCCTTTTACCTCCCCTCCTCTCCTCACCCACCCCCTCTGCCCTACCACCTTCCCCTCTCCACAGCACTCGTATATATTTGCACAGATTTATTACTCTATTTACTACTCTATTTTATTAATGATGTGCATATAGCTATAATTCTATTTATTCTGATGGTTTTGATATCTGTCTACATGTTTTGTTTTGTTGTCTGTCTCCCCCTTCTAGATTGTGAGCCCATTGTTGGGTAGGGACCGTCTCTGTATGTTGCCAACTTGTACTTCTCAAGCACTTAGTACAGTGCTCTGCACACAGTAAGCGCTCAATAAATATGATTGAATGAATTAATGAATGAATATACCTGCTGCCTCTACTTGCTCTCCCCTGATTCTCTCCTTGACTTTCTCCAATCTAGCTTCACTCCTCAAAAAGTGCTCTCAAAGGTCACCAATGATCTTCTTGCCAAATCTAACCACCTCAAGTCTGTTCTAATCCTCCTCGACCTCTCAGCTGCCTTCAACACTGTGGACCACCCCCTTCTCCTGGAAACTTTATCTAACTTTGGCTTCACTGGCACCGTCCTCCCCTGCTTCTCCTCCATCTCTCAGGCCGTTCAATCTCAGTCTCTTTCACAGACTTCTCCTCTGCCTCCCATCCCCTAACTGTTCCTCTAACTGTGGGAATCCCTCAGGTCTTAGTTCTGGGTCCTTTTCTATTCACCATCTACAACCCACTCCTCTAAAGAATCTATTCGCTCCCATAGCTTCAGTGACCATCTCTATATGGATGATTCCCAAATCTACATCTCCAGCCCTGATCTTTCTCCTTCTTAGCAGTCTCAAATTTCCTCCTGCTTTCAGGACCTCTCTACTTGGATGTCCTGCTGACACTGCAAATTTAACATGTCAAAACAGAACTCCTCATTTTCCCACCTAAGCTTGTCCTCCTCTTGTCTTTCCTATCACTGTAGACAAAACCATTATCCTCCCTGACTCACAAGCCTGTAACCTTGGTATTTTCCTTGAGTCATCTTTCATTCAACCCACATAATCAATCCATATTCAAATTGTCACCAAATCCTGTCACTTCTACCTCTGACAGCCTCCCCTCTGTGGACTTAACCCACCCTTCCCTGCTTCCTCCTCCCCAAGGGTCAACTTTCCTCCTCCTCGTCCTCCTCCTCTTCCCCATCCCCGGCTACAGGTTCTCCCCCTGCAGCCTGGCAGTCCTACCTTTACAAAGTCGCTAAAATTCACCCTTTCCTCTCTACCCAAACTGCTGCCAAACTGCTCCAAGCCCTTATCCTATCAGGCCTTGATTACCACATCTGCCTCATTACTGGTCTCCCTACCTCCTGTCTCTCCCAACTTCAGTCCATATGTCACTCTGTTGCCCAGATCATTTTTCTGAAAAAGTCCAGTCCACATCTCACCACTTCTCAAGAACCTCCAATGGTTGACCATCTACCTTCATATCAAACAGAAACTCCTTTCCTTGGGCTTTAAAGTATTCAATCACTTTGCCCACTCCTATTTTGCTTTGCTGCTTTCCTACTCCAACCCAGTCCTTATGTTTTGCTCCTCTATTGCCAACCTTCTCACTGTTCCTCCATTTCATCTATCTCACCACTGATCCCTCTTCCAAGTCCTTCTTCTGGCCTGAAACTCCCTCCCCTTTCACATTTGAAAGTGACTGTTCTCTCCACTTTCAAAGCCTTATTAAAATCACATCTCCTCCAGGAAGACTTCCTGGACTAACCCTCATTTACCTTGCTCCCTCTCCCTTCTGCATCACCCTTGCACTTGGATTCATTCATTCATTCATTCAATTGTATTTATTGAGCGCTTACTGTGTGCAGAGCACTGTACTAAGCGCTTGGGAAGTACAAGTTGGCAACATATAGAGACGGTCCCTACCCAACAATGGGCTCACAGGATCTATACTTTTACCAAGTCTGCCCCTGCCAACCTGGACTGGTCATCCCCTCCAAAACCTCCACACTCTGTCGCCACATGGGTGTGTTTACTTGCTATCCTGGTCTTATTAACTCACTTGTGATTGTTATCCATATTGGTTCTCTTGCTCTTCATTCATTCAATCATATTTATTGAGTGCTTACTGTGTGCAGAGCACTGTACTAAGTGCTTGGGAAAGTATGATACAACAATAACAGTGACATTCCCTGCTCACGAGCTCACAGTCTAACCAAGGCAGAAACTTCAACCTTTTCTGTCTCTTCCATTATGCAGTAGAGAGTCCATGATCAGGAGCTAAGTATGTCTTACTCTTCTTCATGCCCTTAAGAGTCCAGCACAGTTCTCTGGGCACAGCAAGCCCCTAGTACATTGCTCTGTACACAGCAGATGCCCAGCCCAGTACTTTACACATAGCAGACACCCAATGCACTCTGGACTCAGCAGATAATAATAATAATAATAATAATAATAATGGTACTTGTTAAGCGCTTACTGTGTGCCAAGCACTGTTCTAAGTGCTGGAGGAGATACAAGTTAATCAGGATGGACACAATACCTGTCCCATGAGGGACTTGTACTCTTATCCCCATTTTACAGATGAGGTAACTGAGGCCCAGAGAAGTGAAGTGACTTGCCTAAGGTCACCCAGCAGACACGAGGCAGAGCCAAGATTAGAACCCAGGTCTATACCCAGAGCCCAGCTGAGAGGTCGAGGAGGATTAGGACAGACTTGAGGCTGTTAGATTTGGCATGAAGATCATTGGTGACCTTTCAGAGAAGTTTTTGAGGAGTGACGCTAGATTGGAGAAAGTCAAGGAGAGAATCTGGGGAGAGCAAGTAGAGGCAGCAGATATAGACTTGCACAGCAGATGTGTGGCAAAGCCAGGATTAGGACCCGGGTCCTTCTGATCCCCAGGCCTGTGCACTATCTACTGAGCCACTCTGCTTCTGAGTTGCCCAGTACATGGTCCTGGAATAATAATAATAACAATTATTACAGAGATTTGTTGATCGCTTACTATGTGCCAGGCACTGTACCAAGTGCTAGGGTGGGTACACGTAAATCGGGACATAGCAGGCACCCACTACAGTGCTCTATTAGAGCAGGTGGCCAACACCAGTGCTTAGCACACAGCAGACACCCAAGTACATTGATCTGCACACAACAAATGCTTACATATATTCACATGCACATATATAAATTCACATGTATACACACACATATGTACCCTCTCACAGAAGCAGACCTACACAAATGCACCCACAGACACACATACATACACAAACACACTACTCCAGCCAATTCATTCATTCAGTCATATTTATCGAGCGCTTATAGGTGCAGAGGGCAAGAGGACACTCCGGGTGGAATCCTTGCTGCTTTCATTCAGTTATGGGCTGAGAATAATAATAATAATAACGGTACTTGTTAAGTGCTTACTATGTGCCAAGCACTGTTCTAAGCACTGGGGTAAATACAAGTTATTCAGATTGGACACAGTCCCTGTCCTATAGAGGACTCACAGTCTCAATCCCCATTTTACAGATGAGGTAACTGAGGCCCAGAGAAGTGAGGTGATTTGCCCAAGGTCACCCAGCAGACATGTGGCAAAGCCAGGATTAGAACGCATGACCTTCTGTCTCCCAGGCCCGGACTCTATTCACCAAGTCACGCTGCTTCTCCTTGTCTGTTTGTGTCTCCTTGAATGTCCTTGTGTCTCCTTGAATGCCTGTTTATTGTTATACTGTACTCTCCCAAGTGCTTAGTCCAGTGCTCCACACACAGTAAGAGCTCAATAAATACGATTGACTGACTGCCCCCTGCCTCTTGTCCCAATCCCTGAGGCTGAGGCAAGGAGGTGGGCTGTCCAGCTGAGCAGGATCTTGGCATGTTTCCAGGCTGCACCACCCCAGTTCCTCCTGCCAGATGCACCCCAGTGACCAACCCCTGGGAAGCAGCGTGGCTCAATGGAAAGAGTGCGGGCTTTGGAGTCAGAGGTCATGGGTTCAAATCCCGGCTCTGCCAATTGTCAGCTGTGTGACTTTGGGCAAGTCACTTAACTTCTCTGGGCCTCAGTTACCTCATCTGTAAAATGGGGATTAAGACTGTGAGCCCCCCCTGGGACAACCTGATCACTTTGTAACCTCTCCAGCGCTTAGAACTGTGCTTTGCGCATAGTAAGCGCTTAATAAATGCTATTTAAAAAAAAAACTGGAAGGCCTCTTGGCCTGCTTTGCCCACAACCCATTAGACTGCCAACTCCTTGAGGGCAGAGATTATTTCTATTAACTCTAGTGAACTATCCCAAGGCCCGGGTCCAGTACTCTACAGACAGTAGGTACTTGATAAATACCATTGATTGAATGATTGATTGGTTGAGCCAGGCTGGCAGCCTGGCTCAACCTGTTCCTCCTTTCCCCACCCCTGCAGTGAGGACTAGGTGATGGATTCCTGGAACACCAGGCTGGCAGAAACTGTCTGCAAGGCTGGACAGTGCTCCTGGCCAAGGTGGGAAATATTCCCCGCCCCAACCCCCAGCCCCCAGGGCTCATCCCCAGCTTCATCTCCCTTCCAAATCTCCAAATTCATTATATCCAAATTCCCTCTGAAGTCTGGAGGAATTGGAAATGTCTGCCTCGGGTGGGCCGTGTCTCAGACAAAAACCTTCAGGAGAACTCTAGAGAACTTCATGACCTAGTGGATAGAGCACGGGCCTCAGAGTCAGAAGGACCTGGGTTCTAATCTCGGGTCTGCCTCGTCTTCTGGGTGACCTTAGGCAAGTCACTTCACTTCTCTGGGCCTCAGAGATCTCATCTGTAAAATAGAGATTGAGACTGTGAGCATCATGTGGGACAGGGACTGTGTCCAACTATATTTACTTGTGTCCACCCCAGCGCTTAGTACAGTGCCTGGCACAGAGTAAGTGCTTAACAAATACCACAATTATTATTATTACATCGCTTCACTTCTCTGAGCCTCATTTCCCTCATCTGGAAATTGGGGATAAAGACTGTGATCCCCATGTGGGACAAAGACTATGTCCAACCTGATTTGATTTTATCCATCCCAGTGCTTAGCACAATGCCTGGCACATAGTATGTGTTTAACAAATACCACAATTATTCTCCTAGCAGCTGGGCCGGGGTAGGGGAAGGTGAAAGGGTGGAGGGCCTGGGGCTGGAGGTTTCCCCTCCAGCTCTCCCTGCAACCCCCAGCCTGATTTGAAGGTAGTTAGCGAGGGGTCCCGTGTATCCTTTCCCCAGGGGCCCCTTCCTCCCACTAGATCTGCCAGCTCTGCTATGACCTCAGGGACCCACTTCACACCAGATACAGACACACAGACACAGACACAGACACAGACACACACACACACACACACACACACACACACACACACACACACACACACACACAGAGTTACCCAGCTGCAGTAGAACAGCTCAGCATCTCACAGTTGACAGAACAGGGGGTCGGGCTGCAGGGTTGGGGCTCAGATGGATGGGCTCAGGGATCCTGCAGGATGGAGAGAGGAGATACGGACACTTGCCGCCCCCTCCCCTGCCCAACTGTTGCCTCCAGTTGAGAAGGCTTCTTCCCTCCTCAGCTAAATACCAGAGCTGGGTTCTGGGAGCCTAGGGGCAGCGGGGTTCAGTTTCCTGGGGATTTCTGGGGTGGCGTGTGTGTGGGGACTGAGAGTGGCCTGGGGAGGAGGCTCCTGGCCCCACTCCACCAGCCAAGGAGGGGATGGATCCCCATGGCAGCAGTCCGGCTGTCTCAGTGCTCCAGTTCTTCTGAGCCTCTCACCACATTGTACTTGCCAAGCGCTTATTACAGTGCTCTGCATACAGTAAGTGCTCAATAAATACGATTGAATGAATGAATGAATGAATATGGCCGGAGCAGCGTCAGCTGGAGAAGGCAGGCAAGGGACAGGGCAGAGGAATGGTGGGCAGGGACAAGGGCTGGAAGTAAAGGAATGGTAGGTTGGGGGGGCTGGGCAAGGATCTGGAAGAAAGGGGCACAGGAGGCCTGTGTTGGGGGCTAATTGGAAATGGCATAGGGATGGCGGGAGGGGGGCCTGGGCAGAAGGCTAACAGCTAGGGGCATGGGGAGGGTGAGTGGCGAGGGAATGAGCAGGGGGTTGGTGGACAGGGGCACATGGCTTACGGGTGGGCTTCCCGGCAGCCTTCCCACCCAGGCAGGTGTGAAGTTCAGAACCAGGTCTGCTGTCAGAGTTTCCAGAGGGCACCTTATCTATCTTTGCCCAGTAGTAGAAGTCTGCCTTCATCTTCTGCGTCATCTACATCCTACCTTGTGTGCAGCACTGTACTAGAAGCTTGAGGGACCTCTAGACGACGTAGGAGAATGTGATCTCTACCCTGGGGGAGTTGAGTTGGGAGACAGTTGAGCACATGCTGCTGAATGAGCATAGGTAGAAGAACTAGAGAATCAAGATAAATGACTGAAACAAGTCAACGATTAAATAGACCAGTAGGCTGACGGGAACACCTGACTGGTAAGGCCTTCTGGAGGAGGTGGATCAGAGGAGGCTTTGAAGGTGAGAAGGGACATGGGGCAAGGGCACGAATAGGGGGTTGGAAATGGAAGAGACAAAATCGAAGGATGGATCTTGGGGTGGGGGCATGGGAGCAAAGAGTGGGAGTTGTGAGGAGCTGGAGAAGGAAGTGGGGCAGATAGGGAAGACAGGGCCAGCTGATGGAGACCAGTTTGACATCTTTCCCTGGCTTTTACCAGTCTGATCCTCAGGCCTTGTAAGCCTTGTACATTGAATCGGGGATATGATGTTTCTCTCTGTCTAGTTCAGGACCGGAACTCTGGGAGACTCTGTGGCTAGTCTGGGGACAGCTACAGCAAGTACGGGCCAGTCCTCTAAATAGGAGCAAAATCATGACCTGTGTCCAAGTGATTCTCCTTAATAATAATGGTGGCATTTGTTAAGCGCTTACTATGTGCCAAGCACTCTACTAAGCACTGGAGTGGATTCAAGAAAATGAGGTTGGACACAGTCCCCATCCCACGTAGGGCTCCCAGTTCTGGAGGCTTACTTCCCTGAAGCCATGGTGCATAAAGCAGTCATGTCAATTAATAATAATAATAATAATGGCATTTGTTAAGTGCTTACTATGTGCGAAGCACTGTTCTAAGCACTGGGGGGATAAAAGGTAATCAGGTTGTCCCACATGGGGCTCACAGTCTCAATTCCCATTTTACAGTTGAGGTAACAGGCACAGAGAAGTGAAGTGACTTGCCCAAAGTCACACAGCTGAGAAGAGGAGGAGCGGAATTAGAACCCATGACCTCTGACTCCGAAGCCCGTGCTTTTTCTGCTTAGTCACTGCTTCTCTAAGCAGCCAATTATCACTGGCACACTCGCCCAGGCAGAACCACCACGTAAGTGAGGTGGACAGAGAAGGAAAATGTGTTGGTGGGCTGATAAAAGCAAGAAATTCCTTTCAAGGTTGGTATAAAAGGTCCTCAGGCTAGCGAGGCCCTAATCCTCATCTCCTCCTAGTCCTCTACATGCAGAGGTCCCCACCAATCAATCAATCAATCAATCAATCGTATTTATTGAGCGCTTACTATGTGCAGAGCACTGTACTAAGCGCTTGGGAAGTACAAATTGGCATCACATAGAGACAGTCCCTACCCAACAGTGGGCTCACAGTCTAAAAGGGGGAGACAGAGAACAGAACCAAACATACCAACAAAATAAAATAAGTAGGATAGAAATGTACAAGTAAAATAAATAAATAAATAAATAAATAGAGTAATAAATATGTACAACCATATATACATATATACAGGTGCTGTGGGGAAGGGAAGGAGGTAAGACGGGGGGATGGAGAGGGGGACGAGGGGGAGAGTCATCACCAGTGAAGTGATGGTCTGAGCCTGGAGTCCCAGGTGAAATGTTAGTTACATCATGCCTTTATCTCAGCCACCGGGTAATCATTTATTAATCACCTTCCACTTTGGGATATCCAGGAATTTGGATCTTTGAGTGTTCTGGGTAAGCAAGTTTTTTCTCTCCATCTGTATATGCCTTAAAGCATCAGGCAAAAGACATGGTGTTCTGGAGAAAATATGTCCATAAGTGGCTATGAATCAGAAATGACTCAATGGCATTTAATATATATGCAGAGTGGCTCAGTGGAAAGAACCTGGGTTTGGGAGTCAGAGGTTGTGGGTTCTAATCCCAGCTCCGGCACTTATCAGCTGTGTGACTTTGGGCAAGTCACTTAACTTCTCTGTCCCTCGGTTACCTCATCTGTAAAATGGGGATTAAGACTGTGAGCCCCATGTGGGACAACCTGATCACCTTGTATCCCCCAGCACTTAGAACAGTGCTTTGCACTTAGTAAGCACTTAACAAATACCATCATTATATACATATATGTGCACATATATATGTATATATATACATATTATATAAAAATGGTCAGATTTACATGTGTGCGCACGCACGCACACACACACACACACACACACACACACACACACACACACTCCTTAACTGACGAGTAGAACTAAGAGGGGACCAATCAATGGTATTGATTGCGCGCTTACTGTGTGCAGAGCACTGTATTAAGCAATTGGAAGAGTACACACAACAGAGTTAGGTAGACACTGTTCCCTGCCCACAGTGAGCTTAGAATCTAGAGGACCAGCCTCTCTGGGCCTGACTTTGAGACCCTGAAGCCTTCTTCCCATCAACCCCAGACCGTCATGTGTGAACTAGAGTTTAACGGAAACTTTGACACCCTGTTATGGAGACAAGCTGGTGACTTATCAATTTATGGAAGATTCCAGCTGGAAGGGGTTTCCTAAAACCATCTAATCTAGTCCCCTGTCTTCGAACAAGTTTAGGCTAAACTGAACGAAGTAGACAATGTGGATGGCGGGGGGAGAAGGGGAGGGAGAGTGTTCTCTCCTTATCTCTCCTCCCATACCTGTCTCTATGAAGAAGTCCATCTCTATGTCCAACCTAGATCCCTCTCACTGTAGGGGGGAGCTCATTTCCTCTTGCTGTGCCCTCAGCCTGAAGTTGGGCTGGCTGCCATCTGAGCCTCGCCAGATGTTTGTGTACGTGAGTGTGGTGGAGAGGGAAGGAGGAGGCAGCCTCTATTTGACCCTCCTTGTCCCCATTTTGCAGGCTCCAGTATTGGGACAGAGAGGGCTGGAGTGGCAGGTTCAGTCTTAATAATAATAATAATAATAATGGCATTTGTTAAGTGCTTACTATGTGCGAAATACTGCTCTAAGCGCTGGGGGAATACAAGGTGATCAGGTTGTCCCACGTGGGGCTCACAGTCTTCATCCCCATTTTACAGATGAGGTAACTGAGGCTTAAAGAAGTTAAGTGACTTGCCCAAGGTCACACAGCAGACGTGGCGGAGCTGGGATTAGAACTCATGACCTCTGACTCCTAAGCCCATGCTCTTGCCGCTGAGCCACGCTGCTTCTCAGTCTTCCGGCCGTGGGCATCCTGCCTCAGAGAAGAGATGCCCATACCTGCAACCTGACCATGATACCACTCTGTGCCTCTCGTAAGTCCTAAGGAGCTGGTCGGAAGCTCAACTCCCCACTCTGCCTCTCAGTGCACTGATCTTCCCCTTCTGCCTCCCAGAGCACTTTTAGACTGTGAGCCCACTGTTGGGTAGGGACTGTCTCTATATGTTGCCAATTTGTACTTCCCAAGCGCTTAGTGCAGTGCTCTGCACATAGTAAGCGCTCAATAAATACGATTGATGATCTCCCTGCTCTCCTTCCCCAAGCACTGATCTCCCTGCTCGGGTCAGGGGTGTGGTGGGGCGAGAGACTGAGAAGTTCCCAATTTGGATAGCCATAGCCCTTGGTCATACAACAAATCTTCCTGGGAAGGGGCCCGGTCTTACTTATTGTGATCCTGCTGGCCAGATGTTTCCAGAAAATGCCCAGCAGTTAGAGACTTGAACATCCCCTGATAATGATGGTGAATATCTGTCCACCTCCCTTAATAATAGTAATAATAATTATAATTATGGTTTTTGTTAAGCGCTCACTAAGTTCCAGGCATTTTACTAAGCACTGGGGTAGATGCAATCAAATTGGATTGGACACGGTCTCTGTCTCAACCCCCATTTTACAATGCCCAATCAGTCTCAATCCCCATTTTACAGATGAGGTCACTGAGGCACAGAAAAGTGACATGACTTGCCCAAGGTCACCCAGCAGACAAGTGGTTGAGCCAGGACTAGAACCCATGACCTTCTGACACCCAGGCCCGGGCTCTTTACATTAGGCAAACTGCCTCTACTCTGTAAACTCACTGTGGGCAGAGAATATGTCAGTTATATTGTTCTATCATATCTCCCAAGTGCGTATCTCCCAAGTGGTCTGCACACAGTAAGACTCAATGAATATGCTCGATTGATTGAGCGATCTATAAATGATAATAATAATGATGATATTTGTTAAGCATTTACTATGTACCAGGCATTGTTCTAAGTGCTGTTCTAATGAATACAATCGATTGATTGATTGAGTGATTGAGCTTCCATCTCCCTGGGACTGAGCATGGCCTAGAGGCAGGGAAATGAACAAAATGGGCTTCCAACCGCCAGGGCCTCCAGCTACCCACCACTGCACCCACCTCTAGACCTGTGGGCTTTGTGCCTGTGGATCTGGAAGCCCCGGGGGCTGCTCCTGTGAGAGGACCCTGGGATACCCACGTGTGGGCATTGCCAGCGGGCATCTGTGGTTGCCAGGATCCCTGGCCTGACCAGTCCTCTCTATTCACTCCCTGATGGGTTTTGGAGCCTGCCCCAGGCCGCTGCCCAAAACCAGTGGAAAAATACCGGTTCATGGTGATGACTGTGATTTCAGCCGGGCAACCCCCGGGCACTCTGGATACCAGAATTCCCCTGGGGCTGATGACTAGAAAGCCCAACCACCATACCCCCTGCATTGTTTCCTCCTCTACACTGTATACTCCTTATGGGAAGGGAATGTGTATGTTGATTGTTATATTGTACTCTTCCAAGCGTTTAGTACAGTGCTTTGCACACAGTAAATCCTCAATAAATACGATTGAGTGAATGAATGAATGAATGAATCTGTATCCACTACTGGGTCCCCAGGGGCCCAGATGGGCCTATGGACAGTTGGGGTGGTAGGAAGGGGGTTCTGGGGCTGCAGACCCCATGCTTCTCTATTTTCCAGCCATGGGGTGATGGGGAACAGTTCTCCTCCAGTTTCCTAGCTCTGGGGTGATGGGGGCCACCCCCTTCTCCTCCCCACAGTCCCAGCTGTGCGAAAAAGCCACTGTTCCCCCACAGCTGTCTGGGCTGGAATCCCAGTCCCACTCACCCCCAAGGCTCTGACGAGACCTGAACATTTCCAAGCAGCTGGAGAGATACCAATTTGGGGCTCTGCCATCAACTCTCCACTAGCCCCCATGAAAGCTGCTTCCCCCACATAATGGGCAGTTGGCCCCTGTCACTGGATTAAGGGGACTCACTGTCCCTATCAGCCACATTGCTGGGCATAGGACCCCTGATTAGAGAAGGGGCAGTCCCACTCAGGGCCAGGGTATTAATATAACTGTGTCACTGGGAGTCAGAAGGTCATGGGTTCTAATTCTGGCTCTGCCACTTGTTTCCTGTGTGATTTTGGGCAAGTCACTTCACTTCTTTGTGCCTCAGTTACCTACAAATCTATAAAATGGGGATTGAGACTGTGAGCTCCACATGGGACAGGGACTGTGCCCAACTTGATTTGCTTTTATCCACCCCAGTGCTTAGTGGAATGCCTGGCACATAGTAAGCACTTAACAAATGCTATTAGTAGTAGTAGTAGTAGTAGTAGTAGTAGTAGTAGTAGTAGTAGTAGTAGTAGTAGTAGTAGTAGTAGTAATAACTCTCCAGAGAGGATGGGACTGCTAGAGATCAACATGTCCAGCCCCAGCCTTCAGGTCACCTCCCTCCTCACCCTAGGAATGGGGGAGCTGGAGTCTGTGGGAGAGTCTCTCCTGCTCACAAAGAAAAAGAGAAGCAGCATGACCTAGCGGAAAGAGCACGAGCCTGGGAGTCAGAGGATCTGGGTTCTAATCCCAGCACTGCAATTGTCTGCTGTGTGACCTTGGGCAAGTCACTTAATTTTTCTGTGCTTCAGTTCCCTCATCTATAAAATGGGGATTAGGACTGTGAGCATTTTGTGGAACAGGGACGGTGTCATTCGATCACCTTTATTTAGCACTTTCTGTGTGCAAAGCACTGTACTAAGTGCTTAGCTTAACCAATACCACAATTATTTTATTATTATTATTACTATTGTTATTATTATTATCTTCTACCTATCCCAGTGGTTAGTACAGTGCCAGGCGTGTATAGTAAGTGCTTAACAAATACCATTTAAAATAAAAAACTCCTTCCTGCTGCACTCTCCCTAAGTTTCCAAGCTCTGGGCCTCACCCCACCAGGAAAATCTGTCCTAAGAAGATGTTTAACTGTGCCAAGTCCTAGGCCTGGGCTGGTCTGCCCATGCCCATTTTCAGACTGCAGCAGGCTGGCTCTTTCCTTCTTTTGTGTCCTGCCCATGTAGGTGCCTGACTGTGGCACTGTTTCTGCTCCTGTCTTGGAATCCTATCATCCCCTCAACCCAACGGCTGGGCAGCTGAGCTCTCTGTCTCTATCTCTGATTCTTACCCTAACCCTAGATGTCTCTCTATCTCTCTCTTTTTTTTTTGGTAAGCACTGGGATAGATAGAAATTCATCAGATTAGACACAGTCCATATCCCACAGTCTTAATCGCCATTGCACAGATGAGGTTACTGAGGCACAGAGAAGTGAAGTGTCTTGCCCAAGGCCACACAGGAGACAAGTGGGGGAGCTGGGATTAGAGCCCAGATCCTTTTTATTTTTATCTTTATGGTATTTGTTAAGTGCTTGTTATGTGCCAGGCACTGTTCTAAGCACTGAGGTACATACAAAGTAATCAGGTTGGACACAGTCCCTGTCCCACATGGGGTTCACAGTCTTAATCCCCATTTTACAGAGGAGATAACTGAGGCACAGAGAAGTGAAGTGTCTTGCCAAGATCACACAGCAGTCAAGTGGCATAGTCAGGATTAGAATGCAGGTCCTTCTGACTCCCAAGCCTGTGCTCTATCCACAAGGCCATACTGCTGCTAGCTCTGTGTCTCTGTTGTTTGGTCTCTTTGGTTGGTGTTGGGGCTCAACGGTCCGGATTGAGGGGAACCCTCTGGATCCCTGTCCTTTAATGCTTGGGGGGATTCATTCATTCAATCAATCGTATTTATTGAGTGCTTACTGTGTGCAGAGCACTGTACTAAGCGCTTGGGAAGTACAAGTTGACAACATATAGAGACGGTCCCTACCCAACAACGGGCTCACAGTCTAGAAGGGATCCGGGTCCCCACAGTGGGTTGGTGGGTGGGAGCCCCCTGGGCTCCCCGCTGTTAAAGAGGGAATCAGCAAAAGTCCTGGGGCAGCCCCGGGCTGGGTGGGGGGAATGGCACTGCATCGGCATTCCTCTTCTGCCAACCACATCTCCGGCTCGCCCCCACCCTGCCCTTGTCCCTCCCGCAGTGTACTTCCTGGAAGCCTTGCAGCAGAGTCAGCCCACAGGGGGGTGGGCTGGGGAAGCCCCCGGCCCTGCTCCCTGCCTCCCAATCCCCCAGCAGGCTTTCGACGTCACCCTGGGTTTCCCACTACTCCAACCGGATCCCCCTCTGGTTTGGTGTTTCCTGTTCCCCCGCCCCGCCACCCCCTCCTCCAGGGCGTCTCCCCCGGCCCAGATCTTTCACTTCTCCCTCTGATTCACCCTCCCCAGTGCGGAGGCAGGGGGTGACTGACACTGATGGTGAGGGGAAAGTAACAGGGCATGGCCCACTGTGGGGAAGAAGATGGGGAGGGTGCCGAGGCCGGAGGGGAAAAAGGGAGAAGCCCTGGCTGCCTGGAAGGCAGGGAACATGGGCTCAATTGATCAGTCAGAGGTAGATATTTACTGAGAGCTTACTGTGGGCAGAGTGCTGTGTGCCAAGCTCCCCGTTTCTCATTCGCCTCCTGCCAGAGGGGAAGAACTGGGGTGGAGAGAGGGCCTGGGGGCCTGTTTGGCCTCCAGCCCCATGCGGGAAGGCTCAACCAGGGACAGAGCGAGGGAGACACTCAGCAGGGGCTGGTCAGAGCGGGCTGTGGGGGCTTCAGCAGCATCTCTAGCTTGCCGGCCTCTTCTCCCCTCTCTTCCACCACCCTCCTCCATGGGCCGGGTCAACCAGTCCAACCCCCTGCCTCTGCCCTCAGACTCTTGCAGGCTAATGGGACTCTTCCTGCTCTCCCCACTCTGGGGAAGAATTCCTTCCCTCTCCTCCCTCAGCGTCCCTGCTGGGTCAGAAAATCTGCTTTCTGGAGGAGCAGTGTTGCCTAATGGAAAGAGCATCGACTTGGGAGTCAGAGGACCTGAGTTCTAATCCCACTTCTGCTACGTGTCCGCTGTGTGACCTTGGTCAAGTCACTTAACTGATCTGTACCTCAATTTCCCCATCTGTAATATGAGGGTTCAATAACTGTTCTCCCTCCTACTTAGACTGTGAGATCCATCTGGGACTGGGATTGGGTCCATCCTGATTAAATTGTATCTACCCCAGTGCTTTTTAAAGTGCTTGACATGTACTAAGCAATTAACAAATATAATAATAGTAATAATAACAATAATAGCCTCAATCCCTCATGCTGCGAACACTATGAGGATAGGACTAAAAAATATTGTCTAAGGGGAACTCCAACCTCTGTGCTCCCATGGGACTAATGTTGCCCTGAAGGGCCAGCTTTAGGGGTTATGGGGAATTCTGGGTGAGGCCCCACCTCCTTTTACCCTCCCCACTCAAGATGGTCCCTAAACCCTCTGGGAGAGGGTGGAGTAATTCTCCCTCCCCTCTGCTCTCTCCTGGAGGGAGAATGCCACATGGTCCAGGAAGCAGCCGGACCTGACCCCCCCTCCACCCCAGGGTTTTAGATCGGGTCTTGGGGCTGGCTGGCACAGGAAAGGGGCTTATCGGTCCTGCCCTAGCAGCCCAGCCCCCCAGATGGAAGGAAAGTTGCCTTTCGTGGAAAGAGGAAGTGCCATAGGTTATGGTAAGCAGGGCAGCTGGGCTGAGCAAGGGGTTGGAGTGGGTGAGGGGGCAGAGTGGGTGAGGGGGTGGGGTGGCTCTCCTTAGGGTGGCAGGGAGCACCCTTAGCTTTAGCTAACTCTCTCTGAGCTTTTGATTCTGGGTCTCTCTCGACCTCTCCAGCTCTGCCTCTCTTTTGGTGTCCCTGTCTCTCGCTGTCACTTCACCTCTGCCTCTTCATGGATATTTCTGATCATCAATCAATCAATTGCATTTATTGAGCGCTTATGGTGCGCAGAGCACTGCACTAAATGCTTGGGAGAGTACGCTATAATAGAGTTGGTGTTCCCTGTCCACAGTGAGTCTAGAGGGGATATCTTTCCATCTCTGTCTCTGAGTCTCTGCCTCACGATGCTTCTATATCTTCCTCTTTGTCACCGTTGCTTTTGCGGAGGGGCTCCAACACCCCCAGTAGAAAAGTCCTGGCCCAGCCAACTCCCTCTGCCCCAGACTAATCCTCTAGGAGCCTCCAGGCGGAGAGAGCAAGCCTAGATGCAGGCTGAAGGGGAAGAGACCCCAGAAAAATGCTCCCTCTGTCTCTCATCTTGCTCTCCATCTCTGTCTGCCTCTCTGTCTCTGTCCCAGTCCCAGCTTTGCAAAGAACCATCCCTCCCCTCCCTCCCCTCCTCCTCTTTCTCCATCTCTGCAGGTTGTTGTGGGTAGGGAATGTGTCTGCCAAGTCTGTTGTACTGTACTCTCCCAAGCACTTAGTACAGCACTCTGCACATAGTAAGTGGTCAATAAATTGATTTCCCTCAGTCTTGTTTGTCTCTCTCTGTCTCCGTCTTGCCAGCCACTGCCTCTCAGTCTCTCCTGCCTTTGTCTTCTGTATCCTGTCTCAGCACTGCAGAGAACCACCCCCTCCCCCCTCCCCAGGGCCTGGACATTTCGGTTGCTATTGCCTCCCACTTCCCACCCTACTGAGAGCTCACCTCCTCCAGGAGGCCTTCCCAGACTGAGCCCCTTCCTTCCTCTCCCCCTCGTCCCCCTCTCCATCCCCCACATCTTACCTCCTTCCCTGCCCCACAGCACCTGTATATATGTATATATGTTTGTACATATTTATTACTCTATTTATTTATTTATTTATTTTACTTGTACATATCTATTCTATTTATTTTATTTTGTTAGTATGTTTGGTTTTGTTCTCTGTCTCCCCCTTTTAGACTGTGAGCCCACTGTTGGGTAGGGACTGTCTCTATATGTTGCCAACTTGTACTTCCCAAGCACTCAGTACAGTGCTCTGCCACAGTAAGCGCTCAATAAATATGATTGATTGATTGATTGATCTCCCCTTCGTGTGTGTGCGTGTGTGTATACATGTTAGGGGTTGGGGGCCCTGGCAATGCACAGGGAGGGAGGAGGACTGTGGAGCCACTGCCACCAGACATAATAACAATAATAATAATAATAATAATAATAACATTTGTTAAGCACTTACTATGTGCCAAGCACTGTCCTAAGCACTGGGGTAGATACAAGCTATTCAGGTTGTCCCATGTGGGGCTCCCAGTCTTAATCCCCATTTTACAGATTAGATAACTGAGGCACAGAGAACTTAAGCAACTTGCCCAAGGTCACACAGCAGACAAGTGGCAGAGCCGGGATTAGAACCCACATCCTCTGACTCCCAAGCCTGTGCTCTTTCCATTAAGCCATGCTGCTTCTGTGAGGGGAGGGGACTCCGTTGGCTCCTGGAGAGAGGGGTCCGGCCTCATCTCCCACCCTCCCCACCCCACTCCCCCACCTCGATCCCCTTTTCCCCACCCCCTTCCCTGGCATCACCCCCAGTTCCAGTCCATGGGCAGGTAACCCAGCACGGGGCAGATGCTGGAGGGCTCCAGGTGTCAGGATCCAACTGCTTGAGAACCCTCTACCCTGCCCCACACACGCCCTGTAACTGGGCCAGGTTGGGGGGGACGGGCTGCAGGGAGAGTCCCCCACCAGCTCTTTGACACCCAGTGCCCAGTCTCCTTCCCCACTAGTTGCACACAATCCCCCCTCACAGTCCCCTCCCTATCACAGCTCCTCTCTTACATCCAGTGGAACTCCTGGCGCTCTCTCTCTCTCTCTCTCTCTCTCTCTCTCTCTCTCTCTCTCTCTCTCTCTCTCTCTCTCTCTCTCTCACACACACACACACACACACACACACACACACACACAGGAATACTCATTACAGCAGCTGCAGGAGCTGGTGACTAGAGTCACTGTCCCCACTGTCCCCTCTGCCCCCAGCCCCCAGGGCTCCAGTTTCTCTGGGCTATGGCTTTTTATTTTTTTTAAGGTATCTGTTAAACACTTACCACATGCCAGGCACTGTTCTAAGCGCTGAGGTAGATTCAAGCTAATCAGGTGGGACACAGTCCCTGTCCCACGTGGGTCTCACCATCTTTATCCCCATTTTCTTGATGAGGAAACCGAGGCACAGAGAAGTGAAGTGTCTTGCCCAAGGACACATAGCAGACAAGTGGCAGAGTGGGGATAGGCCCGGGCTCTATCATCATCATCATCAATCGTATTTATTGAGTGCTTACTGTGTGCAGAGCACTGTACTAAGTGCTTGGGAAGTACAAGTTGGCAACATATAGAGACGGTCCCTACCCAACAGTGGGCTCACAGTCTATCCACTAGGCCAAGCTGCTTTGGGGACTTCTGGGGGTGCACCCTGTCAGAGGCTCAGCCCAGGGATCTGGAGCAAACGTGTCTCCCCTCGCTGCTCCAGGGATTGCACCCCCACCCCACTTTCCGCTGGGCTCCAGGGGTGTCTCCCTGGGTCAGGGAGCTTGGCAGATGCAGCCCCTGCCTTAGTGACAGTGATTTCTGCCTGGCCCTGGGGGGACCTCCTCCCTGCCTCACCCCAGCAGACCACCTCAGTCAGTCAGTCAATTGTATTTAGTGAGTGCTTACTGCATGCAGAGCACTGTACTAAGCTCTTAGGAGAGTATAAAATAACAATATTATAGACAGATTCCTTAGCCACAGCGAGTTTATAGTCTAGAGGGGGTGGCTGCCCCCTGGGCCAGGCAGGGTCGGAAAGGGGCTGGGCTGGGTCTCCCCAGAGGAAGCAGGAGGGAAGGGAGGAGGAGACATCTGTGACCTTTGACCCGACACGATAGAAAGGCGGCTGAGAGGTGACCCCAACAACGGCCCGTTGGCATCCCTGGCTCCACCCTGCGGGGTCGTCTCCGACCCGTCGGCCGGGGGCTCCTTCCCCAGATGACCGTACATGTCCATGGAGGCCGCGGGGCTCCCGGCGGGAATTAAAAATAGCCACCCATCGGGCCCGGCAGCCCCAGCCATTCCCGCGACCAAAATAGTTTACAGTATTTAAAAAAAGCGGAATCTAGAGAGAGTTCTCCTGGCAGCCGGCGGAGGGCTGGTGCCAGGCAAGAAATAAGTTGTATCCCTGATGTGCATAGCGACACTACATGTTGCCTTAACACTCCAAGGAGTTGCTACTAGCGGCTTCCCCGTCGCCCCACCCCTTCCCACCAATGAATCCTCTCAGGCAGAAGGAGGGAAGGGAGCCGGAAAGGGAGGGAAAGGAATGGGGGGGTAGGGAGAAGAGAAGAGAGGGGAAGCAGAAGGGGTCTGAGCCAGAGGACGAGGCTGAGACCAGGCTGCTTGACCAGACCATTCAGTGTCCCTCTTCTTCCTCCACCCTAGGGAGTCCTCTGGTCCCTGTTTTGGAGCTGCAATCCATCAATTGATCAGTAGGATTTATTGAACACCTACTGGGAGCAGAGTATGAGACTAATCGTCTTGGGAGGGGTTAGCAGACATGATCCCTGCCCTCAAGGAGATTACAGTCTACAGGGGCAGGCAGGCATTAAAATGAATTACAAATAGGGCATATAAAGGATAAGGATATGGACATAAGTACTGTGGGGCTGGGGTGAGTATCGCAGTGCTTAAGGGGTACACAGCTATAGGGCAACAGTATAAGGCCTGGCATATAGTAAGGGCTTAACAAATACCATAAAAAAAGTGTGTAAGTGACGGGGGTGGGGGGTGGGGAGGGAAAATGAGGGCTTTGTAGAGGAAGGCCTCTTGGAGGATTTGTGATTTTAGAAGGGTTTTGAAGATGGGGAGAGTTGTGGGGGACTGTCAGATAAGAAGTGGGAGGAATTCTATGGTTATCAGTGGTAGGATAGATGAGGTTGAGATACAGAAAGTCAGTTAGTATTTGAGGGGTGGAGTGTGTAAGCTGGGTTATATGTAATAAGAGATCAGTGAGGTAGGAGGGAGAGAGATGATTAAGTGCCTTAAAGTTGATGGTTGGGAGTTTCTGTTTGACGCAGAGATGGACAGGTAACTATCGAAAGTTTCTGAAGACTAGGAAGATGTGGATAGAATGGCTTTTCAGATAAATGATTCAGTGAAGTATGGGCTGGAGTTAGGGGAGACAAGAGGCAGGGAGGTCAGCAAGGAGGCTGATTCAGTAGTCAAGGTGGGATAGGGTGAGTGCTTGGATCATCATGGTAGCAGTTTGGGTGGAGAGCAAAGGGCAGATTCTAAAGATGTTGTGATGGTCGAATGGACAGGTTGCAGAGCGAGAACCTACAACTGGGGGAAGGGAAGAGGACAAGGAAGAGAAGAAGAAGTAGAAGGAGGGGGAGGAAGAGGAGGAGAAAGGAGAAGGAGGAGAGAGAAGGAAGAGGAGGCAGAGGAGGAGGAGGAAGAGGAGAGTTGACCCTCTGGGAGGTGGCAGCAGGAACAACAATGCAGCAGCAACAATGTACCCTGCTCAACAAGGGTTCTCACGGGCATTTTGGAGAGCGGGGCATGGTGCCAGGAGCAGAGGCTGTGCCAGACGGCGGCATCGCTGGGCCAGGTGAATCCATTCATGCCAGGTTCTCCAGGGGCAGAGCCCAGTTGTCCCACCCTCGGGGACAACTGACTGATGCTTACCTGGCGGTTGTGTCAGGCGCTGGGTATTTCCATGGCAAGTCCTTTCACATCAGTTATCTCAGTTCATCTCAGCTCAGCCTTGTGAGGTTGAGGGGCCGTTATCCTCCTTATTTTACAGAGGAGGAAACCGAGGCCCAGAGAGATTAAGTGCCCAACCAGAGGTCCCACAGTGGGCCAGTGATAGAGCTGGGACCAGCACCCAAGTGCCGTGACTCTCAGCCCTTTCCACCAAGGGGTCTTTCTACTGAGCCACACTGCTTCAGTTGGTGGGAGGAAGCGGGGCTGCCGGTGGCTCAGAAGGAGAGAGAGCAGAAGGGACAGGTGTCAGGGAGCTGAAGACTGGCTGTTTTGAATCTCACCACAGCTCCGTCCTGAGTTTGGGGCCTAGAGGGATGGGGGTTTTGGAAGCATGATCCCAAACCCCTGGAGATCCAGGTTAGGGAGAGAAAAGAGGGGTCCTAGCCACATAAGCCCTGGCCACCTCCATCTCCCGCCCTGCCCTGGTTCTTGAACCCTTCTGGCGAAAGGGCAGGCGTGACCCTTTTGTAAACAGAAATTGCCCCTCATCCACCTGAGGTGGCCATCTCTTTGCTATTCACTTGGCGGAGGAGTGGCATAGTGGAAAGAACGTGGGCCTAGGAATCAGAGGACCAAATTTCTAGAACCAGTTCTTTCCTTGGCCAGAGGTATGACCTAGGGCAAGTCCCTTCACCTCTCCGGGCCTCTGTTTCCTCATCTGGAAAATGGGAATATGATACCTGCTTTTCGTCCAGTTTGGACTGTGAGCTCTGTATGGTAAAGGGTCTGAGTCCGATCTGATTATCTTCTAACCACTCCAATGCGCAGCATGGTGCTTGGCCAGTGGAAACCACTTGCTCTAGACCGTAAGCTCATTGTGGGCAGGTAATGCGACTGCTATACTGTCCTATTGTACTCTCCCAAGCGCTTAGTCCAGTGCTCTGCACATTGTAAGTGCTCAGTAAATACGATTGACTCACTGTCTGCCTGCAATTAATGGACAAATTGCTCGACCAGATGGGGCTGTGGGTGGGGAGTTGGGGGTGGGGTGGAGGGAGGTGCTGAAGTGGGGGTCCCCTGCCCCCCGATCTGAGCAAACTGCTCCAGCCCAGCTCTGTCACAACAAACTGTAGGGGGGTTTGAAACTCAACAGTTTGCCGGCTGAAGTGTTAAAATGTTGTCTTAGCATTTTCCTGGCAGCAGCACTTGCCGGGAACACCATTGCCTCCCAGCGAAGGGAAGCCAGCAGTTCATTTCCATCCTCAACACCCAGTGAGGGGGGCTGCGTCTGCCTCTACTGTGGTGCCAAGTCTCCCGTGCCATCCTCACCCCCTGTGCCTGTTGTCTGCCACCTGCCCAGACCCGCCCGGACCCACCCGGCCTAACCCAGTCCCACTCAGGCTATCTAAGCCAGCTTCTCCCCAGCCCACTCTGCTTGGGAGCCAGAAGGGTGGGGGGTTTTCTGGGTGGAGCTGTGGGGGATAGGGACTGGGTTGGTGGGCTATGCAGGAGCCCGTCTACTAATTCTGTTATGCAGTACTCTCCCAAGTGCTTAGAACGGTGCTCTTCTCATAGTAAGTGCTCAATAAATACCATTTATTAATTAACTGGGGCCTATCCCACCACCCTCAGACCTTGGGTCTAGTTATAAGATAATCAGGTCCCACATTCTAAGTGGGAGGGAGAATAGGTATTGAATCCCCATTTTGTGGTTGCGGTAATTGAGGTTCAGAGGACTTTAGTGACGGGTCCAAGGTCACACAGCAGACAAGTGGCAGAGTGAGAATTAGAACCCAGAACCCGGGACCTCTGACTTCCAGGCCCGTGGTCTTTTCACTAGAGAAGCAGTGTGGGTTAGTGGAAAGAGCACGGCCTTTGGAGTCAGAGGTCATGGGTTCAAATCCCAGCTCTGCCAATTGTCAGCTGTGTGACTTCGGGCAAGTCACTTGACTTCTCTGTGCCTCAGTTACCTCATCTGTAAAATGGGGATGAAGACTGTGAGTCCCACGTGGGACAACCTGTTCACCTTGTAACCTCCCCAGCACTTAGAACAGTGCTTTGCACATAGTAAGCGCTTAATAAATGCCATTATTATTATTATTACTAGGCCACAATGCTTCTCTGTGTATCTCTGTGTGTGTTTGCCTAGGTGTGTGTGTGTTTGCATGTGTTTGTAACTGTATATGTGTTTGTGAAAGGGTGTGTGTGTATGTATGTCTGTGAATGTGTATAATAATGATGATGGCATTTATTATTAAGTGCTTACTATGTGCAAAGCACTGTTCTAAGCACTGGGGAGGATACAAGATTATCGGGTTGTCCCACGTGGGGCTCACAGTCTTCATCCCCATTTTACAGATGAGGTAACTGAGGCACAGAGAAGTCAAGTGACTTGCCCAAGGTCACACAGCTGACAAGCGCCGTAGCCGGGATAAGAACCCATCACCTCTGACTCCCAAGACCACTGTAAACTCTTTGTGGGGAGGGAATAGGTTTTTATTATATCATACTCTCCCAAGCACTTTGTACAGTACTCTGCACACAGTAAGCACTCAATAACTATGACTGAAAGAATGAATATGTGTCTCTGGGTGTGTGTGAATGTGAATGATTGCGAGTGTCTGCGTGACTGTTATGGTATTCCAGGTGGATTTGGGCAACTGTGAGTGTTTCTAGGGAGAAGAGGAGCAGAGTGAAAGGAGGGGAAAGAGATGGGGAGCGGGTGCGGGGGGAGAAGGGGGCTGCCACAGGCAGTGGGAATAGCATTTGGACCTCACAGTAACTCAGAGAGAACAGTAATACTTTTCCCATTCTCCTCACCCCCCTCCCCTCTCCCAACTCCAGCCCTCCTGCGTGGTGGGTCCCTGTGGTAAAGCAGAAATCCTGACTTCCATGTGCAGGGGGAGGCAGGGAACTCCAATTCTCCCCCTCCCCACTCCTTTTCTCTCACCTCCTCCTTTGGCCTGTCCTTTCTTTCCACCATCCCCCCACTTCCCTCTCACTTCCCTCCCTTTTCTCCCTCCCTTCCTTTTCCCTCCCCATCTTGGTCCTCCCCCCTCTCCCCTCCCTGATGTCCCTGCAAGTTCCCCCAGGTCTCCAGCCCCAATCAGACCCTCCGGACCTGGGGCAGGGGAATGTCTGGATGTCAGTAGTGTCCATGTGTGAGCAGGTTGTGTCTGAGGGCATGTGAAGTGCTTGTACTTCCCAAATGCTTAGTACAGTTCTCTGCACATAGTAAGTGCTCAATAAATGCGATTGAATGAATGAATCAATGTGCCCACATGTGTGTCAGCATCGGGGTGTGTGTGTGTGTGTGTGTGTGTGTGTGTGTGTGTGTGTGTGTGTGTGTGTGTGTGTGTGTGTGTGTGTTTGAGGGGCCCTGGCAGAGTGTTCTTGTGTCTGGTGTATTGAGTGTGTCTGTGTATGTGTTTGTGGGTTTTCCTCCCAAAATATCTAGACCTAGATCATGTAGTTCCTTTTGAAGCTGGTCTCTACATGCCAAATTTGTTTCCTCCCTACCTCCTTCCTCTCCCAGTCCTTATTCTCCACTCCCCCGCCCTCCTCTCTTCTCCTCTTCCTTCCCCCTTCTTTCCCCTTTTTCTCTTCCTCTTCCCCGTCCCAGCCCCTGCCTTCCCCTTCTTCTCTTGCCCACTCTCCTCCCTCCACTACTCCCCCATATCCTCCACTTTCTCCTCTTTTTTCTCCTCTTCCTCCACCTCCTCCTCCACCCTTCCCCTTCTCTACCTTCCACTCCACCCCTTCTCCTCCAGTTTTTCCACTTTCTCCTCCCACTTCCCCCTCCCCTCCTCCGCCTCTTTCCTTCTCACATCCTTGCAATCTTCCGCCCTTCTCCTCCACTTACTCCTCCTCTTCCTCCTGTTCCCCCATCCTTCACCTCCTCCTCTTCCCCCTCACCTCCTTCCACTCCTCCCTCACATCTCCTCCCTTTCTCCTCTTCCTCCTACTCCTCCCCAACTCCTCCTCTCCTCCTCTCTTTTCTCCTCCTCCTCTTCCTCCTTCTCCTATTCTTCCTTCTCCATCTCCTCCTCCTCCTCCTCCCCCATCCTGTTCCCACTTCTGCTTTCCTTCCTCATTCCCACCTTGGCCAGAGTCTCCCCTTCCATCTTGTGTTCAGCCTATCATTGGCAGCCAGGAGAACCTGGCCCACATCTTGTTTTAAAAAGCAGACTTCTCCCACTCTGCCGTGGCGGCCCCCAAACCCTTCCTGGGTTCTGGGTGGGATGCTGGCCCAGTCCAGAGTTTTCAGAAGTGGGGGATTGTGGTGAGGGGAACCACTGCTGCTCTTTCGGGGTGCCCAATATTGGGTACCCTCCTCCCACCCAGCCCCAGCATGGAAGACTAAGAGAGGCTTAGGGCAATTTGTTTACTTGAGGCCTGATGGGCCAACCTGCTAAGGCCAGAGAGGCATAGGCAATGTAGGGGGTGCCCTCTCCCCTACCCTTGCTGATCCTGGTGTCCAGAACTTCAGGGGGGTGGTGCCCAGGCCTCCATCAACTTCTCCAGTCCCTCAACACATTTTCTTCCCTGCTGCTGCTGCTACTATAAAATGAAAATACACAGTGGTATTGCTACATCCTGTAAGTGTTGTTTTAGTTCTCTGCTCTAGGCTGTTCCTTGAAAAGTTTGCTGTGCCCCTGTCAGTGTGGTTTCAGTTCTCCGCCACGGCCTGTCACTAGACAGCCCCTGGCTGCAGGATGTGGGGGGCTAGGTCTGGGGGTGGGGGGCAGTCGCCTAGTGGGATTCCCCACCCAAAGCCTGTGACGACCTGGTCTATCCAACCCTTGCCACTAGCCACACTAAGCCGGGGGCACCCGGCCCAGCCCCTGCCCCTTCCCAGAGTCTCCAATCCCTCCTCCACTGGATCTGGATGCTCCTCTATCTCTCCTTCCCTCCTTCCTGTCCTGTCTCCCTCCCTTCTCCTGCCTCTCTACCCCTTTCTCTCTCGTGCCCCTTTCTTACCCTTCCTCCTTCTCACTCAACCCCTTCCCTCCTTCCTCGTTCTTCAGTCTCCCTCTCTCCCTCTCCTGCCTCTCTCCATTCCTCTTTCCATCCCTTCCTGTCCTCTCCCTCCCCCTCTCCCTCCCTCCTTCTTTGGTCTCCTTCCCTCCTTCTCTCCCCTTCTTCATTCGCCCTCCTTTCCTCTCCTGCTTCTGTCCTTTCTTCTCTCAAGTACTTACTGCCCCTTCCCTCCCTGCTTCCCTCTGCTTCAGTCTCCCTCCCTCAGTCCTCCCTCTCTCCCTCTTCTTTCCTCTCTCCATCCCTTTCTGCCCCTTCCCTCTCCTGCCTCTCTCCTTTCTTCTCTCCATCACTTGCTGCCCCTCCCCTCACTCTTCCCCCTTCTTCAGCCTCCATCCTTTCATCTTCTGCATCTTTCCTTTCTTCTCTCCATCCCTTCCTGTCCCCCTTTTCAGTCTCCCTCCCTCTCCTCGCTCTCTGCTTGCCTCTCTCCATACCTTCCTGCCCTCTCCACTTCTTCAGTCTGCCTCCTTCCCTCTCCTTCCTCTCTTTTCCTCTCCCTATCACTTCCTGCCCCATCCCCCTTCTTCATTCTCTCTCCATCCTTTCCTGCCCCCCTCCGTCCTCCTTCCCCTTTCTTCTACCTCCCTCCCCCTCTCCCTCTCCTGCCTCTCTCCTTTCCTCTCACCATCACTTCCTGCTCCTTCCCCCTCTCCCCCTTCTTCAGTCTCCCTCCCTCCCTCTCCTGCCTCTCTCCTGCTCTTCCCTGGGAGAGCCCATGTTGACTAAACCCCTAGATATTGCAGGCGAGGGAGTCTAGCCAAGTTCAAAGTGATGGAGTGAAGGAGTGATGTTCTCTGACTCAGAAGCCTCTGTGTGTCGTTGTGGGGCCAGAGCTGGGGCAGGGGCAGGGTCTCTTGAAAGGTGGCTAGCTGGAACTTTGCCTTCAGCCACAAGCCTGCTGGAGACTTGCCTAGAGAGCCAAGCCCTCCAGCCCATGGGCCCTTGGAGAGGGAAATTGGAAGGAGGGGTGGGTGGGCCACAATTCTGATTCCATTCCCCGGCGACTGGCACTAACCCAGTAGAGCTCAGGCCTCCACGAGCAACCCACGGCTCCCACTGCCTCGGGTTTTGGACAGGATCACCCCAGCAAGGGTGGGGGTTGCGGGGGACTGTGCTGGGGAAGTGAAAAGAGGGAAAACCCCAATCAGTTAGCTTTGCCGCTTCTAAGAAACTCTGGTGAAAGGTTTGGGGGTGGAGAGAGGGGGAGGATAATGTTGAAACTGCATATTGGTTTCAGAAGTTCCCCAAATTCCTCTGATTCATCTCCCTTTCCCTTTCTCTCTCTCTCTCTCTCTCTCTCTCTCTCTCTCTCTCTCTCTCTCTCTCTCTCTCTTTCTCTCTCTCACACTCACTCTCTGGATCTCTCCCTGTATTTGTGCATCTCTTTCCACGTGGGTCTCTCTCTGTCTGTCTCTGCCTCTCCCTGTCTCTCACTCTTTCCCTCCCTGGTCCCCTCTCTCCATCTCAGATATTTTGGAGTTCAATGCCGAGTTGGATGGCTGGCACTCCTGGTCAAGGAAAATGCTGATCCGATTAGATCAGATGCTTTTGCTCAGCCAAATCCAACGAAAGGGAGGAGAAACCCACGAAACCTACCAGCTTCATGGCAGGAATTGAAGAAAAACAAAAATGTCAGCACGCCTGGCTCTGAGCAATGATTTCCTGTGTTGACCCGCAGGCGTGTTACCCGGGGAACATCGCAGCTGAGGGGAAGAGCGGAGCGGTGTTGTGTTGTCTTGGGGCTGACCTGAGGGCTTAGGGTGGCTGAGGGGCTGAGAGGGACAACTGGGAGACACAAATCCCCATCCTCCAACCCTCCAGCCTCGTGGCCCCAGCCTCTCAGTCTCCTGGTCCTTTTGTCCCTCCCCATCCCCAGCCCTGGGTCCCCAGCTACTTCAGGATCCACGCCCAGCTCATAATAATAATAATAATAATAATAATAATAATGTTGGTATTTGTTAAGCACTTACTATGTACAAAGCACTTTTCTAAGCGCTGGGGTAGATACAAGGTAATCAGGTTGTCCCACGAGGGGCTCACAGTCTTCATCCTCATTTTCCAGATGAGGGAACTGAGGCCCAGAGAAGTGAAGTGACTTGCCCAATGTCACACAGCTGACAAGTGGCGGAGCCGGAATTTGAACCCACGACCTCTGACTCCAAAGCCCGGGCTCTTTCCACTGAGCCACGCTGCTTCCCCTGAGCTCATCCACTCAGCGGTCAGGGGCTGAGCCTGAAGCTTACTGAGGAGAGCAGGGAAGCTGACTAAAGGCTCAGACCCCGTCCTGGGAAGGGTAGAGGAGGCAATTGTGCCCTTCCCCATGTAAAATTCACATCCCGGCTCGGCCACTTGTCCATTGTGTGACCTTGGGCAAGTCACTTCACTTCTCTGGGCCTCATTTACCTCATCTGCAAAATGGGGATTGAGACTGTGAGCCCCACATGGGGCAGGGACTGTGTCCAACCTGATTTACTTGTATTCATTCATTCATTCATTCAATCGTATTTATTGAGTGCTTACTCTGTGCCGAACACGGCACTGAAGTGCTTGGAAAGTACAAGTTGGCAGCATATAGAGATGGTTCCCTACCCATCAACAGGCACACAGTCTAGAAGCAGGAGACAGACAAAACAAAACATGTAGACAGGTGTCAAAACTGTCAGAATAAATAGAATTATAGCTATATGCACATCATTAATAAAATAAATGGAGTAGTAAATATGTACAAGTAAAATAAATAGAGTTATAAATCTGTACAAATAGATACAAGTGCCGTGGGGAGGGGAAGGAGTTGGGGGGTGGGTTGGTATTTACTTGTATTAACCCAGTGTTCTGTTTTGTGCCTGGCACATAGTAAGCACTTAACAAATACCACAATTATTATTATTACAGATCACTCGCTGACTCCTAAGGAAGGAGTCAGTTGCTCAGCTGACCACTCCCTGGACCTCCAGGCCAGGTTGGAGATTGTGCCCCTCCTTCAGTCCTGCCGCCCCACCCCTCAGGCCACCCTACAGTTACAGCAAAGAGAGGAGTCCCACTCTGGCCAGTCCTTCCCTCCCTGCACAAGAGCCCTGTGCTGGGTGATCCTGGGCTGGCCTCTTCCCCCTGGCTGAGCTTCAGTGTCCACATCTGCAAAATGGGTGTCATGGCTGCCCTGACCTCTGGGCACTGGGTTTGGAGAAGAAGGGCATTTGCAAAGCCTCCTGAAGGCGGGGACTAGCCTCGGGGCAGGAAAGGTTCAAGCGCAGCCAGCCAGCTCTCCACGGGACTGTGTGTGCACCAGGATGGTACACGTGTGTCCTTGTATGTATGTGCCTGCTCATGAGCACATGTGTGTGTGGGTATGATTGTATGTAGGAGTATATGTGTGTATATGGGTGTGCAGGAAAATATGCATCTGTGCATGTATGTGCAGGATGATGATGATGATGATGATGGTATTTGTTAAGCGCTTACTATGTGCCAAGCACTGTTCTAAGAGCTTGTGGATGTGTGCATGAATGAATGTGTATGCAGGAGCAAATGTGTTTATGCACATATGTGTGAGCGGGAGCATGTGGGTGTGTGCATGATAAACCTGTGTGTGTGTTCGTGCACACACATTTTTTCCCCTCCTGGAGGCTGACAAACCCATCATTCATTCATTCATTCATTCAGTTGCATTTATTGAGCACTTACTGTGTGCAGAGCACTGTACTAAGCGCTTGGGAAGTACAAATTGGCAACATACAGAGACGGTCCCTACCCAACAATGGGCTCACAGTCTAGAAGGGGGAGACAGACAACAAAACAAAACAAGTAGATAGGTATCAATACCATCAGAATAAATAGAATTATGGGTATCATAATATAATAAATGTAGTAAATATGTACAAATAAAATAGAGTAATAAATATGTACAAATAAAATAAATAGAGCACTAAATATGTACAAATAGATACAAGTGCTGTGGGGAGGGGGTAGGGCAGAGGGAGAGAGGAGGAGCGATGGAGGGGGAGGAGAAGGAGGAGAGAAAAGTGGGGGTTCAGTCTGGGAAGCCCTCCTGGAGGAGGTGAGCTCTCAGTAAGGCTTTGAAGGGCGGAAGAGAACTAGCTTGGCAGATGTGTGGAAGGAGGGCATTCCAGGCCAGGGGAAGGACGTGGGTCAGGGGTTGACGATGGGACAGGCGAGAAGGTGGAACAGTGAGGAGGTTAGTGGCAGAGGAGCGGAGGGTGCGGGCTGGGCTGGAGAAGGAGAGAAGGGAGGTGAGGTAGGAGGGGGCGAGGGGATGGACAGCCTTGAACCTGAGAGTGAGGAGTTTTATTAAAACAAACCAACACTGAGGCCTTGCAGGCAGGGGTTAGGGCAGCGTGGTCTGGTGGAGAGAGCTTGAGGCAGGGAGTCAGGAAACCTGGGTTCTAGTCTCGGCTCTGCCACTGGCCAGTTGAGTGGCCTCGGGTATGTTACTTAATCAACCAATTAATCAATCGTATTTATTGAGCATTTATTGCGTGCAAAGCACCGTTCTAAATGTTTGGGAGAGTACGATATAACAATGTAACAGGTACATTCTCTACTCACAGTAAGCATACATTCTAGAGGAGGAGACAAACGTTAATGTAAATAAATAAATTGCTGTGGGGCTGAGTGGGAGAAAAGGAAATGAGGGCTTAGTCAGGGAGGGCCTCTTGGAGATGTGCCTTCAATAAGGCTTTGAAGTGGGGGGAGTCACTGTCTATCGGATATGATGGAGGATGTTCCAGGACAGAGGCAAAGTGTGGGTGAGAAGTTGGTGGCGAGATAGATGAGATTGAGATACAGTGAACAGTTTGGCATTAGAGAAGTCAAGTATGTGGGCAGTAAGAAAGTAGCAAGATGAGATAGGAAGGGGCAAAGTGATTGAGGGCTTTGAAGTCAACAACCTCTCTGGGCCACAATTTCCTCTCAGTAAACTGGGGATAAGATACCTACCTGCTCCCCCAACTACAGCACCCATGACTCCTCATTGTTGTTCCGCTAAAACCTGCTGATTTTTCCTCATAAACATCTTCCTCTCCACCCCAACAGCCGTTACCCTAGTTCAAGGGCTCATCATGTCATGATTGGACAATTATAAAAGGGAAGCAGAGTGGCCTAATGGTTAGATCATGGGTCTAGGAGTCAGAAGGACCTGGGTACTAATCTCGGCTCCGCCACTTGTCCGCTGTGTGACCCTGGGCAAGTCACTTCACTCTCTGGGCCTCAGTTACCTCCTCTGTAAAATGAGGATTTAGACTGTGGGCCCCAAGTGTGACAGAGACTGTGTCCAACCAACCTAATTATCTTGTATCCAACCCAGCACTTAGTATAGGTACTTAGCACATAATAAGCGATTAACAAATACCACAATTATTATTATTATTATCATTACATCAGTCTTCTTGCTGGTTTCCCTGCCTCCAGCTTCTCTCCTCTCCAGCCCATATTCCATCAACCACCCTCCTGAACATCCTTTAAGACATATCTCCCCCTTCCTCAAAGCCCTCCAATGGTCACCTTCACTCCCCATCTCACCCCCTGGCTCTTCCCAAATCCTCCTCTTGGTTGTACCCCACTATCACCTTGCCCACCTCCAATCTCTTGCCCTTGTTTTTCCTTGGGCCTGGGACCCCCACCTTCAAATCCTCCAGACTTCAGTCTTCCCACTTTTGAAGCCCTCCTAAAATCCCACCTTCTCCAGTAAGCCTTCCCTGAGAAATCAGGGAAGCAGAAGAAGCACAAGAGGCAGCGTGGCTTAGTGGAAAGAGCCTGGGCTTGGGAGCCAGAGGTTGTGGGTTCTAATTCCGGCTCCACCACTTGTCAGTTGTGACTTTGGGCAAGCCACTTAACTTCTCTGTGCCTCAGTTACCTCATCTGTAAAATGGGGATGAAGACTGTGAGCCCCACGTGGGACAACCTGATAACCTTGTATCTCCCCCAGTGCATAGAACAGTGCTTGGCACATAGTAAGCGCTTAACAAATACCATCATTATTATTAAATCGCCAACCCAGATCAATCATGGGCCCAGGAGTCAGAGGCTATTCCTGACTTCACCACTTGCCTGCTTGTGTGACCTTGGGCAAGTCATTTAACTTCTCTGTACCTCAGTTTCCATATCTGTAAAATGGGAATTCAATGCTTGATCCCGGTCCTACTCAGACTGTGAGCCCCACATGGGATAGTTGACCTGATTAACTTCTATCTACCCCAGCTCTTTGACTAGTACTTGGCACATAGTATGTTTTAAACAAATACCATCATTAATATCTTATCAACTCTTCAGCTGCATTGTGCTTGTATGTATATATGTATTTATTTATAATAATAGTAATAATAATTATGGTATTTGTTAAGCACTTACTATGTACCAAGCACTGTTCTAAGTGCTCAGCTAGATACAAGGTAATCAGGCTGGACCCAGTTTCTGTCCTACACAGGACTCAGAGTTTTAATCCCCATTTTCCAGATGAAGTAACCGAGGCCCAGAGAAGTTAAATGACTTGCCCATGGTCATGCAGCAGATAAGTGGTGGAGCCGGAATTAGAACCAATGTCCTCTGACTCCCAAGCCCATGCTCTTGTCACCTGGCCATGCTGCTCTTCTCCCTGATAAGAGTATTGGCTCCTTGTGGGCAGGGAATGTGCCTGGTGCTTCTGCTATAATCAATAATATTCAATTTCCTCTGGGGATTGCAGTGATCCTAACCTCTTCAGCTCTCTGTGATGTGGGCGATTGGAAGAAACCTGGATGGAGGTTCGTATGCCTACTCAACATGCTTTGAGTAGTGAGGGCCACTGAAGCAGGAATAAATAGATGTCACTGCCCCTTTGGACTGAATTTCTAAAAGATCAGGGGTGTGCCTTGATTTGACCCCACTGTGTCATCTCCTTGCTCCTCTCTCTTCAATCAGTTAATTGACCAATGGTATTTTTGAGTGTAGAGGGTAGTTGGAGAATCCCAGCTCATCCAGGAAGCCTTCCTGGACACCCTAGGAGAAAGGTACCAATTGGGCACCCATCAAGCCTGGATGGATGAGATGGTCACTTGCCTGGAGGCAGAGGACTGGATCAGGAGACCTTTAGTGTTCCTTTGAAGCTCTGGGCCTCTAAACTTGCATCCTCCCTTTAACCCCTTTCCTGGAGCACAACCAACTGCAAATAATCTATACTAATAGAGTACAGTGCTCTGCACACAGTAAGCACTCAATAAATATGATTGATGATGATGATAATAGAGAAAGGGCCTTGAGTAATACCAGACGATGGGTAAAGTAGAGAGGGGGTGCTCCTTTGGGCCCCTTATGGGCAGCAGTCGGAAGGGGTTGGTTAGGATCCTAAGATATGGATCAAGGGGTTCCTGGGTTAGGTGGGAAATGGAAACTGCTGGGGTTCCAGGATGGGGAAAGTTCAGAGGAAGCAGGTCGGGGGGGCTTTGGTAACTCACAGAATGGGTAATAATAATAATAATAATAGTAATAATGGTATTTGTTAAGCACTTACTATATGCCAGGCACTGTACTAAGTGCTGAGATTGAGACAAGTAAATCAGGTTGGACACATTCCCTATCCCACATGGGGCTCACAGTTTTGATCCCCATTTGACAGATGAGGTAACTGAGGCACAGAGAAGTGAAGTGATTTGCCCAAGTTCACACAGCTGACAAGTGGGAGAGTTGGGATTAGAACCGAGGTTCTTCTCCCACCCAGGTCCATGCTTTAACCATTTGGCCATGCTGCTTCTCCCTTTCCTCAATTTGTAGGTGAGTACCTCAGTCAATGAACAGCTCCATTGATTGGCTCATTTGTGATTAAAAGCATCTGGGAAGTGTACTCCCCTGGGTCTCCACCCATGTCAATCAATCAGTAGAGAAGCAACGTGGCTCGATGGAAAGAGCACGGGCTTGGGAGTCAGAGGTCATGGGTTCAAATCCCGGCTCCACCAATTGTCAGCTGTGTGACAACTTCTCTGTGCCTCAGTTACCTCATCTGTAAATTGGGGATTAAGACTGTGAGCCCCAAGTGGGACAACCTGATCACCTTGTATCCCCCCAGTGCTTAGGACAGTGCTTTGCCTTACTTACATTTGTTAAGTAAGCGCTTAACAAATGCCATCATTATTATTGGGTGCTTACTATGTGCACTGTATTAAGCACTTGAGAAAGTAGAGTACAGCAGAATTAGTAGACACTTCCCCTGCCCATAATGAGCATACAGTCTAGAGGACTGTTGGTGCTGCCCACCTTGGGTGTTGGGGGGAATCTGCTTCCCCTCTGGCCTCTCCCACCCTGCCGCTCCGCACAGCCGGGGATGGATGAACGATGTGGGGAGGGGGAAAGGCCAGGCCACCTCTCTCCCACGCTCCAGCTCAGGAGGGGCGGGCAGCAGAAGGGGAGGCGGGGAGGACCCAGCCCTTGATTTGAGGGCTGGAGCTGGCACTGAAGATTGGGGTGGGGAGAGACCCCCCAGCTGACTAGATGGGAATGCAAAGCAGAGGGAAACTGTTTGTGTGGGAAGATCAGGGTGGGTGGGAGGCTGGGCCATGTGGTGCCGGGCTGTGGGTTGCAGAGAGCCCTGGAGAGGCCAGAGCTCACTGGGGGAGCTGCAGTGAAATGAGGATTGGTCTGTTCTTGTTGGTGGGCAGAGCCGTTCTTCTATGTGTAGAGCCCTGTATTGGGTGCCTACTCTATACAGAGAGCCATATTGAAGCAAGGAAGCCTAGCAGAAAGAGCACAGACCTAGGAGTTAGAGGACCTGGCTTCTAATTTCAACTCTGCTACTTGCCTTCATTCATTCATATTTATTGAGCACTTACTGTGTGCAGAGCACTGTACTAAGCTCTTGGGACGTACAAGTTGGCAACATATAGAGACGGTCCCTACCCATCAGCGGGCTCACAGTCTGGAAGGGGGAGACAGACAACAAAACAAAACATATTAACAAAATAAAATAAATAGAATAAATATGTACAAGTAAAATAAACAAATAAATAGAGTAATAAGTACGTACAAACATATATAGATATATACAGGTGCTGTGGGGAGGGGAAGGAGGTAAGGCGGGGGGGTGGGGAAGGGGAGGGGGGGGAAGAGGAAGGAGGGGGCTCAGTGTGGGAAGGCCTCCTGGAGGAGGTGAGCTCTCAGTAGGGCTTTGAAGGGAGGAAGAGAGCTAGCTTGGTGGATGTGCGGGGGGTGGGGGGGCATTCCAGGCCAGGGGGATGACGTGGGCCGGGGGTTGACGACTGTGAGCCTACTGTTGGGTAGGGACTGTCTCTATATGTTACCAACTTGTACTTCCCAAGCGCTTAGTACAGTGCTCTGCACACAGTAAGCGCTCAATAAATACGATTGATTGATTGACGGCGGGACAGGCGAGAACAAGGCACGGTAAAGAGATTAGCGGCAGAGGAGCGGAGGGTGCAGGCTGGGCTGGAAAAGGAGAGAAGGGAGTGAGGTAGGAGGGGCGAGGTGATGGAGAGTCTTGAGGCCGAGGGTGAGCAGTTTTTGCCTGATGTGTAGGTTGATTGGTAGCCACTGGAGATTTTTGAGGAGGGGAGTAACATGCCCAGAGCGTTTCTGTACAAAGACGATCCGAGCAGCGGCGTGAAGTATGGATTGAAGTGGGGAGAGACAGGAGGATGGGAGATTGGAGAGGAGGCTGATGCAGTAATCCTGGTGTGTGACCTCGGGGAAGTCACTTCATTTCTTTGTGCCTCAGTTTCCTCATCTGTAAAATAAGGTTTCAACACATCCTCTCCCTCCTACTTAGGCAGTGAGCCCCATGCGGGACAGGGATTGTGTCTGACCTGATTATCTTGTATCTACTCCAGCACTTAGTACAGTGTTTGGCATAAAGTAAATACCTGAAAAATACCACCATCATCATTATTATAATATTAAGTGCGGACCATGTGCAGAACGCTATACTGGGCCCCTACTGTGAACGGAGCACTGTGCTGAATGTCTATTGTATATAGAGCACTATACAAGGTGCTCCGGAACGCACCATAAAAGTAAAAGAGCTAATCCCTTCTCTCAAGAAGCTTACAGTGCTATGGGGGAAGACAGGTGGGCACAGCTTGTGTCCATTCAAAGGAGACAAGAGGCAAGGCACAAATGTAAGCAGGAAACACAAAAGTCAACAAAAACACAAGAAATGGAATGACTGAACTGATAGTCACATACATGGCCGGTGGGATGATGTGGCTGCATGAATTTGTGAGGACATCCCTGCCCCTGCCCCTCCCCCGGCCCCTGCTTCTGTACTTCCTGGCAAGTGTCGGAGAAGCAGTGTGGCCTAGTGGATAGAGCATGGGCTTGGGAGTCAGAAGGAACTGGGTTCTAATTCTGCCTCTGCCACTCGTCTGATGTGAGACCTTGGGCAAGTCGCTTCACTTCTCTGGGCCTCAGTTAACTCCTCTGTAAAATTGGAATTAAAATGTGAACCCCATGTGGGACAGGGCCTGGATCCAACGTGATTAGCCTGTGTCTACCCCAACGCTTAGAACAGTGCCTGGCACATATTAAGCCCTTTACAAATACCGTAAACATGCAAACGGGACACTCTGGGGAGATGAGGGATGGGGAGAGCATTACTTTCATTCATTCATTCATTCAATCGTACTTATTGAGCGCGGACTGCGTGCAGAACACTGTACTAAGCGTTTGGGAAGTACAAGTTGGCAACATATAGAGGCGGTCCCTACCCGACAACCGGCTCACAGCCTAGAAGGGGGAGACAGACAACAAAACAAAACATGTAGACAGGTGTCAAAATCGTCAGAAAAAATACTTATAGCAATAGGCACATCATCAACAAAATAAATAGAATAGTAAATATGTACAAGTAAAATAAATAGAGTAATAAATCTGTACAAATATATACAAGTGCTGTAGGGAGGGGAAGGAGGTAGGGAGGGAGAGATGGGGAGGAGGAGAGGAAAAAGGGGGCTCAGTCTGGGAAGGCCTCCAGGAGGAGGTGAGCTCTCAGTAGGACTTTGAAGGGAGGAAGAGAGCTAGCCTGGCGGATGTGTGGAGGGAGGGCATTCCAGGCCAGGGGAAGGACGTGGTCCGGGGGTTGTCAGCAGGACAGGCGAGAACAAGGCCCAGTGAGGAGGTTAACGACAGAGGAGCGGAGGGTGCAGGCTGGGCTGTAAAGGGAGAGAAGGGAGGTGAGGTAGTAGGGGGTGAGGTGATGGACAGCCTTGAAGCCGAGAGTGAGGAGTTTTTGCTTGAATCGTAGGTTGACTGGCAGCCACTGGAGATTTTCGAGGAGGGGAGTAACATGCCCAGAGCATGTTACTTCCTCCCCTGCCCAGCCCCCTCACCTCTGGACACCCCTGTGGCGCTGGGAATTTTTGGAGAATGCCTCATGGGGATCAAGGCCCCCACAGAACTGTGTTCCCCCCACTCGCGAAAGAGCATTATTATGGGGGGGCAGGTTGAGGGGGAGAGGGTCGCACCACTTTTCTGGAGTGGGTGGTGTCTTCTGGCCAACTGCAAAGCCAAATCAACGCCCTCATTAAAAGCCTGGGCTATTCTCTGGGCCCTCCCGGCAGGCCCCAGATCCTCCCCTGAACAGTTTAGAAACAATAAGGACCCACCTTCCGTCCAGTAATTAGGAACACAGCTCGGGATAATGTGATAATTAGTCTCCTGGAAATCATTCTTTGGTACATACTGTGATATGGCGAGGAATAAATCTCAGCCAACCATACAACCCGGCTGTCAGCCCAAGGAGGCAGGGAGCTGGGGCTTCAGTTCAATTAGGACGAGCTTAGGGGTGGGAGCTGGAGTTTAATGGGGGGAAAAAAAGGAATTCCATCAATATTGGTGGGATCCAGTCTGCGCGTGCAACTTCCTAAATCACAGATCCAGGATCTTTGTTCGAATTACTGACAGGGTTACCAGCTGGGATTTTTACACTCCATTCAATTATTTTATATTGTACCTTCAGGCGCCGTTCCACAGCGACTCTTAAAGAATAATCAGACTTACTCAATAGGCAATCAAAATGAAATTACTTTATGTAAGTACAACGAGGTTACAGGCTTGGGCGGTGCCTACAACTCGTCCTACTTCGAACCTTCCTTTCTGGAAAAATTCACACCTGAAAGGCTGTAAGAGTTGAGTGGTGGTTGGGGGACGGGGAGCGGAGTGAGGGGTGGAGCTGAGTAGGGGGGTGGGGCTGAATTTGGGGTGGGGCTAAGTGTGGAAGGCAGAGCTCAGTGTGGGAGGAAAGAGCTGAGGTCGGGGGCAGAGCTGAGTGTGGGTGGAGCTGAGTGAGGGGGCTAAGTGGGTGAATGGAGCTAAGTGGGTGGGTGGAGCATATCACCCACTTGGTTAGTGGGTGAGCTTGGGTGGGCAGAGCTGTGTGCAGGGCGTGGGGCTAAGTGTGGATGGGCGGAGCTGAGTGTGAGTGGGTGGAGCTGAGTGTGAGTGGGTGGAGCTGAGTTCAAGGGTGGAACTGGGTGTGGGGGTGGAGTTGAGTGTGGGTGGGTGGAGCTGAATGAAGGGGGAGGAGCTGAGTGTGGGGGGTGAAGCTGAGTGTGAGTGGGTGGAGTTGAGTGGGTGGAGCTGAATGAAGGGGGAGGAGCTGCGTGTGGGTGGGGGGAGCTGAGTGTGAGTGGGTGGAGCTGAATGCAAGGGGAGGAGCTGAGTGTGGGTGGGTGGAGCTGAGTGTGAGTGGGTGGAGTTGAGTGTGGGTGGGTGGAGCTGAATACGGGGCGGGAGCTGAGTGTGAGTGGGCAGAGATGAGTGTGAGTGTGTGGAGCTGAGTTCTAGGGTGGAATTGGGGGTAGGGGTGGAGTTGAGTGTGGGTGGGTGGAGCTGAATGCAGGGGAAGGAGCTGAGTGTGGGTGGGTGGAGCTGAGTTCTAGGGTGGAATTGGGGGTAGGGGTGGAGTTGAGTGTGGGTGGGTGGAGCTGAATGCAGGGGAAGGAGCTGAGTGTGGGTGGGTGGAGCTGAGTGTAAGTGGGTGGGGCTGAGTGTGAGTGGGTGGAGCTGAGTTCAGGGGTGGAGTTGAGTCTGGGTAGGTGGAGCTGAGTGTGGGTGGAGTTGGGTGGTGGTTGGAACTGAGGGCAGGGGGTGGAGCTGAGTGTGGGGGTGGAATTGAGTGAGGGTGGGTGGGGCTGAGTGCACATGAGTGGATCGGAGTGATGGGTGGAGCTGAGGTCAGGGGGTGGAGTTGAGTGCAGGGGTGGAGCTGAGTGCTGGTGGGAGGAGCTGAGTGAGGAGAGGGACAAAGCTGAGTGGAGGGGTGGGGGAGTGGAGGGCAGAGCTCGGAGTAGGCTCTGCTGCTCAGGGAATCCTGCACTCACAGGCCATTAGCGCCATTAGCATGGGGGCACTCCGGGCTAACGGGGAGCAGCAGGCCAGCAAGGCCGCAGCTCTGGGAGAATGCCTCTCCACAGAGGATTTTCCATCTCCTGCAGGTTGGACCTGGGCTTGGATCAGGTGCTTGGCCCGCTAGTCCGAAGGATCGACAACCTTCGGTGGCAGTGGCCAGGACTGTTGGGAAGGGATTGTCTCTATTTGTTACTGAATTGTACTTTCCAAGCGCTTGGTCCAGTGCTCTGCACACAGTAAGCACTCAATAAATACGATTGAATGATAAAGCTGGATGAGGAAGCGATAGGTAGGCCTCTTCTGGGTCCCCAGGGCTGGCCGGAGGGAAACTGCCTGGGGGCTTGTGGCTTTGCTCCAGGAGCTGGTCGAGGCCTCCATGTTTGCATTCCCAGGGCAGAGTGCCAACCTACCTACCTACCAAAAATCCAACAATGACTCTCCCCTGCTTCAAAGCCTTATCAAAGGCACATCCAAGAGGCCTTCCCAGACTAAGCCCCACTTTTCCTCATCTCCCACTCCCTTCTGCGTCACCCTGACTTGCTCCCTTTGCTCTTCCCCTGTCCCAGCCCCACAGCACTTTTGTCCATATCTGTAACTTTATTTATTTGTATTGATGTCTGTTTCCCTCCCTCAAGACTGTAAGCTTGTTGCGGGCAGGGAATGTCACTGTTCACGGTTGTAGTGTTCTTTCCCAAGTGCTTAGCACAGTGTTCTGCACACAGTAAGCTCTCAATAAATATGAATGAATGAGCGGCTATTGGTGATTTTGTGAAGCACTTATTTATATGACAATCACTGCACTAAGGGCTGGGTTACATATAAGATAATTCATTCATTCATTCATTCATTCAATCGTATTTATTGAGCGCTTACTGTGTGCAGAGCACTGTACTAAATGCTTGGGAAGTACAAGTTGGCAACATATAGAGATGGTCCTTACCCAACAATGGGTTCACAGTCTAGAAAGGGGAGACAGACAACAAAACAAAACATGTGGTCAGGTGTTAAGTCATCAGAATAAATAGAAGTAAAGCTAGATTCACATCTTTGATAAAATAAATAGAATAGTAAATATGTACAAGTAGAGTCTGTACAAACATATATACAGGTGCCGTGGGGAGGGGAAGGAGGTAGGGTGGGGGGCATGGGGAGGGAGAAAGGAAAAAGAGGGCTCAGTCTGTAATCAGGTCTACACAGTCTCTGTCCCTCATGGGACTCACAGTCTAAGAAGGGGAGAGAACTGGGTTGAAATCCCCATTTTACAGGTGAGGAAACTGAGCTACAGAGAAGTGAAGTGACACAACCCAGGTCACACAGCAAGCAAGCGGCAGAGCCAGGATAAGGACCCAGGTGTTCTGACTCTCGAGCCCAGGGTCTTTCCACTAGGCCATGTTCATTCATTCTTTCATTCGATCGTAAGCCATAGTACCTCCCTATCTACATAACTACTGACTCCTCACCGAAGAGCTGGGAGTTGGAGACCGTGGAAAATGCTAGTAATCAAGGCATCCACCATAGGGAACCACCCAATCCAAGCCTGCTTCCCCAAAGGTGTTGTACAAGTCTACCTTTGCTGTCAGATGGCAACATGGCTAACTGGAAATGGTCTATGTCTCCCCTCCTTTCCCTCCTCTCTTCACGCCCCACCTCCCCCATCCACACCCTGATGTGTCTGGTCCAGGAGCCTTGGGCTCGATCCACTGCTGCCTCGAAGGAAACCAGCATCTCCCTGGGCAAAAGTTTGGCTGGGCTGGCTGTGCTTGGGCTGTCTGGGCTCCAACTCCCGCCCCAGGAATGTAAACAACCCTGCGTTAGCTGCGCGGCGATGTCTATGTTATGTCTCCGGTTCAGGGTAATTTCCTCCCAGCAGCAGCAGCAACAAATCGTGTGAATCTGGGGGGGAGGGGAGAGTCCTGGGAGACAGAGGGGGCTGGGGCCAGCTTGGAGAGGATGATGGTAGCCAGAGCTGAGGTCATCATGGAGCTGATCAATAAATACGATTGATTGATTGATTGATTGATCTGCAGGGCCCAGCTGTTGAGGGGATGGGGACCCGTGCCCCCTGATTCCCGGTGGTGGGGGTGAAGCGAGTGCTCCCCGCAGCAATCTGGGAAGGGCTCCCGGCCTCCCTCTCCCCAAGTCTGATCGGGGAGGAGAGTATCTGAGCAGTTGCAAAGACCTGAAATAGGGTGTCCCAGTCCTGCTTGCTCCCTCAACCTGCCCACTCCCAGCCCCGCTCCCTCATAATAAATAATAATAATAATGGCATTTATTAAGCGCTTACTATGCAAAGCACTGTTCTTAGTGCTGGGGAGGTTACAAGGTGATCAGGTTGACCCACGGGGGGCTCACAGTCTTCATCCCCATTTTACAGATGAGGGAACTGAGGCCCAGAGAAGTGAAGTGACTTGCCTAAAGTCACACAGCTGACACGTAGCAGAGCTGGGATTTGAACCCATGACCTCTGACTCCAAAGCCCGGGCTCTTTCCACTGAACCACGCTACTTCTCAGGTGATCCTTGGCAGAAGGGGCAGGCACTTTTGCACCACTCCTTAGTGCACCCCTCCTGCCACCTGTAACCAGAATAATAAATGGTTTGTGGTTTCCTTCCTTCTAAATCAGGTTGATGTTCTGAACCGCTGGCCTCTCTGGCCTCCTGCCTTATTACCCCCAGGGCACGCTCTCCCACCTGACTCTCCCTCAGGGCAGAACCTTCTCCCTCAATCCTCAGGGCAGGGTCTCCCAAGCCCACATTCCCCAGGACTGGGTCTCCCTACTCCTCATCTCCCAGGACAGGTCCTCTCCAACTCCCTATCTTCCAAGGCAGGGCCTTCTCTATTATCCACCAGGGCAAGGTCTCCCCCAGTCTCCTCAGTGGAAAGAGCATGGGCTTTGGAGTCAGAGGTCGTGGGTTCAAATCCCGGCTCCGCCACTTAGCTGTGTGACTTTGGGCAAGTCATTTAACTTCTCTGTGCCTCGGTTACCTCTTCTGTAAAATGGGGATTAAGACTGTGAGCTCCCTGTGGGACAACCTGATCACCTTGTAACCTCCCCAGTGCTGAGAACAGTGCTTTGCACATAGTAAGTGCTTAATAAATGCCATTATTATTATAATTATTATTATTATTATTATCTCCCAAGGCAGAGTCTCTTCCACCTCATCCTCCATATCAGGGTCTTCTGCCCCACCACTGATTTCCTGCTTCTTGGAATAAAACTGTTGGTGCCTACCCACTCGTGGGGCCCTGAGACACCCCTGGACCCTGATTGGCTCCTGTCCCCCAGCCAAGGGCTGAACTCAGGGTCAGTTACTCACATCCTTGAGGACCAGTTTCTCTAGCAGGGATGTGGGGTGGAGGGGTGACAGGAAAGTGCAGGGATTTGGAACTCTTGATGAGCTGGGTGCTAGACTGACAAGATACACCTCCTTCCTCCTCATCCCCCACCACCTCCTGCCTACGTAGGAGTGAAGACTGGGATGGGGGGAATCTTGAATTCAGAAGCAATGTGGCCTAGAGGAGAGTTGAGGGCTGGGAGTCAGGAGACTTGGATTCTAGTCCTGACTCTGCCAGTGGCCTCCTGGATGCCTTGGGCAAATCACTTAAAAGTAATGAAAATAATAATACCAATAATGGTATTTGTTAAGGACTTACTATGTGCCGGGCACTGTACTAAGCACTGGGGTGGATACAAGCAAATCGGGTTGGACACAGCCCCTGCCCTGCATGGGGCTCACAGTCTTAATCCCCAGTTTAGGTGACTGAGGCACAGAGAAGTTAAGCGGCCTGCCCAAGGCCACACAGAAAACAAGTGGTGGAGCCATAATTAGAACCCATGACCTTCTGAGTCCCAGGCCCATGTTCTATCCACTATGCTATGCTGTTCCCCAGCAGATACTTAACTCTGTCTCCTATCTCTCAGTTTCCTCAGCTATTTAGTGGTGGTAAAGATACCTTTCTTTCCCTACATTCTGGGTATGCTTTGAAGGAGAAATGGGTTACTCCATATTCTGGCTGTTGAATGCTCTGGGTACCTAAAAACAAGTGTAGAGAAGCAGCGTGGCTCAGTGGAAAGAGCACGGGCTTTGGAGTCAGAGGTCACGGGCTCAAATCCTGGCTCCGTCAATTGTCAGCTGTGTGACTTTGGGCAAGTCACTTAACTTCTCTGTGCCTCAGTTACCTCATCTGTAAAATGGGGATAAAGACTGTGAGCCCCCCGTGGGACAACCTGATCACCTTGTAACATCCCCAGAGCTTAGAACGGTGCTTTGCACATAGTAAGCGCTTAATAAATGCCATAAAAAAAAAAGTTTGGCTTTTAGGGTGGCATCATTAGTATTAGAGGTGAGGATGAACGCTGCCAGTCTCCAGTTTTGTTCAGATGGGGTAGCAGGACCCCCTGCTTCCTCCTCACATACTTTCAGGGCTTTCCCAGCTGTGGCGGTGATGGGGGCAATATCCTGCAGGTTCCCTGCTGTGGGGGAGTTGGGAGACAGTACCCTACAGATTCTCAGCTATGGGGTGATGAGGGGCAGTACCCTGCAGGTTCCCAGTTGTCGGAGCAATAAGGAGGCATTGCCCCACAGACTCCCATCCTCCTTTATCCCCATTGTGGGGAACAGGAATTGGAGAGCGTCCATGTGATCCAAGCATCTAGACAGACCCCACATCTTGCCCCACCTGTCCAGTGACCTTCCTGGTTCCCCCCAACCTTAATAATACATAATAATAATAATTATGGTATGGTGCTTACTATATGCCAGGCACTGTTTTAAGTGCTGGCTACAGTCCCTTTCCCACGTGGGGCTCACAGTCTCAACCTCCATTGTACAGCTGAGGTAACTGAGGCATAGAGAAGCGAAGTGACTTGTCCAAGGTCACCCAGCAGACAAGTGGTGGAGCTGGAGATTAGACCCCATGACCTTCTGATTCCCAGGCCCGTGCTCTACCCGCTATGCATGCTGCCTCTGCAACCTTGCCGGGCCCTGTGTTCAAAACGGTCAGGTGGTGCCCATGGCCACCTAGTACATAGCTCATCCCAGTGTCCTGACCCCAGTGTCCTGACACTCTGCTTGGCGACCTAGGCCAAGGCCAATCCGGGCCAATCCGGGGGGCACTGCTCAGTACCTGATGGTTGTAATAATAAAAATGATGGCATTTGTTAAGCGCTGGGGGGATACAAGGTGATCAAGTTGTCCCACGTAGGGCTCACAGTCTTAATCCCCATTTGACAGATGAGGTAACTGAGGCTCAGAGAAGTTAAGTGACTTGCCCAAAGTCACACAGCTGACAGTTGGTGGAGCTGGGATTAGAACCCATGACCTCTGACTCCCAAGCCCATGCTCTTTCCACTGAGTCACGCTGCTTCTCTTGTAAATTAAATCGATCAATCGATCAAGTGCATTTATTGAGTGCTTACTGTGGGCAGAGCACTGTACTAAGTGCTTAGGAGACGACAATTTAACAGTGTTGTTGCTGCCCACAGCGAGCTTGAAGACCCAAATTAGTCGCCATCCTAGCCATTTTTGGAGGCTGACCCTCCCGGAGGAAGCTCTGAGAAGCGGTATGTGGAGTTGGTCTTTGGCAGGATCTCTGGGCTATTACTCCCAACCCTGGGGGCCAGAGCAAGTGTGGCCTAGTGGGTCACACATGGGCCTGGGAATCAGAAGGACCTGGGTTCTAATCCTGGCTCTGCCATTTGTCTGCTGTGTGAACTTGGGCAAGTCATTTTCCTTCTCTGTACCTCAATTCCCTCATGTGTAAAATGGAGATTGTGATTGTGAGCCCCGTGTGGGACAGAGACTGTGTGCAACCGATCTTGTGTTACCCCAGCACTGAGAACAGGGCCTGGCACATAGTAGGTGCTTAACAAATATTGTAAACAAATCAAACAAGCAAACAAACCAACAAGGGCAGTCATCGCTGCCCAGAGTCCAGACACTCGGCTATGGCTGCCTCCTCTTTTTGCCTCCCCCACCTGCCCACCATGAGTCCTCCCTCCCCACAAATCCTCCTAACCACAAGTGTCCACTGGAGACCCCACCCTCACCAACTCTCTTGTACTTCTCAAGCGCTTAGTACAGTGCTCTGCACACAGTAAGCGCTCAATAAATAAGATTGATAGATTGATTGATTGATTGATTGGCATCTACAGTCCAGAAGGAGGGGGCCGCTGGGTCCCTTGCCCCTTCTAGACTGTAAACTGGTTGTGGGCAGGGAATATGTCTGTTATATTGCACTCTCTCATGTGCTTAGTACAGTGCTCTGCATAGAATAAGCACTCAATAGCTCTGCCCAGTGAGGGCAAGGAGGAGGATGGGCGTCCAGGAAGGAGAGGGCATCCAGGGCAATGACATCCTTCAACCAGAGGAGACAAAGGGGAAGATGGGGGCCAAGGAGGTGAGTACTGACCAGTTGGAAATTGGGAATCTCTCTTAGAGAAGCAGAGTGGCCTAGTGGATAGACAGTGGGCCTGAGAATCAGAAGGACCTGGCTTCTAATCCCGGCTCCGCCAGTTGTCTGTTGTGTGACCTCGGGCAAGTCACTTCACTTCTCTGTTGGGAGACTCCCCCCCTCAGTTCCCTAATCTGTAAAATGGTGATTAAGACTGTGGGCCCCATGTGGGACAAGAACTGTGTCCAACCTGATTTGCTTGTATCTACCCCAGCACTTGGTACAGTGACTGGCACATAGTACGTGCTTAATAAATACTATAAAAAATCAGTTAATCAACTGATTGTGTTCATTGAGTGCTTATCCTTTGCAGAGCATTTTACTGAGCATTCAAGAATGTACAGAAGTGCATGTAGCTTGGATAGAAGTATACATAGCTTGGAGAGGAGCAGTGTGGCTTAGTGGAAGGAGCACGGGCTTGGGAGTCAGAGGTCGTGAGTTCTAATCCTGGCTCCACCACTTGTCAGCTATGTGACTTTGGGCAAGTCACTTCACTTCTCTATGCCTCAGTTACCTCATCTGTAAGACTGTGAGCCCCACGTGGGACAACCTGATTACCTTGTATCTGCCCCAGTGCTTAGAACAGTGCTTGGTACATATTAAGCGCTTAACAAATACCATTATTATTATTATTATTATTGGATCCCTGGCCTCAAGGAGCTCCCCCTTTCAGCTGTTCTTCCAGCCCCTCCGCAGATTGCCTTCCCCTGCCTCTCTCTCCTCTCTTTCTTCCCCCTCATCTGCTTCCCCCTTCCTTTCTCCTCACCCTTCTCAGCTTAACGTTTGACACATCTCCTCCCCAAATTCAGAGGTCACTGTTGAAATAACCCTCCCAAGGTCTGAAGGGGAATTTGGCAACTGAAGGCATATCTCCACTGCTCCCCCACCCCACGCTCTCTGGCCAACCGCCTCCCCATATTCCCCGGGGGCCTGGGGCTATGACTGGGGGTCCGGTTGGGGGACATTTGCATGGGTTCCAGGTCCTAGAGCCGCCCTAACTTGGGGCTGCCGGGCCAGTGTAGACACAGCCAACACAGCTGACCGGTTGGCAATGTGTAGGAGCCATTGAGTGACTCAGCTGGGGTGTGGGGCTTAGAAGCAGAGGAGGGGCTGTCACCTGCAGGATGGTGGCGGGTGGGGGGGGCAGGCATGTCGTGAAGAGGGGAGGGGGTTAGGGACCAAGCTCTGGGTTTGGGGGAGACTCTGGGAAAGAAGTGGGTTGGTGGGAGGGGGTATAATTCACCCTCAATCTGGTCTTGCTGCATTTCTCATTACAGGTCTGATGAAATGCAGAAGCTCCCTAACCCCCCACAAGGACCCGCCCCCCAACACACAAACTGTCAATCAGTCAATCATATTTATTGAGCACTTACTGTGTGCAGAGCACTGTATTAAGCCCTTGGGAGAGTACAATAAAACAACAAACAGGCATATTCCCTGGGCTGTGGGGTGGTGGGCACCCCCCCAATCCTATTCCCCTGGAGCCCTCGGGGGGTGGTCTGCACTGCGGCAATTCCACTCAGCTCCCTCTGCCCTCCCGCCTGGAATTGGGCCCAGGTCACATGAGGGAAAATAGGGTTTAGCTTCTCTTTGGGGTCATAACCGCTGCTTGGGCATGGAGGGGGTGGGTGGTGGGGGTGATCAGGTCACCCTGGGCTGAGGTGGAGGAGGGTTGGGGCTGGGTACCCCCTCCCAGTTGACCCCCCTCAGCCAGAGCCCCCTCAGCCCTTCCTCCAAGCTCTCCCCACCCCAGTCACCAGATGATTCCCCTGGCAGCGCCTCTGTTGTGTTTCCCTGCTACCACCCCCCCCATGCCCCTGACAGAGCCCCCAGTCCTCCCTCCTAGGTGACCTCTCCACCCCACCCGAGCACCCCATTCAATTCAATCATATTTATTGAGTTCTTACTGTGTTCAGGGCACTGTACTGAGCATTTGGGAAAGTACAATACAGCATTAAAGAATGACAATCCCTGAAGCTCACAGTCTCTAGACGCCCCCCTGCCAGTGCCACCCCAGTCTCTCCGTCAGGCAACCTTCCCCCATCCCCCTGATCCACCATCGGCTCTCCCGTGCCTCCCTGCCAGTGGCCCCTGTGCCCCCGGGCAGACCCCCCTGCCCTCCTGCTAAGGTGATACCCCCTGCCAGAGACCACCCAGACCCCCTTGCCAGCATTCCTCTTCCAGGACCCCCCTGGGCCACACTGCCAGGGCTTCTATGCCATCCCCTTGCTCCCAACACCCCCTGTAGGAGACACCCTTTCTGCCCCCCCTTGCCAGAGGACCCTCCTTCTCCCGTCCCTGCCAGGTGCCCCCACATTAGCCATGGCTCCCCTCCCCATCACCCCCCCCATCCCCCACCCCATCTGGTGAGTCAGCTGGTCCCTGGGCCCCCTCAGCTGGTGGCCCCCTCCCCTGGCCTGCCCCCACTTCCCTCCGGCTGAACCCTGTGGTGAGGTCACCCCGTGTTTATGCCATCACAGTCGGTCGCTCTGGAAACGTGGCTACAAAGGTTCCAATTCCAGCGAAGCAGGACGGAGGCCCACTCGGGGCGGGGCCGGGGAAGGACTGGGCGACCTGCTGACTTTGTGCCAGACCTGGCTGACCTGCTCCCTCACTCCGGGTCCCCCCATCTGTCTCTCCTGCTCCATCTCTCTGGATTTCTAGCTGTTCTGTAGTAATAATAATAATAATGATAATAATTGTGGTCTTTGTTAAAAACTTACTGTGTGCCTGGCACTGTCTTTCCAATACTCTGCCTGTGTCTCTGAATATCTCCCTGTCCATCTCTGGGTCTTTTCTCCCTATTTTATTTCCTAATGGTGTATGTTAAGCGCCTACCATATGCCAGGTACAGAAACAAGTAGTGGGGTAGATACAAGCTAATCAGGTTGGATACAGTCCACGTCCCACATGGGACTCACAGTCTTAATCCTCATTTTATAAGTGAGGTAACTGAGGTACAGAGAGTGAAATGACTTGCCCAAGGTCACGAAGCAGATAAGTGGCAGAGTGGGGATTAGAACCCAGATCCTTCTGACTCCCAGTTCCATGCTCTATCCCATAAGCCTTGCTGCTCGCTCTCTTTCTGCTGTTGCTCTCTCTCTACCATTCTCTATTTCATCATCATCAATCGTATTTATTGAGCGCTTACTATGTGCAGAGCGCTTGGGAAGTACAAATTGGCAACATATAGAGACAGTCCCTACCCAACAGTGGGCTCACAGTCTAAAAGGGGGAGACAGAGAACAAAACCAAACATACTAACAAAATAAAATAAATAGAATAGATATGTACAAATAAAATAAATAAATAAATAAATAGAGTAAAAAAATATGTACAAACATATATACATATATACAGGTGCTGTGGGGAAGGGAAGGAGGTAAGATGGGGGGGATGGAGAGGGGGACGAGGGGGAGAGGAAGGAAGGGGCTCAGTCTGGGAAGGCCTCCTGGAGGAGGTGAGCTCTCAGCAGAGCCTTGAAGGGAGGAAGAGAGCTATTTCTGTCTCTGTTCAGGTCATTCTCTGTGAGTGTCTCTTTGCCTTCCTCAGCCTGGAGATCTGGTTTCCATCTAGCTATCGTGGGCCCTTGGGTGTCCCCTTAGGACGCCCCAGCTCTCCCCATCTGCTTGCCTCCCCCGGAAGCAAATCCTGTCCCCTGGGTACTCTCAGGTCCCCTGGGTACCCCCCAGTGCCTGGGAATGCTTATGCCCATGTCCTCACCCTCAACTCCAGCTCCAGGCAGCGAGGGCAGGGACAGTATTGCAGTAGGGCCGGAGAAAGCCAAGCTAGCTCTCTTCCTCCCTTCAAAGCCCTACTGAGAGCTCACCTCCTCCAAGAGGCCTTCCCAGACTGAGCCCCCTTTTTCCTCTCCTCCTCCACACCCCCCCACCCTACCTCCTTCCCCTCCCAGCAGCACCTGTATATATGTTTGTGCAGATTTATTACTCTATTTATTTTACTTGTACATATTTGCTATTCTATTTATTTGTTAATGATGTGCATCTAGCTTTATTTCTATTTGTTCTGATGACTTGACACGTGTCCACATGTTTTGTTTTGGTCTGTCTCCCCCTTCTAGACTGTGAGCCCGTTGTTGGGTAGGGACCGTCTCTATATGTTGCCAACTTGTACTTCCCAAGCACTTAGTACAGTGCTCTGCACACAGTAAGTGCTCAATAAATATGATTGAATGAATGAATAAATGAAAGGGGTAAAGGCCTTGTGAGCACAACTGGACCAGGGGAGTCCAAAAGGATTCCTGAGGAGGCACAGAGAGGTTGGTTGCCCCCTTAATCTCACACAGCTAAGGAGGCAGTGTGGTTTAGTGGAGAGGGCCTAGTTCTAGGAATCAGGAAACTCCAGTCTGTTGCTTGTTTGTTTGTTTGTTAATGGCATTTGTTAAGCGCTTACTATGTGCAGAGCACTGTTCTAAGCTCTGGTGGGGATACGACATGGTCAAGTTGTCCCACGTGGGGCTCACAGTCTTAATCCCCATTTTACGGATGAGGTAACTGAGGCTCAGAGAAGTTAAGTGACTTGCCCAAGGTCACACAGCGGACAGTTCTCTTCCGAGCTCTGCCCCTGGGCCTACTGTCTGACCTGGAGCAAGTCCCTCTAGACTTAAGCTTGTGGGCAGGGAATGTGTCTGTTTATTGTAATATTGTACTCTTCCAAGCTTAGTACGGTGCTCAACACAAACAGTAAGTGCTCAATAAATACGATTGACTGAGTGCTTCTGTGGATCTCAGTTTCCTCATTTGTAAAAGCAGTGTGGCTTTAGTGGAAAGAGTCTGGGCTGTAGTATCAGAGGTTGTGGGTTCTAACCCTGGCTCTGTCACTTGTCAGCTGTGTGATTTTCGGCGAGTCACTTCACTTCTCTGTGCCTCAGTTACCTTATCTGTAAAATGGAGATTAGACTGTGAGCCCCACCTAGGACAACTGTTAACCTTGTATTCCCCCCCAGCACTTAGAATATTGCTTGGCACATAATAAGTTTGTAACAAATACCATCATTAATAATAATAATAATAATAATAATAATATGGGGATTAAATACCTGTTCTCCCTTTCTCTTAGACTGTGAGCTTCATGTGGGGTAGGGGTTGGGTACAATTTGATTATCTTGTATCTGCCTCAGTGCTTAGCACAGTGCCTGGCACAAAGTGGACTGTAAACTCTTTGGTCAGGGATCATGTCTACCAACTCTGCTCTGTTGTACTCTCCCAAGTGCTCTTCCCATTGTGAGCACTCAGTAAATACCATGGATTGATTGGTGGATGGTAAGAGACTGTAAGCCCATTGAGGGCAGGGTTTGCCTCTCTTCACTGCTGTATTGTATTTTTCGAGTGCCTAGTACAGTGCTCTGCACACAGTAATCACTCAATAAATATGATTGAATGAATGAATGAATGAATAAATGCCAGCGTGGTTTAGTGGTTAGAGCACGGGCTTGGGAGTCAGAGGACGTGGATTCTAATCCCGGCTCTGCCACTTGTCTGCTGTGTGACCTTAGGCAAGCCATTTCACTTCTCTGTGCCTCAGTTACCTCATCTGTAAAATGGGGATTAAGACTGTGAGCCCCGCGTGGGAAAGCCTGATTACCTTGTGTCTTATTTAGAGTTTAGAACAGTTCTTGGCACATAGTAAGTGCTTATCAAATACCATTATTATTATTGTTATTGTTATTATTATTAGCAAATCAATAAGGATAGAGCCTAGATGGGCCTCTGAGTTCCCCCTTCTCCTTGCCCCCTCCCCTTCTCCTTCCTTAGGGGAAATCCAGCTCCCCCTCTGCCCCACTCCCTCCCCAGTCACCCTGATTCCTGGGGACACTTTCCCAGGTGGATTATTATTATTCTCTGTGCCTCAGTTCTCAGCGCTTAGAACAGTAAGCGCACATAGTAAGCGCTTAATAAATGCCATTCTTATTATTATTATTTACCCCCCTCAGAGGGTTTTGGGGGGTGTTAGGAGAGCAGGGGTGAAAGCAGTGCCCCCTGCTGGACCAACTAAAGAGGGACATTTTGAAGCTTAAGGCATTAAGTGCTCAGTATGAAGAGCATTCATTCATTCATTCATTCAATCGTATTTATTGAGCGCTTACTGTGAGCAGAGCATTGTACTAAGCTCTTGTAAGGTACAATTCAGCAATAAAAGGACAATTCCTGCCCACACCGGGCTTACAGTCTTGAAGGGGGAAGACAGACATCAAAACAAGTACACGGGCATCAATATAAATAAATAGGATTATAGATCATCATCATCATCAATCGTATTTATTGAGCACTTACTATGTGCAGAGCACTGTACTAAGCGCTTGGGAAGTACAAATTGGCAACATATAGAGACAGTCCCTACCCAACAGTGGGCTCACAGTCTAAAAGGGGGAGACAGAGAACAAAACCAAACATTCTAACAAAATAAAATAAATAGGATAGATATGTACAAGTAAAATAAATAAATAAATAAATAGAGTAATAAATATGTACAAACATATATACATATATTCAGGTGCTGTGGGGAAGGGAAGGAGGTAAGATGGGGGGGATGGAGAGGGGGACGAGGGGGAGAGGAAGGAAGGGGCTCAGTGTGGGAAGGCCTCCTGGAGGAGGTGAGCTCTCAGTAGGGCCTTGAAGGGAGGAAGAGAGCTAGCTTGGCGGATGGGCAGAGGGAGGGCATTCCAGGCCCGGGGGATGACGTGGGCCGGGGGTCGATGGCGGGACAGGAGAGAACGAGGTACAGTGAGGAGAGGAGAGGAGAGTAATCTAATTATATATTATATATACAATAGATATATATACACATCAAAACATGTAAACAGGCATCAATATAACTAAATAGAATTTATATACATATGCCATGGGGTGGGGGGGAAGAGCAAAGAGAGCGAGTTGGGATGACACGGAAGGGAGGGGGAGCTGAGGAAAAGGGGGGGACTTAGTCTGGGAAGGCCGCTTGGAGAAGATGAGCCTTCAGTAAGGCTTTGAAATGGGGGAAATGTGATTGTTTGGGAAATTTGAGGAGGGAGGGTGTTCCAGGCTAGAGGTAGGATGTGGGCTAGGGATCGACGGTGAGACAGGCGAAATGGAGACACAGTGAGAAGGACAGCAGCACCAGAGGAGCAGAGTGTGCGGGCTGGGATGGAAAAGAGCAGAGTTCCTTTCCCACAGCTCAGAAAAAGAAGCATCCAAGACCCCAGATGGGCTCTGCACCCTCTGACAGAATCAGAGCCAGAACCAGACTCCCCAGAGAGGCCCTCAAAGGTCATTTGATCCAGCCCCTGCTTCAAGCAGGAAGGAGCTTTCCACAACCAAAGTATATACCCCTCTGCCCTGTCCTTCAAGGAACCCAGTCAATCAATCAATCAAATGCATTTATTGAGCACTTACTGTGGGCAGAGCACTGAACTAAGTACTTGGGAGAGTACATAATAACAGAGTTGGTGGACGTATTCCCTGTCCACAAAGAACTCACAGTCTAGAAAGGGAGACAGACATTAATTTAAATAAATAAATTATAGATACGTACGTAAGTGCTGCGGGGGTGAGGGAGGGGTGAATAAAGAGAGCAAATCGGGAGTGGGAAAAGAGGAATTGAGGGTTTAGTCAGGGAAGGCCTCTTGGAGGAGATGTGCCTTCAGTAAGGCTTTAAAGATGGTGAGAGTAATTGTCTGTGAGGTATGAAGAAGGAGGGCATTCCAGGCCTCAGGCAGGACGGGGGCGAGAGGTTGGTAATGAGACAGATGAGATTGAGGTTCAGTGAGTAGGTTGGCATTAGAGGAGTGATGTGTGAAAGCTGGGTTCTAGTAGAAGAGCAGCGAAGTGAGGTAGGAGGAGGCAAGGTGATCCAGTGCTTTAAAGCCAATGTTAAGGAGCTTCTGTTCGACGTGGAGTCAGACGGGCAACCAGTGGAAGTTCTTGAGGAGTGAGGAAACCCAGGGTTGAAGATCTTAGTACAGCGCTCTGCACACAGTAAGCACTCAATAAATACCATTGGTTGATTGATTGATGAAGACTCCACAGCACTCTGCTGCTACCTGGGTCAGGGTCAGCATCAAGGGTCAGAGTCAGGGAGTTCTTCCTTAGGCCTAATCTCACATTCTTTTGCTGCCCTGGAATCTTTCCCCATTTAATCCTAACCCAAGGTGCCCCAGACTTGTTCCAGTTCTAAGCCAGCACTGACCCCGCCATGTCCACTGCAGAAGGGTGAGCCTTATCTAAACCACCTGGGCCGACCACCCCCAGGAAAGAAGCTGTCCTTCTGCCCCCCTTCCTGGTAATCGGGACTCCCATCAGCTCCAGTCCTGGAAGGCCACGGCCTGTCTGAGGCTCAATCTTCTGTGATTGTTCGTCTGAGCCACCTTTCTTAGTGTCGACTCTTTATTTTTTAAATGGTATTTGTTAAGTGCTTATTAAATGCTAGGCACTGTACTAAGCACTGGGGTAGATATAAGGTTGGATACAGTTCCTGTCCCACATGGGACCCACAGCCTTTATCCCCATTTTACAGATGAGGGAACTGAGGTACAGAGAAGTGAAGTGACTTGCCCAACATCGCACAGGAGACATACGGTAGAGCCGGGATTTAGAACCCTGGTCAGGTCTTTCTGGCTCCCAGGCCCTTGTTCTATCCACTAGGCCACATTGCTTATTCTCACTGACTCTTACATTACAGGAGGCCCTTATAGGAGGCCAGGGGGTTGTGTCTATCTCTTATCTGGGTTCTTCTTTTCCCAGTGCTAAGTGCATTTCTCTGCACACAACAGGCACTGAATAAATACTGACAATCACTATTTTACCTGCCCCTGTTCTGTTCTGGGGTGGAGGGGAAGGGGATTTACTGAGGACAGGCCGAGCTGGCTGATGAGAGGAGGGTCTTCATGTCTGTATTTGTGTGTATCCGTGTGAGTGGGTCTCTGTGTGAGTGGGTGTTCACATACGTTCTCTGTAATACTGTCCGCCTCCTTTGCTCTTATGCTCGAGCTGCTGAACGCTGCTGGCGAAAGTCTAAACACCAAGCCAACCTCGTTCACTTCAAGTTTATCCTTTCCTGCCTTAACTCTGCCCTCTCCTCTGCCAGACAAAACCATTTCACCTCCCTTATTGACACCCATGCCCATCATCCCCATCAGCTCTTCTATACATTTAACTCCTTTTTCAGTTCCCCGTTCCTCCCTCTCCTCCTTCCCTCACCTGCAACGATCTGACCTCCTACTTCATTAGTAAAATTAACTCCATCAGGTCTGAGCTCCCCAAAGTCACTCCTCCCCCTTCTCCAACCCCCCAGCTCTCAACCCTCTCAGCTACTCTCCCATCCTTCCCAGCAGTATCCTCAGATGAGATCTCCTCCCTCCTCTCAAGTGCTCCTCTGGCCACCTGTGCTTCTGACCCCATTCCCTCTCATCTTATGAAATCTCTCACCCTGTCCCTCCTCCCCTCCTTAACTTCCATCTTCAACCGCTCACTCTCCACTGGTTTCTTCCCCTCTGCCTTCAAACATGCCATGTCTCCCCCATCCTAAAAAAACCCTCTCTTGACCTCATCTCCCCTTCTAGTTATCGCCCTATCTCCCTCCTACCATTCCTTTCCAAACTCCTTGAACGTGTCATCTACACCCGCTGCCTCAAATTCCTCAATGCCAACTCTTTCCCCAACCCCATCCAATCTGGCTTCTGTCCCCTACATTCCACTGAAACTGCCCTCTCAAAGGTCACCAATGACCTCCTGCTTGCCAAATTAAATGGCTCCTACTCTATCCTAATCCCCCTCTACCTCTCAGCTGCCTACACTGTGGACCACCCCCTTCTCCTCAACATGCTATCCAACCTTGGCTTCAAAGACTCTGTCCTCTCCTGGTTCTCCTCTTTTCTCTCTGGCCGTTCATTCTCAGTCTCCTTTTTGGGCTCCTCCCCCCCTTCCCACCCCCTTACTGTAGGGGTTCCTCAAGGGTCAGTTCTTGGTCCCCTTCTCTTCTCTATCTACATGTACTCCCTGGGTGAACTCACTCGCTCCCGTGGCTTCAACTATCATCTCTACGCTGATGACACCCAAATCTACATCTCTGCCCCCGCTCTCCCTCCCTTCAGGCTCGTGTCTCCTCCCGCCTTCAAGACATCTCCATCTGGATGTCTGCCTGCTATCTAAAACTCAATATGTCCAAGACTGAACTCCTTAATCTTCCCTCCCAAACCCTGCCCTCTCCCTGACTTTCCCATCACTGTTGATGGCACTACCATCCTTCCCGTCTCACAAGCCCGCAACCTTGGTGTCATCCTCGACTCTGGTCTCTCGTTCACCCCTCACATCCAATCCATCACCAAAAACTGCCGGTCTCACCTCCACAACATCGCCAAGATCCGCCCTTTCCTCTCCATCCAAACCGCTACCCTGCTGGTTCAGTCTCTCATCCTATCCCAACTGGATTACTGCATCAGCCTCCTCTCCGATCTCCCATCCTCCTGTCTCTCCCCTCTTCAATCCGTACTTTATGCCGCTGCCCGGATCATCTTTGTGCAGAAACGCTCTGGGCATGTTACTCCCCTCCTCAAAAATCTCCAGTGGCTACCAATCAACCTACGCATCAGGCAAAAACTCCTCACTCTCGGCTTCAGGGCTGTCCATCACCTCACCCGATCCTACTGCACCTCCCTTCTTTCCTTCTACAGCCCAACCTGCACCCTCCACTCCTCTGCCGCTAACCTCCTCACTGTACCTCGTTCTCGCCTGTCCCACTGTCGACTCCTGGCCCCCGTCCTCCCCCTGGCCTGTAATGCCCTCCCTCCACACATCCACCAAGCTAGCTCTCTTCCTCCCTTCAAAGCCCTACTGAGAGTTCACCTCCTCCAGGAGGCCTTCCCAGACTAAGCCCCCTTTTTACTCTCCTCCTCCCCATCCCCCCCACCCTACGTCCTTCCCTCCCCACAGCACCTGTATATATATTTGTACAGATTTATTACTCTATTCATTTTACTTGTACATATTTACTGTTCTGTTTATTTTATTTTGTTAATATGTTTTGTTTTGTTGTCTGTCTCCCCCTTCTAGACTGTGAGCCCGCTGTCGGGTAGGGACCATCTCTATATGTTGTCAACTTGTACTTTCCAAGCACTTAGTACAGTGCTCTGCACACAGTAAGCACTCAATAAATATGATTGAATGAATGAATAATACCCCGGGTGCTTTGTTTGGGGCCAGTAACCTGGGATGGGCCTTGTCTGGTTTTAGGAGTTGGGGGGATGGGTGTAGAGGGAGGAGGGGAAGGGGAAATGGCAGAAATTCAGAAACCCTACCCCAGAGTCACTGAGGGAAAAGCAGAGAGACACCAAGACACCAGAGAGATTGTGAGAGAAAGTGTGTTGGAGGCTGAGGGGGCAGGGGGAAGGAGGCGCTTGGGGAAGTGGAAGTGGAGGGTGGGGTGTCACAGATATACACTAATTTAGGTGTGTGGTAAAAATAAATATTTCCCTTTAGCAGGGATCTTATTCATAAATTATCTGGATAATTCAAAGTAAAACCAGGTATCTGAGGCCAGAGTTTATTTTTAGGAGCCTGAATTATGGAATTTGTTAAGCACTTACTATGTATCAAGCACTGTTCTAAGCCGTATTGGGGTAGATACAAGATACTCAGGTTGGACCCAATCCCTGTCCTCCAGGGGCCTCACAGTCTAAGGAATCATCTGGAGAGTGAGTTTGTGTGGGCTTGGCTGATCCATCGCGTTTGACGGAAGGGCATGGTTTGGTCGTCTCGCGACTCCTCCTCAGGTTCCTGTCTCAGCATCCATACAGGGCTGAGGATGGAGAGAATGAGGAGACGAGATGACCTCACAAGTCAATCCTGTCCGGTGGAAGCCTCAGCCTCACCGAGCCCCCTCTCCAGCCAACGTGGAGCCTCCTGTTTGGATTAAAGGATTGAATGGTCCTCCCCAGTGCAGATCCGGCCTTGGACTCATTGGGCATCGCTTGCTGGAAATCTCCCAGAGAGGGAAGCCGGGAGGTGGATCTTAGAGAAGGCGAACCCCAGAGGAATGTATTGGGAGGTAGGCCCTGATCTCAGCCCCCAGCTCTCCCGGACCTCCTCCTGGACCCCTCTTTGGGGTAAGCTCATCCTCTAGACTGTAAGCTCATTGGGGGCAGGGAATATGTTGTTGTACTCTCCCAAGTGGTTTGTACAGAGCTCTGTACACAGTAGGTGCTTAATAAATACGTTTGAATAAATAATAATAATAATAATAATATTTGGCATTTATTAAGCGCTTACTATGTGCAGAGCACTGTTCTAAGCTCTGGGGAGGATACAGGGTGATCAGGTTGTCCCACGTGGGGCTCACAGTCTTAATCCCCATTTTACAGATGAGGTAACTGAGGCCCAGAGAAGTTAAGTGACTTGCCCAAGATCACACAGCAGACATGTGGCGGAGTCAGGATTCAAACCCATGACATCTGACTCCAAAGCCCGTGCTCTTTCCACTGAGCCATGCTGCTGGATGAATCAGCATGGCTTCTTGGAAAAATCAAGGGTCTGGCGGTCAGAGAAGTTAAGTGACTTCCCTGCTTTGTGACCTTGGGTAAGTCATGCAACTTCTCTGGGCCTCAGTTCCCTCATCTGCATAATGGGAATTCAAATACCTGTTCTTCCTCCTTCTTAGTCAGTCGGTCTTTTGTATTATTTGAGCATTTACTGGATGCAGAGCACTGTACTATGTGCCTGGGGAGAGTACAATAGAACAATAAAACAGACACATTCCCTGTCCACAATAAGCTTACAGTCTAGAGGGGGACTAGGCTGTAAGCCCCAGGTGAAACCTGATTATCTTGTATCTACTCCAGTGCTTAGTAAGGTGCTTGGGACATAGTAAGTTCTTAGTAAATATCAATCAGTCAATTGTATTTATTAAGTGTATTTATTGAGTGTGCAGTATACAGTGTGCAGAGCACTGTACAAAGAACTTGGGAGAGTATAGAGTTGGTAGATGTGTTCCCTCCCCATGAGCGTATAGTCTAGAGGGGTAAACACATAAATATAAATAAGTCAATATACCCCCAAATACCACAATTAGTGTTATTTCTAGTTGTTTGTCGGGGATGGGAGGATCAGGGTGGTGGGTGCAGGGGATGGGGTGTGGAAAAACTGCCCCCCCCGATCTCTGGAAGGTAGAGCCAGAGTCAGGACATGATTGGGGAAGCCTGGGTGGCTGGAAATTCTTGCCCCAGGAGCCCACTTCAGGGCTCTGGGCCCTCACGCCTGGAAGCGACCCCACCTTCCGACTCCCGAGATGGAACTCATTTCCGCTGGCCCCACTTTGCTGCGGAGCTCAGTTCTCTTGTGGGGATACAGCTGAAAACAGGACTCCATGCTCCACCCTCTCTATTGCCCTACTCCCTGCTCATCTCCCCTGGACCAGTTGCCCTGGGCCCCTTTGCTTCTCTTCCTAGACTCTCCCACCCACCCTGCCTGCCCCATTTAGGAAAGTGATCTAGGAGAGAGATTTGTCCTCATGTCTGGGGGAGTCCTGAGGGTTAGGGGGATGCACAGCTCCTGGAAAGGAGTCAGGGGAGGCTTCTTGCTGGATGTCCTGAGGTGACAAGAACTCTGTGGAGCCCATGAGAAGCCCAGCAGGAGCAGAAGATGGTGAGAAGAGAAGCTGACCCCTGGTTGCCCCTCTCCCCTTGTCTCCCACCCCTTGGTGCCAGTCAGTGTGAAGCAGCGTGGCTCAGTGGAAAGAGCATGGGCTTTGGAATCAGAGATCATGGGTTCAAATCCCAGCTCCACCAATTGTCAGCTTTGGGCAAGTCACTTAACTTCCCTGTGCTTCAGTTACCTCATCTGTAAAATGGGGATTAAGACTGTGTGCCCCCCCGTGAGACAACCTTATCACCTTGTAACCTCCCCAGTGCTTAGAACAGTGCTTTGCAATCAATCAATCAATCAATCAATCGTATTTATTGAGCGCTTACTGTGTGCAGAGCACTGTACTAAGCACTTGGGAAGTACAAGTTGGCAACATATAGAGACAGTCCCTACCCAACAGTGGGCTCACAGTCTAAAAGTGTGCTTGCACATAGTAAGCACTTAATAAATGCCATCATTATTATTGTTATCCTAAATTTAAGCCTCTGTTGGGAGCACAGCAAGAAGCTAGGAGCATCACCTCAGCAAATTTTTAAAATAGTATTTAGTAAGCACTTACTATGTGCCAGGCACTGTTCTAAGTGCTGGGATAGATACAAGATAATCAGGCTGAGCACTGTCCACGTCCCACTTGCGGTTCACAGTCTTAATCTCCATTTTACAGACGAGGTAACTGAGGCTCAGAGAAGCTAACTGACTTGCCCGAAGTCACACAGCAGAGGAATGAAAGTGGTGGAACCGGCCTTAGAACCCAGGTTCTTCCGACTTACAGGCCTCTGCTCTATCCTCTAGGCCATGCTGCTACTTTTTCCTCTTTCACTCCAGCTCTGGCAAGGAGTCCTCTGGAAGGGGAAGATGATTCTGGGTAGAGGGGAGGAGAGCTTGGGGGCCAGGAGAGAACATGAGACCATCCACAGGGTACAGTTTTGACTACAGGCGGGAACACTGAGGCCAGGTGGGGGGTGCCCACCTTGCCATCTCTGGAACAGAGGGAGGAGGGTGAGTGGCTGACCTGCCCCTCCCAGCTCCTCCAGCGAATGTCCCGTGCACCCAGGAAGGCTGGGCTGGGGACCACGCAGACACTGACTCTCTGGGATGAGATGGGGCTCCCCGTATTCATTCATTCATTCAATCGTATTTATTGAGCACTTACTGTGTGCAGAGCACTGTACTAGGAGCTTGGGAAGTACAAGTTGGCAACATATAGAGACGGTCCCTACCCAACAACGGGCTCACAGTCTAGAAGGGGGAGACAGACAACAAAACAAAACGTGGACAGGTGTCGAGCTGTCAGAACAAATAGAATTAAAGCTAATATACATCATTAACAAAATAAATAGAATAGTAAATATGTACAAGTAAAATAAATAGAGTAATAAATCTGTACAAACATATATACAGACGCTTCGGGGAGGGGAAGGAGGTATGGCGGGGGGGATGGGGAGGAGGAGAGGTAAATGGGGGCTCAGTCTGGGAAGGCCTCTTGGAGGAGGTGAGCTCTCAGTAAGGCTCTGAAGGGAGGAAGAGAGCTAGCCTGGCGGATGTGTGGAGGTAGGGCATTCCAGGCCAGGGGGAGGACGTGGGCCGGGGGTCGACAGCGGGACAGGAGAGAACGAGGTAGAATAATTAATTCACTCATTCAATCGTATTTATTGAGCGCTTACTGTGTGCAGAGCACATCAAGCAAGGGGTGTGGGGGGAGCTGGGGTGTGTTTGTTTAAACTGCAGAGATTAATTCTCCAACTTCAAAGTGGCATTATAGAGCAGCTTGGCAGAGGCTTTACGGTGGAGTGGCAGCTCCTGGAGCCAGGATACAGGCTGGTCTACCTCTGAGGCCCTGGGCCTGGTAGCTCCATGCAGCTGGGGCCTTAGAGGGTGTGGGCTTCTGCCCTGCCCCTTCCCATCCTCACCCTCCCCCCTGGGCACTGGAGTCTAGCCAACAAGTGAGACCACATCGCTGGAGCCCAGGAACATTTGGGCATCTGGGCTGTGCTAGGTGGCACTGGGAGTATGAGGCAGCCTCCTGCTGGTCTCCCGGCCTCCCCCTGCTTCCTCCTGGCCTTGCTTAACCTCCTATAGCCTACTCCTGGCCTTCCAGCCTCCCCATCCTTCCTCCCGGCCTCCCTCAGCCTCCTGCTGTCCTCACTGAGCCTTCCCTAGTTCTCTTGCAGGCCTCTTCCCAGCCCCTTCCCAGCCTCCTGCTGATCTAGAGGAGCAGCATGGAGTAGTGGACAGAGCATGGGCCTGGGATTCAGATGGTCCTGGGTTCTAATCTCAGCTCTGCCACTTGTCTTCTGTGTGACCTTGGGCAAGTCATTTCACTTCTCTGTGCCTCAGTTACCTCACCTGTAAAATGGGGATTGAAACTGTGAGCCCCATTTGCGACAGGGACTGTGTCCAACCTGATTTGCTTGTATCTACCCCAGCGCTTAGTACAGTTACTGACAAATAGTATGTGCTTAACAAAGGCCATTATTATTATTATTATTATCTTTCTTCGGCTTCCCTCAGCCTCCTCCTGTCCTCTCCCCAGTCTCCTGCTGGGCTCCCCCAGTCTCCCCACAGCCTCCTGCTGGTTTTGCCCACCCTTCCCCCAGTCTTCTTTTGGCCTCCTCCCAGCTTCTTGCTGGCCTCTCCCCAGTCTTTCCCAGCCTCCTGTCCTGTTTTTGTAGGAAGTGTGAATGTCTCCTTGTCCATGTCTGTGTGTCTATGTGTGTGTCTGGGTGTGCAGTAGTAATTGAAGTAGTTGTACTGCCCACTGAGTATAAGGCACTGAACTGAGTACTTGGGAAAGTGCATCAGAAGCGCCAGCCACATTCTCTGCCCCCAGGAGCTTTTACTCTAATGGGGAAGACAAACAATTGAATTTACAAATAGTCAAATCAGAATAAAGAGTTGAACGTGCAATTGAATGTACATTAAGTACTGGGGATAGGTGGCTCAGAGACACAAAGAGCATAAGACAGAGACTCAGGTTGAGACAGAGCTAAAGACAAAGACCTAGAGTCAGAGACAGAGGGGCCGAGAGAGAGATACAGGGAGCGAGAGACAGACAGGCAGAAACAGAGATCCAGCCGGGCAGGCAGAGACGCAGAGGCAGGGACTGATAGGCAGAGACAAAGGCAGAGAATGCCAGAGATCCGGTTATCCAGAGACAAATGGGCAGACCCAGAGACCTAGAGACAGAAACCCAGAGAGCCGGAGGCAGGTGGGCAGAAGAAGCCCAGAGAGCCAGAGGCAGGTGGGCAGAACCAGAGAAAGCCAGAGACCTAGAGCCTAAGACAGCTGAGCTGAGGCAGAGACCCAGAGAGATAGAGACAAAGAAAGCAAGAGAACCAGAGGGTCAGAGACAGACAGACAGAGCCAGAGACACAGAGAGCCAAAGACAGATGGGTTGAGTCAGAGACACAGAGAATCAGAGACACAGAGAGCCAGAGCCAGAGGGGCAGAGGCAGAGACGATCAGAGAAGGGTCCAGGCTGAGGGGCCTGATAGTCTATGCTCTAAGCTCTGGTCGTTTTGTGGGGCTGAGCTGGGGCTAGGGTGGGACTGATCCACTGGGAGACAGATGGGCAGAGACAGAGAACCAGAGAGACACAGAGCCAGAGGCAGAGACACAGGGAACTGGTGTCACAGCCAGCCAGGGGCAGATGGGTGGAGACAGAGAGAGCCTGAGACCTAGTGATCCCAAGACAGATGAGCAGAGACAGAGACCCGAAGAGACAGAGACAAAGAAAGCAAGAGATCCAGAGGGACAGGGGCAGGCTGGTAGAGACCCCGGCCCACCGCCTCATCCCACCCCCACCCCAATTCCAGCCCAAAGCCAAGGCTGCAGGAACCCCTTGTCTGCGGGACTGGGAAGGCCCCTCCCACCCTCCCAATCCCCCCCTAGGTTTTGGGCGGGGGTCTCCCCCAACGGGGAGGGGCCTCACACCAGATGTGGGGGGGGGGGGTGTAGGGGCGTGGCAGTTTCCCGCCGTGCCCCTCCCCGCCAGAAGACCGTGGGAACCGGCCGCTGGCCAAGGTCCATCCCGGAGCGGGGCCGGATGGACAGAGGAGGAGAAGGAGGAGGTGGAGGAAGAGGAGGAGGGAAGAGGAGGAGGGGGGTGGTGGAAAGAGGAAAAGGAAAAGGCCCAGCGACTCCGGGCCCAGTGGGGAGGGGGTGGCCTGGCCCTGGGGCCCCTCTGCTGACCAGTCCTCCGGCAAAGTGTTATTATTATTAGTATGGCATTTGTTGCCAACTTGCACTTCCCAAGCGCTTAGTACAGTGCTCTGCACACAGTAAGCGCTCAATAAATACGATTGATTGATTGATTGATTAAGCGCTTGCCATGTTCTAAGCGCTGGGGTAGATACAAGATACAGAGAAGCAGCAAGGCTCCATGGAAAGAGCACGGGCTTGGGAGTCAGAGGTCACGGGTTCAAATCCCGGTTCCGCCAATTGTCAGCTGTGTGACTTTGGGCAAGGCACTTCACTTCTCTGAGCCTCAGTTACCTCATCTGTAAAAAGGGGATTAAGACTGTGAGCCCCGCGTGGGCAACCTGATCACCTTGTATCGCCCCAAGCGCTCAGAACAGTGCTTCGCACATAATAATGATGGTATTTGTTAAACGCTTACTACATGTGAAGCACTGTTCTAAGCGCTGGGGGGGGATACAAGGTGATTAGGTTGTCCCACCTGGGGCTCACAGTCTTCATCCCCATTTTACAGATGAGGGAACTGAAGTTCAGAGAAGTTAAGTGACTTGCCCAAGGTCACACAGCAGACAAGTGGAGGAACCGAGATTAGAATTTACGTCCTCTGATTCCCAAGCCCGGGCTCTTGCCACTAAGCCATGCTGCAAAGTGTGTGTCTTTGTATGTGTGTGTGTGTGTTGTTGTGTGTCTGTGAGTTAGTGAGCGTCCGTCTGTGTCCCCCACTGGCCCGACACCCCCCACCCCCATCCCGAGGGCCGCTCCGGAGCCTCGACGTCCCCTCGCCCCCCTCCGCAGGACCCCCAACCCTGAAGACACGTGTCTCTGTGTCTATGTGTGTGTCTGTGTGTGTGTGAGTGTGTGTGTGTGTGTGTGTGTGTGTGTGTGTGTGGTGGGCGGGGGGCGCAGCGGTATAATAATAATGATGGCATTTGTTAAGCGCTTACTATGTGCAAAGCATTGTTCTAAGCGCTGGGGGGATACAAGGTGGTCAGGCTGTCCCACATGGGGCTCATAGTCTTCATCCCTATTTTACAGATGAGGTAACTGCGGCCCAGAGAAGTGAAGTGGCTTGCCCAAAGTCACACAGTAGACATGCGGGGGAGCCGGGATTAGAACCCATGACCTCTGGCTCCCAAGTCCGGGCTGTTTCCACTGAGTCCCGTTGCTTCTCAATGTGCCATTGCCCTTGGCAGCCCAGGCCTGCAGGCCCCTGGTCAGTCCTGTCCCTGATGGGGGGTGGGGGGGGGGAGAGGGGCACACGGGCCCCAGTGTCCGACACCCCGGGCCCAGCCCCGGCCCCGCAGGGACTGCTCGCTCCGTTCTGCGCCCGCCCCTCCCAGGTCCCGGACTCCCGGACC